>NC_139324.1:36352142-37601071 GCF_056507025.1 Lutjanus erythropterus
GCAGAAGAAGTGGAAACAGTTATACCTGACTGTTAAAGTTTGGAAATAATAACTTATTCTAATTCTTTTTCCATATGTACAGGTGTCTGAGCTGTGGGGGCTCAGCTTTTCTTAAATTGCAGTAAGGGGGGCCTTCTAGAAAAAAAGTTTGGGAACCACTGTTGCAGTGCACAGGGGGGATAAAGTTACAGGGTAGTAAAAAAGAAAAATCTCTCTGCCCTGGGAGTATTTGGGACTTAGTTGTGATGACAAAGGTAAGACAGTGAATGTTGCAGACCACTGATGTCAGAGTAGCGTAGCATAGTGAGTGCGTTACTTTAGCAGGCATGAGAGAGGCCGAGTGGCATTACTGTCCACGGTGGCAGAGAGTGACGGTGAAAGTGTGCTGAGCAGAGGGAACGGTGAAGTTGTCAGTCTGGCTGTAAATGTACCGTGACGGAGCTGTAAATGTACAGTGAATGTTTGGGTTTGTGAGTGAATAAAAGCTGCAGCTTCTCAAGACTGAAGCAGAGCTCCTGGGTGTGTATGTTGTTTCCTAACTGCCACTGCCTAACAGTGTTGATATTGATGATCAGCTCTGCCGGCATTGAGGGAGTGCTACCGTTTAACACAAATACCGCCATAATACCACAAACCCTGTTAAAATGTTAAGAAGGTATGACAAAATAGATACCACCAAAGCCTGTGGTGACCACTTTGCCGTCAGACAGACTTTTCCTATGGAAAACAGCTGTTATGTAAGCTAAATATCACTCTCTCTAAACCAACTAAACTTCAAATCAGTAATTTTACTTCATTATAGAAGAGAGTTGCTGGTCTCGATCAGTTAGTTTGTTTGCGTTATTATGCAGCTTGGGTGAATGTGAACTAACTTTCTAACGCACTAATGTCACACATTAACACAAACAAACTAGCCGATAGAGCCAGTGTACTGGCCCCCCTGAGGCGGCCTAGAGCCACTGCAGGGCTGACATGGATGACTGGGGAAGAAATACAAAGTGAAATAAGGCTGACTGAAAATAATTTATGTCAGTTGATATTATCTAGCTATTTCACTGAATTCAACTTGAATCCTTTGCTTTTCCGATCAGTCGGTTGGGGTGTTTGGCAACCAAGAGTCCAGCTGCTTTGAAGAGAGCGATATTTGGCTCACATGACATTGGTTTCTTGTCGGAAAACAATGCCTGACAGCAAGGTAAAATGGTGACATTATTCTAAACACAATGCACGTTTAAATTGATAGGTTTTTTTTTTTTCGTGGCAGACCTTATTTTTAAGTAGCTAAAGTAATTAATTTTGTTGCTTCTCCGATGTGGGGGCGTGCTGACTTCCATTAACAGTGCTTAATTCACTATCAATAAATACATCATACCACGCCATTAGAATAATCTGAACTATCCCTTCAATGTGCAATATTTACTGGAGCAACTTAAAACTTTTACACACAACAGCTCGATCTGACACAGCCAAAGACACCACTGAATGAAAGGGTGATCTTTTTTTATCCATGACTCTTATGCATTCAATGCATCACAAAGAGCAACATTTTTTAAGAACATTTTTTGATGGTATTGATGTGTGTCTCTAGCTACTGAACTTGAATTTCATAAAAAAAAAAAAAAACATAAAACAAACACATCAATTACCTCAGTTATGGGGAGATTTCTCCGTCAAAAGCAATTAATACTCAAACTTGATCTGAACACCAGCAGCACCACACTTTTAATAATACTACAGTGACAGATGCAGAGAGTACATAATAACTTTCTCTCCACGCCGCAGCTTTTTTTGCATTTTCTTCACAAACATCTGCTGAGTTTACTCTCCATCCATCTTCAACTTCTGTGCCTGAGTTAAGTTTGACTGTTTGGATACATGCGTCTTTTGTCACAACACTTTTTAATTAAATGATACCTATGCCACTGAGCCTCATTATGCACAGAGCCGTCCCCCATGTCACACTTCCATCAGTTGTAATTTATGAGCAGCGAGGTGCATCCTCAATTACAACATTCATATATGCAGAAATTCATCAGATTATCATCAGGCAGTCAATCCATCTCCAGAAGGCCTGATTCAGCTCATTTTAACCAAGTGTTTATGTAGCAGGTTAGAGGGAAATCTGCGAGCAAAAGGAGTTAAAAATCAGCGCCAGAGGACAATTCATAAGCAAATTAAGTGACAAAAAAAAAACTCATCACCTGCAGCTAAAAATAATGTGTGGTAATAAAAAGGATGAGCAGCTACTGTGAGAAGTTTGACCTTCCTGCTTGAATATAAATCATAAATTTCCATAAATGCTCAATAAGTGAATGCATTATAGTATTTGTGTTTTGGCTTGACAATGAGATACTTATTGCAGCTTGCATTATCCCACGGCAAAGCATCAAATGCAGCTTCAATATCCCACACTAATGAATTACGTACCCCGGGGCTCCAATACCATACACATGGACCCACTGGGCTTTTGTTATAATTTAGCATTCAGCCCTACAGCACCAGTGCCAGTCCTACTTGAATACCTAATCACTAACTGAATGACCAGCAGTATAAACAAGACAACACTCACACATGTTGCATCCATTTAGTGATATAATCCTCATTTGGGCATTTGGGTCAATCAGTAACTAACCAAATAAGTGCTATAATTCAAACCCACTTCAGTCATTTTAAAGTGCCAAATACTCGTTTCCTTCCATTAATGAAAATCTGATTATTGGTGTCCGCGATAGTATGCATGATAAACAAACACAGAGACTGGGACTAATCAGAGTCTCTAGTCCTGATCTGGACACAGGGAGCAGATCTGGCCAACTGATGACTCCATTTGGAGCTGTATCTTTATTTACTCCCGGCTTTATGTCCGCGTGCTTTTTACATTGTTCTTCTTCTCCTCTCAATTTTCTGATTTTCCCCCTGCAGCTGAGCCACCATTCTCTCTTGGTGAAAGAATGTTAAGTCTAATGCAAGACATACCAAGACATATGGTCCACCTGAATTGCTTAAATTGTGTTCGAAGGTTGTGTTTGTCTAAGTTTTTATGAACACACTCAACCAAAACCAACAAACGTTTGATCTGGCTGACGTTAGCAGTATTAATTATGTTTAACACATTAAGATTAACATTAAAAAAAAAAAAAAAAAAAAACTTCTCCTGAAACCAAACTTTTAGGTTGTTAAGGAGCAGTATTTTGCATCTGGGTAAAGCAAATAATTCAGCTGAAAAACTGGAAAATTTGACGCTAACTTGCTTTAAATTTAAGTTGCATGAATGCAAATTGTTAATTTGAGAGCAGTCAGTTAATTAGATTAATCTGAATAATTCCTATAACTTGTTAACATGATTTGGAAAACTTTATTTGTTTGCACAACTTCTTCAAGTTGGTCCAGTTGTCTTTTTCTGTGTATACAGCACACTTCTACAATACCATTATTAGATCAGGCATTATTAGGAGTTTGCAGTATCTGTGTCTACCATTAATACCAATCCAATACTGAAATCTTATTTTTAAAAAGTAAAATGCTTGCTAACACCACAGCCAGTACAGTGGGCTCTGTTAATATGTCAGGTGTGGAAGATGCTTAACTGTATTGTACAGTAGCTGAGTGGCAAAGATAAGTGGTCATCAGAGACTTCATCCCTTCCACTGAGCAAACTAAAGTAAAAGCAACTAACTCTACTGCATTTGTGTCTGGCCCCTGGCAGCCTGATCTATTTCTCCTGTGGCCCCCCCATGGAAAATAATTGCCCACCCTGCTCTAGCCTGATTTCACCAGGTGTGACAGTTCAAAGAGCCGTTCTCACACTCTGTGTACTGTGTAAAAAAAAAAAAAAAAAAACACTACAAGCTCCTCTGCTCTGATTTATCTCAAATCAATACTGCGGTAAATCATGAAGTGGATCATTTTAATGCCAGCATGAAGACTTCTAAGTGAATAATCAATCATCTTTAGTCGGTATTAGCATGATTCCTTCAGAGAGTTATCACAGTGTGGGGCGGGGAAAGTGTTGCACAGCAGTCAGACAACACTGTCAGGTGGACCCACAAGAAATAAGCAATACTTTCTGATAAATTCACTTTCTGTTTTCTGGGGATATTTGCCTCTTCAGCCAGAGCAAAACAAATAACACAGCTGCATGAATATTCCAGTGATTCATATTTATATCCAATCACGGAAGGTGGCGATTCAGCAGCTTTGATATAACCAAACCCTGATGCCGGTCCCTTCGTCGCACTGGCCGCCACTTTGCCCAAACACACGGAATGTTATAAAACATAGCATCCAAAAATCAACCGCAGCAGAGAACATTTGATCCAAGCATCGGGATATTGATTGCTGATTGATTGAAACTGTGTCTACAAACCTCAGGCATCACCACAAAATACAGTACAATGAAGGTAAACAGAGATACGACTTCCATGCAGGTTCTTTCTGTGTCAGGAGTGTTGTCATGCAGAGCTGATTTGTCGCTCAGAGGAAGTTTCAGGCTATTTTCTAAACTGTAACAGTACTTGTTACTTGTGTGCCAAGAAAGACTTACTTTGCACTAACATCGATTCCAGATAAGACTACAAAAATAGATACAGCTGGCTTACAGTATATCACAAAATCAGCCAAAGGCAAATTATTGCAATATTACTGTTTATACTACAGCTGATCAGGTAATTTGATTGGACATGAGGCATTCCATGAGTGCTGATACAGCATATAACAACAGGACTTTTAACTGCATGTATCACTCCACTTTACATGTGAGCCAAAAACAGTTTAATTAACAGGTAGTATGAGGTGTCAGTACAGTCATGACTGTGGGCTTATTACAGTTGGATGGTTGCCACACTTTTTGATCTGACAGAGTACACAGAGTTTTAACAGCTTTTGAGCTGTTAATCAAGGGAAATACTTGTACTACTTGTACTTGTTGTCGTGGTTATGACATGATTTGCATGAATATACACGTGACTTATACAGATCAATTATAAGACTGTTTCCTGAATAGATTTCACGATCAGCAGATGGATTTATCTGTGGTTCAGCTTTTGAAATCATGCTAAAATCACATATCTGCCATCATAAAATCCTGTGGTTGGCTTGTTTGCTTAAAGACCACAAACAAGTCGCAGCAGAGCCCACTTGGAGGTGGACCAAGACCCTTTTCAAGCAGTCACAGTGGTTGTTCAGTCCACAGATCATGAGTGTCAAAAATATAAACATGGCCATTCAGTCCAATAAGAAGACCGAGCTGAATACAACAGTCCTGAGGCGGTTTTGTGGCTCCATCTGGACAACTAAAGGAGAGCTCTACTGCAGCAATGTGTAGACCTGCACAGAGTAGCTAGCAAGCTAATGTTGGTGTGCAGGAAAATGTTAATGTGTTGCTTGGCAACAGTCCAGTCCCAGTCAGTGGTGTCAATTTGTTATGACGGGCCCCAGTGCACATTAGTTCCTAGTCCTCCTGTCCTTTTCTCTCGTGTCTTTTCTTACTGCTGCTTTTATGTTTAAAAGGCCATGCCTGCTTGCTCAGCTTGCAGATTTGCTCAGCTTGTCGTTCTTGACAGACATACTAGCTACCATATATAGCATCACATTGTATTGCCTTGCCTAATCTCATCACATGATCAAATACATGAGAGTGGACAACATTAAAATACATATTACCCAGCAACCATCATTGCATATCTTACCAAAAATACCAAAAACAATATGTTTTATTTTATTTTTATTTTTATTTTTTTTGTTCTCCTGTATTTCTCCCGATTTCTGACAAACTGTTGCACCTTTTCTTCTTTTTCATTGTCTGGACAGTGTGTACCTGTATAAGCCCTAAACTCAAAGTCTTCCGTTTCCATCTGGACACCACAGCTACACCAAATCAGACTTCCTGAGAAAAATTCCTGTTCTTAAGGTTAAATTTTTTTAAGAAAACTAGCATGCATTTTTTAAAAACTGCCACATAAATTTTCTTTTAGGGGGGCAGGGACGAAAAAATACATGAATGAAAGAAAACTGATGAATGTTAATTCATGCCAGAGATTTATGCCAGTTTAGTTCGCATAAGAGGAACAAATTACTCTGTATTTTTGCTGTGTACTTTGTACTTTTGCAGTGTTACTTTGATGATTTTATTATTTAAATGTCACAAAAATGCAGGGAACAAAGTCTCTGAAATTAACTAGTCCCTTTACATCTCTGGTCCCAGTCCAGTTGCACAACTATTTGTTGTTATTTGCAGAGCCAAATGAAAAAAGAAATCATAATCTGTTAGTTATTACTGTTTACTAATGAATAGCACATGTACAAACTGTTGTATAAAAGCAACACCACACTCGAGGTCACTCAAATGTTACTCACTCTTTGGCACTCGGCCCGCGGCCTTGTGTCTACGACCAGAGCCGAGCTGATATTCAGTACAGCAGTGCTCCCTCTCATGTGATAATGCCTTAGATTTTTAGTGGGTACACATACTAACTGTGAAATGAATATGAATGTGTGCTAAATTCATAGATGTGAGCTATAGATGTTTAAGCGTACCCACTTTCAGCTGAAATGAAACTTTTGCACACTGGTGGCTTGAAACAGCTTCATACGAGTTCGTGTGCACAGATGAAGAATAAGCTTGCATTTCTTATTTTCTTCTCTGCTTGATTATTGTTTTTTCCGGGTCAGTGCTTGAGTCACATTTGTCTCTGTTTCTACCCTGTATATGCCAGCCTGCCCACAGCAGCGGGCTGTCAGAAAGTTTCAAATGGGTGCTGTTGAAAACACGGGCCCTTTTCTGTTAAGCCAGGACAAGGTAGGTGGATAAATAATTTAAAAACAGCCGGCGTGAGCATCATTTACCTGGGTTTCTATGCCTTCATGATAAAGATTCTGGACTAAGTCATTCCAGGTTACATATTGACTGGATTTCGTGAAAGAGCTCTGAGTTTTAGTGGAAAATTGGTGTTATTTTTCCAGATTTGCCTGTCGCTTCTATACATTTAGAAAACGCTTTCCTTTCAAATTGAATTGCTGATATCTGGGGACTTCAGGGACACTGCTGGAAACAGCTCTACTGCTAAAATTAGTTGCTTTGAAATACAGTTGCACTGGAAACTTACATGCTGAATGCTCATGTTGCTTTCCCCGTCAGACTCTGTTGTGAATCAATTAACTCGGTGAGTAAAATGCTATCATAGCTGAAAGGTGTAATGTTTAAACTGTAACAGCCTGACAAATGGTTCTCAATTATGTGTAACATCATGTCAGCACAAAACAGCAGGGCACTAGTTTTTCTGTACTCTGGTTCGACAATAAATCCCCTTCCAGTGACATTTCATTTTTTCCTAATAGTGCTTGTGGCATGTCCCGCTGTCTTGGTAAATATGCTCATGGTCAAATCTAGACAAGGCTTCTTCTCTCTGAAATCAATGTTTGCCTGTTCTATTAACTGTTCTATTAACTGGCCTTGAGAGCGCCAGTAGTTCATCTACAAAGCGGTTATTGTATTTCCTCTAAGATCTCGTTTATACATATAGATCCCACTTTGATTTTAGGCTGGAATACCCCTCCAGGGGCTTCTCTGTGAATCAATGTGTTTACACTTATAAATGCCATGGCACTTTAGTCCGTATCACTTTAAGACATGAAGACTACAGCGGGGGCCAGCCAGAGGTGCGCTATACCTCTGCGGTGATCAGAATCTTTTTCCATGTAATTGCTTGTCTCATGTGGTCTCCTCGAGTCTCTGCACCAGCCTGTGTAGAGGTGACAAGTAATTGGATAGGATGTCATTCACTCCTCTGTCTCACTGTCTTCCGCTGACCTGGGATTTCGCTCCCGTAAGCACAGGAGCAGAACTAATGGCCATATCTACAAGCAGCAACCTGAGGAAAGACCCGGGTGTTTTGATAATGCAGGTGACAAGGGCCAGGGCAGGACAGAGATAAAGTGACAATTGTATCTCTGGCAATGCAGCACAAACCGAATGATAGATCTGCTGATTATCCTCTAACAGAAAAAGGAAAAAAGTTAAATCCGGCAGTGAAATTCTAGCAGTTAAAGGGAAAATTCAGCACTTTTCATGTGGATGTCCAGTCAATGTGGATGGCAAATGAAGTCAGTTGAAGCAATAAATTCCTCAGTGCTGCTATACTGACTGAGAAAACAGAGCTGTACTTATGGTTGGGCAGAATGAATGATGCCTCACAGTTATCGACCACTGAGTCCTTTGCTATTATAATATCAGGTTTTAAAGCAGGGCATAACCTTCCACACTACTATGCACAAACAGCCCAAAATTAAGACCCTACAGGCCAAATGTGGGTAGATTTTGTTACTGAAAGTGTAATTAAAGCTTCATGAGTAAAAAAGATTGTGATAAAATTACTAATTTATCAAAAATTTAGTGCTTTAGAACTGATGAATAATGAGTGTCAGCCAGAGAGGAAAATGAAGGATGGGTTCATTATTTTAATTATTTTTATGGCTCCTGGCAACTGATTTACGAAAGGAAACCGTCTTATTTAATCATACTATTTATGGGCCTATGAAAGCATGTTTTAATTTAGGTGCAGACATAAAAAATATTTTTAAATCTACTATCTTTTTTGGCTTCATTGCTGAAGTGCCAAAAAGAAATTTCATTGATGGACGATGGATATTGTGGCAGTTTGGCAGAAATCTGTTATTACGCCCAGCAGGGATTATGCAATCGCTTGTGTGTGTGCGTGACGGCTGGACCTACAGCTTGTCCGCAGATAATCTCAAATACTACCGGACTGATCAGCCTAAATTTTTGTGCACACTCAAAACTCTATGTTGAAGGACCTCTGACTCAGAATTAAAAAAAAACAAAAAAAACAACTCTTTTTTACTCCTCCAGGCCAGCAGCAGCAATAGCCTCACTAAAGACATTTTTGGCCATAACTCAAGAATTCTTACTCTAATTATTACCAAATTAAAATTATAAATACCCAATTTTGCTTTTCTTAACTGGCCACAGGTGGCCGAGATTGATCAGATTTCAGATTTCAGTTAGGGACACCATATGTAAAGGTCATGTTAAAATCTCTCCTGGTTCTATCTGGCAGTTGTGGTGGCATTGTAGTAGGTGCTTCACCATCTGTTGCCTGATGGGGATCTGCCTCTTCTCTTTCTTCCTGCTTCCAGTGATGTTTCTAAACATAAGGGAGAACTGCAGGGAGCAGATCGAGGGAGCGTGCAAGATGAGTGTTTCTGTCACCTAACACTATGTTTTGGCGAACAAAATAATAACTATATGCTATAAGGTCACCTGCAATGCATCCTGGTACATGTAGGCATAGTTGCCCTGCTCCGTGAGCAGAAAAACTGTCAATATAGCACATACTGAGGAATTTATTGCTTCAAATGAACACATTTACCATCAAAAATAATGGAGGCCTTTGTCCCTGGTAATCTGCAATTTTATCCACCAAAAGAATGAATAAAAACTACTTATTTGCTTATTTACAATTCAGGATAATTGGACAGAAACCCTGGCAATTTATCTAATGCATTAATAACAATGCAGGTGAGTTCATGTAGGTCAATTAATAGACTTGAAAAGTTAAAATAAGAGAAATATATTAGGTGGTTTGGGAATAGCTGCATGAAAGAACTGGGAATAAACCGACTGTGGACAAGGTTATGAAGCAAACCTCCTCATATCTGTTTGCAGGGAGCCCTGACAAGGTTGCCTTCATGGTTGAACATCTGCTAAAACTTCATTTGAGCCATGATTACTGATGCACCCCAGAGGTTTTCCTTGAGCTGCACTCAGATCAAGCAGCGATTCCCGAAGTGCTGCTCTATTTCTGCTCAAGTGTGAGGTAAGGGCACTTCAAACTAAGGCAGGCAGTTCTCATCTATCAGAACAATGTAAACCATGCCTGGCAAGCGCTCATACCTAAATGACAAAAAAGGTTCGTCAGTGCTTAAAACAAACCACACCAGCTTGCTCTTATCTGCTTCTGCCATTACAAAGTTAGAGTTAGACAGCCAAAACTACTCAGTTAAGTTCATGGAAAGTAATGTGAAAGAGGTCACTCAATAGCGATGAACCCACAGAGAATTACCATCCAACTCCGCAGATTCCCTTCAGCTCTACAGAGCATTTCAGCCTCTTTTATGAGTTTTACCGTTTGAGTTCAGTCTGACAACTTCCATCTGCAGCAGGCAGCAATTTTTTTTTTTTTTACAAAAAATCTCTTATAAACCCATTGTACACAACAGTACCTGCTCAGCACCAAAAAGCAAACAGACAAAGTTACTGTAGCAACCAGAGGGTGAACACAGTCAAACATTCAGCTACTAAAGCCATATTTTTCTCAGGATTTTGTGGAAAGCAAAACAGAGCTACAAATTAATTCTAATGTTTCTCGGTGTCTGCTAAATGCACAAATAGACAATTGTGTGATAAGACATTCACCATAGCAACTATGTGGTGATAATATTCCAATTTGAGTTCACAGCTTGAGCTGCTGTCCCCATGTGACAAAAAAAAAAATAAAAAATCAATAAAAAATCAATGAATGAATAGTGTTTTAGGAAAGATTGGCACTGTCACTTAAGTCTAGAAATTACATTTGTATATTACTAAACTGCTTTTATAATTATGTAATTCTTGCCAGGACTATGTTGACAGATGTTTCTTTGACACAGTACATTTATTTATTACATGGCTTTGTTAAATACTTGATTCTGATTGGTCAATTTCAAGAATTTTACGTTCTTTTATTTTTGTGTAGTAGACCGTTGCTATGAAGAACATACTGTTGCTATGCACACAGCCTCTGGAGGAACCATAAAATCATTTTTAAATCCACAAAATCATTTCTAATTTCTAAATATTTTGTATCAAATTATTAATTGTTTTGCAAGTAAACATACAATTAGTGGGAAAATGTACAGTGAGCAGGTCTTATGTGATAAACCACTTCAAGATTATTCAAGAGCTGGTCTGAATCATCCTATCAGGGTTTATTTTGTGTACCGACCTGCTTACTGTATATTATCCCTTATATAACATGCTGTGTTCACAAGGAGGGGCCTTGGGGTGGATGGCTGGCATACAAAGTACAGGACTTTAACAATGCAGTCCAGGGTTCACATCCAGACTCCTGTACCAAAAGCGTTTTAGTTAATTTAAGGAATTATTGGGGTTTTTTTTGGTAGGTCAGGTCATGCCTCCTCTCAGGAGGAGAGGAGGCAAAAAAATGCAGACATGCAGACCCAGCTGACCCACCCACGGAGGACTCTGTGTTTTCATCGATGATGCTTTGTGCTCAAACACGGTCAAAGCTGATGGACAACATTTACAAGATGTCAAACTTTTTATGTGAAGATGTCAATCCCATTATCATCACTGTCTTGTTCCTGCTGTTTACATTCCAGCTGCACTACAAAATTATTTCCTGGGCTTATATACTTATATGTATATATGCAAATAACTGCATATATTGCTTGGCTTTCTATTGTGAATTTAATCAATTGTCTGTAATGTGTGTGTGTGTGTAGCATGACAGAACTACAGCTCTCATTTCGTTATGCAACCCTGTGTTGCGTAATGATAATAAATGACCTTGACCTGATTTACTGTACCAAGAGACATGACTAATGTGGAGGACTCCATTGTCAAAGTCTAATACCTCCACACCCTCATTTCACCCTCATTGTCACTGTATGTATGCATTGTTAAAGACAAACTGCCAAAGATCTGATTTCTGTCATTTTCTCTTTAATAACAGTAATTAAAGAGATGTTAATTAGTTAAACACTGTTCTACAGTTTTTTTTTCCAGCATTCCAACTCTTTAAAACACTTGTTATAGAATGTTATAGACATGCCATTTAGCTCAACTCAAAAAGCCTTAAGTGAAATCCAGAATTTATGTAACTCCAGTCTTTGTGCTCTTTCTAGCGAAGTGGTAGTTGAACCAGCATTCACATCATCAAATTACCTTTTTTTTCTTTTTCTGAGTGTGTGCAATGAGTAGATGGGAGAAGCAAGGAGAAAGTATTGTTGCTGTCCTAGATTTTAATTGGCTACTCTTCAAAATACTTCATTTTGTGATTCATTTTAACTACTTGTAAAAACAAAAAAAGCGTTTGGTATACAGCATTTCTCTAAGGTTAGATTCCCAAACGGAGACATCAGGATCAAAAGTGTTACTGATCTTCCCATCCAAACAAACATCTGCCTCGCTGTCACTGAGAATGGATGGCGAGTCATGAATACACTGCTGTTTTTGAAAGCATCTTTGTCCACAGGGTTTTCATGTTCTAGATTCATTTCATGGTGCAGACTTAAATCAGAGCAATTTGTTTTTCCCTTTAATCAACCACAAAATGGCCCAAGAGCTGAGCTGAGTTGAATTCAATGAGGACCCTGAGCCAAGAGAGTTTCTCTGACACAAGAAGCGATTACCTGAGTCAGGTAGCCTGCAGAGTGTGACCTGCAGAGGCTAAATACTTCACCTACCCTCCATCTGTCATTCGAGTTCCCTTCGTCCCTCAGTTATTAATCAGATGGTGCCTCATTTTGTGGTCATCTGTGGGAGGTCAAATAAACAATGACTGGACGAAATAACATTTACCATCATCTCGATTACTGCTCATCCAAGCTAAGCTAATTTCATCTAAATGGTAAAACAAGAAGGAAGGGTCGCACTTTATTTTACAGCTGTACATTTGTCAAAATAGATGAAAAATATAAATATGTTCATTATTAGACAGCATTAGAGCCTGTATTAGACCTTTTACTGAACTTTCTTTGAGGGTAAAATAGGGACACATTACAACAGACCTGTACTGTAAACTAAAGTGTATTATTTCCCACTGTTAGACCTTTGTTAAACTAGATCAGACAGTTATTTAGGATACATTACAACAATGGTGCTGTAAACTAAAGTGTATTTTTCCCACCCTTTATTAGACTTTATTAGAGGGTAATTACCAGAACTGTAAACTAAAGTATGTTATTTCCCACTGTTACACATTTCTTACACTAGATTATAGGATAATTAGGGACACATTACAACAGAACTGAACTGTAAACTAAATTGTGTCCTACTGTTAGAACCTTGATAGAGTTTGGGACACATTACAATTGTACTTACTGTACAACTGTACAGTAATCTGAAGTGAAATTTGTCCCTAATTTCCCTCTAATAAAGTGAGATAATGGTCTGATAAAGGGTCTAATACTAAAGTCTAATAGTCTAATAGTAAAGTACATATTACTTCTAGTATTTATGAACAGCTTGTTATATCTAACATCTTATTAGTGTACCATTTGGTATATGATTTCCAATTAGGGCACAGCTCTGTTTGTTTACTGACAAAGAAATAACATTATTTCAGATTTGTTTGATTTAATTCAAAGTACAGCTTGTTAAGTTTTATTATTGCAATGTAATAAAGTGCAAGGCTTCCTGATGCCAAAGCCAGCAAAGGCTCAGGGTTCAGCTTACAACAGATGCACCTGTTTTGTTTTTTTTCTATTTTTCACTTCATAGTGAAAGTACAACATAGAAATAATACAGTACGCTCTCAAATGTGAAATTGAAAAATCGCTCAATATACTCTGTAAGACTGCTGTATGCTGCTGTACATTGATACCCACACAATCACCTCAGCCAAAATACACAACACCACAGTCTCTAGCTCGTCTTTATCAGCGATCCAAACAAAGCCATCAGCCACTGTGAAGCCACGGTAGCTGTTATCACTGAGTCCATTAGAGATGTGACACCTCAGATCCCATTCCTCTGGGAGACTTATTGGAAAGGACGGAAAACTAATGGATAGTTCGGGAGTTCTGATAGTTGGAGGTGTACCTTACTTCATCTCCCTCAGACAACATGGAGGACACACCGACTGCGGTGTGCAAATACGGCAAAGTCAGATATATGGGAGGAATGTACTCACGGCATAAATGATTTCATTATTTTTGCTGGTATGTTGGTTGGTTTGAATTACTTGGTCCACCATTTTGGTCCTGAGTGAGATGTCTTCCTTCAGAAACAAAAATATCATGTTTGACAGATTACAACGTTTATTGTCTTTCAACTAGTTCAGTGGATTTAAATTTTGTTCATTCATGGTCACAGGAGGATGCTAATCACTTGCTAATAACTATTGACTTTGGTGATCCCTGACTTTCCATCAAGCGCCACCTGCAGGTTGAAACTTCACATAAAAAATTCTTAACAAATATTGCCATTAAATTTTGTACAGGCATTCGTGTTCCCATAGGGTGAGTTGTGAGAGCTTGATCCCCTGATTTTTCCTCTAACGCCATTATTGGGTCAATCGGTTTGTGCAGTACTTTGATTTTTAACCAAATACCTGCACTCTTAGAAATAAGGGTTACAAAATGGTTCTTCCTGCACCCAGAACCACTTCATTTGAAGAAAGGCTTTATGAAGAAAGGCTTTGTGAAGGATTTTTTGTAAGACTAAGGTTTCCATTAAGAACACTTTTCATCCAAAGAACACTTTTTTGAAAACAGAATTCTGCAAGAATTGTAGAAATTGCTGAAGAACTGAAGGGTTCACCAAGGGTTCTTGGTATCATAATATAAAAAAACAAGGTGGGTTCTTGATAAAACCCTTAGAATATAAAAGGGTTCACAGTAGAACCCCCTGGATGGCTTCTATACAAAATTCTTGAACTATTGAATGGTTCTCAGTAGAACCCACTAGGTGTGTTCTTGTTAGCAACCTTAAATTCTGGGTGCAACTATTAATTATTTAACTGTTAAGAAGCAATATTAAGTATTTGATAATTATTACTAATGATTATCTGCAAAACTTTTAAGCAATAATTACACAGTAACACTTTATAATAATTACTTTGGAAACACTAGAGATGTCTAATTAAAAGTTGCAAATGATTACAATTCCTTGGGTCAAGCCAAGAACCCTTTGTGGTTCTAGGTAGCAACTTTATTTCTAAGAGTATACAAAATTAAAGACATTCACTTCAGCCTAAACTGTGTGTTTATAGCTACTCTAACCTCATCATTCTGACCAAGTTAACATGACAACCATTGTTACATTTGCTTTATTACATCTGGTAAGGACTAACTAACTCTGGAACTCAAACTTTATTCATCCGTACACAAGGTCTATGCCGGCTGCACAGTGAAAACAGCATGTCAGTAGCACAGCAGCTTATATCCTTCATCGATGTCTATACAGGATGTGTTCAAGCACAGTGCTTGGTGTACTGCAGGTCAGCACTCAGAGGTTAATCACTGTAGTTACGAGTGGAAAATGGATGAAATGAAAATGTAAAATATGCTTCAGGTCACAACTATAAGGCACAAGTAAAATTCAAGCCATTATACAGCCTACGTACAGAGATATATTGGTTAAAAAAATTATCTTTTTATCTGTTCTGTTCAGACACATGTGAGAGAGACAACTGAAAAATGAGAATGGAATGCTCCCCGACTAGATGAGCCTTTAGTCTTATGGCAGTTGGTATCATGACAAGAGCACTTGGTGGGGGTTGTTTTGCTGTAGGGTCAAGTGTTCCTGACTAGACTGGTGACTCAGAGTCACAAAAGACCAGTCAGTCAGTGAACAGCTCAAAAAACCCCACACATATCATATGAAACACACCAGTAATCAAGGCTTGTTTGGTATCTGTAAACCAAGCTATCACACCTAACATTCACCTGTCACACTGTGATGCAGCTGTGTGTTCTGAGTCCTTGACTGATCTGTTGTCAGACGGCTCAGTATTGTTTCTTTCATTCTTGAATACACACAAAATAAGAAAGGCACTTATGTAAGCGTGGGCACACATCAGGGAGAGGCGTGGGTGTGATGCATGGATTTTAAACGACATTAAACCTGCTGCAGCCCACCCTGAGAAGCAGCTGCGTGGCTTGGATTTTGTGTCTCATAACTCAAGGCAGAAATTGAGACGAGGCATTCACTGCTCTGAGCATGAATTGAATATTCTCTGCTATGCACGGTGCTACCCGTTTGTTAGGTACACCTTCAATAAAATGTAACGCAATCGCCCAGCAGCAAATTCTATCTTTATGAATTATTATACATTCAGTTTTTGTTGATACTAAGTCAGTGAGGAGTGGATTCAGGTTTATGGTCATTTTGGATGCTCTGATGCTCAGGGCTGGATTTCATTCCAAATATTAAGATACCAGTACCAATACTGATACCTCGACTTCGATACCAGTTCCTGAACAAAGCTTTTTTTCTAAACAAAAATCCTAAAATCTTATCTAGAAAGGAAGAACCTGTTGAAAGACCTGAGAGCAGCTGAAGAAACTCTGCACGCTTTAATCAGTCCGATTAACTGGGCTAAAATGAACAAAATGAATAAAACCATATATATAAATAAGCTCAAAATAATGTCAGAGGGAGCCTTAATAAGAAACAGTTGTCTGACTAATCCAAAGAAGAACACAGGAATGACTGCATGTTGATGACATGTGTGGTGCTGGGAAATACAGCTCATTAGTGAGTTTCCAGAAATAAAAATCACAGTCACATTCTGAATATAACACAGTCCGCTTCAGCTCAAGGTTATCTATCACTGCGGTGGCGAAGAGAAGATGCATGGCGCATCGTGATGAACAAACTCCCTGACGAGCTAACAGGTTAGCTGCAGTGGGTAGTTAATAAGTGGCACTTAATTCACAGAGTTATATGTGCAGATCATTTGTGCAGATGAGTAGCATGCAGCAAAAACAAACAATAATCTTCATCTCTGGGCATAATGTCTGGTTTGTCCTGCATGCCTCAACAACGTGTAAGGCTGGCTTTACACAGTAAACTTTTGTGCAATTAGTTGTGTGTTGCACAGTACATGAAATATATTATTATAATATATTTTCCATATAACCTGGCAGTTAGATAAAGCAATTTTTCTAGTACTGTTTCCCGCTAGATTATATCAAGTGGGAAGTGTCTTTATAACGACTACTTATTTTGTACTATTTCCCTGTTTGATAATATCAATCCAGACGTGTTGTATGTTTTTTTTCTTCTGGCACTTCCTGCACAAGTTGTTTGATGGTGAATATCCCAGAGAATAGAAGTGGAGCAATCAGTGCATTCATGCTCATTGATATGCTATGAATAAATATATGATATAAATATGTATGATAAAACCTGACCTACTGGTTACTCAAAAGAGAGACCAATGGATCATTTCACATTCCATTCAGGGAGCTCAGGGCTCAACATTAATGTTTTCACTTTCCCTGTTGGGCAAGCGGGTCAGAAATCTACTCGTCCGAGGTCGATTTTTATTTGCAACTGTAAAAAATGTTTTTATTTATTCGAAGTTATCAAATAACAGCCAAGACTAAAGTTAACTGCCATGTTTAATCTCAGGCTGCAGCATCTATAAAATGTCAGAAAAAAAAAAAGTCCAGGGTGATGTCTTTCAATGTCTTGTTTGTCAGTCGAAAACCTAAAGGTAATCAGTTTAAATGATAATAGAAAGGGGAAGCCACGCCCCCTCTGGAGGACCTACCATGTGCTGTTTGGCAATTTAAAACATCAACTTACAAGTCCAGAAAGTCGCTGTCTGTCGTAAAACTGTTGAAGTACACAGTAAGACTGTGAAGATGTGTAATTAGAAAGACTACAGACCAAGAAGTTGCATGTGTGAGGTCATGATTTTCTCCCTCCAAAAGATAACATCAGCCATTGAAGCTACAATGCCTGTGTGTTTTTGTACCAGGATGCAGTAACACAACAACAGTTCTTACTTGTTCCTTTGTTCCTCAGCTGATAAAAGGACCAGGAGTTGCTGAATAAAACACTTCACGTAGGATAATGTTACAAGGAACAGTGATGTCGGTGCTGGTGAGTGCATTCACCATGTGATTCAAGAAAAATAAATAAATAGATCTAACTAAGCTAGCAGTAGCAACTGTTGCATGCTAACTGTAATGTAAACAAAGTGCTGAGCTCATATTTATTTGTTTACAGCGTTGCCAACCTCACATGAAGTCTATGAGGAAAATTTCCTTATGAAAACATCCTGTTTTATTATTTTGTTAATTTTGCTGATAAGCTGTTGCCAAGTTGAAATCAATCAGTATAGATCGTCTGATACTTTTGATGAATGATGTCATCATGTGACATGTTAACAGCATTTTAATTTAAAGTCATAAAACTAGTTTCACAAAGTTAAGGGGTTTTGCAGCTGTTGCAGCTTAGTTTCAAACATGTTTCAAGTGTGTTGCAGAGGGCTTTACACCACGCAACTCTACCGCATCATTAGATCTTGGTACAAGCGCACTGGATGACGCTGATACAGAACGACGAGGCGTTTTTCAATCCCCACTAGAATCGAAGCAACTCTGTTGGTGTCTTAAGAGTATCAAAGTTTCGTATCCAGCTGTAGTGGTTCTGTTGAATTTTATTGTGTCATACTGTTTTTTTTTAGTGTACAGTACAAAACTCAAACAGCAATATGACTTTTAAAATCCACATCCTGAGGTATCCAGCCTCAGCTGTGTGAACATAAATCTGGCTGTAGCCATGACACTGCCAGCAGCTACATTCACTTATCACATGCCCTATTGACATGGTACATGGTGGAAGAAATAAGGAGGATAAGTCTGTGTTGCTGAGGCTCTCTTGTGCGAAAGTTCTGCTCACACACTGTTCTCTGCACAGATCAGGCAAACAATATAGAGAATACTTTAGTACTACACTACAGAAGAAAACTATTGGGAACCTTCTGCTCTCCATAGGCATCCAAAAGAAGTAACAGAAAGCTGCACACAGACTGAATAATGTCCATCTTATGATGCCCAACTCATGCAGTCCCAAGACATTAAATATATCATATTTGCAGTGATTACTACAGTGCTAATTGTGGTCACAAAAATCAAATAAAATTTGTCAATATTTATTCTTGCAGCCTTGATTATGAACAAGCAATCAACAAACTCTTGAAACTGACTGTTTTGAATGTTTAAGGATGCGTTTTGCAGCATTTTTTTCTGTGTGGAAATTATGTACAAGCTATTTAATTAGCATAAATGTTAAACAGAAAAAAAAACATTTCAACAAGACAGTTACATTATACTTGGTTGTGAATGTGTGGAGACTGGTCTTGGCTGAAGTGAGGTGATTCCAGGGGCCTGTTGTATAAAAATGCATCTTGTCTTTGACTTAAATATAACCTTAAAGTAGGTCTGAGTTGCTGGTAGCATAAATCTTCCCTATGAGTGACCAATGAGTAGCCTGTCGCACAATGCATGATGGGTGAAAGACATAGAAGAGAAAAGGCAGAAGTGAAAGTGATCCTTGCAGCAGAGGATCAACACACACGCACATAAAGGCAGAAAACATGGTAAAAGATGCAAAGACAGAAACGTTCAAAGAAGAATTCCTAAAACAGGAGGAGGGCCACAGGAAAAGCTTAAAGGGGACCTATTATGCTCATTTCTAGGTTTATATTTTCATGCTGAGATTCCACTACAGTTTTCTTATTGTGGCCCTATATGGAGTCCCTCACCCTCTGAAGCATTTTTTTTTTATTATGAAGCAGCACAAACAGGAAATGTTTTCATTTGGGGGTTCATCAGCAGTAACTTAACACAACTCTGACACAACTGAAAGAAAAATTAAACAGTAAAATAATGCGGATGCCTGACCGTCACAGGAGAGTACCTATATTTCAAAACATAAAGATTCTGTTCAAAGCTATAAAAGCACTGACAGCTGAACATAAAGAGATTTTAAGAGATTTTCCCTCTGCTCTACTGCGCAACTTCAGTATCACAACACTGGCTTGTTCGAGGGGGAGAAAGGAGGCTCATCACGGGTTGGCTGCGGCTGGCGAGACGTCACTGCAGCCTGCTTGGAGGCGGGTCGGGTTCACTGCGGGTCCATCTCGGACGTGGCTCAGCACAGCTTGGCACGATTAAAGTGGTAATGGAAATGCAAATCAGTGCAGCATGGTTTGGCTCAGCATGGCCAAAAGTAGGTAGAAAATCCCCATTTAAGGCTCCCCTCCCTAAAAGCCCACTTTAGTCTGATTGGCCCTCCCGGCCCAGCCTGCAGTACCCACTGGTTGTGTGAGCACCAAAGCGACAGTTGTAGTGCGGACTGTTGGCTGCCGGGCTTTACTGATTTTGGTAAAACTGGATTATATTTCACTGAGAAAATTTTCTGGTCTTCAGTGATGTCCTCCAGCTGCTCTGCCTGAATTTTCAGTAATTTGTGCTTCATAGTTTTCTGATTGCCAGACAGATTTACATGTTGTTAGCAGCTACTTACCTGGTCTGCCTGTGTGGTACTACAGCACTCTGAGTGCTCCTGAGAACTGTCTTGCCATGAAAAAAGCAATTTAGGACACTAAATTTGATTAATTTACTGTTTATCAGACCACAAATAAGACAAGAATTAAACTGGAAAAACTGAAGAGGCAGCCAGAGTCGAGTGTTTCTAGGGACTGATTATTTTACACAAGCACACAATTTTAAAACTTGACAAAATATTTTCTGTTTCCCCCTGATGTCCTCAGGCTTTTCTGTCTCAACTTGCTGTGATTTATGGACTTTGTTCATGGACAAAGTTTTACTTGTGGTTAGCAGTTAGCTACTGCTAACTACTAGTTAGCTTAGTTAGCCACACAGCTGACTCTGCCTGGACTGGGAGCTCAAAACAGCGGGGGAATGCACAGCTAATTAGCTGCAGCTGATTGCTACATTAGCAACAAGTAAAGATACCTGTCCATCAGAAACTGTGTAAATCACAGAGAGCTGAGCAGCAGCAGCACATCAGAAGGAAAAACTTCAAACATGTAACTTCCCTTCAAAACTGAAAAAGCCCTTTCTGTAAGACATACTGAAAAAAAACATAATCCTGAGCAAAGCAGCCAAATGATGACAGACTGAGAGGGTGGGTGTGGGCTGCTGTGTACGCTGTGCTGTGACGGGAGCAGATGACCATAAAGGAATCCACGATGTGCCAACGTCAGCCTGTCACATCAAGTCATCGAAAGTAGAAAAAACTTTGAAAACGTTGCATTCAGAGCAGCATTTTTCTCCCAGGGATTACTATTACATATGTTTCCCTCCTTATTTGAAGCTTTGGATATGTTTAAAATGAGCATCAGACATTGTAACATTATAGAAGTGGGAGAAAAAGCACCACAGGTCCCATTTAAAGACACAGATTGTGCTGAAGATGTTGAGGGCAGAAGCCTTTGTTTGCTGACAGCAGCTCAATGAGTCAAAAGGCAGCCATAGAGGCTAATGACAGCCAAGATAAGAACATAGGTGACATAAGGCCAATAATGTCCACAGTGATTGTTTTAGAGGCATCACTCAAAACAAACAAATATTTTAGTTTGTGACAGTGGTTTTCATGTACTTATGTTGGCAGTGTCATCTCATAGGAGGGCCACTTCAACATTCAAGTACTGCAAAAAAGTGCAACATTTCTGAAAATGTACTTTTTTATTTCCATTTTTAACAGTCACTTTGAATTGGTCAATAATACCCCTGATGAAAATGTCTGGTTTTGTTTGTGCTTTCATCAAATGCCACAAGTAAGAGGTGGAAACTCTTTGTCGCATAAGTGATGGTAAATGTCACTTGATTACCTGCGAACTCTGCCACTGTGTTTGCCGGCAGAGAAATATTATTATTTTTTTATTATTAAAAGCTGTTCCTTTCTGGACAGAGAATATCAGCAAATTGCAACCTGCAATCCTTCAGAATACAATACATTTTTAATAGAACTGTGTTTTTATTTCAGTTGTATTCAATCAAAGGGGTAGTTTAAATAAAATAATCAAATAAAAAAAAAATTTAGCGGGCTGGATTTTATTATATTTTAGACATCAAGGAACAAAGGAGGGTGCAGAAATGGCTCCCTGGCATTTGGCAGTTTGAGACCCCTATAATCTGATATTCAGAACAAAGTCGTGTTTTCTGTTTATTTTTCTTAGCGACCCTGTCTTTGGACGGTCTGAATGAGACAGCAGAGGGGGAGGAGAGGCAGGGAGCAGGGGAGAGGAGAGGACTGGACGGGAGATGAGGAGACAGCTGTATCTGGTCCGAGCAGAGAGGTCTGCCCACCAGGGAACAGCTGCAACTCTGTCCATGGTGCTGGAGCTAAACAAACAATCCCCAAAAAACCCAAACTTAAAGAAAGAAAATTGCTGTGTGAAATCAAAGTCATATAGTTTCAGGGAGATAAATTGAAGTTGGAGATGGAGTTAATTGAGGAGCAAATATGTTTTGTGCTTCTAATACCTTGAAGTTTCTGTAATTGAGGCAAGTTTTAATGTTAATTTACTGCAGTACTATATTTCATTTTGTCACATTATTTAAAGAGTTTCATCTGCTACTGCTCATTGTTATTGGGGTTTTAATTGAGTACAGTAATTATTTATTAATTCATCAGAATAATTTATTGAATGAACATTATATATGTATATATGTTAATTGTCTTGTGAGAAACTTAAAATGTGTTCTTGAAATGCCTGAATTAATGAAATAAACTCAGACATTATTTCTTTAATTGCTTGTTTCTTATCTAAATTCCTTTATGTAACTGAATGAAAAAAACATTTTCTATCTTCAGCAGAGTACGCACTGTGTCCTCAGAGAGCTGCTCTCTCATCAATATACAAATGAATCCTCTCTTGTACTCTTTTGTTGCAAAAACAATCAATATACCTGCATCTTTGTGTCTTCTAACTTAAGTCCTTACAGAACGTTGCCATAGCAACAAAACTCTCACCTCAGGCCCAGCCACATGGTTCACCCAAAAATGAACACCCAGTCATTATCTACTCACCCTCAAGCCCATTGAAAGGCGGGTTTAGTTTTTTTAGTGCACAAAGCACTGCTGGAGTTTTACAGGAAAACAGTGGATGGTCACCATTCACTTCCCGAACAATGGAAGCGAACAGTGTGTGTGTGCACATGAACGTGGCTCCAAGCTAAGGGTCTACAGAGAAGATTCAAGCCAAAGAAACATGGTGTAAATGACATATTTCAAGTCAGCTTGGCATGCTGGGGCTTTAGGAGACTTGGATTACACCAGACGAGCAGTACAGAGGCACCATATGTTTTTATTCTGTTGTTTTTTTACGTTTGAAAACTGGTCATCGATCACTTGGGAAATTTTGCAATGCTGTTTTCCTGTGTATCTCCTGCAGTGTTTTGGGGACTAAAAAACTAAACCTGACTTTTAATCGATATGAGGGTGAGTAGATAATGACTGAATTTTCATTTTTGGGTGAACTATCCCTTTAAGGCTTAATCAACCTGACCAGTCTAAGGCCAAGATTAGTTTTAAACTAAGTCTATTCAACGAGCCCCTGGCCTGAATTATTATCCCAGTTCAGTCCTGCATTGGACTCAGTAACCTTTTAACACAATGATTATTCATAATTGCCTGAGAGATGCTATTATTTAAATGGCAAACTTGCAGTATTTATGTTTTTATAAAGCAAATAAGCACATTGGTGTCATGCAGAGATATAAACATGTCATCTGAGATGAAGAAAAAGTTATTTTTTTTGTATTGGTACCAAAACATTAACTACACTCTAATTAACATAATGGCAAGATGATCATAAAGTTCCCCTCCGGACATGTTTTAAAATGTGTAAAAATACTCCGTTATGATTGTGTTTAACATGTTTTTCCACGTAAAAAGTAAAAAAAAAAAAAAAAAAAAAAAAAAAAACCAACAACAACTAAACTCTGGATGTGGCCTCGCCTTCCGCCCACCACCGCTGTTCGCGCTGGGTCAGAGGTTTTCAAAGTGGGAGGCGAGCCTCCCCAGGGGGCTTCAAACAGTTTCAGGGGAGGCTGAGTGAATGGAAGTGAAAAAATGGAACATTTGGTCTTACAATAGTTATCAAAAGGAACTCACATAGAACAGCCTACATGTGTGTGATATGTTTAAAGAGACAGTTCAGACATACAGTACATGGCAAGTTCACTGGCTTTAAGAGTTTCCTAAAGTCAGAGTCTAACAAATGCTTAGGACAGACCTTTTTTATCTATCTGGTGTAATCTGAAGTGAAGTAAAACAGATACATTAGGCTATCTTGATTCAACAGTTAAATGTCTATGATATCAAACAATGCAATTTTGATCCTTTAAAGGGATAGTTCACCCAGAAATGAAAATTCAGTTGCTATCTACTCACTCCATGCTGACTGAAGGTCGAACACAATTTTTTAGTCCACAAAACACTGCTGGAGTTTCAGAGGAAAACAGCGCTGCAGAATCTCCAACATAAAATGTCACCATACTGCTTGGCTGATGTAATCTGAGTCACCCAAAACCCTACGCTGACTTGAAAGACTTTGTTTACATCATGTTTTTAACATAAATCTTCACTGTAGATCCTTAGCTTGGAGCCACATGTGCGTGCACACCGTCTGAACTGGGTGTGTGTGGTGTGACAGTGTGTGCATGTAAGGGCATGTTGGGGCTTTAGAAGACATTTTATGTTTTTTTTGTTTGTTTGTTTGTTTTGTTCCATTTGAAAACCTGTTTTTCCTGCTGTTTTCCTGTTAAACTCCAGCAGTGTTTTGTGGTCTACAGAACTAAACCTGGCATGAGGGTGAGAAGATAATGACTGAATTTTCGTTTTTTGGTGAACCATCCCTTTAAGCCTACTTTAGACCGGAGATTCACAACGAGTCAAAACCGTTTTAGAACTGTGCAGGGAAAAGTTGCAGCAGTGTGAGTCTCCGCTCGACTCAAGCCGGCTGATAGCCAGCTTGTCAAGTCGCCAGCGCCTGGCTTAAGGACATCAGCTCATAGCAAACTCAGCTGGCCAAGTCAATAACTGTCACTGATGGCAGAGTTTTGGACAGTGGAAGAAGAGAATCCTCATCAATTTCTATGAGGAACAGCTGTGTCTGTATGACACAAGGCTTTAGGTGATTAGCGCAAGGCTCTGTGGTGGTCTGAGTGGTGTTTCTTTGTGCTGAGAACGTAACCACTGTTAAGCAATCAGAAAGTAACGTTTTATTCTGTATTCTGATTTATAGGCTATCCTGTGACCAGCACTCAAACACACTCCCACATCTTTTTAAGTTTTCGCAGTTTAATCAATACTTGAAATCCAACTGAAACAGTAACTCACTGCCAATGTGCTCATTTACATTTTAAGATGCTACAAATGATATCCAGCTAAAAAAACAAAAAAACAAAACTGAAGTAAAGAGAGTGGTGATGGAGATGATACATCGTCCCGTTTAGTCTCGTTGGTGTAAACTGGCAGGTTTTCATAACATTGTAGAATGACATGTTGCCACTAGATGCAAGTTTCATCTCGTCTTGTTGCAAATCGTTGGTCTGAACCGCGTCCAATGTGTTTGAACTCAGTCTGAAGATAATTTCTGGCGGTGTGCTTAAGTTTGACTCATAAAAGATACTGAACATAAAAAATTTGGCTTTGTAACTTAAGCACCAGTGATCTATAAATCTCAAATCAAACTGACAGCACGTGTCTTACAATCAGTGATATAATGCAGCATAATGAAGGTTTAATCAGGAATAACCATGGGCCAAAAGAGAAAACTGACACCAGATAACACGGATTATACGGTAAACTATACAGTAGGTTGACAAACAAAGACAAACATGGGGCTGAGGAGTGTGTCGCTATTAATTCCTCATACTTTAATTAATAAAACCTATGACATTGTTCATAAAGCTAATGCAACGTTCACCACAAGCTGCAGTATCCTGACATAACCAGCAGGTAAATCACTTTAGTCAAGGCTTTGCTTAGAGATGAGATCATTTCAAAGTCAAAGTAAGGTTTTATAAATAACTACATATACATGGTTTTCTGCTTAAGTCTTACTTAAGATGGGGAGGGGGGAATAGGGTATGGTGACCAAAATGATCACTGTTATCATTATTTTTGCTGCATTGTTAAAATGTGCTGATTTTTTTCAGTGCACACACTGAAAT
The DNA here is from genome assembly GCF_056507025.1 of Lutjanus erythropterus. Taxonomy (NCBI): domain Eukaryota; kingdom Metazoa; phylum Chordata; class Actinopteri; order Lutjaniformes; family Lutjanidae; genus Lutjanus; species Lutjanus erythropterus. The sequence goes on from NC_139324.1 coordinate 36,378,108, forward strand.
CATATCACCAACTTTTACTTTGAAACCCTCCCAAAGATTTGAAATGGCATCATGTCCTTTGTAAAGTCAGTGTTTTCACTGACGAAAAACAAACCCACACTGCTGCTGTGCCTGCTGGACAGTATTTATGTGCCTTTTTCAAAGCTTGGTAATCAAACATAGTTCTTTCAATGATTAAAATTTGAAAGACTAATCGGTGGAAAATGTATCGTCGTTCATCCTAAAATGGATTATTGTTATCTCCCCCTTTAGCAGAGGAATTTGAAAACACCTCTCGAGTGACAAATTTTGCACAGACACAAGTCAGCATAGTTAGGGTCAGACATTTTAGGGGACGTAAGTAAAAGGAAAACACATTTTTGATTGGAGGGGAACTTTGATTAAATACCCAGCCCTATTGTTGGTAGCTATAGGAAGCAATCCCCCTGAAAACACATTTTGGGATTACCTTTGAGTCAGCGTTGTGCAAGCTCTTTGGATCACAAAGATAAATGCCTTTCATCTGTTTACAGCCAGGCAAGTTAGCACTCATTTAAAAGAATGCTGACATTTTAGGGTCCACTGGACGCTAATAAAGAGTATTTCCACATTAGTTTCTGAGTAAAAGATTAGAGAATCCCCCTGATCAATTTCCTCACTCAGCTGGGCAGAGAGTTTTAGAGCCAATTATGTTTTAGAGAGCTCGTCTACTGGGACGTTGCACAGATTCCACCTGTCCTCTGTTGGAAATCTGCAGCCGTCGTGTCAAAATAATAAGTCACGCAGATTCAAAGACAGTCGGATAAGGAAAAGTCTTAAATATCCCTTTCTGATTTAGAGGTAGCAGCTGCTATTTCCCAGTGGGTTGCCCTAAAAAGAACATGATTTGTCATTGTATTTTCAGTTCCTCCCCAATACACTGAGCACATTACACAAAAGGAACACTTGAAAACTACACAGCTATTATTATTAATGAGTTTCTGCAGACACAGAGAGGACTGTTTCTGGATCAAAGACTGAAAAATAAAATAATAAGACAGGACTCAACAGCTGAAAATCCAAGTTGAAAGAAATGACTGTCACTGCCTCTGTTCCTGTCCCCAGAAGACAGACCGTGCAAGGGAGGGAAATATGGGTCCAGGCACCCCCTCTCCACGACAAATAGACAGTTGTCCACCTCAACATTTAATAATATGCTCTGGAAGCACTTGTGTTGATTACAGACAAAAACAATTTTTAAGTTTAGAAAGATTAAAAGATAAAACTTTCTTTGATCACGAAGCTTGATGTTCCTCTGTAATTCCGGGACGTATCACCGAAATGTTTAAACTACACTGAGAAACAGACAGTGGTGGACAGTAATGAAGTACATTTACTTAAGTACTGTACTTCAGTATATTTTTTGAGTATCTTTACTTGATTATTTGTTTTTTTGGAAACATTTCAAAGACAAACCTTGTACTTTTGACTCCACTACATTTCTAGGAAGGTTGTCGTTACTCATTAGTATGTTTAGACTACGCACAGCTTTGAAGTCAGCTGTTGCTTTTTTTTCTTCTTTTCTAAAATGCAGTTGGCCACACGCTGTGTTCCTCATAGAAGGAAACTCATCACAGTATCCGCTCTCAACTTCGGACTGATGTAAAAGCGGAAATACGTCATCCAGGCGCACTCTGTAACAAGAGCAAGCAAGCTCTCCCTCTTTCATTCAAACAAAACCCAGTAATTGTGACGGCAAGAGAAAGACAGAATTAAATCTCAAGATGTTATTATAATTAGAAAAAGAGAAATAATTCCAGGTAGGCTTTTAATGTTGGGGTGGGGTGAAAAATACCACATAATTCATGTATGTACTGCCCCTGAGGCTGGAAAGAAATCTGAGTTATTTAACAGACTTGGAGAACTACTTACAGTTGGCTTCAATCTAATTTTATGAAGTGATTTTAATATAGTTACATCAGAAAATGACAATAGCTGTCCTTTATGTTTGTTTTTATAGGTGTTTCTATAGACTTTGTGTAGCAGAGTGGTTCTACAGGCAAGTTGGTGCATCATTAGGTGGTTTCAGAGAGTTACAAGATTCTGTAAATGCACTGTGAAAACAATACAGCAATGTACTGATGTTAGAAAACGTACTTTGTACTTTTGAATACTTAAGCATGTTTAAAAGCAAGTACTCTAGTACTTTAATGTGAGTAAAATTTGACTGAGCAACTTTCACTTACAGTTAAAAATCATCACAAAGCATCACAAAGTAGTTACGGTTAAAACACAGAAATGGGCGGCCCTGCAAACATCAGACATATATATTTATATAAAACGTGTTTTAAAAGTTATTGTAAGAACTTTAATGGCATTATTAAGTACTTGTATCTGCAAGTACCCAAATGTAAGTATTTGTACTCGGTCTGAAAAAAAGTGATATCGGTGCAACGTTTTATGGCTACTGCAAATTTATACTGAGACTATGTCCTTGATGGAGACAACACCCATATACGGTGTACCATTTCCACCTACTGGCCATTCTTGGTATTGCTGGTGGAACACACAACAGCCTTTATAGGCTATTTGACCGAGAACTCTGCTATTTTATTATTACCATTAACATAATTATTTAAAACATTTGAATATGCTGGTGCGACCCTTATCAATTATCAAGTATATAGTAGTAGCAAGGGTGTCCTCTACATACATTAATACAACAGTACTTTGGGGACACTTTTGGTGTCCCTCTCAGGAATTACTTTAGAGAATTTTTTCTGTTTATTGTCCCCCCGAACAATGAAATGAAATATCCACCCTTGAGGCCATGGGGATAACATTATATTATTCCATCATAGTGGCAGGTCTGGGCAAATATTGCACCTGGGTGAGCAATAATTCAACAGATTCGGTCATTAATTTGAACTCTCTGTGACACGAGGTAAAAGTTGTATGGTCATTAACCTCAAAAGGTGTCTTCCTGTCGGCAGCATGAATGTGCACAGCCAACGTCTGACATGCACAGAAATACAGAGGCCATCATATTACCTCGCCTGTGAAGGTAATAAGATCAAACGTCACTCCACAAAACCTAATTAAAAGTTCACCAGGCTTCTTTCCTCATGATTAAGGTCTGGGCGTTTAGAGTAGGAAAATGATGCATGGCATATCCAACTTATATTAATTAGGTGCTATGAGTTTTTTGCTCATTTACACCCTACATACTTACAGTTAAGCGTCTTTCCTTGTATAACACTTTTATAGTACACGCCAAAACATAATTTCAGCCGTTCAGGTGAAGAATGTGTGCTCATTTTTTTGTAGGGATTAATGAAAATGACTCATGTCTCAGGAGGACAGTGGGCTCTTTAGATATTCTGATAAACACAAGGAGAAACACCTCTCCAGAGAGAAACTGAACCGCATTATTATCATTATTTGTACTATTTGTACTCTGGTAGTTATGGGAGAGAACAGTACAAAACTGAAGCATTGTCTCTCTTCAGTTCAGAAATGTTTCCTTCAGTTTAAGTCACTGTGACATTCTCTAGTGTCTTGACACAAAGTATTGACTGCATTCACTGTTGCTTTTTCCCATTTGAAATTCAAAACAAAAAGCCTGTCAGTGGCAAATTAGACTGCAGGCTACACAGTTGGTACAGGATATAGTCTATCTCTGTCCTCATAATGAGTTCAGCTCGTTAGATCAGCGCACATTCACTCCCTGTAGCACCAACGGTCAGCTAATGACTAGGATGAGCTGATTGCCACCGAATCATCACAGAAGAGCTCTGCGCTGCTCTGGATGAGAGCGTCAGCCAAATGTAAATGTAATATTTGTTTTTACCTTTATAAAAAGAAGAAATCTGTAATATATTGAACACAAACTCCAGAGTGAGTATTTTCAGAGCAGTGGACTTTTGTTTTCAGCTTTTTTTTATTTACAGTTATGAACAGCTGATCATCGTACAGTGTGGGACTCATTGTATGCATTGCCCTTGTCTTTTTCTCTTTAAGTGTTCCTGCAGCCTGCCTGAACTTCCTCAAGATTCGGGGGGGGGGGGGACTCACTTCAGCCATGGACTGCATATTAAATATGATTTCAACCTATTTCATTTACTGTCTTTGGCTCTAGCTTGTTATTTGGACTGTGAAACTATTTGGACTGGTATGCAGTTTGGTGTAATCCTAGTCTCCTAAATCCCCAAGTTGACTTGAAAGACGTTATTTACGGCATTTTTTTTGCCTAAATCTTCGCTGTAGATCCTTAGCTTAGTTTGGATGCACACTGTCCAAACTAGGTGTGTGAGGGTGTGTGTGCACAGGCAAACAGGAGGTCGGGGCTTTAGAAGACTTTGATTACACCAGACGAGCAGTACGGAGGAATTTTGGGGTTTTTTTGCTGTTGTTTTTTTCTGTTTGAAAACTGGTCACCATTCACTTACATTGTCTGGAAGTTTCTGCAATCCTGCTTTCCTGTGAAACTCCAAGACTGTTTTGTGGACTAAAAAAACTACACCTGACCCTCAATCATGGCTTGGACAATGCCTGAATTTTCATTTTTTAGGTGAACTATCTGTTTAACCAGGCAATTCATTCAGAACAAAATCTTATTTACAATGGTGGCCTCACAAACAGCAAAAACCTGTTGAGGAAAATTGGATTTATAAGCTTTTAGGACACAATTCAAAGATCAACGGACTTTCTATTGTAAGATTATCCAAGTGTCAGGGAATATAATATTCATTTTTAAGCACGCTCACAGCAATGTGAGTGTGTTTATACATGTAAGAATAGGTTGTGTTTTTATGTCAAGGCTGTGTTTGGTTATCATTATCTGTGAGGTGAAAGTGAATGTTGACAGAAAGGTCCTTTAGGCTCTACACATATTCTTCATTTATAAAATGAATTCTTAATGCAGAAAAAAGAGTGACTAAGAATGTTTAACTGTGCTCACGATACATTTCTTATTATTATTATCTATGGCAGTCTGACATCAACTCTGCTGGGGACAGAGTGGTGGGTTGTTTTTCAAAACTGTTGTAAAATAATGCATAAAAGCCTCTGGAAATGTTGCTTTAAATAGTAAAAAGTACATATATGATGCCACAGTTTAGTTTCTGATCAAGCATCAACAAAGATATGAGTGAAAATAAATGTCTAAAGGCTGCTTAGACCATTTCCCAAGACTGTATGGATGTCGCAGATCATGTTTGATTGACAGCTGCCTCAGGAGTTGGTAGGTTTTAGTGGTTTAAAATGGACCGCCAGATTGGAAGGGTGTGATTGCGGTGCAGCTCGAGTTGACAGGCTGAACTAGCTTGCAGGCTTCGCTACATTAGCTGTAATTAGTCGCTTCAACCCTGGCAACTGGATTTTTTATGACTATTTCATGGAATTAACTGTATCATTTTCCAATTCAAACCCAAAACAAGAAAGTGAACATTTCAAATTTCAATTCAAACTAATTTCTAATACTTTTAAGATGAATGTTATTATGCACAAGATCATAAATGACATGGTGGATTGTGGATTTAAGTTTCCAGAGGCTTTTTATGGACTGAAGAAGTCCACAAATTTCTTGTAGAGCTTTAAACAGACTGATTATTAGTGATGGCAGTACACAAGCTTAGCTGACACATGAGGCTGAAATACAGCTTTAGCAACTTTCGAGTTTCTGCCTTTAACTAGCTTTTCAGGCCTCACTTCATTTGAGATGAGTAGCTCCTTTGAATATTCTGACTTTGTCACTGAGTTGCCGCTGCCATTCTTCAGCTCAGGCCTCACGCTGCCAAATCAGCCAGTCTGAGAGCATGATCCCTGATCAAGGGAAGCCCCCCAAGCACCCCTACAGCAAAACCCACCAGCGCCCTTTTCCCATCGCTGTCTGTTTATCATTACACTAGTGTTCTCTCCCCCTAGTTACACCTTATTGAAATGCAACTTTGTGAGCGCCTCATTTAAATCTCTGTGAACTGCACTCCCACTTGAGTTCCACACAAGTTCAACATTACAACTCCAGGTTTGTGAAACTCAATAATAATTTTTTCAAGAGGATCGAGGGTTTGAAGGCTGAGGAGATGTGGTCCTGAGGTAAAGTCACTTTGCTGGGATGAATAATTATAAAACCATTTGTGCTAACTCTCCCTAAAGACATTAAGAGACTTCTGAGGATCTGCAACGTGGTATTATTTCAACATAATTTCTGGAGAAGGATATTTTGGAATTACTCTTCTTATAATAAAATTAGTCATATTTTCACAGTAAATAAAACGACTACAATATTGTTACAGGGGCTTTTTTTCTCTGGGGATATTAATGCTCATCCGTCATTTGGTTGGTTGGTCAGTTCACCACTTTGGTCCAGACTGTATCGGAAGGATTCCATAAAATATTGAACATGCATTCATGTTTCCCAGAAGATAAATTCCCTGACGTTTCTAATAGCACTACCTACACAGGTTGACATTTATGGTATTGAGTTTAATTCTCATCAACTACTGAATGGTTCAACTTGAAATTTGTTCTAGAATTTCATGTCCCTTTCAGAATTAATAGCAATTGTTTTAGTTATCCTGACTTTATCCTGACTTTTTTTTTTTTCAAGAATACTTTACTTTATGACCAAATATCTGCAATGCTCATGTCGCCAACCAGGAGATTCAGCCTCTCCTCTTCTCTGTGTCTCTCTAGTTTGCATGATATCCCGTCTCCACCTCCCTCTGCATGTTTGTTTGTCTCTCTATCTGTGTAAATGTTGTGCCTGTCTCCTCTGCGCTCGTGTGGACTGTCCTTTTTCCAGGTTTCCACGGTGGAACGTTGCTCAACGTACTCATTTAGCCGTATTTTCTTCATATTTTCTACATATATCTGTATTTTTGTCAGCAAATTCTGTGATTTTTGTTGTTGCTGATCTATTCAGTACACATGAAATCTGTTAAATGTTTGTTCATCCTGGGAGAGGGATCCTTCCCCTGTTGCTTTTACTCATTTTCTTCCATTTTGCCCCATATGAAGGGTTTTTAGGGGCAGTTCTTTGTTATCTTGATCGAGGGGTGTAAGAACAGAGGGACTTGAATGGTGCACAGATTGTGAAGCCCCTGAGGCAAATTGTGATTTGTGATACTGAGCTCAATAAAAATTGACTTGACTTGATTCCCATTAGTCTCAGCTGTACTTTGTCTATAGTGCTAATTAGCAAGCATTGGCATACTAACATGCTAGACGCAGATGGTGAGAATGGTAAACATTATATCTCCAAAGCATCAGTACGCACTGTTGTGCATGAAGGTGCTAGAACATGCTCGTGTTTTTAGTGAATGGTGAACTGAACATATCCGTATGCAACTAATGAACATGAACGTTAACTCTCGTAGGAGTTAACAACGCTCACACACTGTGTTTTATGGCACCCAGCATGCCGGCCCAGCGTGGCATGTGCGACTGGCAATTCAGACGCTGCTACTGATACTGCTGAAGCCAATTCACATGAATATTTGAGTCAGTTTTATGAACAAATCAGTACATATTCCAACTGAAAAATCTCACATTTTTATGAAAAATGGGCCCAACTTGTCTGAAAAAAAAAAAAAAACATATCAGAATGTCAGCTATGAATCTGAAATGAAACATCACGTTGAAGCATCCGATCAGTCTTGGGGAAATATCTGAAGCGTATGACACAAGTTAACAAAGGATTAACAAAGGATATGACCGTGAGCCAACAGCTGCAGTTACTCCACCCAAGTCAAACTACTGTACATTTTGTGAAGGACCAGTTAACATGAACTCATTCATTTTGGGGAGCTCGCTCATTGTTAGCATGTTAGTGTTGTAATTGTGAGTATATCTGCATGCTGATTTTAGCTAACTGAACTGCTAAACATGGCTGGAGAAGGTGCAACAGTTCTTCAGTGAATAAAAGTTGTATTACTAAACTAAAACAATCAAGCAGTTTTGTTTTACATCTGACTGGAATAAACTCCTGCTTGTCTTGGCTTGGTTGAATTGTTTTTTTCTGACTGGTTGGAGGTGTGTATTAAAACCATTAAAGACTGGTTTAGTTTAATCACTACCCTAAATTAAAATACAGCTGTTGATTCAAGACTACACATTGACAGAGTTATCATTTTCTGTAGTCCACCCTTCACTCCATGTGTTCCCTTTCTGACACGGCTGCACTATATGCTGTAGGAGATGGAGGACATCAAACAAACAGCCTTTATTCTGTATAAAAAAAAAAAAGCATTAAAGTTCAGCTAAGGCTAATGCTGCATTCCGGATAACTCAGAACCCATAAATCTCTGACATACCACTAGAAAAAATACAATGGAATGCCAAGGTCCTACTTGTTAACTCGTCTGACATCACACAACAGTGGTATCATCAAGTGAAGCCTAAAGTAATAGATGCTATCATGTAATAAAACCCTCTCTGCATGTAAACTGATATCTTAATAAACTGCCAATATTCTAAAGTAAAATAAAATGTATAATGATGTCTGTTACCACAGGCATTGTTTTCCTCCTCTGTGTCGTTTGTGCAAGGAGGCTGCACTTCTGAGGGTTCACTTGTGTGTGCACTTGCCAAAGAAACTTATTAACTTGTCAAAGTCAGCCATGTTTTTTTGTTTACTTTTGGTGGCGGGCACCTGGAAGGCTTTGAGGTCAGAAGTCGGAAATTTCAACGTTTTCTCGAATGCAGCATTATAAGAGGCTTCAGCTGTCTGAGTTACCCAAATAAAACGACCTACCAATATTTATCTCCTTATTATCATGAGTACTGAATAATTATTGGAAGTGGTAGTGCTTATTTTGCCTGGAAATTGTCTTGTTTAATTGCTGCGGAATTTATTTCCTTTTCCCATTTAGGAAATGACACTCCCTCACCTCTTAAGTACTGTACAGAAGATTGCAAAGAAAAGTCCACGCCATGATTAAGAAGTCACTCACAAAAAATGATTCAACAAAAGCCAAGCATCGGCTGAATTAATTTGGTTTGGTGTGCTCACGGAGTCCAGCAGGTCAATCTTTCTCTGCCTCTACTCTCAACAACAAAGAATTATTTAGCTGCTCATCTCAGAGCAGGGTGAGTGAAATGAACAAGTGGTAAGGCTGAAGGGAAAACGTGACACACTGCAAGAGACTTAAGTGGATGGTGGTTACATCTCTGCATTCTGGCCAAAGTACAAAACGACAAACCCTTAATGCAAATTAATTTACTGCTGCATAAAATCCTCAAACTTCATTTATAAGTTATTGTATCAATCAAAGCTGGGATATGCATTGTTAAAGTCATCCAGCCTTGGTTACTTACTAATGTACCATCAGTCATTGGATGCCAGTACATTCTAATATCTTTTTCTTTTTATTTAACTTAGAAAGGAGGCTGCGCTTCAACAATGGGACTCTCAGTGCTAGACCAAAAATCCAGGGAGCATATTGAAAAAAATTTAAAAGGTAGCACATCTCAAGTCTTCAAGTCAAGGAGGACAAAACACTGACATTTCACTTATTTATTTGGCTCACATCACAACAAACAAACGCTTACACATTTTGGCACAAAGCCTTCATCAGAGCGTTTGTAGTTCTGTGCAGGTTCAATGTGGTGATATAAACAAGGGCAAACAAAGCACACAGCTGGGGGCTGGACCAAATTATTTAGGAACTTTTCTTTTTCCATGCCTCAAACTACAGGTACCAATCAAAGACAACCCCCTTGCATACACCATTAAGCTTCACAAAACATTATTACTGGCCATCATTTTTATTTACCAATATGCTTGATCGTCCTGGTGTTGGAATACCCACTGCATTTTTTTTTAACTGCAGGAAGCACACCATTTGTTAACAGCAAAATTTGTGTGACTGCACCTGCAGAGACGTCCTGGCCTATATTCATATTATATTCCACAGACTAAAGAAAAAAATCTTTGTTTGGAACAGAGTCCCACAAAAACCACATCGTAATAATTTTTAACAGGTTTTCCAATGAAAAGCAGACAAATGATTATCACAAATCATACTGCAATTGCAATAGCCGTCAAAACAATAACAATTAGATAATTTTTTTCAAAATTGCTCAGCCCTGGTACGAAGCATTCAGTGAAAATTGTGCCCCATGCTCGAAACACTTTATTGCAGCTAGTGTGAGAGCATTTTTATGACTCCCTGTATTATTGTTGTAAATCAGTGAGGAAGAAAAAAAGTGAATAATGAGTAATCCTGAGGTTACCAAAATATGCTATTTTGAGTGTTTTATGTTAACAACATGCCACTAAACTCTACAGTAGATGAACAGGATGAAAAATTAAACATTCATATATTGGTATCTTTAGTAATTGTAATAATTCTGAAGTTAAACAGACATGATTGGAGTCTCAGAAGATTCAGAAGACATGTTCTCCTCGATTTGAAAGGATTAACGTAACGCACATGCAAGACTCTGTTCCAAGAGTCAGGTTTATTAAAAGCCCTGAACAACCGTGGCAAATTCACATAGGTGATTTTGATTATTTGGGATGATTAGATCTCAGTTCAGGGCTGTGTTTGTACAGATTATATGACATCTGCCTGACTCGACTGTTAGCTTTGCTGCAACTGTCGGAGTGGGACAAATTATTTATGGACACACTGGATTTCTCTCCCCGTTGATTTCTATGTGGAACAGACATTCATTCTCCTCATCTCACATTCAGTCAGACTTTAACATGCAAAGTCACGAGGCTCTCCACTGTTCAGCCAGTCTGAGAACGTCGGTGGGATTGATCTGTCATTCAGGAAATACTGACTGTTAATATTCTTGTTTATTTAACTCAGTGGTGAAATAATACAAGCAGCAGAGGCTGGGAGGTGACGAGCGTACAGTAATTCACAGCTGTCACAAAGGGGGAAATTAGCTGTGGTGACCAAAATCCTTTTTTGTATCAGGCTGTAAACAGGTTTATTTCTGCTGCAAAGTTAGGACTTTTAATAAAGGGGGGGTTTGGGAGGGGGGGGGGGGTTCTGGAGTCAGTCTCAAGTTGCCACTCGTTTACAGTTTATGGTACTATCGCTTTGGCTTCACTTTTTAGACCTGGAGCTGCTTGAAAAACAAAAGAAAACAAAACAGAAATTCTAGTTATAAAATATCAATTTGTTTACCCATTAATATAAATGCTGCCTGGACTGCTGGGAACTTTTTTTAGATGAAAGAAGCATCTGTCATATTCTTGAAAATCAGATAAAGCTACAAGTTTTGATCACGCCACAAACGTTCCCCTGAAACACATTTTAGTGTACTATTAAGCGGCAGTTCGATAGTGCTAGTAGGTCAACATTTTGCATGTCTCACTCACTGTTCACACATGTTCATCACATGTGCCGTTGCTCTAACTGTTGTAGGTCTGTCTAATTGCATCTAAAGGCACTGGGCTCTACTGGCTGATAACAATCCTTGGTAACTGAACATGACCTGAGAGAGCCCAGACTAATTCAGTGGTGATGCCAGGCTGGATAGATTGTGGTATCAGTTTAACATCAGTAAAGACGGAACACATAATTTCTCATGCGAGTGATATCAGTACCTAAACATAACCTTAACAATGTCTAAATATGCTCTAGAACACACACTGCATTGTAAAAACTTGGAAGACATTTTAGAGAAAACAATTAAAATGCATAACTGGTGAACTGATACATTCAGTATCAAGACTTTGCACCTTACCAGATGTGTTGATTAACAGCAATTCCCTTTTATGTTGATTAAACACTCATCTATGCCGCATTACATTTTCCTCCAAAATTAACTTGCTGTTGCAAATTAGTAATTTCAAGGAGACGTGATTGGCACAGGGCTGCTCATCCACACGAGTCATCCAGATGACTCCTTACATCTGCTTCTCGGAACAGACACCCACATTCCATATATGCATGTTTTTTTTTAAGCCCTAAATTTTCTGTCAGATGAGTGACATGCAGTGTGTCATAATTCAAAACTTGTATTTTGCATCGGCTACCGCATTAATACTGGCAGGGTAACTCCACTGCAATTCCTCCCTCGCAGCTTCTCTCCTCTCTATTCCACTTTTCCCTCTTACATCCTCTGTTGTGACTAGTCTTTTTCAGCACAGTATTTGATCAAAGGGTAAAATAAAACAAGCACTCTTGATAGACAGTGCTCTGCAATCAGAAAATGACTCATATGGGAGTTTCTTCTCAGGTAAGAATAAAATCCATTTGGTTTCACCCCGCTGTCTCTCCAGTGTGTTCCCCACTGGGTCAAATACACAGTAAACAGAGTAGGCTATTTTAACAGGTCTCCGTAGAGGCTGCTGTTCAAACACAGAGAACATTATTAACATTTCCCTTTTTCTCTTACTGTGGGTAGAGCATCAGTAAGGAGTTCCCATCCTCCATTATTCTGACATCTTTTAAGTGAAGCGAAACATCCACCCCAGGTAACAAATATCATGTCATTAATTATCAAACAAAGAAGGATATAGTGATAGAACGGGAGTGGAACTTGCAAGAAGAAATGAGAAATCTTATCAGTTGGTAACCTATTTACTTCGAGCTCTGTCTGTAGGGGGTATAAGCACTTGTGCTGACAAAGACAGAGCACTCCAGCATGGAGAGCAGCTTGTCAAGGAAACTGCACCATGAAGAAGATGAACACAAAAGAGTTTTTTTTTCTTTCTTTTTTTCTTTTTAAGCGTTTAGGTTTTAGCTCTCCTGTGTATCCTGCAGCTTCTCCCTGGTCTCACACTGACTCAGTCTGGCTGAGACCTTCAGGCTTACAGTTTTTGTGAAGCTAAGAGGAGTTCATCTCATTAAAACTACTGTAATTATAACAGGCGTGTTATGTTTTGTTAAAGCAGCAAATAGCCTTTTTCTTTTTTTTTACAAACCGGAATTATGATGAAGCCGACTCACTAGAGAGCATTTATGGAGCATATTAAGAGCCCTGACAAAAATGAGGAGTAGAATGATAGAGTAATAATGCTATGTGACACTGAGGCTTAATTTATTTTGTAGTGTGCAGCAGAGGATGTCAGATGCTTTGTCCGTTCATTTCACGCGGTGACAAATTACTTTTACGGTCTCTTTATGTGCCTGACCTTCACACGGTCATGTATAACAACCAAAGTACAAGGTCATTCATATCAGGCTCGAAACTCAATACTCAGAACTTCTAGAAAGACATCAAAGAAGACGACATGTTCCTGCCTGGCTCTCATCGTTGCTGATTTACTGAAATCTTTTGCACTTGGGCCAGTTTGCAGCAGTGGAACAGAAGAATCTCCCGTCAGCAGGTTTATCTCATTAGCATTAAAGGAACTGAAGCTGTTGACTAATCACATTTGAGTATTGTGACTTCTTTTGCTTGTGAGGTATCCCTAAAATTCATTCTAAATAGCTCATATGGTTGAGTTTTTAATTCAACTAGACTCATTTAAATCGTATCAAAAATTAGTGCCCCTGATTGATCTAATGGGGTTTGATTCGTGCCGTAAGCTTCATTACAGACTCTGAATAGATTTAACTGTATGGTTGGTGCTGCACACACAGACAGACAACACTGACTCTGAATGTGTCTGTGTACTTCATGAAAAAGTGGAGACATTCAACTGGTGTCCAAAAAATAAAGTGTCTCTTTGCACAAACACACAACCAGAACCCTTAGTTTATTTATTATTATTATTTTATGTTTTTTTTATTGTTAGCTTCAGCAACAAAACCACTTGGTTAGATTGAGGCAACAAAACAACTAGGTTACAGATTTAAGAAAATGTTTGTCCACACCATGTGGATGTAAATAGCCACATTGGCTATTCTACCCTGGGTGCAAATGGCATTTAGTTAACTTATTAATTTATTATTTTCAGTTTCCCATCACCGTTTAATAAGGTTTAGGAAACAAAATTACATGGTTAGGTTTAAGCAACAAAACTACTTAGATATTACTTGTATGTAAATAGCCACATTGGCTATTTAGACCTCAGGTGCAAATATTATTGTTGACTACTCACACCTGGTTGCTTATTTCTGCCATCCTAGGCTATACACACCCGGGTGCAAATATCTAATTGCTGTCTACAGACACACACACATAAATAATAATTTTTCGACAGCCATCATATTATCCAAATTAATTTAAGAGTGATGTATTAAAGAAGGTATTCCGCACACATGAGGCTCTATCAAACAGAAATTAGAAGAGACGCTTTTATATATTTCAATATCAGTATTAATTGAAGCTGCAGGAGCCACTCAGTAATGAGATGACCTTTTATCTTTGATTCCCATCTTTAACACAATGGCTGGTAATTTTTAGTAGCTACAGGAGCTCTCTATAATTACTTCAGTGCCCAGTAGTCAAAGTAGTCATGGCTGTCTGTCTTTCCCTGTCCCCCTTCAAGCCTCTAATGGAAAAATTCAACTGTGGGAGATTTGACCAGAATTGGAACGTTTTGTATGTAAGGGTGATGTGAAAGCCCAGTGCTGCTTGAAAAGGACTTCTGAGCGGAGAGCTGCTCTGAAAGCTAACTCCTATGTGAGGATATTCTCATTGGATTAAGGATCTGACTGCTAGGGATCTCCTGCCTCGTGGCTCTCGTGAGACTAGGCGCCAGCTTTTATGACAACCTCAATCAGCTCCCTGCCAGTCAGACAGAGGGACACGAGTTCAAAATGAGAGCTCAATTGCATAATCAATGAAAAGGGCTTTTGAAGAGACAAGTCACATTTTGTCAAGGTCGCTTTGATAGCTGGGATACGCAGTTTGCCATTACAAATATGGTGCTTTCAGTGCTGATCAAATTTAAATTAAACAAAGCAGAGCATCCGTTTGTCATTCACTTTATTGGTAATGTTTTCTGTCAACGGTATGCCCAAGGCACGATTTTAAAAAGCACAGAGTGGATGTGGGATTTGCTTTTTTTTCCTTTTTTTAAAAAAGGAGCAAGAGATATAAAATATCTAACTGGTGAAACCTCTTTAAGGCTCAGATCAATAGTCAACTTTGAATTTCATTCACCTTGATCCTAATCAGGCTGACTCTGTGTACTAGATTTAGCCTTCCCAAGGGGAGATATGCATGGAGGCGGGTAACAAACCACATTTCTTTATTTCAAATTTTAATGAGACAGCATTTGTGCACGTTTGCAGGAATTTGCTGAATTGTAATGCCACGCTGCATAATTGATACTATATGGATAGAAGAAGGGAAACATCTTGAAAGCTTTACAGTGTTTACAAAAGGCAGGGGAAAAAACTTAAATCAAGTGTCTGTCACAACAAATGGTTGTGTGAGAAATAGGTTGCATGAAAGTATTCTATGAAACCGCCTCACAACTCCAGCGTTTATACTGAAGTTGCTGGTTTTGTCACCATTGTACAGAAAACCCAGGTGACTCTTTGATGTATTGTACATGCAAATGGCTCGCTAGCCCACTAACTAGATTGACAGATTTACAGAAATAAACTGATTCTCTTTGTTATCCGCCTTTTTTAGTACGCTAGCCTAAACATATCTGGAAGAGCTGAGAGTAAATCACACGTGTGCTCAAGTCTTAACCTTCACATCTCAAGAAGGTCCCAAGTTACTGTAGTGAGAATCAATCCAAGTCAAGTCATTCATTGTTCAGGTCAAGTAAGCCATAAGTCAATTTCAAAATATTCTCTGACTTAAGCTTCTTAAATGTGACTACTTTCTGTTTTCTTTACTCCTATATGACAGTAAATGGAATATTTTTGAGTTTTCTGCCTTTTTATAGACCAAACACCTAATTGATAAATTGAGAAAGCAATTGACAGATTATTTACTACAAAAATAATCAATAGTCGCAAACCCTAAAAGACAGTGATCATCAAAAGTTGAGTTGTATTCTCAACTCCTGCTGTCTATTTACACTTTATCAATCTTACTGATAAGATATTTTGTGGCATCAAAAGCCAAAGACAACTTGAATCTTTGGTCATTTTTAGTCAAGCAGGTCTTAAATCCTAAAACCTGTGACTTAAGTCTGGCTCAAGTCTTGTTATGTTCCCCCACCTGCGATATATCTGGAATCACTGTACATAAAGGTAATACTTGTATTTTATAGCTGCTACCCAAAGTATTGGGATGGAATTTTTGATTGTTGCATGATTATATTATCGCAAACATTGAAATCACAGTAATTAATGTGTAATTTCTTTGCTTTCTAAAGGTTTAATTCTTTCCTTTTCTTCTTCTTTTGTGTCTGATGGACAGAATCATTCAACAGTGATTTTAAAACAAAAATATTTTTACATATACATGTTAGAATGTGGCAGACTTAATGAGAGGAAATTGTATGATTTTAATGTGCATTTGCATTCAAAAAAAAAAACATGTGACTGTTCTGAGAATTTCCATTAGAAACAGAGATAATGGAACTCACTCATAATTATCAAACATAATAATACTGAACTTGAAATTTTAGCTCTTGTCTTTGTTTATTTGTTTCAATTTTACATTTTCTACAGCTACTGTTAAGTGTCTCTCAAATGACTGTCACACCAAGCTGTGACGTCCCCGATCGGTGTGTTGCAGAAGTTTTGGAGCACAGAGAGTAGTGCAGCGGCAGTAGTTTTCTGTCCTGCGTGAATCATCGCTTATTTATCTTTAAAGCTCTCTATGCAGCAGACGAAATCTCACTTTGACAGGGATACACAGCTGTTGTCAAACTGCTGACAACACCAGAGCCCACAGGACAAATCACCTGGCAGCAGTCATTGCTGTGATTACATTGAAATAAACAAGTGAGTGTGGAGAGTGCAGTTTCCAAAAAGTTGACAAACATGTCATCTCAAATACATCTTGTATCTTTCCTTCAGAGTGGACCGCAGTCAGTCTATTAAAAGACAAAATCAGACTGATGAGTGACTAAATATGAACCTTGTTATACAGCATCAATATGAGCAAAAAGCTTAAAGTTATTCCATATAATGTGTTGTCTGTCCACTGAGATATTTGGATCACTGAAGGGAAGAGAGGCCTGTTGTAACACTGTTAGATATCATCATGAAATAAATCATTAAGTAATGAACAATTTGAAAGCATGAACCATCTCTGATTGAGTGACTGAAATGTGAGCAAGCAAACAAACCTTTATACTCACACACATTCATTACTGCAGCAACGAACTAGCACATAAGACACACAAAGAAGATAGCAAGCATTGTTACTGCCACAGAGATACTGTTATATATTAACGTGGAGCTGATTTAACCAGTTTATCAGCACCAGGGTGGAATAAAAGGTGCACTTGCACATCCCCTGGATGAAGTTGTCAGGATCTGTGGCTTTATGGGGGTTGAAGTCTGATAGCTAGATGAAAGAGGGGGATCTGTTTCAACTTCACTGTAAAACTTCAACTAATCTTCTGCCATTAACCTGACATAAGTTTTTATTCCTTTCAAGTTGATTCAACTTAAAACTTACAATTCAGACCACTTCAGAATGTGAATTATGTTGTCTTTTAATTTAAAATGATGAACTGAATGAAAGTACTGCTGAGAGTTCACTTAACACATTAAATTAAATTAATTAAGAAACATGTTCTGTGCAACACTGTTTGAGAGTTAAAACTAGGATTGCAAATTGTAAGCACTTTCCTTAATTGATCACTGTTAAAATTAGTGATCAAACAATACCAAAGTAATTTTTCCCCTCAATCAAAGCTTTATTTCCACAGCAGCACATTGCAGCTGACAGCAATACACTGTCTGTATAATATATAAAGACATAAAGGCTTACATATTAAGCACAAATACTTGAATATGAGATGACAGGCAAAGCATGTTCATAAGAATAATCTATATATTTCTGGTGTTTATTGGATAGATTAAATTTTACTTGATCGATCAGGGTCTTAATTACCAAATAATTCATCATAGATTAGTCATTATCATCCCTGGTTAAAACCATTGACACGTCCCCAAAAGTGAAGCCAAATTCCTAGATCATCCCTGATGACTGGCCGCAGCATAGGTCATAAACCCCGCCCCCTTTCATGTTAGGACATGGGCCAAACTAAAAAAATCTAAATACACATCAAATATTTTTTTTTTACCAAAGATAATTTCACTAATTGTAGGTAGTTCTTATCATGCTGATGTTTGTCCAAGTGTTAATGTTTCTGATAAGTTTTAACTCGTTAGCGTAGCGCAAGAAAAAGCGGGTTTCATGTTATGATTGGCACCTGAGCCCTGCTCATGACTAAGTCAGCTGAGAGTAACCGCTGCTTTAACTACTGCGCAGATTCTGGCTCCAAATCCAAAAGTCACCAGTGCCAGATGGGATATTTTTCACACAGGTGTCCATCTTTATACAGTCAGAGGTTAAAATTCTCCATAGCCCCCTGTGTTTTGTTGGTTGACGAATATACATTTTGAAAACTTGCTACATATAGATATAAAACAAGTTAAGTCATTAATGTGTCTTTTCATAATAAAGAAAACAACGCAAACCATGAAGGTTACACATTATTCCAATGTGAGGTCACTTGGAGTGGCCTCACATGTCGCCTTCATAAAAACTCTTGTTCAAAGTGTCACCAACAGCAGCAGCCACAGCTGCAGATTCTTTGTGTCAAATAAAGAACTGAATCTTCAAACAAATGAAAATGCTCAACTTTTTTAAGGCAGCAGAGTACCTTATGTTTTTGAAATGAGCTCAGATGGTTTCACACTGGTTTGGAAACATCCTTGACTTTGATTGAGAACTCTTGATCAGTTAAACAAGCCGACCCACAGAGTGCTTCTCAGGTAAGCATCTCTGGGAGCCAGATGGGACGTCCCATCACTGGGGTTGAAGCAGATGTTAAGGGCCTGATGACGTTTGTCTATTCATTAGCTTTGCGTATGTTGTGCTCAGGGCTGCAGATGGTGCAAGATTTCAACTTGTTTCTTATTACTGTCAAAATAGTATTTTGTAATACTTGCAAACTTTGTGCAACATGAACACATTTTCTTACTTGAATTATTTTATTATTAATCTACAAGTTGTACTAATAGCATGTCTAAATAAAATCTAAAATCATCTGAAATGTATGTATGTTTTCAGTGCTATACATCACAGCTCCACTTTCAGTTCAGTCCTGGATGATCGACTCCTTGCGTAGGTGGTGTTAAAGGTGAATGAAGATGCCTATGCTCAGTTTCCATTACATGGACATCGTGGTACAGATTCTGACAACTCTTGTCAAGGCACTAGTCTCGCTCAGAGTGTGACTTGTTGACCAAATTACTGTATAATAGCAGCAAATTTGCCCGACAACAAAAACTAGGGATGCATCAATCAGCTGGCCAGAGACCAGAACCAGTTTTCAGCATGACTGGCCCTGACCAATGATCGTTTGGTCAGCATCGCATATCCAATTCTGTATTCACATACATGTGCCGCAGGATGGTCATGTTATAAGTGCAGCAACACAGATAACAACATCACAGCCACAACAGCGCTGGTCACAGCCACACACAAACATGCTTGTGCAAAGTCAGCATTAGTGATACATTCCAAGAACAGAATAAAGAGTAGGCAGAGAGTCTACAAGGAAGATTTAAGCTAGTTTAAGGGCTAAGCTAACCTGGCGTACATTCACGCTTGCAACTTACGTTAGAGCAGATAAAGTTAAAGATTCAATTTAATGCATTCCTGACACGTATGCTCTTGTGTTTTATGTTCTTAAAGGACTACAAAAAAGATAACCCCCTTCAAATTTCTGAAACATGAAGCATTACTCTTCTTAGCACCCCATGCACACAGCCTCAACATGTAGAGCAATGCCTAGCTTAACAGGCCTGCAGCGCCTAGTTACGGTTGCTAATCTGTGACTGGACAGTTGCTGTCTGGAGGAGGGGCTCAGCAAAGGGTCAATTCAGCCCCCATTTCTGTTGAGGAATAAGCTTATACGGAAAGGTTCTATTCTCCCCATTCTCATGTCAATACGAGACTGCTATTTTCAGATCAAGTCTGGAGAGCATTTTAGAAAAGCAAGTTTTTGAGGAGAGAAAAATGCCTTTTTAGTGTGAATGGAAAGCCAAAATAGAGAGGAAAGGATGTTTTTGTAAATTAAGCCGGCTTATACTGTGCACTTGTCCTTAATAGGACATTTCCATGACAAAGTTCAGTATGGGATCACTAGGACGGCAGTGCAGTGAGATGAAATGAAAGAACATCACTCATAGCTGTATAAAGATCTTTTCAATCCAATATTAGAAGGAAAGATGCAAAAATAATTAAGTCTATGGTTTACCGTTGGTCCCTTGTAACTTTCAGACTCATGCACACAGGAAAGAAAAACTGTGTGCTCATATTAAAGCTTGGATATGCCAGACTCAATTTGAATTAAGCTCCTTGCGAGTAATCAGTTATGGCAGTGCATGTAAACACAGTCTCCGATTTCCTACAATAACCTGATTTCTATTCAGCCTGTCATTTGTTATTTACAGCTGATCAGCTCTGTGAAGGATCTCTGTACCTACAGCACTGGTCACATGAGACCGACATTCATGAGTTATTGTTTGTTTTATTCTCTGCTGCTTCATTCAAAGCCTCAAATTTCAAATGAACACACCCGCTGGCCAGTTCCGTTCAAAACAATCACTATGCATAGTCAAGCTCCCAAGAGGAAGGGACCTGTTGGAGCCGGAGAGCGCTTGATTTTTCCTCCAGCACCACCGTCAGGACAAGCTTTGACTCCTTTTATAAAATCCATTTAATCGCCCACGAGGTGTAAGATTGACTGTGACAGTAACAGCTGACAGGGTGGTGAAACTTTGCTGCAAGAGGCGGCCAGTATGAGGGTATCTAGATGTTGTCCACTTACCAGAGGTGGGAAGCAATTACGTACAAATACTTAAGTCACTGCATTTTTAGACTTTTACTCCCTACATTTTAACACAGTAGTATTTTCTACTTTGCACATTTTAAAAATAGGCTGGTTTTAATTCTTCTGAGGAGAATTATTAATTATTTTTATTTTGCATCATTGTCTTCCCAACATCAAGACTGATTTCAACCGAAATGGATGGAACTAACAGAAAAAATGAACAACAGATGTAGTAAGATCAATAGAACGTAAAAGATGCAACAAGCTGTAATAAGATTTAACAAGATGAAAACAATGGGAAAGACATAACAAGACAAACCAACAAAAAAGATGCATGAATACAAAAAGAGACGTAACAATACATAACAAGAAAAAAACAGTTTAAAAGACGTAACAAGATGAAAATTACGCAACAAGACGAACACAACGTAACAAGACAAAATCAGTGTAAAAGACACAAGATCAATGTGACAAAACAATAATTCTTAACATGACAACCACGTCAACAATGCAACGAGATGAAAACGACACAAAAGAAAAGATGTAAAAGACACGACAAGAAAAAACGTCAGAAAAGACATAAAAGGACGAAAAAAAACCAAAAGATGCAACAAAATGAAAATGACATAACAATAAGTAACAAGATGTAAAAGATGTATCAAGACGAAACAGGTAGAGAAAGGGAGACTTAACCACTGAGGAAAAGCGAGGTTCAGTTAGCTTCGCACAGACACAGCTGATAGAAAAGTCCTTCAGATGACAACTTTTTACTTTTGTACTTTGAGTACATTTCAGAGCCTGTACTTGAAGTTCAATCAGTACTTCTACATAAACATTTTCTTAAACAAGTATCTTTACTACTTGAGTAAAGAATGTGTGTACTTTTGCCATCTCTGCCACTTATCCAGCGATGCTAAGCGGCAAAAAAAAAAATCACATTTGCCTAATGTGATTCTTTTCCTTTGTCACCGTAAAGTGAAACAGCCCTGTGTAAATTATTCAGTGCCATTTGGTTTAATGTGAAATGGTGGTAGACTCCATCCCAGCACACTGCCTCCTTTGAGCTTATTTTTCAGAAACAACAGAAGCTCACTGCAGCAGTGATGTTTGATTTGAGCTTTGATGGTGCAACAGTGTGGTGAAATTGCAAATAAATACACCCAGACCCTGAAATGAAATGTAAATGTTGCCTGGCTGTATCACTGCACTACACTGCACTGCACAGTCACAAGGCCCCGGGAAAGACCGGGTCCTGGGGCTCCAGCCCTGTAAGCTCTTTGAATAATACAGCAGGAGCTCAGATCCCTCTTTTTATGGAAAACCTTTATTGATTTCTCAATCTTTTGAAAATCATTGCCCGTCAGCTGATTCCTACAGCTCAGTTCCCACATAATTTAGATGAACAGTAGACGGCTTAATTATTCAATCCTCCAGACAGCCCAGGCAGGATTTATCAAAACAACGACACATATAATTTTATTTTTACAGCCAAAAATGAAATATGAATGAAACACGCATGTAGATGGGGAACAACAGTTGATACATAAAAATAAATGTATTCTTTTAATCATAGCGCTAACTACAGCCAGTACTGTCTCTCTGATGTATTGTTAAATTGTGTTGGAATATCGCATTTGTCTCCTCAGAGATACAGATACCTCACTTTCCCCAACTAGTTGGATTCCCTAGTCAAAAAAGGGAAATTAAAGTTTTTTTTTTCTTTTTTAGCAGAAAGAAGCTCTGATGCACAATACAGTCCCATCTGGGATGAGCTCTTGTATCTAAGAATAAAGCGGCTCTTCTTCTGTTTGTTAATCTACACCGCAAAGAAAAAACCCAAAATAACTTTTGATAGGTGAATCCCAGTGTTTTAAAGACCTTTTACAGAGAAAAATTACACTCATCTCAGAGATGACAAATGAAAACCTGGGAGAGAAGATCTTACTTCTGCAGTAGACTAAAGCTGACACTGGATGAGCACAGTGTCGCTCTGTCGTGTTTTAAATGCAGATGCTTATGGAAGTCGAAATAAATCCAATTTGAACGCTCTGTTTTGGAGGATATCAGCATCCTGAAGCTAACAGGGCTGTATATGATCTCCTGAATTTCAAAAACAAAATTTAAAAGGCAAAAGCTACAGTATGTAAATTCTTACTAGTCTGCGATTATATTCTAAAAATCAATTTCCTCTACACATAAACTAATTATATGCAATCTACAGCAGTGCAACAACCCCAACGTAATGAAGTAAAACAAACACATACAGAGCAATGCAAATCACACTGTGCAGTACCAGGCGACAGCACTGATGCGTAGTCAGGGTATTTGCAGCGGGAAGCATCCAATCCTTATGTAATTCACTGTGGCATTTTTTGCACACAGAATTTGACATCAGATGGATACAGATAACTGATTGCTACCATCTGTACTTGAGCATAAAGCCTTACAAGCTTTCTTAGTGCTTTGTGCCTCCTATCACTGCCTCATAGTTTGTGCTGTTCGGTCTGCAGTGAGTTAATGGTAACTGTGTAGTTCTCCGTTACAGTCGAGATTAAATGAAAAAATACCATTTTAATTTTAAACCTAGATCACACCAACAATCATATTGTTTATCTATTTAACAATATTTGTAAAAAAAAAACAAACAAAAAAAACAACATTTTAAAGTGGACTGTCTCAGTATCTACCGTTAGTTATATGAATCATACGATAGGCTAATTAACATTACCATACAAAAACAAATTCATAAAAACAAAACGTAATGACTTTATTCACTGATTTGGGAGAAATCGGTTTATATTTTATGGAGAATATGCTTCCTGCCTGAGTTTTTGCTAACTTAGCTGCCATTAGTGGGCAACCAAACCAGGCTCAGCAGCCTCCCAGTGCACACAGCCTCTAAGACTTACACAAAATAAAGTACCAGGGTCATTTACTTAGTTTCCTGACGCTCAGTTAGCTGTGCAGCTGATGCTAAGTTAGCCTAGTTAGCTGAACAAGCTGCAAGAAAACCACTGTTGTACTGTGTCTCCTGTCATCAAACCTCGATCAGTCGCAGATGCTGTGTTCAATCTCAGTCTTTCCCTGTCTGCTCCCTAATTAATTACTTACTAATTACCAATTACTTGTCAATGTACTCAGTAACCTAATCCAAGTATCACAACATCCAAATAGCGTTATTTGATTGCTTTCCGTTATTCTTTTTTCGATTACCTCAATACCAAATATGATGAAACTGTTGAGCCTAATAGAATTTTTTATGTTTGTTGTTAGGTTTATTGTTTAAACTAACATAAAACATCAAAATGTATTTTAAAATTATAGTCTTTAATCTCATTGCATGTTTTTTCTGTAACTGTAATGGATTAGTTACTTTTTTTTGTGTCGTAATTATATAATCCCATTACATGTAAGCCGTTACTCCCCGAGCCTGCTGGTCAATATGTGGAAGCGAACAGCCCCCTGATTTCCGTTTCATGTCGACTTCAAAAAGGGGCAAGTATGGCTGTTTAAAAGTGACTGTCTTTGAACAATCATATTAAATAGTTAAATAATAGTCCCATTAGCTGCAGTGTTTCAGCGCTCTATTCTGCTCTCCAAGACACTGATGAAGGTCAAGCTTAAATGGCTCCAGCTCTCTGTTTGAGCCAGAGACTCCCAGCTTAGCCACAGCTCTGGGAACCGGCTCACACAAAAGATTTACCCCACAATGCTGCTGGCCTAGATAGACCCACCAAACACACAATGGGGTGGCTGTGCATAATTTAGAGCACATCTTTCCTGCATTGACAAGTCCAAAATTAAAAAGGGAGCTTGTCAGCCAAATTGAGTATTCAAATATATTATGTCCATGGTCGACATGGGGAAGTTAAATCAATATTTGCCCAAATGAATGTAATACTTGTAACATAAAGCCTGGAACTGCTGCAGAAACTGTGAATGTGAAACAGATGTTTGGCCCCCAATGACTGTTTTCTCATTTTTATCTTAACTATAGCAAATCTATCCTTATACTGTAAATCAACACCTTTGCAACATACTGAAGTTCCTGTTGTTAGATTTCACTTCAAAGCGTTGTGTTACAGCCCCTCGGTTTCTCCAGGCATCTAACAGACATTAGGAAAATATATTCAGAGGTGAGGCATGTTATGTTTGAGATTTCCTTTCTTGTTTCTAAAGTGGTTTTCATTTCCAGTTAAGCAACAACTCATAAGCCATCTTAGCCCTGCAAGGATGTCAAATCCTCACACTTGGTGTCCCGGTTACGTTCCTTTTGAACATACGCTCTTTCAAGTGAAATTAATCAATCTCTTTATCACTTGGGCAGTGTCATTACCCAACCACAGAGTGAGAAATGAAAGTGCTAATCGCACAGCAAGTGGGGCTTTTGTGTGGGAAGGCCAAGTTTTCCTCCTCAAGCTGCTCTGGAAATGCATTTTCAATTGAATTTGTTAAGCGAGTGAAGGATGAATCTGGAGATTACTTCAAATTCCCTTTATACGCAGTCGAGGTATGATGTGACTTTCAATACAGCTTCCAAAAGGTGATTCACTCGCAAACATGATAACTGGTTTATATAAAATATTGCATGGGTGCATATAAAGGTTTTTGTGATGTATAAAAAACAACATTCACAGAACACTGCATACACTCAACAGAAATATAATAACACGTTTGTTTTGCTCCCATTTTTCATGAGTTGAAGTGAAAGATCCAAGACTTCTTATAAGCACGCAAAGGGTTATTTCAATAAGATTTTGTCCACAAATTTGCTGAAATCCGTGTTAGTGAGCACTACTTCTTTGTCAACGTTCTCTCTCCTTACCGTAGTATGCCTTGGATTGGTCACATTGAAAGGACGCTCTAAAATGTGCCGTTTTATCTTGAAAAAATACATTCTCCAGGCACTGAATTCTACTTTTATTACTTTATTATCTGTCACAGTTAAATACTTGATTAAATTAAATTATTATTTCTATTAAATTAAAGCATTCTAAGGTTTGTTATTTCTGTATAACAGACCATTGCTATGATAAACAGACCGTTGCTATGGATGCAGTTCTTATCATAGGCTCTGGAGGAACAATAAAATCAGTTTTTAAATCTGTAAAACCATTTTAGAATTTATATTTTGTGTCTAATTATTCATTTTTTTCTAAGTAACAATGTAATACGCAGGTGGATGTACAGTGAGCAGGACATTATTGCAAAATAAACTTCTTCAGGGTGATTTCAAGATCCCTGCGTCGCACTGTCAGGGTTTATTTCACAATAACGACCTGCTCCCTGTACATTGTTCCTTACATATTACTTTCATACCTTGTTGTTGAACCAATGATCCAGTGAAGTTTTACCACCCAGAAGTAAACAAGAAGTAAAGAAATAAGTAAATATAGTACAGATTTCTCCTTCAACATACATTTCAACAATCTCATAGTATTTTCATTTGAAACTCAAGTACCATCAGTGGTTCTTAAAACATTGTGATTAGTTAGGCCTTAAACTACTTGTTACTGGGTAGAGTGAAAGTGATGAGTTAATGAGCAGACATTACTGTCCAACACTGCTAACAAATGTCTTTTTTTTTTAAGATGAAACAGCACATTTTAGCATGGCTCTTTATTGTGATCAGTCCAAGGCACACCTGAAATAATCATGATGTATAATCAGCATCTCTGTGTGCCACACCTGTCAGGTGGATGGATCATCTTGGCAAAAGAGAGGTGCTCTCCAACAGAGATTTTAACAAATTTGCAAACACGTTTTGAGAGAGGAAAATTTCTGTATGAACAGAAGAAGTCGCAGATCTTTACTAAAATGCAAGAAAAATGGGAACAAAAACAAAAGTGTAGCATTTACAGTTCTGTTGAGTGCACATGTACGGTATGCAGCATGCTGTTCATTGAAACCATTCCAACCCGACGTAACTAGGGCAATAAATCCTCTGCAGAACATACCAACACATGATTATTTATTGTGCACCGATGTCTCATTAACCGTGTCACGTTACCACAGTATACACATCATTACGGCTCCGCTTGTCACCACGGGGCTAGGGATGGATAGTCCATCAGAAAGGAGGCATTATTATGCTAACTGCACAGGCGGAAGGGCCCTCTGGCTTCATGATGTCCAATAGCAGCCCAAGGTTTATGCTCCCAACAATGTGTGTCACACAGAGGAGGATTACTTTCCCAACAGAACTGGTCATACTGAGAATGAATGTAGTTGTACAGTATTTTTCTCCTATAATGAGAAGTAGTAATGACTGTCTGACTCTGGTGTGTGTGTGTGTGTGTGTGTGTGTGTGTGTGTGTGTGTGGGCCACCACACGCAGCATATCCAACTGTATGAACCATAACAGGTTCAAAGAGGTCTGTCTTGTTAAATTCTCACAGTTGAATGGAACACCATAGAAGCATCCCCAGCAAATGAAGAGAGAAACGAAGTCTAGTTTTATATCTGAATGTGAGGAATCATAACTGACCTCCTAAAGTGATGTTTCTCCAGAGATGAAAGAGATTTGACCTGGAAGATTCAATTTGTACGGTCAGAAAGGGGCGTTGATTAACACACTCTTAGAAATAAGGGTTCCAGAAAGGTACCTCCTGAAAGACTGAGATTCTACAAAGAATCTTTTGCTTCTGAGGAACCCTCTTTCAAAGGAAAGGTTTGTCAAAGGTAAAACTAAGGGTTCCATTAAGAACCCTTTTTGGAAGAAAGAGTTCTTGAAGGATTGCTGAAATCCTTCAAGAACTCTTTCACCAAGGCTTCTTTATACCAAAATATAAAAGGTTCTCTGTGGGACCCACTCAAGGTACTCTATTCTTGGAATATAAAAAGGTTACTGGTAGAATGTTGGGTGTGTTCTAGATTAAACCCTTAAAATATAAAAAATCTCTCAATAGAACCCCCTGGTTGGGTACTAGATAAAAGCATATGGATTTAAAAGGTTCATGAAACTCCCTCAGTGTGTTCAAGATAAAAGCCTTGAAAAAAAGGTTCTCAGTAGAACCCCATAAGTATGTTCTAGATTAAAGCCTTGTAAGGAAGAATGTAAAAAAAAGTTCTTAGTAGACCCCCCTGAGTGTGTTCTAGATAAAGATAGAAAGTGGATTCTACATAAAACCCTTGGGATATAAAGAAGTTCTAAGCAGAATCCCATGTATGGGTTCTAAATGGGTTCTCAAAGAACCATCTGGTTGGGTTCTGGCTTATACCCTTGGATTATAAAATGGTTCTCACAGAACCCCCTAAGTGTGTTCTAAATAAAACCTTGGGTAAAACTCTGAAAGGGTTCCAAGTGGAAGCTTTTAAAGGCTTCGGGACAATCTGAAGAATGCTTTATGGTTCTAGTTCTAGCATCTTCAGTTCCAGGAGTGCACATTCATAGCGAATATGAGTAATTAAGCATCGTACCTGCTCTCCATGAGAAGTGATGCTCCTTATGAAACACGATGTCTGACTGGACGGAGACGGAGAAGAGTGACAGGAGGAGGAAGAGGCTGAGGTAGTTCCCTGCTCGCCGTGTCCACGCAATGACCCCAAAGTCATCTTTTAGAGTCATAGTCCAGCCCATTGCTTCCTCTCTTACTCCTGTGGAAAGAACATGATCAGTCATCAGCTTCTCACTCACCAAAACAAATATGGAGACGTGGGCTGGATCGACCAGAGGAAGAGACGTGCGTGTCTTTAAAAGTGGGGGAAGCAAAGGAAGGTCTCAGACGCTCTGAGGCGGCCGTGCAGGAAATGTCCCACTGAAACCTCCAGCCCAGAAAACATGACATTCAGTGTCACCTTCCAGAGTGCATAACACTCATGAATCATAGTGTTGCATTTTGTTAAATCCGGCATACGAGTGCGATACTGTGCCCGCTTCCTCCTCCCACATAGACCAAAAATAATTAGTCAGAGAGGCTTGAGCATCTCCAGCCTCCCAAGGTAGAAGTGGAAACATGTATTGAAGGAAGGGGAGACTTTAAGCTTGGAGTAATACAGGGTATTAGTACCTTTTTATTGCAGCTCATTTATTCCTATCTCTTGCTACTGTGATTCATGTCCTAGGAGTGTTAGGGATTAGTCCTGGATTCACTAGGCCTCTAATTGTGTTGCACCAACAGCAAAATTAATGAATATGGAATTGAATCTGTAACACCTGATGCTTTGAGAGACTGATGTTATGGTGTTCATGACTACGGTGATTCATTTTCCAAAAACAAATCTTGCCAAACTGTAGCACTTGGGTATTGTGAGATTTGTTATTATTGGCTTATCATCCCACATCACTCCCTGCAGTTTTTTTTTTTTTGGTCATTCTGCAATCATCGAGCTTGACGTCAAATCTAAGACACTGTCTGATTCACAGCAAAACTTAGAATTGTACCAAATAACTTGGCACAAAATTAGATTGCTTGAAATGTGCTTCATAGAGAGAAAAAATAAAAAATGAACACCTGAAAAAGTTAGAAAGTTTATGCAAACTATATTTATTTACAAGATAGATATTTACAAGTTGGCATCATCGCCACATAATACATATTTTCCTCTGCTCTCTGGTACTATCTATCCAGTACGCATCTAGTTTGTTTTGGTGTATGGCTGCACTTCTTATTGTGGTGATAAAGCTACATTTTCCTGCAGGATGGCAGTTTACTGTCACTGCTTTAATAAATACATTTCATTGGACTTTACTGATGCATACTGTCATAAGGAATAGCAGTAACGGAGACATTGCGAGCAGCTGGCTGAAAGCAACAGTAAGGCAGTAAGCTGTCACTCTGGCAGTAAATGTACAGTTCAGGATACAGTATGTCAGAAAATAAACGCTGCAGCTTCTCAAGATTGAGAAAAGTCTAATCTGTTGTTTCCCAGCTGACGTAAAAGCAACTGGGTTAGGTCCAAATTAAGCTGTGCAGGAGAGGCTAAAGTTAATCTGAAGCAAATGCTAATGCTAACACTAATGCGTTGCACCTTGATGTTGGTCCTGGAGCGCCTGTATCCCTTTTGAAAGCTTTGTAATCCAGCCTTGAACTGCAGAGTCTTCATGAAGACATGGTAAAATAAATCCATAATGATAAATCCAACACTGACTGAGGCTTCATAATAAAATTTGAAGTGACAAGTTGAACTTTAGGGAGCACAAAGCATGTCCGTGGTGTCAGCAGCTGCCTGTGGAGTAATCCAGCTTTAATACCTATTTAACAGAGGACTGGGATATGCCTTGTCTTGCATAGACAGACAACAATCTGGACAGCGCTCAGTGCTGAAGAACCAGTTGCGGCGCTAAGGACAGGATGAAGAAACGTTCCTGCAAAATAGTGTTGAGAGGGATCTTGTGATCGTTTCTCTTCTGTTTCTCTCCATTTCTCTTCATTTGTTAACATTTGTACTGTTCCTATCACCAATTGCTCTCTGGAACATCTCAGTAGCCAGGACTTTTGCAGTTAAATTGGATTAGATCATTTTGTCTCCAAAACGGCACACAGGTTTTAAAAGAATCTGTCTCAGTAACCTAGTCATCTTTAAGTGTAAAAATTTAAAATTATTAAATGAATAAAATAAATTTTGTCTGTGATATGAATTACTTTTTTGTCATAATATTTCACAGTATAAACGCAAGTTGTTTTTTGTGCATATTGGCATACACGGAGTATGAAAGTAGTGATGAATGCCACAAAAGTTCATAAATTCTTTGCATGTGCAGTTTAAGATAAAATCTGTGTATGTGTTTGATTCATGCATGACGCCCAATGTATTTTTCCAAAAACCATAACTCAGTTACTCAAGATAATCCACAGCCCTTGCTTTGTGAGCAGTTTCATGAAGAAAGGACTTTATTTCTATGTTATAAAGAAAGATAGTTCCCATATGAAACCACTCACCTCAAGGTCTGTCGATTACCTTGAGTAACAGGGTCATGATTTCTGTAAAGAAACATTGCTTTTGAGTTTTTCAAATATATTTTTTGGCACATTCAGCACCACAAACCGAGTGCCTTTTAGTTCTATTACAATCAAACGGTCAATATCTCCAAAACTTGACAGCTCACACCCAAACAAACCAAATGGATAAAGAGGCCAGAGAAAATATATATATTTTGCTGATTTTCAGGTAAACTCTCCCTTTGGGTCAAGACGTAACTGTCAAGTGGTGGATTGTTTAAATTGTTTTCTTCTGTTTTTAACAAAAAAGCATTATTTTTACCTACTGCATTTAATCATGCACCAGGACATTATAAAAATCTGTTCTTAATTTAATTTATCTTTTAATGTTACAGATCACCACAACACAGTAGGTTCACATTTTATCTGGATAACTAAGTATCAAAGAGAGATTATGATGGGAGATTAACTACTGAGAGAGGCAGCAGGCATTTGAGATTTAGGATTATTTACACATGGTGTGTCTCTGAAAACGGTGGGCGCTAGATTATTTTTTGCTTGACTTCATTCAGGGAAATTAGATTTTTACTTTGCTGCTTTAGCTGTGTTTTGGTGGGGGCAAAATTTATTTAATGAGAAAGAATTGCAGGGGAGACGTGGCTTGGTGCCCAGAAGTGGGCTGCCAGATGCCCAGTTTTTTGATGGACTGTCCAATTTCCCTCCGGGTTTGATGTGTTATTCTATAGTTGTCTGAAGTGTTTTGGTCTCTTTGTGTCAGAGGCTTTTAAACTCAGAGCAAACACAAATTCAGGGTTTGGCATTTCAACATAGAGCTCTTATTCCTATCTGTCCTCCATTCTAATCGTTCATACTATTCAGGCACGTCTCATTGGAAATCCGTCAACCTGAAGTTAATTGTTCTCTGCTTTAAATAAATCCACTTTTAATGGAATGTATGCTCTGTTTTATTTTTATTATTATTGCTAAAGCGGCCTTTGTCTCACATGTTTTGATGGCCAGAGAATTTATTCTATTTGGATGAATGAGCAGAGTAGTCTGGCACTTACACAGCCATATGCCAATTAGACACCTCTGGTTGCTGATTACTAGCCAATCTCTCGGGCTGCACTGCTCTGGAAGCCATACCTGACTGCACCCAGATTACATCCTCCCTCCAGCCAGTCTAATTTGACTATTCATGGGACGAGCAGCGCTCTCCATAGGCTGACAGAACATGTCACAACTGATTGAAAAACACGGCCTTGAACAAGAAAACAAGCATGACCCCCGGGGGCATCACAGTATTGTTTTTCAAAGACGGACATTCGATATTACCATAGCGTTAGATATGGTTTGCAAAATCAGATGACTGGTTGCTTTTCTTCAGCCCCATCACTTTGAGGAGTTAGCGGCAATTGTGTTCACACAGCTCAGGCTCATCCAGTCTGTGCCTGTCAGAAGAGGAGGAATACAGGCTATCCTGAAAATCTTAAAAAAGAAAAGCTCTTAAGCTGCTAAATATCTGGGTCAAAGGAATCATGCCAGGCTCTCTGTGGCCACTGAAAACCTGGCAAACAGCAGCGGGGCTCAGATGCTGCTGTGCATCCTATTAGATACTCCATGATCTGATGGAATGCAATCTGCCTCCCTGTCTCTTGTGGTCCTTGTTCGGGGCTCACTCACTGGATTCAGAAAGTAAGGACCCTGCAGCGACCATAAGGGAACAGACAAGCAACACTCCACAGCCTTCTATTTCACAGGTGGTCACAATAATTAATGTTTGATTAGATCTCTGGCAAAAGCTAATTTGGTGTGCCAAGGCTCTGAACAATCACCATGCGATCCTCCAGCCTCTCTTTAAACAAGCCAAACAGCCAGTTCTGTCTGGAGTGGAAACAGAGGCATTTGATCCCAGCGTTTCAACCAGAGATGCCGCCCTCTTCCCCGGGTTTCCACACAATTATGTAGCCAACCAGCTTGTCCTGTCCTCACATTCTCGGCTCAAATTCCTGCCCGTATCCCTGTGCTCTTCTTTGTGTGCCGCATCCAGTATATTCAGGTTAACACAGCTGCAAGTGTTTTCTCCACGTTGTGATTCATGTAATTGTTTTTAATTGGGTTTGGCAATATAAAAAGAGAAATCTATCCTCACCCAAACAAGCTGATTTTTGCAGATGTTTTCATTGGCAGGAAAGACTGCACTGAAACAATCACAAATGCAACACACATCACAGTTTTTTTTGTATTCCTTTGATCACAGGCTTGTGGGTGCAGCTGCATTCATCTGTCACTGTACGGACTGATATTTGAGAATATTGCTGTCCATATCCATTTTGTTTCTGAATTCTTTCGACACATTTTGCCTTGTTCTAATCGACTGTAACAAAGACGACTTCCCAATTTTGTTGGCTGAACAGATGACGACATCCCATGTATTTGATGTTTCCAAAAAGGTTGAGCCTCTCCTTTTCATCAGGACTGTACAAAAAAACAGGCACTGCACACCAGGAATTACATTAATATTGGATGAATCCAGGCCTCACATTTTACATCCAGTACCAAACAAATGGCGCCAAAGAAACGTAGTGTGTCCTATACACAGCAAGGCGAACTGTAAGGATTTGTAGGTTGAGGTGGTGGATGGATGTGATGCGTGTGCTTTTCATGCAGGAGAATTGAGTTCTCTCCCATCATAGACGTGCAATTAACATTTGCCTTTTTAGCGACAATCACGATCCTTCCCTGACCTTAACAAGGTGTAACTTCATCTTAATGAGGCCATCTTTCCCCAATCTTAACCACACTGCAGCTGCAATGCAAAGACACTGAAGAAATTTTAAAAAGAGAAGAAAAATGCTGTCATTTAATCAAGGATTCTGCAGAATTGGTTTGGGACCAGTATTAACACCTTATTTTGATATTTTTGTGTGATATTTATGTTTTTTTATTCACTTCATTTTTGTTAGTATTTCTCATGTTTTGGCAAACAACACCTAACGATATTTTATCTAGTTTTCGTTCATGAAATCATAGGCCATTTTTGTTATGCGTTTTTAATTTTCATGTGCCTTGTTGCATGCAGTGCATGGTCTGAAGGGCATGCTGCACATGCATTAAGGGCTCGTGTCCAGTTCCACTTTGCTTTTTAAATGGCACATAATCTGGGCATTAAGTAAAGCACAAAGGAGTTGTATTGTCTCATAATTAATCATAGGTGCGTTTTCAGTGTAGGAAATAAAGGAATTAAATCAATCAATGTCATCTCCCATTCCATTTAAGAGGCAGGTGCACCTGCCTCTGGCGCACTGCAATTTAAAAGACAGAGTTTGCAAGTTGAAGAGGTGAATAAATGAAAACTGAAATTACCCAGTTGTGGTGATTGAGGCACTATAGGTCGTTGAGTTATAAGAACTAACATTCTGATTAATAGCAGATGATTTACACAAGGGTGAAATGCGATGAAGCATCTCCAAATGTCCAAACTGTGTGTGTGTGTGTGTGTGTGTGTGTGTGTGTGTGTGCATTTACACATGAAGCTCTGCAACATGACTCCTGTAACATTACAGCATGTCTGTAAATGTTTCTATGTTAAGTACTGAAAGCAGCCTCTCTAATCATGTAAGTAAATAGCTAAAGACAGAAAGCATACATCAATACAACAAACACTAAAGAAATCACCTGGAAAGCTCACATAATTTAAGACTGTTAAATGATTAGAGAGGCTGCTTTCAGTCCTTTTAAACATTTTCATGCACACAGTAATGTCACTGCAGCAAATACTGCTAATATTTAAGATGGAAAACTAAAAACTGTAGAGCTAAAGTTGACAGGACAGAGGAAACAGAAAATATTTTTAGACAACTCTGATGGAAGTCAGGATTTATACGGCTGCTTTACTCTGAATAATTTCACTGTATGAACTCCAACTGTGTGAGATGTTGTGGATGTGTAGAAGAACACAGGACATTGATTAACATGAGATCCTTTCAGATTTAAACAATTAATGAAATTACAGTGGCTGACTGTCATGCGTAACGGTGCACACAGGGGGCTGCTTCTATCCCAGCAAACCTTAGACATCTCCCAGACATGCAGATCGTGTCTATTATTTATCAGAATGCTAATTTTTATGACTCCTGGATTAACTGCCATGCCCCAGAACCAGCAAATGGAGGCATATCTTACTTCCTGAATGAAGTGTCCTTTAAATAGCAGGAAAATACTGTGTCCTTGACCAGGTTTTTGTTGACCACACGTCATATTAAGACAAATACACTTGGCGTGAAAATGCTAACTGCATCGTACAGAAAACAGCAATGACAGCTGTACTGTGCATCACTTTGCACCAGGCGGACAATAGAGCCCCATGTCCTCTAAGCATTTTGAGGCAACAGCTGCCTCCATCTTCAGTGTTTACTTGTTTGCACACACAGTGTCACAGACATTCTGATCTGCATTAATCCAACAGCCTGACTCCCCTCAGTAAATCTAGTTATCATTTTTAAACTCTTTGAACAGAACCACTGTTTCTCTGTTGTTCCCGCTGGCCTTCCTGCGCTCCCCCCTACAGAGCAGCAGTCATTTAGAAGCTGATTCACTTACTTATTAACTAGTTCAGTGTCTGAGTTTAGCTTGAGAGGAGAAGCTAAAAGGTCAGATCATATAGTAATATTTCTTTAGTGAACACATAAATGAAGATTTTGATGGTGGACAGTCCACACTAATCCTGGAACATAATCACCGTCTCCAATAGCAACACGAAAGATAGCTGACTGAAAGTATTGTTAACATCCCATCCACAGCACTTTTTTCTCATTAACGGCAGTGCAACAGGTCAAGCTGCTAAATCAATTTCTGAACAAGAAATATTTTGGGGCGGCAGAGGAACCTGTTTTATTAATCACAAGTTAGAGGCAGCAGTGTGTGACTTCACAGATTCACGCAGGTTAGTAAATGAGAGTTTGGATTAAAATAGGAGGCTAATTAGTTCATTAGTTCATTCATCTCCCCTTCACAAAACAGCTTAGCTTTTATTTGTTATTCATTATGTCACATCTCGTTTCCAAAGGGGACTTCTAATTCAGCTTTAGTCTCATTTCAGTTGTGTTTCAGCATAGTTTTTGTTGACAAAATGAACACTTGTCAGGTCAGATATGACAAAGGGATGTAGCTGCATTCTATAATAAAAGCCAGAAATTACTGAAGATACACCTTACCTGAGCAAGATGACTTCCAGTCATCCCTTTGGGCGATCTGCTTGGTGCAGTGGCAGATGCTTTTTACTAGTTCTTCCACAGAGGACAGGAGCAGGGCAGAAGAGGCCACCAAAGACGTTAAGTCTGACAGGGACGGTAAATCAGCTGCGCCAGCCCTCCCGCCTGAAGCATCATGCAGTGGCTTAATCCTGTGTGAATCAATGTGTAGAGGGCTGGGACTGTGTCACACCTCCAGCAACACTGAGTGGTATTAACTCCCTGGTGCTGGCTCTGTCAAGCACCCACCCACTGATGTTCCCACTGGGGTTGGCACAAGAGTCAGCCTGGGCTACAGGGTCTGAGATAGAGGAAGACAAAAAGAGAGAAGAAAAAAAAAAGACGCTGATGTAAATGTTGATACCACAGCACAGTAAAAACTGACAATTCACGCTGTGACATTCTCAAGATTATATTTCTTTCACATGATGTATTGTTGATAGATATCTTGCATCGCAGAGGTGTGCAAAAGCTACAGGCAGCAAAAAGGAATGAATGACAGTGTGTAGATGCAGGGAGGCTTCATAAAGATGCATGGTCTGCAGCGTCCTTTCACTTTATATACTATCAGCGGTCCAGAGGTATGACTTTGCTGTGATTTATAATCCATTCATCTGTTCTGTCATATTCGTTCTACTATTCATCTTAGTGGAAAGTTCTCAGAGAAAGTTTCTGCGCTTATAAAAAAGGATTATTATATTTCCCATAATTTGACTTGCTGCAGTTATAGAGGGGAAGGGCAACGTCACTTATGCATCATATTAGCGCAGGGTTGGTTGTTGTTTTTGAATTTTACAAGAAACTGCAAGGCTTACATGATTTGTCACCACCTGTGTCAAATTCTGACAGCGATATCAAAGACAAGAGTGCAGTCTAAGAGCCGCAGCTCGGGTTTTTGCTTTACTATGACATTCAATGATTACATGTCAACCCTCCAGCCAAGCCTGTTCCGAGAGCTCATCCAGAGGAAACTCTGATTCTATTAACACTTCCTGCCCTTGTCTCCCTTCCAACCCCCCAACCCCTTCACCACTGGTTCCACCTCTAAGATCAGCTTCCTTATTGACCTTCCTGGCCATGCTCCTGAAAACCCCCAGATCCCAGTAACCCAGACCTTTATTTCCCGAGGCCTTTAACTGCGTTGCCTTACCATTCCATTGTGGCTAAAATGAGCCTGTCTCAGTAGCTGCACTTCTCCTCTGGCCGGCTACTAAGTAAATAAAAGCCAACAAATAGGATGGAAGAAAGGTGTTCCTGGTGGAGTGAGCAAAATCAATTCCAAACATGCCGTTTCAGGTAGCGACAAACAATTCATTTAATCTTTATTCAATCTCAACTGAAGACTTCTATTACAGTCAAAGTGCTCGTGGTACCTCTTATTGTTTTTCACCCCTTGTGGATTTCTGTACGGAAGCCAAGAACGGCTGTGCAATTATTTTTTAATGCCATGTTATCTCTAGATTGTGAGTGAATTATTTCATTATCTTGAGATAGCAATGATTGTTTTCTCATGATGAGAAGCCAATTTATCCTGTTATCTTGAAAAAACCAAAGGCTGATTTCTCAAGGAAATGAGTTAATTTATCACAAGAAAACACAAAATCAAAGGTTAATTATGGCGAACCCAAAAAAATGAGTCTGGTTCATTTGATCCCACTTGACTTCTGCCTTCAGGATCACTGTTATGAAATTTAAGCATTGATACGAATTTTATCTCTAAAATAAAGACACAATGAAGGTTATGACTGTGTTAGACCTTGACTGAAGTACAGTGTGATGAGTTAATAAATAATGGGTCCTCCTTGATCTGACATTTTCAGCTTAAATCAGTTGCTGCAGTTGTCAAGATGCCAACTATTAATGCTGGCATGGCACTCCTGATGTCTGATAAACATTAGAGGGAATGACCTTTTGTTTTCTCATGATAATGTATTGATTATCTTGAGATAACAAAGCTCTTTTTTTTAATATAACAGCATTAAGAAAAGTAATTCCAAGCACGGCTCTGGTTCTGTATTTCTAGTGCAATACTTCTTGTTGTGTACCAAAAAAACAGGCAATGTCTAAGAATCAGAATGAATTGTTTGAACAGAGAGTATCTACGTTTTTGCAGGAATAGGGAAAGCACAATAATAAGGTATCTGATAATTATGGCAACTTTAGAAAGGAGTGTTTAGTGACAACACCATTTTTTGTTGGGCAGCTGTTGAACCGCTATGGTCCAAACTGAAATATCTCAAAAGCTATTGTACAGATTGCCAAGAAATTCAGCTCACACATTCCAAGTTCCCCCATAGGGTAGTCTTGAATAGCCAGACCCACTCTCCACGGCGCTCAGCACTAGACAAACGTCTGGCTCCATGCATACAAATTCTGCTATAGGCGAAAAAAAATGCCCTGCCTCGTTTGCATTTCTTTTAAACAAATCACAAACGTGTTGGGCGGTGCTAAGCCCAGGAAGCAGCGACAGTGCTGCTGCAAAATAGTGTCAAGGGGGAACATGTTTTGGAGGAACATTTGAATGTCAGGAGGTGAGCTCTGGCATTAAAATGACTACATCTCTCTAAAAGAAAAAGTAACAGCTGTTAGCTTGTTTGCATTCATACCATTAGCGTCCCGGGCGCTAATGGTATGAATTGCTGTTTTCAGCAGCTCAGAGGCTGTTCTTGTTTCCTGGGGACTTTGAAAATGCAAATAGCGGATGCTGTGATACCACAGCCACTGGCAGGACTTATACCCGCAGTGTGCATTTGTGAGTCAGACTACACATAGGAGGACTTTACTGGGGTTGACTTTTGGAGCCAGCCTCAAGTGGCCGCTTGAAGAACTGCAGTTTTGTGCACTTCCACGTTGGCACTTAACATTATAACCTTCATGACAGTAGCATTTATATTATAATGCAGTTATATTCGACTGGCATTCGTTTTATGCTTTATGATGTTCATTTATCCTACCATATCCATTTGGGATAGTGTCATATAGGCCTGTCCTCTACATCTTTTCCTGCTCCGCTCCTCAAAGTTCAGCCCAAAGACAGAAGTGTTTGCCAACCTCTAATGACTTCAACCTGCCTCATGCTTTGCACCTTTCTTCCTGGAGCTGGTTATTTCACCTGGCTTAGCACTATCTTCCAGTTCCACAGCCAAAAGCTCAACTACAGAGCTTTTTACTCGACATCACATGCAATGGTTTTCTTCAGTATCCATCCCAGACAGTGCATTTTGCCATGTACCCCGTCTCTGTGGTGTCTAGGCTGCCAGCGTCTCACCATCTCACTGCATATGCATTGTAGTTGCAAGACATTTCTTTTTCTTTTCAAACCTCCGCAAGTTAAAAAAGTTCAAGACATCTGCAAGCTGGTACAAAACATCCCAACAAAATCTTAAAATTACCCAGCTCAGATTTTATAATGACATGAAAACTTGTACTATTACAAAAAAAATAGTATAAACACTGAAGCAAAGTGAGAGTTGAGATTTCTTCCAGGGCTGCCGCCTGCATCATTCTGTGAGATCAAGACCTAGATATCTTGCTAATATTAGTTAGGACAGTTATATACTGTAAAATAATATTGTGGAAATGTTGTGCTCATGTGGGTGGATGTTGAACTTGGCAATCTCCAGCACATTACCATCTGTCAAATGATTTCTAGCTGCGTTCTCTTACAATTCATTGTTTATTTTTAAAAAATTATTTGGAACTTAGACTTTAATCAGATTTGTATGAATGAGAATTCATGGATGACATGAATGTGTCTCTAAATAAACTTGTTTTTTCATGAATAGGCATGGTTAGTATTCATAGATTTAAACATTTCTTATACATCATAAAACACTTTCTACCCCTGTAACCCATAAACGTCCAACTGTGGTGCTTTGCCAATAATGACATCACTAAAACAGGCCATATATTTTGCAATCCTTCCAGAAATTCACAACCATTTTCCCAGACTGTTAAGATGTTGTATGTGGCTGGCTGTATCTGAAAGAGAGAGGTATCTCGACTCTGCCAGCACCTCAAACAGTCTGGCAGCCCAAGCAGCTGCTCCTGAAGCCAGGGTTGTGAACTCAATCAGCTGCATGTTTATCGTCGTGGCACCAAACATACTATGGCTCTTTCTGCCTGCCTCCACTCGCTGTAGGTGCAATGGTATGGCTAGTTAAGCAAGCTGACAGGGTCACAGCATTGATAACGACGGAAGAGAATTTTAACTCAGCCATGCCCACCCAGCCTCGCCACACAAAGATCAGTTAAATGATACCATCCATCTACTCCTCAGTAGATTTTTTTCCTCACAAAGTTGGGGGATTGAATTGAGTTTGGTTTTAAATGGTTTTTAGTCTCTCAACTCAACTCAGCTTTATTTATACAGCACCTTTCATACAAACATGCAGCCCGAAATGCTTCACATAGCAAAATTAAGGCAACACATATAGGAAACACATAAAAACAAACAAAAAAATGATGCAACAACAAAACTTACAACAATAAAATGCTTTAATTTTGGGTACGGAAATTTGGTACTTTCATGGCACCAACCGAATTACTTCAAAACTATTGAGTATTCAAATTTATATTGAGAAATTTTAATACCTACTAATACAATATAATAAAGAATCATAAACATCAATAAAAAAAGAGCATGGGTATCAGTATAGTATTGGTATCAGTAGATATCCAATTCAGATATCAGCATTGCACCGAAACTGAAAAAAAAACTTCTGTAAGATAGCTTTTATGGCAGGGGATACTGGTCAGATTGCACCCACATGTAGTTCCTCATGCTTAGCCTAACAATGCCCCATAATGGTTGAAGGATGCCATTACACAAGTTATATGACACAAACTACATAAGCTTTCCAGGCTGAACTTCAGCTTCAGCCTCATGTAATCTTATAACTACGGCTACCACTACTAATAATATCAACAAATAGGTTTTAAATTTCCCATTATTGACATTTCTGTATTGATTTTTTCAATAGAGAATCAGGATGCATTGACGAATCCATTTCCCTCCATCCCTATGTTGTGAAATTTTCTTTTTTTTTCTCAGTCTTTGAATGCTCATAATAAACAGCTTTGGGTTGGATTGGAAATTAAATCATTGAATTAACTGGCCTGGAAGCACTTGCTTCTTCACAAGATTGCTGAATTACAGTGATTAATTGCAAAGCAAATGTGATCAGATGGTAAATTTTAAAAAGGCAAAAATGTGGCATCAGGATGTTTAAATATGGACAAGCTGCAGTGAATCTCTTAATCAAATTAGTTACGTCAGATTTTATTAGAGGGAGGAAGTCTTTACTTCACTACACTTAAGTGTATTTTTCATTTGAGTCACAAGCTGCAAATCCCTAAATAATCTCAATTACAGCATTTCTTGGAAAGTGATAAACATCTAATGAAAGGAAAAAATTAAACCAGGCAAAGCTGAAGCCCACAGCTGTGCTAACAAACAAGCTGTCCCACTATGTCGCTCAAAATCAAATATCTGATCCAGTATGAGAATCAGCGCTAAGTGATCGATCGCTGCTCAGCCTCATATGTTGATCAAAACGATCCAGAGCCGGTAAGAGACGAAGGCACGCTTAAAATGATAATTTGATGTACGGGC
The DNA here is from genome assembly GCF_056507025.1 of Lutjanus erythropterus. Taxonomy (NCBI): domain Eukaryota; kingdom Metazoa; phylum Chordata; class Actinopteri; order Lutjaniformes; family Lutjanidae; genus Lutjanus; species Lutjanus erythropterus. The sequence continues at coordinate 36,419,652 of NC_139324.1, forward strand.
TGTTAAAAGACCCTCATGTTTAACAGAGAATGCCTTCACACATCAACGCTGCTTTAAGGATAAAAGGTGTTTAATTTCATAGCTCGATATTCATGCACCATTTACTCGCTCACACATTTCCTGTTCAAAGCGAATCAATAGCCTTCAGAGTAAAATGACGCTAATTGATGTGGTGCCTAAAACAAAGCCACAGAGCATTGTGTTGTTAGTCAGATAATTCTCACTGAATATTTTTATCACACCATAAATATTTCATCAAAGACATGAAGAGGGATATCAGAGAATGTCAAATTAGTGCAAAACAATGGCAGAACAAAAGCTGCAAAATGATAAGCCTCTTTCTATTTATTGGTGTGAACATGCTTGATAAGAAAATGACAAATCTCAGAGGGGAAAAAAAAAACAGCATAAATGGCTCACAACTGTTTTAAGGACATCTCTCATCTTACTCCTTATTTTAAATCGGGTAGGTTTCAGGTAGTTCATCCTCAGTGTGAAAAATAAAGTAACTACACCCCCTTGAGAAGCTGCGACAGCATGTGCAAAATAGAGCAAAAAAGGATTTGGAGCAGAAACAGACACCAAAAAACAAATGTCTCTGCTTTCTGAAGCGGAGCTGGGAAATTATTCCACAAAAAAGACAGAATGAGAGAGATGGAGAGCCTGAAAGAGAAACAAACCGTTTCCTGGATAATCGGATTTGTTTTGTGTGGCTGTTCCACCTGGCCTCCCAGCCTCTACCTCCCCCTTCATTAAAAAAAGCTTATAATTAACGCAGCGCTGGCTGTAATCCTGGTCACTCCGTCTCCCCCTTTTTGAATTGATAGCAGAGTCTCGTGGGGCCAGGGTATGCAGGTGAGCGTGTCTGAGTCCCAACTGCTAAGGGACCAGAGGGTTGGATTGTCGCCCAGAGAGAGAGCCATCAGAGTGAGCGCGGGGGGCGGCGTGACGGCGTCAGGATTAATTTTGAAGAGGCCTGCTTGCTGAGGCAGGCTGATAACATGGGTCAGCAGTTGCAGAGACACCTGGACCCTGAAGCCACGAGTGTCTCTCTGGAAAATAACTGTTAATGTACTGAGAGCTGTGTGTATTTATCTGTGCGTACGTGTGTGTGTGTGTGTGTGCAACTGTCTGTGTGTGTGGGCGGGGTAGAGGAGGGGTTGGTACCTGCCTAGCCTGCAGAAGATGTCCAGAGATGGCTGAAACCTGCAAAAAGTCAATTATATAGAGGAGAAAAAAGTGGAGGAGAGGGGAACCATGGGTGAAATTAAAAGCCTGCTCCTTGTGATAAGTGGCAGCGATGTGAAGTCTTCACCAAAAAAGTGGTAATCTGGGGTTTTGTAAAAAAAAAAATGTCAAAAATGTTCCACCACATTGGCGAAAGAAGAGTGTGTGAAAGAGAGCTAGAAATGTAGTATTGTAGCTTGGCACAAGACTGTGTAGCTACTCTAGTTTTAGTTATAAAAATCAATACAATATTAAAGGAGCAATATGTATCAAAAATGGGTACTGCAGACCAAATAACGAGTTGGAGCCAAAGACTGTATATTAAATAGGTTGAAGTCCTACTTAATATACAGTCTATGGTTGAAAGGAGTTGAATAAATAACCACAGAGATCATCAGAGATCAAGGAAACATGCTAAATTTAAATACTTCAAATGTTACAGCGGCTGTGTTTTTTTTTTTTTCATTTTGGACAGTAACTGTTTCGTATGTCAGTTTCCCGAATTAATAATGTCTGTTAATGAGTCTTAAGAAATAATTAATAATCTTGTTGAAGACGTAGATGTTTATAACTGTTAAATTGCAAAATGTTCAAGGACCTTGGCAGGAAGTAAGACAGGCAGCCACTTAACTCATCATCTAGAACGCTTTATTTAAGAACAGTGGAGTTTTGTTTTCAGGATGAGGGGCTTAACTTCACACCGACAGGTAACTGACAGTTTTAAACAGCTGATCAACTGACCATGGACTCATCGTTGCGTACATCCTGCGCTCCTGCTGAGCTCCTGCTGAGCTCCTGCAGCCTGTCTGTCTCTCCTGTGTCAGGGGGAAGAGGCGTTACAGGGAAACATTAATTACTGTTTAATATACAGGGTATGGCTCCAACTCGCTATTTGGAGTGCTGTAATCATTTTTGTACAGACAGTTACTACATATTGCTCCTTTAAGTAACTCACTGCCTGCCAGGTTCCATTCACATATTGCTCTATTTAACGGTTATAAACATCTATTCCTTCTACAAAATTTCTAATGATTTCTTACAGAACAGATGTTTACTCATTTGGTGAACATTCTGAATTTATTTGAACTCCAATTAACATGAAATGTACAAACAAAAGCAGTTATTTCCGCCTGAAATAGAAAGTTCAAAGGAGGATAACACAGCTGTAGTGTTATTGTCAGAGAAGCCAGTATTTTAACTTACCTTGAGCTGTGATGACATATTATTGTAATTTTATGATTTATTACATTAAATATATTACAAGGTTCTCCTTTAACAATTAACAACAAGCCTTCAGAGGTTTTATTTACTTTGAATAGATGAAGACTACAATAAACTGACCTATTCACCGTCCAATATGTGTTGCAGTCTGACAACAACAGATTGTAGGAGGAAATTATTAAATTCCCCTTTGCCACTTCAAAAAGGCTTTGCATAATAAACGTGTACAATTTAGTCTTTAAAGCAGGATTGCATATTTTTAGATCAAGGCGCAGTCGAGACATTGCAAAGATTTGAAAATAAAGTCTGTCAACAAGGCCATAACAGGTCAACCAGCACAAGGCAAGGCACAGACAGTCAAAACAAACTAAACTAGGTCTTGAAAAAACATAAGTTAGGACTTAACATTCAAATATTACTTTGCGGATTCTAAGAAGAGACTTTGATTCATGCATAAATAATATTTTGAGTCATCAAAAACATTATTATTATCTTTCCCACTCTCAGTTCTAAATGTCAGAACATTATGTTCACTTTGTTCACTGACCTTTCCAAACCCATCAACACTGCCAGCATCACTAATAACCCAGACAGGCACAGCTATGTTTCTATCTCATACTGTGCTATCTACATATTTGAAACAATGAGCCAATTGCTATGCGATGAACTATTGTGTTTATAAATGTGCTGAAGACAACATGTGTGTGTGTGTGTGTGAGATATCATCAACCCAAAGCTGTGGGGTGGATTAAAAGCAAGAAGGCACCACACATCAGGGATGCACAGTTGTTTTCCACCTAATTGAAAGGAGCCTTTATCAGAGGTCTGCCATGCACAGATACTCAAATCAGTTAATTTCTTTGGTTTATCAAAATCAAACATTTACAACACCTGCCCACAGGCACCAACAGAGTCAGAATTTCCCTTGCCTTAAAACACAAATTCCAATCGAAAAAACAACACAAAGTCATGCTAATAGGCACAGCCAGCTTCAACACAAACACACAGAGGCTGCACGATTAAATGTAAAAAAAAAAAAGAAGATGATCTTGATTCACACATCTATGCGATTTAATTTCTAAATGACGATGATTCACTCGCCCCTGTTCCCTGGTGGGCTGTGAAGGTACTGCAGGTGAGCCACTAGATATAATTAAAAATACAGTTTTTAACTTGTTACTAAAAATAACTGAAATAAATATTAAATAGTTATAATTAACATTTGCATTTAAAAAGTTTAAAACTAATATAGCCTTGAGATTGAAATTCTGTATTATTCTTCATTGATCTTACAAAATATTTGGTGACCACTCACATTAACTCTTTAACATATCTTATAACTCATCATTAGTGGGAAATCATAGTTGATGGAAGACTTAACCAAATCCCATTATAAAGCCAGCTGAAATATGAGCTACTTTTTGTCATGCACTGTGAATATATTACACAATTTCCTGTCTGCTGGTGAACAACACTGAGTGTGGCTAACATCTGCAGTGCAGCTGCCTGCTCTTCTTGCAGGTTGGCGTGCATGCCTCTGCGTCAGTGTGGTTACTCATTGTTCCAGTCAAGTGGTTATATGAAAGTTTATTCTGCCACAGCCTACATACACCCTTATTTTAATTTTCTGGATCAAAATGCTGATAAACCCCACTGATTGTACTTGATGTTATGTCCAACTTTGCTGTAAGAACATCCAGGCCATGAGGGGAGAGGGGCTGCAGCTCCAACTAGTGGCAGGCAGCTGCATAAAAGCTTAGAGACAACAGTTAACTGATGTCGTAGGTACAAAGACCATTGACAATTAGTTTAACCGGCTAGTATGTCTCATGCCGACTGGTGAGGGTGGCAACACATCAACTTATTGTGCACATTCCTAGCGGTAACATTATTGCAGCACCACAAGGTAGCAGAACAAATCTCTATAATCACCTCAAATGTAGTACATGTCTCAGGTGCGTTTTGTTTTTACTTGAGCATCTAAGAGGGCAATTTATGATTTAGTTGAAAAAATAAGAATAATGTGAAAGAATCATGACCTCAATTCTTAGGGAGAAAAACTGTGAGTCACATTTTAGCAACACACACGTACAGATAACCCAACCTAACACAAAGAACTTTTGAAGTCTGCTCCATGAAATGGTTAGAGTCTAAGCTCCAGTGCGTCAGAGCTCAAAGTTCACATTTTGAGGGGTGAGGGGGAAACAAGTTGGTGCTTTGTGCTTTAAGGAGGCACCGGTATTGTGCCGAGAGATAAGGGCTCAGGACAATAGAGAAAGGCTGCCTGGGAGACCGGATGCTGAGTCTGAAGCTGTCTGGATTATCAGAGTGCAGCCGTGGATGGAAAAGAGAGGAGAGAGGACGAGAGGAGGCTGGCCCAGGGTTCCGTGTAGAGGAAAGGCACTCAAACGGGTGACTTCCTGTATTGATTGATGGGCGTTCCAGGGATTAAATCTTAACCTCATATTGATCCAGTTCACTTTGCGAGTGTGGATTCAGGGGAATGGCACTAGTCTCAAGACAGCTGTTACGTTTCCCCTCGCTGGTTTCTCAAATTTAATTGTTGCTACCAATTTGTCCTGTTTGTATGTGCCAATACACCATTTTTGAGCCGACGTCATGATTACATCACTGTGTTCACTGGAGGCAAAACAAAGGCAGAACTGGATGCATACTAGAAAACAAACAAACAAACAAAAAACCCTATGGTTAAACATGATAAGGTCAAAGCTGGTAGATGTGTTGCAAGCTGTCACAAAATAAACAAAATGAACTTACAAAATGCCAAGGAAAGGACATAATCTCACAACTACTTTCCTTATTAAACAGAAAAATACCAAAATCACTTCTGAATTCAAGTTTCACGCTCTCACCAAACTAAAACAAACATTAATTGCCTCGTCACTTAAACTCTACAGACAGAAACAAAATAACTCACCAAAAAACGTCTCAGCTGGTTTCCATTATTACAATGAAGAACAACAACAATCACCAACTCTGGTTTGGTTGAAATAAATCCTTAATTCACCACATTAGATGTGAGAAACATCTGCTTCTGCAGGCTGTTTTCCTCTCGCTTGTCCTCGGGCTCAGTGGTTTGTGCTGCTGAGTGAGAGTGTGTTGTGGAGCAGCACCTGTCACTTGTGCATAACATTTAATTAGCAAAATAAAATGAAAAAATACAACCAGCAATTTATTTGTCCAATCGTTGTAAAAACTAACATTAATTGTCATGTTTAATATAGGGCTGCAAATGTCAGAAAATGGTTAAAAAAGTCCACCTCCATATGTGAGAGTCTAAAAACAGCATTTTCTGCTATTTTGCATGAAAAATTATGATTGATTGTCAAAATAGTTCAATAGTTTAATTCTTTTCTAGCATTTGCCCAGTCGGACAAGTGAATTAGCAGATTTTCTTGCCAAACATTCCACTGTACTTCCCCAGGGCAAGCAAACAATCCTTATTGTTGAGCTCTTACGTGTTTACATAATTGTTTTAACTCCACCTAAGCTCCACCCACAAAAAAAAGGCTATAACATATACCAAGAGAAAAGGGATCTATAGAGAGGCAAAGTCACACCCCTTCTGGTGGACCATAATGGGACCCTACTTTGGAAAAAATATCAATGTTTAGTCAGGAGACAAATGATCTTTTGATCCTGTTTGAACAGTGCCATGACTTGTAAAATATAATTTTACAAGTTTCAGAACGTTGCTCTTTGTTGAAAACCTGTTTAAGTATAACACTGTGAAGATGCATAATTAGAAAGACTACACACCCAGAAGTGACGTCATGATTTTCTCCACAAGCTAATGTTTGCTGCTACAATGTCTGCAACGGGTCTTTCACTTCCTGATTGAAAAGAGGACCAGGAGTCGCTGGATAAAACACTTCAGGCACAATAATGTTACAAGACACAGTGATGTTGGTGCTGATGACATAAATAGCACGAGATGAAAGATGTAGTTCACTGACTGGTTTCACACAAAACTAAACGGCAGCAAACCTGCCACGAATGGCGACTGCGTGTAATTCATGGCACAATTCAAACAGGAACAAAAATTATATGTCTCTCGACATTCATGATTAGTTAGGTCCCACGGGGCTCGCTGGAAGGTGAGGGACTTCGCCTCTCTATAGGCAGCATGCAAAAAAACATCTTGAGAAATCTTTTGATGACTGAATTGTGGTGCCGTAGTAAATTCTACCTGTCAGGTACTCCAGCAAAGAAAAAAATTATTATTTACAAACAATGTCTGACCCAGATCTGACAAGCAGCCAAACGCACTGCAAATAAGACAGTGCTGTTCACTCCCCAATAAGATAACTGATGTCACTCACAAGTGTTGGCGCTACACAAAGTTGATGAGCAGAAAATGGAGATGATAGAGTGTAATTTGTCAGTCACTCACTCACTTACTCCACGGGCGCTATGTAGGGTGTAGCATGAAAGGGAATAAGTGCCTACTCCAGTATCGAGTACACAGACAATGTTTTGGCAGCTGCAATTAGGCTCTTGGCTGAGCGTGTGAGCATTTGATAGGAACTGTCTTCACTCCTTGCAGCCTTTAAAAGAATACACAACAATTTGCGAAGATTAGTCTGTGAATGATGGCAACATAATGGTGACAAGAAAGGGCGACGCTCTTCAACGAAGGCAACATATACATTAAGTTGTTCAGGTCTTCCTGGTAGATGGTTGGCCCCAGCACTCAGCACACACTATGGCTGCATCTAATTTGCATGAATTAGGGCACTGATTTCCAACCTGGGGTCAAAAATTACAGCAGTTTCCTGAGGCTTTGTGTGCTCTGAGGTTGTAAAACTAGATGTGCACGTTGAGTAAAATCACAGTTTATACAAAAGCAAATAAAATGCAAAAGAAAAAATATTACTATTAATATTGCCTTTAATTTGAAATTGCAGTGGCATGTCTGTGTCACAAATGTTTGGAAGAGTTCAGTCATAAAATTGTCAAATCATAATTTAGCTGCTTTTTATGCGCTGACATAAATGTAGCTGATTGTATTAACGGACATATATCATCATCTAATATCGATCACAGACCCCTGAACTGAATCTAATCGGAATTGTATCGAGGCAGACATAGGCAGAGGTGATCATGATTTTATATGTGGCCTTGTGTCTGTTCTGTCTTCCCCTCTTCCTGCTCTCCCATCTGAAAACTCATTTATGACGACCGTTTTGAGAAGTGCAATATGGAGTTTTAGTGCTACAGCCTAGGTGGAAGAGCTCTAAATAGCATTGACTTTACTCTCTCTGGTTGTCCTTCATCACTCCATATTCTGTCCACAGAACCAGATGTCTTATTGGCGGATGCACAAGAACACAGTCAATACAGAAATGATCCACTGTGTGAAAATGTTGAAGGACTCCTGCTGCATTCTAGCATTGTCTTCTTCATATTGCTTGTGTTCTTGCTTGCTAAGAATCTGGCATCTTCCCCTGCAGACAAATTTAGATTTTACGGCTGACAAAGATGGTGGCGATCAGCACATTAAATCCAGGCTCATAAATTCTAATCTGTCATACTTGTGTCTATATAATTATAATCTTTAGTAAATTAAAGCTCAAACGATCTCAAATGTAGACCATTATGTTGATGGAAACTTTTTAAAAAGTCTTATTCTACCTTGCCCTAATTGGACAGGATTAACGGCATAATATAAAAAAAACATCATACAAACATAATACGTGTTAATCTTCACTTATGACCAACTAGAAGTCTGTGGTGGTGTCTGTATCTGCAGAGACCCTGTCCTCTGCATTTAACTCTTGTTTTCTCATCATATGCTGTGCTCCATACACTTTACCAACCCAAAAACGTTGGTATTTGAGGTCCTGGAAATAAGACTTCACAACCAACTACTGCTCAGGAAAATCCTGCTGACTCTACTGTTAATATTCCAGAGGAATGTCCACAATAAAATATTTACCCAGCTCCTCTGTAACTGAGGACCTTGTTCAGGACGGCATTGACGTTGCCAAAATATAAAGGGTGGTTCCTTAAAAGACGAGTCCCACAAGAAAGGAATGGCTTTCTGGCTTTCTGGCCTAACCCTATTAGGATTTGAAGATTCTAGCGACTTAGCATCCACAAGTACAGCAATGTTGTTCCCTTGACAAAGGTTCTCTAGTAGTACATACATATTCAGCTCAGGCTATGAAGAGAATGCCATGTCTCAGCTTTTCAGAAAGATAGATGACTGAAAACACATCATATAGAAATACACTTTTTGGAACAGAGCTCGGAAATGGTTTTGCCTCTCTGTATTCCAGACATGTTCAATCTTGTACCAGTCACGCTGTGCGAAGTATGAGGGTTTGACAGGCAGCTGTCAGACTTTTCTTTTGTGTTTGAAAAAGTGGGTAACGGATAAGGTGTTTCTGTAATTCCATTGTAAAGTGGTTTAACACAAAGAAATAGTGGCTCAGGTCTAGCTTAAAGAAAATGATGTCGAACAAAAATGTTAACTTGGCAGCTGGCTGAGACAATTATACAACATGTCAGCACCCGTGTGCATTGTGAGGGTAGGAAAGTAAAACTTTAACATTTTGAAATATTATAACACTATATTAGAAGTCACAAAACATGATAATTCAGTATTTTATATGAATAAATCTCAGAGTCAAGACCTCACTCCTATATCAGGAGAAAGAAAGAGAAGAGAGATTTTTATACTGAATGCACCATCAGATACCATTAATAAAATCAATACAAACAAACAAGCAAACATATTTAGTGAATAAAACCATTTTACACACTAAATACTTCTAAAAAAAAACAACCAGGTCACCTGTATCACCCTTTCTGAGTTGCTTGAATCTTCACACCATGTGATGAAAAGAGCATGAACAACATTTCACTCACAAAAAAGGACAGTTGTACACATTTGAAGAAAAGGCTGCCAGAGCACCTGACCTTGGATGTGTATGGGAAGACATTAGTGCCAGCATTATAATGACAGATAAACTGAGAAATGGGACACACTGTCAATGTGATGAAAGGTAATATTGAATTCAATCCCTACCTCGTTACACTTACAATTTAATAAATTATACCTAATTAATTAATGTTCTTGGTTCAACTTAATATCTTGGACTCGAAAATTTTATTTTTAATCATACAAAATTATCTCAACTTATCTTTTCATATTCAGTCAACTTAAAAATGTTGAGGCCGCAAGGACACCAATTTATTTTAAGTTATGGCAAATAGTTTATTTTTACAGGATATAGTCTTTTATTAACTATAACAAACATATAGTATAAAAAAAATCGGTCTCTTCCTGTAACTATGCAGAAAAATAAAATGGTTGAAAAATGTACTTGAGCTACTATAATGTGTGCTTTTATGTTCTGTAAGTGCAGAGGCAGTTGCAACAGACATGCTATATCTCTGTCACGGACACAGTAAAGAGCATCTTCACTCTACCTGATAGAGATTCGGATGTAAGAAAGGGCACAGCAATTCTAGTCCAAGAAAGGCCAGTCATTTTTTTCTGTACTTCATGTTACAAAAATTGCACCTATTGTATTTGCTGTAAAGGCTTGTACAAAGTGGAAAAGATGCACAAAGGAAGGTTTCCTTTCTTAACCAGTTAATCCTCCACACTGCAGAGACAGAGCACGAAAGACAGATATAAAATACCACAGAAAATCGTGCGTTTCCAGCGTGGATAATACGCAAAAATGGCACGTAAAAAACAGCCATGTTTCGATGGAAATGCTGGAACGATGCAAATAAACATTTGTTACATAGGTGGCTGGATTTTGATTGAAAATGCAACTTTAAAGTGACATTTGATATGGCAGTATGAGTATGAGTATGAGTATGAGTATGGCAGTAGTTATTTAACAGGTTATTAAGCTGCTATAATGATGGAAATTTATATCACCCATATTTTGATTTCACTTATTCTTTATGTATTAGTAACAGCTTAACCTCCACATAAGACGTCCTGTATTACTAAGCCACATCATCTTTAAATTGGATGCATTCCTTTCCAAAGCCTAACAGTAACAGTAACAGTTTGTTCTACAACAGACTCAGCCTGTCACTGCATCATGTGATTGTATCACATCTCTAAAATAAGCCAGAGGATTTGAGTCTCTTATGTACAACTCCCATAGGTCTGATGTAGATGTAAATACTGTTAGATCCAAATGATTAAAAGGACAGAAATGTCGAATTGAATTGTGAAATGTATGATCTGTAATTAAAGAAAATGAAGTCATTTTGATTTGGAAGACAAAGGAGGATCTTTAGACAACATTCCCACTGTGTTGTTGCTCCTCTAAGGATTACAACCTTGTAAATGAGTCGACTATGTCTGATAATCTGGAGCACATATCAGCAGACTTTAGAGAAATATACATATGAATGTTTTGTAAAACAGCGGATAATAAATAATTTAATCATGTAGGCTTTTCTCACTTCATTGTCAGTCCAGGTTTGTCCCCTGTCAGTCAAGATTAATCAGTAATTACTCGCTTATTAAATTAACTGGCAACTACTTTGATACTTTTTTTTGCTCCTCTCTGACAGTAAACTGAATTTCTTTGGGTTGCGAACAAAACAACACATTTGAGGACGTCATCTTTGGCACACACTGATCAACATTTTTCACCATTTTCTGATCATTTATAGACCAAACAACCAATCGATTAATTGAGAAAATAAATCGACAGATTAATTGACAATGAAAATAATCATTAGTTGCAGCCCTGTAGCAAACATCTAGTTTACCAACCACCAAAACAAGAAGAGGAAAACATTTTTTAGCCAGTGAAATGACGTAAACGACCAGACCTTTGAAGCGACCAAGAAACTGGTTGGTCGAGTTCAAGTTCTCACCAAACTAAACCAAGAAGTTAAATGCACCAGGCTACACAAGGCTGGAGTGAATCTGCCCTAAGTCACATGCAAAATATCCAAGACCATTATGTAATTTTGGTTTTTGGATTTAAAATTTGGATTTACAATAATTTACAACAAACTAGAGCTATGCACGCAAGTTTGAAATGTCAAACCTCATGCATCAACACAAGACTCCAAGACTTCTAAACTCTACGCACAATCTCTTTGTTTTCACTCAAACAGAAATTCTAAGTCACATTTTTGCAAACGTCTAAGCACAAATCACATCATTTAGCACGCTTTGTTTGCATGAAAAACACTCACTTCTCACCTGTTCATTATCAATTGGCAAAACGCTTCAATCGTGTCAGAGATAAAAGAGGCCTCAGGTGACCTGTGTTGAAGAAAAAGATGGAAGAGATGAAGAACAGAGGAGGAGGAAGAGGAGGGAAATGAAATCTGCAACTCTGGTTGACCATGTGCTAGATCATGGCTTAACAATGACCACAGCTGGATCACTACACCTGCAGAAAGACAGTCTAAACATTTTCTTACCATAGTGTATCATTTCATTCAACGTTACTGCAAATTTGGCCAAAACAGGTAACATTTGTGCCTCAGAGCTCCAACAGTGTTTCAGTATCGACTGTAAGTTTACAGTCTGACTGAGTTACTGTAAGCTCAATCAGAGCTCCTTGGATATGCACAGACGTGGATTATAGCCTATGCTGCTGTGTCAATGCAATATTTATCTCACATACCGACAGTATTTATATTTCAGTACAATACAGCAACAGTCTTTATACCGTATATAACCAAAATGTAACCTATTTTGGGACAAAAAAATCCCATAAATAAACAAAAAATCAATTTCTACACAATTTTATACATCTGAATCAGACGACCTCATGATGTCAAATCCTTTATCACACCAGTCTTTAAATTGATGCACTGAGAGATATTCATATGATAATTGTGTGCATTGTTATAGTGGAATGAACCAGAGAAGAGAGAACATGGTTTTGAGTGTAGTGTTTCATTTTGCAGGGGATTTGTAGAGTTTTGACAAAAAGTTTAACTGTTTTCAGTTTTATGTTTAGAGCTCAGAGAAACTGGGTTTCAGTTTCAGGAAATGTGTTTAAACAATTGAGGAAAAACTATAAGTAAAAGCAGGTAATCTGACTAAACTCTGGGTCTCAGCAGAGCAGCAGTAAAAGGTTTTCAACTTGACTTGAAGTCTGAGGAAGGAAACAAAGGACTTTTGGTTGAGGTAATGTACCATCCTGTGGTGGTACAGCTCCTTGTTGAAGCACAGAGTCAAAAGGTCAGTGGCAAAAGACAACTCACAGGTTATTCCTGTTGACATACGTTTGTGAACTGGGCTGTGTTTGGCCTGTAAGAATCTCTCTCAGGAATCAGGCTGAAAGTTAAAGTAGCCCTGAAAGTAGTCCTCTGCCTCAGACTTGGAAATGACAACGAGCTGGAGATGCAACCGCACAGCATGAGCTGGGACTTGAATCTATACATACATAAAGAATCTACATCTCCAATTTGCCTCTGACCGGGGCACCCCACCACGGCATAAATCTTTCACGGCTCCTGCTTTACAGTACAACCCAGAATTCAAAGGCTGTTTCATGGAAGCAATTCTTGTTGTACAGAGAGGCTCCTAATGCCAGTGAGGCAAGACAGAATCAGGTACAGCGGACCAAACAATGCTCACAATAATGGTACTGTGTTCAATAGCATTGTGATTCTGACTCATAAAACTGACTCTGATCTCATGCCAATGATCCATGAAATCATTCTGAATCCTAGAACATAAGTGGAGCTCGGAGGATAATTCATGGTGCTTTGAGGTGTGAGCACCAAGATGAATGGCTATGCTATTGCTGGTGCTGACTTTATTCAGAGCTGCAACACCGGGTACGAGGAACAACCAAATACACAGATGTTAAACTCCAAACTCCGCTCAAAGAAGGCCTACTTTCCGTGTCGTTCATCTACCTGACCCAGACTCATTTGGGCTGTTGTTAAATGCAGGTTCAGATTCTGTATTGGATTTTCGCCTTCCACATTTTTCACACCACTTAAGGGGATAGTTGAAATTCTTTGAGGTGGGTTTATATGAGGTAGCAACGCACTTATGTGGATAGGGTCAGCAGCAAAAGCTATTTTAGCCACTTAAAAAAGGTCCACCTTCAAAATCAATATGAGTGCAAGTATGCGCTATGTTTATTTCTTTTTATTTCAACACATTACTTTGCAATCAGACAGCCTTTTCTAACGGGAGACTGCCATTACATGACGCTCTCTCTCACTCTCTCCGAGTCAACCAAACTCAATTGGTGAAATCATTAATTTTATCTTGTAGAGAGCGGGGTTAGTGGTTTACCACTGCCAGTCAATGAGTTTTTTTTTTTTGTGTTACTGTGTGACTCTGGTAAATCCAAACTATCCTTTTAAAACACTAAAGTTACACAATAACACAAAGAATCTAACAGGTTGAGGCAGCAGTAGAGCAGAAACTCCCATGTTCTGCAAGATAAAATTACTGAATTCACCAATGGAGTTTGGTTGGCTTGGAGAGAGAGATTTTTGGTTTATATATCTTAACGGTGGTTTCCGGTTGTCTGATTTTGCCTATATAACTGGGAAGATCTGGTCACAGGAAGCCAATATATTAATGCTGAAATAAACTCTACACAGATTATTCAAAGTGTACCTCACAGTGCAAATCAAAATCTGAAGTCAGAAATGAAGACTGGTGCAACACAGTTGACCACAGGGATCAATGAAGTTTATCTGATCAAGGTGTAGGTGCAGATTATACATGCACACATGGGAAATTGGTAAACAGTGTTATTTCATTGTGACTTGTTTTGCATGTATCTATTTCAGATTAGCGATGTGAAGTTGTGAAGTCCAATGTAGCAAATTTACACATTTTTAATAGTAATTTGAAGAATGTCAACCTTATAGGACTGAAACAACAACTCAAGAACCTTTACCATTCCAAATAATTCAAAACTTTGATTCAAAATATCTTTTGAAGTTTACAATGTGCAAGGACAAGAAAAAATAGCACAGAGAGCTGATGCCATGTATTGATTGTGCAAGTTAAAAATGCAGCAAAGAGAAAAGGGGTAAAGCTCAAAAGAAGAGTGGCAGTAAAAAATACATTAAAGTAGGGGTGTCGCAATTTCAATTCTAAATCAAAATGAGGGTTAGACTTCAATGTCAAAATCGAATTTAAATCAAAGGATGTATGTATGTAGTTCTTCCTGTATTTTTTTGCATGTCGATCTGGTGGCAATTATTAATTAACACTATAGAAAGAGGCAGTATTCAGTATTAAACTTAGGCAGTTTCATATGCAGTTTAACCTCCTACATTTAACCACACCCCTTTCAGGTTACCCACAAGGCCACCTTCCCTAAAGGGGGGCAGGTGGATTTTTGTCAAAGTCTGACAATTGAATAGCCTTAATTTCTAGAAAGAAAATGTTTAAAATGAAAATCAAATCAAAACGTGGATTTGAAGAGTTGTGACATCCCTGCATGGAAATATCCATATTTTGGAGCATTTCAATTTGAAAGCCATCAAAGCAGCCAAAAGTCACTCGTGGTTTGAGGTTGGATCTGTCAGAGGAACACAGTGTCAGCACAGCGGCAGCAAAGGCACCAACTGAACTGCAGTGCCATACTAATGCACACTGAAGCAACATTCACATTTGTTGCAGCAATTACAGCTTGAGGCAAATTCTTGTCAGTTATGAATTATACATGCTTTTAAATTAACCTGATTTACAGAAAGTCAGTCAAACCTCACAGTTTTAATCTTACCTCTGCAGAGAGAAAATTAAATGATTGACTGGCACGTAACAAGTCTCTCAGCCTGATACGGGTCTAACCTCAGAGAGGAGTTGAAAAGTTTCTAGGTGTGTTGTGTATGCGTTCTGACAGGGGCTGTGCATCAGCAGAGCGCTCTGTCTGACCTTCCCTGCTGTTGAGCCCATTACGCTTCAATTAACGACAGCGGCCTGCTGCGACCAGAAGGAACAGCTGCTGGGCCCACATGGTGGTAATTCAATGAGAGTGCCAGACAGGGGGGGACACAAAACTTGATCCACCAATCAGACACACCTATGCACAAGGGGATACGAATTTACTCTGCTGTATTGAGCCTTGAGATGGAGGAAGCGAGAAGTGCGACCTGGACTCGTTGAGCCTCTCACAGTGTGCAAGAGCTGGTCGGAAAAACTGCTGAGCTTCGCCATATGGGTAATTCAATTTCACGTGCAACAAAAAATCTGATTAGTGGCTGTGCTCTCAGCTAATGGATACTCAAAGTTCATGTAAAAGCAATGCAGAGATTCTTTTCAATTGGGTTTTATAATCATTTGAGTGGGTGATTATGGTCTTGTCTTCTAAATGGGCTGCCTGCTTGTCTTCTTTTAACCTCATAATAACGGTTGACAAAGTCAGAAATGTTCTTCAATAGATGCTTCAAACACACAGAAAACAGCTTGATGGACTGGAGGCAGCGTCTGTGCGTAGTTAGAGTAATGGGTGATTATTGCAAATAATGTCACTGCTTATAATAAACACAGTCTAAGGTGCAAGAGAGTCAAGAGACTCTCCATTCTGCACATGTTTATGCAGGTTAGAAAGTTTTTAATAGATGCATTCTATATTAAAGATGTTAGAAAAAGTATACTTTGGATAAATTAGGGCTGGGCAATATATATCAATATTAGATCGATAATGTGATATCATCTTAGATTTTAGATATTGTTATATGTTATATGTTGTCTTTTCCTGCTTTCAAAAGCAGCATTACAGTAAAGTGATGTAATTTTTTGAACTTACCAGATTGTTGTAGCTGGTCTATTATTCAACTTTTCCCACTAAGACATTATATCCACATTACTGATGATTATTTATGTGTTGAAAACATCAATAATAATTCCTACAATATTGGCGCAATTCTGATATCAGGCATTTGATCAAAAATACTCGTATCTTTGATTTTGGCCATATCGCTTAGCCCTACCTCCACTCTAAGTCAAAGTTCTG
Source organism: Lutjanus erythropterus (assembly GCF_056507025.1). Lineage (NCBI taxonomy): Eukaryota > Metazoa > Chordata > Actinopteri > Lutjaniformes > Lutjanidae > Lutjanus > Lutjanus erythropterus. The sequence continues at coordinate 36,436,061 of NC_139324.1, forward strand.
CTAAAGCTTAATAAAAGTATGTATTATTATACCAAATTTTATTCAAAGTTGTCACTCAGCAGTAAAACTGTCCCTGTCAGTATGTGGATTAATATCAGTGCTGCAATAATGTGTACTGTGGGAAATGAATGACATACAGTAAGAAGTCACGGAGTGCGACAGTATGCTCTGCACAGCTGATCTGCTGCTCCAAGGAATAGTTCATTCTTTTCTTTCAAACAATCAACATAAAAGACACACATCGATCACGGAAGGCTTTTTACACCACCAACTTCTAGCACTTAAAGTCACCTTGAAACTTTGTGCTTATGATGCAAAGCAACACCCAATCCTGACAATGCAATTAACATGAAAAATGTGAAACAATATGTTTGTGTAGACAGGGTTTCCCCAGGTCCCGTAACAATGCCTACACCTTATCTGTAACTTGGCCAGGAGAGTGTAATTACACCGGGACCCGCCAGCCTGGGACGGTGCTGTTGGCCTGATTGGATCTCACCTTGACTTGACCCCTTCGACCCGGGGTGACTGAAACAACTCCCTACATCTCCACGAGGAACAATGCATTAGTTAATCAACTGATAAAAACTCCAGATAAAAGTGTCCTGATCCCATTAGAGCTGGAAATAACTCTCCACTCTCTGCTGGCAGTTTTACTGTTGCTAAGGATATAAAGCCAGTATCCCTCACAATCGGTTGAGCTCTTAATAAGCAACTTTTTTGAATGTGGAGTCAGCAGAATGTGTTCAGAGGGCAGACAGATGCAGAAATGAAACTTTGTAATCTAATCAGTGTCCTATATCAGGGTCGCCTGAGAAAACTGTTGTTTTATGTGTACAGATAAAATGGACAAACTGTTATTTTTTTAGATGTAGACAATGAATCCTAACTTCATTGTCCCTGCTTGCACTGTTCCACTTCTTTGTCCCTCCTTATACACATTCTTCAAGAGCTACCACACAATCAGGCAAGAAGGTGCTGCTTGCAAAAAATCAGTTTAAATGAAAAAATATCCACACATCCTCTCTGGTTGTCCCAGACTAAGACTTTTTTCAGTCAAATCAGATTTGGTTGTCCAATACAAATATTCAAAGGTTGTTTTCTTTTTAGTTCAGTTCAGCACATTACATTTCTGTATCAGTCTACACGAGTATGTTTTACCAGCAAGAGGTAATAATCAGCGCACCGGAGCTCCTCTGCAGCTATTGTGCAGTGTCACCGCACTCCTTCATGCTGTGAATTCAGGATTTTCTTTCCCGACCAAACCAGAGTTGGTGATTGTTGTAACAGAGGAAAGACAAACCAAGGTGTTTTTGTTGAGTTTTATTTTGTTTCTGTTGAGTTTTAATGAAGCTGATGATTAAGATACTAAATGTCAAAATTACAGTTTTGCACAGGGAGCCCGGTTAGTTTGGTGGGAGGAATAAAAGAGCTGTTTCTGGTTACATCAAAAATCAAACATATCTTACTCTCTAAAAAAAGGTCTCTGCCTGCCAGGCTAACAAGTTACCAATGCTTGGAATTGCTGGCTAAGAGACTGTTGATTGCTAATATCCAGGTTGTCAGATACTCACACACATACCTACTTCATGTATAATTTCCCTTTGTTTTTTATGCTCTTTTAAATGCTCCTGTAAAGCACTTTGAAGTGCCTTGTGTCTGAGTGGTGCTATATGAATAAACTTGTCTTGCCTTGCCTTTCATTTTGGGAATGCAACTCAACAATCAAGTATCTTTCAGACCTGTGATTAGCCAAAGTCTTGCTTCACAAGCTAGATTTTTTTAAAGCCGGAAAACACAGCCAATAGGAGGAGAGAAGTCTAGTTTTCTCTCAGACCACTTGAATTACAATATGGTTAAAGTCCTTGTAAAGGAAAAGGGGAGTCTTTCTTCTAAACACATAGAAAATAGTTGCTGAAAATGTGAAAACGCTGAGAGCTACGTGGTACTCTATTGTGGAGTTTTTATTGTGTTTTTCATGATTATTTCTGTGTTGAGGAGTTTTTGGGCGGACCTGAAACACGCCTCTGCGATGTGCCAGAGAACACGAGTCCAAATCAGCCCAGCAGTTCACTTCACTTTGAATTATGTTTTCTAACTTCTACGATAGTATGAAGAAAGCTTTAAGAAAAATAGCATCATCCTGCCACTGTTGGTAGGAGTAGATGACTCCTTGTTAGAAAGATACAGGTGAATACTCTCCAGGGGGACTTTACCAGCATGTGACTCATCTGTCTCACAACAATCTACAGTACAGGGACGGTGAGGCTGTCTTTGTCTCCTTGAATCTCATAATCTACTCAGACCTTCGGTAGCAGAGCGTTAAGACAGCTCCTTCACAACTGTCACATTTGAATAAACGAATCTGAAGCAGGAAATGGAGTCTTGGATCAACACTCACTCAACAAAAACCGCTGTACTGAATAATGCATTCCTCATAACAACAATGTGCCGCAAAGACATGTGAGATCGAGGAGGGGAGGGCACTGCCTGCTGTGAATTAGATGGTAATTGAAAACCTGACAGGTTACATTGCTCTCAATTTCCAACGTATTAAATACAGAAATTGTAGATTGTTTGTAGATAATAATAAATAAAAGTTATGTGGATATCTCAGATATATTGTAATGTGAATAATGAGACCTTTATTTAGAATAGCAGCATTTCTGTGCTGCACAGATAAAACAAACAGATGAAACATTGAGGGGAGACCTGCAGGGGCTCTGGCCAACCCTAACATCTGATTGGCTACCCCAAGTGCCACCCCATTATGCTCAAACATGATTGGCTATCTGTCCAGTGAGAGAAGCGACAGTTTGAACTGACTGTGTTTGATGAATATTTTGACATGTGCATTGTTTTATTTTGTGTGTAGCCAACTGGTGATTATTTTATAAGGTTAACTGTCAGCCTGCACAAAGTGACAGCTGTTTTTGCATTAACTTTACATTGTGGATCATTTTATAACACAGGGTTGTATAATGAATTGTGAGTTGTAGTTCACTTTATGCTACTCACAAAAACATACACATACATATTGTAAACAGGTAAATAAATATTAAATAATGAATTCATAAAACTTAACTACTTTTCATAGCGGAATGCTTTTAAAAAAAGATGATATGGTACATGGCACGTGATGTAAATGTAGATTTTCGTTGAATCTGGACAGAGAATATTTAACAAAATAGCCATAAGGCTAACATAAGTGACCACAAGACAAAGATGAAAATGGCTTTGATGTGTGAAGGTGAAAGACTTCAGCACTGGACAGCACCCATGCAGCCACAATTAATAACACAATACATTTAAAATGTATTTATTTAATGTTATATTAAGTATAAACCAATGCCAAACACCATAGCATTTACAGCCAAAGCTAATTTAAAATGCCAATCCTACCTGGGCCTTTAAGATATCAAAGACTCAGCAACAAATACACAAGAGACAGTACAAAACACATACAAGAAAATACAGATTAAATTAAACACACACATACTATAATACAGTAAAGCACCGCGATATGAGAAGCCTAGATTACTCATGACTACATGAATGATCCCTCTTGAAAAATTGTTTCAGTTCGAGTTTAAAGTGGTCTAAATAAGAATCAAATCTGACATTTGTAGGTAAGAAATTCCACATGAAATTCCCTGAACAGCGAAAGTTGTTTATCCAAATGAGGATTTACATATTGGCACCTTACAATTCCTACTGGATGTTCCACATCCTCTGAGTGGAACCACAAAGTCACTGAGCACCTCAGGAGAAAAGAACCAGAAATACTTTTATTCCACATGTATAAACTGTGCATTGGTATTAACATTTCAGATGAAATGGCTATCACAAGTGCAGCTAGAACGAGCAATGAAATGCATTTAGCCTATGCTGGTTTACAGCTCACAAACAAAACTTGCAGGCCACAAGACCACAGCAAGAAGTGCACAACCCACCCACCACTGCAGGTAGTGCCATGCTTGTGCACACAGGCCTGACAGTGAGATAAACACATAAAAACAAAAAGCAAAGTTCCAGGTTTACAAACTAAGTTTAAAATAAGGCTTTAAAAAAATACAAAGAATTGCTCTCCCGATCTCCTACGAGACACAATTTCAGAACTTTGGAGCCCTGACTGCAAAATGCCCTGGTGCCCTTTGTCTGCCGCATGGCCCTGGTGGAAGTGAGCAACAAGAGATGAGCAGACCTCAGGCTGCAAAAAGAAGTCTAAGGACAGAAGGTGCCGGGAAGATCTATGCCTGCAAGACTGTAAAATTGATTCTACAAGCAAAAGCAAACTGGTGAAGACAAGCCAAAATGTGGCAAACGTGCGAAAAAAAAAATTCTACATCCTGCGAGCACCGTCTCAGCTGTGCTCTCTGTAAGATGCAGGTGGTCAATTGATCTCTGGAGCAGTCCCAAGAATAAAGAGCTACTGTAATCTAATCGGGTGGAGACAAAGGCATGATTAAGGGTTTGTGCATCTTGGAATGAAGCGAATAATCTTATCTTACAAACCCAATGGAACTGTAGCATGTCTTCCATGCCTCCCATTTACTTTAGAAACAAAGACCATCCATTTAATTTTATCTGCATTTGACATCAAAATTCGTTAGCATCGAAGACAAAGCCTGTTTTACAGCAGTTCTAATGGCTTTATAGATGAGATGAGTATGACTGCATATCATGAGAACAATAGTAAAAAGCAGCATCACTCAAGTAACATGTAGTCAGATTATGAAGAGAGCCTTGAGAATCCCATCAGAGGTGTTAGAGGAGGTGTTCTCAGCTGACAGGAAATCCCAATCAAGTCAGTCGTGAAACAAATACCGTGGTGCTCAATTTGCCAGACCAAGACATCTTTGTCATTTCCCTTCCAGCAGTAAATGTGATTTAGATCCAGTGCAGACTGCGCTGGTTGAGGATTGCCCCTCTGGTGCCCCTGCAGCAAAAGTGCCCCTCTTGGTTGCCCATAAGGTAGATAAAACATAATCAAGTTACCCTCAAGCACTGTTCCAGTGGATTAAACGCAACACAGTCCAAATCGGCTGTCCTACATGCTAGAAAATTGGTTGGCCTCTAAGTGCTTGTAAATGGCTAAATAATTAATAGTTCTCTGTGTGTTTTTATGACAGAGGCATAGTAGTTGTTATACCCTAAGTCACATAATCAAACAATTTAATCTAAACCAGGGACTGGACCATTTCACTATAAATGCATCATGACTTTTATCACTCTGGTGCCTAACTACATACAGCTGGTGCCTGTTTTATTTTTTTCGCCCCTGCCTCTCAGACAGCCTGAGTCCACCACTGAGACCGTGAATCACTTATAAAGTTTTTGACTTCTAGACTGGCATTCATGAGAGCTTCAGGATAGCTACCATCGACTCAGCAGGGATTTCCACAGTGTAAATTTGTTGTGCAGTACTCATACAATGACAGGCATTTATGACACTGGATTAATCCATGAATCATTAAATTGGAGTTTTACATTACATGGAGTGCATTTTTTCCCTGAGAGAGGGCTACTCTGGGGCCAAAAATATTCTGATCGAGTTAAACATTTGCAGAGCAAAAGAAATCAGTTTTTTATAGCCAATGGCAATTCTTCTTCATTCTTGACATTTATGATGAGCAGGCGACAGGCTTGTAACTAAGTTATATAGATATTTAATACAACAGCTACTTTGAACATAGCAGGTACATACAAGTCTTCAATCACATGCTGGATCATGGATGTGAAATCACAAAAATCAACAACTGCCCTCACCTGGGAACTTACCTGATGATTTAAGCAGTGACTGAAGACGTATGTGCACACATCGATGTAGGCCCATTGATGGAAAACGTTTCGTGCGTTAAGTAAAAGCTCATGAAATTGTATTACCTCTGATTGTGACCCTTTGTTCTTAATTCATGGCTATATAATATTAACCCACGACTTACTTACAGGACCTCAGTGTGTTTATAACGCTCACCAGATGTGATGTGCATACCATTATAACCCCAAATATGGTCTTATCCTAAACCTACCCAAGTATTTCTGTGCCTAAACATACCCAAACTACAACTGTTTCACAACGGTAACTACATGTAAAAAAGGCTTTCTGGCAGTGTCTCACACAGCTGCTTAAGGGTACCATGTGCGCCTGTATGATGTTGGGATGAGAACACACTGCAGCAACATACTGCTGGCAACAGAGCAGTTGATAAGAAAGATGTTTATGGACCTGGGCTGACTACAAGCTTGGATTTGCTTCCAAAGGTCATGTCATTGGAGTGTCCAGACTACCTGTTATTAAAATAACTGAACATTAAATTTTTATTTTTAAATACTACTGTCCAAAAGGACACAAACATTGTAACACATGCTGATAATTTTCCTTTGTTCTAATTTAACCCTAATTTAATCTGAGCTACACACTTGTATGTAAGAGTGTATACTTTTCATCCCTATGTGTTTTACTGCGTATTGAAATTTTGACCAAAACAAAAAAGAAAAATGGAAAAGTGAAGTCAGTGCAGATCTCCACAAGGATACAGATGGTGAAGCACCTACTGCAATGCAACCACAACTGCCACATGCAACCAGTAGAGATTTGCATATGATTTTTTAAGGGTTTTTTTGTATTGTATAGTATAGTCCAGGTATTCTTATCTAGATGTATGTAACATTTGTAAGTATTTTTGTATAATAGTCTCTAATAGTTTTTTTTTTAAGCTGGACTGAAATGTGTAATGGTATTGTAACTGAGCGTCCCGGGTTCACCTAACTGTTTAAACATAATAAGGAAGCAATAAAACAGACGATGAGTCCACATGGATTTACAACAATATAATAGATATAGAAATATACATTTCTGGAGAAACTCACAAAGCTAAAATCCTGAACAATTTGTTGCCTATTCATAGGTCGAACCCTGCATGTCACAGTGAAAGAAGAGAAGAAGAAGAAGTGGCTATTCAGGAGATTAATATTTTGGATTAGAGCAGATGAGATTGTGAAATTTACTTCCAGCAAGTAACCATTGTCGTGTTCAATTATTCAGGTTCATAACAAATCAAAGTTCATGAAAACTGGTTCAGAGTTACAGCTGATTTGTAGTGAAGTCTACATCTCTCAGTAACATTATAGCATATTTGTTTAGCAGACCTTTGACACTACAATATAGCAACCACACAGACGCACAGCAGCTCACTTAAAGTCAAGATCACAGCAGAGATTAACGAACAGGGATTTACTCCTCTCGTGCCAAACTTAAGTGGATCATGGCATATTGGGAATGGAATTAATCTGCAGATGATCCTGTTTAATGATGACACAAAACTTAATGGATGCAGTTTTTGAGCCATGACAAAAGCCACAATGTAGCCTGTAAGCATTTTTAGCCCAGCAGCTGCTGATCACTTGCGGACCGTGCGTGCCAGGTAAGAGGAGTCATCAGTCGAGAGCAGTCAGTAAAATATGTTTTTCAATGTTCTTCAAAAATTATGAATCACTGAAACCACAAGAGGTCCTTCAGCATACAGTCATAAATATAGATAAAAAAAATACTAGGATGGTGGGTCCAGTGGTGTGCGAGATTAGCTGCGGACATAAAGGACAGCAGGTCACACACTCACTCACACTCAACCCACGCATAGTGGAGATAAAAGGGAATCAATCTTCAATAAATAAGAGGCTGCATGTGTGTCAAAGATCAGCACATAAACCACAGTCAAAGATACTTCTTCATTCACACGCATTTGATTTTAAATGCTGTCCTATCATATTTATTTATTTGAGAGAGGAATCCACAGTCATGAAAAGGAATCAGTGTCTGAATCAATAGACAGCTTCATTATTTCAACTCAGTTTCCATTTCCCAGTCACATATATAATTTCTTCAGTTTCATCAATCTTTTATTTGCTAGACAAAATAGAGGATTATACTGTTTGTGTTGTGTTTTTGTTTTATGTTTCATTTCTTTTGCAGTTCGTATTCTGCAGCACACTAAAATTAGTGAAGAGGTCTTAACAAAAACACAGCCCTTGTTCTGGGAGGTGTTCTGCCACCAAAGGCAAAGCAATGTGCTCTTTCAAAACTAAAGAAGATCAACGCTGGGATATCTGGGTGTGATGTTATGGAAATGATGGAGTTGTATAAACATGCAATTAAACCCAGAGCAGCTGACATTCATTAAACATGAGCCTCTCTAAGAATAACTCTGCGCTATACGGTTCATAAAGCCCAGATTAGCTGTTTATGTCTTTGTGAATTATGTCCTTGAGCAGCTTTTTCAAAAAAAAAAACAGGAGACATGAGGAACAAGGTGGTATAGAGTTCAAAATATGGTCTATATGTTTATATATAGCATGTTTTACTGCCTCATATTACTTTCATTTACAGAGCAGACACTGAACAGTGAAGTCTCTTGACCACACTGTGTTTGTATTCAACTCTCAACCTTTCTGTGAACAGAAGTATATTTCTGTCTCTGCTGCTGAGCTCCAACTTTCAACCCTTGTTCCTCTTTGCTGACACAGTTGTCCATGTTTGGCATATGCTGTCTTATCATTGAGACTGTTCCCACTGACATGTTAAATTATTCCACAGTTTGTGTGACCTGTGACTGTAATTCAGAAACACTGGGGCCATTTTGAACTCTGTTTATCCTTGTGCAGCCCATCACCTTTAACCATAAGAACGACATTAAACATAAGAACTCGTGCAAGATGGCCGCCGCCACATCTGCCTACTGAAGTCATCTGTGTTATTTTAATGTTTCTTCATCATTTTAACCACTGTTTTAACCTCGATTTCAATTGTTTTTTGTAGTTTTAAGTTTGTTTTATTAGCGCAGCTGAAATCGAGCCAAGAACTGAACTAATGAAGGCTATCTTTTAACCAGACTTTAACAGACTGCAGCTAGCACTGCTGCTAGTATACCAAAGTTAGCACAGACACTGAGAGCTAGCATTCACCATGGCACTACTCACCCTGCCAGCGCTGCCTTTGGTTGAACAAGAAAGTCGCTGAACTGGAGGAAAATAGCCTCTCTCTTTAACCAGATCGGTAAGGAGCATATTGTCCCAGCATATTGTCCCAGCACTGCAGCAGATGAAGGCGATGCCACTGGCGAAGAATTGGATGCCACAGTACCTTGCCACAGTACCACAGTACCACAATACAGCTCAGTCCCTGACTGAGGACCAGTGGTTCACCACAGCAAAAAACATGGTGGTAAACCAGGGAAAACATCTCCCTCTTGTCGTCCTCCAACCCAGCATCTTTGCCTCTCCAACAAGTTCATGATTCTGGATGAACAGGAGTTTCCTCAACTTGCTGGATCCATGTAGACCTGGACATAGACAGGCTGCTCTCTCCATACCAGCTGCTTGCCCCTGTGCTCTTTGTAAGGCTGCAGCTCTCTCGTTCACTCCACGCATAAATACTCCAACTGCTGGTTTATCATCTGCTCAACCTGTCTCAAACCTCTGGGTATCTCCTGTGTCCAGCAGGACCTCCAACCAGTCAGGCCCTGCAGCTGCTATCACCAGAGACCCGCAGCCTGACCGGACCCACTACAGTCATCATAAGAGACTTCATCATCAGGCATGCTAAAACACACTCCTCCACAACTCTGTGTTTCCCTGGCGCTATCATCAACGAAATCTCTGCAGAAATCCATGGAACACTAGAGGCACACCCCACGCTGGTGGTTCATGTGGGCATGAACGATATTCCACTGCAACAATCAGAAATCTCAAGACAAGATTTTATCTGGCTCTTTAACATCGGGCGGTGGTGATAGGGCGGTTCTCCAAGCTGCTGAGCCTCCACACCTGGCTCTCCACAGCCTGCTGGGAGCATGGTGCTGCTTTTATTGACAATTTTAATCTCTTATGGGAGTGCAGGGACTGTTCTAACCATGAAGGCCTCCATCTGAATTTCGGAGGAGCACGTCTGCTTTCCTCCAACATAAACAACACCATCTTATACCACATGGACAATCAGCATGCAGCTATCCAGCTTCAAACACCTCCGTCATCATCAACATCCACCTTCTCATGTGACTACTGACCTCACATGATCCAGATAGACTCTCAACTACACTCTATAGCACCATTAGCACCCCCTGCAGTAAACCCAAATATAGTAATTATTCAATCATTCCTGCCATAATCTCCAGCAGACCGAACAACACATGAACCAGCAGAGTGAATTTCAATAACCTCAGATCTCTGTCCACACATAAACCAACAGCTGCTAACTGACCCTATGAGAAAATTTTTGTGTATCATTTCTGTGTCTTTTTTACTATAAATGTTTTTATACAACAGGATATCCCAGGACGAACTGTCAGGAAACGCTGTCTTACTGCTGAAGTGGCTGCAAGTTTTATTGAGCTTTTGAGTGACACCTCTGCAGACTTTTTACCCTCGTCCTGTGATTTTATTGTAGATATTTTTAACAGTAAACTCAGACAAACCCTTGATAAAGTGGCCCCACTAAAACTGACAGACTGCTACCAATCCGACACCCCCCAGGAGAAACAAAGATTTCAACAATTCAAGAGAAAATGTCGAACAGCAGAAGGAAGATGGCAAAAGAATAAATTAATAGGTGTTCCCCAAAAATTAGAAAATTAACTGAGTATCTACAATACAGCAATTAAACAAGCAAGATAAGAACATTTCTCAAAATTGATAAATGACAACCAGAACAACCCAAAAAGTCTTATTTTCAACCACTGATCATTTAATTAACCCTGTTTTTATAAAGTCCAGCAGTATGTCAACCAACTCTAAATGTGAAGAATTTGCAGTCTACTTCAGAAACAAAACAGAAACTAATCTAATCTAATTTATGTCAATCCCAGCCTGTGAATTTTAACACCCCAGAACCTTTGTTTATATGTGAGGAAACACTAGAGAAGTTTGTCCTGATTGATGCTGAGATGCTTGGTAAAATTATTTCCCAATTAAAACCTGCAACCTGCTTCTCAGATCTTATTCCTGCATCCTTTTTTAAAACAATTCATAGCTTTTAAGAGATTAAGACGTTCTCAACATTGTAAACTACTCACTTCAGACAGGTGCGTTCCCTACTGCTTTTAAGACTGCCTTGGTTACACCTCTTTTGAAACATTTATACGACTCAGTACTTGACAACTGCAGACTAGTCTCCAATCTGACAGTTTTAAGTAAAATTTTAGAGAAGCTTGTTTTTAATCAGTTTAATGACTTTATGATCTCTGACAATATTTTTGAAAAATACCAGTCTCTATTTTCTCTTTTTTCAAGCCAATCACAGCACACAGACGGCACTGGTCAAGGTTGTTACCAAACTGAGGTCAAATATTAACATGAAAAAACTCTCTGTATTAGTACTACTCAATCTTACTGCAGCATTTGATACAGTCGACCACTCAATTCTTTGTTTTAACTGGTTTAAATCTTATCTTTCTGACAGAGGATTTTATGTAACAATGGATTAATGTTCATCAAAAAGCTATAAAATGGACTGTGGTGTCCCCCAAGGTTCAGTTTAGGTCCAACACTTTTTATTCTTTACATGCTGCTACTCTGAAACATCATCAAGAGGCATGGGATTAATTTCCCCTGATGCCCAGATGCCCTTTTTAACTATATTTTAGACATAAAGTCCTGGATGGCAGAGAACTTTCTCCAACTCAACCAGAACAAAACCAAGGTCTCAATTATTGGTCCTGAAGCTCGGAGAGAGGATCTCAATGCAAAACTGCAAAAGCTGGCACTAAAACCCCGTCAACACATGAAAAACCTTAAAGTTTGATTCTAATCTTAGTTTTGAACCACATGTTAGAAGTATAACCAAAACTGGGTTTTATCATATCAAGAACGTTGCCAGAGAGTTTCTCTGTCAAGCCAACAAAGAGACACTGATGCTTATATCACCTACAGAACTGATCACTGTAATGCTCTGCTTTCTGGTCTTCCCAAGAAAAATGTTGCTCAATTACAATTTTTTATAAAACTCTGCTGCACGTGTGCTGACAGGCACCGGAAAGACATCACACATTACACCAATTTTAAAGTCTTTACATTGGCTTCCTGCATGTTTCGGAATTGATTTTAAGATACTGGTTTACAAAGCTGTTAATGGTCTTAGTCCTACCTAGCTATCAGATTTGCTTTTATCCTATGAACCTCCTAGAACCTTCAAGTCTTCTGGTAGTGTCCTTTTAATTATCACCAAAGTTAGAACCAAAACCCACAGTGAGGCATCCTTTTATTACTATGGTCCACATCTGTGTCCTGTGTATGTATGTATTATTGTGTATTTATCTGATTTATTTATAATTATGTTTTTCAAGCTGCCACATCCTTCTATTTTATCCACTGATTGTTAATACCTTATTTATTTACTTCTTTATTGATTGATTTCAAATTATTTTCTATTTTTAGCTTTTATCCTACCTCTGGTATTTCTTCACTTATGACAGCATTTCCTGGGTTCCTGTTTTTAATGAGTGCTGTTCTTATTTTGGTCTTTACCATAACAGTCTTTCTTGTGTGTGTGTGTGTGTGTGTGTGTGTGTGTGTGTGTGTTGTGTCATTGTTCTTATTCTGTAAAGCACTTTGTGTTGAATTCTGCTTTGTATGAAAAGTGTTATATAAATAGAGTCATATTGATTGATTGACTACCTGTAGCTTCATGTGCATTAGTAGTAAAAAGGGCTGAGGCTGACTTTCTCTCATGTTCTAGTGTTGAAAAAACAAAACAAACTGCAATAAATTGTAATATCTTAGCACAATGCTTGTAGTATCTCTATGCTAACGAATCGCTACATACACACACACATATATATATTGTGTTGGCACTCAAGTATCATGATAGTATCAAATCGGGAGATAAGTGTACGGTCTCAGCCCTAGATCACAATGCTAATTTCCATTAGCGAGTTAATGGGAATTCCAATTATGTGTTAGCATTGAGGTAACAAACTAAGCAATAGTTATTTACATATTTACAAAAAAAAATGATTTAGCAAATCCAAACATTGATTCAGGAATCATAAAAACAGATTAGATTCATAATACTTGCAGGTATTTTCTTAAAGCAAACACTATGTAAACTACATTACAATCATCACTTATGGCCCACTAACAGTGTGTGGTGGTGGCTCTATCTGCAGAGACCCTGCCCTCTGCTTGTGTTTCCTTAATTTTATCATTATATTGCTGTGCTCAGGACATTTTACCAACCCTGAACATTGATATTTGATGTCCTGATGCATTTAGGAACAGTTCAGAAAAGACCCAAAGTCATTTTTCCCCCACACCTACTAATTAACTTCAACACTCTGATGTTATCCATCCATCAATTAACTGATCTGAACAAACTGACAACTAACCAACCAAGACTACACTGCACAGAGACAACTTCAGCCTTACATTCTCACATTTCCCTGAACACCTATTGAGCTACTATATTTCCTATACATTATATATGTGCAAAATGTACTAGGGCCCTGTTGCACAGTCAAGAAAGATCATCTTTGATGTGAAGTTTTAATATTCTAGTTAAGATGTATAAAATATTAAATAATTCTCTCAGCTCCAAAGTAGGTTATGTTCAGAAATCTGCTGATAATACAGATACAGTCCCGCTGAATAAATGCACACTAATAAAGGATGAAACTTCACTGAGAAGATGTAGCCACAAGTGGGTTTCCATTCTTACCGCGTCATAATTAAATGTCGCACTTTGATAGAACACCCTCAGGACCATATTACACATTGATAACAATTAAAAGAATATTTAACCTCCCACACTTGAGCTCTAATTGTTGCTCTATCAGCTCCTGGGTGGGAAGATGCTGCATGACATATGGACTCGCAGTGTGAGCGCTCTATCTCCTTTGTTGGGTGAGGCACTTATCTGATTGTGCTTCCCGGATAAGAGGGGAAGAAGAAAAAAAGGGAGGGAGGGGGGGCCTGAAAGTGGGACTTTATTGAACATTCTGTCTCCGTGGAGAACCCTGGGCTGGCTCACTTTGTGAAAGCAGAGACCTCACCGTGGCCAAATCCAATCAAATGTTTTGAGGGCTGACAGGTCCAATCAGTCAGAGCCTGGTTGCTGCTCACCTCTCCGGTTCAGTTTAGAGGGAAAGCTTCTGGTTTAAGACTTTCACAGAGACAGGGGCGAAACAATGTTGGTGAAGAATTACTAGACGAAGAACAGGATAAAACTGAAAAGACAATGTTTCTCTAGCTCTTCCGCTATCTTGATGGCATTGTTTTTTTTTTTTATTGCACCATAAAAATTGCATCGTTCCATCATTCCAACAAGACAATTTGCTTGTAACACAGCGAGTATAGTTTGGGAGCGGTTACACCACCATTATAGTAAGCACAAACATAATCTTTTTTCATATATATAGCATCTTGTGGCCATTTTTTCAGATCTGTGTTGTGAAATCCATCCCTCTAGCAATTCAAAGCATTTCATAGGGGTCTTTTCAAGATCTTTGTATTGATACTGTGCCGAGCAATGCCCCTACAGACTTCCCATCAATGTCTTTTATTAATAACGCCTTAGGCTGCAAACAAGATTACACATGGAGAAGATATGAACCTGTCTTTGAAATCTAGGTCAAAGTACATTATGGATCAGCAGGTGAGTATTTTATTTTTACAGAACGACAATAAATGGAGCTTGAGGTCTGCAGCAAAGGTGCAGTCACACATGTTATTCAACATTCTTTCCTTTTCAGTTTCAGCCACCAGGTATCAATAAATGCCTTTCCAGGCAAAACAAAAGAGCTGCTGTACTTAAAAGGACCTGTGGTGCACTTCATTGGGAGTGAAAATACTTAGCATTTCAAACACAATAGTATCCAGACTCAGTGCACTACAAAGAAACTTTGTACTACCGTTTGTTCATGTTTTTACCAGTTAAAGAACATCTCAAAGATCAGGTAGTTTCTCAATCGGCCTGATCTCCAGAAGGTCACCCATGTGGTTATTTCATCCAGGTTGGATTATTGCAACTCAGTGTGTTCAGGGCTGAGCCAGAAATCCTTTAGCTGATACAAAATGCAGCTGCCCATCTTGTGAAGATCACATCAGCCCTGTTTTAGCGCTGGTAACCAGTTAGATTTAGAAGATTTTACTGCCCACCTTTAAAGCACTTCATGTCTTAGTTCCCAGTTACATTGCTGAATTGCTCCTCCTCTGACTGAGTCTTTGCTGAAGACTAAAAGCAACCGGGCTTTTGCAGTCAAGGTCCTCCACTGACGTCCACATTTAATAAAACATTAAATAACTAGGAGGTTCAGGCCGTTACAAGGTTTAATAGCCTAGAGTTTGATGTTTAAAAATATATTTTCCCAGCACAAATGAAGAGAGAAAATCAAATCACCCCCCCCCCCCCCAAGAAATACAGATTTTACTTGTCCCACTCTCCATTCAAGTCACGATTCACTACGATTTCCAATACTGACTTCACCATTTTTCCACTTTTTTTTTTTTAACAGGGTGAGCTGACAGCAGACAAATTATGGCTGAAAAATATTCCTATTATTAGTATCATTATTATTATTATTATTATTATTAGTAGTAGTAGTAGTAGTAGTAGTAGTAGTAGTAGTAGTAGTAGTAGTATTAATATTATTATTATTTCTCAGACAAAAACACAACATGTCTGAGGTAGGGTGTAGCTGCAAAACACAAACTATGCAATGAATGTATATTTTAACATATATATTTAAATATATATAAACTGCAATACATTTTCTCTGATCTTTAACAAATTGAACAGAATTCCTTTTATTTATTTATTTTTATCTCTGAGGTAAACTGCAAAAAAAACATACTCATACCCATCTTCTTAAAAGTGAAGACTGAAATGACATTTTATCTTAAATAACAAAAACTAAACAAAAATTGGATAATACAAATAAATGAAATCTCTTCAAATAAATAAACTAAGGCTTGCATGTGTTCCTAGTCTGAAAATCTGCTTGTCAGCATGGATTGTCCTTTTAAGAGTTTCTTTGTTCAGGCAGTGTTGACTTGAGCTTCTCACTATGGTAGCAGGTGACGTGCTGCATCATGTTGGTTGCGCTACTTGTGTAGGTCATCGCCCACTTGTAATATTTGCACCTAGCCTAGCCTGAGTCTTGTCTGTGATCTTCTCGCCCTCTTCATTTTTGAACACAGGGGGCCCCATCTTACACTGATCTAAAGCGCAAGTTGATAGCGCAATGGATTTAATTAATTTAAGGTGTGTCGTTGGGTTGGGTTTTGCCGTCTTGCACCAGGGGTGCAGGGGTATCCTGCCCTGTCCTGCCCCTTGCACCACCAGTGCACAGCGGGATAGACCTTTCAGGTGTGCCCAAGTCCCCTCATTATTTCACTGGCAAGTTTAGACTGAACATGCAATAAGCAGACCAGTCGGTTCTCATTACCTTTAGGAAGCAGGTGCTCCAGGAGCGCAAGCAATGGCAGCATGATGGCGGATTTACCAGGAGGAAACAAAGAGAAAAGATTTTCAAAGCCAGGAGACAGATATCTTGGTTTGAGGAGTGAAAGTGCGAGAGTGTGCAATATATGGAGACGCCAGGACATCTCCAAAGCAGCTTCATGTGGAAATTACGTGAACACTTGCAAAAAGTACGACAATAAATGAACCGGAAATGTCATGCAGATATGTAACTTATGTTTTACACTGAAGCACCTTGAAAATGTGTTGTACCTTAAAATTCATTATTATCATCGTCATTATTATGCAGCTCCGCTGGCTGAGGAGGCGGGGAGAGAGATGGTACGAACCGATCCAGTCACCTCAACGGAGCAACTGACCATGATCCTCCTTTCCTCTCATCTTCCTCCTCATCCTCATCTCCTCCTCCCATCCTCTTTCCTCCATCCTGTTAACACGACAGTGGATGTAGGAAACAGAATTTGAAAGTGTTTCTGAAGTTTGGAGTGTGCAAACTTACGCACGGTATATCCACCCAGCTCTGTCAGAAGCATCCATACCTTTTTCTCTCCGGGTCGGGCTGGTCTCATGCAGTCAGATATGAAAGTAGATTACGCGGTCTGCCCTTTAAAAATGGCATCAAGATTCTTCATCTAAGCCAACTTCAGTCGTCACACATTTGTATCGCTTTTTAACTGTCTCACAATGCATTGTTACTAATTATTATTATTATTATTATTATTATTATTATTATTGTTATTATTATTATTATTATTATTATTATTTCTAACACTTTTTTTCAATATTTCAGATCATTTTCTTGAAGTCAGAATTGTTTGTACAGTCACAGTCTTGAACCTTTTCTGCCAGATCTCCTAGCCAGATTGTCAAAACTCCGTCCAATAAGGTTCACTTCTGCAGTGTCAACATACAGAAGCCAAAATATACATGCAACAAATGTTTTCTTGTAAAAGAAAACAAGCTTGTGGTGTGTGTGTGGGTGTAGGTGTGATCACACCCTGCTAATCACTACGATAATAGCTGTGATAGACCAAAGTGAGTGAACAGAAGTCCTTATTTCCAAGTAGGTGGCAAAAGAGAAAATTATTTCCATGACTGTTAATTAAGTCAAGCATGTTCTAATGATTTTCTTAACAGTGAAGTTAAAGTGTAACTTCATCATTTAATGCTTGTTAGCTGCCAAGATGTGGACAGTGATTGCCATTCACAGCAAGTAACGGTAAGAACAATTAATTTTTTATGATAAACACTACATACAGCACAGCAGAAGAGGCACATTCACATTTTATGTAGGAATAATAAATTATATCAACAATAATAAATAATAAATGGCCCTAATGGTTCAGTTTGTCCATCACATTAAATGCTGCCGCTCCATCTGGCAGTTATAGTCAACCTGAGCCACAATCAATAGACATGCTAATCTACACTCACATCCCCTCTGTGGCTGGTGACCACCCGAATTTTCCACAGCTCGCCCAGGACAGTGATAAAAATCAGCCCATCCTCGAAGACAGTGGCACAAAGAACTCCAACGATTTTCTGCTACGCTCCATCCACCCCATAACAAGTACTTGAAAGAGCGGTAACAAAATAATTCACTGTGTGTGATAAAACGAAAGGCATTCCAAGCTGAAGTCTTATGTAACTTGCTTGATCAATGGTGAGTCTGGCTTTTGTGCTTCTGCAGAATGTGATGTGTGGGAAAACAGACAAAACGTAACGTAAAACTCTGAGTAACACAACCGGCTGAGAGACATTCAAATGAATACGGATTTTTACCTTCACCGGACTTGTTACCTAGCAACACCCCAACATGACAACACCTGTCACCTGCATTGTTTTCATTACAAAGCAATAAAATAACACTGAGATTTAATTACTTGCTTTGTTTTCTAATTTAACACAATTATTTTTGTCTTCTCAGGGTAGAAACTCCACGGTCACAAATATACAAGATGAGTCTTGTGGGCAAGAATTTGGTTGCAAATAATGTACA
Organism: Lutjanus erythropterus; assembly: GCF_056507025.1. Lineage (NCBI taxonomy): Eukaryota > Metazoa > Chordata > Actinopteri > Lutjaniformes > Lutjanidae > Lutjanus > Lutjanus erythropterus. The sequence continues at coordinate 36,454,531 of NC_139324.1, forward strand.
AATAAGATACAGCAGTAGTATACAATATGTGTCAGATCTAAGAGGAGCTCTAAGTACTGAACGCCTTTACTTTAAAAATAATAAATTACACAAAACTAAAACAATCAACAACACAGCATAAAATACTTCATTAGAAGTTCAATTTTACTCATGCACATTTAAATCTGCATATAAATGAACATCCTTTATTTTTGAGCCCTTGCAAAATGAGTAAAAAAAAAAATTAAGCCAATCATCATCAGTTTAATCTCTCCTGCGTGGGTGTACCAGTTGGGACACATTTTATGTCACAATACAATAAAGATTGCCTGCTTGCTCAGGACAGGTCAAATGCCATGTTGGGCTAGTAAATCTAGCAACTTACTTGCCTGGCTGGGCAAGTGGTAAAAAAGAATCAAACTATGAAATGATTATTGATTCTGAGTAATTTTTCATGCAAAAATGTCAGACAGTAAAATATGGAGATTTTCAGCATTTCTATTCATATTAAATTTAATATTTCTAAGTTTTGGACCGGCAAAACGAGACATTTAAAGGCATCACCTTGGACAATGAATAACTATGATGGACTTTTCACTGTTTTCTGACATTTTATAAACACTGCAGCCCTAGATTAAACATGAAAATTAATTTCTGTCTTGATTGTTATTTGTTAACAGGCAATAAATACACCAGTTTGCACAGAGGCAAACAAAAATTGACTTCAGGTAAGTAGATTTCCGACTCACTTGCTGGAAGAAGAGGGGAGCAACCGTAGCCTACAGCATGGCACGTCAACCGTGTTTGTGTAATTACTCTTACTGCCAGGAGGGGGAGACAAAACGTCCCCACGGCAGGTGCATTAAAGCACAATAAGTATGTTTTTCATGGGAGTTGTTTTCTCCATTGTTAAACAACCATCGCAGATGAAAATCTATCTGACATGACTCAAGCAGAAATCATGTTCATGGACAAGGTAATGTAGTAAGTTTTATCCATGTTATGTTTAGTCACATTTGCCAAATTCCTTCCTCACTCTCTGCTGTATCCCATGTTTCCCCGTAAGTTACAGCAACTAGTGACTTGCAGGAAACACACCGTAACCATGAGAAAATAACATATTTCTCAGGGTTTGACATTTGTTGGAAACATTTGGGATAATAAGTGCACAACTTAATGAAATACATAACATGTCTAGCATTTTTACACATTTTAATGCATATCTACAATATATCATCATCAAAGTAAGTAAAGTAAAGCACTCGTGCAGGGGTAGAAATAGAAAAGTAGCAGACACTGAAGCACTGCAGGCATGTACCCAACAATATAGCCACACTATGTTCCTTTGTTTAATGAAACATTTATGGTGTTTTTTTTTAGCTGGTAGCAAAATGATCCATGTGAAATAGTTAAATATGCATTAAACTTGGCAGCAAATTTAAATATTTTACTGCCATTTGGCCTTAAAGCTACAAGGAACTTTCATATTTGGTTGACTTTGGAGGCCAAAGTGCCATGTAACCACAAAATATAATGTCATAAATAAAAATGATCTAAATAAAAACCTAACTTAACTAGCTAACCCACAACTCACTGTAACTTGAAAATGGGAAAATGCAAACACAGGTTCATTACATCTGATTTCACAGAGAAAGTGACCCCGTGACAGGCATTAATAACTGTACAGAAAAAGCAGATCTTCTTCCTGACGGCCTTGTTTGCTTGTGTGGGTCATATAGAGGCATTAGCATTAAACTGAGACTGTTACAAAGCCAGTTAAAAACTTCTTGTAGTATCTTTAATTTTATAGTAGTCAGTAGAGAATAAACCCATCAATGTATTTACCACTCAAAACTCTTCTTAATGTGTTTTATATATACATATAATTAATTAAGACTTGTTCTGAGCAATATGACATAAAATATTGATACCTATATGTGTTTTACATTACAATACACACAGTAACATCACAGTATAATCTTTTCTTTTTTTTTTTTTTTTTATATATTGTTTGGGCTTTTTGCCTTTTATTGATAGCGAAAGCTGAAGGTATGACAGGAAAGGGGGGTGAAGATAGAGGGGATGACACGCAGCAAATGAGCCGCAGGCGGGATTCGAACCGGCGGCTGCTGCAGAGGACTAACGACCTCAATACATGGTGCGCACGCCCTACCGACTGAGCTATAGGGGCGCTTACAGTATAATCTTTTCTGTACAAGCTGATTGTGATTAAAGTGTAGTACAATGAATGTCACGTAACTAAGGATGCTCCTGCTGACTAATTTCCCTGTTGATTAAACACAAAATTTAATTTAGACTAGTCAACTAGTCGAACAGTAAGAAAACACTCAGAAAGCAGATAAAATTGAGCACAACCGCTTAACTGATAATGTTAATCACTGTCAGAAAAAATACTGTGTGTATTAAGAGCCATTTGAAGCCACTAAACGCAGTCTACAATTGCCCAATTGTTTTTTATATGCTGGTGAAATGGGGCACTGTGCCGTTTAATATTAACATCGCACATTAACCTAAAAAATATGACAATAATTCACTAACTGCTTCACCTTTTCAGATCAAAAAGGATCACAGTGTCTGGGGGTAAACAACATTGTTTACCTAGAGCTGATGATAGCCTGCAGCCTGCTATAGAGTGTGTGGCTAACCTTAGCAGAGCTAACAGCAGCAGTCTGTTCTGCCTGCAGGTTAACGTCAGTGTCTATGCTGAATGTGGTCAGACATCACTCCAGTGGTTATATATCAGCTTATTCTGGCACAGACTACATTCAGCCTTATTTTCATATTCCATATAAAAACACTACAAAGTCACACTGACTTTATAAGCTGTCATCTGTCCGACTTTGCTGATAAAAACATCCGGGGCTGCGAGGGCCATCAAGGCATGTGCGTTTGGCGGGATGAGCTACCACCTGATGGGGCCGCAGCCCCGACTAGTGGCAGGCAGCTGCATAATACCTTAGAGGCAACAGTTTATTGGCATCATACATGAAGAAAATATTGATAAATAGTTGAATCCACTAGTGTTTCTGGTGCCAACTAGCGAGGGTGGCGATGTTTAATCATGCAGTCAACTAATCACGCACATCCCTGGTGATAACCACTGGAGTTGCTTCATTATGACTTATCTGTTAATATGCTTCTTATTAATATTTGTGGCAGCATCATGGTAGATGCTGAGATCTTAAAACACTGTACAGCTGGTGCCATGTGTGCATCTGTGTATGTGAGTTTTTACACACACACACACACACACACACACACACTCACACACACACACATACACATACACACAGACACACGCAACAGCCACAGTTAATGTATTACAGTAGATGTAAATTATGTTCCCTAGACAGTCTGTGTGTGGTTTCCTAATAGGTTCACTACTCAGTGTTTGCATCACATAAACAAAAATCCTGTAATACTGTATTCTCAGTGCTGTTTCTATGAATCAATGTACAGTATGTTGCGAGATATGACAGAGCTGCAAATTTGCTAGTCAAGGACTTATGCTTATATCCACTTCATCTCTGATAATGTATCATTCATTCCTGTGTCGTGCATGAGCATTTTTTTTAAAAATCTTTTTGAATCTCACAGCTCATATGGCAGATGTTGCTGCTGTTTAGGAGAGCAGCATGCAGGTGTTTGTTTTGGATGTAGGCTGTAACCCTGGTGAGGAACACCTCCTCCAAGCTATGGTCACACAAAGTACCACTGAGCTGAAGACGTCTCATAGCACAGAATGTTTGTTTATCATTTTTCATAGTCTGGACAATGGCCATAACTTGGTGCTATGGAGTCTGCAGATGAAAAAAAAAAATCCAAGAAAGAAACAGAATTACCACCTCTGCATGTCTGCTCACTTATATAATGTATGTAGTGAAGACTTTAAATGAATTTAATAAAAGGTATTGACAGAAAAGTCTGTAATATATTTATATTAAATACTCACTTCTCTGACAACAACGCTATAGTCACAGTGACCCCTTTAAAATTTCTACTGAGGGCCGGAATAACTGTTTTTGTACGTCCATTTCACATTGATTAGAGTTCAAATTAATGCCAAATATTCGGTGAATGAGTAAGTGTCTGTTAATGAGTTGTAAGAAATGTGGCAGTGAGACAGGCACTGACTGAAGGCAAACTCCAGACGCTGTATTTTCAGGTCAGTGGGCTTTTGTTGTCTGAACAACTGGCTTAACTGTACACTGACAGACAACTGACAGTAAATAAAGAGCTTACATTGCAGAACTTGCTGTTGCCCTAACCCTATTGCCAGTTTATGATATTGCACATCTTGCACTCCTGCAGTATTCCTGCAGCCAGCCTGAGCTTCCTTGAGTCTGGGGGGAGGCTTGATCGTTTTATTTAGACATTTGTGTAAAATTTTGTCATAATTAGCGAATTAATTCTTGAGTTATGGTCAAAAGGGGTTTAGTGAGGTCACAGTTACCTTGACGTTTTGACCACCAAAGTCTAGTTCATCCTTGAGTCCAAGTGGACGCTTGTACCAAGTTTGAGGAAATTCCCTCCTGAGGTATCACCTTCATGAGAAGCCACAGTGACATTTGAAGAACAAAGTGTAATCAGTTCAATCTTGACCAAGTTTGTACCAAGCTTACACCCGGTGGGGATATAAAGTACTTTCCTACATCTTTGCAAGGTGCCACTGGCAATCACCATGTTTGGAGCACTGTGTAACTGTCAGTTAAAACTCATTTCAAACCAGAACGAATGTTATAGACAATCCATATCATGCTGCATCTGTGTACTGATTTGTCGTGTGTACCAGTTTATTAATCCCCACCCATATCTGTCACTTGTAAACAATCAGATCAGGCATGCCTGATTAATCAATTAAAAGACATCACTTGGCCTATGGACTGGAAACAGCTTTAGTAATTAGATACTGCAGCTGAACTGATGGGTCTGTAAGAGGATGATGCAGAGCCAAAGAAAGTCTGTGATATTTTTAATGTGTTCAGATTTGAATAAAACAACATGCCTCCGGTCTATTGGAAAATTCCTTTGATGAAAGGGTAGAATCTGGGGTAATGCATTATAACCGTTAGAGCATGTAAAATAACATGCAAACTCAGTAATGGTCTTATTGATCTTACAGCTCATGAAAAATTGTATTTTGCTGTGCATGTATGGATCTGAGATTATGCCCGTCAAAATGTTCAATTTAAAGGGGCAATACGCTTAATATTTCATAGTGACTTTCAGAGGGGAAAGCAAGCAGTGAAATTAAAAACACACTGTCGAAGAGGGTTGGGTATTGTTTTTTTTCCCTCAGATACCGGTGCAAAATCTGTACTTTTAAAACAGTAGCAGGGCTCAACGATTGGGCTTGCCCACTCCCCCAGGGCAAGTAACATACCATGTCAGGCAAGTAAATCTAGCGACTTAAGTGCTGAAAAAGAATTAAACAATTTAACTATTTTGATTGATCTATTACTGGTAAAAGCAGTTTTTCTTTTGGCAAAATTTGCCCAACAGAGGGCAACTATTTCAATCAACAGCTCAGGTGTGTGGCACTGAAATGAGGCACCATAATCTGTGTTGTGATTTGGTCTGGTAGGAACTGTTGCCCTATTGACACCACATTTTGTTACCCAACCCTACTGCCAGATGGTGAAAACATGCCACATTTACCTCTAATAAGTCTTAAGCAAAGCATCAGCAGCAAGCTTATGCTTGTATGTCTTTTCCTGTACATGAAGACACTTGTGATGCACAGCTATGACTTAAAAAGCTAAATCGCCTTGAGTTGTTGAACCTCAAATAAGAACTGTCACTGTAAATAGTCTGACATCCAACCTGGAACATTAGTGTTATTTTCTTAATTGGCTGCAAACATCAGCATGTGGTGACATTTATCATATGCGAGGTTTCACATTTAAATGGTTGTCAGAGGAATCTTAATATCCGATTAAAAAAAATAAAGGATTCATAAGCCTGGAAAGAGATTTGCTCCAGGAAGTAAGAAGCTATTTGAAAGGGAATCCACGGGGCTCCACATTTTCAGTGAAATACTAAGGGGAATAATCCTCAAACATATAATTTATCGAGGTTCGCCATGGCATTGTGTGGAGCTGTGACACAATCACTTAGGGCTCGTTTTCATTGAGAAATCTTGCATCTCTTTTCATTAGGGCAATCATGTATTTTTTCAGTTATAATCAAAAAGCAAGCCACCACTAAACCCACATGATTCACAGCACAAGCCTTTACACACGTGGAAAGCCAATGAATGGCCCAGCACAGCTCTTAAAAGTCAAAATTACTTTTGATTAGACAAAATTACTGTAGCTTATTATGTGGCATGAGATCAATTGAGGACAATTTTGTCACTGTGTGATATTCATTTGTAACTGTCAGTCATGCTTGGTGAAATAACATCCTACAAAAATTTAACAGCTCTGAATTTCATACGCTGTGTTTTAGTGCTACATCAGTGAAACACTTGTGATCAAAGTGGCGAGATATGTCAGTGTGACTATTGTCATTGCATATATTGTCATTAGTGTCTTTCAGACAGTAAGCTAAAGTGGACAACAGGAGTTTTAAAATCTTATCATATTTTGAAATGTGGCTGCATCACACATGTAAGGAGAAGCTTCACAGATTCTCTTCTCTCTGATCTCAAACATGCACACACTACAAGATATGAAAATAATACCACACCGCGGACTAGAGGATACTATTAAGATTACTGTACTAGAGGAGAGAGCACGATCTCATGTGATCTTGCAAGATTTTAACGGGCACTGTGATCTCACATGATTGTACGTAGCAGAACACTTTGCAGTTTGGAGTTAAACTAGTCTGTATAAGAAAATGTTTAGAGAGACGCGGTCAGGCGTAACATGTTGTCTAGAGGCAAGATTTTAGCAGTTTTAGTATCTGTCAACACTAGTATGCTAGCTAACGTTAGCCACAAGGGATAGATAATTTACAGTTGCAACATCTTTGCAACATCTTTCTTCCACTTCCACAGTGACATAATCATTCAGGTTTAAACGGTTTGAAAATGTATCAGAGCAAACCAGATTCTAGAAGCAGTTTGAGGGGGGTAAAGGTTGGACTTGATTCTTGGCAGGGGTGAATCTGCGGAAAAACACTCCTGTAGTGTGGGACCAGCTTAAGTGGATATACAATCTGCTGGAGCATTGTGTTTGTTGTGACTAATACTATTTAAAAAGACTTTTAATGGCAAGATCAAGAACATGAATGACAGTAGTAAATATGACAGGAGTAAAGGAGTAAGGCAACATTTTAGAGCATCAATTTAGCGATGAGACCCGGGAGGCTGGATCAGTCAGCAAAACATCAGACTTGACCGTGATCGTTTCCTAATCTTTCGGTATGCAACTTCCTCAAACTGGCATGCACTGTGACCGAAACTGTCCAAATGTTTACAGCTACTTCACTTAAATGTAAAACATAAATTCTAGAGTTTTACCTGGAAGTCACTGGTTGTTGTGTATCAGCTGCTGCATGCAAGTTTGCTCAGCCTGATTATTCGAGCTCATGTAGTGTCACTGCTCCTCATAATTACAGTGACAATTAAATGGAAATCAGTGTCAAACTGTGCATCAACATCGTCCAGCTGAAGTCGGCTTTATCTGTGGAAACAAGTCAAACTCTGACTGCAGATTCAGACAAAAAGTGAAAACTAATATTTCCTGAACAGCTTGTGCTTGTTTATGCAGAACAGCACAACAGAGTCTTAGGATGAAACATTACTACCATTTAGGGCTGCAAATACCGATTATTTTCATAGTCGATTAATCTGTAGCTTATTTCCTCAATTAATCAATTAGTTGGTGGCTCCATAAAATGTCGGTAAATAGTGAAAAATGTCGACCACTGTTTCCCAAAGCCCAAGATGACATCCTCTATTGTTTTGTTTTATTTACAACCCAGATATATTCAGTTTAGTGTCATAGAGGAGTAAAGAAACCAGAAAATATTCACACTCAAGAAGTTGAAATCAGAGTTTTGACTTTTTTTCTTAAAAATTAATTAATTAATTACTCAAACTGATTAATCAATTATCAAAATAGCTGGCAATTAATTTAATAATCTATTCCTAATCAATTATTGCTATAATAGCTCCTGATGTTTGTTATATATTTCTGTTATTTACTTTTTCTTATTGACAAGACATCCATTTCTAATTGCCTTAACTGTTACAAAATTATAGACAGTCACTGCTGAATGTTTAATTTTTCTAAATAAATAAAACGTTAGTTTCTACATTTTTTGTTTTCCCTGTTGCACCGAAAAGTGCTGAACCATGACCTAAAACCGGAGTATGTACCAAATTGTGAATTTTGTGTACCTTTGACCTTTGTTCTGATGATTACACCACTAGTTGTAACCATCAGGACAAAGGTCCCATAACCTTAACAAAGTATTAATTTTACCACAATGTTTCTGTCAACCTGCCCAAATCAGTTTACCAAAAACATAACCAAACCTTAACCACAGCACTGTAGCATCATAAGAGAACACTCATATGTGATGGTTTTGGATTCACAGAGAAATGTCGGGCAGAGAAAGCGATGTTCTACCAATAAGGGCATCAGGTCAGAAAATGTTTCTATGTGATGTTCTAGAAGGCATTGGCAAAAAAAAAATAACAATAATAATTTTGTTGTTTAATTTGGAGGACTTTTTCTCCTAAAATCTTCATGGAATAAAAAGTTGAGTAAAACATTTAACAGTTAAAGCATCAACTTCTCTGGGAAGTGGATACCCAATAAGCACCAGCCGGCTCTGGCACTCATAACTGTGCCGCATTTGTGCAAGGAGTGATTCCCAGTCCTAGGCTCTGGCACTTGGCCAGGAGGCACTCAGCACCAGCACAAGAAACCAGCCAGTGCCAGTCATTATCCCATTGTTTAGAGGCACACAGCCTGTCCTAATTAGATGCAAAAGAGCAGAGAAACTGTATCTAGTGGCACTGCAAATGAGGATAGAGAAACACGTCACACAGCCTGCTGCTGCAGGTCGGACTGTAATGAAATAATGAACTACCATGGGATTTTTTTCCTGTGGAGAGCAAAGTACACCAACAGGCAGCCTTTTGAACCAGGCAACTGCTGTGGAGTGCAAAGGTTCGGCACAAAAAAAGACCTGCAACACTGATCCCAGCACCCCAGGCGTCGGGGCATGAGGGTGAAAAGTCATCGATAAAAACTGATCCTCACAGCTGCTCATCCACACATCTTAAAAAGACCAAAACAGCATCAGACCAGCTGTAAACAAAACCATTAGGCTGGATTCTTCTCAAGACTTGGCATCATGGGAGGAATAATTTCATTGTCTTTACTGGAACTTCATATGCCTGTTGCCCCTTGAGTGGATATCACAATAGACAGGATGATCACTGAGCTAGCATGCATTTCTAAGGGTGCCAGAATGTTTTGTTGCATACAAAACATTCAAACAAGATAAGCACAGCTTAAAATTGTAACTATGTTGTGTCTGTCAGTTCTGCTTGCCATTTAGGCAGGTAGCCAAGACTTTGCTCCAATACTCAGTTTATTCTTAACAGTATTTTTTTAGCTACTAAATCTAGCTCGTAAAAGAAATTCTGCACCCACTTGTCAAAGTGGACGGCTGATTAAAAAGTTTCATGGCCTGATTACATGTACTCAAGTGTAAGAATGGGACTGGACTTAAAATACTCCACAAAACCCTCTACTTCTCGCCTGAGTGCGAGTTTATTCGCTCTTCAAATTAATGGCTGTCTGTCGTTCGGCACATCCAGACGGACGAAAGACAGAGAAGCTACAGGGAGAAAAAGTGCATTAGAATATGAAGGAGGGAGAGACTGAGATAGAGGGAACGCTAACATCAGTAGATTACCAACTTGTAAAGAGCAGGGCCCTGGGCTAGCAGGGCCTTTTAAACACTGATAGATATTTTAAAACTGTAAAACTGAAGGTGAGGTCTCATTGGCAAAACACTCACGTCATAAAAATGTTCTTTCCAAAGTGAGAAAATGTTATGAGGGTTATTAAAATACATCTGTGTCTGAGTATGTTTGTCTGTTTACACATAATGACAGTGCTGGAAATGTGGCTGGTAATTAAGTGTAACTGATTAAATAGAGTGATATGGATAACAATATTTAGCTATTTTTAAAAAATGAAACTGTACACATGGGACCCATTATAATAACATCATCAATAGGAATGATTACCAGTAGAATTCATGCATTGTTGGTTTTGGTATTTTTATGGGAACTGTTGACAATAAGAAAAACCTTGAATAACACCAGCCTCATAGTATTAATTTAATGATCCTAGTATTCTCCTGCTAGAACCCCCTTTTCCTGTTGATTTCTAATATCAACATCTTTTGTACTATAATTTGATAAATTGCTGGACATGTGGTGTTGTAAATGTTGAAAATGTTAAGGCAATCGGTTTCCCATTATTGTCCAAGTAATGCGAACTCGTAAACTTGTAAGGTTAACTGCTTTTCATGAATACTGAAAACTTAACTGACTGTATGATTTGGAATTATCTATACTGTTTGTTGACTGACATGAGTTGCCTAAAAGCTCTTTTTTTAATGCTTTAGCAGCATAAAGTTGATGATCTACTTTACCTGGACATTTTGAGGAGATCAGTAAAGTTACTTATTACAGTTTACAGACCAAGTCCCAAATCAAGACAGGTAAGTCCCAAGTAAAGTGCCAAGTCAAGACTGACAAATCCCAAGTCAAGTCCAAGGCTGACACTTTGAGTTTTGAGTACTAAACCAGTCATAATGTGCAATTCATGTAATGTAACATTATTTTAATAAGCCAAATGAGCCTTGACTTACTTTTCTTTGTGCAACTTAAAGCATCAGACATAGTTGAAAGTTGGTGCTTCTCCATCTTTAATTGTTTGACATGTGCATAGTTTTTGTACATAAATGAAGTTATCTTTTTTCCAAATGGATCTCAGTTACGTAATGTTAGTTCCTCATGGTTCTCTCCTGCAACTTGATTGTATGTTGTCGGATTAGTTCAAATAAAGTGGGTCTGTGGAATTAAGTGCTGATTTGCTTGGAAGGCAAATTCGTTGATTTATGGCACACTTTTTAAATGCCACTTTTTAATCTTTTAGTCTCGGTGTTAATTCCAAGTGAAGTAATTTATCACTGGTGTTAAAGTCAAAGTCGACTTGCAAGTCTATTTTGATTTTGATACAGTACTTGCCTGTATTACATTATATCTAAAGTATAATGTGTGTTTTACCTAGTTGCTCTAAATTGTGCAAATAACCATCCTGACCCATGATCTTACTCTTTATTGAACACAGCATTCAGTCCCTTGATGACAGTGTTTCGCAGAGTGTTGTTGTGGCCCAGATCTGAAGTGAATCCTGTGCCATGTGGGCAACATCAGTAGGCAACTCAATTTCAAGGAATTGTGCCAATTATTCTTGGTGAAAGTTGACACACTCGTTCCTCTGACAAGAAGACTACAGCCGCTGTGTCCTCCTTTGAAATTTCTATTCTGGGCCACAATGACTGTTTTAATCCATCTTAGAGTTTAATGCTGAATGTTCGCTGAATGAGTAAGTGTCCGTTTATGAGTCATTAGAAATCCTTAAAAATCTTTTAGTAGGAGAAGATGTTTATAATAGTTAAATTAAGCAAAATGTTCATGAAGTTTGGCGGGCAGTGAGACAGGCAGTCACTTAACTTAGTCCAGAGTGTGTATTTTCAGAGCAGTGGGCGTTTGTTTTCAGGATAACAGGCTTAAATTTACAACATCAGACAACTGACTGAGTTACAAAAAAGCTGATCAACTCACAGTGTAGGACTCGTCATCTCTTGTTAATGGCAATTTACAATTTTGCACTCATGTGCTCCTGCAGCCTGCCTGAGCTTCCTCGAGTCTGGGCTGGAGGGGCAGTGGGGAAACAACTCACTTCAACCACAGTCTACATATTAAATAGGATTTCAACCTATAGCTCCAACTCGCTATATGGAGAATATTCTGGTGAAACCAAATGGGCAATATTGAAGCATTCAAGAATCACATATTACATATTCCCATCTTATTTGTAATTTCCACTTGGAGGCAGCTTCTTATCAAGGTAAATCAGACAAGACTCGACAGTGGCATTAAAAAGAGACTCAGTGAATCAAAATACCTTTCCTTTTAAGCAGCTCCAATGGGATCACTCCATGCGCTCACCTCTTCAGTCTGTATCTGCATTACTGAGTGGCAACGTATACATCTTCCATTTGCCAGTCATTACTTGTGACATCCACTCATGTAAAATATCACCTCGTTCTGAATCCATAGGATACAAAAGGTTGTTTGAATTCAAACCCAGCGCCACCCCCTGAATATCAAAGTGGGCTCACATCAAATCCCACCGACTGCAGCTGCACACTCCCATTAGAGCGATAGCAGGAACAGCGTGTTTTCACCAGAGGTCATATGTTCTCTTCAGGTGAACAACTCTTTTCCCTTCTCATTAGATGTAATTACCAGTGACACCTCAGAGACAGCAGGAGAATAACAAAAAAAAGATCACGTCAATTGAGACAGAGGGTCTGCACGGGAGGCGTGGAAAAAAAGAGACTCATTTGACCATCGAGAGGGAAGTGTATTGCTGCACTAATTCTATTACGTGGAGGGAAGATTTATTGAATATAGCCAGTGATCCAGACTTAATAGGGGTGAAGGAAGAAGGAGATCCGAGCTAAAGGCCAGTGGGGCTGACGGGAGGCTGACCGGGTTTTGTGACAGCTTTCTTCAGCTGCCTGACACCTGCATAACGGCCAAAGAAGAACCTGTGCAGCCACTTGGAAAGAGCTACAGACAAATAAGCCGGTTACTTGACAAAGACCCTTGAGATAAGGCTCCTACATTTGTATTCCAAGTGGGGTGGGGGGTGTTGGGGCAGATGTAATTGAAAACTGTTGGGGTGTTGGGGGTCAGCAAATTCAGAAGGCTTGGTTTAAAAAAAAAAAAAAGGAGAAAAAAAAGAAGTGTTTGTGTTCTGAGTAGTAATGTGAAGTAGCAACAGCCCAGCTGAGCATAATGATTCTTCTGGGCAAATAACAGCTTCCAGATCCTGCCCTCCATCAGATTGATGTGAAGTGGGATGGGAGCATGAAATCATTGCCACTAACTATGTCAAGGGTAACGCTCCATAAAAGAGGTTCCCTCTGAGGAGGATTTCTTTATTTAAATACATTCAGATTTTTTTTTAAAGGCACAGTAAAAAAGGAAAAAAAGGTGACAATTGTTTACCATAACCAAGCTTAGATAGAATTTATCTCTGGGGTCTTTGATTTCTGCTGCATAGTAAAATGTGGAGCAGCAGCGAGTGACAGAGCAACATACGTTGCTTTAAGATGTAGAGTAAAACATTCACTGCTGGAGAATACAAAAATGAATGAAACATGCAGAACATATAAAAAAGGAACGCATCACTGAAAGGTCCACCTCGAGTGATCTGACCTTCATCTGATGTCGATCTGATGCTTTACTGCCCTGTGTCAGCAGAGGTAATGAGATCAAAGAATCCCTGGATGCTCCCATCACAGTTAATCACTTGATGAACACACACACTCTCACATAAAAACCCACATACACACACACACACTCAAATGTTTACTCATAAGGTATCTATAAATCCCAGTCCATAAACATGCGACTGCGAGTGTTGACCATCGTGGCAGTTTGTTTCATTAAAGGGCCAGTTCACCCCCAAAATCAAAAATACTTATTTTTCCCCTGGCCTGTCGTGCTATTTATCCATCTTTGTCGTTTTAATGTCAGCTGCAGAGTTTTGAGAGATATCAGTCTGCCTTTTCTCAGATATAAATGGACTAAATGACACTCGGCTTGTGGTGCTCAAACTCAAAAAAAACCCTCAACAGCAGTGTCTGGTTCCTGAAATCATGACCTGGTTGCTCAAGATAATCCAAAGACCTAGTTATGAGCAGTTTCATATAGGCAGCGGCAGTGCAAGGCCCTGTTCACATGCATGCGTATGCATCTCTAACACCCACATATTCTAGCTCTACTGCATTCCAGCACACATAATCTCAGTGCAATACATTCTTGTCCAGATATAATACTAGTGATGTTGCAGCAGTGCAGCTTATGATTTCTCCTTCTGCAAATGACTAAGTTAGGTGTCTATTCATAATGTAATGAGCCAGCTTTGTTTCTATATAGTTAGAGTACTATTAACTTACTTGTAACTCCAAACAGCTCCCTGTTTTCCTTCTTAAGTTGGTCCTTTTAGGTAATATTCCCACAAAAATGCTGCTGTGAATCAATAAAAATCTTCTCAACCGTCCTCCTTGTTGACTGCTTTGATGATGGGAAATTTCAAGGATGTGGTTACCAGCATTCATCCCCTTGCGCTGAGGCTCAGTCCTCACCAGTGGCTGTGGGTTTGATTCCTACCTCTGGCCCTTTGCTGAATGTCTCTCTCGCCCTCTCCTGTCTTCACTTCAACTGTCCTGTCCAAAATAAAGGCATAAAAAGGCCCCCAAAAATCTATATATTAAAAACATAAATTTCACAGATGTCAGCACTGATCTTGACCAGGTAAAATATTTTGGAGGTGAGGCAAGTGCATAAAATAAAGTTGAAGCAAGAGCCTGTGTGTTCGCACACTTCGCACAGACTATGACACCATTCTGCATGTAGGAGCTACTTTCTTTTTTATAGTTGAACTACTTTCTTTCTGCAGTGTAATCTACTTGGACAAAGGTCTTTGGATTTTCTTGAGTAACAGGGTCATGATTTCTTGAAAGAGACACCAGTGTTGAATTTTTCAAATTGATTTTTTTGGCGCTTTGACCACCACAAGTTGAGCACCATTTAGTCCCTTCATATCCAAGAGAAGGCAGATATCCCTACCTGCAGTGACCGCAAACAATGGATGGATAAGTAGATAAATAGATAAATGGATAAATAGGTAACTACAGGTCGGGGGAAAAATATATATTTTTGATCATGGGGTGAACTGTCTCTTTAAGCTCTTTGCTCATTAAAATCCATATGGAAAACCTTGATGTCTGTGTGTAATTTCAATATCACATGGGCATATGGATGTGGCATTTAAATGAGTTGTTCATACAACAACAGCATTAATTGAACAGCTTCCTTTCTCTATTTCTAACATTTCTATTTTGAACATTCAGCTAATCCCAAAGCATGTTACTCATGGTGAACATGGTGCATATTAAAATGTTATGTTATTATTCATATTCTATGCATATAGTATGTTTACTCTGTAAGATCCCCATGTGATGTGAAGATATTCTCTTGGTGGAGCTGAAACTGTGTCCATCACTTCCTCCGCTAGGTCTGGTTCCAAGACTAAGTTTTATTTTCTCTATGCACTCCACAGAGTCTGGTTTAAACTTTGTACTGAAATCATAGGCTAATGACAGTAATTTATACAAAAAGAGCGGGAGTGAGGCTCTCCAACATGAGGAAACCAATACACATGTTCTAAAGGACTGAAATAGAAGCAGTACTGTTGCAACCCAGCAATTTTAGCTGGAGTATTGCTCTCCAGGCCGTGGTCAGATCTTAATGATCACAGTAGTAGGTCTACGGCTGTAAAGCTTTCCCATGAATGAACCAGAGCTTCAGAATAAATGAGTTTAATGATACGACTGCATGGCTCAGCAAGAGATTCAAGTAAAGATGCACTGAGCGCACAGTTCAGCAACATTTTCAGGTGCATCACACCTTTTAAGTGGTTCTGTTGGTTTGCAACTGCATTGGATTTCAGTACGGTGTTCATGCTGGAGATGAAGAGGTTGTTACGACAGATCCACACTGACACTTCTCTCCACAAAGTATTAAGAAAACCATCAAAGGAAAGCTGTGACGCTGGTTATATGTTCTTAATATAGAGCTTTTTATCTGTCAAGCATATCTTAATTACGTTATAATGGCTTGCATTGGATTCACTATGCAGATCTATTATTGAGGAAGAAAGTCAACAAAATATACTTAGGTTCATGTCTAGTTGAACTAAGGCTAGACAGTACATATATATATATATATATATATATATATATATATATATATATATATATATATATATATACATATATACATATATACATATTATATCAATATTGTGATAGAAGACTAGATATCATCTTAGATTTTTGATATCATTACAAGTCTTTTCCTGGTTTTAAACAGAAAAGTGGTGCAATTTATTTTAAATTTACAGTATGTTATTTTAGAATAAATGTATATATCGAAATATATGTTGCATATTGCAGAATAGCCTAAAACATCTACATATTATTTAACAGCTAAATCGCCCAGCTCTAGGTTGAACTTAACGCTGGAGCGTCTACCCTCTTTAAGCGTTTCATTTGGGTTGGTTTGAAGGCAAAACTGTGCTGCGTTTCATGTCTGGTCTGAAGCATACCGTTGTGTTTGTCATTTCATTAGTTAAATAACGTTTTCTCCTCCTGCTTTGGTGACTGTGACCTAGTAGCATGTTTGCTACGAAAATGTGCACTGGCAGGGCACAAACCTGGAGTCACAACCAAGTGAGCAATGCCCGAATTATTAAATTATTTAATATTCGCTGTCTCATGAGATGTTCTTATGTGCAGTCCTCTAAAGTCTGCTGACATGCACTCCAGATCAACACCAACAGGTCTCAGGTCTGCCTTTGTGAATGCAATCCTCACTTTAGGTGTGAACATGTCCTTAAATTAAGTTGGATTTGGATACACATTCAGTGTTGCTGATGACTGCCTTACTGATCAAACTGAAATGACTGTATTTTCATGCATATGGTCCTATGCAATCTCCAGTGTCAAATCTGACCATGGCAGATGTGTAAATCAGTAAACTGAGCTCTGACCAATCCTGCAATGATCTTATGGAGATCAAGAGCCTTACAAAATAAAGACAAAGAAGAACACCAAACTTGACAGAGCATCAGTTGCTAACTATCATGAATAATCTGTGCATCACTTACTGCATACAAGTTAAAACAGGTAAATGTTTGTGCAGAAAATTTACTTTGTTCAGAAGTTTCTAAAACAACGTGGGTGTTGGACTTTCAATGCTTCAGTATTATTGTAATGTAATTCTGGTTTCAAACAATTCAAAACAAATTAAAATTTGAGCAAGTGATTATAAATATGATTATAAATTAATTAAAAATTATAATAATGATTCTGAAAATTGTATTGTTTTATTCAAATGAAAAGTTCTGTCCAATTAAACATAAAACAGTGGAAAACAATTTGGTGCTTTGACTGCTTTATGTGATTTTGCATCCTGTCACATCACCATACAGCACACATCAACACTGGAAACTTACACTTACATAATAATGGAACATTTTAAATCATGTGTTTATGACAGCCTCAGTATTTATGTAAGTGATTTCTAACAAATGCTGCGATATCGGTTGATTGATAGATTTACTAATAGACTGATGTTTTCCATTCAAGTCAAGTCAAGGCTAATGTTATTTATACAGCCCATTATCACAAATCACCATTTGCCTCAGGGGGCTTTACAGTCTGTACTGTGTACAACACACTCTGTTCTGCAGACAATCGAAAGAGTAAGGAAAAAAAATCCCCTTTAACAGGGAAAAACACAATCTGATAACTCATATTAGGCATATCTCACAATATGGCCAATAATCAATTTTCCTAAGGAGAAATGTGATTACACAATTTGTGTCCAAAGCCTGTGTGTGAGCTCTGAAACTGTGTGTTGCAGCGATATGCATATTAACGGCAAACGGCTCTTTTGAGCGCTTTTCAGATGCATCTAATCCTATTAGCAGAAGGACGTCGTTGACAAATAGCTCCCCACTTGCTCTGGCCTTCCATTGCATCATATCAGGACTGAGATATACTGTAATTCAGAGACTCCTTTGTGCTAAATGTGTATGCACTAAGCTATCTGCTCCCTATTCATCTTTTTCTAACAAGCACAGAAAGAAGACAGTTGTGTAACATTTTATTTGCACCACAGAACACCTGCTCGGTTCATTACTTATTATACTGAATACAGATAATTCATTGGAAATCACTTAATAACAACAGGATTCTTTTTGCCTTTTGAATTGGCCACTAATTGCAATTGCTCTTAAGACAAAGAAACTGCATCACTGATTATGAAAGTGCAAAGAACAATTCTAATGTGCCATGGATTTTATTTATGAAAAAAGCCTTTGATTAGCACTATTATTTGAAATACCATTAGGGCATTCAAAGATTACATACGCCTACTCGATGTAGAAACTGCACTTAGGTAAGTTGTAATCACTGGAAGTGCTTTTGATCGTGGTAATAACACTGTATGTGTTAGGCTTGGAAAAATAACACTGGTATCTATTCACAGATTCACAATGTAAAATCGATGTTAAAAAAAGGTACTGAGCAGCTGTCACTCTGAGTGGGATGTGGGGCGGGGGTATTCTCAGACTTTTCTGTGTAATGTTTTTTACTCTATTTTTTTCTAAAAGTTATTATTCATGGTTACTGTTTCATTTAAATGGGTTTTATTTGGCTGAATTTATTTTTGATATCTTTTATTTATGCAAGTTATTGTCAGAAAAGTCATC
Source organism: Lutjanus erythropterus (assembly GCF_056507025.1). Taxonomy (NCBI): domain Eukaryota; kingdom Metazoa; phylum Chordata; class Actinopteri; order Lutjaniformes; family Lutjanidae; genus Lutjanus; species Lutjanus erythropterus. The sequence continues at coordinate 36,473,148 of NC_139324.1, forward strand.
TACAATATGTGTTTTTGTATGTCCCACACATACATAAATAGAAAATGTACCGTTCATCTCACTACACATCATTCACTTATGAAAATTATCAGTCAAGTGAAAGTCAAAAATGCTTCATAAATGTGAATATTTTCTTGTTTCTTAAGTCCTCTATGACTGGAAACAGAATATCTCTGAGTTTTGGACAACAGAAGACATTTGAGGACATCACATCAGGCAGGTGGCAGCTTGGCTCTAGGGATGCTAGCCTCAGCAGGTGTACCACTTTGGTCCAGACTGAAATATCTGAACATCTACTGGATGGGTTGCCATAAAGGGCATTTATGGTGCCCAGAGGGTGAATCCTACTGACTATGTGATCCTCTGACTCTTTGTCTAATTTTTCAATTTTCCAGTAAAATATCTCTACATGTACTGGACGGACTGGCATTAAATTTTGTACAGACATTCATGGCTTCCAGAGTATTCCAAAAAAGACCAACCTTTTTCTACAAAGCTGCTAATAAAAATTAATATTAAACTAATACTCCTGTTAACACGCAGCCATGCTCTATTTTGTATCATCATATATCCAAGTCTTTCATAATGTAGATGTATTCCTCCTTGTGGTGAGAGATGTGGCTTTTGCACATTCATCTCTACCAACTGCTCTTGTGTGCAAAACACTGCTGGAGTTTCACAGGAAAACAGTGTTGCAGAATCCCCCCAGTGTAAGTGAATGGTGACCAGTTTTCAAATGTAAAAAAAAAAAACGCTGGAAAAAAAAAAAAAAAAACATAGAATACCTCTGAACTGCTCGTCTGATGTAATCAAAGTCTCCTAAAGCCCCAACATGCTGTTTGCACACCATCACACCACATACACCCAGTTCAGACGGTGTGCATGTGCATGTGACCATGGCTCCAAGCTAAGGATCTACAGTGAAGATTCAGGCTGAAAACATGGTGTAAATAAAATTTTTTAGTCAACTTGGCATGCTGGGGCTTTAGTAGACGTGGATTACACCAGACAAGCAGTATAGAGGCATTTTATGTTTTCACTCTGTTGGTTTTTTTTTACATATGAAAACTGGTCACCATTCACTGCCTTTGTTTGTGACATTCTGCAACATAGTTTTCCTGTGAAACTCCAGCAGTGTTTTGTGGACTAAATAACTAAACCTGACCTTCAATCGGCAAGAGAGTGAGTAGCTAATGACTGAATTCTCATTTTTGTGTGAACTATCCCTTTAAGGGACAGAAAACACCTGGTTAGGGAGAGAGAAAATGATCACTCTCGCAAGATCTTTTACAAGTTTGGGTTCCCTACTGGACATGGCCAGCTGAGAGACAGTCACAATTTAACATCAGAATTTTACTGCCACTGCCACCTGGCAACATGCCAACGTGACAAAACTGTCTTTTTTCTACATTTTCTATATTTAATTAAGTGCATCGCTGTCTATATATTGAACACTTCTGTTTGTGACCATACACTTGCTAAACTAATGGCATCCCTGCAGTCTCAGCTGTTCTCTATGTTTGGAAATGTTATGGAAATGTTAGTAAGCTAAACTACAACGGTGAACATTATATACGTGTACCCATTCAACATCAGCCTATTAGTACTCTCACCAGCAGAATGTAAGCTTGTGGATGTGAGCATTTAGCTCAAAGCGCAGCTGTGCTATGAGTGCAGCTTCACAGACTCTTAGTCTTGTTTGTTTTGTGTTTGAAGAGTGGCAACATTATCAAAACACTTAAATGCTAATTTCATTATATGAGCCAATGGACGTGGGTGCTTCATAAACAGCATCAGCAGATGGATGTGTAAAGTGAAACTGTGCAGGGATGTCACATCATATAGGAGCCCACAAGGGACAAATATATAATAACTGGGATCGTTCCTGCATCCTTTAGCTTTTCTCTGAGCAGATTGGCTGCCAGATGAAGTCTGTTTGCCAAGAAACACTCTGCTCTACTGTACAAACTGTAATGTAATCTCTTGGCCTTGGCTCCTGGTTATGTGCCCTGATAGGCTTATAAAAGATTAATTATCACATAAAGTCTCTAACATTAGTACAAATCCCCCATGATGCTGTAGGAGTAAAATTAGCACACACACACACACAACCCATGTCATGCTTTGCATCTAAAATGTTTGTTTTCTGAAATATAATCATCGATTTCTCATAGTTGTAGAGTTACGTCGTCTGGTAACTCGACCGTCAACCTCAGTGAGTGAAACATACTGCCTGCCTCCAGGAGTCCAATATACCACCCTCATATTTCAATCAATAATCAGGGTGGGATGCAATTAGTAACTTGGAAGGGTTGCGAGAGTCACGTGACAGATCAATCGAGCAGAGAGGCGGCACACTCATTGGGGTGATTCACAGCCCAACAGTTTGTCCCCCGCTCAGCCTGAATCCATGCCGTCTATCTTCTTTATATGAAGCATTCAAGGCTGGAAATATGCATCTGTCAAACGTCCCCCATTACTCCGGCTGCCTGTCACACCTGGGGCAGCTCACAACCAACCAGAAAAAAAAAGAAGACGGAGTGTAGCTGTCAGCAGAGAACCCTCAGTGGACTGAAAAGGCACCGGCTCCCCCCATTTCTCTGACTCTAATTTCCTCAAAACGTGGATATTTTTCTGGGTCTCTGGCTGAGTGCTGGGTTAATGACAGAGGCTGTGTCAGGCATGGAGCTGAGGCAGCTTCTTTTTGCTCCAGATAACATGAACACATTGTTTTATTCCAGCATATGTAAAACCAGATGCTCGATATATCTACTGCACAACACAGCAATACTATTACATCTCTGGGCTGGTGGCTATGCAGCTGAAATTGAAGAATGTGTCGTTGATATCACAAGTTGTTTGTCGTGAGAAAGCCCATGCCAAGGAATCTTTCTCAGTCCTGTGTGCAGCAGGATTGGGCCGATGGACAATGGCTGACAGTCAACGACCAGAGAGCCCTCTACCATCACAACATCATGATTTAAAAGCCCTCTGTATTTGAGGTTGTGTGTCCTTACAGAGTTGATGTAAGGCAGCTGTTTTATTCTGTTTTTGACTTGTGGGAGACGTTACGTCTCCATGTCCCGTTTTTTTATTGTATTTTTAAACCTGCCAGTTTATGCAAAACCAAGGCGTTTGATTTCTTTGGTTGCAGTGGTGTTTCTTTTATTTGGGCTGCCGTTAGTGTGTTTCTTTCTGTCATGCCACTATTGTTGTCATAGCTTAGCCTCATCAGTACAACATTATGGGTTAAAAAATAAGATCTTAATAATTTTGGCTATTCCACAATATAGAATATATGTCTTGTTTAGTGCTGTTAAAAATATTGATATATTGATAAATACTTATACTGAATATTTTTGGAATGCTTTCAATAGTTATTTGCAGTATAGATGGGCCGGGACCAGCTGCACTTTCTTGCTCTCTCCCCTCACTGACAGCGAGTAACACATCTCGCTGTAGTGCCAAACATAATCCCACCTCCTCTCTCTTACTCACAGTACTGTTTTCTTTTTAAATTTCTTTTATATTCATTGTCATGCTAAAGCATTGTTACATTTATCTTCTAATAAAAACACTACACTACTACACCTGATTTACTGACTGAGCCTCGCCCTTTAACGGGGTTTGGTGTGAAAGTGAGCAAACTTCATAGCTGCTACGAGTCTACGAGGCTAAAGACAATTAAAACAGCGTAAACCAGGGGTAGAGTAGCAGGTAGAGTAGCAAACACAATCAAATGTTTGATCGTATTTCATCATGTGATTTTATTTTCACCACAGTGAAAAAAAGAATCACAACTACTCATAGCTACCACCTAGCTAAATTAGCTTTTCACAGACCAGCCCTACTGTGAAGGGAACAAGAAGACATTATACTAACTTTACATGAACATGGACTTTTTATTTCTTTTCTGTGGGCACAAACACAACACACAGCCTTTCGGTAACTATACTGTAAGTAATTATGTTGTGTTCTGAGCTGATCTACACATTTTACGGTTTACTGAAGTGAAGTAGCTGCCCCTCAGCAGTGACCAGTGGGAACACTGAAAACATGAATATGACGATATGGGCGTTATAACAATAGCAATATGTTCAATACTTTCACTTAAATCTATTGATGAAAGAACACAACAAATACACCTTGGCTCAGAAACAGCCTATCATATCCTTTGATAATGGAACGTGCTATGAGTAATACGCAAACAACCAATCATTTAAAAGGTGTGTTGTTTAGTTGTTTAGTTGTTAGTTATGTAACACAAAAACAGAAACAGCATGGAGTGAAAAAAAAGTACAGATGTGGAAAAAATCAATTATACAATGGACGCATCACTTTGCCAGCATGCAGCATGGTGAGCTCCTGCTTTTATTCTTATTCATTTCAATTTATTTGTATTAAAATTATTGTTTTTCATTGTTGTGTCAACATTAAAAATGTTATTTTTATGCACTGATAAATAAAATGGTTAAAGTCAAAATAAAGTGGTTGAAATAAATTTTTTTCTTCTGGTCTCGACTGGAATAAAACATTTTACTGTGATCAGTTTTCCGACTACATTGGCCAGCACTACAACATGGTCAACTACTATATTGCACATTAATTCATACTCAAAAGAAACAGATATCTCTATATCGGCCAGCCCTAATATAGCTATCAGGCACAACTAAGTTACGGACATGTGGTGCAGAGACAAAGACCCTTTTAAATTCAACACAGAGATGTATGCACTCCCCTGGCAGGGATATGAGAGTTTCTCTGCCTGCTGCCTTCACTGGAGAGTTTATTTCGGCTGAGTGAGATAGTCGGAGGTTGCCATCAGAGTGACAGTGGGAAGCGGAGGTGACTACAGTGGTGAGCAAGTCGGCTTTTCTGTTAGGGACAGCCAACCTCCCCAAGCACAACAATGTCACTATCCATTGGTGATGTTTCACTGTGGACATCGTCATGTGCCAGTTTGGTAAACATCACCCAGCCCAAGTGTGCAGCGTGGATTGCAGTGCCCACCAAATGGCACAAACACCACAAATTCCAAGCTACACTGTGGCTCTGTGTTTGTGTCCACGATGGTTAAAATGAAGTTATGTGGCTCCTTACAATTTAAGTGCAGCTGATGTTCCAGCTCCTGTTATTAATGCTTCCACTGCAGCGTGTCTGGATGTTCTCTCATCTCAACAACCAATGTCTTTTCACATCACAAAGCTATTTCTCTCATTTCTCTCCACAGTCCAAGAGAGCGCTGCAAACTATGTCATGAATGAAATATAAGCACACCGCTGTATTACTTATGAGACCTAACGCAACTTTGCTCTGAGCTATTTTCAGATTTCATTTAAATTCATCAGGGTGATTAATATTCTCACACCACAAACACAGGCGATGGGCATCAGTCTGTGGGAAAATATTAGCTAAAGATGAACTTCAGAGATTACTTATCAGCAAAGACCACCTTTCAACTCACCAATAATGTCCACATCAATCATTACAGCAAAAGTCGTCTTGCAAAGCGCCTCCAAGTGATTCTAAGGCAGTGCAAACACCAGCTGAGCCCAACATGAGACATGATTCAAGTGACACTAATGTTCTTCAGTGTTGAATTCCAGATTAACACTGCATTGCTCTATTGTTTATTTAAACTACAGAGGCTGCACATTGCTCATGGGCAATCTTAAACCCATTTTCACATACATGTCTAAAATGAGAGCGACAAGAAGAAAGGGCTACTTCAGTCATTTATGCACATGCACATATTCATTTCAAAGCCTGAAAGGGACTATTTTGACAAATACTATAAATATCAATGAACAGTAATTACTTTATAACCTCCACTATGACCTAACCTTTTCCTGTATCACCCAGCAGTGTAATGAATCCAATTATCCTCTTTCTCGCAGTTTCCAGCACATTAAGAGTTAATGTTCCATGCACACAGATTTACAATTCCTGTCAATTAGTAGAAGGGGATCCATTGAGCCGCACATGTTTAGACACACTGAGGGTCTAAACATGCCCTGCATCCTTTATTCCTGCAGTCTTTACCTCAGCAGGTTTTCTTTTCTGCTCTATATGAAGTCACATCCAAACACTCCATAAATATACCAAAGAGACAATCTCCCAAATCAGCTCCAACAGATTTTTTTAGCCTCAGCTTAGTTCTGGGAGGACGCCAGCTTCAGATCAATAGAGAGTCCACTCGTCACCTGCTGATCTGTGAGCGTACACCTGAGCTCATGCTCCCGCAACTCTTAACTCACTTCCTACCGTCGGCTTTGATCAGCGACAGCCCATTTGTCTCCCGTCTTGTATCTTTCTCACTGCATCTGCCTCTTTCCCCGTCTCTGTCTCTACATCGTGTCTATGATTATACACTGAAGCCAGATTCCAGAAGTTGTCACTGTCACAGCTTACCAGCCATTTGAGTGCTTCACTAAGGCATGGGACAACTTAAGATTCCACTGTCCCTCCTTACACTACCAGATCTCCACTTCAAATTCATCATGGCAAAACAGAGCATGGAGACATGTAGAGAAATCAAGCTGTGCAGGTTGGACAGCGAGTGATGACTGTTTTCAGTGTTATAGCCAGTCAGCGCAAAGTGAATAAATCACAAAAAAAAGGGTCTTACCTGCGCTCTTGGTCAGGCTGCTGCTGTTTGTAACAGATCCTATCTCTGCCTATGGGACAGAGTCAGAGAAAAAGAGAAAGAGGAGAGGAAGAAAAGGAGGGGCGAGGAGAGGGACCACAAGCGCAGATACAGAGAGAGGGAGCGGAATGAGAGAAGAAGGTGAGAAAGTGGACAATGAGAGAGAAACAGAGAGGAGAGCAGAGAGAGCAGTGACAGTGGTGCTCTCACACAGCGCCGCGTTACACTGAAGGGGATGTGCTGGCTGTGGGAGGTGGTACTTCTCAGTCAAATGACATCTGCCTCACTCTTAAAAACCATTGGCTAAGAGGGATGATTTCCTAATAAGCCATCCCCGCTGTCTCCAAGTGAACACACCCCCTCTCCTTCTTTTCCACTGCTTATGCATACGCAGAATCATCCACACACACGCACACACCGACACACACATGCAGAGATATTCTTTTACTGTGCAGCCTCCAAAGATCGTCTTTGTCATGGCTTTTGTCTTCTCTCTCCTCTTCCCTTTCTCTCCCCCAGCACTTTCACATCTCTTTATTCTCTCAGGTCCTCTCCTATATGTGCACTCTCAGTCTTCACAATTGTTGCAGGAAGTGTTTTCATCTTGCAATTCAAAATTCCTCCAGCTCACAATTGTGTTCTTCATTTAAAGGATACTTCCAGCCTTTTCTGATGGCTTTCAAAAACTGGAAAAAACAATAGCTGGCTTTTCATGTTTTGTACTGTATAATGCTCAGAGATACCCTTTTAAAGTATGTAATTTTTCAGCTATCATAGACAGAACCGATCTTGGTATCATCACATATTCTTTGCTTTCAGTTGCCTTCCACAGATGCTTAAGTGGCAGAGATGCATTCGAGTTTCCAGTGTTGTTATTTTTAGTTAGTTGTTTTTTTAATCAAGTTTGGGCCAGGTAAAACAACTTCTTGAGGTTTAATTAATTATGCTCTTAAGTTTTAACCAATTAACCTATTAAGCCAAATTTTTAGACTTGTTAACAGTCTTAGTAATTTACATGTGTGGGAGGAAAAATTAATAGAAAGCTGGATATGAAAGTGCAAATTAATTTAAGTACCGTCATTGACTTTAATGAGTAATTATAAAGTGGCTCTTATCGCCTACTCACAAAGCAATTGTTATTTGAAGATCTGGGGAAACAAATATGCTTCAGTGCCCTTCCACAAGAAACAATCCTAGACTTCAGGTATGTTGTGTTTGAGATATAACCTGAAAAACCTTTGGCACGTATTTTATATTACACTGCCTCTATACACTGAGATTTATAAACCAGAAGTTATAAAATGTGGCAAAGGAATTACTTACTGTATCCTAGAACTAATGTCGGTAAATACTGCACATATACATTTTGATTTTTGAGACTGTACTTTCTGCAAACCATTTTCACTTTCAATAATCGTATAGTGACATCTAGTGGTGAGCCTGCACATCACAAACACTTTGCCTCACTATCCCCTTCCAAGTGCGTAAGAGAGTGTATGGTGGCTGCACAAAAAACAAGAGTAGTATAAAATAAAAATAAAAAAAAAACACTTTTGATAAAGAATAGAAAAAAGAAAAAGAAGTCATAGGCACAAAAATAAAATCATTTTCTTATTTTTTTTTTAAACTTACAACCTGCGCACGGAGTGCTGGTACAAAAAAAAGTCACTCAGCACTATCTGGTTTTGCTTTGCTGCAAGCCAAATTTCAGGCAGGACAACAGAAACAGAACTGAGATCTTGAACGAACACTTTGATCTTTTCTTTCATTACAGCTTTGGTGTTTTCGATACCATCAAATGTTAGTACTGCATTGTTTTAAACAATGTGGTTTTGAAAAACTATCGGAGTATCAATAGTACTGACAAACTTAGTATTTGCTTTGTCTATTCCGGGCCACCGTAGAAACATGGCGATGCAACAGGGGACCTGCACACTATCAACGACTCTATCTAATGCAACAGAAATGCAATGATTCTTATTTTCAGGTGAACACACCCACGAAGCTATATAATGCTGTGTTGTTACACATTTCATCTTGATCAAAAAATTTCAGGTTCTGTGATTTCGATAATGCACTTGGCCATGTGGTGATTTCAATAATACTTCAATTTACTGTGTAGACTTGTCCAAATTAATGTTGCTCAGTATCTGCTGGATAGGCAAGTAGGCAACTATTTACTGAAAAAGGGCAGTAAACTGTAAATTATATTCATCTTATGCATCTAAGTCTGTTTGTGTCTGCCTGTCTGTCAGTCTACTTGTGTTCGTTTGTTGGTCTATCTGTCTCCTCTGTCTCATTCATCTCATCTGTCTACTAGCCGTGTTCCTTACTGTCTGTCAGTTGTGTACTATAACTATACACAAGGGGACATGGGGAGGGGGGCTTGGGTGACTAAATCAGTTTTTGTGTGTTTGATTTTTTTTGTTTGTTTGTGTTTTTTTCTGCTTACACATTGTCTTGGTTTTGGAGTGATGATACCTCTCTATAATGCACAAATTGACTTAAAAAAAAAAAAAAAGTTTGCTGAATTGTTTACCATGTCAACTTTGTAAGGTGATAATGTCAGTGTTGTGTTAACAGCTTGCTACGCTTCCCCCCCAAATGTCCAAAAAATCAATTATGCAGGTCAATGTGTGGTTTGTTATAGTTCACAGTCTGATCTGAATCCATAACAGTTCTTTTCTCATCTCCTACTCTTTATCTTCTTTCTCCCCCTGTAAAAAAAAATCTATGGTTGTCTTTTTCTTATCATTCACGAACACACCTGCAAAGTGCTGTCATGTTGACTCCCATTTAGAAGTATGAGTCAACTATAAAGGAGATCAAACAAGCAATTCAAGGAGGCCACTACATATATGAAGGAGGAAACATCAAACTGGCAAAAGAAAAGTAGTTGCTCACCAACAAAGATGGGTCAGCACTTCACGGCATACTGCCACAGACGCACAGCCTTACCACCATTGACAAACCTGGCCTGAACAGCACCCAAACAATGGAAAAAGTAATGAGTCATACCTCTGTATTTTCAAAATCTGTAGGGGTCTCATTTTTAGAAAGTCAAAGGATGCCTGCAACCCACAATGTGTTCTGCCAGGTGTTAAACATGGTGGGGAGATCTGTTGTGGGCAGCCATTACTGGGCAGCCACAGCCATTACACTGTCTATATGGTCGCACAACAGCCAAGCAATATGAGACCGCCGTATGGTGCAAACACTATTCCCTCAAGGTGTTAACACATTTACTGATGATCATGCCCCACATTAACCATCACTTAGCACATTCAAGACTGCTTTCAACACCAAGACAAAATTGAACTCGCCAATCACCACATCCAATCACTGAACATTTTCCGGCACACAGAATGCAAAGTAGATTTACAAACTACTAAGTACTTGCTAACTACTCTGCCGTTATTAGAGTGCTGGAGTGAATTTGGGGCTGAAGTTTTATATGAGCAACCACAGTAGCAGCAGGGCTTTGAAACAGTATTACTCCAGACTTTGAAAATGAGTTTTAACAGCTTGAATAATACCTGTTGTTAGATGGATGCTGTTGAATATATGATGCAGCAACAAGAGTATGTCATGAGTGAGTGAAGTAGAGTCTGACTGCTATGAGATTTCTTAAAAGAATACAGATTTTAGAGGGGGGGGGGATTCACAGATTACTGATATGGTGGCCAATATGGTAAATGTTTTGAGCTGGAATAAAAATAGATATGGATTGTGCACAGATTTTGCACTGATATAACTATGCAAAGGTGCTTAAATAAGTATACTTAAATAAGTATTTAATTTAACATGTCAAATAACTTAACATGCACACTGTCAACAAATTGTAGAAATGAACACAGAAAATAAAGACTAAATAAAAAATAAAATAAATAGCTAAATAAACATTAGTACTGTTCAGTATTAGTTAAGTGCTGAATATTCAGTTAGGGGCAGACTGTCACAACTCAAGAGTCAAAACTCAAACTGCTATTCATTCTTCTATTCAGCCACAAGCTGCTCCATGAGTTCACTTCGATCACAAAATAATGAATGAGATCGTCAGCACTTGCAAGCAAGTATGTAACACCTTTAATATGGCACAGCAGCAGGAAGTGACGGTTATGTTTCAGCCCCATAATTATGGGTGTGACCCTTATCACACAAAAGGAAAGCCTAGGGTTTAAACTCATCCATTTCTTTTTGCTGCTGTGCAATTTTAAAAGGGTAACGCTTACTTGTAAGTGCTGACGATTTAATTTGCTATTTCATGATTTTTGTGTCGGCGCCCATCACACCTTAAAGACATTTAAGTTGAGTATGACAGTTCTTTTGTTCCACTTCAATCCCCAAAGCTCTATGACACCTCTGCTAAAGACAAGCCTCTAACTCCCAGGATTCTTATTAAGTGTCTTGTTCCCCCTACAGTCACAGGACTGCGTTCACATCAGAGGACAGCAATCATTAAAAAAAACAGAAAATGCATTGTGATCTAATCTGTCAATTGTTTATCTGATGACTACTCAGGAAAAAGTGTTGAAAATACACAACAATACAAAACTATCTTGACCAAGATGGTGGATGCCTTGATGCATTTGCAGATGAAGATTCCTTCTTACCCAAACAATTCAAGGATAAAGGTAAAAGTCTTATTTCCATTGTATAATTCTGTTCTGGAAAAATTACCTTCCAGTACCGCTATTCCAAAGACTTGTGTTTTTATGATCTGCTGTTTAAGTCTTTTTGATCACATATGTATTGCAGTATACATCACCTACACACCTGTATATGCTCCAACACCAACAAAAAAGTCATTTTGTAGATATTCTCTGGAATTTTTTTATAGTAATTCATAGTTTGTCTATTTCTCAAAAGCAATTCAAACTGTTAATGACTCATTCTGCACTCTGCAGTATGCACTAGATTCACTGCAGTCGCTCTGTGTTCAATTTGTTTGACAGTGAAATTGATTTCATTGCAATAAGAAAAAGCAATTTTGGCCATATTTATTCATATTATTTATCTTGTAATACAAATTTCATCTATGTGTTGGCACTGACATTATTTCCTATTGTTACTCTAAAAATACTTCAATATTTTCATGGCAGGGTCCATGCCCCCCAGACTCCCCTAACCAGGCTGCGACTTATGATATCAGTATTTCTGAAGTCCTGCCTACAGCTCTGCTGGCAGCATAACCTACATTCAGCGCACTGGCTACTGGAAAATCCATTCACTGCCAGCGAGAAGTCCCTCCCTAGGTGCTTGTTTTTACAGAAAACACATAAGCGATGGACGAGAGCAGCCATACGTTACATCCCGCAATCATGCCTCCCTTTGGGTGAAAACAAGCACTGTAAAAGGGGCCAGTCAATATGTAAGTCATTGGCAAACACTTCATCACACATTAGCTTATGATGTTACCAAATGAATAACGTTTGCCAATCGTGTCTGTAGATGAAAGTGAAAAATATGGCCCTGCCATTAAACACCTGCTTTTATAATGGAGTTTGGTTCAACAGCAGTAAAAGAACAAAATAGTGTCTTAATGACTTAAAAAGTGACAAATGTCTGAAATACATTATCTCAAACTACCCCTATTTCTTTGACTTTTTATATGTAACAATGCCAATCATTAATCAGCAACGACAATGCATAATTGCTCACCTCACTAGCAAGAGGACTCGAGCTTTGAATTGCTGAATATGTCCTTTTTATTTTAAGGCATTAAAACTGTCAAAGACCTTGGAATTTATATTGACTGCCAGTTAAGTCAGAGTGGTTGCTCAAAAAGGTGTGGGGGTGTAACACAGGAGCAAAGTACCCACATGGGTTGCTCTCATACATAAGTACTCCTCTAGCTGTCTTTATGGGTCAGAGAAACCAACTCTTGATGCCGAACCAACTGTTGCTAGAAGATGGGACCTTAAAGAAGATGGTGAGGTCATTTAAGATGTCTGAACACATGATCACTGCTGTTTAATCACATCTTACATCGACACATAAATCATCCTAAAAGCCCCAACACGCCCACACAGGTGTGTTCACTTAAGTCGTCTTATTAGACCTCCTCTCTGGACTGAAGGCACATTCAGATTGGAGGCTGACTGAATTTAGGGCATTTTCAAAAAGAAAATCTGATACTGCCTGATGAAGATCTGTTAGGTTTAATTGTTAAATTCAAATTAATGAGAGCTATCACTTTAGTATACAGATTTTTCGTCTGACTTTGACCTTTTAGTGTTGTTTGTTTTGCACTTGATAGCTCTTGTTAATATTTTTGTAAACTAGAATATTTAAATGGTATTACACCAATTTTACAGTGCAGTGACCAAGGTTTTGGAAAAATAGTCGCAGACAAGCTGATTTCTCATATGAATGGGAATGGTCTTTTTGAGAAGTTTCAGTCTGATTTTAGAGCCGCACATAACACTGAGACGGTTCTGGTGATCAATGGTTTGTTCTTAGCTGCTGATGCAGGCAAATCCTCAGTCATAGTTCTTTTAGATTGTACTGCATTTTATCTTTTTGAATGCCTTAAAGAGTTAAAGGTAAAATAGGGATTCTGGAGAAAGATAAATGATTGTTGAGTCTCATTCCCATGTTGTGAAATACTGTTGTTTTGGGAATGAGACTCGACAGTCAAACATGCCAACCTACGATTGGCCCAGTGTCTCGCATCATGGGTTATATTTTCTGAAGCCTGAACACAGAGCAAAGAGGAGGTGCAGAGGACTTGCCTTCTCTCAGATCATTTGAATTAAATTATGTTTTAAGGTTATTATTACTTAGATTATTATTACTTTTGTCCAATGGCAAAATGAAAAAATCCCCACCCCAGCTTTGATTGCTTATTATTTACAACCTTGGTGGTCTTTTTTAGTTGCTCTTAAAATAATACTGCATGATCATGTCATGCAGAGTGCATCAACTAGTTTTAGTTTGGGGATCTAATTTTCCATTTATCTGAAATACCATTCTAAAATATAACATCAGTTTTCACTGTCATTTGAATGCCATACCATTACATACACATACAACTCAAGTAATAATAAGAGGAATATCCTCCTGTGTTTGACATTTATGGTATCTGCAGTTATGGTAAGCCGTGACAAAGACTGCAAATAACAAACCTCCCCCACATTCCCACATACATCTAATGGATAGACCCTGTATTAACTGGTGGATGGAGGTTCCAGGTCCAAAAAGTGAAGCTAATGCACAAGTGCCCTAAACCTGCATTCTTTCTAATGGCCAGCAGGGACTCACCTGGCTACAAAAAGAAGTCAGACTAAATGTACGCTTATGGCAAGATGGCCAGTAAACAGCTTCCAAATGAGTTTATGGTCTCAATCATTAGTTTCAAGTCATCTTCGCTACAGCATGATGTTTATTTTGTAAATTTTGCTCCCATTTAGAGTAAAACAGACGATGAAATAGGGTGTGCTTTAGTTCTTTAAGTAATTCTCAGTGTGCCCATCCAGTGAAACACACAGGACTCACAAAAACTCAGATCAAACTGTCAAATCAGGCAGTGTTGATCAAATATGAACCAAGATTCTGTTACTACATTGCCTATTTCCAACCTAAATTGTTTTCAGAAACATATTTTAGTGACTGTTTGGCTGTAATACGAGAAAGATGGCAACCAGGCAAGCCGCCGTTATTTCCTGGTGAACAGACAAGCCAAATCCAAGCACTGCCCAAGTCACAGCATGTCACCCACCAGCTCCACACTCTCATCGCTACTGCACCTGGTCTGGTTGCAAAAAAATAAGATGACAACTAGAACAGCGACAATAACCAAATTACCGCAATACTGCAGTCATGTGATTTCTACCTCAGGGTTGAGCTCATTACCGTCATTACCATAAGTTTGAAGGGTCACTCATGTTGAGATCAGTGCATGGCTCTATTAATACACCTAAGGATCAGCGCTGTCGCACACAAGTCAGGATAACAGCCTCTGATTGGCCGATAGACTCAACCCAGGGCATTTTGGGATTGCCAGTGGGCAGCCAACAACATGCTAACAACAACAGCAGCTGTTTTCAGGAAGCAAAAATGAACAAATAACTACAGAAGAAATTGGGTGTTTGGTTTATCATTATGGATTATGTCACCACATCAGCTGACAGTGACTAGTGTTAGCATTAGCTTATGGTTAGCCTTTTGTGCCCAGCATACTTCAAGGCTAACCTTGACAATTTTCCAGTAGTTGGGAAGTCACAGACAAGACTTTGCTTGGCCTTGAGAAGAGAAGAACATAACCTGATTTGTATATTTACTGCCAGATTGACAACTTACTGGTAAGTTTAAGTTTCTGCTCTGTGCAGCCCTAAAGGCAACCCTTGCAATGCCCAATTCAAGGCTTCAAAGCAGTAGTCCAATGAGTGATGTTAAAGTTCATTCACACTTGATCGAGACATCCTTAGTCTGTAAAACTCTATGCTAAAAAAAATGTCTCCTGGCCCAAGCCAAGACAACCCTGATGACATCTTTTCATCTTCACAGACTTTACAAAACTCAGAGGAACCTTAGAAGACATTTTTCACATTTTTTGCCAGTTGAGTTATGCTTCCTGTGACTAGAAAATTGATCTTGATGTGTAAAATCATTGAAAAGCCCCTTTAAGCAAAATGTCGTATTGTTGTCATTGGTCACACAAATGATAACATTACTGTGTGTTATATTTGTCATTCCTGTCCTTTCATTTTTCAGAACTGTCTCTGTTCTATCTTTTTTTTTTTTTTTTTTTCTTACCATATTTTGCATTTTAATATGCTTATTAATGACCAGATGTGTGGCGGCATCACCATTGTCCTCTCTCTGTATCAATTGTGCTGTTGGAATATCTCACTGTTGGGACACAAGCTTATCTGTTGGCAGTTTCATGTCCTCCATAATTGCATTTTTGATGGACTCCTTTTGTTTGACCTGTACTCTTCTTTCTGACCCATTGTGGGGTAATTGGCTGAGCTAGTGATAACCCCCTTGAGTTCTGCCATTCTGCCCTGACATCCCTCTGCCACCCCATACTTTTATCCAAAGAGAAATATAACCTAGGATAATTGGAATTTTTCTCTCTCTTCTCCTTCTGTCAACTTGCTTTACTTGCTCTTCAGAAACAAGAAACTTTCCTTTTGACAAGAACTGCAAAACAGCTGACCCATTACACAGTAATGTGTGTACTGCACAACATCTAACAAACTGATTACAGATGGAACAGCGCTAATTAATCTGACAGCAAATGAGCATTTACTCCTGATTTCTTCAGGTATAGAGGGCCAAAAGAGAGCACAATTGCAAATTTGAGAAGCTGGAGGATTATCAGACAAAACTTTCATCTTCAAGCAGTGAAAGAAAAAAATCAGAGCTAACTTCCAGTGTTGTCCTCTCTCTTCTATTGTTAACACAAAGAATTTCACTGTGATATTCACATGTCACAAGGCTGTACTATATAGTGCAAGTGGAAGACATGACTTTCTTTCTTGAGGTTTCCCCCTCACAAAATAGCACATGCAGAGAACTCCCACAGTATTCTCCCCAGCTACACAGATTGGAAAACACTCTCTGAATAATCAGTCACAAACCGAAAAGCCACAGACCAAATCGAAATCTAGGGATGGCATTAATCCTGACAGTAAATTCAAATCACCCGACGCTGCTGGGGCTGATAGCTGCATCTCTGCCTCTGGATGCTCTTTTCCATCCATGGAATTGCGCAGAGCACTATGGCTGGCTGCCTGCGGTTTGCTATCTGATTATGCGTTTTATTTAAAGCTGTTCTTTCTAAGTACCAATCAGGCTTTCCATCAGGTTGCCTGTCTGTTTGCCTTTGAGCCATTTAACCTCACGTCAGTGTCAGCCAGAGGGAGGCTCCTGGAGCTATATCTCAAAATGGTTGTGGTTAAATTCACTTATCATATTAAGTACTATTGGAACTCATTGTTATCAGCTTCTTCAAGCAATGGAATATCTCCTTAATTACACCCCAGCTATGGTGAGGGAGATAGCTTATCATCTACTTTTAAAAAAGAACACATCACCTACCCCCTGACATTTACTGGAGTAATTAAACTCAAACAAGGCAGCATGTCATCACAACACAATATTTGCTTGAGAGTTCGAGGGATAAATAACTTGGTGCAAAATATTCGCTTGTTTTCAACATTTACACATAACTAATCTCTCTAACATGTAATTCAGTTGGCAGGTCTCACTCAAAAATCTTGTTAAATAAAAGCAATGGGTGGTTTAAATGGAGTGAAAAATCAAAGCGTGAATTATTTTATGAAATTGCTCAGAGCAGCAGCCAAGTTTTAGGTAATAACATAGCTTTAGTCTTAAAATTGTCATTTCAGGAACATAAGAGTAAAATGTAAAATGTAAATGTGATAAAAAATAAAAAAAAAAAAACCCATAAAACTACAAGTGCCCTGTTAAGTGTGATAATATTACATGAATTCATTAAACATTAAGAGAAGATGCAATTATGAACCATTTCAGGTGTGATGATTTCACCACCATTTATCACTTTTCATTAAATTGTAGTAATACTGTGATAAAGTGAAAGATAAAAACATGGATCAGTGGAAAAAGGGCGAGGATGGATGGTGAGACAGAATGACAACTTTTTCTCATAGAAATTACATTTTGCTAAATTGTTTTTGACACAACATTTACATACCATACATACCAGTCTCAAGCAGATGGGTGGGGTGGATGCCTGGCGTACAACATGCTGGACTGTGACACCAGAGTCCAGGGTTTGTGTCCAGTCTCCTGTAACAAAAGCACTTTGTTGAAGATAAGGAAAGATAAAGAATTTGGGTAGGTTTTGGCAAGAAAGGCACTTTGATTAAGGTCAGGGAAAGATTGTGATTTTGGTTAGATTTACGCAACAATAGCGCTTCAGTTAAGATAAGGAACAAAATGTGATTCTGGTTAGATTTAGACAACAGAAGTACTTTGTTTAAGATTAGAGAAAGTCATGACCTTGGGTAAATAAAACTGTGTGTGGGGTGGTGACAACACATTGGTATTTGACGAACTGAGAATGAGAACAGCCTGGATAACCCTGATGAAATCACTCTTCAAACTCAGAAGAACCACTGAAGACAATATTCGGTTGGGACGGATGGCTGGTGTACAAATACAGGACTGTGACACTCGACCACGGGGTTTGTGTCCAGACTCCTGTAACAAAAGCACTTTGGTTAAGGTTAGGGAAATATCTTGATTTTAGTTAAATGTTAAAAAAATGTCTCAAGTCACTGCTGGCTTTTGAATAATGACTGTAGTCCAGGTGTTTTCAAAGTGGGAGGGGGAGCTTGCAAGGTGGGCTCCACAGTTTCAGGGAAAGCTCAGTGAATGGAAAATCTGCCAACTCACTTTCTCAACCAGGGAAGTGGTAAAAAAAAAAAAAAAAAAAAGAATTAGGCTATTAAACTATTTTGACATTCAATTAATCGTTAAAATAATTTTTAATGCATAATAGAATAAAATGCTGTTTTCACCCTCTCAAATATGAAGACTTCACACCTTTCTTTGTTTATTGTCATACTAAAAGGAATATCTTTGGGTTTTACACTGACAAAGCAAAACATTCAAAGACATCAACTCAAGATTCTGAAAAAACTGCGAGGGCCATTTTTCACTATTTTCTGACATTTTATAGACATTAGATTAAACATGACTATTAACTTTGGTCTTTGTTGTTATTTGATTACCTCTAATAAATAAAACTATTTGTACAGGGACAAGTAAAAAATAACCAAGCTCCATCTGATGGGAGGGCCACAGTCTCAGACCCTGAAAACTCCTGCTGTCATCATTATGACAGGGTCGTGTATATCGTAAGATTGCCTATTTTGGCGGAAAACAAATGAAATGCATTGTCAGCAAACATTTTTCAACTTGCCAAGTAGGTTAATTGACATTTCCTCATTATGCTAATAGAAAAAGTGATTCAATTGACATTATGTTTCCCTCAAAACGGTTTTTGCTTTTGTTAATTAGCTGTATATAAAAGTAACTTCCAATAATAGTAAACCTGGTAAAATCAAGTAAGTGATCCCCATATTGATGATTGAACCTTCAAGCTCTACTTGATTTTTATTTAAGATACTCCTGTTAAAGGGTCTACTTACATGTTTGGTGTCTACAGAGTTTTAGCCACATCTTGTAGCCTTTATCATATCTGTTGTCATGGAGATCATTACATAACCTAAGTAGACAATTTCAATCACTTGTTTGGTCTTTGTTTTGTTTTTCTTCTCGAGTTGCTATTTCCAAGGTCAAGAGTGAATATTCAGGCTGAACACAATATATGGATTTATGGGAATATTGTTGTTGTTATTAGTGTGTTTGTTTTCATACTGCTACTATGCTACCATGCTTTTGTAGCAAACATTTGATAAAAACAAAAGATTGATTGATTGACGGAGTGAGTGGGTAGTCTTCGTTGAACCGTATGTAATGGGATATGGCTGGTTAGTGAGGGTGGCAACGTGTGCTGTCACTGTGGTTTGATATGGCTATGATTGAGCGAGACCACCGACGTGGTTCAACAGCAAATTGTTGGAGATTTTGGGCTCACTGATGTTGGGAAGGAGCAGACAGTAGATCAACTGCGCCTCGCTGGATGATGCGCCACATTTTGTCCTTGAACTAGAGAGTCACAGTGAAGATGATGACTGACTCTTTTATGGCTGTGTAAAAATGAACCAATGCTAGCCTGGAGAGGTCTGACTTCTTCTGTGGCCATACAAAGAACATACTCTGAAAGGAGCTCATGATTTTAAGGATGATGTCCAGCACCTCAAGGTCCTAAAAGCAAATCTTTTCCGAAACTTGACTTGATGAGGTTGACTTATGGTTGAACAATGTATGAGAAGTGATGGAAAAATTTTAATCAGGGAAAGGAAATTGAGTAGTTGATGTGAAATGGTTTGTTCCTTTTCTTGACAAGGTTTCAGTTTTTACAGCAACTTTCTATCATCTTTATTGCAGATTTTCTTAACAATACATAAGCTTTTCACCTCAGTAAAGCAGGGATAGATTTGCAATATTTAGCTGTTTTTCCTCCCTTTTTCTCATTTCCTCTAAACATCATGCACACATTTCAAACAAGTTGTTCATGCACTATATTTTTTACACCAGCCTCAGACACTTTGAATTCTGTATAATTTCACATGAAATAGCATTTAAATACAAGTCAGTTTGAGCACTTAGTGTGATATCACTGCTGTGGTAAACATGAGCAAAGTAAACACTGTCATTACTCGGTATAGCATATAGCATAATAAACATCTCTTAGTGTTCTAAACACTGACAACAGAAAATTATATGCTTGAGCACATGTGATTTTTCTCACAGCGTGTGTAATGCTCAGTCCAGAGCTGACATTATTCTGAATAACTCACTGTTTTGGAGAAATAAGTAAACAGGTTTAGGGAGTAATGGATTACATGTAATGGGATTACATTATTAGTCTCGAAAAAAAGTAACTATTCTTTTTACATAATCAGATTACAGATATAGTTAATAAAAATGATGATTATTAGCAGGTTTAAACTTTTAAACTATATTTTAAAATAAAGAACAGTACCAGTATACTATATACTACCACTTCATGAGTCTCACAACATCACACTGGTCTCGAGGAAAAACCAGCTAATATTACAGTCAATTCATTATCATGACAACTAGTGAAAAATGCTTCTCTGGGTGGAAATTAACCAATAACTTCAGCAACACAGAAATCAAGTTAGCTAGCTCACCTGTCAATATTACTGCTGTTTGAAAATATTTTTGACTGTGACTTAAGATGGCCCCAGACTGAAATAAGTTTACGGCAGTTCACTTGAAATTTGAGCGTGAAGTGCGAATAGCATACTTAACATATTAGCCTACATTAATATAAATATGCATTTACACAAAGGAAGGAGTATCTGGACAATAACTAATACAACAACGAACAGAAAACATAACATATATATAGACTAAACAATTTCACCATATTTGGTATTGAGATAATCCAAAAGTAACATTATCAAGTTATGTTATTTTAATATTTAGATATTTGGTTTCTTAACATTTTTTAATGGGTAATTAGTAACCAGTTACAAGCTAAAAAACAACACAAACAAATAAAAGATGCTATCTACATTTATAGTTCTGATACATCTGTAGTATTTCGCCAATTCTGATGCACAAAAGACTCTCATCAGAGTCTGACTCAAACATCTCTTTGATGTTTTCCCTCACGCTAACACTAAGAACCTTGATTCACCAGTCAGCCTAGCGCAAGCAGCAAGCTAGCTCAGCTAACACAGAGCTAACAGTCAGCTAACTGTCTGGTTCATTGGGTGGTAGCTGTCATGGCTGATATATAGTATTTACACACAGCTCTGATAAGGACAAAACTTTTTCTATCTATGAGACTTACTGAAAATATGTTTTGCCTAGAATGTTATGCTACTCACCCTTGTAGAGCAGCGCTTTAGGCATTTTCAGTGTTGAGAGATCTGTGAAGAGACACAGTAGTACACAGATGATTAAAAATCACCTGATGAAAAATAGCAGCAGCATGGTACTTAGCTGAAAAGGCTTTTCACCACAATCACATGATGGCCATGTTCCTCTGACATCATACCTGCTGTGTTCTTGGCTGCAAATTGCAGAAAAGTAGAGAATCTGATAAATCGCTAAAATTTCACCACTTCCTGATTGATGAAAAGACAATGGATACAAGCTCCCATGAGACAACAGCTAATGTTAGCATTCAGCCACTTCCTCGCAAACATTACAGTTTGTCGGTACGCAACAGGTTACGAGATGAAAGGAGTGAATTAATTCTGAACTGTACATCTTGGACATATTTATTTAAGCCCAGAAGTCAAACACATTGGAAGTAGTCAAGTTTGTGATGTAATGTTAAACTAGTGTCATGCTATCTCTTGTCAAGCATGTAAGCTGAGCAGCTAAAACAGGGTTAGTGGTATGTTGGGTAAGAACAAAATAAGTCTAATTAACATTTTTCATCACCATACTTTTACACTTTTGTGTTGGCTGCAATCTGTATCAACAGTACAAAGAAATATATACTCAAGTGAACATAATGTCACATACCAGTAATGAATTAACCAGAAAATTTCTGGGGTCAAGTGAAGAGTCAGCAAGACAGTTAACATTAACGCTAGCCTACATTACAACCTTCATTACATTCAGTGTATTTTACTTCCAGGATCAAATAAATCTATCCAAGATGTACACTGATATTTCTGAATTGATTGACACCTTTTTCTAGTTAGCTAGGAACTGTGTGAATGCTAACATTAGCTGTTCTCTCACAGCAGCTAACTGGTTATCAAGTATGTTGTTTTACCTTAAAATATGGTCCCATGTCCCTCTAGATTATCACACTTTTTGTCTTTCAGTTGCCGTTCAGTCAGGAGGCAGTGAAATGAACGGCTAACAATTTGTCAGATTCTCTACATTTATACAACTCGCAACCTGGAACACAGCAGTACAACATTTGAGCAACCCATCCTGAATGTGACACGAGAGGAAAATGGCCGCCATGTGAATATAGTGAATGGCTTCAGTCTGTTTCAAAGGGGAAAAGAAAGTCAGCAATGCACTCCACTCGACCTTTTTCACAGCAGCCATTTTGACATAAAATAGTAGGGTAAACTCAGGTTTCACCAGTGATACTAATTAAGGAGCATTTCCAATGAGCCACATGCAGAAAAGCTGCACCCTGACTGTTTGACCTGAATGCAAAAGAACCTTAATTAGCGTCATTGACAACACCTGTGTTTACCCTACTATTTCATGTCAAAAGGTCTATTGCTCAAGTCTGCAATCTGCACTGATGGTTAGCAAACATACTATTAGACAATGTGACATGTAATTAATGAAGGCTGAATTCCATTTAAATGCTTCAGTTTCAGGCAGATGTTGGTCATGACAGACATTTTGACTTGTTGGAATGGCACAACGGAAGAAATTTTGTTAACAATAGCTCAGCTCCGAGGAGTGTCAGAGTGAGCCCAAATGCACAACACCAAGACCCTGGAACCTGCCCTCCTAAATGTTGTTTTTAATGTTATCTATCTGTTCTTTTCCTCTATGACAAGCCAGAATGTCCACTGTGAAATAAGCTCTGTTCTTCATGCTGGCTCACTGTCACATTGTCAAGTAGTGGGACACTTGAACAGAACCGAAATGTTATTAGTAACACCTGTGCTTTTACTACTATGACAACTCAAAATGTCTGCTGTGAAAAAGGCCTCTAGGCTATAGCAGGTACTTGAAACCGAAGCCGTTAAATGGATTTCAGCCATCATGAAGGAAAACAGCAATAAAATTGCCATCAACTGAGAATCTGTTACATTATTTAACCTTAAAAGATGAATTAATTACTTTCTGACTGCATTAGCATGTAATTTTTAAAACGCTTGTTATTTATTTACATTTTTTAATATGCACCGCCACTATTTTCCATGTCACTCTTAAAGAATTAAAGGGTTGTATAATTGTATTTATATTTTCTAAGATGCAAATTGAATCACTCTGTTTTTAATGTATGAAGTAATCTATCAAGCCTAATCCTCCCAGCCTAGCAGCAGTATCAATCAATCAGAAGGTGGAAGCCAAGAATGTGGCTGAAGAGGAGGTCATCAAAACATCAACATAAAGAGCATACATTTTAATTTTTTTTTTTTTTTTTCCCCATGGAGCTCATTCTAAAGCGTGTAATGAAAACAGTGCAGGCCAGAGACAGTGAGTAATTGCAGGCTTGGCAGTGTTATCCATTACAGCTGAGAGTACCGGGAGGAGGGTAAGCTCACCCAGAAATGCTGTTCCTATTTACATTTAGACAAGCCTGTCTTTGATGCCAACCCCCCTCTCCCTCATGACGGGGTTAACAGTCTTTTAATCTGCTGTTGACGGCAAAAATCATGTGACTGATAATCCAGGGTTCAAGTCAGTCTACATGGTGCCCTGTTGGTTAAAATGAACACTTGTACAATGTAGATTTGCCTTACTAACTGGAAGTCATAGTGTCGCATTGTTTCCCCAGCCATATTAAAAGCAGCTTGTGGAGTCATACTGATTTGCTGCTGAGTGTAATCCATCATTATAAATAGCCTGTTTTACATTTTTCCAGGTACAATTTATAAGGTCATCCATAATCATCAGAGCTGCAATCACATCAAAATTAATCTCATTCTACCAGACGTGTGATGAACGGCTCCTTGCATGACTCCACCAACATGTTTTTTCTCTCCTTTGTGCCTTAAGTTTTGTTTTGACTTTCGACTGCCAGTATTCCATTTAGTGGAAAATGCAAAGGAAAAACTCTCTTGAATGAATGATAAAGCAGCTTTTAATGAGCAGATCTTTTTTTAAGATAAAACTAAGCCAGAGAATAAAATATTTTGGGTAACAATATACCAACACTGACAAAGAGCAAAGGTCTTAACTTGAACAGACCTCAGTAAGCCACATTTTTAAAATAAGAGTGTAAGAAAAAAATCGATCTAACCTTGAGTATTGAAATATTATTTTTCTCAAAAACACTATCATGATACAAGTTGTGATACTGCTTCATTTTGTGTTGTGTTTAAACACAACTGCTAGATAGGCCTGTGCAGTATACCGGTTCGTACTGAAAACCGGTCTTTAATTTCGTTATGACATTAATGTTTCATATAGTGCCATACCTGTGAATAGCCCAAACAACGTCCGGAACGTGCGTGGCGGGAAAGTGTTTTTAGCGGGGACCCATTTCACTGCTGCACACCAACACCACAGGCTTGCTTGCTTGAACGTGTGCACTAGGGATGTTCCTGGCGACTAATTTCCCTGTTGATTAAATGCAAAACTGAATTTAAAATTGTGGATAAGAACACTGTTACATGAAAAAAAAATACTGTCATATACTGTGAAACCAATATGATTTTTAAAAAAAACATGATATGAAAATTTTGTCATACCACACAGCCCTACTTGATAGTAGTGATAGTAGTTTTCTATCTTCACTGTTCTAACTGCATAAAAAAAAGTTTGTTTTTCTCATATTTAATGCATATGGTGGTGTGTTCTTTGTACTATGACAGTTTTCCTAAAATTAGATGAAAAAATAGTAATATACCACATTGCTTACAGTATCACAATGTGTCAAAATAGATTGAATTGACATGTTTCTAAATAAAGACAAAATTTTACAGCATTTATCTGTACAGTTTTGTCTGCAGAACAATTAGCTTGTTTGCTTTAGTCATTCATGACCAACTGTTACTTCTGCATTTTTTAACGTGGACCCTGATTTTCCATGTTTTGTGTTTGAAATTGGTCCAGTATTGAGAGAGCGCTGCAGCTGACAGAGGCTAAGCTAAACTGCAGCGTTATCCATACAGGCAATTGCACACCGTCACTACAAGAGCTTGTTTTTGCCAGGTTGACAATGTTTTTGTAAGTGTCCAACAACATTATGGAGAGGACTGCTACAGAGAGAGCCCTTTATTTAAAGAGTAATATATGTTTTATTTAGCTAACCAGAAACAGCTGTGTTATTTCTTTTGCCAAGCTAGTCAGACATCCCTTGCAAAACTGTAATCTTAAAGTTCATTGTCACCTTCTTTCAATGCAACAGGATCAAAATAAAACTCACCAAAAATTACTTGGCTCATCTTTCAACTCTTCCAAAAATCACCAGCTCTGGTTCGGTCAAAATAAACCCTTAATTCACCTAATCAGATTTGAGAAACACAGGAGTGTGAAGGAGGTCAGACCGCAGAGAAGCAGAGTAGAGAAACAGCGTGTACAGACAGAGACATTTTTAGTGAGTATTATGTTGTTTCTGTCGCATTTGAATGAAGATGACAATGGCAATGTTAAAATTACAGTTTTGAAAAAGGATTTCTGGTTAAACAAAAATATATCTCTTTAACAAAAAGGTCTCTTTTTGTAGCAGTCCTTGTCATAATGTTGTCAGACACTCATAACAACCATCCGAGCCCATCAGTGGACAAAAAAAGGCACTTTAAATTGGCTTTTCCACTGGCACTTTAGGCTGCACTGAGTCAAACCATGCTGAACTGATTTGTATTTCCATTACCACTTTTATCACGCTGAGCTGTGCTGAGTTGTGCCTTAGAGGGGCCTACTATGGAGTGGGGCCAAAGCGAGCCCAACCTGCGTCCAAACAGGCTACGGAGACATCTCACCAACTGCAGCCATCCACCTCAAACAAGACTTTGTTGTCATACTCAGTTCATCTGTGCGCAGGGGATCAGACAGAAAAACGTTTCTAAAAGTGTCTGTGACTGTGTGTTCAGCTCTCAGTTCTTTAGAAGCTAATCTCTGTGGTTTGAAATTTAGTTTGTCTCCTATGTTGCTGTTTTTATGTTCAAGTATCTGCTGTATTTTACTGTCATGTTCACTATGAGCCGTATAGAAGTCGTGTCAAATTACTGCCGATGAAAAACAAAGATTTCACAGTTTTGCTGCTTCACAAAAAAAGCTTTTGAATAACAATAACACAGGACTTTTATTGTGATGAATTTATAGGAAGTTCAGTGTTAATTAGCTGTTTCACAGCTGTCCAACTTGAGCTAAGCTGCAGTCTCCTTGCCTTCAGTCATGAGACACACCTTCAAGCGAGTAGCCCTGTCGTAATGGAAATACAAATCCCTACCATGTAGGGCTAACATGCCAAGTCAAACCAAGCCAAGCTAAGCCAAGCCAGCACATGTGTATGGAAAAGGGGTATTAGTGGATTTACTCTGACAATTGCACCTTGTCAGATTGCAGGTTCAAAAGTATTGAATCCTCCAGAGTTCTAGACAGAATCTCCATGTTCATAAAACACAACTAAATCAAAACAAAAAGTATGTTTGTGTGGGACAATGTGAGCCACATTACTAAATGCTAAGAGGTAGTCTAAATATCTGATTTTAAAAAAATAAACACTTCTCTTCTGATCCTTGGCTCGTACCATCTTTGCTCTCTGGTTGATTTAGCAGCACTCAATAGACAATAGTAGTTTGGAACAAGTAGCTGCATTTCATTTTCTTTGTGGCACTTCAGTCATATTCCGCCTTAATTTGCATAACTTGTGACTTTGTGGTGACTCACAATTTTCCCTGTTGGGTGTAGGCAGCAAAGACAGTGATGGGATAACCTCCTCCTGACCCACGTGTGTGTGGTTTGATTGACAATTTAAGACAGCCCCGTGATGACACTTTCTTCACAGTCATTGGATAAAAGCCAGATTTTAGAAAGGTGTCTGTGCTGCAGTGGTTTGACATTTGAAACCTAGAGCCAATCAAAATGTGGGACATGGTCTCAACATGGGACAAGGGATAAAATTCTGTGCAGTCCCACATAAAGCAGAACACCTAGTCACACTATCCAAAACAAAACCTGTGTCTCTGAGTCCTGTTTCTATACCTTTACAGTCATCTTTCCCAATAAGTTTTGGCTATTTTGCATAATATAAATGCACTGACACACAGATACCATCAAATGTCACATGGACTTGCACGTAACCTCAATACTCAATATGTTTACAAATTTATAATATTAAACCGTTTCCAACAAAGGTTTCTAACAAAATTCCAAAATACATCTATTATTAAACTACAGTCTCTCACTGTCACCTACTGTCCAAAAACTGCTATAGCAAAATAGTCATATGTCGACAGTATTTTAAAAAGAAGCAAAAATAGGTAATATCATATTATGAAGCACAATAAAAGCAAATCACTATATTAATACAATTGTGACTTTTTGTCAATTAGTCATTAGTCATTTAGAAGAGTTATCTGTTTTAAACCAAGATAACTATTGTGCTAATTTCAGAAGATGTAGTCACTATGACGCCACATTGAGCGCTGATACGTCGACGTCGCTGCCATATTGGATGTGGCAAGAGCTAACAGAGATGTTCATTCATTCGTGCAGAGTTGGAACACACGGAAAAAGCTGTGCAAGACCATTTCTTTCCCAAGCTTTTCAGCTTACAAACACACACACATACAGACTGTAGTTGTATAGTTACAGATATAGATATATGTATGTATATATGTTCATCAATGCCCCCCCATACAGATAGATATATGCATGTATACATGTTCATCAATGTCCCCCCTGTACAGATATATGTATGTATATAGGTTCATCAATCACTGAATATCAAAATGATTAATCAATATCAGTTAAATGTAAACGTTCGTGCTCTTTATTCTTATTCCAAAAACCCACCTGTCACATCTATGTTTCAGGATCTGGTTATTATAAACACAGATGTTTAATATTAATATTTCAATATTTATCATCACAGTAACAGTGTTACATACATTGGTAGCTGTAAAAACTCCTAAAAACATCCGAAAAATACATACATTGGTTTGGTGCTTACCTATGTCCTAAACATATAAGGAGTAAACATTATAATCATCACATTAAAAGTTACATACGTTGTTTTTGATGACTGTTTGTTTCCCAAATATATTAGTGTGTGTGTGCGTGTGTGTGTGTGTGTGTGTGTGTGTGTGTGTGTGTGTGTGTGAATGGGTGGATAAAAGACATTAACTTAAATCACATTGTAGAAAGGCGCTTTATGAAGTTCGGTCCATTTCCTTGCATTAGTTTACGGGACAGATCTGCCACATCCAATATGGTGGACACGCTGACGTATCGCATCAACGGGCCAACCCGCTCAATGAGGCGTCTACGTTTATATGTCTACGACTATGACAACCACAGACTAGACAGAGACCGCAGGTTACCAATTTAGCTGGGCCACCAGTTAAACCGAAACACCTGTCACAACTTAAGCCAGCTCCTATCCTTCATTCAACACTGTTTCTAACAAAACTCTAACATATTATACACGTTTAAACATGAAAAATAATTCACACGAGCCAGCCATGATACAAACATTGTGCAAATACCGAAGACGTGAAGCCCAAGCTAAGATTTTACCACTAGCATGGTAGCTAACAACGTCAGCGAGCGCTCAACCGCCATTTTGGCGACCCACTGCTGGCGGCACTTCACTCTTGAACTAAAACTATTTCTCAGCATAAGTCAAACAACAGCAGTTTCAGCAGATTTTGCTACATTACAAACCTGAAATACAGGAAAGGGCGACGAGACAGGGCGTCCTGGCTTGATTTTGTTGACTCCTCCAGTTATTAAGAGAAACCGCACGGTCCTTGAAGTAAAGCACGGTCTCACACTGCCACCTACTGGCGAAAAATTGCTATAGCAAAATAGTTATGGTAGTTTAAAACCCAGATTAAAAACAGTATTTTCTACTTCTTATCTATTTTCTTTCTTGGTTACTGTATATTCTCACAAATGTTATCCCGCATAAAATAGTATTAAAAATTTATTTATATAGCATTTTTAATAAAAAGAAACACAACTTAAAGTGCTTTTACAAGAGAAATAAAATTAGAGAAAAAAAATACAAGTAGTAAAACAATCTTTAAACAAGGTTTAAAAATATAAATAACAAAAACAGTTTAGTTGACATAAAAAAGCGAGAAAGTCTTGAGCAGTTTCTTACAGAAGTTGTTTGTCCAATGTGTTTGTGGGAGTGTGTTCCAAACCTCTGGTGCACAAAAACAGCCATGTTTTTTGTAGTTCATGGAATATTTAGCAAGTCTGCCCTACAAGATCTAAGAAAGCATTTGAAACATATATTCAGATAAGTAGTCCTCAGTGTATGGAGGTGCTGAACCCTTAAGAGCCTTAAAAACAAGTAAAAGGATTTTAAAAATCAATCCTCAGTGACACAGGCAGCCTGTGTAATGATGCTAAAACTCTTTCCTGGTTCTCTTTTCTATCTCTTTTTCTGTTTTTTGTTAAATCATTTGCTGCTGAATTGTGCATCAATGTTCCCCCCAGTAATCCTGAATAAAGTGCATCACAATAGTCCTGGTGAGAAAATACAAAATTACAAGACAACTTTTTGTTATGTTCCAGTGTAAGGTAACTAGCAAAATTTCTTAGTTTTTTTTTTTTTTTTTTTTTTTTTTTTTTCTGTACTGCTATACATCCAAGTTTACTAAAAGTATTTTTTACTCTGCTCACTTAGTTCAAAGGAGGACCCAAACTGGAGACAGGACAGAAGTGGTAAAAAACAAAAGAAAAACTTGCTGGTATTGAACACAAAACAACAAAGGGTGGCTGGAAGTCCAGGTAAAATGAAGTCCAAAATAGAAAAATCCAAATGCAAAACAGCAAAAAAAAAATCATCCAAAAGTACATCAGGAGCAAAAACAGGAATGTTAGGGAACAAACAGAAGACAAGGGGTGCTTTTCCCTCGGTAAGTTCATCTCCTCGTCTTCTCCACTCACTTCCTCTCCTCATGTCTTAGCTCCACCTGGGGAGCACGGAGCAGATGAAGTTGTGAAATGAAAAATCCTTGGTTCCTTTTAGTGTCAGTCTGAAGTGACGACAGTTACTGATGACAAGTAAATAACAGCTGTATCAGCTGTCAGACTGATGGGT
The DNA here is from genome assembly GCF_056507025.1 of Lutjanus erythropterus. NCBI lineage: Eukaryota > Metazoa > Chordata > Actinopteri > Lutjaniformes > Lutjanidae > Lutjanus > Lutjanus erythropterus. The sequence goes on from NC_139324.1 coordinate 36,503,327, forward strand.
ACAAATGTCCACAGAAACACTTATTTAAGAACATTTTCAGTTCCTGACAGCTTTCATTTAGATCTGTAAACTGTTTAACTGTGTGTAAACTGTTTACAATAGCTGAATATTAATAGTGTTCTTTCTGGTGTTAATTTTAATCATTAAATATTCCTTTTAAATCTTTAAATTAATATCGGCTACAGTTCAGTGCTATTTATTTACTTGCATTACTGTCATCTGCACAATATTACACATATAATCAGAATCAATAAAGTGCTGCGGAAACTTCCATCAGTCAGAATTTGATTTCCCTGCATGTGTCCTGATGATGCAGGATGAAAGTCGCCAAAACTTTCCAGTCAGCATCACTCCTGTAGACAAAAGACTTCTGTGTAGGATACACTGGTGTGTCCTCGCTCGGAGCTCCTCCAGGAGCGTCTTCTCTCCTCGCTCCTTGTCTCCTCCAGGTGCATTTAAGCAACTGGAAGATCTTTCGTCACGGCGGAGGGGAAACGACTTCCAGGTCGGCGGAGGAGAGAGGAGACAAGGAGGCAAAATTCAACGTAATGAAAAGCACTCAAGGAATGGATGTAGACAATCTGACACTCTTTAAAATACACAAAGGGCTAATTAGGGGCAGGTGGAAACCATCGGTGACAGGAAATCAGAAATCAAAAGGGCAGGAAAACAGACATAAGTAAAGACACAGAAACGAGGACTTCAAAATAAAACAGGACATAACTAACACAAAAACTTGAACCATGACATAAGGGACATCACACAAAATACAACCACAAAAAAATATACATAGACACCACTATTAGCTTTGGATTGGATGTCAGCGTTGACGGCCATATTGGACAGGGCAAGAGTGATCTGTGAACAAGTGCAGTCTTACTGCCAGATTGATGTTTTCCACCATTTTTCACAAACAAATGATCAATCAATCATGAATAAAAAGGACAGATCGATCGGCAATACATATTTTCAGTCCTAAACTTGCTGCATGTTATTGCAAACATATATACATGTTCAATATGTTCATATATTTATTTGGTGACCCAAATAAACTTTCCTGTGGCCCACCTGTGGGTCCCGACCCAGTGTTTGGGAATGACTGCCCTAGAATATCAGTTACTGATTGGACGCTGCAGCTGATCAGACTGATCTGATGGATCACATCATCACTGGAGTGAAGACAGATAACAGATTAAACCAAAGTGTATCACTCCCACGTTTCACATTTCATTTGTTTCCTGATTCACCATCCAGTTAAAAATCTGTGTTTGTTGCAGGTCTGTGATGCCCAGATTGCAGTTAATCTGCAGATCTGGTGGAGCCAGTTCATAAAAATTAACTTTATGATTAATAGTGGAAGGATCGCGTGTGGAAGCGTCTCTTTCCCGAGAGAGGTGCGAAATTACGCACTTGGCGCAGGAGCTGCAGTGACATTACTGCACGTACGGAAACATCTGCGACGGCCTCTCTGATCATTAAACAAATCATTAAACACTCAGACATCAAAACAACACACAGTAAAGAAATCACCTGGAGGCTCTCCTCTGAAATCTGAGCAGATAAAATGTTTGGGTGGTGGCGGGTGGATGATTTATGCGCACATGCAGATTCAGATGAACTCAAACCCGATTCATTCATCACTAAACATTTCCATGACCTGTTATTTATTATTATTTTTTAATTTTTCTAAACTACGATTAACCCTTGAACAGGCACACAAAGAAATTAATGTCCAAAATATATCTATTTTTTTTTTGTAAAATTGTGTTCCTGGCTCTACATTTAGCAACTTTTCAGCTTTTTTTTCCCCTTGGATCACCCAATCAGGAGGCAGACATGCAAATCAACCAGCTGGTTGACATGACCTTGTAAGGACTGGGTTTCCATGGAAGTTTTCCATTTGTGTAACTAAAGTTGAAGTTTACAGAGAGCTAAATATGTTAACAATAACAATCAATTTATTTGAGGAAAAAAATAAACCTTGTCTCATTATAACGCACATAATAAATGATGTAATGATGTAAAAAGTGCAATATTCAACATAATGGAAATAAAAATCTTTAAAATACTATCCAAATGCAAAAAGGAGAATCTACACTTTTTTAAACATAGATTTATGCTATTCTGTTCATCTCAACATTTCCACTGAGTGGATATAATTGGCATTAGACACTCCATTCACTCAGGATAATAATGATAAATGGGCAAACATGGCTTTTACTGACTTTTTAAATACAGAAATGTGTTCCTTTGCAGTTACAATGTTGTTAAATCATGTGAGGCTGATCATTCCTGAGCAACGACAAGTTATACAATTTTAGTTTTCCCTGACACATTTTGCTTAATAAATCATTTCTAATGTTCAAAAGACACATTGGTCTTTTTCAGTTATTCAATAGTGAATTCACAATTAGAATATCAATAAATATAGATAGAAATAATCAATGAATAATACAAACACAGTAGAAATGATTTCTGCAGGACACAGTCCACAATATGAATACAGAATGCAGGCTGTAATTCACCTGCATGTACAGGTAACAGGTTTATAAAGAGAGAAAACACTGATAACTGTGTCTTTATTATTATTAACGGCTCACATGTGTGCAGACACAAACCTCATCAGAAGTCTGTACAGCTGTTAAAGCCGACTGACAGCTGATGAACTGTCAATCTTCATCACAAACGGACGTGGCTCCACGTGACGCTTCAGAGGACAGGACGTCTCGTTTCTTTTAAACACATTTCTCCCCGTCCTCTCTCCTCGCTCGGGCTCTTTGCGTCTCTCCACGAATCCTCGGTTGGGAGGGACTGAGACACAAGGAAAAGATGCAAGTGAGGGATGCAGTTTAAGAGACTTTGGATGTACCTCCTGTCCCACCGCTCACATCCCCTGACCTCTCCACCCATCTGTTCACCTGTTCCCCATTTCACTCATCAGTTTTGCAGCTGCAGAATATTCCCTGCCTTTGTTCTGCCTGCCTGATCTACAGATTGATCTACATCTTTCTGCAAAGTGTTTGTCTGATCTTTGACCTTTGCTTGCATTTTAATTCAAGCAAACTTTTATCTTAAACTGTCTGCCTGTGACTCATGCTTCTGGGCTCAAGCTTGCTGTTTTTCCTGAGCTATTATGAAGCCATCTACCCATATTTCACAGGATCTATTCTATAACTAACAGAAAAAAGCAAATAGTAATGTCATCTCTCTTTCTCCATTTAAAACCATTCTAGGAGAAGCAGTATAGCTACTGTAACTAGCCTTGATCAAACACTGAGCAGCACCACGGTAGTAGATTGCTTTGGTCTTGGATCAAGGCTAAGTTAACTGAGTTTATATGATGACACAAAAAGAGTGGTCCTCACTGAACATTAAGCATCACATGCACACAGGTGATTTTCTTTTACACCACTTTTCTGTCATAAAACAGGCCCTAAAACCAGGCAGTTTCACCAATTTGCCTCGATGACCAAAAGCGAAACTTCACCAGCTGGATAAATCCTCACAGAACAACTCTCTTTGACCTGAAAAGTTAGCGACTTCTAAAACTCAGAAGTATTTTATTATTGAATGACTCTTTCTGGCTCCGAGGTAATACAAAATTGGTGCCGGTTTCCTTTCTTTGCATCTTTTATAACTCTTCTTGCCTTTGCCCTTAGTCTCCTCTATTCCACTGGATGACTTTCTAGAGGGCTTAATTTTCTGTGAGCTCTATTACAAGCACGTTCAGCAAAACAGTCATCTTTTCCGCTACTCCTCTACCTCCTCTAGACCGCTCATTAAACTCCTCCCACCTCGCCCTGTGTAATTGAATCTCTTTGATCTATGATCCTGTTTACTCACTAATGGTCTAACAAATTTACCCTCTTTTGTCATTTAAGGCCAAGTTCATGTTTATTCCTTAAAACTCTTTGAGCACAGTTCCACTACAATCCTGGATTCTTACCCCCCAAACTGAACTATGTCTACTGAAAAGTCCATTCTCGGTGTTACAGTGTCTTTCAGCTCCTTGTTTTGGTTTTCAGATCCCAAAAGTTACCATGTTGGTTCACTCTTGGTGCCGTTTCCAGCTGCAGCAGGCAGATGTTTTCTGAAAAAAACAAAACAAAACAATGTACGCTACCTGCTCAACAAAGTTTACCACTCACTGATAAACTTTGGCCATGACTCCAAATTAGAGTCTGACCGATACTTTGATTGACTGGTATTATCAGCCCAATACTGACCCACCACAACTTTATTTTTTAATACAGAACATAATGCAGGATGATTTTATTTGTTAGCTTTAAAGACAGCATGTTTATTTGATTCTTTTTTTAATTCAGATTTTTATATATACATACAGTATATATCTATGCCTATACTGTATATTTCTCTATTTGTGTTTTATTGTTTATAATGATCTATAATTATTAAAAAATACCAGTGAAGATCTACTGTTTTTGTACCCTGGTGTCATATTGGACAATAAAATGTATTGTTAAACTGCCTCCACTGCATATCTTTGTTACAAATGTTAACAACTTTAGAGAGATCATTGCAAAAATGTGTATTTATTCTATATTCTGTATATTATATTCTGTATAAAGAATACAGACAAACAAAATTGCCAAAAGTGTAACTGCACCCCTGGGTCTGAGCCGAACTACGCCCACTGCATAATTTTGAAAAATGCCAAAAAAAAAACGTGTAAGGGGCTGGGGAGGAAGGTGAGGTGGGGGTCCATGGGACAACCACTGTAGGGGGCGTGGCCTCGAGCCTACGACCAGAGAGACCAGTTGCTGCTCAGTGTAACAGTAGCAGCTAGCCGTCAGAGCTACCCAACCATAACCAGAAGACAGAAGACTCATGGAGCTTTGACAGTCACCAGAGGCACATCTGCAGCCTTTTTAAAAGACTTCCTGTGTCACACCTTTGCTTTAGCTTGCCGAGCTAATGCTAGCAGCTCAGAGAGGCTGAGAGGCTCTAAGAGTGTGTGTTTGTCTGAACGGGAGTGTCAGTGTGTAGCCAAAGCCCTGCTATTTATCATGGGATCATCATTAAGTGAAAGAATGGAATCCAGTGGTGCTTCTGTGGCTGTCAAAAGCACCAAAAATGGAAAATACCAAGTAGAGGATTGGCAAAAAAAAAAAAGTAGAGTAAACTCCTTTGAACGATGAGCCTCAATCAGCATTTGAAATTTGAAAATGAGAGCTGTTTCAAAGACTCCCACTCAAGAGCAAAGGCTGGGGGAGGTGGGCTGCCCAACTCTAATTAGAGGGTGTTAATGTTCTTTTTTTTCTTTTCTTTCTTCTTCTTTTTTTTTATATAAACATCATGGCGCAGTCCAAAATGATCGACTAGCCTAGCAAGACTCAAGATGATTTAGGTGGTGTTTTGATACATTTTCAATCAATGAAATGGGGATTTTTAAGAAGTATGTTAAGATATCTCAATATTATCACCAGCATTGATGCATTTAATGACACCACAGTAATAAAATAGTTTACAGCTAAAAAAAAGACATGTTTATTTTTTAAATATACCAGTTTTGTGTTCAGTCAAATGGCCAAAGATCATGATCAAGATCATGAAATTCATCTGTGAAGAACACTTAACATCATCACCGTATCTTTGTTTGTTTGCTTGAAAAGGAATGTTTTCTGAATTCATTTCTGCATTGGTACTCACTAAATTTTACACAGTTAAATTGCGCTGTTGAAGAGGTTTGTTTTTATGTTTATCTATATATTCTCTTATCTTGTGCACATGGATTTATATTGTCCTGGGTGAGAATAAAGTTTATTCTATTTTATTCTGTTCCATTCTATTATACTCTACAGGACAGAGGGTTATAACTGCATTTTTTCTTGCTGTGGAACCATTACTAGATGGATTAAATTCAGAAGTAGTATTCGCAAATTCAGGGATCCATGAAAGATGCATTGTGGGATTCCCTATGCGTGCATGCATTAAGTATTCTTATTCACGAAGGCCATTTTCTGTGATGTACCATTTCATGTCTGAGCCATAAGAAGAGAGACAGGTATGAAAGCTGGCTACATGTGAGAAGAGAGCTCTAATTTTCCAACCGCTGCTTCCATCCTTCCATACCGGCACACTTACACTTTCACATTTAGCATACAGAACGTAACTCCCCGTGCACCTCCCGATTCACGTCCTTGGTGATGCAAATGCTGTCGCCGAGCAGTGCGCAGGGCTCATTTGTTTTTGAAGATGCAGATCAAGATTGAGAGCGTACTGAACACTACAGTGTCCTTGCAGCATCGTCTTGGTGAGAATACAGTTGCAGTTGAATGTTGTAGAGCTACTGTATCTGAGCTCAGCGCCAGTGAGGTGTAATTTGTAAAACACAGACATCCATTTCCTGAGTGAGCACAATTACAAATGTGTTTACAGGGAATGTACTGTAGCCATTCCAATTACTCCAATGTACCAGAAAATAACTTCTATTAAACAACTACTCTGTCTTACTTGCATGGGCGCCTCTGGATCAGAAATTCATCCCTTTTGTTCTGTGGAGGATTGGTATTCCTTTGGCACAGTAAGGTATGAGTCCCTCAGAGGCCAGGGGTGAGATGATTAAAAAGCTCCATCTCAAGGAATCATACAAGGAAACTTACTGACAACTTCACGTGGTCTTTGCATCTGTGGAACATTACAGAGTACTTCACTTTAGATAAGACATATTCAATGCTACACATCCATACAACGGCGTACATAAGAATATAACACAATACCTTATTGACAGAGAAGAAATTCATCTGAAAGTCCACTTCAGACAAAGGCAAAGCTTGCATAGAAAAAAAAAATCAATAAAGTTGAGAGAAACAGCAACATCTGAACACACTGTTCACAGAACTCAGATCAAACTGTGAAACTAAGCAGTGCTTTTCAAATATGTTCAGGATTGTCTTACTACATTTATCACCTAAAATGTGTGTAGAAATACAGTCTACTGTACTGTTTAGCTGTAAGACTAGAAAGGTTGGAACCAGGCAGCTGCCATTGGTAAAGGACCCTCCAAAAACCCTGATCTAACTGTCAAACTATGCAGTGCCAATCAAACATGGATAAGGATTATTTTAGTGTACCATTTGGCTGTAATGCAAGAAATATTGTGACACGACGGTGTCCATTTTGGGTCTGGTTTCTAATGGCTGCTCCAAAAACTGAGATCAAAATCTCAAACTATGACAATAGTGACCAAATATAGATTAAGATTAACAGAGATGGGAAGTAACTAAGTACAAATACTTTGATGCTGCTCTTCTTTTCGGGTATCTGTAGTTTGCTTGAGTATTTATTTTTATGGCTATTTTTTACTTTTATACCCTACAGTTTACAATACAAATATCTGTACTTTCTACTCCTCGCATTTTCAAAACAGGCCCGTTACTTTAGTTTTAGCTTTGGAAGGGAAATATTGATTGATTTCAACCTGAATGGATGAGACAATAACATATAGAGGACAATTTGTTGGTGTACAACTCGCAACAAGATGAAAAATGACATGACGAAAGGAGAAAGTCAGAGGTGGGGTGGTTCAAACAAACACAAGACTTTCATCAGGACTTTCATGTCAAAACTAAAACATTATTTCATTTCTTTATTTCTTTATTTATTTTTATAATTCAATTTTTTATTGATTTTAGTTGGGTTGATACATTTTTTCTTAAAAAAGGAGTAAATACAAAAAATATCACTCTTCCAGACCACAAGACAGTGCAAAATAATTCCAAAAATCCCCCCAGATTGGTCCTTGGTCATGGTTAGTCATCCTAGTCAGCATGGATTCATAAGAGGCAGTTTTTGTCATATAGTTGATCCATTCTTTTATTTCTTGAGGTTTCGTTGACTTCCAATACCAGCAGCTCTAATGACTCCAGCCATAACAGCTGAAAACTCGTCCTTTGACATATTTTGCACTTGTGTCTCCCAATTAACATAATCTAAGACTAAAACATTAAGTATTAAGGTATGTGAGGTTGCATGCATTACGTGACTTTAATCTTGTATGTTGTGTCAGTGACATGACATGACACACGTAACAGGGTCTAATTCTAAGCGTAACCAAATAGTTTTGCTGCCTTATCCAAACTGCTACTGTTTGACTTTCTGGCTGCACCTCACACAGCTGCTAAAGGGTACCTTGTGCTTCAGTGCGAGATGATGAGATACGGTGGCACAGCGTCAGCATGTACAGCAAACAGGGATGAGAAGGTGTTATTTGTTTTGCCTATAACTTGCTTAAAATATTTCCAGAAAGATATTTTAGTGCACTGTTCAGGCTGCCATATTGAAACGCATGCAGGGAGGACAAAGAGGGACTCACATGACCTCATTCTCTGCTCAACACACCATTATTTATTTATTTATTTATTTACTTAGTTAATTATTCATTTGACAGGGACGATACATGTAGGCATTATTACATTTAAGTAAAAAAATGCAGGTGATGCAACTTTCAAAGGTCTTCTAGCTTTAGCTAATTTGCAGTCCTTTTCCATTCTGTGCTTGTCTGAAACTGTGAATTCTGTCTAATATTCTCTGCAAGATCATTATAATTTTCAAATAAGCCGATTTGTTCCAGAATCATGTTATTTTAATAAAAACTGCATTTATATTTGGAAAGGTTCAGGTCAAAATTAGACATGCTGAGTTCAAGAATAAAGTAAGATTTAGAAGGCTGAAAAAAAAGACAAAAAAAACCAAAATACTCAGCGAAAAAAACAAAAACAAATTTGTGAAAACATAAAGACAGACACATCTTTATTCTGCAGCCATGATGAACATGCTGCTGGATAGCTTTCATCAGTTTCTGCAAAGTGCTTTTTGTGGCTACTAAAAGCACAGTAGTTGTCAAAGAGGCTCGGTGTCACACAGAGTGTTAATGCTGTGCGAAAATACAAACAAAACTAAAAGCCGGAGAACAAAATGAAGTTAAAAGGAAAGCCTTACAATGGGTGAATACATTTCTGCATGAAAGAGTCTATACTAAAACTGTATAATTCATATTTTGGGCGAAAACATCAGAAAAAGTGCCGGTAACTTCAAGGTATCTCATGTGCTGCTCTTCAGAGCAGAACAAGGAGGAGGGTCATCGGATTGATCTCCCAGCAGGGGCACATGTTTTTTTCCCTCCCTGGTATGATGCTGGAATGAGCAGAACATCACACAGAGGGATAAACTTTGATTTAATGATTCAGCTAGGTCCATGTTCACTCTATATGGGCGGCTCTCTGCAGCTTCTGCGGCGTCAATCCTGCACCAACTAAGAATGAGGGAAGAGAACACATGCAGTCTCTTTGAAAGTCAAGACTCATTTACTGATTTTCCTTGTGAGGGTGATGGAATGTGTTGAGGAAAAGAAAAATATCAGATTTCCTCTTCCAAACCCTTCACACATCTCTCCATCGTGTGCATGGTTTATCTCCTTCTTTCCACGATGCTCTGTCTGAAAAAAATATTGTTTAATCAATGTCCCGAAAGAACTTTGGTCATATCAGCGGATCCACCACCACCTCCCCAGCTCCCCCGACAGTTTCTAGGCGACTGTTTGTCCCATTATTTCATCTCTGGTATCTCCTCCTCCCACGTCAGGTGGGTCCACGGCAACATTCGCGCTGCAGTCAATCTCACCTTTGTGGTGATGCTGCGCAGAGCGAGCAGGGACTAGTTTGTGGATGTGTGTGAAGCCAGAGAGATTGACAGGTGAAGGAGAAAAATAATCAGGTCACAAGGTGCGATAACATGATGGGGAGCGTGCAAGAAACAAGAATACTGTAAACACACAGTGGGGAGTAGCATCAAGTATAGCATACTGTCAAAGAGTTTAAAGTCAGTGAAAAAAAAGAGCTGATGTATATTCAACAAAAAATATAGATGCAACACTTTTGTTTTTGTTCTCAAGTTTCATGAGTTGAAGTAAAAGAACTCAGACGTCTTCTGGGCGCTCAAAATATTTATTTCTCTCAAATATTGTTCGCAAACTTGTTCAAATCCATGTTAGTGAGCCTGTCTCCTTTGCCAAGATAATCTGTTCGCTTAAATGCTGAGGATGTAATGCAGATTTGGGTGATATTGTACACATGTTTTGGAAGTACACATGCTTGAAGTGTCATTGGAGTAATCGGGTCATGATTTTTGGAAAGACACAAAGGTTTTGAATGTTTCAACTTTATTTTCAGCAGCATAAGCCAAGTGGCATTTAATCCCATTACTAGAGAAAAGGCAAATATCTGTACAGCCGATATCTCCAAAACTCTGCAACTCACAACAAAAAAATCTAAACAGATTAAAGGCACTACAGGCCAAGGGAAAGTATGTATCTTTGATTTCAGGGTGAACTGTCTCCCTATGTATATTCTCCTTCAGTAGAGCAACTGCTCAATCCCTTTATCTGCTTTCTATTTACTCAGTATTTTTTGAACATTTCTGCGTGTGAACTGTGGTTTTGATGGACGGCTGCTGGCAGTTTGAGAGGATGGTGTATGTATTGTAGGTATATGTTGGGGAGAAGGAATGGGATACTGGAATGAAAAATTATTTTTGATGCAAAATGAAGGAATAACATCACTAAAAAAGAGAGAGTAGCTGATTCAACAACTATTATTTTTACACATGTGCCTTGTAGTCATCACAATAAAATACGACTGATGAATGCATTTACTGCATTTATAGTGCAAAGCCATGACTCACCCTACTCTGCCTCTGATTGGCTTGTACTTGTCGCTCTCATTGGCTGGGTTTAGATATGATGAGTGATTGGTGAGGGTTAGAGAGGGTAAGAATATCAGGATTAGCCAATCAGAAACACAGTAGGGAGGGTCATGATTGTTCCCTCCTGAGATATGAACTGGTCTCTGTAGCTTATGTGAAATAGCCATCATGCAGTTTCTAATAAATGTCTTGTTTCAAGATAAAAAATGATCATTTTAGAGTGCTCTTTTATTGTGACCACTCCGAGACACACCTGTACAACAACCATGATGTATAATCAGCATGTCTTCATGCCACACCTGTCAGGTGAATGGATTATCTTGGCAAAGTAGAAGAACTCACTGACAGGGATTTTAACAAATTTGTGACCAAAATGTGAAAAAATTAAACCTTTTAATTAAACTAATAAAAAACAGGAACAAAAACAAATGTGTTTTTGTTGTTAGATTTGGCTGTTTGCTGCACAATTTCTCTGTTAAAGACAGAGGAGATACTACAGATGGATAATTTTATGGCGTGTTCATTTCCATGGGCCAGCTGCTGTATGACAAAGCACACACAAACACACACACACGCACACACACACACCCTCACACATACTACATTGTCTCTTCCATGTAAAACCATTACCCCACAGCTTCCTATGATGTAACACAAAATTAGCAAATGTTTTGTATCTCCGTCTCTTTTTCTCACTCCTCCATGACAGTTGGTTTAGTACAGCGTGTGTGATGCGTCTTATTCTGTCCTGACATCATTCACTATTAGCATTTAGCCCTCACAGCTATAGTCTGCGGCCACAGCGAGACAACAATTACAAATGTGACGTGTGGTTCAGGAAATGCCCATTTATAAACCGTAGAGGGGCTTAAATTTAGGAAACGCCCTCCTAGTCCTTCCTCACCCTGCCAAGGCAATTTCCTGTGGAAAAGGGTGGTTGTAAATATAGTTAATGTGCTGAGGCGGCGATGTTACACCAACATCCTGTTAAAACAAGACATGAGCTATTGGAGTGATTCTTCCCACAATTGGGATGTGAAATCCTGAACCATAAACTAGTCTCGGATGGGATTAACCGGGAGAGGACCGCCAAGAGTGCCTTGTTTCAAATTAGCCAAAATGTGCTGAAGCATAATGAGGAATTTATTTAAACTCGATCTGAAGTCAAACTGCACACAGCATGCTAATGTTGACCAGCTCAGCTGGTCTGTGATGCTCAGAGAAGCACAAACAGAAAGAAGACAGAAAGACAAGACAGCTAATGTCATTAAGAGAGCTGCTAGCTTTTTAGGCTACAGATCTGGGTGTGAGATTTGATTTGGAATATAAATTTGGTAATTAAGGTAGGAATCAACTTTCTGTTCTGAATTTTAAGATGGGAGTGTTTTTGTGAGGAAATCTCGCTTAGTGCAGCTTTCATGTGTCATTTAATGAGGGAGGTAATGTCTGATGAAAGTGAGGATAAGTCTAGATAGTTAAAGATAAAAGGAGAAGCAGAGACTCATCATGAGACATTCAACATTCAATACATTGTTTTAATTTCTAACCAACATGAGAAATTCAAGAATCATTTCTGCAGTGTTAATTTTTTTTAACCTTTATTTATTAGGGAGAATTTCACTGAGAGTGTGACAGATTAATATTTTTTTTTTGGATTGTAGGCTCATCAAGTGTTTAAAACAGTCATTTAAAATGACATTAAAAACAGACAGAGACAGAAAAATCCATTAATAATAATTCATGGCTATAAATGTCCTATAAAATGAAGTCCTGTGGAAAAAGAGGTTAAAATGGTTAAAAATGTAAAAGTCCTGCAAGAGGGATTAAAATGCTTTAAAACAATTAATATGGGTGAAAAAAACAAGTTTTAAAAGGTATAAATATACCTGCCTTATTAATATCTTGTCTTTTCAGGATGTAACGAGCAGCTCAGGAACGACCTGATCACAGTTACACTCGTTCACAAAGCTGCCCAGTACGACCACAGTCTTATTAAGCTCTGCCTTTCACTGGTCGGGGGATTGAACTGGTGACCTTCAGGTACCAACTCACTTCTTTAAACTTTAGGCAACCACTGGCTAGTTTATCCTAAAGTACTAAGTCAGAGATAACTGGAAACTGTAGGTATCACCGTCCGTGACCTCTGGGGGGTTATTAGAGTTGCTGCAGGGGACTTTTTTCAAAAATTTAATTTCATCTGAAAATACACACGGACATGAATCCAACATTTCAGTAGTAAAGATAATCTGGTTTATTCATCAAAAAATATAGCATTGACAAAAGGCTACACAATCCTTGTGTCATTATGTGAGCTAACTAACCTACCAAATCACTTTATGGCATCTGTCCATAACAGGTAACTAGTCAGCTGCCTATTTGTTTCATTATTTATTACTATTTTTATCGTTTTGTATCTTCACAAGTAAGAGACTCTGCGGCGCCTTCTACCTCAGACACCACCGAGGGAAAGTGCAGACGATGATAACACACCTAACAACAACAACTTCTGCTGACTCTGCAGACTTAGGGTAAGAAACACAATCGGGAGAAGACCCAAAAATATTCAGCACAACATACTGTATGTAGCAGGGGAACTCTGCTCCGCCTGCAATGGGGTCCATGGCCTGAAAAATGCTGAAGACTCCTGACACATAGACGACTGAGAACGGACGCATCTGACGTATTTAGAGAAGATTGTTCACGTCCAAATAATCTTGAGGCTATGATGCCTGGTTACCTTGTTCCATTTACTAGATGTCACAAATGAACAATCTCTTGCCTCACATGAGTAAGTATTTAACAAAAACTTTATATATACAGCACCTTTTTAAACACAGATTACAAAGTGCTTTAGAACAACATCAATACGGAAGAGCATAAAACACAAAAGCGCAAGGTGAAACATTCGAGGATGCATACAAACACAACCCACAACAGAAAAAGAGAGAGTGACTTGTCGTCTTGAATGAAGGGTTACTTATTTTTTTGCTATTAAACGACAAAGAGCCACTTTTGTAACAGTTCATCTGTTTATTAAAGAGTCTAGATCTTCCCATCACTGCATGCAGGAGAGAAAGAGCGCACACCGAGCAGCAGGATCAGCAGCTTGGAGAGCGCATGGCAGGTTTGATTAATTGATTGGCAAATATTTTTGCGGGTCAGATGGTGTAGACTGGCTCTCATAACAGGTCAGGTGAGTGCAGATTTTAAAAAACACCGACCTGTTTGTGGTTACGAAGCCGCCTTTTACTATGAGAGATGTAGCTCCACCTCCTACGTTACTTGCTACTGTTTATAAACTTTATTATTAGAAGGTAGACCAGCTCAGTGTGGTCAGTCCATCTACAGTAAATCACTATTGAAAAGAGGTCGATTTATTTTCAAAATTGGACTGATAGAAACTTTTTTTTTTTTGGAAGATCCGCACAGTGACAGTGGAAATATGTTCCTCAGAACTAAGGCATTCACGTTTTCCTTTAAGGATTATAGTTCAGTAAGCCAGGCTACACCCACAGGCAATTTATGAAAACTCAAGCAGGAGTTGAAGAGAGAAAATAATTGAAATTATTAATTGAAATTATATCTCAGTGGAATATTATTAGAAAGTCCTAAAAGCCAAAACAAAAATATTAGTGAAATTGTTCAGAACCAAAATAGAGTAAAGAGCCAAGAGGGATTTTTTTTTTTTTTTATTCTTTATTTTAAGAGGTGCAGTGGAAAAATGTTTGGCTTTTGCCCTTCAGATTAAGGGAGATTCAAATTTTGCATAGAATATATTTTTCAAATTTACACAGAGATCAATGCCAAACACAGTTTTTGCAATAATGACACCGAAACATTGGTACACTGATTTTATGGATGATATTATTCCATGAAGCTGTGGACAAACTTGGAGGAATTTATACTATACAAACTTAAGACACAAGTTAAAATTGAATGTAAGAATGTCATCACTGGTTTTGATTACAAAGATTTGTTAACCTGATGATATTACTGGGAAAATAATTTATAGGTTCATACGCTAAAGTTTCAAAAATCCAAACACTGCTCTCATGGGGAGGGGGAGATTGTTCCAAAATCTGTGTGCAAGGATTTCTGTTGGTTGACTGAAATCGTTGTGTAAGGGGTAAGAAGCTCTGAAATGTAGGCAGGCTTTGCAGAGTAGTGACTTATAAGTAACTAAAATTATCAGTCTAGAACTTCCTGAACACGTCGGTGCAGCGAGACTAAGACAGGGGTGATGTGCGATTTCCAGCCGGCCTCGCTGGTGCATTTTGTACAAGAGCAGCTTTATTAAAGTAAGTGAAAAGGTCGATGCAGAAGTTGAGACAGGAAAGAATGAAGGTGTGAATGACACATTCTAGATTACTAACTTATAATAGAGTTCTGATTTTTGCAAAGTTTCTGTGATGGAAAAAAGGGGAAAATAGAGACAATATATGCAATATAAACATATGCACTATAAACAAGAGACTGAGAATTCATACTCAGAGCACACATTTATCATTGCTATAGACGAACTTAAAAAAAAAAAAGATGAACAGGATCAGACACAATTTGTTGGCCTTTTATTTTCGCCTGCATTTTATATATGCGTCCCAGCTGTTTCTGCTCTTTCCCAATACTTTTACCGGTCATGCTTGCGATTCTGGAAAGTCTGTTTTTGTTTTCAGCCCCCCGAGGTGTTTAATTTCCTGATTAGATGCAAGCGCTGCATTGCTTTTTTAAAATTTAAACTGTATTGGCTATAAAACTTGAAGTGCAATCGAAAAAAAGGTTCCTAAATATTTAAACTCCTTTAAAGCTTCAACAGGCTGATCGTTAATCACAACAGGTGGGAAATAATGACAGGAATTGCGCTGACTCACAGTAACCAACTGTTTAGTCTTACTTTTATTCATAAGGAATGACACTTTCTTCACACCACTTGAGCTCACCAATATGGTGGAAATATGTAGACTAATAAACTGTGTCCCTGTGTGCATATGACCAAATCATCAGCATATTAGCATATTAAATATGTATGTATTTATATATAATATTACATATATATTCTACATCCTATATTATTCTACAGGAGACTGTGCTGGGTAACATTACTTTTGAAAAGTAACTTGTTACATTACAGCGTTACCGACTGAGGAAAGTAACGCTGTATATTAGAGTACTTTTGTGTACCAAATATGCTCTTTTCATTTCCTTGCCCATGCTGGTTGTATTATCCTGATGATCTGACAGTGAACTGGCCAGAGGCTACAGCAGCCTGTATGAAAAAAATAAAACAGCTCATACAGTCTGTGGTACATCATCGACATGCAACTAATGAACCAGTTAGCTCCTTAAAACACATGCAAACCTACATGCAAACTGTAAAAGTGCACAGACCTTTCCAAAAAATGTAGATTTACCCAACAGATGCTCTCTATAGTTCACTCTTTTATAATGCAGGAGATGTTTTTCAAAATGTGTCAGATATTTGGTTCCTCTTGGGGGACGGAATAAGACTCCAAGGCTAAAAAGCCTATCCACAGGTGCTCTGGATGGTGTCGGAATTTTGAAGAGTTTCTGAAACGTTTTCCGGTATGCTCCACCAAAAACAATTTTGTTTTACTAAGGGCATAACGTGCAAAAAAAAAAAAAAAATGCACAGACCCATATAAACACAATCCCTCTAAATCATCTCTTGTGACCCACTAGAAGCATGTGGTGGAGTCTTTATCTGCAGAGACCCCTGCCCTCTGCCTTTATTTCCTCATTTTCTCATGTTTTGCTGTTTCTGATGCTTCTGCTTGTTTGACAGTGGTGTGCAGCCTCCAGCAAGTATAATGCACCGGTCGTGAGGTAGGAACTCTGTAACAATGTAGCAACCAACAGTTACACAATCAGCTCATCATTAAGCCTCTGCAGAAGCCTGTTCTTTTGAATAAGGTGTGTTGGAGCAGGGAAACCTCTAAAACATGCAGGGCAGTGGGCCCCAAAGACCAGGACTGGGAAACGTTGATTTAACTTCACCTGCAGTGGCTCTGTGCCCCACCAGTGGGGCGCACCCCACAGTTTGAGAATCACAGGAGCAGTGGGGTTGAAGAGAGATTTGATCATGGTAAAATTTGTTCAAAACATCCATCTCGAGACCCGACTTGAGATACTTGATAGATTTCAGTGATTTCAGTGTCTGTTGAGACTGAAGACTGTCTATCCTCTGCTTCAAATGCAAAAAAGTCTCCACCACTGACAGGCACAACAAATATAAGTTTTTGAGTACTTGCATTGCAAATCTGGGGAAAACTGGGGATTTCCACCAGAAGCATCACATGTGCGCCGCAGTTTTACAGTTCCCACTGGCAGCATTTCAGAAGAGTTTCAGCAGCGGAGCGTTTTGCCTGTCTGATTATGTTTACTTGCTCTAATTTTGTTGATTAAGTCCTCTTTCCTTGCTCTTTGTGCTTCTACCATGGATAAGCAGGCTATGTAGTTAAACAGTTTCTTTTCTATCTGTCTTTATGATCGTGAGTCTGCACAGGATCTTTTATTTTGAAAATTGCCTTTTCCATGCCTGATTTCCCGCCCGTTCGACCTGCTCTGTGCAAATTGACACGGCATCCATCAAAAATAGACTTGGCGCGTATTCTCTGTGGAATGGAGCGCTGAGCTGCTTCTGGGAAGTGTCTGAAACATGCCAGGGCACTTCTGGTGGAAACACAAGCATTGTCTAGAATGACCACCAATTGGCCTGAGTGCAGCGGCGCAGCTGCGCCTGGTGGAAATTAGGGGTAATACGTTAGTTATCTCTTAGTACATTAGGTAATTCAAGCAGGCTGGGAGATCAGCGCATTTTTAGGAAGCTTCCAGTCTCAGCAGCCTAGAAGAGAAGAAGCACTGATCAGCAAAACTGGAAATCCCCTCTTGATATACTGTGCTTATTTTGTGCTAAGGGCCAGAAGTGACCTTTAAACAAACACAGTAGTGCAGTTAATGGCTGCTTTTGTGGTCATTTTACAACCACTTTGACATCAGTAAGCTCAGGAATCAGGAACTTGAGTAATGGTATATAATAAGGCGGTACAGGGCGAAGGCTAAGTAAACCTAACTGTGCACACTGTGACACAACCATCTCCTGCAGTGTCTGGCCCGATGAGTTGTCTGTAGCGGGGTACCATGCATCTCAGTGACAGGAGACAGATGGCGTTTGACATAGGTCACCCAGGCTGCACAATCATGAGCCTTCTCCTGCTGTGGCAGTTCTCAACTTGTCCACCTATTCATTATTCATAAAGAAGTCGCTGAAAAGAATGTAATTGCCACAAATTACAGTCTACTGAAGCTTAAAGATGATGCAATGTAAGTTTGGAGACATTGTGTTAATGACTCATCAAACTAAGGAAGTGCAAGCTGGCATATGGCTAATGTAGATTCAGAGAGTCCATTAAAGTGTTGTCATTTCACTCTATTTCATCATGAAAAACACTGTGCAGTTTGAAACAGTGTCTCCCTAATAGGAGGAAATCAGTGTAATTTAAAATGTTTTTGGTGACAGGGCTGCGCAAAATGTTGAAAGACGTGCAGTGACAGGCGGGAAGCAAGGTATTTCACCTGTACTTCATTAAAACGTGGAAAGCTGGAATATTGTGGGCTGAATATTTTGAATATCTTTCAGTGACAATCATACTACCTGCCTTGACCACAAACTCAAAAGAGGGTTCATGTTCGAGGATTTCTTTTCCTTTAATTGTGCAGAAAAATTACAGATATCCTACAGTAACACCATGTGTCAAAATCATCTTGAGTTTTGACAGATTGTTAGCGGGTTATGTGTGGATTTCTTCGGTAAGAGCTGAATGTGATACAGATGTCACATCAGGTGGGCAAAGCCTGTCAAATTAGCTTTTGTGCTCCCCTAAATTGATCAAAATTCATTATATTATAATAAAGCTTGAATATTATAAATGTGTATTGATAAATAATTAAACATTTGCAAATGAATTCATAGGATAAATGTATCATTAATATTTTATTCATGTACAATACTGGTTAACTGTTGAATTTAAGATGTTGCACAGCCACCACCATCAGCCGGGGCTGCAGCCCCCAGAGGAGGTTGGTTAAAAACATCTGGATGGCCTGGATGTTTTTATCCAGCAATTGACAAAAGGCCTCTTTACACTGTTATTTTTTCAGCTTTATTGCTGAAACACTTGCCACCTATGGCAGAGGTATTGGTATTGGAAAAAGAACAATAGAGTTCAGATTAAAGTGCAGCAGATGTTGAGACAATCAACAAATGCAGTTGGCGTCTTTCAAACATGCTGTCAGATTAGCTGGATGCACTGCCGCGGACCACCCCGGGAGGAGTGGAGGAGAGCGGAGATAAAAGCCATGCTGGAGCCATGCTCCTGGGTAATGTCCAGTGAAGAAAATTAAAAGGATGAAACTGGACTCAGGCTGGCCAAACAACGGGAAACCAGAGTGGCCCACTCCACCACTGGATCATGATGTTATGCTTCATGGAAAGATTGTACTCCAAACTGATGGGTGCAACATACAAGACTCCAGCAGGATGAGGGGAGGCAGACCTCTGTTTTTACATCAGTGATGCAAAAAATGTACTACAGAATTGTGTATACATTTAGTTTATTTTGTTAAATCCATTTTCATTGTACAATCCTGTGTTGTATAATGATAATGGCATAAAACCAGCGTGGTTTGGCAGCATTTAGATCTAGAAAATAAGGTTATATGTAAGCTGTGTCCAAATAAACTGGTGTATAACCACTCCACTGGAGCGATGAGTAACCACATTCTGCACAGGCATGTGGATGTAAAGCTGGCTGCTAGTGCTAGCACTGCTAACTCTAGCCACACTCTGCAAATCAAGAGACAGTTTGGTATTTATGAGAGGAGACTGTGATGCAAAACGGTCAGTTTTTGTCCAACCATCACTTTTTGGTTGTACACTTGTTCAGGAAAAAAATAACTGAGGACTGATATGATGCAGAAACACTTCAGGGCACAGCATATCATAGCTTGCTTTAGGCTTTGTTTTACTTAATATAAGAGGGGGATTCTGACCAGTGTCTTGTTTGCATGCTCCACCCTCAAATACCTTGCAGTGGTTTGGTCCACTACCCACCTATAACCACGGGTCTCTTTTTACTGCCAAAATATTAAATATATGAATTAAGTAACTATCCATTGTCCAGACCAGTGAGAAGTATACACTTATTTATTATTTTTCTAAATTATTCCCTTGCAGACTGTAATCTCAATCAGCACTCCTCTGGCAGCAGCAAACAGTGTCTCTGTCTCCTCTTGTACCGTGCATCCCAGGCTGGATACTGACAGCTTTTACTATGCTTGTGGGGACACTCTTTGTCCCAGCCCGCTCTGAAAGTTTGTGACAACAGGCAACAGAAGAACAGAGGGATGACACAGACGGAGAACATGGTGGGTGGTAGAGAGCACATTGTTGCAACAGACTTGATGAGAAGAAGTAACCCGGTTTGTTTCGTTCACCCTTGATGCGTACTGTGAAGATCCTGTGTGCCCTCACTGGCGCCGGCGCTGTTTTAATAGTTAGCTGACTGAGAGAAAGAAATGGTTTGGGTTGTAGACCAGATGCCCACTCAGCTATCAATCAACAAAGGGACTCCCCTTTCAGTTATGCTTTTATATCACCACTACTGGTCTATTCAAATGTTGTGGAGACAATAACGAGACTTTCCTCAATTTCACAGCAACCTTTACAGCACCTCCTAGCATTAGCAGGCATTTGTGATTGTGCCTGGTAAGCGTTTCAGCACTAACTATGCTCATGTTTTTACAATAAAGGGAAATGAAAACAGCTGAATCTTGGTCTGATAATGGCCTGTAGAGCCACAAAAGGGGGTAAATGAGTGAATGGGAGATAAAAACCTATAGCCACCAGAAGAGCTATTTAAAGGGCTGCGGCAAGATACAAGGGGACTGTGACGATGGCAGATCTTTTGTTCCCAACCTTCAATGCAGCGAGGGCTCCATTCTCTCTCAGTCTGAGGCCCTCTCCCTCCATCAACAGCACAGATAAGTGCAGGTCCCACAGAGAGATGAAGGAAGAAACAGATTAGAGAGAAAATCTGATGTACAGAAACACC
Source organism: Lutjanus erythropterus (assembly GCF_056507025.1). Taxonomy (NCBI): domain Eukaryota; kingdom Metazoa; phylum Chordata; class Actinopteri; order Lutjaniformes; family Lutjanidae; genus Lutjanus; species Lutjanus erythropterus. The sequence goes on from NC_139324.1 coordinate 36,524,176, forward strand.
AGCGGCTCCCCCAGGACAGAGAAGGGCTGGTTTAATGTCAGCTCTGCACCCCGTCACTCTGACAGAGGAAGAGCGTCCACCATCGCAATGAAAGAGGATTCACTCAGACAAGTAGAAATGTAACACTAGCAGATATGCAAATAGTGTGGCTGAAAATGTAAAATTATGGTAAAGTTTTTGCAAAAACATCCATTAGTGATTAATGTTGCAAATTTATAAAACAGACAGCATTGCAATATTTCCCATACTGAACTTTTCTCTTTTTTTTTTAGCTTTAGCGTTGTTCTCTGGAATCCAAGTTAAGATTTATGAAAACAATTTCATTAAGCAGCTTCACAAAGCCAGACGAGTGGACTCTTTCGCTCCTCAAAAACCTTGAACCTTACACAACTGTTAGATGCTGCAATAGTAAAACGAAGCACAATATTGCAGTCTATATATCAAGGATAATAAGTGACATCAGTCTCAGTCAAAAGCATATTAAGCCTGGATGCCATAGTGTCATAATGAATAATAATACCTTTATAAGAACATATAAGGCGAGGCATATAAGCAAAAAAAAGCTCATTTTGAGTGTGTCTGCTGCTTGGAGCATATCCCAGTAATCAGTTTTTGGTTTCTGGGTGTTTGCCAAATGGATGTGCATGGTTCCCTCACTGTGGATGTGATGCTAGATTTCAGCCAGGAGTACCTGAAGCACTGTGGGTGACAGTGATTATGGCAGTGATAGTCTACTCCAGGCACTGATATGTGTGCTAATATCACTAGCAGAAATAGCGGTAGCTCAATCACAGAGGTTCATATACTGTACATCTTTATATCCATGGCAACGGCTGTGCATGCAGATGCTGCTGTCAAACTTGGTTTACTTCAGTCTGTTATTTTTTAGGCTTTGATCCTGAAATACCTACAACAGAAACACACTCATAAGCATTATAAAAGGAAGTGTGACATTTGGATTAAAGAGCAGTGGACCTTGAGACGACAATACACACAGAGTCTTTCAACCACCCAGACAGATCAGTCGGACACACTGCTGCGGACCAACCTGGAGGAGAAGTGTGGACGAGAGACACGTTGACACAGCTTTACTCTGTAAAGCTTTATACATCTAATGAATGCCAGAAAATTCAAATGTATTAAAACTGTAGCGTTTGTTGGACTAGAATAAAAAAATCTGTCATATCCATATGATATTTTGTTTTTCTCATTTTGATACATCAAGTATGTATAAAAAAATCACTGATTCATTTAAGAAAAAAAAACAAAACTTGTTTCATCTCAGTTGGTTTGGTTCTATTTTGACAACAGGATCCTTTTTTATTTCACCTTGTGCAAATAACAGCTTGATCAGTATAATCTGAATAGATCAGTATCACATACAGATTATAATGGCCATTTCAGTGAAAATCAATTAAGAAGACTTAACACTTGCTAAAAACTGTTTCCAACATCAAAGTGATTATAATGAGAGCAGATTCCACACATATATATATATACATAACACATAAATATCTCAATTTCCAATTTACAGTTATCTTGAGATGAAATTTCAATCTTTATCTAGTTTATTTATCAGTGTATTTGTGATTGTGGTGGGCAAAGTGCAGACTGCATCATGAAATTTGATAGAATAATGATTTGAGGATTCACAGATGAATGAGAGGGGCGGGTTTGAGCTCTGTTCATGACAGGCTCCATTGTTGTGTAGATTCAAATTACTCTTTTTTTCATATTTTTTATTTATATAGATTTTCCATTTAACATACAAAACACTGATGAATGTTGTCATCTGAAGTTGCAATTATGTGGAAAAAGATAAAGGATACTGGAAGGTAACAAAAATAGAAATAAATAAATAAAATGAGCAACAACCAAAACAAACAGATCATGTTAAGAAAACAAAACAAGGAGAAAAAGAAAATAAACACGCACACAAAAACAAATAAGCACAGACAAAAAACAGAACTCATGCATCACAGTGCATTCAAGCATAGATTAGACAGTCATATAGTCTAATAATGGGTCGCAGGTTTTATGAAACCTCTTAAAAAAAAGCAGTAACTTTCTGTGGCTGAGCAAAGAGACTAAAATCACATGGAGCTGAGAGCACGCCAAAAATACTGATAATGGGGGAAGGCATAATACTACAGCTGTGTGCCTTGGAAACAGTGCCAAAAAAAATGATGACCAGAAAGAGGCAAGTTTTTGGGCGAGACCAAAGCATGTCTGCACCTGTCACACATGTCACTAACATCTGGAAATATTCTCGCAAGTTTAGCTTTGGAGAAGTGCAGCCGATGTAGCGCTTTGAACTGTATGAGGGCATGTGGAGGAGGAATGGACCCTAGAAAGGGCTGTGTTCCATTCCTTATCTTACAGTGGGACCCCTAGGTCATTTTCCCATTGTTCCTGAATGTAGGACAAAGAAGGATTATATCTATCCATAATCTTAGCATAGATCACCGAGACCCTGACCTTGTTTGTCATATTGACTCCTAACAAAGAAACCAAGCAAGATAACAGAGGGATAGTTGGAAAATTAGTAAATTTGAAAAAATGAATGCTAGTCAGTCCAAATTTCCTGGCTACTTCTTTAAAGCTGGTGAAAGTTTCATCAACATATATGTCCCTGATACTACGGATACTCTTATCATAAATGAATCATATTTTAACAACATTTAGTAGAATCACCAAGTTTTGTTTATGCATATGTTGGCTTTTCTGTGTTGAACACCAGCCCTTGTGCTTTACACAACATGCCCACCAATTTAAGTAAACCCAACTCAAATCTCAGTCAGTTATTATTAAGGCCTGAACAGGAACCGGTGTCATCACCCTCACAGGTGGCAGACAGTCCATTAACACATTACCTGGAATGGCACATAAAACTTTACAGCCTGGACATCTTCCATTTATCAGACGGTCACCTCTGGTTTAAGGCCTGGCAGAAGCCCTGCGCTCTGACAGCTCGAAGCTTGATTGAAGTCTAACCGTGTCCTCTTGGCAAAACTAGAACAATAATTAATGTTTATTGCGTTTTAAAGAATCCCCTGTCACTCATCGTCATCGGCATAAATTCTTTGATAATCCCAGGATCATCCGGAGTATTTGTATCTGTTATATTAGCAATCTGATTTGTAGTATTGCCACTCATTTATATATGAAGGCTGATAGCATTTTCAATTTTAGCTCACCTTGTGGTACAGCGTTAATGCAGCCTCTTAAATGCAGGTAACATACAAATTGAACTGGACCTTATCTAGAAAGCAATTTATTTATCAATTTCTGGGTGTGCTTGCAGCATGGCTCGAGGGATGGCAATGTCTGTCTGTCAGTCTGTTGACCCACTTTAGTCCAGATTAATCCTGATGACTTTTTATTTGTGACTTAAAGTCAAATGTCTGTGACCAGGGCACTGGACGGTTTACCATGAACCTTGGTTAAGACATTCATGGTATTTTCAGCATGAATTTTAGTAACTTTGATCCTCTGACTTTTCCTCTGGCGCCATCATCAGGTCAAAATTTCAGTTTCCCAGTACTTTGGTTTATGATTAAATAACTGCAAAACTAACATTTCCATCAGTCTCAGCTGTACCTTGTGTATAGAATTAGGGAATGTTAGTGTAGCAGAATAATGTGTGTTGCATCTCTGTTTGGTGTAAGTGGGCATGTACTGTGTGTTGTCTGGCTTTCTTTGGTGATTCATTAAGGTAATACCTAATACCACCATGCACTTGAGACATCAGCATGCTAAAATGCTAACCTAACCTGATGATGGTGAACACGGTAAACATTATGCCTGCTAATGCTTGCACTGTCATTCTGAGAATGTTAGCATTACTAGTACACTAAATGCACAGCTGTATGACTTAAGATAAGTAGACAGGCACAAAAAAGAAAAGATTAGCCATGCTAATGTCTTTGTGAGGCTACAGAGCAGCTGGCATATGGTGACCAACATCCTGGTTTGTCACAAAACCCAACAAATATCTGCAAAAACACTAAAATGTCCTGGTCTTCAACATTCACTACAGAACTGTCACACTTTTTGCCACAAATAAAACAAGTCAAGTTCAGCGAGGTGCACCGGACCCTCACTTTAATATTTTGCATCCACAGTTGAAGTCTGAATAATAAATACTAAGCGTAAGGTGTTAGGTCTTAAGCACACAAACTGTGTGTCTCCGTGCACACCTTTTACAGTAATTCAAATATTCATGCATGTGCAGCAGCACAGTGTGCCAAAGGGCTGGATCAGCAGGTGTTGTGATTTTTAAATACTCTTGCAGCCAGTCATGTACTGCTCACTTAGATCTGAGCCAGCTGTCACATTTAAATGTGATAACAACAGCTCAGCAATATTAAGAAACTGATTCAGTGATGATTACACCAGACTAATGGTTTTTTAGCAATAATTTTAACCTCGTACATGGTCACAGAGTTTACAGCTTTCAGTATGTTTCAAGGATAAAAAAGTTGGAGAGGTTATGATGAGTCATAGTAATATAATTTTAAAAAAATAATAACAAGCTGAATATCTAGTTATAACTGGCTAGTCTGATGTGTGTACAGGTCTGTATGGTTATACTGGAACAGCCTGGTTTTGTTTTCAGGTGATTTAATGAAGGTAATCACAGTGAACAGCGATGCATAACAGCACTGCACTCTGGCATAGCACTTCTCAGAGGACGATTTAACAGCTCTTCTGTCTTCAGATGCTGCAGGGATTTCGTGAACTGAAGAGAAGCTTACAGGACAAAGCAGCTGTGGACAGCTGTAAGAATCACCCATGGTCATTCAAAGATGGCAGCTATAAGAATCACCTACATTCATTTATAGATGAATGTAAACTGATTTTGCTGCTTTAACCACACTGAATGCTATTTTCACTGCCATTGATTTCAGATGCACCTTAAGTCATTTTGCTCTAGAGGGGAGCACGTGGAGCATACATGTGCAGCGAGCACGAATAAAAACAGACAAAATACTAACAGTTTTATATAAGAGAATATGCACTTCAGAATTCACAACAGATGGAAATGGAGCTTAAATGCAGCCTGGATCGTCATCATTTTGAAGAAAAAGAGTTATCACCTTGCGCTCTCCACCTCCCACCACTTCTCTGCTGTCACCTCCCACCACACATTAAATGCATTAACATAGAGAGAACTGCATCATGCAATTCCTTTCTCATTACAGCACAACGGCACACACCTGTTTTCCTTGACATTTGCCTAAACGCAGGAGTAAAAGGGACATAAAAGATTGAAAATCAGTTTGCAGTGTAATCGCACTAATTTCAGCACTTATCTTCCCTCCATACGTGTTCTATATATGTTCATCCTGCGCAGAAAGCCAGAGACAGTTCACACTTATATTCACTCCTATGGGCAATTTAGAGTCACCAGTCATCCTACATGTCTTTGGTCGTGGGGCAAAAACTGGAGCATCCAGCGGAAATCATGCAAAAAATGTTCACACTCTACAAAGGCGTTTAAACAGTTTTATACAGAATTATAAAAAAAAGCTTTGTATCTATGCAGTACAAATAGTAAATGAGGATATAATAAGAATCAGAAACAGGGTTTTTGCCAAGAAGGTTTTCATACAAGGAAATTGCAGCAGGCACAAAGTTTTCCAGCCTCCTGGATATGCAATCCACTGAATATGTACAGCAGTGTTTCCCCTCTTGCCCCGCCCAGCCCATAGACTTTACATTGTGATGACATCAGAGACTTAAATCATGTTTCTTGGCTCAAGGAAAATTATAAAAACTACAAAAACTCCATTGATCGAGAATGAGTGTTACATTATACATAAATATGATAAAGAGAAAGAGTCATAAAGAGAATACCCCTGTTTATATATTACATCTGTGGTCTATACTTATGTCAATATTTCCTGGTTCATACAAAGCCCTCAGGAAGTGCGCTGGATTTTAAAGACATTGTGGCCAAACCATATTATGATAATGTCACATGCATGCACTGCAACCCAAAAAGATTTTTCCCCATAGACTTAAATTGTGAATTGTACATTGTAATTTTTTTTTTTTTTTGCGTCACAGCCCTTCACAAAATTATTTCGTTCTCTATCAGAATTTAATCCATTCAGTCCAATAACATTTGGACAGTCTAAAAGAGCAGTACGATTAAATCAATTTACCCCATTCAAATTAGCAGAGGGCTAAATTGGAAGTTAGCTGCTCAGCCGAAGGGAGTCTCCACTGTGCCTGCTCTATGGGCCGCACATAGGAATAGGACGCCCACCAGCAACACCACATCTTTTAAGTCTTAAGTCTTAAGTCTTTTTAAACCATTACCTCTTGAGTACCTCAGATTTCTTCCCACAATTCTATAAAATGCTTGTTGAAACAAATACGCGCCTCAGATTCATTTGACACAAGGATGGGGTCAACAACAGTATAAGGAGGCAGGTCTGAAGAACAAGAATTGGCAGAGAAATATTTTATGGTTTGCTGAAATCTCATAGGGTCATTCACACTGTCTGTGGTGTATAAATAATCATCTGTTTGGCTTTTTTTTTTTTTAAATGGAAGCACTGCAGCAATTATTTAGTTGATGGAAACGTTGCCCGTCAGCCTCAGAGCCACACTTCCTGGGTTTGACCCAGAGCTGACTCCTCTTGTGTAAGAGACCGGCCAGCTCAGAGGTTAACCAGGGGCTATAACCACCGCTCTCCCTGAACCAGCAAGGAGTGGGAGCGTGGTTGGTCATAACATAACTAAAACTGTCATAAAAAAACATTCCCAAGCGAGGTCAGCATCGCCAATCAATAAAATATGGTTCCATTAAAACTTGAAATACATCATGAAAGAAAGATTGCACAATAACGTGTTTATGCAGCAGCCATTTGACATGAAATAGTAGGATAAACACAGGTGTTACCAATGATACTAATTAAGTTTCTGTTCCATTCAGGTCAAACAGAGTCACGGTGCTGATATTGTGCATGCTGGCTCACTGAAAAGGCTCTGCCATGATGATTATTAGTATCACTGTAACATCTGTGTTTACGCTCCCTGTAAGCAAAGTTATTATTTTGAGAAAAAAAAAAACATGTAATTGAAAATATATATAGGGCACTGCTGAGGTGCACCTGACTATATGTATGTGTGCAGCCCCCTCACTCAGATGCATGTCTATAGGTCCTGTTTGTGCATGTGTGTGTATTTCAAGCTTCTGTATGTATGTGCAAAATTACAACAAAGAGAAAATAATGTAATTTCCCCTCAGGGATTAATTAAGTGAAATTGAGTGCTCAGTAGTGCTGGGCCAGTCAGTAGGTGTAGTGCAGGTCTATGGCAAACACTTCATTATAGGTTAGTTACTGAGTAAATTACGTGTGTGCTGAACCTTAGTGACGGAAAAACTAAAGATTTAACTGAGAAAAAAACAAACTGCTTTTAGAAACTTTTGGAGTTTGGCTTCACTGTTTGTCCACAGCAAAGACCAACGGAAGCAGAGGGTATAATGTGAATAATTCACATAAACTGAGATGACCTGCCTTCCCGTAATGAACTGATAGGATAGGATAGTTACTGCTGATGAAAACCCAACATTTTATGATCTTTCTGGTCAATAATAAAAGCTTTTGTACAACAAAAGAATGGGGGGACTTCTATTGTGAATTGAATTCAGAAAATGAAGAGTTTATTCACCGTTTTACCCAGTACCCAGATGGGTTGCTGTCCTCTATAATGGCGATGCAAATCCCACCTATGGAATGACGTGCCAAGTCAAACCAAGTCGAGCCAAGCCTACACATGAGTACAGAAAATGGGTGCTACTGTGACATGATGTTGTGTTCTATATTTAGTATCATAATTTCCTTTTATGTGTGAAAGAGTTAAGTTCTGTCACAGTTAGACAGTCTGCAGAAAATCTGCTTGCCAGAAGGAGCTCTACCACATCCATGTCACTTATTGTAAAATTATCCATTTTTGTCTTTTCAACCTTTCATGGGCGAACAGAAAAAAGGGGGAAAATTACAGCAGCAAACAAGCACAGTACTGAGAGCAGCGAGACATTTTGTGCACAGCTTGGCAGTACAAATGCCATTTCATTAGGAGGAGAAGGTCAATTGTATCCATCACCCTTGTTGAGATAAATGAACAATTGTGTGGCAACTAAAAGATCATCAATTGATGAAAGACTAACATTGATCTGAAGAAAAAGGCCTCGGAACCCTAAAACATTAGTTAGGCTGTGTTTCTTTAACAAAATCAGCCTCTGAGGCACAACCATAAATGCTAAGCCTTTAATTAGCATGTTAAATGAATGCAATTCTGCACTATTATACATAATTAGCAGGTGTCTGAGATAAGGGCAGATTATTCATTCGTTTATCTATATTAATTAGCACAGGGGTGACCTATGAAGAGTCATGTTTATAACGGTATTACATCCGTAGACTACTAAGACGAATCCAGAAATATATTTCAATACTTATAACAGTTTGCTTTAACACCAGGCTTGTGTGTTGTTTTTTTTTTTTTTGATTGATTATACAGTTTTGTTCCTAAGACCAAAGGAAGACACCAGGTTTATTCTGAACGCTACCTCCCTATAAATATGCAGAAGATAAAAATAGTGTATTTTCCCTCCAGGTATGCTCTTTAGCCTAAGCAACACGGACACAGACACAGGCCGGCGTAAAATCTCTGAGGGAAGTCTAGTTGGGGAGAGTCGTCCCCCCAGTCGATGCTTGAATAATGTATGAAGAATCTGGAGACATCACTTAGAGATGCTGTCAATATCAGCTGGGGCCCTGCCCACCCCTGTGGCTGCTGCCCTTTACCACAACCTTTAAAAGGTGGATTCCCTTAATGCGGACGCACTTGTTTTCTAAAACACCCAAATGATAAAAACAAAAATAAGCCTTTCAGCTGCCACAATAATGCGCACGGGTGTGGGCTTTGTGGGAGGACAGGGGAACATTTCCTTATCGATATATATATAAATAGAAGGGGGTGAACTGGTACTCCAGTCGGTTCTCCCTCAGTTGTGTTTACTGTGTTCAGCAAAACACCAAAGATAAAGGAATAGGAGCATAATTCTTATAAGTTCTGAATTTTTTTTACATTTACTGGTAATGTTCTGAGTGACAGCTGGGAACGTGATGCAAACGACACTTGATACCAGTGCACCCAGTGCGGATTAGGGTTAGATGACAAAAACAACTGGATAAGGACGGGGAAAGACTGTGGTTTTGGTTAAATATTTAAAAGTCAGTGCATCACATCTCTCATATCTGTCTAAGGAACCAAACCAAGCGCACTTGACCAAGGTTACCCACTTTACCAAGTGCTTAAAGGAGCAATATATAACAAGAGTGAGTCCAAAAATGAGTACCACAATCCACATCCACATGGCTGCCTGTCTCACTGCCTGCCAAACTCCATTGACATTTTTCTCAATTTAACCATTATAAACACCTATTTCTTCTACAAGATTATTAATTATTCCTTATAACTAATAAACAAACACTCATTCTGCAAATATTTGGTATTAATCTGAACTCTAATTTATGGGAAAAGGGCAAACAACAACACAAGTTATAGCCTGTAATAGAAATATCAAAGGAGGACGTTGTTGACAGAGAAGTGAGCATTTCAGTTTAGCTTGTGTCCTTAATCTCTGATGACATATCATGGTCATTTTATGATTTAGTAGAGAAATACATTACGGATTTCTCCTTTAAGCTACTTGAACATGACAATTAAAACCTAAATCGCACTTCAGTTTCCAGGAGTCATTTTGTGGATTAAAAAAAAAACACATAATCCTGGCAGCATCTGAATTGAATTAATTATCTGTGTATATTTTGTAGCTATGCAAGTGTAGCATAAAGCATTGGTTCCCAACCTGCGGTCCGGGCCCCGGCCTCCAGATTACCTGAATACCTCAGTAAAATAAAAAACCCTGACAATAAATCACAGCAGGAGAACAAATATGGATGGTCAGATAATCATAAAAATTCCCTCTTTGGTTAAATTACCATCCAACACTGTAAAAGAGTCTCAGTCAACACCAACACAAGCACACCTTCCTTTTCAAATTCTTGTTCATATGTGATACGCCTCCTGTTCTTTGGTTGGTAAAAAACTCCCTGTCCTCTCACTTGCGCCTGCATATTTTTTCTTATATGAATCCAAATATTTCGTGGTAGATGTGGTTGCACTTATTCCTTTGTTTACAGCCCAAAAGTCAAGGCACATTTAACTGTTAAGAGAGATAAAAGCTGATGTGATAAATCTATTCTCAGTTGCTCACATAAATGTTTAACATTTAGCATCTCTGGATGAAAGGTAAGTGCTCTATTAAATCGCAGCTCTTTTGGGGGTTGATTCCTGCAGACCTGAAGAGTGAGTCTGCAAGTCTGGAAAATATCTCAAATTCAGCTTTAACTCATGCAAGTTGCAGCAGACACAAGGCGCCTCAGATCAATAGTAGTGGTTTCTAGTAGAAGGTTTTTCGGTTGTTAGTTTGTCTAATGTGTTGCGCTTTAAATAAAACCAGTTTTTCAAATACGACCAAATCGGCGTCTACATGGTAATTATCTGAGGGCTCCCTGTAAGCCCACTTTGTTTTCATGTAGTCATCAGAGTATATTAAAGATGGGGTAGGAAGTTTATTTTTGGTGTTATTGGGCAAAAAAAAAAGCCATAATAACCTTTAATCGTAATCTAATTCAAGTGGTCTGAGAGAAAACCAGACTTCTGTTCCTCCTCTTGGTTCTGTTTCAGCCTGTGACCAGAAACTTCGCCAATTCACACGTTGGTGAGATAGTTACTGAGATGTTGTTGTTATTTTTGAATCTCATTCCCAAAACATCCGTATTTGACAACCTGGGAATGAGACTCAACAATCAGCTATCTTCCTCCGGAATCACATACCACATAGTTCAAACTAGTAGTAAAAAATGACAGTTTTTTGAAATAAAAATGAAAAAAAAAACAAACAAACAAAAAACAGTGTGTGTCCAGCACTCACAAACACACACACCCTTGCTGATTAGGAACGAGGGGTAATTGCTTTCAAAAGATTATTTTTCTCACAGCTTCACAAATTCACTTTATTTGCATGAATGTTTGGTGAATAATATTGCCAAAACACTAGGGACATTATTACATAACACAGAGGACATACAGTACATTATTATATTACATTAATATATATGTTATGATTGTATTCTGTTGCATCCCTGAACGTGATGACATGGCTCTTGTGTTGTAGTCTGGTTTGTCTCGGTTCATGTGTATATCTGACGGCATGTCAAGTCCAAAGGAGTTTTTCTTTTTACCTCCTCTGTTCCTTTTCATTCTCAGACAATGAAGACTGTATGTAAAAGCTGCAGGAGGACAATTACATGACTGATCAAAATAGTTTCACCCACTCAGACCGTCTTGAGATATCTGGTGTGTATTTAAACAGTAGGGGGGTAAATACTGTAGAGGGAGCTGCAATTAAAAGCCTTTATAGAGGATGCAGCTGAATAAATGACACACAAGCTGTGGGAAGGTTTTCAGGAAATTGGTGGGAACTGCTGCACTTTGTCTCCGAGAGAAACTGAGGAAAGAATAAAGACAAACCTTTGAGTCAACAGACTCACAAACACAGTGTGAAAAGCTGTGGTGGGATCTTGATTTCACGTTGGCAGGTAAGTCCAAGATGAGAACTAAATATAAATACTTTGTTACTGTTTTTACTTTTATTTCCTATATTTTAACACAAATATCTGTACTTTCTATTCCTTACATTTTCAAAACAGGCTCGTTACTTTTGTTTTAATCTATTTGAGGGGATTTATTGATTATTTTTATTTTGTGTCATTATGCACCAACACCTACACTGATTTAAACCGAAGTGAATGGGACAATAGCACATAGAAAATATGATTTCATGGTGTGTCCATCAGTGCATATCATATCAGCTAGACTGATGTCACAAGATGAAAATGAGATCAAATGAAAAAGCTGTTACAAGACGTAAAAGATGCAACAAGATGAAAAAGACATAACAAAAGATGTAGCTGGACCAAAAAAAAATCGAAAAACAAAAACAAAGAACAATGTAAAAGATGTAACAGGACAAAAAGACAATAAGATGAAAAATATGAAACTAGAAAAATTGATGTAAAAGACAAAATAAAAAAGAAAGTAAAACACGAAAACAAGACGGAAAAGACGTAACAAGGAACAAAGATGTAAGAAGACAAAAAGACAACTGGACAAACAAGACAAAAATGATGAAACTAGAAAAAATGATGTGAAAAGACATAAGCCTAAAAACAATGAAAAAGACAAAAAGATAAAAAGATGTAAGAAAATAAAAAAGACATAACAAGACAAAACAGATGTAAGAGGACAAAAAGACAACAAGACAAACAACATGTAACAAGACAAAAATGATGCAATAAGACAAAAAAGACGTAGATGAAGAGAAAACATAAAAGACAAAACAAGACAAAAAAAAGATTATGTTAAAGACATAACAAGATAAGGCTTTTGAACAGCTTTGAACAGAGATGGACAGTAAAAATGTCCTTTAGTAGAGGACTACTACTTACTTTTGTACTTTAGGTACATTTCAACACCTGTACTTTTTACTTTTACTTGAGTAAAGAAGTTGAATTTGTACTTTACCAAAGTCTTTTTTTTAATCCAAGTGTCTGCAGCATGTGTGTATTTTTGCCACCTCTGTCCAAATAAAGCCGTTGCATCTCCTCATTCTGTAAATACAGAACACATCTCGGTCAAAGAAATAGAAATGCAGCATTACCCCGGCGGTTCGACAAACCATCCTGTGGCAGGAAGGTCACAATTTCCAGCGAGCCTCCCCTTTTAAAAGTCAATGTGTCTGTCTCTGCGTGAGCACTTAATGAAAACCCAAACCTGCGCAGGGTCTATCAAAAAGCCCACCATGCACTCTGCACTCTCAGTATAGCCCCTCTCTGGCTGAAGTGAAGCTATACTGCATTATCAGAGGAATCTGCAAAGCCGGTGTTATTATCACTCTGTATCTTTAGCATGATAGTTGGATGTTCAAAACTCTACATGTGCGCACTCTCAGCTCCCAGTCTGCCCCATTTTAGCAGATTTTCTACCAGTCACTGAAACAAGTTTTATACATCAGGGACCCGCGTCTACTTTGGCAGAGTCTGCAAGATTAATAGCGTGTTAATAATTGTTATTCTGACTCTGAGCTGCATTGTTTCCACTGACAGATATGAGTTGCTGCTGTTCACTCGGGCTCATTAGAATTATATTAACAAAGTGAATACAGGCTTCCTTGTGGATCAGCCGCCTAAAGTGAATGTGTTAACTTTGACCTTAATATTTAGTTTAGTTTGTTGCTTACTGAATATTTTAGTTGGTTGAAGGCACATTTTACCCCAAAATCAAGAATATATTTTTTCCCCTGGCCTGCAGTGATATTTAGTAGTTTTGGCAGATTGTAAAGTAGCTCCTGTAGATAGAAAATGATTCCCACGTGAACCTGCTCACAACAAGGTCTGTGGACTTTTTTTTTTTTCAAATGTACTTTTTGGTGCTTTGAGCACCACAAGCTGAGTGCCGTTTATTCCCATTACACTGGGCAGAAAACCGACATCTCTACAGCTGATTTCTCCAAAACTCTGCAACTTGCACCAAAAAATATAGATGGATAAATAGCGCTGCAAGCCAGAGGAAAAATATGTGTTTCTGCTTTGGGGTAAACTGTCCCATTAAAGTGACATTTTAGTGTTTTGTTTTTGTTCAGTTTTAGTCAAGATTTCATCCATGCAGTTTTAATTTTAAGCTAATTTTATTCAATGTTTTAGTCATAAATTTAGTCAATGTTTAAGTCATAATTTTCTCAGACAGTTTCATGGTACTGTAATGGATTTTGCTGAAGGATATTTCTCCTGCCTGTAAAAATTCCAATGAGATGTTAAGCAAGCCTGGAATCAAGGCCGGCTCCAGGATTTTATCCCTCCTGGTGCTAAGAGGGGGCTTGACCCATATGTGGGGTGCTGAGGAAACAGTCGATTTTTATGAGTTCAGAGTTACTTGATACGGAAGTTCTCGTTTTTTTAATGAAAGGAGATATGGCACACAGCACATTCAATATAAATGTAGTTTTTCAGCAAATTTGGCCGAAGACTATTCAGCAGAATAGCTATAAGTCAGATGAAGGTGAAAGACTTCAGCACCAGTGTCCATGCAGCTACAATAGGAGCACAATACATCCAAAATGTGTCATAACAAGTGTATTCATTCCATATGCATGATCAGACGACTGTGCATTGGTAATAATATTTCAGCTATCATGTCAAAAATGAAAGGAGTAATATCCGCAGTGCAGCCACAACATGAAGCACATTTATCCCTGTGTCTATCAGCTGTGCACACATAAAATGAGCTGCCTGGTTATTCACTTTCACATATTTCTTTATTTAAAAATACAAAAATAATTAAACATTCCTAACTGAGGCTACACAGGTATGTGGCATGGTCAAAGCCGTCCCCAGTCCTGGTGTAGCACAGTGCCTGAAACTCTAGGCTGAAAACAAGGTGTGTTACTGACACATTCCTTCATATCACATAAAACTGAAAGCAAAAGTCATTATTGATGCTTCATAATTGGTTATCAGACGCTGACAACATAAACAGACTGATCTCCCCTGTGTTATGAGATTTGGTGCCATGTTTCACACAGTTGAACTCTGATTTAATAAATAATTTAGCAGTTATGCTGCAGACAAGGATTATCTGGGAAACATCACATTTATTCACTCTATATGGAGCTAAAATCAATACTGAATTATGTTAAAGGTTCCCCAAATGAGTTTGTGTCCGTTTATGAGTTTACGAATTTGGCTCTGTTACATTTAACAATGTGTTAACAGAGCAAGGAAAGTTAATCACTGAAACCCCCCAAGCAACAAATAAGTTTGAGCTATGCTAACATTAAATTAAGTCCATAAAGGGAATTAGAATTAAGAATAGAATAGAATAGAATAATAGTAAATTTAAGCATTCCTGAGGAGAAATTCATCCTCAGCGCAAGGCTTCAGCCTTTGCTTCACTTTAACAAACAAACAAACAAACAAACAAAAACTAAAAACATATCACAGAGACATAAGACGTGTTCAACACAATTCTAGACAGTCACATTGTATGACGCATCATGGTTAGTCATTTTGACACTGACCGCACGGCATGAATCAAAAAATTGTCAAATTGGTTGTGTTTTTCCACACATCTTTAATCCACGATGCACACCTCATTGGGAACGATACACATGTGCAAGATGCATTGTCACGCTGTCACATCAGGAACCCGGGACCAAATCTGAGAACACTGTGTACTGTACCCGAGCACGGTTCATTGATCAACATAAATGTTGTTTAAAATGTTTTTTAGATGATGCAAGTGTACATGGGTACAGAGCAACACTACTACTGTGAAGGCTGACTGGTGGGTGATGTGGAGAAGACACAGTACAAAGCAATCGTGCCTAATGTGAAAACACCCTGAGAGAAAAGTGACCAGAGGTCGCCTCTCTTGATTTTTTCTCTGTTCTTCCCCACCTGACAGGCCAGTAGCAAAGATGAGGTATTCATCATTTGAGTGCTGGTTGTGTTCAGCTTCTTAAGCAAGATAGATTTTAAGCAGGCTATTTGCACCCAGGCGGGAATAGCCAATGTGTTTATTTAAACCCTTGTGTAGACAAGTGCATATCCGTTTCCATCCATTATCCGTAACCGCTTATCCTGACGGGTCGTGGGGGGACTGGAGCCTATTCCAGCTGAGACCGGGTGAGAGGTGGGTTGCATCCTGGACAAGTCGCCAAGTCATCACAGGGCTGACACATAGAGACAAACAACCACTCACGCTTACATTCACACCTACGGGCAATTTAGAGTTATCAGTTTCTCTGTTATGCTGCTTTGGACTGTGGGAGGAAGCTGGAGTACCCAGGGAGAACCCACATGGACACGAGGAGAACATGCAAACTCCACACAGAAAGGTCCCGCCCCTGCCACAAACTCCCCAGCCCCCCGGCTCACTGGGGGATTCAAACTCAGAAGCTTCTTGCTGCAGGGCGACAGTGCTAAACACTGCACCACTGTGCAACAGCACTATTTGCACCCAGGCTTAAATACTTAAATTGGGAATGTGGCTTTCTGGACCATCATGGCAGAGACAAACCAAGGGCTTTCCCTAAACCTAACCAAGTAATTTTGTTGCCTAAACCAAACTGCCACTTAAACTGAAAATAATCATTAAAAAACTTTACATACTGATGTGTAATTTCTTACTAATGTCAAATTCCAGTTCCAATTCCAATCAACCACCACAACTTCACAGTGCAGGTGAATTTGTCACTCTTTATAGCTAAAACTGTGCCTGAATTAAATGGAAATACTTACCACCAAAATGTTCACTGACTGCCTGACACTGGTGAACATCATGTGACTGTATCACTGAGGTAAAGTCTGCTACATCTTAACCAACTGTCTCTGACAACTTGGCACAAGAAACCCTTATAAAGCACAGCTAAAACAATCTGTATCATGGAGTCAATTTGTATTCACATTTGCAACCCAACGAAATCTTCTTCCCCTGTCTAGGAGGAGTCTCCCGGAGAGACAAAGAGGGACAGTTCAAAGTACTCTCATGTTAAAAATCAAATCTTCTCTGTGTGTTTAAATCATCCCTAGGCTGAACAAAGTAACAGGGGAGTTTCACGCAGAGTCAAAAAAATAGAATGCCTTTAAGCGCAGTCCCTTACTCTCCTTGACAGGTGCATGTTTGTTTTCTTCTAGAGGAGGCTCTGTTTATGGAGCTCCTTTAAAAAGAAATGAGTCCCATATTCCACTTCTTGCCGTGTGCAACATTACTGAATCAGTTTTTCCCATCGCTGCCATACTCATATTGTTATTGCTCGTCATCATGTCAGTGCAAGATTTGCTGATGGCTGTTTTGGAAGCTGCAGAGTGGTGAGTCGAGTGCAAAGTGTGCCCAAATTGGTCCAGCATTGTTTTACTGGGCAGACAGATTCTGTGACAGCTGTTGTACTTGTTGCAGGCCTCAGTGTTTCCTGAATCTCAAATCACGGTCTTGACTTCGCTGCTCCGTGACAGCGGAGAGCAACTTGGCTGAATTGACCTTTCGCTAGGCCCCGCCCTCCTTAGTTACTGTTGCTACACCTGCAAAGCTGTCCATTCTCGCACTG
Organism: Lutjanus erythropterus; assembly: GCF_056507025.1. Classification (NCBI taxonomy): domain Eukaryota; kingdom Metazoa; phylum Chordata; class Actinopteri; order Lutjaniformes; family Lutjanidae; genus Lutjanus; species Lutjanus erythropterus. Next base: position 36,541,427 of record NC_139324.1, read on the forward strand.
CACGTACGCGGTTTAGAGTGATAACAGTGGGTGATTTAACAACTACCCACCTACACTACCTGAGCTTCCTCCTGGGAAGATGGGGGGGGACAACTCACTTCAACTGTAGATCTTCTCTTAAATAGGATTTCAACCATCTATGGCTCTAACTTGCTATTTGGACTGCAGTACTCACATATTTTGGACATGTAATTGCTACATATTGCTCCTTTAATGGCTGCGTAATTTACATGATACAACATTAAACCAAAAAAACTGAAGCTAAAGCTAGATTACTCGGCAAACACCGGCCAGACAGTGAGATACAACATGTATATTTATATGATAGCCAACAGAAGTACATTCATTGACACTGGAAAAGGTAGCGCAGGTATTAGTGGGCCTTGAGACGGTCACCCTGCCAGACCAGCTGGACCGCAATTGCCTCAGGAAGAGAGCTGGGATAAGAGCTAAGCTAACGAGACTCAGACCTCAGAGAGTGAGCCAGACAGTGATGTGATGGCCGCCCACCTTTCATAATTCAGCAGCCAACATCCTCCTCCTCCAACCTCCCACATAACAAATCCCAATTCAGCCCTTTGGAATAAACCACAAGTCTGCCAAATGCAGGATACTGCAGGTAGCAAGCTAGTTAGTTAGATATGCTAAAGTCTGCAGCTTATGTTAGAGCAGACAAAGACAAAGTTTGATCCTTTCCTCACAGGTGTGTTCTTATGTTTTACGTATCTGAAAGACTACAAAAAAAGATGCCAAAAGATGAGTATGGCTCTTCTTAGAGCTCCATGCACAGTGCCTCAACATGAAGAGAAATACAAAGTTTGACAAGCCTGTTGTGCCTTAGTTACGGTTGCTATGATTGGACAGTCATTGTACAGGGCAGAGGCTTAGCAAAAGGTCAACTAATAGGAAACACTTCCAGAAGTATGACTTTAAAACTCATTAAAAATTATAATAAATGTTGTTATACAATAATTAAATCCAGGAGTGATTGCATAAGGCTATGATCTCTTTATTCTGATTGTTTGTCTGCATTTCTTTGTGAGGTTTAATTTTGCACGCTGAGAGCTAATAAATCTGGCACTTTCGTCTTCAAGCAAATGCAGAGAAGGAGACATTTTGACAAGTCTGAAGTCAGGGCTGAGTGAAGCGGCCTGGAAGATCTAACGGAGTCACCCGTGTAGATTTGACAGTTCAACAGTGGCAGATGATTCGGCGGAGTTGAGGGGGGCGGGGGTTCATTATCTCCTAATTACACGAGATAGAGCTGAGGCTTACTGAGCTGGAGCAGGAAAACACCTGCAGACTCAAGTGTGTCCCCAGATTCCAGCGCCAAGCCTGTAAAATGCTGCATACTAACCAAAGGATTACAGAGCATGTTATTGCCAGGCACCTTTGGAGACGAGCAAATGAGAAGCTAAAAGCAGAGGAGAAAGGGAACGATGGATGTCGTCAGTTAAGTACGGGAGACTGGGGGCAACTGTAACATTTCTACATTTGTCATTGTAACTCACAGAATACTTGAATTACACAAGTCTTCTTTTGATATAAGAAACATTTATCGATAGAATTCCTTCACAGAATAGAAAAGAATTCCTTTATTTTCATTGCACTACAAAATTGAGTGGCAGTCCTTTGGGTGAAAACAAAAATTAAACTCTTATTTTAAATAGAGAAATGCATGCAGAATGCTAGCTAGCTTTTGCTAACAAGAAATGTCTACAAAATGTGGTTTTCTTTTCAGCATAGATGAATCTACCACATAACAGAGGAGGGTCAATTACTTGAATTGAGTTAAAAGTAGTTAAATTTAGTGAAATATGTTCATTTAATGAGATATGTTAATTTTCCAAAACGAAAGTGTGTCAGCACAGACAAGTCCTTACATTGTGCCATTCTGTATGCTAGCTAGTAACGCCTAAAATAATTTGATGAAAAATTTGCAGTCATCTAAAGTATTTCCCACAGGAGAAAAATACCATACACCCAAAAAGTAACTTTAATACCTAAAAATCTGTTTTTTGTTGAAAACCTCTGCTGAGGTAAACTGACACTGCTCCTGTTCCACTGCCTGCAAACCTGAGCATGTGCTCATCACGCAAGTTTATTTCTGCACGGGGTAACTGAATGTGCTACAATTGTCCCCTGTTTGCCCTCAGTCTTTCCCGCATTCAGCCAGTCCAATCAGTAATTGAATAAACATGTGCCTGCTTTTCTTTTTTTTTGTTGTTGTCATTTTGCTTTGTTCCCATCGGCCAAAGCCCCATTGTCCGCCAAACAGATTCAGCCGCTGCAATCATGACCGGGAAAGCATCTGCTCTGTGGCCATGATCTTTGAGAAAGTGTCAGACACATCTGGCACTGAAATAGCCACGGGACACGGTGCGCTCTTCCAGCTTGACTACGTGCAATGCTGGATTGTTAACAAGAAAAGGTTATTTGTTTCCAGGCCGGCTAAAGTGGTATAGTAACTTTTCTTTTTCCTCAAGCACATTTATACGGCACGGCCAGCTGCATGCTTTTGTGAGTGGCTGACACTATGACAAGGATAATATCATTTGTTGGAGCTGAAAATGTCTGAGGGGAAAAAAGCAGCATAGTGGCAGCTTGTTCCAGATGTTTGTGTAAATGCATCCAGTGGAGAAAAGAGAGTGTAGGAAAGTGCTTTCTTTGTGAAATGCTGGACTTTACCTGCATTACTCCATTACTCTGTCCTCAGTCAGAGACAGCTCTGGCACTCTTCCCCTCTCTGCTACAGACACTAAAGCCACGTCTCCACACAAAGGAACAATGCTTGGCTGCGTAGAAACACTAAAGTGTCACTTAAATTTTCATCTAAGGATGCCTTTGGAAAAAATGAGTAGCATGAAATCACCTGAAGGATTTCCTTAGGATGTTGTAAGAGAAAATATTTTATTTGCCCATAGCTTCTTAAATATTCCCCATAACAGTCCTTTGAAAGTGAAATAATGCCAAAATGAATTTTCCAAATAGAGAAAACCCTCTAGATGTAACATCTAACATCTTTGTAGCTAGCTAGCCAAAAATTAACATAAATCCCACATATTAACAATGTTTTTTTATTAAAACTCACTAGTTTTTGTTGACGCCTGTTGATTTTCCTTGATTGTCATACTTCTTCTGTGATTTGTTTCACAGCAGATATTCCAAGTTGATTTTGTCAGTTAGCTTACTTCTACACATCTTCTGTTTATGTGTATTTGTTATGGCTACTTGGTTAAATTTACGTTGGATTATGTGCTTGTGCTTTCCACAATTCTTGAGGAGAACAACCTTTTTATTTTTGTTTTCTGTTTGTATTGCTGATGAAGAAGTGATGCCTGTTTTTACATTTTGTTTGCATTATTTGACAATGATGACAACGTCATATAAAACAATGCTAATTCTACACCATTAGTGGTTAGCATTAGCATGTGGCTAGTGATAGCTTAGCTTGATTGTTGTATACCTTCTTCTCAACTCAATGTTGATGTGATGCAGCACAGTGAACAAAAAAAGTCCTACCTCCAGAGTTACAATACTTTTGGAAAATACGAACCCCTGAGCAGGGACTTTTTTTATGGTGGGGGGGGGGTAAATTAATGTCCTTGGAACGTCATTTAGACACCCCCCCATCCCCCAAAATAAAAAATCACAGGGGGTACCCAAGGCTTTGTCTGCTTTGACACTGGCAAAATTAAATGTGCATATGTTAACTAAAATCACAATTTATACAACAGTCTTTGGACAAAACTATTTCAAAAATTCAAAAAGTTTTTGTCCTCAGTCATCCACACCTCTGTGACGTCTCAAGCTCTGTGAAAATATACATGAACATACTCTGGTGGTTTGTTCAAAGAAAATTGTCCAGCTTATTTTTGAAAAGAGAAATTTACCACAGGTAGAGAGTAGAAGGTTCTAGGAACTGAAACAATTATTATTCGTGTTTTTGAAAGGAAAGCTTTGGACTGATTACTATTCAGCTTTTCTTAGATATAAGAAGGGGAGACTCAACAGAAAAGGTTGGTAATCACTGATTTAGACCCCGGTCCCTGCAGTGCAAACGCATTAAGTTCCTCTAAAGGTTCCTCATCCCTGGAGGGAGTTCTGTGGTGGAAACGCAGCTTAAATCTCTAACAAAAGGAGCACAAAAGCAGAGCATCTCAATCTGTGACTGACCTGAGAAAAAGAAACTGACTCAATAGTTGTCCACTGCAATAAAGGTCACCAAGATTTATCTTTTTTTAAGTGGGATCTGGTTATGATAGAGGCCGCATGGTGACAGAATGATTCTTCATCCACGAGCAAGATTGGAGGAACTAAGTTAGCTGTACACAAAAGGTTTAAAATTGGATTGCAGTGTCTCGTGTGGATATAGGCTCCTGTCACTGAATTGAGAGCAGCCCCCCCTCCACTGCTGCTGCTGCATAATGAGAAGACGCTGTGCCATCTAGTGGTCGGCCGGAGAACAACACCGTTACGAGGCTCTCAGTGGAGTAAACAAGTAGCTGTGTGCATCCAAGCTTTGCATTTATTTACCAGCCACTTCTATAAAACAAATCCGTCTCTCCAAACAAGACTAAATGATACAGCTGACTGGTGTAATGAGGCAGGAACAGAGGACAGGAACACAGAGCTTAATCAGAGCGTGTTATTGCCCGGGTCTGCTCATCAGATTTTGAAAATTGGAAATGGCTTGAATTTATTTGAGTATTTACTTGCACCTGTCTGTCTGTGCCGAGCTAAAAGAGAGCAGATGAATAGGTTTCTAAAGAATAGGCTCATTCATCACAGAGAATGCATGCTGGTTACCTTGATGCAGCACTGTCGACTGGCCTCCAGTTTTTTTGTTCAGCACAGAGACCAAACAGGCTTGATTGTGTTCGCGGGGCTGTGTTAAGGAATAAACTTCACTCTTTTTTTCTGGACTGTGAACCGAAAAAACATGAGACTCTATACAGAAGTATACACTGACATCAAAACGCCCGCTCTCAAGGCTTGTAGAGGCAATTCATTTGGTTCAATACCAGCCTAGTTCAGAGAGTGAAATTACACATCATGCCAGCGCTGTAGTGGGACATATTCTCTATTACTTAATGGAATACAGTTTGCTGAGTTGCAGGAGTGCAGGAACATAAGAGCCACAAGTAAAGCACCATGCAGGACATATAGAACAGCAAGAGAGCTGTAATGGAAACACTTTAAAATACTGCTCCAATTTTTTAATGCACAGATCATCATGAGTTAATGCTCGACTCATGGAGAACTAAAACATGCATTAATGTTTACTGCATCAGCAACTAATCGAGTGTGATTAACAAACTGAGCCATATGTGAATTATTATTAATTGAAGGAGCAATATTGCATGTGCAAAGAGGAGCGCAGCAGTCCTAATAGCGAGTTGGAGCCGCACACTGTATATTAAATAGGCTGAAATCCTATTTATTTCACAATTTATGGTTGAAGTGAATTGCCTCCCCGCTCCCTCCTCCCTAGATTGGGGTAAACTCGGGCCAGCTGCAGCAGACACTGCAGCAGCGCAGGATGTGTACAACATCGTAAATTGACAACCGCTTTAAAAGTACACACTCTGGAGTTTAAGTTCAGTGACTGTCTGTCTCACTGCTTGCCATTAAATTTAACTGTTATAACAACATCTATGAGATTATTAATGATTTTTTATGACTCACAAACATGCTTTTACTCATTTGGCATTTTTTAGGCATTAATTTAAACTTTAATTAATATGAAATGGGCAAACAAAAAAAGTTATTCCAGCATGTTCACAGACACGGCTGTAGCATTCAGAGAAGTGAGTATTTCAGCCTAACATGTTTCCTTAATCTCTGATGACATATCATTATCATTTTATGATTTCTTACCATAAATATATTGCAGTCATTGATTAATTCCCCATCAACATCTAGCATGAATTAATACTGTTGATTCATGTGTTAATTACCACAGACATTTTTTGTTGCTACTGTCCAAATCATGAATAGCATCTGTTTTAATGAATCATCAGCTAATGATGTGTGAAGATATCATTATTTAATGACTCTACACGGTGAGGATCATGACTATTAACTAATTATTAAGTATTACGTGCGGTTGTGGTTATTGGTTTTGTAACAGGCTGACAGGGCACACGTCCACACTAATGTCTGAGGTCTGGTGGGCAGTTGCACAGGGAATACTGCTGTGAAATAGCAGCAGCCAAACTGCAGTGTCCTGCCTTTGAATCTTGGGACCTCATTACTGAAACTTGTCTTAAATCCTATCTTATCTCAATGTGGGATGACATTTAAGATTATTGGTATCACAGAAACATGTTTCTTAATTGCATTTAGGAGAAAATTCCGTCTTATCTTATGATAGGGATTTAGTTAGGATGGTATAGACTGCCAAAATGGCAGCACCACTGTTGTTAGGTCTGTATGGCAACGATACTGAAGCTGGGGAACAACATGGACGCCTTATGAATAAAACGCTACTCAAACTGAATGATGATGCTTTAAAGTTCGCATCTTATCCTCTTCCAATAATTGGGAAGTAACACCAAAAAGGGTTAGGGTTTCCTCTCCTCTACATCACAGTTAAGTCTGTGACATGTCAAAGCAAAGTCTGAACGCCCGTATGTTCTTGTTCTAGACTAGTGCCAGCTGAAGAATGGAGTTTACTAAGGTACACGGTCTAAGTTTGGACTGGGCACAGTTTAGAGAGCTTAGGAACTGCTTCCATAATGGGAAGATATGATTTTCCCTATCTTGGAAACTTAAGATAAGATAGGACAAGCACTTAGGAAACTGTTCTGTAATGACGCCGCCAGAGCCTCAACCAGAAACTGTCCCGCAAACAACAAGGCATTAGGAAAAGGACTGAGTACAGTGGCATCAAAGCTGCAGACGGCTGGAGGTTGTGTGGAAGGGTGGATGTCAGACACGATCAGAAAAGATTGTCTATATGGTATGAAGGGGGATATAACGGCTGCTGTGTCATCTTGAAGCCTTTTTTTTCTTCGGACACACACTGGATGCCACAAATAGACAGTGGTGGAAAGAAAAAAAAAATACTGTGAGAATCGGTGAGTCTGCCTTTGGATACGATTCTTGAAACTGAAAGTTCATTTCGATGCTGATCTTGATCACGATATGCTGATCAGCCGGTAACAAGAAAAATAAGAGCAGCACAGCCAACAAATATCCAGTCCCTGCAGGAAGCTGCGATGTAGCGATTGTAACAGTTAACACAACTTCAACCAATCCCTGTGAATTCTGCACGACCTTGCAATTTTGTCCAATGAATGCAGCTTTTTCACTACTTTTCTTTTATTTGTGCTTTCTTTCTTTATTTTTCTTAGTGCATTCTTACTTATTTACCTCGGTTATATGTCACAGTGGTATCTCACATCTTGGGAAAAATAAAGCTAAAGAAAAACTAGTCAAAGGTTCCAAAAAGAACACAAGGTTTGTCATTGATATTGACATTTATCGATGCTCGGCTCACTTGTATTTATTACATATCCTATAATTTTGTGTGTTCTTCAGTTTGAGCTCCAAAAAGATTTTGCTTCTTTGTGGAATACCTCCCAGGTGCACTTATTCATTTACAAAAACTTTTTGTAATCTCAAGCCTTTTTTAAAAAGGCTCCTCGGAACACTCAGAACAAAATGCAGTTTTATTCTCACCAGAACAAGTTGCCTTTGATTTTTAATGAACTGATATTTTTAAAAAAGTGCCTTTTTTTTTCTGGCTATTTTAACTCACTCATACGATTTCATTGCAAACACCTAAAAAAACTGCAACATGCAGTTTGTGGTAACTGACACATAAGATAACAATATTAATTAATTATTAATTAAGTAATAGTAATTCACATATTACGACATTACTAGTTGCTGATGCATATAACATTAATGCATGTCTTAGTTCTTCATGATTCATACATTAATATCATGATGATCTTTGCATTAGTTTAACTTCAATCAATGCACATTCGTGAAGTGTTATAAAGTGTTACAGCTATAATAGCACACTCTTTTTACCTGATCTCTCCTCTCTAAAACATATCCATAGTGGATTTCACCCTGTGAGACACTAATGGGAAGCAGCAGACACACCTGGGTCACAAAATTGACAGCGAACTCCTGCCTGGTCAGTGCATCCAATTAGCAATCATGGCAAAGCCTCAGCCCGAGGCTAATGGAAATGTAGATAAGATCCTATGTACAAATTGGAGGTAGGATATAATAAGAGGCTGGCAGATGGAGACCAGGAGCCTTGAGATGCTATCTGACACATGTGCTGGCCGGCCATGCTTCTGCTGACCAAGCATTTACATCAGCTTTCAGCCACAGAGCAAGAAGAAAGAGAGATAATTATGTCATATAATAATGAATTACGCTGGCGCCGGTTCAGAGGATTGTAGATAGCGTTTGTCAGCACACCACTCACTTTGTATGGCTTCCAATTTGGTTGAGTCAAATAAAACTGGCGGTGGGGAATCTATTCACACGTGCTCTGCTGCTTTTTTTTTCTTTTAGAGAAGAATGAAGAATAATCGGAGAGGGGGGGGTGGCAGTCTCAGGGTGCCAACACTTTTCCATTACAATGTCTGAATTCAAGCCGCCTTGGCACTCAAGTGGAGACCAAACTTTCTGCTTTGTGTGCTGTGTCTCAGGGCAGCATGCATATTTCATGTTAATTCCTTTCTAATTGCATCAATGAGCAGTGAATGGAGAATAGTGTGTGGCTTGCAGTGGCTTGTGTGACTACAGGGCAGGAGTTAAAACATGCAGCGTCCTGCTCGGCAGAGTAGATCGCTCAGCCCCGACTCCCCGAGTGTAATAAAGCTCTGGGCGGCTCACCGGGGGGAGAAGGGGGGGCGGGGGTTCACTCTGCATGGTGATTTGTCAGTATGGTTGAGAATGTGGGGATATAAGTGTGGGGGCGGTTCAGAATCTGTGTGTGCGTGAAGATGGTTTTCTCTGTATTTCATCACCTCGAATTATCCTTTGTGGGCTTCTTCTCTTTTTTTGTTGTTGTTGTTTGTAAGCAAAGAATTGATTTTTCTTTTTTTTTTTTATTGTGGGCTGATGAAGGTTTCTTGTGTGTTTGCTTTGTTTCTGCCTGGTTAGATAAAAACACTTCAGCTAAGAATTACCTTAAATGTTCATCTAAGGACACCTTAAGAAAAAATGGCTCTAAGGATTTCCTTAAGGGAGAACCTTTTAATCCCTGAGGGTTATACCTAGAACCATAAGTGTAATGTATCACCTAGAACCCCCTGTGTGAGAGGTTCTGGAGAACCAAGTTATGGTGTCCACTCTCTCTGGGTGCTGACAAAAACCCACCAAACAGGTTAGTCTGAGAACCTTTTCATATTCCACAGGCTTTATCTAGAAAATCCCTAGAGGGTTCTATAGAGAACCTTTTTATATTCCAAGGGTTTTCTCTAGAACCAACCCAGGAGGTTCTATTAGGAACCTTTTTGTATGTCAAGGGTTTTGACAAGAACACACAAAGGAGGTTCTACCAAGAACCTTTTTATATTGATTTTATCAAGAACACACCAAAGGAATTCTAATAAGAACATTCAAATTCTTATATTCAAAGGGTTTTTATCTGGAATCCACTCAGGGGGTTCTCTTGAGAACATTCAAATGTCCCAAAGGCTTTATCTGGATCACACTCAGGGAGCTCTCCTGAGAACATTTTTATGTTTCAGTGGCTTCAGAACCCACCCAAGGGGTTCTACCACAAACCTTTTTATATTTTATTGGCTTTGTCTAGAACATCCCCAGAGGGTTCTACAGAGACCCTTTTTATATTCCAGGGGTTTTATCGAGAACCAGAACATGGAGTTCTACTGGGAACCTTTTTGTATTTCAAAGCTTTTAACACACCAAGGGGATTCTACCAAGAATTTATTTATATTCAAAGGGTTTTATCTGGTTCTCCTGAGAACATCTTCATGTTTCAGTGGTTTTATCTAGAATTCCACAGGCTTTATCTAGAACATTTCTAGAGGCTCCTACAGAGAACTCTTTTATATTCCCGCATCCCACATCTTCTGCATAATTAAATTTACTTTGGATTGTGTGTCTGTACTTTCCATATTTGAGAGGAAAAAAACATTCTCCGTCCATTTTGGACACGTTCATACAGGCTAACTGAATGTGTTAGCTATGCTGGCTAACAACTCACAATCATGCTAACAGGTAAAATTAAAGAATGCTGTGAGTGAAGCGTAACCATGGTAACTGGTATGTCCATGTGCTGCTGTGTCTTAACATGAGGAGACAACCTCAGAAGCTTTATGCGACACTCACAGCTTAGGGAAATATTTGCTTTTAGGGGACAAACTTAAATTTGACACTTGCGCTCCAGTGATTAATCAGTTAATTCATCAATTATATTCTCTGTTTTCAGCCACTTAAATGTGAATAATTTCTTGTTTCTTTGCTCCCCTCTGACAGTGAACTGAATATCTTTGGGTTGTGGACAAAACACGACGTTTGAGGACGTCATCCTGGACTGTGGGAAACACTGATCAACATTTTTCACCATTTTAAAAACCAAACAACTAATTTATTAATGGAGAAAATGATCAACAGATTAATCCCTGTTTGAAACTTAAGGTGGTTTATGAAAGCCGACCCTGAGGAATGAGGTGTCCTCTGAGCATCGATTCAGCCACTAAAAAAAACACAGCCCTCATAGCCAAACCCTGATTGACTGTCGGGACCTAAATGCAGTGTTTGCTCTGTAATGATCGAGATGCTGGCACTGTAACCTCAAACAAGCTAATGAGTCCCCATACGTTGCATTGCACTGCACAATTAGAAACTTTTGTTGGTTCATTTGATTGAGATAAACTGCAAAGTAAGTGTGCCAGATCTATTAGTGTAAGTGGAGTGTTACATCTAATGAAGGTAATTAAACAATACTAATTAAGCGTCTTGAACAAACAGCTAATTACCTTAACTCCCAGCGTCTGTGAGATAAAACAAAGTTGCAAAGTTGCACGGCGGCTGAGGTGAGGTGGAAAGATTAGCCAATTTTCATGGTTTGATACAGCCGGCATATTCCTCACTCAGCAGCCCGTCTGCCTTATAATTAGAGAACATCACAGAGAAGACGCAGCTAAGGCAGATATTTACCTCAAGCAGCTTTTCATTTAGCCATGTCTGAGCTGCATTCAAATCTTTCAGACTCTTTGTTGCCAGGCAACATGAACCTGAGGTACTTTATGGCATTCTAGTTATAGAGTTTTCCCTTCAGGCTTTGACAATTCATATCTGAGATATACACTGACATCCACGTCTTTTGACCTCAACAAAGTCAATCTTCAAGATTAGAACCCTGCTGTGAGATGTGCTGCTGATAACAGCCATGCATGAATGAGAAGGACTTCCTGTGATTCACATATGGAGGAATATTTACTTATATTCCTTATAACTGGATGTGTACAGGACAAAGGGAAAGAAGCTAAGAAATTGTGTTCGATGCAAAAGATCATGTCTATATAACCTGGTTAAAATCACCAAAGTAGAATGTTGAATTTGAAACATTTCTGCCAATACAAAGAGGCAAGAAAAGGTTCCTCTAAATAAAAAAACATGTATTTTAGAGGCAGACATTTTTATTCCAATGAATAGATCACTTTATTGTTAGGCGACCCCTAGTAGACGTAAGAAGGACGGGTGGATAGATCAAACAAGGACAGGACTTTCACCCAGGAGACCAGAGTTTCAGTCCTGTGTAAAACAAGACGTGAACATACAGGTATTTAAAGTTTTTGCCAACTTATGCTGCATGAATGACGTCACACTCATCATGTGACATGTACATGATGTTAACCCAAACCAAAATCTTTTTGCAAACCTAACCAAGTAGTTTTTGTGCATAAACCTGACCCAGCTGCAATCATTTTGCAATGTAAACCATGTGTGTCTGACATCACTCTCGTGCTGATTGAAGGTCAGGTCAGCTGGAATTTCACAGGGAAGCAGCATTGTCGAACCTCTCAAACAATTAAAGTGAATGGCCAAAAATTTTGGTTGTTTTTAACGTTTGAAAACTGGTCATATTTCACTTAAATTGTTTGGGAGATTCTGCAATGCTGTTTTCTTGTGAAACTCCAGCAGTGTTTTATGACCTTTATTCGGCATGATTATGAGTAGATAAAGACTGTATTGTCATTTTTGGCCGAAACACTCCAGCAAGCCCGTCACTGCTGGTGTTCACCTCCAGTAATATATATCATTTTGAGAGTAACTGGCAATCAAGCTATTCTGTCGTGGTGGTATGAGGATGTGTTGATGTACTAGTATAGTATTGGCCTCATATTATGTTGTTTATTTCACAGAATGTAATGCAGATATTTTTTTAGTTATATAGGTAGCATTTTTATCCTTTTCCCTGATGCAATTTATGATTATATATATGTAAATAAAGAATATCTGCGGACATATCAGTTTTTTTACTCACTAGTAGAATGAATCACTGTGAGATCAAGCTAACAGCCATCACTTCCAGGTACAAAAGTGAATCTGTCTTTATTTCCAGCTTTAACAGTAACACTGTGGTCTGACCTATCTGATATTCCTGCTGGGCTTATTATCACCCAACATCGCGGCTCAGGCTAAATCAGCCTGAAATATCAGTGAAACCAGGTGCCATCCAGAGTTCATGGACCAAACAATGTTATTCTCCCACTTGTGTCCTTTCTTAGTTTATTTTTCGTGTACCCAGCGCCGACGTCTGGGTCTGGCTGCAGTTTATGCTGCATAGCGTCACCAAGAAGTTTCCTTTGGTATGTGTCCTTTTCTTAGAGAGAGAGAGCAGCAGAGCAGTGATAGCGAGACAGCCAGTGAATCAGAGAAATAAATGTTATTTTCTGATTATTTCACAGGTGTTATGTTTAAAGCGCAGCACCCCCTAACCTCCCACACTGCCGCACAACCCTGTGCTAATTGCCACCATGCCTGATTTTGTCTGAATACAGTCTCACTGTATCTAGTTTTGGGTGAACTCATGCTGTAAATTTCTTTGGCCTGAGAGAAAAGGAAATATTTAACATGCTGCTGTTAAATTATACATGCGTGATGGGGTTTTCTACCTAGAAGTTATTGTGATTCGTTCTATATCATTGTCAGCACCAAAATCCAGCATCAGTCGGGCTCTGATCTATTTTTAACCTCGTCACTGAAGATCCTGTCGCTTCCCATTGGCGACTAAACTCACGTTCCTGGAATTTGGCAGCGAGCCAGGCTGACACGGGCGAGGTTAGAGGAGTGTGACTGTCTTCACGCAGAACTGTGTTGAAAAGTGACAGTTTGGCCAAGTCTCACTCTCTCGGGGTGAGAGATGAACCGGAGTGGGCCTCTCACATTGTTGGAAGCTGTCCAGATTAATTAGAAGACATCTGGGAATACAGAAAGCAGACTCCAGCCGCCAGCTCCTCTTCACCCCTCATCTGACATGGACGCCATCACGAGCGGACGTCTATCCGGGGATCTCGGCGAGCAGGAGGGCCGCCTGATTTATCAGGGATAATTTTGCAGCCTACCTGCTGAATTTGTAAACAACATTGATCAATCTGGCGTAGTGTTTTTTTTTTTTTTTTTTTTTTTTTTTACAAATGGCTGCAGTTTCTAAAAATGACAGATCATTACAATAAAGGTGCAGGGGCAGGAGGGTTGCTAATATGGATCATGGCCCGGAGATAAACTAAGATAGATTCTGAACAGCATCATTGATTTTCCATGCATCAAGAAGAGGACCAGCAGCACAACACAGAACCTCACAATGGGGAAGAAAAAAAAGTGTTGAAAAAGATGTACTGGAACAAACCACAGCCACTAGGACAAAGACAGCACATAAACCCTTTGTGATTAAACAGACACTGCTTCGCTCTTTGTGTTTTATAGCACCAGCTCCATGACAAGTGTCTAGCCCACTGTGCTTCTGTTGAATTCTCTTCTCTGCATATCAGCTCCTTAATCTTTGAATGTGGCATTTTAATACTGCGTGGTGTTGAAGCGCAAACTCATAACACCGTCTGCACAGATACAAAGACTGATATTTTGGGTGTCTTTTTTTCCCCACTTGAGAGAGATAATTTTCTGAAGCAATACATTTTTTCAGGCTTTGATTCAGCATAGAAAATGGGACCAGGGCGGGATACAAACATATGGAATAGAAGAGAATAGAAATAAAATGGAACGGAATAGACCCTTTTTAAGCACAGTTTGTCTTCAACCTTCAACGGAGCCGTAGAGCCTGAGAAGTAGGGCAGTGCAGTTTGCTTTGCATGCAGCCAAATGAACTGTAATTGCCTGGGGAGCTGGGAATCAGACTTGAGGGTACAGACAGGAAGGCAAAGCTCATTCAGTACTCTGATCAGCCGTGATGACTGGCAGGTCATTGTTAACATTCAGAAAACAAACAACTCCTGCATAAAGAGCCTCACTGCTCAACAGTGCCGACAAACAATGAGCTGGAAGTCACCAGAGACCAATGATATAACTGTGTAGGAGTAACGAAGCAATGGGCAGGAGATTTAAGATTATTTTGATAATGGAGATGCATTGGGTTTGTATTGAAACAGAACAGAGGACATTAAAATGTACTTAGTGTGGATGATCACATCTATACAATGCAGCTTTGTTATTGGAGTTTAAGACGGCGTATGGAAGATTTAGCTTGTGATTTTGTAAGTAGGTCAAAGACATGGTGGGAGAGTGAATTTATGATCTATCAATTCCCCATATGCTTTGTTCTCCTTGTATTTAGCGCAGTGTATTTTATCTGGGCTGTAAAACAAAAGCTCCTTTCTAATACAGTCAGCAGCTCCCACACCACATGTACCCATATGGCTCAACCATCCACATCCGCTTTTAAGTCCACATGAAACGGACAGCAGAGTGCTATTAGCTTCCGGATATTTCCATTTTTCCTGCAGAAACAGGCAGCTACAGCACAGGGAGGGTCTTGTCATGGTAGCCAACAGCGCTGAATGAGTGTTAACACACACACACACACACACGGACATGTATCTGTTTTATTTACTGTACATTAAAAATTACAAAGTGAAATAATATTTTACGTGGCAAGAATGACCGGGTAGCTCAATCGTATTGTGCTTGTTTTGGCCAACAGAGGGCGCTGCTCGTATAGCAGCTTCATATCTGACTACTTGTTTTCACTAGTGTTGCTGCGGAAAACTTGGCCAGAAATTATTTTAGCTCATCTGTCCTCTTTGTCTTGTATGTATAGAAACTTTAGCACACTGTTTTGAACCATTGTAGTTTGACCATTGTCTGTATTGAGTGTTACACAGTTAGCTTCACTCACCATGGTGGTGTAAACTATGATTTTTCTGACATGGTTTTACAAAGTTAATGGGAAGCTCTCTGTGAACAGACCAAGATTGGCGAGGTTTGAATGAATACAGACGTATGGCTAAACAAGCTAACTGCAATTAGCGGTTAGCTATTTTTGCAACAAGCTATCTTCTAACAGGAAACTGTAAATGAACTCGGCGCTGTATTCCCCATCGGTCTCACAGGCTGTGTCTAGTCCTGGGCCCATTCTGTTGCCTGCTAACAGCAACTAAATTAGCTTTTGTACAGTGATACACCTATCATGTGCACTATGTAGCTAACGTGGTGAAGCAGTCCACTATAAAATCCTTCGCTCACAATCTGCTGTCACAGAAAGTTCTCTCACAGTGAATAAATTCTCATCAGCGGGCTGTAACCGTGGTATTTTGGGGAACAAGAACAAGGTCTGAGATGAGTAAAATCTTAGAAGACACAACGACAAACCATCTGTTGCTAGCAAACTAACTAATGAATCTACCTTTGCTCTGCACAACTAAAAATTGAAGATTGGTTGATGAGTGGATGTCATGATGTTATTGGTTGAAATTGGTTGGTTGCATAAGCATGCATCATGTTTTGTTTTACAAGAAGAAAAAATGACTGGATTTTGATATAAACATATTAAACTGGGGGTGTGATCTGTGATCGATGTTAAAGCTGCCTTAACTCATTTTCTGGCCACAGGGGGGCAGCACAACAGACCACAAACACAACACCGACACTATCACCTTAAAAAGTTAATATGGCAAACATGCGAGCAAACAGTTGCCTTAGGCTACACATCCAACAGAACACATCCAGCAGACTGAGAGCAACATTTGCATTCATTTTGAGTGTTTGTCTCTGGACGTTCAATATTCACTCTCCTTTTAGTTCTATTTTGATCTGAAACTCCTGGAAAAAAAACATTCTCAACTAAATTCTCCACTATATGTTCACCAGCCGAATCTTTTCACACTGCAGCTGAAGACGAAGTTGATGGGAGTCTGTGCATTCTTCACTTTGAGCGACACCTTTCACATTGTCTTTTCCCATTAGTTATAGAGAGATATTGGTAAGTGCAACTTCATGCTGTAAGTTAATGTTACGTTCCTCAATATCGGTCCTGGGGATGAGGGGAGTGAAAAATAACCCATGGGGAAAAAAAGGAATCTTTATTAATAAATTAAATTGAACATTAACTGAACACAGACTACTTACGTTTTAACACACCAGTAAACAACCATTCTGCAAAAAGGAGGAAGGCTGCTTAACAGGAGGATAGCAAAAACACACTGAGACACCCTCCCTCCCAAAAGTTAAAGGTCAACTTTATTGTGATCATATGATCATACAGAGTACAATTATACAGTGCATTCTCTGCATTTAATCCATCCTATTATTAGGAGCAGTGAGCAGCCACAGTACAGCATGCACGGACCAACTGAAGCTCTAAGCCAGCACCCTGGTCAGGGGCATCGACTGGAGAAGTGAGTTTGCCGACCCCTGCGCACACCAGCATCGTGTTAGTAAAAGCAGATTAAACTGTGATCAGGCAGACTAAGCTGCTGCTGCCACTGACGACATCTTGCAGCTCTCTCCATGCCTTTAAGCTCCAGGTCCTGATTAGTGACTGCACACAGCTGCAACCAGTCACTCACTGCAACTGCAAGGAGTGGGAAGACAATACCTGCACACAAGAAGAAGCATATGCAACATCAGTATATGGGGATTAAAAACATTTAAAATGGAAAAGGAAATGATGTTGTACTTCACTGTTTTGATATGCAATAATAGTTTTTCAATCATTTTAATAAGCAGGACAAATGCAGCAAAATTTAACAACTTTCCTTCTGTTAATACTGTGAGTTGTTATGATGAGGTGAGAAAGCAATTTATATCAACTTTAGATTAGACTTTTGCTGATTTGCAGCAGGATTCAAGGATGCTATATACAGGGTTGGGTCAGATTATTTTAAAGGGACAGTTCACCCCAAAATCAAAAGTACATATTTCCCACCTGGTGCTGTTTATCCATGTAGATCAGTGTTTCTAAAACTTTTTACACCATGTACCTCTTCAGGAAGTACAAAGCTCTCCAAGTACCATCTTATTCTTTGCACCATTTTGTCCTAGCGGGACTCTTCAGTGCGCCACTTAATTAGCCACTAGCACTTGTCCTCGGTTTGCTGTCGTCCACTTCATTTTCAATATTTGAAATATTCTTCCTCTGATTGTAATAGTTTAGACGGTTACAGTGTTCTTGAAAAATTCATTTTCAATTATTTAATTTTACCTCAAGACAAGACGTATTTTAAATTGCATTTTGGTGATCTTATATTTTGTCTATTTATATTCTGTTTTTTGTAGTATTTTGATTGATTTGTTTTTAAATGAACTAACTTTATTTGAAAAAATATTCGTGACACTCCTCCGCTTAACACTAGAGAGAATTCATGTACCACCAGTGGTCCACATACCACAGTTTTAGATTTTTTTTTTTTTTTTTTTTTTTGGTGTGAGAGTTTGAAGATATCAGCCAGAGAAATTTTCCACAGTTGGTCTCAAACCAAATTACTTTTATAAAAAAATGTAAGAGGTGCACTTACTCAAAATCTTAATCTTCCATTTTCAGTTTAAATAAAAAGGAATAAAAACTCCATTATCCATTAATCATCATTAAAAACTAGTTAAGTCATCATTAAGAAAACTGGCAACCTGAGATAAATCACTTACTTTGATATACAGAAGAAGACATTCAGCCTATATATCATATTCATAATAAAGGATATTTCTTATTAGGTTATTCAGCTTATAGATCACATGTACAATAAAAACACTTTTTTTCAGATGTAATCTGGACTGACTGTAGTTGCTTATTTTTTGTTATCTGTTCCCAAGCCTGGCTGTATAGGATCTTATTGGTCAGTCAGTAGATCTGTTTGTTGACTTATCCATTTGTCCAGTAGTCTGTTTTAGAGGAAGATGTCCTCACAAGTACCAGCTGCAGTACTAGTGAATGTGGTATGAGCATGCACAGTCCTCACAGGATGATTTTTAATGATCACGGTGACCTACTGACTCTTCCTCTCCCTCCACTCTCGAGACAAACGTTCCACTTGTACACCTCTCCAAACCTAATGTGCAAATTAATGTAATTTAGTGAACTCTCTCAGCCAGTGAGTGTCATGAGGCGTCCCAGTTAAGTAGACGGCTGTTGGCATGGAAGGTGTGCACTGACCTCTGCAGAACATTTTGAGTCAATGATACTGTAACCATGTAATATACAAATAAAACAGAAAGCTGTGTTGATGAAACTGCCTCTCCTGGGCGCTGCGTTTGTTGACCTGCTGGGGGAAGCGCTAAAACGCGCCGCATTTGTTTCACTTAGTGAGGAGGAGTGTCTGTGGTGCCGTTTGGGAAGGGTATAGAGGCAGAGGGCGTATGAGTTCATTTAGCTTCATTAATGTGTAGAACACTTGAGGTGAGGGGGGGGGGGGGGGCACCATTCGATATAAATTCCAAATGTAGCTGAAAACATATGGAACATAAGGAGTCCCCAGTTGTTAGTTAGTGTTGGACAAAACAAACAACCAAACAAAAGAGTATTTTAAAAAAAATTATTCATCTGCGAGTCTGCAGTGGTGAATTCGGCTTCCAGTGAGCTGAACCTCCCACTCCGAGTCCGACAGCAGCTCTATCCTGAAAGTTGCCCCCCTCCCCACCACCCACCCACACAAGCAAGCTTAGCTCTTTCTGTGTAGCGTCAGTGCGGAGACAAATGGCTTCTGTAAATTACCTAAACACACACTGCCAATAATGGCAGTGTAAGCACTGCAAGAATGATTTACTGTAGGCTAAATCAATCTGAACAATACAGTTAGTGTGGCAAACTTTTCTACAGTAAGCAGTCTGCTTTTGAGCTCTATTGCTCCCCTCTCACTGCTCATCATTCATTACTACACTATACATACAGCAGCAGTGGTCCTGAATGCTGCAGGTACATCACCTTTGTTTATTTGGATTTTCAGGTTTATATTTCCTGTATGTTGATTTCTGGCAGGTATGTTACTCTAACCTACAAGGGACAGTTCACCAAAAAATCAAAAATATATATTTTTCCCCTGGCCTGAAGTACTATTAACCCATCTATTCTGTTTTGGTGTGAGTTGCAGAGTTCTGGAGATAAAGCGGGAGCCTCTTTGACTCTCTCTCTGATGAAGACGCAGTGCAAGCTGAAACGTTAGTACTTTGTGTGCTCCAGTGTATTTTGGACCAGTCTTCCAATTTTTCTGGACATTACTTTGAGCACCACCAGCCAAGTGCCATTTAGTCCCATGATATTTGAGTGAAGGCAGACATTTCTAGAAGGCTGCAGTTTAACATAATCCAGGCTTTCTTTGCATGAACTAGCTTGACAAAACTTAAAACTCCAGTCAGAGATAGCTGGTATCAGGATGGTGGTTATCAACTCAACAGCTTTGTTAACCCAGGGTCTGTGCATGGTTGCATAAAAAGGGACGTTTCGTGCATCATCCGACTCTTTTCCACACAAAGTGAAGCAAAGTGAACTGTCCACTTCAGTCAAGATGAACAAGTTGTTATAATGGAGAGCTATAAAAACATCTCACACTGTTCCATAATGAGGGATACGTGCAAATCACTTTAGTTTTTGGTGAAATCAGAGTAAAATGGTACTGATTGAATATTCCATGGTAAACAGGATAGACTAATCAATTTTCTAATCAGTGTTCTGAGTTGTTATATCAGCTGTATAAAACAGACCTGGCAGCTAATTAGGCTCAGGCATAAAAACAAAATTAAAAGTGTTGGTAGCTGTTTCATCATTCTTTTGGTGTGTGAATGATCGCATGTGTAACATTTAAAGTGCTAATATGAGCTACCATGGTTACCATGGTGATCTAGCCAGGTTAAAGGTAAGCCACTTTCATGGCAATGAAAACTTTAGACTCAACATATCTTTCTAACCCTTTAATCATGCTTTGTAGAACACCCCTGACAGCTAAACTCCACCAGGCGTAACTGTGTCGCATTATGGCTGCGCCACGTCAGCTGGAGCAGCTGATTCCACCAGCAGCGCCTCCAAGATGTGGCTCACCGTTCTGAACTTCAAACATGCGCAGAGTCTTTTTTTGACGGATGCCGCATCAGGTAGCACAGAGCAGATCATATGGGCAGGAAGTCGGACACAGAAAAAGCAGTGAGAATCTGATTCATTTTCAAAATAAAAGACCCTGTGCAGACTCACAATCATAAAGAAAAAAAGAAACTATATAACTATGTAGCCTGTTTATCAATGGTAGAAGCACAAAGAGCAAGGAAAGAGGACCCGATCAACAATTTCTGAGCAAGTAAACATAATGAGGCGGGCAAAATGCTCTGCTGCTGAAATGCTGCTGGTGGGGCTTGCAGCTGTGTGGAGGATGGATCAGAACCGCAGCGCAGACGTGCCATGTTTGGTCAACCGGTTAGGGCTCATAGCACACCAAAACAATCGATGGAAAATATGTGTATTCTTTCAAGTGTTTTGTGTTCCCATATGATGATCATAAAAACCATGACATTGCTTTTGCTCCCAGTGGCAGATATTATAATTAAAAACGAATGAAAGATGTTGATATTAAACATCGATAACATGTTCAGTACAAACATCACAACCTGCATCACAACAAAATGACATCACATGAAACACGTCTTTGCAAATTAGGAAAATTAAAATGTCATTTTCAGGAGACAGGGCTGCTCATTGACGGATGGACAGACAGGCAAGTCCCCAGGCAGCAAAGGTAGTAAGCTTTTGAAAGAGAAAAGTGTGTAGTTTTCCCCAGCGGACCTCATCACATTTCAGGATGTCCTCTGGAATCGTTTCAACAGGAACCTCCCTCGCATTCTCATCTTCTCCAAGATAAATTGGCTGCCAGCCAGCTGGTCCGGATCATTCGGGTCTAAATGAAGAGTGAGACAGAATAGACGGCCTTGTCAATTTGTTCCCAATATCCTGGCTCACAGCGCGCCACGACCTGCCCACTTCAATCCTCTACACTATTAAGAGCATCTCAATCCATGCAGAAAGGAGCAGAGCTATTAAAGCAAAGTCGTGTCAAGTCACTCAGCTTTAATTATTAGCATATAAAAATTAAAACCCAGATATCTTGCGCAGGTGATGCCAGGTGAGAGACGTTTATTAGATGCGAGGGGGTGACTTTATTATGCGGCAAACTGTGATGCGTGGTTTACTACACAGTGGCTGTGGTATATACCTGTCAGGAGACTTTCTATTTCATTCAGATAAATGCTCCTGCAGCTCCTCCAACACGCTGTCTTCATCACTTTACTCTCCTTTTGGAGACTTTATGGCAGTTTAGCAAATGGAGGCAGCACCCAGACAGGGTTTAGAGCAGGAGAAATGGGCGCCATTTCACCAACAACAACTGATATAAATGCTGACAATGTAATTTAAAGGCTTGTGTAACCTTTGACAAAACAGTTTGGTGAGACTACCGGTCCCCAAATAGCTTTGCTGACATTAGGAAAAACAATCTGCATTTACCTTGATTTGTGTAAACCCATTTTCGTGGACAAACCGCCTGTAGCAAGAGATTAATGAGTTAATCCCAGCCGTTCTCTTGTCCTCGCGGTGAATAAAGGAAGTAAATAATCATGAAAGTGGGCGTCATTATGTACTTGGGGTCTTTAGTCCTCCTGGATGTTGAGGAAAATGAGAGAACTTTATCTCAATTGCGGTTGATAAACACCAAACTGTTTGTGGAAACAAGGAAAAATGCCTCAATGAATCAGGACCACGAAGACGCTGGAGTGTATCGGAGGCCCACTTACAGTAGCCACTTATGGTTTGTTGATGTTTCAGATGGAGCTGAGTCATACTTCATCATAATGTGCTGTAAGTTTTTAACAAATAATTTCATCCCTTTGTCGTCTGATGTGGAATTATAATTATAATTATGTATCAAACTGAAAATGCACATCAGCAAGTGCAAAAAGTGATAAATGGTGATATGATCCAAAACACAGTGGCTGCAGGCGCAAAACAACTCCGAGAAATAACGGTGCTAATTAGAACCGGCTTGTCCCCGTCAGAGAACACTTCTGGTTCCTATTAGAACCTTTAATAGAGGTTCCAGCTGGAGCCCTTCCAGAGAGGTCTACTTAGAACCAAACATTCAGAGTTAAGCCCAGAACCATCTCTAAAAAGTATAACCCAGAATCCCCCATGAGAGGTTCCCTTTTGCATCCCAGTGGTGGTTCTAATGGGAATGTTTTTATATTTCAAAGGTTTTTATATTTCAAACATTTTTATCTAGAACCCACCGAGTGAATTCTACAGAGAACCTTTTTTATATTTCATGGATTTTATCTAGAACCCACCAAAGGAGTTTTACTGAGAACCTGATATCTTGCAGTGGTATTATCTAGATCCCACTCAGGTGGTCCTACCAGGAACCTTTTTATGTTTCAAGGGTTTTTTTATTTAGAACCCGCCCAGTGAATTCTACAGAGAACATTTTCATACTTCATGGGTTTTTATCTGCAACCAACCCAGGGCGTTCTACAGAGAACCTATTTATATTTCAAGAGTTTTTTTCTAGAATACATTCAGGCGGTTCTACCAAGAACCTCTTTATATTCGAAGGGTTTTATCTAGAACCCACCCAGGGAGTTCTACTGCAAGCCTTTTAATATTCCAAAAGTTTTATCAAAAACACACCAAGGAAGTTCCACTGAGAACCCATTTTATATTCCAATGGCTTTATCTAGAACCCACCAAGAGAGTTCTACAGGTAACCTTTTGCTATTCCGAGGGTGTTATCTAGAACCCATCCAGAGTGTTCTATCGAGAACCTTTTTATGTCACATGGGTTTTTATCTAGAACACACACAAGGGGTTCTACAGAGAACCTTCCAATGGTTGTATCTCGAACTGACCCAAAGGCTTCTACCAAGAACTTTTTCATATTCCATGGGTTTTATGTAGAACCCACCCAGGGGATTCTCTCGAGAACCCTTTTATATTATGTTACAAAAAACCCTTGATGAAAAAACCCTTCAAACTTGGAACTCTTGACAAACCCTTTCTTCAAAAAGGGTTCCTCAGAAGCAAATGTCTCTGGGAAGAACCTCAGCTCTTTAGGAAGAACCCTTTTGGAACCCTTATTTCCAAGAGTTTAGCTGCCAACAGTAAAAAATGATCTAATTAAGACAAAATGAAAATTTCCTGCGCCGTACAACAGAACTCCGTCACAACACTGCGATTGTCATAATCGCATGATCCCGTGATGAAACGGGAATAAGAGCTCAAACAGCCGACTGACGTCTCATTTTCATGTTTTTGTTTCACGAGAGTGTCAATAATCTAATTCAGCACCATTTACATGATTGCATGGCTGTTTATTTACCCTGCCAAGATTCAAATACAAATGAAATTCTCCCCTCGCATTTTTATTCTCAAACAGGCTTGTACATCACGCTGTGTGGGCGGAGACGGGAAGAAAAGGCTGCTCCGTTCTTGTTTATCCCAGTCAACTAAGCCTGGGTAGATCTACATGAACTGATGCAAATTGGTGAACAAGCAGACAGATCAGAGACGAGGAGAGAATACGAGGAAGACAATGACGGAGCGCACAGTTTGACATCCATCTTTGGGATTTAGTCTTGGTTTAGGCTTCTGCCCCAGACTGAACATGATGACAGACAAAATCTGTGGACATACAAGCTTAATATAATTTAGTCATATGTTCTCTTATATATTCTCCCAAATCTAATAAAATTAAGAATACTTTTAGTCCGAAATACTGCAGCTAACTAGAATTGGCTTGTCCCCATTAGAGAACACTTCTGGTTCCTATTAGCACCTTTTATAGAGATTCCATCTGGAGCCCTTCCAGAGAGGTCTACTTAGAACCAAACATTCAGAGTTATACCCAGAACCATCTGTAAAAGGTATCACCCAGAATCCCCCATGAGAGGTTCTACAGAGAACTTTTCCTGGTGGTTCTATCCAGAACCTTTCCACCTTCAAAGGGTGCCGGCAAGAATCCACTAAGGGGTTCTACCAAGAGGCCTTTTAATACCCTAAGGGTTTTCATTGAGAACCCACCAAAGGAGTTCTTCTGAAAACATTTTACATTACATTTTATATTTCAAATGTTTTTTATGTTTCCAAGTTTTTATCTAGAACCTACCCAGTGCATTCTACAGAGAACCTTTTTAAATTTCATGGGTTTTATCTAGAACCTACCCAATGCATTCTATTGAGAACCTTTCATATTCCAATGGTTTTATCTAGAGCCCACTCAGGGGGTTCTACAAGGAACCTTTTATATTTCAAGGGTTTTTATCTAGAACCCACTAAGGACATTCTGCAGAGAACCCATTTATATTTCATGGGTTTTATCTAGAACCCACTCAAGGAGTTCTACTGCGAGTCTTTTAATACTCCATGAGTTTTATCGAGAATCCACCAAGGGAGTTATACCAAGAACCCATTTTATATTCTGATGGCTTTATCTAGAACCCACCAAGATGATTCTACAAAGAATCTTTGTATTCCAGGGGTTTTATGTAGAACCTACCTGTCTCTGGTCTCTGACCTCTATCTTATCAGAAACCGGCCAATGAAAACCAGGAGGTGCAAATGAAAAGTGAAACAAAACACTGCAGCAGCACGGGTTTGGAATAAGGTTGGTAAATGTTGATTAATTATTAATCATTAATTGATTAATCACCAATTAAAAATGTAGTCATGGATATTTAATCAATAGTTATGGCAGTAATTGCATCTCATTTGACATTGTTTTGTCTGGTGGAGCCATTGTTGAATAAAGAACTTGGTAAACTTAAAATGTTTTCAGATAATGGTTAATAAAAATGCACAAAGTTTGCAACCTCAGTTTGAGACGAGACTGTGACCACTGAGCAGAACAGAGCAGGAGGATTTAAACTGAAGCTTCAAACAAACAGAAACTCTTATTGATAATGTGTTAAATATTAGTACAATAGTAACTAATACTCTTCAGACAAATACTTTGCACTTTTACTTAACTATACTTAACTAAGAATACACCAAGTACAGAGCACCGAGTACAGATTTTCAGCACTCTTTCTACCTCTAGCTTATATACTGTATGTAGCACAGTAAAGTCTGAAGATTGTTCTGTCTTGTGCTCCATACTAGTAGATGTCACACTTTACAGTACACCAATAAGACACAGAAAGTCACACATGTAATTAAATTAGGCAAAAACTACAAATCATAGTACAGACTTCTTATTAAACTTTAATAGAGTGTAATTAGGGACACAATACAACAGAACTGAACTGTAAACTAAAGTGAAATCACATTTCCACTACTTCCCCATTTAAAAACAATATGTGAACCAGATCTACCAAGTAAAGTCCAAATGTACAGAGGGAGAAGAATATTTTGTCTGTGGTTGACTGAACAGACTTACTGTAAAACTGTGAACACATAACAGGATTCAATCAGAGTGTGATGTTGCAGTGTGTTCTGAATGGAGGAATTTTGTCGAGAGAAGTTAACCAGCGTTCTCCGAACATGGAGCGGGGAGTAGAACAGAACGCAGCTCAACTTGTTTTGAGTTCCTTTACGTTAATGATGTGGCGCCCACTCATCATGAGC
Organism: Lutjanus erythropterus; assembly: GCF_056507025.1. Taxonomy (NCBI): domain Eukaryota; kingdom Metazoa; phylum Chordata; class Actinopteri; order Lutjaniformes; family Lutjanidae; genus Lutjanus; species Lutjanus erythropterus. The sequence continues at coordinate 36,567,471 of NC_139324.1, forward strand.
AAATAACAGGCTAAACAGCGGACCTTTTTCACACCGGCCATTTTGACAAAATAGTCGGGTAAACACAGGTGTTACCATTGATACTAATTTAGATTGAATCAGGTCAAACAGAGTCAAGGTGCTGCTGTTGTGCATGCTGCTACACTAAATGGAACAGGCCCTTAACCGGTATCATTGTTTACCCTATTTCATATAACGAAGCTGTGACATGTGGTCTGTTGAGAAGCGCTTGTATCCTGTAGAGATTCTTTGTGACACGTTGAAGAAAATGTAACCTGCATGTTTCCCTCTGAAAGGAATGCCCTGATGTGAGAACTTAATGTCGGTGTTGCCAACAGACACGCTGTCACTTTCTGTAACTAACTGGGATGTGACCTTCGATGATACAAAGTGTTCTCTGCTGTACAGTCTGTCTGTTTCTATCTTCGTGTAAATTGTCCTTGGAGCTGTGTGGAAGCACACTGACAGTAAGCTGATTCTGATTCTCTTATGCCACGTAGATATTTACCTTTAGCTCTTAAAAATCAAATATTCGAGAGGACATTTTTTTCATTACTTTATTGCAGGTTTTCCTATTACAAGTTATCAAGTTCAGCACTTCCACATTTATACAGCTTTTGTGTTTTACAGACAGAATTAGAGGAATAAAATAAAAAGCATAAAAAGAGAGAGGAAAAGAAACGAGGGGAAAAAAAGGCACGGCGACGGGGTCCTCCTGTACGCTCTTAGGTATAATTTATTTATTTAAGTTTTACTATTCCACTCCATCTGTTTCTTTGATCCATTTACTCCAGTTTCTTATGAATTCATCTTCTCTGTTTCTCAACCGATAAATGATTCTTTCCACTTTTTTAAAGTCTTCAACTGTTAATTTCCAGGCGTTAAGAGATGGTGACTTAACATTCGTCTGACTGCGTGTAATTTGTTTTAATGCAGCTGTATGTATTACTGTATACAAATATTTATCTCCTCCGCTCTGTGTTTCTCCTGGAATGATTCCTAATATAATATTGAGTGGCTGTAGTGGTTTCTTTGAATACTTGTGGTTTTCTCCTGAATTGACTCCCTAAACCTTCTCAACACAGAAGTAAAAACAATATAAGAATGATGCACTTCCTGTTCCCCACAATCCATCCAACATTCATTGCTACCTGATGAAGACATTAGACACCTGCTGAGAGCTGTTTGTCTTCCAAACATTTCCACTGATACATTTGTTTTAAAAACTATATTAGCACAGACACTGAGCTGCTGCAGTGTGAGAATAATGCAGAGTTAATTCCTTGAATTTCATTTTTATCCACCAACAAGAACTTTACCTGGATCCTCACTTTTTGTTGCACTTTAAAGTCAGTTTATAATATATAATTTCATTTTTAATATAATTTGAAGGAAATATGGTTGCAAAAAGACACAAAGGAAGTATTTTTTATACTCTTCATACAATCATAGTATCATATTTGAGTGTGTAGGATGTGTTTGCAGTTTTGGGACAGCTGATTCAAATAACAGCGACTGTAGTTTCCACTCAGCTGTCACCAGAAACTCAGTAAGGGGTGTCAAACATATGGCCCGACAAGGGATCCGGTTTGGCCCGCTGGATGACTTTGCAAAGTTTAAAAAAACTGCAGAGCAGACATTAATACCAGACCAGAATGTTGAAGATTGTGCAAAATACTGTCAACCAGCAGCTACACAAAATAATCTACATCAGACTTCTATCTTAAAATGATATAGGTGGGAAAACTTCACCTACTTCCTCGTTCCACTGTAGCGGATGAGGAGTGGCGTTGTGTAGCTGGTGTTGTGTGATGCCAGGATTACTACACAAAATGGAAATGTCTGGATCTCAACAAGCTGTTCCAACAACATAAAACCTATTGTTGTTCAGTTACTAAATACATGAATGTTTGTGTCGCTCCACTGTGCTCTGTATATTGTAATGCACATGTAAGGACAGCAGACTGACTGAATGTGGTAAAACAGAGATGTTGAAACTGCACTTATTTTCCTAAGACACTTCAGGCTGTTGACGATCTGTTTGTAAATGGATGCTTCATAAACTGTGAACATTCTCAGAATTTATTTGCATTTCTTTACACTGAAAAAGAGCAACATTTGGAGGTGTTGTTATTTTTACGTTATTATGCAATGGTCAGGGTGACTGGCCCGGCCCACTTGAGGTTGAATTGTGTTGTGTATGACCCGTGAACTAAAACGAGTTTGGCATTCGTGCTGTCGACCTCTCACTGCCGCACAAGGCCGTGGTGTGCAGAGCTCAGCTTTAAACAGCTTCAGTGTAGGAAGCGTCTGTCCAGGGATCATTACTCATTGTTTTATAATGACGTTTTATTTTCACCCAAATTAAAGCAGAACAAAGATATCTTAACTTTCTCTGCTGCTACATAGCCAAGCAAATTTTTTTTTGCATGTTTTAAGATACATGTCTGAATTCTGCTGCCACCCCGGTGCAACGGAGGTGAATAAAATTTCATTTGAGATGCTCACCGCATCGAAAAACTACATTTAAAAATTCATTAGCGTCGTCTTTCCAGAAAGTGTCCCACTTACTCTGAGTAAATAGCGTGCAGTCAACAATTATCACAGGGATTATTTCTTCAGTACAAACTGTTCTGCAAATAATTCAGACTAAAATGTTAGAAAATTCTTTAATGTTTAATGACCAACTTTTTCCTCCAGTTTTGTACCCTGCTGCTGAAGAAACAATATGGACTAGCAGGGAACAATTTGCCTTTCCTCAAAAAAATAAGTGTAAATGGTGGAATGGGAAGCTGGACCTAAAAATCACTGTGCTGTGGACGAATGACTCGTCTGCTAAAGTAGCTCCAGAAATAAACTTCACTGCATCATTTATAGTGAATTCATTTTATTTTAAAATTCATGTACCCGCAGACAATGCAATTCAAACAATGAACACCTTTGTATTATTCAAAGGCAGGTCCTCCACCTAGCATGACGAGCTGGACATAATGGACTGCACGGTGCACATGAATGATTTTAATGCTCTTAGTGTCTAATGTTTGTACCAAGGCACGTTTTGACATTTCTTAAACCGCGGGTCCTCAACAGGGGGTCTGTGACTCCTCGGGGGTCCTCAGAGTAACTGCAGGGGGTCCCTCAAATCATTTTTTAACCACATTTTTATTTGAGGAAAAGAAGCATTGCTCACAAGTATTTGACAACAAAAGCATTCCTTGGTTATCTCGGCATTGAAAATGTTTTTTAAAGTGTCATAATCATCTGAAAGTGCTAGCTGGCCTCAACAGCATGATATCAGTCATTTTTGTTAAAGTGAGACCACCAGTTGGAAACAGTACCACCCAAAGTAACTGTGGCCCATCCAAAATTGAAATCCTGGCACCGTGCCTGCTGTAAGCAATCCAGATGAGCATTTTTCGGTTAAAAAGAAGTTTAAAAGACGACTACGGTCACTGCTGAAGACACCTCTAGTGAAAGTTTTTGAAGATGTTCCTTGAACATTCACACTTAAACCATATGGTCACTTTGGAGCCTAATTGAGAAATTACAACAAAATCTCTTGGTTGAAAGCCAGAAAAAATCAAATATGGGTCTCCAGGGTGTGAGTCTTGTGACTAACTCGACCACAACCGCTTCTTATCCTTTCTAAAGGATCGCGCTTTCTGATACATCCCTGGTGCATATACCTTGGGAATAAAAGTAGGTCTTTTTGTGCATTCACCTTACAGGCAACAACAAGAACTGTGATTTCCTTTATAATGTCCCAAAAGCTTCCTGTTGGCAGCACACAGTTTATGAAATTTTACACAAAACAATAAATGCGTTGCAGTTGCGTCTTCTTGTAGGTCAGATTTCACTCAGCAGTGAAATAAGACTTTAAGAAGATTATCAAAATCATTAATTAATTTGACAAATATCAACCAGTTTCCAATTAGAAATCCAAGTTAAAATCCCTGTTGGTGTTCAGGACCATTCATTTATGGAATAACTGGGTTGACCCTGTTTTGTCTTTTCTAACTTAAGGAATAACATCAGGTCCTTCATCCGAGCAGAAGCTTCGTGTGGATGTTGTCATTCACTAATTCCTTGATTCGCCCGGTCAAATGATTCAAATAAAGTCCAGAATACAGTTGACCAAAAACTGTTCAGCCAACAAGTCCAGAACATATGGATCAGGTATCGTCTTCTCTGTAACTTTAGGTTAGACCAGTGTTTCTCAAACTTTTTACACCATGTACCGCCTCAGAAAATACTGAGCTCTCCAAGTACCACCTTTACCTTCTTGGTTCTAGCAGGTGCTTTTTGAAGCAATCATTTTCAGTCTCTTCATTTTACCTCCGCTTACTAACTTGCCATCAGTTTAGCTCAGTTATCAATGACGTAAGTGAACGCTACATACGCTACGTTTTTATGTGTTTTCTTTCAAAATTTTGCAGTGTTTTGATAGTATTGTGTTTTCACTTTACCTTTTTATTTCATTTTTAAAAATTATTCCTCCGCAGACCACTAGAGGGAGCTTGCGTACCACTAGTGGTACATGAACCACAGTTAGTGAATCTAGGCTGTAGACAATTTAATTTAATTTAAAATACTGGTATTTTTTTCTGTGATCATTATTATTGTCATTAATTTTTTTCTTAATTAAAATATCTATGCAAGTACACATTAGCATGAACCTATCATATTATTTGCAAACAGCAAATGGCACATTAATTAAAAGCCCAGGACATTGTTGAAAGGCTACCTATTAATCCTCATGCAAAACATGTCACTGTGCTGTGTCACTGAACTGTTTAGCTATCCATTTGTCAAACATTTCAGCAATAGCTGCATTACTAACTCCGTGTGCAGACACTCTTGTGAGCCACAATGGATCATTTCGTAACTTTACATGCAAGAGATCCTCATATAACCTCCACCTCAGAAACTACCAGCAAAAGTGCAGCTGTGAGTGAGCAAAAATTAAAGAAGTCCTGAAAATATTAAATGCAGTATATGTAGTAGGGTGTCTCTGCTCTGTGTCTTTATCAGCGAAGGGGTCCTTGTCCTGAAAAACATTGAAGACTTCCGTCCAAAACAAGAGAACTGGCTGTAAGCCCACCTGTACATCTGGTATTTTAAATTACCGCTCTGTCCTCACCTCAATTTGTGCGTAAAACCTGTGTATTGTAGTCAAATTGGTTCACTCAAGGACACAACCTCCGCTCACTTGCGCAAACAACCATTTCCAAATTTATGTGGTCGGCGGTTTGACTTTGTCTTTTTACAGGTTATTTACCAGGCCAATTTTATGAAAATTTGACTCACCGTTTTTTTTCTTTTGTTCTCTCACAAGGAGAGAGGCAATTAGGCCATCAGGCAATCAATGGCAGCTGTCCAAAACTAATCACTTTATATTCATCTTAAACTCTAATTTGTTTCCCACAAATGTCCATGTCAGTGGAAATGATTCAACAACAACCACTGATTGGGGGCGATCTGTTATAATGAGTAGCTACGGCCGTCCACATGGAGCCACGTTTAGAGGTGAAATAAGTGACTGTTAACATGTAATCTGTGGGAGAATCCATCTGTGTAATGACGCACATGATTCCACTAGATGGCCCTTGCACCCAGCTGTGCTGCCTCTTCAGGAGTCATGTTTCATTAGCACTTCATCTGATTGCTGCTTAATTCTTCCCCCAGAAAAGGAAAGCAACTGACAATAGCATCTAACTTTGACATTAAGTGACCCAGAACCCATATTTTAACTTAAAAGCAGAGAGTCTAATTAAAAAAACAAACAAACTTGTGATTACAGGCCCAAACTTCACTGATGAAAACATCAACAACTTCCCAGTGAGCACAAACCAGGATTTCAACATCAATTTCTCGCTGAAAACCGTTTGGTATTCTTTCTGAACATCTAAAACCTCTTTTCAAAATGTGGTTGCGACATCAATATTTCACAAAACGCAAATTTGTTTAATCATTCTGGCAGTTTGTTCAGTTGTAGGTTGAAAGAGAGCAGATATTGATTAGTGTGAAGGTATTCCTCTGAAGTCATGTTTCACTGGTGGGTGAAAGCTGGTCTACATGAAGATGTTATCTCTACACATTTAATGTTTCATGTCATAAATACAAACCGTACAGTCGGTGTGCCGACAACAGGGAGCTTCGGGACATCATAACGGGAAAAGTTCTTCATGCAAAGAAAGCTGTAGCCTCACGCACAAGTACTTAGATATACTGGTTGCAGCTTTGACCGCTCCATATTGAGATGTGTTATAAAGAGCCACCATGACGGTTTAATGAATAGGAAGATGAAGATGGATGTGTGGGTTAAAAACAAGACTGTCACCCAGCCGACTAGTGTTTGAGTTCTGTGTGTAGCAGGCTTTATCTCTCTTTTAACTTTAAACTGAGAAATTCAGACAAAGTTTGAAAGATGTCAGTTTCAGATCGTCTGGATGGCAGCATGTGTTTCTCCAAAACCTCCAAATTGCAAATGTGAACATCTTCCCACCAGTAATAGCAGTTTTTTTTAACACCTTTTCAACAAAAAGAAATGCTCTCTGGGTTAGATTTATTCATGCTGTGGTGTTTTTTTTTTTTTTATCATTATTATTATTATTTTGTAAATTGCGGCATCAGGGATGCTTTTTGTCCTAATTAAAAAACCTGGTAATTACAGGCCCAATCTTACAGATGTAAACAACAACTCCCCGGTGAGAACCAACTGGGATTTCAGGGTTGATTATTTCTAGTTGAAAACTGATTGATATTCGGTCTGAACGTCCAGGATGTCTCCTCACCCTCTTTTCAATCAGATAAAAAGCGGTTGCAACATCAGTGTGTCACAAAACTCAAATTTGTTTCATCATTTTGATCATTTGTTCAGTTAAAGGTTGAAATAGAGATGACATTAGTGTAAAGGTGTTTCTCCAAAGTCATGTTTCACTGGCAGGTGAAATCCGGTCAACATGAAAACTTAATTTTGACGTATTTACTGTTTCATACAAAATGTCATAAGTACGAAATGTCTAGGCTGTAATTGTGGTTCTTGCTGTTGCCTAATATGCATGCATAAGTAGATGTACTGGTTACAGCTATGGCTACTCCATATCCACCGGGACGTGTTACTGAGGGAACAAAGACCCTTTAATGAAAAGGGAAATGTGGTGGATGAGTGGATTAAACACTGGACTTTCATGCAGATAGCATTTGAGTCTTGTGTTTTTTATCTGGCTTTCAACTGAGCAATTTGGATGTAGTTTGAAAAATGCCACCACACCTGCCAACTGTGAGACCTTTAAAAATAGGCAGGATTTCAATATCGAAAAGTCTGAATTTCAGAGACATTGTTTCCTGCATTTTGGTGACTTTTAAATAATGAAAATAACAAAATAACACTTGACAGGTGCACAGCGCTCTGCAACAACATTCATTTTATTTTACTTTGCAGGAATTCTCGGGAAAGACCGGAGAATAATTCATCCCTTTAACGTGGAGTTGACATAAACTAACATTCATCAGTTTTTGCTCATGCATTCATTTTTTGCCCCCCGCCTCTAAATGGAAATTGATGCGGCAGATTTTTAACAATGCATGTCCTTTTCCATTAAAATTTTCCTTAAGAAGTTCTTCCTATGAATTCTGGTTTGGTGTAGCTGAATTGTTGTCTGAGTGAGAGACAGAAGACTTTTAGAGTCGTGTAGGACTTTTACACACTGCACAGTGTCAGAAACAGTTCATGATGGTGACATCAGTACAGGAGAATTGTGATTGGTGGTGATGGTTTCAAATTGTCTGCATGGTGGCATATGTTGCTCCAAAACCTGTAAATACCTCCAAACCACTAATCTGAATGTTTTTTTTTAATGTTTGTTATTATGTAAAATGTGGACTAGGATGTGCATTTTGTTCTTCTTCATGCATGAAAACATCAGAACCTACGTAACAAGTCAGAAATAGCCCTCCTCATAGAAAAAACAACAACAGTGTGACGCAAAGTACAATATGTTCCCCTAATTTGAGGAAGTGGTTTGCTCACCAGACTGTGTCACACGCGATCCTCATTTAACGGCTGACACTGAGCATTTCACTCAGCAACTTGTAATCATCTGCTCACGAGCAAAATAACCAACTGCGATTGTGTGCCCAGATGAACAATGGCCTGTGCAGCGGCTGACAAATTCAGTGAACTAAAGCCAAGAAAGTCTGTTTGCAGGATGGGAGATGTCAGTCACTATCTCGTGTCGGACATAAATTGCTCTCTCTGCGATGATGGATTTCCCTCCCAAGGCCTCTCATAAACATCTCAGAGCTCAACGGCTTTTTTTTTTTTTTTTATCCTCTCCACAAGTCAGCCTGTGGGCTCTCACTCCCCGCAATATTACAAGCTTTCTTTTGTTTCTTCTGGCAGCGTGGCACCCTGGGATCCGTCCACACCGTCCCACATGGGGATACTAGGTGTCAGAGGACCGCTCAGGCTTGACGTGGCTCCGAGGCACTGGCTGAGCTGTACTGGTGGGGCTGGTACCATTCCTCTTGGTGATTTATGGGCTGGAGACGATGATAAAATAACGCAGAGGAACCGATATTCTTCTAAAGGAAACAGTAGACAACTCAGGGAGTGAGAAAGGGTGGACACACTCTTCGAAATAAAGGTGCTAACTAGAACCATAAAGTGTTTTTTGGCTGGTAGAACCCTTTTTGGCTCCTGGTAGGACCTTGAGAGTTCTACCCAACAGGAGGTTCTGCAGAGAACCTTTTTATATTTCAAGAATTTTATTTAGAACACACTCAGGGGGTTCTACTGAAAACCTTTTTTTTAAATATCCCAAAGGTTTTTATCTAGAATCCACTCAAGGGGTTCTACCGAGAACCTTTTTTTTTAATATTTCAAGGGTTTTATCAAGAACACACCCAGAGGGTTCTTTCTATATCGTAAGGGTTTTTTCTACCAAGAACCCAAGAGACATTGCAGAACCCTTAACAAGACAGTTCTTCAACAATTTCAACAAACCTTGAACAACTCTATCATCTATTTTTTTTTTTTTTTTTTTTTTTTGATGAAAAGGGTTCTTAATGGAACACCTAGTCTTACAAAGAACGCTTGACAAACCCATTCAGCAAAGAAGGGTTCTTCAGAAGCAAATGGTTCTGGGTAGAACCTTCAAGAAGAACACTTTTGCAACCCTTATTTCTCAGAGTGTAGCGAGGTGGAGGGGTTTCGTCTAAAGCCAGAAGTCATCGGCTGGAGGGCAGGGTGTGAATGGGAGTGTGTGCAGGTGGTGTGTGTCCGGTCCTCAGCCTGGCTGGGTCAGTTTACCTCTCCGTCCCCACACACACACTGACCCTCCAATATGGGATATACCTCCTCTCCTTTCACCCCTGCTTTTATGGCCCCCATGTAAATCTCTCTGCGGTAACACAAGCTTGTCAGCCCTCCTCTCGCCCCTTTTCTTTTCAACACATTCATCCTCGTGGAGGATTCAAAGAGGCGTTGCGGTGGGGAGGTGGTATGCGGACTTGAAATAGATTGAAAAAGGCTGAGGGCATGATCAAAAAGGAGAAAGTCCGGAGCGAAACCTTAGACATGGGAACTGCCGGCCACTCGAGTGGGCAAGAAAGCCCCTCACAGATGAAAGGCAGTCGTCCATCAATAAGTCATTAAAGCAGACAGAAATGTAGACCCAGGAACAAGAACGCTGACAATCACGGTCGTCTCAGCCGCTCCGAGTGTGAGCGCGCGTGAAGGCGTAGAGGCCGGGTTGCAAGGTGATACTGGAGCTTGCCCTGGAATTAATTAAAGATTATAGGGAAACTGAGACTGAGGCAAATGAGGAAGTGATGAGCACCATCTGCTGGATTTTGTTTTTTATGGCCATAACTGCCTTTTATTCACTCTGCGTGTGATGAGGAAAATACCTACAGGCTCCAGGGGCTTTCTATTTGTAATCAAGCTCGATTGCAGCGGTGGAAAGTCAGTGTGAGGAGGTCACTAACTGCTCAGACAGGATTCCCTTTTACAACATGATGCTCGGCAATAAAATACCACCCAGAGCAGTCTGTCAGCTTTACATCCTCAGGGCTGTTTGTGCACTATTTATAGAAGGAGAGAACTATGGATGGATAAGCAAACAAAAACACTTGAGGTATAACAGTTTACCCAGCTGGTGAATTTGTCCGTGTTTGCAGAGATGGGCAGTATGTCAATTAAATGCATTTAAAATACATATTTAATTACTTTTGCGTGTTTTGCATTGTATTTTGCTGGGAAGAAAAAAAAAGATGTAATTTGTACCAAAACACTTTAAGAGCTGGTATTTATGTGTTTGAAATGCCTAAAATACACCATTTAATGTGTAATTTTATTCTCAAATAAGGATTAAACTGTACATATATATATATAAACTAAAATCAGCTGTCGCCCCTTTTTGCTCTGATCTCTTGTTTATGTTGAAAAGAAAGCCAAATTTTGAAGATGGTTACAAGATGTTGCTGGAGGTCCTGTAAAAAGTGACATATAGTCACACTTAAGTTGGCTAATGTTAACTAAATGTGTGCTAACTAGCTAGCTAATCTACATCACTCATTAGCCAGCTAGTTAGCAAGTGTTTAGCTAACATTTGCTGGCAAGTTAGGTAGCATTTAGCTAACATATGCTAACTTAAGTTGTGACCCTTTTAGATAGGACAGAGTGAAAGTTGACTGTGCTTGCTCAACTCTTATTGGAGCACAGAGAAACAGTGGGCGGGGCAGTTAAACCAATCACAGTCTTTGGCAGGTGAATCACATGTCCTGTCAGGTCCTGCAACCTGCTTATTTTGAACGTTTGTGTTCCTCGTGACCGGTATTGTGAGAAAGGAGCTGCTTTTGTGTTTAATGCACATTTATCCAAAGATAAAGACATGTAATCAAAATATGAGCAGATGTTGCAGCCGAGGCAAGCTTACTGACTTGCTGACACTGAAATACAACAGAGAGAAAAGAAATAAGCACATGTACTCTAGAACTGGAAAATATACTTATAAAAACTACCCAGCATGCACCAATGAATCTGGGGCCTCCACCACCTAGTTATCCTGATTGGAAACTTAAAATCTATGTTGAAATTAGCAGTGTTCATCTTTTTAATGTAGATAAAACCTCCAGGAAGAGCGACGTGCTTTGAAGCCAATTCGACATGGTGGCCAAAGCATTTAATAACAATGTCACTTGATGACTCCTCCCCAAAAGACTTTTTCTCATACCGCTTTTTCTGAGACAATTTGCTGTAAAATGGTAGATACATTTTTTGGAGCGTCGCAACCCCTGCAAAACGACTCTGTTCACTATCAGAATTTGATCCGTTCAGTCCATTAACATTTTGAAAGTCCAGAGGAGCAATCAAAATCATTTTATTGCCTTTCAAACTGGCGGAAGGCTAAACTGGAAGTTAACAAGCTCGGTCAGTGGAAGTCTGCAGCCGCGGCCCGTAGAGCATGTGTGTCATACGTTCATCCAGGTCATTTCTTTTGAGCTAGAAGGGGCTTTTTAGGATTTAGGCCCCACTGATCAGATTACATAAGAACGAACAAACCCTCACCTCCAGCGCTGTTTCCAGTTCTCCTTATAAACCCATATCGATGTAACTAAACCGTCCGATGAGGATTTCTCAACTGTTTTTTTTTTTGCAATGGCATTGTGGGAGCAAGTGAAAATTGTAAATTGTATAATTCAATAACAATTAAAGGCAACTTTTTCAGGAGAGAACAAAACTTCACTCTGTTCTGAGTGTTCTAAGAGATAAACCAAAAAAAATTCTAACAAAATACGCTTCATTTGTAAATGAACAAGTGCGCCTCCGGGGGTTTTCCACAATGAGGTGAAATCTTTTTGAGCTAAAACTCAGTTAAAAATATAAGAAAGTATATAAAGGTGCACAGAACACTGATAAATGTCATCAACAATGACAAGCCTTGTGTTCTTTTCAGTATTTATGACAAAACAAAAAAGTAAAAATACACAACAATTCTATATAATAAAACAGTGAAGTTGGTACATTAAGACGTACATGTATGATGCTTGCGCGGAGGGCTGCTACGATTGGTGGAACTCGCGGGAACCTACAGCAATCGGTCAAATTTGAGGAAAAGTTGTGAGGACTGGCCAAAATTACAACGTCGTGCAGAATTCACAGTGATTGGCTGAATTTGCGCAAAATCGTTTTCATCAAATGCAAACCAACCAAAAAAAAGCACAGAAACAAATAAAAACAGAAATGAGGAATCATCCACTGGAGCAAATATGCTTTACTTGTCTCACAAGGACACCAATAAGCCATTTTTTTTTCATACCATTACATCCAAACACAAGGTCAGCTGACACAGAGCAAGGGGAGAAAATAGTTCCTGAAAGTATTTTCTTTTTTTTCTGCACCACAAAGACCTCAAAACAAACAGCAAATACAAAATATTTGTGAGCATTAAGAAGACTGTATTTTTGCATTTTCAAGTTACTTGTATTTTCTATTAAAGACTTTTTCCATACCCGTGTTTTGTATTTGTGTTTTGATCATTTGTTGAGTATTTAGATATAAGATAAGATAAGATATTCCTTTATTAGTCCCACAGTGGGGAAATTTTCATTTCCCCACAAATTTTGATCTTAATGTGTTTGTGCCCATCCCTGGTTATTTGTTGGTGTGTCTGCATTTTGTGCATGCGTTTGCGTGACCCTGTGAAGGAAAAGCGAGGCAGCATCCTTTAAAGGCCCATAATTTTATCACCGGCTGTCCAAACAACCATCTCTGACCCTGATCTGTCTTACTTAACCAATAAGAGATATAATAGTCTGACAGGGGTCACGCCAGCACTTATTCATGTTGCTAATGTCACATGTTGAAACAGGAAGCTTCTGGAGGGAAGCGCATAACAAAATTTACTGGGCAGTAAATCCAGCTGGTTTAGCTGCTGTAGTGACAGCACAATGTTGGGTTTTATGCTATAAAATCTGAGCACTGGGAGAGTAAACCCGCAGCAAAGGCACAGGAGTTGCTACCACATAAACCTATTTCATGATGTTTCACACCTGAAATGATTGCATTTTCCCTGCCATTCCAGTGTGATATCAACCTCCGGACGCACCTTAATAATTTAAATAGTGTTGTGGCTGTTGAGCGTTGTTCGTATCACCTTTCTAAATTGCTTTGTATTTTCTCTGTGAGAGGGGGTGTTATGCATCACTTCAAAATTACAGAGAAATACCTGCACTCAACAGACCTGTGCGCCGAATCCCAGTCATCCGATAGCCTTCAGCTAACGATTTGGAGTAGCTTTGTTGCACTGATTGTGTAAAAAAAAGACTCAGCACCAAACAAAGTCATTGTACAAATGTCTCCCCCCTTTCAGCCATTAGCTGTGGGTCACTTTAACTACTTACTATCAGGCCTTTCATGGCTCTGTGCTTGTTAGGGCTTTAATGACTTGAAATTCCCTGAACAAACAGAGTCAGTGAAGGGGTCACATGGCTCTCCTTTCACTCCTTCGCTGCAGGGTCGGTTTTGTTTGTTTGTTTGGAGGGTTCTTACAAGTTTGACACAGAAAACACCAACCTAATTATGGATTAAGGACCTCAATTAACCCCAAAATGTAATACCATTACTTCAAAAATCCTTGCGACTTTCTTCTATTAAATAAATTGAAAAGAGGAACTTTTAGAGCTGAGAAGAAAGACATCATTTCATGTCATACCTGTGGCACTGTATTTGGTCATCACGATGAATTATATGGTGGAGAGGACCAGAAGAAGCCAAAATAAAGCATCTTAACTTTGAATGTGCAGGTCACTGACCTTTCACCTGCACTTTAAGATGAACAAAATGGGCTGTTGTGCCATTTAGTTGAGAGAAAACCCGTCTTTGTTCTTGAAATAGCTCCATTCAGTGTGCAGGAGACTCGTCAGCGCTGAGGCTTTCAGCAGCAGTGGCAAGCTTCTCTTGGCCACTTCCAAAAGGGCTGTCAGGGGGTACAAGCGATTCTCAACCTTCAAATGCAATTCTGTTTTTTGGAAATTGGCTGCGTTTCTTGTCCTGTGCTGTGGATCAGTAGTTTCATTAGTTTTTTATTCTTATTTTGTTTTTATTTTATTTTTTGCGCTTTTTAAGGCTGAGGACATTTATGTTTGCCTCTGCCTTTTTGTATTGCTTTATATTCTTTTGACATTTTTGTAAAATCTCAAGAGGCCACCTACATGAAATATTTGGTGGCCACAGAGTGACATTTTGTGGTCATGGTTAATGTTAGATATGGGTGGTATTAGTCAGGGGGAAGATTTAAATTAAGTCCTCCTCATGCTTGTTTTTCTGACAAAACTAGTCTAGTTTTTATTTTTAGTTTAGCTTAGTTTTAGTTAAAGCAACAGTTCACCCCAAAATCAAAAGTATATATTTCTCTTCTGACCTGTACTGCTGGTCTTGTATGCAATCTTTTTCTCTGGTCTCTTTTGCAAGAGAAATCTTAACTGAGCCTTCCTGAATAAATAAAGCTGTACTAAACAAGTATCTGCATACAGAGCAGAGGATGGTGCCTTGGTAGAAATGGCTGTTTTTCTTCAGGCGGCCAGTGGAATATTTCTGTTCTGCAGTTTTGTCATTTCAGTGACCAACTTCCAGAGAGCTACATGCTAAATGTGCGCAGAAAACACCGAACACGGACACAAGTCTTTCATCCATATTGGTGAACATGGGCTCGGCATGTTAAGTGATGCATCATGAATGACTGGCAGTGGGACAGCGCTGTAGCTGGTCTTTTCCTGCCTAGTGAGCAGCTAATGGTGCAGAGAGCATAGCCCGGTGGGGGAGACAAACACTGTGGCCCTGCTATGATGCCAGATGTGCTGTCAACTCTGTATTGTCAGCAGCAACAAAGCACACACACCAGGCTCGCCGCTCGTAGGGTATTCACATTCGGAATGAGATGCTCCGCTATTAACGCTTCTGCCGCTTGCTCCTGCCCGCCTACTCTGAGCACTGCAACACAGTTTTACTCCCCTATTCAGCATTTGAAACTTGTTTTCCTCACAACAAGAAAAACACTGTCAGTGGAGTGACATAATTCCACATATCCCTGCTGCAGTTTCCCTCATTTCAGAAATTTACATCAAGTGAGTGTAACAGTCGTGACAGAATATGGCAGATGGGGCATTATTATCAAGAAAAATGGCATGTAATTTGAGAAATGTCTCAAAGAAGTTGATTCGAGTTGAAAACAGGTGGAATTCTCAGACATTTCTCACCTGTTTTAAAGGACTGGTTGGCAGGATTTGAAATAACAACAATATTCATAAACTTTATTTATATAGCACTTTTCCCAACAATGTTACAAAGTGGTTTAAAGAAGAAAATAAAACCAGACAAGCCAAACAAAACAGAAATAAAAGCCAAGGAAGAGGAGGGAGTAAAAACAAACAAAACAGGATGATTGAATAGGAGGGAAGAATAAAGAATAAAAAGGGATAAATAAAAACACAAAGCAAACATATTCAAAAGCGTTCACGTAGAGAAAGTTTTAAAAAGAGATTTAAAGGGACAGTTCACCCCCAAATCAAAAATCCATATTTTTTTCCTGGCCTGTAATATTTATCCATCTCGATGTTTTGAGCGTGATGTGCAGAGTTTTAGAGGCATCAGTGTGGCTTCACTCCAGTATAATATCAAAGCACCAAAAATAAAGAAAAATAGCAAAAACAATAGGTGCTACATTCTTCTTCAGTTATCTGGTTACTCAAGATAACAGACCTGTTGTAAGCAGTTTGATGTAAGAATTACTGTCTTTCTAGTAAAAAGAAAGCAGTTCTGGTAGATTCTACTGCAAATTAGTAGTTCCTACACGAGGTCTGTGGATTAACTTGAGTGACTGGGTCGTGATTTCTCTGGTTTTGAATTTTTAGATGTATTTTTTGGCATTTGCGCCACAAGTCGAGTGCCATTTAGTCCCATTATGTTTGTGAGAAAGCAGAAATCCTGTGGTCGATTCATCCAAAACTCTGCAACTCACACCAAAACTATCTAGGCGGATGAAAAGCACAACAAAGCCAGGGGAAAAATATGTATTTTTCATTTTGGGGCAAAATGACCCTTTAAAAGGAGCTTCAGATTGGGTGTTTACTTGGCAGAGACTTCCATAATGTGGGAGTCCTAATAGGAAAAGCCTGATCACCATTGGTCAGAAGTCATGACCTGGGAGTAACCAGCAGGGCTCAAGCACAAGACAGTGAATCAGAAATATAATAAAGTGCAAGGTCATTTAAGGTTTAATAGTGAACAATACAACTTTAAAATCAATTTGAAAACTAACAGGGAGCCGGTGTAGCACAGGGGTGATGTGATCGTGCCTCTTTGTCCTGGTGATAAGTCGAGCAGCAGGATTTTGTGCCAGCTGCAGGGAGCCCTGGCTGATACCTGAGTAAAGTGCATCGCAGTAATCAAACTGAAAACAGATAAAAGCATAGACAACTCTTTGGAGAACAGTAGATTATAAAAAGCTGAAAGAAATGTGACTGAACAACACTTTTGACTTGATCATTAAAACACAGGTTAGCATCGAATGTCACACTTTGATTCGTACAGCCTGCTTGATACCGTCTGACAGGTCGCCGAGATTAGCACCGAGAGAGCTTTCAGGGACCGAGCAGAATGACCTGAGACTTATCACCATTGATTTTATGAAAGTTTTGAGACCTCCAGGATTTAAAGGATTTTGGAGGATTTTAGTGGTATCTTGAAATGAGCTTTCAAACTGTGCACAACTCCCCTCACCCTCCCCTTCCAAGCACGTAAGACGGGGGTCTGCAACCTGCAGTCTTGCCCTTCTCCACATTTAAATGGAAATTATATGGAAATTAATTATAGTATTAGTGTTTTAATATTTTAATTTTCATTCATCGTTGTTGTAGGCCTGAAGTGATTCTAACATGTAAGAATGTGTAGCCCTGAAACACAAAAAAATTAGTTTTAATAACTGGCCAACTAAAATGTGCTTCATTGTCCAAATCTATGGCTCAGTGCCTTTTCCTCTAAATTTTGCCGGTGGCTAGTCTTGAGTCTCCCTCAGCTAAAAAGAAAAGTGTCAAAGGAAAATAGAGAATTTAATAGTTGCAACTGCGGACAGGTTTCTTTTTTTCTTTTTTGGACAAAAACGTTTTTGTGACAGTAGAGGCTGCAGATCCCTGGTTTCGAAGAACCTACTCGAAACTTGTGAAAAACACAAAAGGCCGTATCTAGAGCCAGTTTTTGGTTTGTCCGTTCTGGGGTACTGTACTGTAGAAACATGGCGGTTCAACATGGAGGAGGACCTGCGCCCTCCGTAGATATAAATGCCTCTATCCAAGGTAATGGAAACACAGTGATTCTTATTGTCAGGTGGTTATACACAAATGAAAACACTAAGGGTTACCGTAGGCAACTGAACCTGCTCAGGGTCGGGAAGATGTTTCACTAAATATATTTTAAAACATTCAAAACCAGTGTCTCTTTCCAAAAATCATGACCCTCTTGCATGAGTGGTTTAACATAGGAACTACTCAGGAAGTACACTTAGTTTGCAGACACTCCAAATCCAATGATGACGGATCTCGATGCCCCCATGTGTATATGATTCAGCCTAGTTTGCCTAATTTTGCAAGTTTCGGAAATAAAATTAGCCTATGCTTTGCCCCAAAAATCCCCCACAAATCTTACACGTCGGACCTTCAATGAGAAAATGGGATCACAAAACTCGATAATAAAACAAATGACCTCTGAACCGACCACACACACACATAATGAGACATAAACACAAAATATACAATTGGGAACACACCGCGACACACCCAGACACACAAACAGAGATAGAGACACACAAAGAAATCCTGGCACACACACACACACACACACACACACACCATCCCCCGTCGCTGAGGGAGGGGCAGCCATCTGCCCTCAGCAGCAGCAACACAATGACCAGATCAGAGGAATCCACTAATGAGACTTTTTCCGCTGTTAAAAATTCATTTGCTGCCTCGTGCTGTCAAACAGCCTCTGCAGCCACATCGCACGTTACATTACACATTTGTCCGAGGAGGCTGCTCTGTTTGTCTCCTCAGCGCTCCGCTGCTCTGCCGCAGAGCAGATGACTTAATCACCTGTGGCTTATTTAGGTATCTCATCACAGAGGTCAACTCCATGCTGACTTGAAACTGTTGATTGCATAAGACGTTCATGACTAAACACTCCGGTGTTTTGACACAGTCTGACGCCAGACTGGCAGCGCGAGGAGACAAAAACAAGCGCCTCTCTGCACCAGTCGATAGTTCATCTTTTCAAACCTCTCACGCAATCCGAGATGAGGGAAGTGCGACTCTGGGCAAAGCGATGGCTGCTCTGGTGTCTCGTGATCCGTGGCAGAGTGGGGGTGGAGGGGGTTATTGATCTCACCGTGGACATCTGTGGCATCTATCAGGAGGGCTGTCCGTCATCAGAGAGGGGAAGTGAGGGCAGAGTGGAGTGGTTTTATGTACGTGTGATGAAGTTGGCAGACAACAGCAGCAAGGCAAAACAGGTTCACTAAGAGTTCACCCTGTTTCTCTAGCAGCCAGACACGAACAACTTGTTGTTGTTTTTCTCTGCCCTATTTCTATTTCTCCTTCCTTCTTCCACCCCCCTCTCACCCCCCCCCCCCCACCCCACACCTCTGTCTGCTGTTCACACTGTAAAAAAAAAAAACATACAAGACTTTCATGGAATCAACTAATGTTTTCTCTGTAACAGAACATATAAACATGAGTTCTTCTAACTTGACTTAATGAGTTGAATGAATGCACTGCACAGAGTTCGATCTACTCATTAAATTTGGTTCTGCACATTGACAGACTTCCCAGCATGCATTGTATGAGAGTTAAATCTCTCCTGAGAGACGTCTTTTTATGCAGAAAACATTTGCTATGTGTCTGTAATATACTTTAAGATGTTTACTTGTTGCACAATAATGAAATCAATGCCAACCATACTGAAGCTTGGTATGAATTAGTTAATTAAAACTTAATAAATCATAATACATTTTGAATATTAAAAATGTTCGTCGGTGTGACTGAAGAGTTGTTGGTTCAACTTAATCTCTTAAGCATGTCGAACATGTTTTTTGTTTTGAATTACTACAAAACTACCTCATCTGATCCTTTCATATTTAGTCAACCTAAAATTTTAAGGCAACCCGGACACTAACTTTTTAAAATTTAAAACAAATAATTTATTTTAACAGTGTTTGCATGGCGTTTCTGTACTGTATTTTCAACACAAGAAATCGTGTGTGTCTTTAGTTATCTGCAGATTCTTCACTCACCAGAAGCAGATTCCCTCACACATGATGAGTTGAATGACTGTGCAGATGTATTGTTTGATTAATATATTAAATGCTCTGAAGAACCATGATCTGCATGCAAGTGATAAGAGAGTGGGAAGTCTGTAAGATCAGGCATGAGCTAAAACTTCTTCTTCCCCTTCTTTTTTTAGAGTTTGATGAAAACTTACATGATGAAAACTCCCTGTGTGTCTTAACTGGTGCTGTCAAAAATATCAGGATATTGCTATATATAGATACAGAGTATTTGAAATGGTTTCAATACTCTATTTTCACAGTATTGATACTCCGGTGCCAGCTGCACTTTCTCGCTCTCTCCTTTCTCCTACAGGCAATTGATCCACATCACTGCAGTGCCTGCAAAATCCTGCTTCCTCTGACTTCTCACAGTGCTGCCTTCTTCTCTTCTCTTCTCATTTGCTAATTCGCGATATCCATTGTCATGCTTTAGCTTTTACTACTATGGCATCGAAAAATGGTATTGAACATAGAAATTCCAGTATTCTTACAAACACTAGTCTCATAGATTTTCAGATAAGTCATAGTTGCTTCTTATCCTGCTAACATAATTAGTGAGCGGTTTGTCTGTTTGTGCATGTCGTGCGTTGTGTCCCGCCATTTCTCCGATCCACATTCCGCCAATCCCCTCCATCCCCTACAAACCTGCTCCAAAAGATGTTCACTTGCATATAGTGTTTTCCAAATACTTTATTTTGAAAAACAAAAACAAAATAATTCATTATGAAATCCAGAACTCACCCGTAACTACTTTTTCCACACTAACTTTTGCACCATGTTAATGAATCTGCCTCTGAGCCGACTCAACAACGGGGAGACGAAGCCACTCCGGACTCCTTTGATACAAACAGTAATTTTACCTCACAGAAATCAATATCAGTTTAGCATTTTCACCACTTTACTTTGCCATTTGGGCAGCTTTTTACGACAGGAAACAGAAGCCACCCTCTATGCTCTCTTCAAAGCCACTAAGACTCTTTGGACAGGAGCAATAATGGACAGGACAAACTAACTGATCGAGGCAGCGTTGGACCAGAAACTCCCTTATCCTGTGAGGTAAAATTACTGTCTGTCCACAGAGTCTTGGTGGCTTTGAAGACAGCACAGATGGCTGCTTCAGTTCCCCTGTTGCAAAAGTTTGTCGGCAAAGTAAAGCAGTGAAAATATACTAAATATAGTTGTTGCGCACTTAAACTGACGTTGATGTGTTTTCAGTGGTCCTTTTTTTTTGTATTTTCAAAATATGATGGGACTATCAATTAAAATTTTGAAGCAGCCCAAGCACTCTTTTATTAAGTTATGTCAAACTGTTTCTGAACATTGAATATGTGTGTGAGTGAGCTAAAGTGTTTACTCGCATGCAAGGAGTTAACAAGATGTTCTATGAAAAAAAAGGCGGTAGCAATAAAAGAGATAAGCGGTGTATCTGCAGCCTTCAGTTAATTATCAAGGCAGTGGAAAAATGGGCTTGCTTGGGCCAAAAATCTGGTGCCAACAAAATGCAGTATTGGGCTGATGCTTCACATTCTTGGGAGATGCAGCCAAGTCTCTGGCTCCATATGCGCTTATTTGTAAAAGGCTTTGTCCGGACTTTTGCCTGAAGTTAAAGAGATTATCTGATTATCTGAAAGGGGAAAATGCTGCAACATCAGTAAACAGCAGCACTCGCGCTCTCACAAAACGTAGATTCAATAATTCCCCTCTTCGCTGTGCACAAGTTCGGGTTAGATTCAGAGATGTTTCTGAGAGTTTAGAATGAAAGCATCTTATATGAAACCACATCACATTATTAAAGGACAGAAAGGAGACAGCTTGGAGATGGATCGAAGCACTTGTCGGAGATATGCATTATAAAAAACTTGATTTATGACATCTTGCTGCCTCAGTGTAACAAAGCCGGTGTGCTATCATTATCTATGTAGGAGAAATAGAAAAGCCTGCAGATGATTTAGAAACTTGATGATGGAAGAAACTATCTTTCTCAACCTATTATGATGGCAGCCTGCCGCTGGGCATTCCAACACAGTAAATCTAATGAATCATGGGAGATGAGAGAAGGAGAGCCTATAAGGAAAAGTAGCTGTGCGTGATGCCGGGAAGAGAGAAAGGTAAAAAGCAGTGGGAGTTGCATGAGTCACCATTACTGGAGCCCGTCAGAGACTACACTCAGTGTTAGGTGAGTAAGACTAATAATAGGTCTGAAGAATAGAAAGGTGAGTGTGATCATGTTACAGATGTAGGAGAAAGTCTGTTGCTCCATGTTTACCTTGACACTTCATCCTTGTCATGCCTGTGAATACATGCAGGGAGAGAGGTCCTGATTGAGCTGAACTGTTTACTTGATAAGGTCTGATAAATTTCCATGTTAACATTTACAAAACTAAAGAATATGCCAGCCCAGACATAACAAAAAACAGCACCTTGTCTCTGTTAATCATAGTCAATCACCAAATGAACCAGAACTGTACTCTTAAAGGATTTGGCTGTTTAATATTTTGGGAAATAGGCCTATTCACTTCCACATAGATTTAGATGAGAGAATCAACACTGCTCTCACTTCTGTGCATTCAGTATATAGAGGTCTATAAAGTGCTGCAGAATTGAGTCCGAAAACCCAGAAATGAGTTGACATATTCCCATTTCCACTTCCCTTGTTTCGAATTCCTGCGGTTTTGTTTTTGAATGGGTCGCTGGTTAGACGTCTGAAACAAGGTCTGGGAGCACAAGCGCAAGCCTAAGAGTGTTTTTGATCTAAAATATGTCAGTGAACACCCCACTTGTGAATTTTGAAGCTTTTGTGCATCTTAAAAAAATGTGGTTGCTAACAAGTGGTCACTGCAGAGGTTGTCGCGGACATTAAATGTCATCACACCAAACACTTACACAGTCTTTACACTTACAGTCAGTTGTGGTGATGCTAAGTTATGGTACTGTAAGTGGCAGGGTTGGAAGTAACTAATTACAAGTATTTGAATTACTGTAATTAAGTAGTTTTTTGAGGGGAACTTGTATTTTTATGAATAGAGGTCTGTACTTTTAGTTATACTTAGGTATGTATTAGACCATGTAATCTACTTAGTTACTTTTAAAATCCTAATTGAGTACTGAGTCACATTATTAATTGAATTTCATCTGCATTTTTGTAGCCAATGAGGCTGTCTGATCACCCACAGGCCAATGACAACCAACCTCATTGGTTGAATAAGGAAATGTCAATTATCACAAAGTAACTAATACTCTGAGTAGTAGTAGTACAGATATTCAGTACCAGCACTGGTAAGCAGTAGTTCATGTACAGCCTAACATTAGATTTTTACCTCTGACAATTTCATTTATGTTTCAAAAATCATAAAAGTGGTGTTCATTTATGAAAATTATCTTGCTGAATAAAATGTGTCATAAACTTTTGCTCGTTACGGCGTTTATTTTCTGCTCTGACCCAACGTTCAGTGGAAAAATCCCTTTAGTGGAGGGAACAAAGAGATGCTAACCTCTGGGCTAATACAGTGGTTCAGTATTTTGTGAAATATGCTTATTCCCTTCCACAGAGAGTGAAATAAGAGTCAACACCACTCTTACTTCTGTGCATTAAGTGTGGAGCTGGAACAAAACCGTTTTCCCTTACATCCCTTATGCTAACTTAACTTTCTCTCAACTGTAGCTTCATAACTATAGGCAAGAACGAGGATAAGCGTATTTCCCAAAATGTCAAACTTTTCCATTGAGGATTAGACAATTAAGTCAAATATTTGCTCTCTTTTAGCTCTGTTTTTGCCCTCTACTAACTCCTGAGGGAAATATCAGGCTCTTTAGCTGCTAAATGCTCCTCTGTGTTCATCAGCTAGTCACTAACTGTGACTGTGCTGAGTGGATAGTGTACGCAGGGTTTTTAGAGCTGTCACGTTGTCATTCGTTCATGTCATTCACACTCTGCGGTTTGTACGACAGCTCTGGCACCATGTGACTTTGTTGGGTGTGTTGCAACAAGTGCGTAATGCTTTATGGCACAAATTCACACACCACAAACTATGCCGTGGATCGTATTTCATGGAGAAAATGTTTTCTGGTTTTCCCTCTAACGTCCCCCAGCTGCTCTGTCTCAACCCTCTCTGATTTACAGAGTTTCCTGATGGGTGGGGAAATAACCTGCTGCTAACATGTTGCTGCTGTTAGCTAGTTAGCTCAGCCGTACTCCCCGGACTGGCAGCTCAGAGCGACGGGAGTGGGGGGTTGTTGGTGTTTACACCGGTAGCCCCGGAGCTTTGGCCTGCTGGGAGGAGGGGGTTTTCAGGCTCTGTGTGAGCCAGCGGGGGAATGCTTATGGTGAGCAAAGCCAGTGTCATACCAGAACTGGAACCGGCCGAGCAGGCAACAGAATCGGAAACTCGGCGGCCTCTTTGACCGAGAAAGAGGCCGCTGAGCATGAGTAAACTTCAGACTGTTTTTTTGTTAGTACAGAGAGCTTCATGAAACTAAGACAGACGGCAAGCCTGGCGTCTTGCTGTTGGACTAGTAAGTCATATTAAAGGTAAAAGGTAAAGGTCAACTTTTTATCGTGAGATATACAATCATACAGGGTACAGTTACACAGCAGAAATCACTTTGCACTCCATTACTTTCCAGACATGTACACCATGCTCCCCTGACAGTGATCCACTTCAGGCTTAGTGTCACCCTCAGTCTTTTTTCCAAAGCTCAGGAGAGTTTTTATTTCAGGTGGCAAAATACAATGAACAATGGCTGAATTTTATGATTGTTTTTGTTCTTAACTGTGGTCTCAATCGGGGATTGTGAATTGTGGCGTATCACTTGCGCTCGTATTGACTTAAAATCATCCCAACAGTGGTGTAAAACTCTCTGCAACCAAATTGCAAGAAATGGCAAACCTTTCATAATGTCACTTTTAAGTATCTAAATAAAGATGTACAAACAACACAGGGGAAGTGAAAGTCTTTCCTGATTTAATGTTTCCCAACTGAGTGAGCTGTCATGATAAGAGCTGAAGGGCTTCAGGGCTTCTCCTTTAGCCAAGAACACATAAAACCCTCTTTTATGACAGAGAACTGAGATTTTGCCAAAATTCCTCGCTGTAGCACCAGACAACTACATTAAGTCGGTGTTCCTGACTGACTGATTTATTCTGTGAATTTTTAAAGCAAGGTTTTGGTTTTGAGGATAATACAGTACGTGTGTTTGTCTTATTTGAACTTAAATAACTTGCATTTATTAAAGGAGCAGTTTGTGCTGCGTTCAAGTCCTGCAGTACGAGTTCTGTAGCCCAAATAGTGAATTGGAGCCATAGACCGATATTTGACAGGTTGAACCCGAGTCAATGAAAAGTTAAGCCTGTTATCCTGAACACAAAAGCACACCTCTCTAAAAATACACTCTTTGTGGTTGGAATTAAGTAGTTATTGCTCAATTTAATCGTTATAAACATCAACGCCTTCTAAAAGATTATTAAGGATTTCACATGACTCATAAACTGAATGGAAATATCAGAGGAGGACACCACGTAGTGTTGTTGTCAGAGAAGCAAGTATTTCAACTGAACATGTTTCCTTAGTGACATATCATGGTCATTTTATGGTTTAATATAGTAAATAAATTACGTTTCTCCTTTAAAAGTAAACACAGACCTACATTTTCTATTCTATTCATCTTATAAATAATGAGCTTGTGGTTTTATGTGATTTTATTTTGCTTTACTTTGTTTAGAAAATAATTTATTATTTAATGTGTGTGGTAGATTTATGGCTCTTCATGATCCGCAGCAAAAACTGATATGCTGCAGCAAAATCAGGCTGTCTGAGGGGCAGAGCCGACAAAAATAAAAAGGGCACCTGCATGCCAAAAGTTGTGACGTGCTGCTTTATGTTTTATCCACTGGAAGAGTGTCCAGGAAGACACTTTAGAGGGCACTTTATCACATTTTGTCCACTGGAAGATAACCCTAGAGCACATTATCCTGTGTTGTCCACTGAAGGGGCACCTTAGAGGGCATTTTATCCCGTTTTGTCCACTGGAAGAGCACCCTAGAGGGTATCTCATCACACTGCCCTAGACACTAGGCCACTCTACAGGGCCTGTTTTATCGTTACCGAAGGAGAACTTTTGATGCAGTGTTTTTTAAAACATCGATGCACCGGGGGATTACCAGTACTTTTATACTTCATTGGAAAAAGGCATGTCATCTTATCTTGTGACAACAATGGTCATGAAATGAAACAGGAACTAATGTTTTTGTTTATTTGGATCAAGGGCTGGATGTGACTGAAATGCCATGTCTACAGTTTTTCCAAAAACGGACGCAGCAAACACCGGCAGAAGACCTAAAGTCACAGGACTTTGGGGACATTTCAAAAACTACATCATCATCATCATCCTGTCTAACATTTAGCTGAGAAGTTACTTTTTTCAGTGCCCCAGACAACAACTCTAGACATTTATTTCCCCCAAGACACTTAGGATATCAAAACAGCCTTATCTCCAGAGCATCCCGTCTCAACATCTGCTTATATATTGCCGATGTCAAAGTCTCGTTTTGTCAAATAACATATAAAACCAGATGGAAGGCTCCCAGGAGGAACAGGGGTCCTCTTTAATTCTATTACTCTGTGCACGCACACACACTCTCTCTCTCTCTCTCTCACACACACACACACACATCAGTCCAGGACATAAGCAGCTAGCTGGTGCCACAGAGAGCAGTTCTTATAGATTCAAAGCTGCCCTGAAGGCAAGAGGCCCATGATGGATCAGACATTGATTTGATTTGAAGTGAGTGTGAAAGCTGCCGTCCGTGCCCTCTGCCAGAGAGGTGAACCATGATTGAGCAATGGCTGTCTGGAGGGTTCACTCAGGAAACTGTAAGTGGACAGGCCGGACCTGCTGCTAACAATCACCTTTTGTACAAATCGGCTGGAAATGAATTGTTGATTCACAGGGTGGAAACAAAAAGCGAGCCCCAGCTGTCAGCCAGTCCACCACTTTATTTCTGAGCTGTTGCTTCTTGTGCTCACAAATAGATACACAGAAGATTTCTATAGAGTTTAATTTCAAAATATACCTTTTTTTTTTTTTTTTTTACAGTCAAATCACATGAAGGAGGAGTGACCCATACCTGAGATTCTCTTGTTTACCCATAATAAACTCCTGGTGTCAGCCAGGTTACTCGTCTGAAACTTCTACCGCCCACACAAAGTGATGAATCACAAAACAAAAGTAAAATCCAAATCTTTCAACGGTGCAAAAGTGAGAAGGAGAGACAACGAAACTCTGTCGCCCACAGTTAGAGCAGTTCTCTCTCTTGTTCACACAAAGCATCACAGGCAAATTGGGTTGTTCACATGCTGCATGGAGAGGTGGAAGAAAAAGTCTAGAGTACTTTTCATGTTCCTTTTTTTAAAGTGTACTTTCACTCTTTACTCGCCATTTGCCATTTATTTGTTACAACTAGTCTGCTCTAAATGCTGGGATTGATACTGCTGGGTTATTGAATCTAAATTATACACATTTTAAAATGGTTTTTAATGAAAAAATCTTAATCTCAAATGTTTCTTAGGCCTGAAATTGTTGCATAAATGTAACAGAGAACAAAAAAGTACAATTATGGTTCCTTTGTAGTATGGAAAAGTATGGAAAGTATTGCAAAAAGAAAAGTGTGAAAGAGTACAGATAAATATTTGTGTTTCCAAACTATTTGGTCCTATTCTGTTTTCTAAGACAGAAAATTCAGAATTTCGTAAGCACGGTGGTTTTCTTGGTGTTGGGAGCAGGCAGACAGCACAGGCAAAATTTTTACCACTGAGAGAATTTGGAACAAACTGTGTTTAATGTCATCAAAAGCAATGGAAAAAGTGTGGTGTGTAACTGAATTCACAGAGCTGCCTCCTCGCCTCAATATCGCAGCCTGCAACACCGAAAACTGAACCAAATATGGGCATCCACGACCAAATTGGCTCGAAAGAACTATAGACTGTACACGTAACCAAATTTTAAGCTTGTCTGAACAGTTATGAGTTATGCAGTGATGTGGTAATCAGAAAAGCAAACAGACAATCTTTTCAGCGTGGGGAAACCATATCTTTTATGGCTGCATTCATCATCAATTTCCATGGACGCAGCAAATAAACAAGGCTGCTCAGATGTCATGAAACTTATTTAACTTTTTTCAACCAATTGTCAATTCTTTTACAAATATGTAGTAACAATAATATTTATTCAATATGTCAAAGTAAAATAATATCAGTGGGCTGAATGGCCACAACAGTTAAATGCAATTTTTTTTTTTAAAGCACTGGCTTGACATTACCAAATACAAAGCCTGGGTGGCAGCGGCTCCCAACCTATTTTTCTTGGAGCCCCCCCCCCATGGTCTGTAAAATCTACTGAGAAGTCTGGAAATTTGAGTCTGGCAAGTGGAGTAGAAGTATACTGTAAAGAAGCAAATGGCACTAAAATGAAAATACCCCAACATCTCAAAATTCTTCCCAAGACCAGCCGTTTACTAAATGTGCTTCAAGCGGAAACCTCTGGGGCTGAAAATTAAAGCCAACGCAGAAGAGCCACAAACAGCGGCTCCTTGAATGGCCACTTGATGCAGCCTCCAAAAGCGAGTCAACACTCACAGATCTCCATATTAAAACAAACACGTTACAGCCTGGTATCTTCCCCCGTTCATTTGGCCACCTGAACCCCAGCTTGTTTGTTCATTTTTGGATTAGCTGGCAGTAAACTGAGTCAAACAGTGCCAAGAAGACGGCCTGAGCCACCACACTGTGAGCTTCACAATGCCTCCTCAGAAACCTGTAAGTGATGTCACTGAGGCTCTATCCAGTAATTATTCTACTGTCTATGATTACAATCAATTTCGTTTCACTGACGTCATGTCACACGATGCCTCTAATTTAGGTTCAC
Organism: Lutjanus erythropterus; assembly: GCF_056507025.1. Lineage (NCBI taxonomy): Eukaryota > Metazoa > Chordata > Actinopteri > Lutjaniformes > Lutjanidae > Lutjanus > Lutjanus erythropterus. The sequence goes on from NC_139324.1 coordinate 36,595,769, forward strand.
TTTCTGATGAATCCAGGTGCTGAGCTAAGTGCTCTGCATTTCCTTTCTATAGATGAATCAGTTTCTTGTTTCTTTCTTTCTTTCGACAGTGATTCAATCTACAACTAGTTCAACAGCTTTTACATTTACCATTTGCATCACAGGGATTTTCCTGCGATAGCCTGATTCTAAGGAAGTGGCGTGTTTTGCACCTGCAATTAGCCTGTTAACAGAAACCAAAGAAAGGAAACTAAAACCAAAGCTTCATCAGCAGATGCTAGAAACATCCCAGCACTGTCTGTCTGCGCTGTCTGTGACTGACAGCTGATCTCTGGGATAGAGCACTACAGAAACACTACAGAGAAGAGCGCTTAGCAACAAAGATGGAGACAAAATATAAACAAGTGAAGAAGATTTGAAGGATCGGCACGTGAAGGAAGTAGGGCAAGGGGGGTTACCAGCTGGTGTGCAGTAAACACTTGAAAATACGTAAAGGTTTATCTGGGTACAAGACCAAAGTAAACAGTGAATCACAGCAGGGCATGGAGCTAACTGCAACGCAAACACTGTTCTCGCTGTCATACAGATGTTATTGATGATAACCCAGAAGCTTTGTTGACACTCCTGATAATGACACATTCTGCCTGCTGCCTTGAGGCCGTCCTCTCTGGCCGCCGCTGCTCACAGCAAATATCCAAGTGTCTCGCTGCTTGACAGATAATAATCAGTCCAAACAACACGAGTTCATAGGAGCCTGGTCCCACCTGAGGCCTGAAAAACCCTCTGTCTGTCCCCAGAAAGGCGACACTTTATCACGTCCAGCTCGTCAGGCTTGCAGCGCTGATAAGTCATGTGCACTTGCTGCTAATAATTCATTAATGAATATTTCCTGTCTTGTTGCTTGTGTGTTTTTGGCCCAAATCGGCCTGCTGAGACCAAGAGGAGATATAATTTCCACCAGCATAATGAGAACAAACAGTGCAGTTTTCCAGACACAAAACAAACACTGAAACAAACAGCACCTGTCATATCCTGATCAATAGCCCTCCTGTGGGAGTACTGTGCTATTAGTATTCTGACAGAGTGACCAGCACCCGTCCTATTTCCTGTCATAAACAACTCTAAAGCATGGCCCGCTAAATAATCAAAAAGTCAGAAGACCGGATGCTGGGCTAGGCGCAGCAAAATCCAGATGTATTATTTACTCCACGTCTTTGTTTACACAAAAACACAATAATCCTCGAAGATTTGGGGCAGTGGGGGGCAGGAAAGGAAACACTCTATATCAGCGGAGGGATCTACAGTCTTTGCAGTCTTTAGAAAAGAAAAGAATTCAGCAGTGCCGCGAAAATAAACCCAAAGGCAGCCGAGTACAAAGGGCCGCGGGTCCCAAGCGAGCGCCTTTAGGATCCGACCGAAGAGTTGGCTCGAGGAGGAAACTCTATCATAGGGCTGAGGGAGCACAGAGGGTTGGTTTGTTTAGGAATAGATCTGGTATTTTTTTTTTTTTATTCACGAGGGGCACTCCCTGTCTGCCTCGATACAAACATGAGGGGAAACTATCTGAGACTGCTTTCTCCGGTATTATGTTGTTCTGCTTTTTTTTTTGAAAGAAAACACATTTGAGGCTAAGAGTTTCTTTTGTTTCCACATTCTCAACATCAGTGGTGGGAAATAACAAAGTATAAATATTGTGTTACTGCACTTAAGTAGATTTTCAGTACGTTAGTGTTTGGATTTTTTACCTTTACCACCTGCAATTTAACAAAAATATCTGTACTTCTGCTCCTTACATTTTCAGAACATGCTTGTTGTTACAGATTATTTTTATTTTGCATCATTGTGTGCTGCCATCCCAACATCAAGACCGATTTCAACCTGAAACATCATTAAAGATATAACAAGACAAAAACAACATAACAAGACAACAAGACAAAAAACACGTAAAAGACATAATAAGACAAAATCAATGTAAAAAGACAAAAATTACTTTAAAGATGCAACAAGATGAAAACACTGTAACAAGACGTAGCAAAACGTAAATGACATAAAATACATAAGATAAAAACAACATGAAAGACTTAACGATGTAACAAGAAAATTGTGTAAGAGATGTAACAAGACAAAAAAGACAGAAAAAAACAACAAAATTATGTAACGACAGAAATAACGTTAAAGACCTAACAAGACAAAAACAACATAAGACGTAAGAAGACAAAAGAAAACACAAACAAAAATAATGTATGTAAAATTATGTTAAAGATGTAACAAGACAAAAACAACAGAAAAGTGTAACCTGACAAAAATGACATAAAAGATTTAATAAGATGAAAACAGCATAACAAGACAATAATAATGTAACAATACAAAAACTAAATAAAAGATGCAGCAGGGACAGGAAGACTCGACCACAGAGAAAAGATAAAAACAGGACTGCTTATTACATTGACTACATTTCAGAGCCTGTATTTTTTTCACTTTATCCTGAGTAAAGAAGTTGAATCAGTATTTCTACTTCTGCCAGACTTTTTTTTTTTCAAACAAGCATCTGTACTTGTACGTGTGTAAAGAATGTGTGTACTTTTGCCATCTCTGCTGACTCAGTTTTAGCTGAAAAGCATCAGTAGCAATGGAGAAAACATTTAGCAAAACAATGAATATACCTGTATTTTACCCAACAGAAAGTTGGCACGTCGTTTGAATTGCTTCACAATCGGCTCCAGCTTGATGAGTAGACGATGATTAAGTCATGTGACTCATCACCTGAGAGCCGGAGTGAGAAAAACAGTTTTTTGCTTATTTATTTTCTTTGTTCTGCGTTAGAAGACGGCAACAGGTTTTACAATCCACTGGTCTTTCCTCTAGGAAGAGGGAAATAAAACAACTATTTGTTTTCTCTTAGCTTCAGGCTGTCAGTGTAGACGGTGTCATCTTTTAGACAGGGAGGCACCGCAGGGGCGGGAAAGCGTCCCGCTGGCCGAGGCTGATAGATGCTCCTCCACCGGTGCTTTGTTCTGGTCCGGTGCTGGACGCTTGGCCGCCTCGGTCCAGACCACAGCCTTACGTCACTCGTCACAGAAATCTCTGTCCATCGATGAGGATGCTCCACAAACCAAGCTCGCCGGTTTTCCATCGTCGTGTTTAAATAATGAACGAACCCTGTCTTTTTGCGCTGACTGGTGCTATAAATCAGCACTAAAAGCAAAGAGCCAAAGGCCAAACGCACAGAGCCTGTCTGGAAAGGTGAAAATGTGAGGTTTGCTTGAATAACCTGACACTGAGAGGAAATACTCAAGTGTTGCTATGTTCACACGGGTGTGCCACTAAAAAACATGCTGAGTAATTGAATAAAATCAGCCTGTCTGCCTATGAAACAGATAACAAACTGTGAGTAACAAAATAAATCTAATTATATTATTCAGACACATACAGGCGCTCTAATGGGTGCTGGAAGTCCTTGAGAACACCTGAATTTTAACGCAGTGTTTTCAAGGTTTGAAAGCTGCTTGGGATTTGTATAAAGTGCCTGAAACTGCTTGAAACTGTAATTGCATTGGTTTCCTAACAAATCACTATCTGACTGAATAGTTTGCTCTTTGAAATAAAGAAATTAAAGAAATTTTGCACAAAATGAAAACGACTCTGCTTGAGCTTCGCTTGCCACTCTGTGCAAGTGTGTCATTTCAATGAGAGTTAGCTTTGTTACTCCTCTTTAGAATGGCTCACAAAACATAACTGTGGTTGAACAATAACATCTGATTTAATGTGATGAAGAAGTTAAATCATTTTATGTATAAATATGTAATTTACAACAGCTGTGAGGTAACGGAAATGCTGGGGAACGCACCTTGTTATATGCTTGAAAAGTGCTTGGAAAAGGTTTAGAAACACTAAATGGATCCTTTGCATCCTGAAATCCTGAGGTGAGAAGTAACAAAGTACAAATACTTTGTTACTGTTCTTAAGTTAAGTTTTTCAGGTATCTGTAGTTTACATGAGTAATTATTTTTCTGACAACTTCTTGCCTTTACTCCCAACATTTTCACACATTTTTCTGTACTTTCTACTCCTTACACTTTCAAAACATTTGAGGGAAATTATTCATTGTTTTTAATTTGTGTCATTTTGCACTGCCTGCAACATCAACACAGATTTCAACCTAAATGGTTGGACAACAGCACATAGAAAAGAAGTGTCTGTTCGCAGTTTTGCAGCCGCTTGAATCAAGCTAAGCTGTTTAGTTAAAAGATACATTCACAAGCGGGTAGCCCTGCACACTGAGCTGACGTACTGAGTCAAACCAGGCCAGTACAAGAAGTATTACTGTATACATTAGTGAATATAACAGACAACAGATGTTACAAGATGAAAATCATTGCAAAAGACATGACAACACAAAATAGAAAAGAGATAGAAACTGTGGAGTAAAGGTGAGGTTCATGCAGAAACAGTCAGTGGAAATGTCCTATGTACTTTTTACTTTTATTTTGTGAGTAATCTTCTAGAGCCTGTATTTTGTCACTTTTACTTGAGTTAAGGAGTTGTATCATTACTTTTACTTTTACCAGAGTCTTGTGCTGTTTTGCCACGACTGTTGAAATCCAACCAGTCTGTACATGTGCCTGATGTCAAATAATGTTTATGACGATCAATAAAAGTGTAAGAAGCTAAAGATAAAACTCCGGTGCTGGCCGGTGTTTGTGAGATAAACTGCTGCTGACGTGTAATTTAGAAAGATTCAGGACTTCAAGACAGTAGAGGTAATGAGGTGGTCCGGCCTGGCAGCAGGGTTTATCCCCCCTCCTCTCCCCCTCCCTTGGTCACTCGACTCTGGAAAGCTTATCTGCCGTCATCTGGCCTATTGTCCCCGTTATCTGAGGTGATCAGGGCCGAGCTTGATCCTCTGTTAGCATTTGAGGCTCCTCCACCGTCCGCTCGGGCCAGATGGAGGACCTCCACCTGCAGAGAGCCTCAAAGAACACTTGCTGTGGTCTTCTGTCGAACACGAATGAACCAGAGGGATCTCCCAGTGTCTGGAGGAAAAGAAAAAAGTAATAGGAGGACTTCATTCAGAACTTCATTGAAATTCTCTTTACAGTTTCTGATCTTTTGAGGCAGTGACAGTTTTATAACCTTGTTTCTTTTAGAAAATCTGAAAAGAACAGCCCTAAATTAACATAAAATTCAAATCATTTAAACAGAGGTGGCAAAAGTCCACTCATTCTTTACACGAGTAGAAGTACAGATGCTTGTGTAAAAAAACACACCTCTGGTTAAAGTAGAAGTACTGATTCAACTTCTTTACTGAAGTAGAAGTGAAAAAGTACAGGTGTTTCTGTGCTAAGGTGACTGAACCTCAGTGTTTTTTTCTGCGATAGTCCTTGACATTGATTTCAACTTGTTACATCTCCTTATGTCATTTTGTCTTGTTATTTCTGTTATGTTGGTTTCATCTCATTACGTCTCATCACGTAATTGTCGTTGTTTTGTCTTGTTACATCTTGTTATGTCTTTCACGTTGTTTTCAACTTACTATGTCCTTGACGCTCCCTTCAACTTGTGACATCTTGTTACGTCATTTTCACCCTGGTAAATCTTGTTATGCTATTTTCATCTTCTTATTTCTTTCATGTTGGTTCTGTTTTATTATGTCTATGTAATTTCGTTGTTACATCTTGTTACATCATTTTCATCTATTTATGTCTTTATATTTTTGTCTCGTCACATTGCGTTACATAGTTTTCATCTCGTTATGTCATTTTCATCTTTTTACGTCACTGTCATCTTGTTACATCTTTCACAGCGTTTTTGTCTTTTATCTCATATTTGGCTTGTTACAACTTTTGTCTTGTTGTGTCTTGTGCACTGTTTGTTACATCTTGTTACATCCTGTAACATCTTGTTATGTTGTTTTCATCTAGCCTCAGGAACTGTCTTGTCTTTGTGTTATTGTCCTGTCCATTTAGGCTGAAATCAGCATTGATATTGGGAAGGCGGCAAAATAAAAAAAAAAAACCCCAAAAAAACCAAAACAATAATTTCCTAAAGTAATAAGTAATGGGTCTGCTTTGAAAATGCAATGATTAGAAAGTACAGCTATTTTTGTTAAAATGTAGGGAGTAAAAGTAAAAATTTGCCAGAAAAATAAATACTCAAGTAAAGTACAGAATACCTGAAAACTCTACTTAAGAACACTAACAAAGTATTTGTACTTAGTTACTTCCCACCTCTGCATTTAAATCATCTAAACAGGCCAGTTTGAGCTGCATTTATATATTAAAGTTTGCAGTCATGACAGATAAACCTCTATCAGGCCCTGGAAGTGGTTTTGTGCTCATGCTTTAATACTGTTGCAAGGCAAAACCACAATGAAGACGTTGGTGAAAAGGAAAGGGAACCCCAGTTGCGTTTATCATGGACTCAAAGAAAACACCCTTCCTATGCAACAACAAGCTGATTTCTCAACCGGCACAGTGACTTGCTTTGGATCCGTGCCACGTGTGGATATATATTTCTCCCCGAACTGCTCGAGGGCAGTGTCACCCATTTCAGTATTTTTTTTTTTTTTTTTTATTGGTTCATGCCCTGTTGTCTAATTCTGCAGGGACTCCATGTCAGGACAGGCAGCAGCAGGATCCAGGCTAATCAGCGTGAAAATGTCCTGGAGTAAAAAAATCAACTCCCTACCAGTCATTGCCCACCAACGTTGTCAGACAAGTGGCTGAGGAGTAAGCCTGCTGGTGTTCCAGTGAGAAAAAAATGAAAATATATCAGTTATGTATTGCTGTCCCGCTGTGGCCCCAAAATAACTTTACAGCACTACAGTATGTCAGAATGATGAATATATTTTAAACTGTCTATGGACCCTCAGAAACAGATTTTTACTCCAAAATCTTTTTTTTAACTGAGTGGCAAGTGTTTAAATGACTTTCCTGTGTAAAACAATTGAACTGTGGACGTTTATGGCTCTTAAATATCATGTTACAGACATTGATGCAATAATGTAATACCTTTTTATTATTCTGGAATATCCTCTATTAAAGGCTTCTATTATGGGTTTGTACCACAGGGGATTTGAGGTTGTATGCTATGAAAGTGGTTCCCCAACTTCTTCTGGAAAGCCCTGCTTCAGAAGCTGAAAAAAATAAATCATAAACCATATTCATTTAATTTTATTTCACTCTACGTTTTTGCAGTGGAGGTTTGGTAACCGCTGTGCTAAAAGATTACAGACAAATTCAAAGTCAAATTACTAAACTCATAGATATAAAATGTTTCCTATCTATGGGTAAATTCATGCATCCATCCAACTAGATAATACAGTTGACCCTTCTAAGCCCCGCCCCTTTTTGCTCTGTGCTCCAAAAACAGTTGAGCAAGCTTGGTGCCTTGATCAACTTTTTCTTTTCTAGTAAAAGCAACATATAGTCACATCTTATGTTAGATAATATTAGTGAAATCCCAGCTAACTAACTGTCTAATGACTGATGTAGGCTAGATTAGAGAGATAGTTAGGCAGAAGGTTGGCTGAGTAGCTAATGATCTATGTAGATTGGCTAGTTAGCGAGCCTTTCAGTAGCAATAACGTGCAATATGTAAGTCCTGCCGTTATGGGTCTCTCACATTAACAAAAGATATAGTTTGGTGATACCATGAAGTAGTATGGGATCATGGGAGTTGTTTCCTTCATTGCAAAATAAGCAATGAAACTGGTAGATGAAAACCTGTCTGACAACACTCAGGTGGACAGACAAGGTAATGTATTAAAGTTTATTCATGTTTTATTACATGATTTGTAAAATGCAGATCTGATCATAGACCCTGGAGGAGCAAAAAGAACCATTTTAAATCCATAAAATCATTTTTAAATCAATATTTTGGGTCAAAATATTTACTGTTTGGTGAGTACCTGTGTAATAAGCAGGATAATGTACAGTGAGCAGGACATTATGAAAAAAAAGCCCTTTAAGGTGATTCGCATCAGGATCCTGCATCACCCTGTTGGAGTTTATTTCACAATAATGACCTGCTAACTGTACATTATCACTTACATGTAGTCATGTTTGCTGACTTCCTTTGTCACTCTCTCATGTATCCAACCTATTCTCTTTTTACAGCATCTAACAGTGAGCAGGAAACGTACTGTTACCTTGAATTAGTTATGGATTTCTTTTGGTTTTGACCATTATTAACATCTGAGATCATATAAGTACACAACTCAACAAACTATATAACAGATCTGACAGAATTTTTTTTGACTTTACTATATAACAGAAATGTTATATAGTAAAGCTTTAAGAAGTGAATACATGTTGCTTTTACAGGTCCCCTAGCAACATCTCTTAACCATCTTCAGCATTCAGTTTAATTTCATTTTATTGGTAACTGTTGGAGCACAGAGCGAAAAGGAGCAGGGAGGGCAAATTCCAGACGTTAATCTGATTTTGAAAAGAATGACTATAAAACTAGTTGGTTATTACTTCAGAGCAAGTCATATAAATGGAATGGAGTTAAGCACACGGGCTGTTTCTGCATTTCATATTGAATTCACTGGGGCAACGTGACCTTGATTTAGGTCAAGTAAAGAGGTCTTTAAACGGGCCAATGGCACACGCAGCACCCGGCCAAGTAGGAAGTTTAAAAGGGTGCCTTCCAAAGATAAGAAGCAAGCTTTGTCCTTAAAGTGGGTCTATTGTTCAAATTCAAGCCCTCTCTTCAAACACAAACATTTAAGTAAGCAAGCAAGCCGGATGCTTTTACAAATATTTTTTTTTTCTCTGTGGAAATATAATCATTAATATTTGTCCGTGCCAGCTTTGTGCAAAATTATTGCTTCCGCTGACAGTGGCAGGTAGTACGTGTCATTCAAATCAAGCAAAGACTCTTGTGAGGTTGTGGTCACTTCCTCTTCAAAAATCTATATTCTCTATTACAGTCTTGTGATAAGTTGTGTATTACAGTGCGTTTTCACCACATTGACCTGGGACATTATTTTACACCTCCAAAAGTCCCTACTTGTTGGAGTGCTACTTTCCAAAAGTACAGCAAAATTTGGGGACAGGGCTTGCAGCACTGAATATTAACATGTAGCCATCACTTTTTCATACATCAGTGCATCTAATTTGCCTGAACTTCATGAGTCTTTAGATTGTGGTGGAAAGGCAGACAGCAAAGGACTGCAGGGACATTTTAGTTCCTTTCAAAAGTAGTTCCTAGGACTGACCTTAACCAAGTGTTTTTGTCCCCAAATTTTTAGTAGATCTTAACCACAGCATTGTCACGTCATAAAAAATGTCCAGTGGAAAAAAAAAAAAGCAAGCACACACATTTTGCAAGAGTTTTGCAAATTAAGGGTTTCACCAGAATGCAAAAAGTTGTCTTTGGTATTTAAAATTTCCTAGGGGGGAAGACTCCTTGACCCCATAATTCATGTGCGTCCCCCCGGTGCTGAAACAAAACCTTCGCCCTTGGGTGTCATGTTTTACTCACTCTGGCTCGGTGCAGCTCGCCTTGACAGAAGACAAAAAACCCAAACAAAGGATTCAGAGAGAATGAGGGATGAATGTCTCATCTCGGGCTGAGGACCGCCAAAGCTCCCCCACGCACCCACCCACCGACAGCCTTCTCCCCTGAGCAGGCTTCACACACCGCGCATAAAGAGAGGGAAAAACACCACCACCCTGATGGAGCCATGACCGATAGATAGATAAAGAAGTTATGCATTCCAGTGTGAATAATGAACAAAACTCTGTGCACAAACACGCAGAGGACATTCTGATCATCTTAAGCCATTTAAAAACAACAAAAATTCACACTTCAGCCCCCCTGTTGACACATCAGAGGTCACAGCTCATCAGTAAGGTGAGAAAATGTTCAAATTCAAAACTACAGATTCTTTGTATGACTGTGACAGTGTGAATAATACTGTGTGGGTTGCAATATGAGACTGAACAGTACTTTAATAAGTAGAGGATGTTTTTGGTGCACTAAATCAAACTGTCAGTGAAAAGGAGCACTACAAATATCGCAACAACACAAGAAAAAAACTCCTCTCTCCCTCAAATATGTGAGTCTACAGGCATTGACAAGCATGCACACTCCTTCTGTGCATACATTGAGCTGAAATACACAAACCACTTTTCAGAGCTCAGACAAGAGATTAAAGGTATTTTAGTTACCCTAAAACCTGTGGTGCATTTACGGGCGACACCCAAAGTCAGCCTCAACAACAAAGGCTGGATGTTATTTTCTATGTGGTGATTTGAGAGGAAAAAAAAGTGAAGGTGATATTTGAACACGGGTATCATTATGAAAAATTATCCCGTGCCGACTTGCTGAGGGGGCCGGGATGAGTTGGAACTGGAGGGCTGGTGTTGACTGAACAGCGCTGCTCATTCTTCTCTTTATCTCGCTGGCATTCTTCTGCCTCATTTCAATAGCCATTCTTCACTGAAGAGCCCCCTTCGCTGCCGTTCACACTTCTTGTGATTTGTATTCGAAGTAGCTCACAGATCTTTTGTATTCTGGGCCGATAGCAATCTGAATCCTCATGCTGACAGTGGAGGCTGCAGATATCCTGTTGCAGCTCCCCCCTCTTGAAAAAAAAGGTCTTATTTATTATGAGGAGTGAAATCTCTTTTGTTGAAATCCTACTAAACGATAAGCTCCATGTACACACAGACTCCAACAGATGATGAAAGGTAAATTGCAAAAAGCAGATTGATTTCAGTGCACTGATTATACCTGAAAAGCTACAAGACGAGGTACAGATGTTTCACTGAACTTGTTTTTTTTATAAAGGGATTCATCTTGGCCCTCTTTTTAAATGCATGACATTAATTATGCTTAAATCAAAAATTGCAAAATTTAATACCGAGAATACCATCTGGGCTGCCTTAAAATTTTAAGTTGACTGAGTAGTAAGTTGGAGTAATTTAATAAATATTCAAAACAAATAAACTTTTCTAATCAGATACACTTAACATTAATTCAACTGTACTTCAGAAAACATGTTCAATAAGCTTATGATAAAAAGTTGACTTGAATCAATACTAACCTTCATGATGGTTCACGGTGTTGTCGTTACTGTGGAAACAAACAACTATGATTTATCTTCAAGTGCACACTGTAAAAAGTTTATTCCAGTAAATCCTGTTCCCTTAACCTGCTATTCTTATTTCATTAACATCATGTCAGTCAGGTTTCTCTTATCTGATGTCATGACATGTGTGTCTTTTCCACATGTGTCCCTTTACAACTGAGTCAATTTCTCTTTGAGACTGGGAGAGAAGTTTAAATTTAATGCAAGACAAAATTATATTTTGTGATGTTTTGTTTTCGTCAGCTCACTGAAGGAACTGAAGTTCAGTCAGGCTAACCTTAAGTATTGCTAACAATCAACTTTGAATTATATTCATTATATTTAACAAACTAAAAGAACACATCTGTTCTTAAAACACATCTGTTACTGTAAAAAATATACCTTTCCTGAAACCATTCTTTTAGGCTGTTAAGGAGCTGTATTTTACTTTTGTTAACACAAATAACTGAGTTGGAAAATTGGAAAACTTGTAAGCTGACCTGCCTTAAAATTAGGTAGCATTAATTCAAACTGTTGATTTGACAGCAATCAGATTATTAAGTCCATCTGACTTAAAGCAATTGTGTTCATATAACTTGTAAATGTGATTTGAATAAATTTAATTAATTTTGTGTTACAAATTGAAATATTTTTAAGTTGGTCCAACTCTTTTTTCAGTGTATTGGAGACAAACAAGCAAGTATTCTTTAGACTAGAAGGATTTCAGAAGGGTTTTAACTCCCAAACAATGCATGCTGGGAAATCTGCTCATATGCTGATTGTGTGTCTTTAGAAACTTGATTTACTGAGTTAATTCAACCCTGTACAGCACCTTCATTCAACCTGAATAAATAAGAGTGTGTGTGTGAAAAGATTAGTGTATTCCACTAAATTTCTGTGGGATTTTTACACAATATTTTATTGAGGAAGAATGAGTAGGAATTTTCAGAGCTGTTCAGCTTTAATTGCAGGCATTATGTGCTGGTAAAGTGTTCAGAGCACAGCAGAATAATGAGAAAAATCTGGAGGGCAGGGTCTCTGCAGATGCAACCACCAATACATACTTCATGTCAGTCATAAGTGATAATTAAAATGGATTAGATTCATATGAGTCTGTACTTTGCTTTTAAAGAAAATGTTGCATATATTACCGTTAAGAACAAATACATTCATCTTTGTTGGTGGGGATTGTGTTATTATTTTAAGTTGAGATGAATTCTGCTGTAATTATGTGTAACATTTTGAGATGTTTGTTTCATGTAAAAAGTGATCCAACACTGTGCAACTGGATCATTTCAAAGACCTCGCAATTCAAAACACATAGCATTGAATGTAAAATCAGCCCTGGGAAATTCAAGCAAAACGTGTGGCTTTATGAAACTGTGTTGATGCTTCAGATGGAAAACTCAAACTGCAAACAAAAAAAAAAAAAAAAACCTTCAAAAAGCAAGTCAGTGGAAGTCCCCTCTGCAGTGAAAGTGATTTAGGGGTAGACTAAATAAAATGAAATGTAATCCAGCACAGATGAAATCCAGGAGTTGTGCTCGCAGACAGATAAAAGAGCAACTGTCTGTGTCTGAATGATGTTGATAAGAACATCATACCCATACAGTGGCCTTTCTCTGAGCTGCAGATTCTCCCTGTTCCTCTCCTCAGGAGTCCAACTGCAGGATTAGTCCACAGGCTCTCTGATAAGCCCCGGCACATGCTTATTATTTGCATTTAAATCCAGTCACTTATTACATATTAGTGTGAATGCGGAATGACTACTGATTATTCGATTATAAATTCATTCATGTTCTGTTGATTTTTGTCTGCGTTTGCTCTTAAATTTTCTAGCATTTATTTTCAGAACTCATAAACGTGAGTTCTCATAACTTGAGATCTTTTGAATTGAAATGACGATTCAGATGAAGGTAGTAGAGAGTTCAGTCAACTCACTAAATTCAGTTTCTAAAGAAATATGATCAGCATCTTAGCAGACTTCCCATAATGCATAAGACTCTCCAGAGACTCCTTTTCCTTAATAGTGTCTTTGTGTCTTAATAGACTTTAAGATGAGTCACGGTTCCTCGGAACAGAAATGGAAAACACTACAATCCACGATGAAGGTCAGTATTGAATTAGTCAACAAAAGAAACATGTTTGAAAATGTTTGTCAGTGTGACTGAAGAGTTGTTGGTTCAACTTACTAACTCAAGCTTATTGAACCTGTTTTCTCAAGTACAAGTTTATTTGACTGGAACAGTTGTTTGTTTTGAATTACATCAACTTGCTTTTTCAAATTCAGTCATCTTAAAATATTAAGGCAGCCCAGAAACTTTTTCAAGCTGGAACAAATAGCTTTGTTGGTGTGACATTTCAGCACAGCATTTTCACCAGAATACGTAAAAACACTACAAAGAACTTTCATATTTTCCTGATTTTGGAGACCCTTGTGGACAAAAGCAGTGTTTCAACCATAATAACCACAAAATATGATGCTCACTTACTACTGGCTGTAACTTTCCCTGAAAAAATGTAAACACAGGTTTGTTTCATCTGATTTAAATGAGAATCTGACCCTGTGTTTGGTATTAAGAATATCGAAACAGCCAATCTTCTCTCTGATGGTCTTGTTTGGTTATGTAGATCATATAGAGGCATCACAAATTAGCATCAGTGTTTCCTTAGTTCCCTGCAGATGCGTCACATGCACTATTCTCAAGTTTCCCTCACATCAGGGGATTTTAGTCGTGCAGAAGTGAGGAGCAAATCCTTCACAAAGTGGCTGCAGACTGATTCATGATAATGTCAAAATAATGAAAAGGAGCAGGGCAGCTCTTGCAAAAGGTCCAGCTCCATGTCAAAAACACTACAATCATCTGAAATTATTTCACACTGGAGTTTATATTCTGAGCAAACACAAAGATCACTTAGTCAGCTATAAATTTTAGTTCTCAAGAAGACGTGCAAGAACTCGTGTTGCAGTTGTTTTTCATCTTTTAATCGTAGTTGGAGTTTTTTTTATGATTCAGGCATGACTGTAATCTTTTCTTTAACTTCCTCAATTTGATAAACACCCCATTGTATAAATTTTCAAGTCATCTCACTGCTGATGTTTTGAAACCTTGTGGTGAATTTGGGGGGTTTCAGGCTGTGAGGTTTTAAACGAATTGTCCTTTGAACCGTGGCCGTTAGTAAACCTCAATCGTACCTTAGATAACCTTTCATATTGTTGAAAAAAAAAACAGTTGAGGAAAGATTTCAGAGCCGATATCAGAACGAGAATCAGGCTCAGAAATATTTTATTGATCCCTAGAGAGGATTGTTATAGATGTTTCCTTTAAAAAAAAGAAAAATATATAATAAAGCACAGAGCAGAAAATAAATATGAGGTTCGACCCAGAACCATTTGCTTCAGAAGAACCCTTCTTAGAAGAAATGGTTTATCAGGTGTTCTTTGAAATTCAAAGAACCTTTCTTAGAAAAAAGAGTTTTTCAACAACTCACCAAGGGTTTCTCAGGAGTGCTTTGTACCATAATATATAACGGTTCTCAGTAGAACCTCCTGGGTGGGTTCTAGATAAAACCCTTTGAGTATGAAAAGGTTTTTGGTGTGGAGTGTGGAGTGGATTCTAGATAAAATCCACGGAAAAGAAAAAGGTTATTGGTAGAACCCCCTGAGCGGGTTTTTGTCAGCACCCTTAGAAGGTGGAAAGGTTCTGGATGGAACCTCCAGAGAGGGTGCTAGGTGGATCCATTGCACCATAAAAGGGTTCTCTGTAGAACCTCACGGGGGATTCTAGGTCATACCTTTAATAGATGGTTCTAGGTATAACCCTTTATGTTTGGTTCTAGGTAGGACTTTCTGAAAGGGTTTCAAGTGGAACCTTTATAAATGGTACTAACAGGAGCCAAAAAGCATTCTTCCATGGGGGTGAGCTAAAGAAATTTTATGGTTCTACACATCATCATAACAGCAATATGTATAGGGAGAAAGAAATAGAGGATAAAGAAATAAGAAATGAAGAAAATAAAGAAATTTGAGAGTTATGTAGAAAATATACATCATGGCACAGAAATCTATACTGTATATTAAATAATAATGCTGTTTGCATTGCAGATGGTTGAGTTATTGCACCATATGGCTGCTCTGTCTGATAAATTCAACAAAAAAGCGTTCTCTCAAATCATAATGCAAATCAGATGCATATAAATGCAATCTAGAGAAGAAAAAGGGGTTGTTTTTGTTTTATGAAAAAGTGGTCACATCCTCATTCTTTCAAAAAATGTTCATATGCAGCTCTAAGAATCCCTTTTTAACACAAACAGGAGACATCAATCGAATCAATGATGCAAACTGACTCACTGAATCGATCACAGCTCTCGTATATCAAAGACATGAAGTAGTATTTGCATGCCACATGGAGGATATTCGGTTTCAGACAACCACCGGCCCTGTTTGAGAAGAGGGCGGGGGGTTTCGTGTGGCACGGTCTTGTCATCGCTATACCTTAACTGAAATCAGAGAGGTCTGGTAGAGCTGTGAGAGACTGAATGTTCTGCACACCGGCTGAGGCTCGAGAGCCGTTTGACAGAGATCCCACATTATAGGGTGTGTGGTTCCTTTTCAAATCTACCGGGGGTCATTTAGCAGCTCAGACATAACAGCACTTGAGAAGTGACAGGGTGTGTATAAAGGTGAGGACAGATTCAGACCTCCGCTGATGAAAACTGTCATCAGACACAGTTATAAAGTGATTTGTAGAGAGAAATACGAGGCTGGGAGAAGACTCTGAGCAGCCAATCTAAATGTCAGAGCTGCTCTTCTTGCAGAATGAGGAGGGAAGTGCAAAGTGTGGAGCTGCTGAGCTGATGATATAGAGCCAGAAAAGCATGTTATCCTAACATTGCTCTAATTTTCTGACAACTCTCCTGGGTGGACACCTGTCAGGACTTAATATCATGGCAATTACTTGTGACCTTATTGAACTTTAAAGCACATTATTTGCTGTGTGATCATTGCAACCCTCCTTGTATTCCTGCAGGGGTCTTCAGTGCACTTAATGATGGGCTTATAATTGTTAATCGCACTGATATTAATCTGTTATTACATTCCAGTAAAGCTTCTTGTTTAGGGTTTTATCATCATTGTTGACATGATAGAAGTCATTAATACCATGGCATCTCTAAACAGTTTTTAAAAAAGTTGAGTTCACTGGATTTTCAAGTTTTGAATCAAAACTCAAATTCTTAAGTTTTGAAATAACTAAACTATAATCTTTGGCCAAGATAATTTACTTGAATACTGGAATGAACTTGATGAATTAACTTGAATCTTTGTGGTTTAGAAGCCCAAAGAAAGGATTCTTTCACCAAGAGCTGTGAACCTGGGTGCCTGAAAATTAAATAGTTGGAATTGAAAATATTAAATTATTAACTATTATTCACTTCATTTTCACTTGGAGTGTCATAACATCATTTGTTGGCAAAACCTTTTCAAAACTTAAGAGCTGAGCTTGAAACTCAAAAGTCTCTTGAAGTAAGTTGCCTTGAAATGTTGCTTTTTCCCAACTTTTTCATTTTTACAGTGTATAAAAAAAGTACACATTCTTCTTTCTTCTTGTCTGTATTTGTCTTGTTGGCATGATGTTTTTACTCAACAGATTACTTATAAACCAAATTGTTTGTGTTGTCTTAGTTTTAATATGTGTACTCTACTCCTCTGCTACAGTAGAGGTACAGATTCCTGTGTAAAAAAAGGAAAAAAAAGAAAAGAAAAGACTTTGGTAAAAGCAGAAGTACTCATTCAGCTTCTTTACTCAAGTAAAAGTGAAAAAGTTCAAATGTGCCCAAAGTGTGAGAGTAAAAAGTAGTCCTCTGAAGGACATTTCTGTGTTTTGCTTCTTGGAATTTGCTCCATCCCTGTGACAGATGACAGATTAATTTGAACCCTTTTGTCCGCAGTCAAGCCTCCCACTCTTGTCTTTTTCGCATGGTTAGGTCTTTTGCATTGTTTTCATCCTGTTACGTCTGTAGTGCGTCTGTGATATGAACTGATGGACACACCAAGAAATCTTTTTTTTCCCCATGTTTTTGTCCATCTGTTTAGTCTGGAGTCAGTCTTGATGTTGACGTGCAATGATAAAAAATAAAAATAATCAGTAATTCTCCTCTGGAGTTCTCATGACACCGGGAGAATTTTGAACTTTGATGCAATACTAGTGTGTAAAAAATGATCCTTGATACCTCTTTCAATACCACAGCAAATATATATTAAAAAAAAGTCCAAGACACACAAAACAGGATATTTTTTTCTATTTTTCATACAGAAAACACCACCAAACACTGTCTTGTTTTCGCTGCAGGCCAAACATTAGGCAGGAAAATAAAGACTGAATGAAAGTGAGGACTTGAATGAGCATTTAGATCTTTTTTTTTTTTTTTTTAAATATATTTGGTACTTGATACTACAAAATGATTGTTTTTCAACACATTGTATGAAAAAGAAGAAATATTTCAACTTTATTTCTTTATTTCCATCAAATTCATTAAAAGACTCAGCCAAATGCAAATGAAAGTTTTTGTTTGACCTTGATTCCTTGTAATGAGGCTGTTTTGAAAATGTAAGGAGTAGAAAGTACAGATATTTGTGCTCACACATAGAGAATAAAAGTAATAAGTTCTCTGAAAAAAGCAAATACTTTGTTACTTCCACCTCTGATAATACTCATATAATGATGTTGTTGCAGTGTCACAGTGTTTCTGTGTCAGGCTGTTCTGGGATTTGTGTAGTTCTCATTTTTTAAAGGTCTTTAAATACCAGAGTTCACTTTAAAATCTGTCATTAAATAACTGACACGGTGGTCAAACGATAATAAAAACACATCAAACTGCGCATCTTCTCCTGTTTGTCCCCTGATGACCCTGTTCAACCTTTTTTTTTTTTTTTGAGGCGACGTTTTGTAACAGACGCGTATTTTTTGTCCAAAAAGTTTCTCAAACTGACACCCTTGTCACAGACAGCGGTTGGTTTTTATAGTGAAGCCGTTTTTGGAGTCGAGCGCGTCCTGCTGCTGCTCCTCCTCCTCCTCCTCCTCCTCCTCGGGGAGGGGGGGAGGGGTCAGGGGCAGATATATTAGTGTTTGCCACCAGTGGGGCCACAACTGTGATCGCAGTGCTCCACACACCGACGCACGCTCACTCACACACACACACAGAAACACACACACCGGTTCTGAGGTTACATAACCGACGAGCGATAAACATGGAGGTGAGTTTGTATTTTTCTTAATAACTAATGTGTGAAAGTTTGGTGTGTTTTTGCTTGAGGTGGTTGTTAAAGGCAATTAATTCAGATCTATTTTATCATTTTCCTCCCAGTGGAATAATGCACTGCACTCTGTCTTTTTAAACAAATGGAGAAAAGTACAATTTAAACTTCAGAAACTTTAGAAAAATGTTTGCACTAAAGTTTTTTTTTTCTAAGATAAAGTGTGGTTGTTAAGTGGTGCAAACAACTCAGCTCAACTAACTTTTTAATTCTCTTTTCTCCCAGTATGAGGTGTCACTAGACATCTTTGACAACAGCACTGACAACATCTCAGAGGGGTCTGGATTTTTTGAACTGGAGTACTTGGATTCATGTGGCCAAGCGCTCAGCAGCGACTTCAACAAGATCTTCCTCCCGACGGTTTACGGAATAATATTTGTTCTGGGGATCATTGGCAATGGATTAGTCATTGTTGTCATGGGCTACCAGAAAAAGGTCAAAAACATGACGGACAAGTACCGGCTCCATCTCTCCGTGGCTGACCTCTTGTTCGTCCTCACGCTGCCGTTCTGGGCTGTGGATGCGGCCAGCAGCTGGTACTTTGGAGGTTTCCTCTGCGTGTCTGTGCACATGATCTACACGGTCAATCTGTACAGCAGCGTGCTGATCCTCGCCTTCATCAGCGTGGACAGGTACTTGGCAGTCGTGCGGGCCACCAACAGCCAAGCCACGAGGAAGCTGCTTGCGAGCAAAGTGATCTATCTGGGCGTGTGGCTGCCCGCGGCGGTGCTGACTGTGCCGGACCTCGTGTTCGCCAGGGTGTACAGCACAGGGTCTTCAAATGTCGACTTCATGGATGAAGGCAAAGAGACTGCGATGTCCAAGACCATCTGCCAGCGCATCTACCCGGAGGGAACCAGCATGATATGGGCTGTCGCTTTCCGCTTCCAGCACATCTTGGTGGGCTTCGTCCTGCCCGGTTTGGTCATCCTCATCTGCTATTGCATCATCATCACCAAGCTGTCACGAGGCTCAAAGGGTCAGGCGCTGAAGAAGAAGGCGCTGAAGACCACGGTCATCCTCATCGTGTGTTTTTTCTCCTGCTGGCTGCCCTACTGCATCGGCATCTTTGTGGAGAACCTCACGATGCTGAACATTCTCCCCTCCTCTTGTGAGCTGGACCAAGCGGTGGAGAAGTGGATTTCTATCACTGAGGCACTGGCCTATTTCCACTGCTGCCTCAACCCCATCCTCTACGCTTTCCTGGGAGTTAAGTTCAAGAAATCGGCCAGGAGTGCACTGACTGTCACCAGCAGATCAAGTCAGAAAGCGACTCTCATGACCAAAAAGCGGGGGCCAATTTCATCTGTGTCGACTGAGTCTGAGTCCTCAAGTGTTTTGTCAAGTTAACAAACAGTCGACCTCAGAGTTTGTGACTTTATTCTCTCAGAAGAGAAGAAGACTTAAGCTTTAATTTCAAAGGACTTACTACATTTGTACACATGTAAAAACAAAAGACTTTTTTTTATACATTTCAACTTGTTTGCTGCAATTTGTGTGTTTTGTAATGTTTTTTATTGCAGTTTTTATGCAACTTTTATGTTCCTCAAAGCAGATTGTGTCCTCAGGCGGTGCCTCATTTCCATTCATTCAGCTTTACAATCAAAACTCATTTTCCCCATTTTGATCTTTACAATTTGTGTCGCTGTATTAAAGCTCAGGCATACAATGCCCCTATTATCAGGGATGGTAGCTGCTGTTGGAAACCTGTACATACTTTGTAGCATTTGTGTGTGTGTTCGCACTTAAGTTGTGTGATTTTCTGAAAGCTATTATTTATTGTTGTCATTCACACTGGAAGTTTTGTAAAAGAAACTGCATGCTGCTTTTTTACCTTTTAAAAATGTGTTTTTTATGTTCAAAAATAAAAAAAATCTCTCATAATGACCGTGTACTGTGCGTTTTCACCTCACACCAGCTCCTCCTCCCCTCAGGCGGTGGGGGATGAGGTGTGTGTGTGTGTTTTGGAAGGGTGGGGGAGGGGGGGGGTCTCTCTGACACAAATGTCTCCACCTGATCTGGCTAAAAAGCAGAAGGAGGACGGGGCAGACTGGCCCTGTAATTGCAAGAACATCTGTGCACTTTTACATCTTAAGCAGCCACGACACTCCAGCTAAAATCTTTGGTTATAATTAGCACCCATATGGTCTCCTGACAAAGAAAATAGCATGTTAAGTTCTCCTTTGACTTCTTCTCTTTCTTCTCACTTTGCAAGATATACTGCCTCCATTGTGTCTGGCTTGTAAACAAGTGATATCCTCATTCAGTTCAGACAGAGTCGGTCACTGGGTCAACTTTACTGTTTCCCACCTCACAGAACAAAAAAATAATGTGTAGTATTCAGAACAGGTTATATATTCTGAACATGCAAACAGGGAGTCTTTGTTAAGCACACACTTGCAGTATATCACTGGTAATAAATCTGCTAGAATTATAATGACAAGATAAGACATAAAAATGACAACTTTTGAACACACACACACTCGCATCAGTCTTGCTGAGGGCTCAACTATCTGTGAGAGATTTAATCTGGGTGGCTGGTGACAGAGTGACGTTCAAGTTGGAGACCAAAGGAAGCCGGCAACAATAGATGTCAAGGAGAATGAAGTCGTCAGCTGGCCTCTGTGCAATGTAGAGCTGGCATCCATTCAAGACTCCAATGGAACTACATTTCCATTTCTTTACATGTAAAAAAAAAAAAAAAAAAGGTGTGAAGTGCCCCCATCCAGGCCGGCACAAGGTTAATGGATATTTTGGGGCTCTGGTCTCTTGCAGTGAAACAGGACAAAACAAAAGGTGCTTTTTTTCAGTTGGAAATGTTCCCCAGAGTGATTCAGAATTAGCATAAGAGCTTCACTGTCTCAGCCTGCATGTGCAGGGAGAGCAGATCTGTGATTAACACTTCACTGTGTTCTGATGAATCCTGCTTCTTTCACTGTCATCAGGGAAGGTTGTTGTCTGACTGGAAGATTTGGGATCATATCAAACACATGCAGGATTGTACTTGATGTGCACAGTTTAGGGTTACAGAGAAAAATGATATATAGGGATGATATTGATCTGAATCATACATCAGATATCTCACGCCTTGTCTAACAAGAATGGCTGAAATGCATAATCTTTACTGTTGGGAACTGGAATCCAGCACTAGAGGTTAAAAGCCACACTGAATATGATTTAACTACTTGATGATGAATAAGAAGCTCGATATACAACAAGATGAATATGACATGACAATGTTTTTGTCAGAATTGTCCACTTGAGTTGTTGCATGAACACATTTTAGAGTCACAGAGTGAGCTGATATGTGGGGATGGTGTTAACCTAAATCGTGTGTCAGGTATCTTTTTAACATGAAATGCACAAATGTTAAGAATTATCACAAATATTCTGCTGCTGGGAACATCCTCAAGCCAACAAAAGGGTGTGAAAGTTACATTAAATAAATCCTAAACATTATTTTAACATTTTGACATAGTTTGCACAAAACAGAAGCAAAAATGGCAATCACATAGGAGCTAATAATAAACAGCAAAGTTAGATGTTTGCTTTATTTAGCTGTATTAGTTATTAGTTTGGTTTAATTATTAATCATTATTGTTATTTTCTTGTTGAGTATGTTTGGTATTTTGTCTAATTAGTATCTTGTTGTGTCCTGTTTTGTTTGTGTTTTGGGCAATGCTGTTGGCACATGAGGTTAGAATTTGGCCAGCAAAGATTGGACTAGCATGCAACTGGGTAGGCAAATGTTTTTTTGTTTTTCTTGTTTTTTTACCAGAGCAGGAGAGTCTTAGCTCTTTTGCTTGAATGCTTGTCTCAGGATAAATTAACAAAAGAAATGCACAAACTTTGCATTAACAGTGGACTCTTTCTGCGTACATTTCAAGCCCATTGTGCAGCAGTGGTCCTATTGTTTTGTTGAGCAGACAGATTAAGTAAATAGTCCATAAACACAAGATGACTACGCTCTTAATATGATGTGACAGCTCCTGAGATTTCATTACATTTTCATGTCATTTGTTTCATGGATTTTACTGATTATTTGGCCCTTGTGGGTATATTTTATAACATCTTATAAATACTTTATGAGCATAACAAAGCAAAATGGACAATGCTTTTATCCAAATTGTCCGGTTGAGTGCACAAAAAGTTCTCATGGCCCCTTTGGGAATTAAACCTTGTGTGCAAAAGGGTGTCCTTTCATTAATAATTAAAGCTTTTGTTCCCTCTGTGTTATGAGAAAATATTCGGTGCTCACCAACATACACTTCCAAATCCATATACTGCCCCTTCTGAAATATCAACATCAAGAAGTGTTTGTTTTTGATAGACTGAGTGTTTCTAATATGATAATAATCTCCTGACAGTGGAGCTGCCATCTCTTGCGAAACATCAATATTGTCTTCCTGTGCAGCGTTGCAGAAATCCAACCTTTCTGACATCTAATATCTCAGTTAAAACAATCTCATGTGTGGATGCGGCAGTTGTGAGGAGTTTCTTGTTTGCTTTTTGGGTTAAAGGCCAAAGCTGTTGAAATGGACAGGAAATAGTTGTGATAATACTGGTGATTCATTATCTGCGTGCATCCCAGTTTCAGTCTGCAACTTGAGACCACCACTCTGTAAGGGTCCTCATTTAAGTTTAGATGTCGAGGTGTATCAGACTTACACCAGAAAATGCAGAGATTAGTTTCCTGTAAAGGGCTGTTGCAAACTAAGAATGAAAGGAGGACAAATACCACAGGTTCCTTTTGGGCAGTGACCTGCCCCACTAATGGTTACATTGTTTTGGTTGGAAAGTGAGCAGCAGGAAGGCTGTTTCCTGCACCAGGAGCTCCTGTGGCCAACAGCCTGAGAAAAGCTTTGATGACCCCCCCCACTGTACTCAAACCAACATCACTCACTGTGCATGACCATTCCTGCAAAGGTCACTGGTTACCTGGATGCGCTCGACCAAAGGCGTGAAAGTAATTTCACAGAGTGTCAATTTTAGTGTTCATATGGATGCGTAAAAAGCCCACACAGGGTGGTCATGTTGTACTAGAAATGTTATCACCATGTGTTTGTTTTGTTGTAGATGTGTCATGTTCATGTACTTACTTAAAGTATTATATCTTGTATACACTGAGTAATTGTATCATGTGTACTTCATAGAGTTTTAAGGTTTTTCAGCCTTAAGGAACCATCAGATCAAGATATTTTAGACCTGAGGTTCTCAATTTGTTCTCAAAACAGTGTCTCCCAAACTGGGAGCAACTGGAGAAATATAGAGTGAAACAAAGTTTCATGAATGTGATTTACATCAGGGGAATAATGTTTGCTAATGCTATCACGCAGACCTTTATTTCACTCAAATTTAATTTAATCATTCGCTTTAAAGAAAAAGACTTTGGGAGCCACAGCCTTACAAGATAGAAAATACACTGGGGACCCCCTCATGTATGCCCATTTGAATAATTTGGCATAGCCTATGTGTTTACACTTCTACTTAGTCATGTGAAAGAACAACACAAGAATAATTTATTGCAGTAGAAACATGTAGACATGTATAAAAAAAATACTTGCGCTGTGTCAGCACAGCATACATTCACACACAACAAAAGAGAGGAGAACATTTAAAAGAATAAACAATAAAAAACAAAAAAATATAAGAAATGTAAATAATATACAATAAACCTAATAATAAACAACAACAGAATAACAAAAATAGGCCTGAGACTTGCATATGAAAGGCTTATAGAATTGTTTGTGGAAAGAAAATAGTTTGTGCAAAAAGTAAATGAATGAAATCTATGAATTATTGTAGGTTTAAAAATTTAAATGATATCCTTTGAACCATGAATCCTTTTGTATTTTCTTTTTTAAATATCATGATAATTTAAATGAATGAATCTATTATTCAATTTACATGCAGTCTGGTCACAAATGATTTCCTTCTCTGGTAGCTATGTCAACTTTTACACATTGTTTATTAAAAGAAAAATCTCTCATCAAAGTAGCCTACTTATTTCCAAAAGATATTTCAAAATGAATTGCAAGTGTGACTACTAGATATTTTTTTGGCCATTTTGACATGAAGTAAACTCAAGTGTTACCAGTGACACTAATTAAGTGTCCGTCCCATTCAGGTCAAACAGAGTCAGGGTGCTGCTTTTCTGCATGTTGACCCACTTGGAAGGCTCTGTTATACAAAACTGAATAGGACCGTAATTAGTAGAAAATACATTAAACACATAAGTTATTGTTCCAACTTATACTGTGTTCTACTGTGCATCTTTTGTGGAGGTCCTTGACATGAAAAGGTCTGTGAACTCCCTGACCTGTACTATTAATAAGGCTGCCATGAGAAAGGGCTGTCGTCATAATATGAACAAATTTCACAGCAGTATGTATTACCAGTAAGTTAAGTTATTTACTATTTATGTGTTTAAATTATTTTGTCTACTCCGTGTGAAGGACTAAATATGAGTCGGTCGGAACTTCATTTCAGCTGCTGGTTTCTAGCCGGAACCGAAAGCATCCGGTATTTGGTGCTCCGTCAAAACAGGTCTTTCCTTCCTGTACAGCGTCCATGCAGTGAACAGCTGATGCGGGGCTTCTGTGTCTGACAGCCGTTCAACACTTTGTCCTTATTCTCCGAGAATATAAGCCGACATGACTAAAGAGGGAGTCCAGGGGTAAGAAAGACGTGAAAGTTGTCATAACTCACTCACTGAACCGCCAGCACGTAACGCTTTAACTAGCTTATGCTAACTGCATTGGTGCGGTTAGCGGCTAGCTTAGCATTACCTGAACATGCAGCAGATTGCATCATCTGACAGATAAAGACTTCCTAAAGTTTTACTCGTGTACAAAATATAATAAAAGCAGCAACATAAAGCAGGATATTAGACAGTGTGCTGATTAACTTGAATTCAGTCTGGATTTGTGCTCGTTGAGCAGCAAACTACGTTAAAGAAGTGCTCAGTTTATGTTAATAGGTCAATTTAAAGCGTAAATGTTTTGCACAGCTATATATACGTGACAACAAGGGGCGTAGCGGGGAGTAAACCCACGTAAACTTAGTTTATCCACCTCTTTTTAAAAAGGCTGAGAGTTTAATTGTTTGTTTTCAGATCAATTCTATCAGTCAATGAGTGGAAATAAGTGAAACACATGATGCAAGTTTTTTGAGTGGCTGGTAAATTTGGCTTATTATGAAACATGTCAGCGTTTATACTTGGTCCACTTGGTTCCTGGTAGCAGATTTAAAAGGCTGAATGTAAATGAAATTAGGCCAAATGTGTAAATGGTAAAAAGAGGTCATATTGCCATTATTTTAACTAAAATTGTGATGTGACATGTAGCATGATTAATGGGAATCATCATTTTTGCTTTGCAATTTTAAATTTTTACTTAAAAAAACATCAAAGTTGTGATGATACGATTTTTAGGCGAGGGCATCACTGCAGCACCACAATACTTTATACTGTTTTCTTACACGTTTTTCTTTCTTCAAAAAGTGTGATTTGGTTCTGGTGCTGTGATTTGAATATTGCGCTTGGCCATATCGGGATTTCGATGATATTGTGATAAATTGTGCAGACCTACCCGTAGGAACCAGATAACATCTCAAGTTGTATTTTTTTCTGTACATTAACTGTTATGGATACAACACAATATTTAGAGTTCAGTTGTAGTTCGTGTCAGGACAGGTCTTGTTTGTGCACATTCCACTGCTGTTCTCCTGTCAGTTACGCCTCTGGTCATGTTGGGCCAAGTGTTTATAGTTCAAAGTTGGAGTTGCAGACAAGAGGGAATGTTTGGGGTCATATTGTTGAAGACACACAGAGTGTCCAGAAAAATTTAAACACTGTATGATGTAATACAATCCAGTATACCAGCCTTGCTGTAAATACTACATTACAACTCCAAGCCCAAAAATGTTGAGGCTGTGTAAAACATTGATTTAAAAAAAGTTCTAAGATTTTGTTAACCATATTTAGCTAAAAAAAGGGAGCAAAAATACAGTAAGAAGTTATTTGAATCAGTCTCTGTGAACAACACCCGTTTGTCTCATAAAAGTGAGCTTGAAGGACTGTTTCCCCATTGGATTGAATTTTAATTTTAGGATCTTTCAGGTGTCCTGGTGTACTTTGGAGGATGACTAAGCCTCATTCAAGGACTGATAACATTTTTACGTGCAACTGTTTTATCCATTTATTGTCCTCGTACGAACACACCTGTTGGACAGGTGTCATTATGGCATCTGTTGTCCAGTAAATGTAGGTTGCTGATAAGCTGCTAATGTTTAACCGTACAAATATAGGCAAATCATTTGTCTGTGTTTAATTACATTTGTAGTGTAAAGAGAAGAGAAGCACAGAGTTCGTTTGTGGGCAGATTTAACAGCAGATTGTAGGTGTTTTTGCGGACAGCTGCTCCAGACAGTCAAACTGATGTCACCTGCCTGAGGGGAGAAACAAAAATGCTGATCCGGTAAAACAAATTCAACTGGTTGGTGCGACAATAAACCACCACAAGTACACGTTTATTTATCTACTTAACATTCTGTCTCAGTGCAGTTCAGGTTCATGACATGGTGATAACACAAGGTAGCTGTTGGCCACTCATATATATGATTTAGGTTGTTTTTTTTCCAATATATGCAGATGGGCAATGTGCTTTCAAAACTGTTCCCAAAAAATGTTTAGTTTCAGGGGTCAGAGAGAAACATGGGATATCCTTTACTGGGATGAGGCTTATTTTGTTTCACAAACTTGGAATATATACATTTGATTTTATGTCAAATTTTCAGATTCATTCTCGTGGCTAGATTTATCTGCAGCTCATTGAAACAGTGTTGGCTGTAAATTTGGCACTACAGGAAGTATAAAACCTGGTCTGAAATCCTCCCTTGGAAGACTAGGACATTATCTGTTGTGATTTTTGTTTCTTGTTTAGGCTTTATCGCTATTTAAAGTTTGCCTGTGGGCCTTGTTATTTCCTGTGACTAAACAGGAGCAGCTTCCTCCAGGTCTAGACACCTGCTCATTGGGAAATCCAAACAGCACTCACTCATTCATCCACAGTTTTAGCACACTTTTAAATCAGTGAATGCAACTCTGATTTGGAAGAAGTGCAAAGTTCAGACTTTTTATTATACTCATTCATTCATTCTTTTTAAAAAAGGGGACCATGTACAGTCTAAAACATAAATGTCACAGTTTTATTGCACTGTACCAGATAATGGCTTTAAGATAATTCACATCATTTTGTTCGTTTTCTGTAAATAATAGTTGAAGATGTTAACTGTCAATTATTCATTATTAATAAGATACAAACCCCTTTTTTCAGATTGAGTTATATTTGAACAATTCCAGCAGCATGTTAGCTGTGTGTAACATTAGTTTATGAAGTGCAAACAATTTAAATAAACAGAATAATAAAACAGCAAGGCTCCCACTCAAAACAGCTGCTCTTGTCTGTCCACATGTCTTTATTCAACAAATGGCTCTGCCAAAAGTTCAGTTCAGTTCAGTTACTGCCATTTCTAGAGTAACAAGACAGACCAAACCAAACTGTAGGAAATCTTAAGAAATGATACATAAAACATGGATCATGGCACACACTATAAAGCTACACACAATAGAACATCACAAGTGTATGTTTGTCAAATGAAACCAACTAACAAAGGCCATGAGATAGACTTCTTCAGTTGGTTTTGAAAGTGCCTTCAGACGGGGTGTTCCACTGATTTGTGGCTTTTCCAGAAAAAGCTGTTTGCCCACATGCGGTGCAACGTAATAGTCTTGTCTGAGAGGATAATCTTTAGGATATGATAGAGTTCACCCTGCTGCCGTCTGGAAAGAGGTACAGAAGTATTCACCGCCGTGCCACCAGACCACACAGCAGCTTCTTCCCTCAGGCTGTGAGAGTGATTAATTCACCCTCAGCGCTCCTGTTTATGACGTTATTTAAGGTTTTTAAAGTTTAACTGAGTTACATTCTTGTTTACAGTTGCAACAATTAACTGATTATTATTCCATTATTAAATTAATCACCATCTATTTTGATAGTTTATTAATTGTTTTGAGTAATTTTTAAAGAAAAAAGTCAAACTTCTCTGATTCTAGCTTCTTAAATGTGAGTATTTACGGTTTACCCCCCTGTGACAGTAAACTGAATATCTTTGGGTTGCAGACAAAACAAAACATTTGAGGACGTCATCTTGGGCTTTGGGAAACACTGATCGTTTTTCACCATTTTCTGATATTTTTTAGACTAAGCAACTAATGGAGAATATAATCAACAGATGAATCGACCATGACCAAAATCATTAGCTGCAGCCCGACTCCTGTTCATTTCTGCTGTCCTGGATGTAGCATTTAGACCCAATTGTGAGGCTACATCTAGATAAGAGTGTCGTTTTGTATTTAGTCTACAGACCTGTTGTTGCTTCAAAACAAACTTTACTTTATAGGCAAATGTCAGACGCTTATCAGTGCTAACATTGTGTTGGGCTGTGTAGTTTGGCAGTCGCATTTAGCAAATAAAGACACCTTTACTGGCAGATAAGACTTAACTGTTATCATAATCGGATGATCTGTATTCTTCACAAATTCTATAACGGATTAGAAAGTGCTGCTGAAACTACTGTCTTGTTAAAGCCTCGATGTTTATCCAGCTAATCTTACACTCTGACATCTCTGTTGTTAGTGGCTCCTCAGACTCCTGTCACTCCATTCACACAGGCTACTGCTGTTTTGCTTTTAAAAAAAATGGCAACAATGGGATTAAAGGTAGTGCAGACTTAAAAGCTGGGGGTGACGATGGCTCAGAATTAATTTTCCCAGGCGGTCAACAACTTCCTCATGGGATGCGGGAGAAATAGAAGGTGGAAGTCGACTTAAATGTTTATGTTGTGTGCCTCTTCCTGTTTCAGGGCGACGGAGGAGGAGCAGCAGCAGGCGCAGTCAAAGAAAGGCCTGAAGAAACAGCAGAAGGAAGCGGAGAAAGCTGCAAAGAAGGCTGAGAAACAAGCCAAGCTGGTCAGTGGTGTTTTTGTTTTTTTGGCTTTTCGTTTCACATCCGTCGCCCCCCTCTTACAGCTGTTAAGGCTGTGACGTGCTGTTGTGCAGGGCATTGTGGGTCCGGGAGGGTTGGTTAGCCACAGGGGGGGCAAAAGTATCCATTGTTTAAGTATTCCTGTCATTTTAGTTTTGTTTATGTCAACCCAAACAAAGTGCTATTTTCTTCTATGGTGAGCGCACGACATGTTATCCAGTAGCATGTTAAGAGGGACCCATTTTGCACAGTAATGGTCACGCTCACTACAACATTTTTGGGCTCCAGAAAGCGTTCTGGACAGGTGAGGTGTGTTTTACACTCGTACTCTCTGTATTGGGTCAAATTTGACCTGATTTATAAATCAATAAAGTGTCAAGAACTGGGCAGCATTGTGCAGGATGTGTCGGTCCTTTCACACAGCAAACATCTCAACAATCCCTCATGAGCTTCAACAGTTACCACCAACACCGTCTGCAAACAAAGTACAATGTTTCTTTCTGTCCAACAAAGCATGTGGATCAGTGCCAAAGTATTCTGCACTTCCACAGCACAAGTGGAGCACCACTTTCTTTTTTTTTTTTTTGCATCTCACAAACATATCTGAAATCACAGCAGTGCTGGAATCTGTTTAATTGCCACAGAGGCAACTGATTTTGGATATTTATGAGCTTTTAGAAACTTTGGGAATATACTGATCCATTGTTTTCTGTCTCAGTACTGCTGTCAGTATCAAAACTTCTTTTGATACCAAGTATGAATCCGATAATGCTGGTTTCCTTGCTACATGATACTCATGGCGATCATTCTTATACAAGAAAACATAACTAACTGTAAAACAAAACATTTGAACATCCATTATGCTTTTTAGGCTTGTGCGTGTTTTTGTTCTAGAAATCATGTACAACAATGATCGTGTACAGATAAAGATCTGTCAGACAGACTGAACTTCTGTTATCAGATCTCATTCTGTACTTGCTGTTCAATACCCGGTGTGTGTTCACCCGACAGCTGAGGGAAAAGGTATCAGACTGTATGTTTCACAGCTCATTTAACCACTTCACACATCCGTGGATCCATCCTCTCTGTTTTCAACCCTCACAAATCAAAAGCAACCTACTAGCTTATCATTAATGAGATCCTCTGTGATTTTGTTTACTCCAGTTGCTGAAAGTTCATTGTTAAAAAGATTAACTGTCAGTCCTTATGAACCACTCTCTTCTGAGCCTTATTAATGAAGTAAAAAAAAAAAAGAAACCATACATTACAAAACAAAATAAACTTGCAAAGTGTCAAGAAGGGAAATAATTCTTGTGCCTGTTTTGTACCTTATTAAAGATAATAATACAACTGGACACTTTTTGAATCCAAGATTCTCTCTTTTATCAAACTCTGAGTGGCTTAATTTCCTTGTTAAATCACTGTGAAACATTCAAACTCAAACAGAAAAATAAACCGAAACTAACCAAAACCATTTTGGTTAGTCTTTCCACTGTTCCTACAATCACCAACTCTGGTTTGGTGGAAAAGTAAGCTGGTGTTACATGAGCCTCTCTCTCCAAACAAACCATGGATGAAATCAGTAGTTTTACCTCATAGAACATGTGAGCTGGTGGTTTGCCGCTGCCTAGATCGATTAGTTTTTGTGTGACCTCTGTGTTTTAAAGCGTTAGTTCGGATTCACCAAATTCAAACGATAACACACACCAACAGAAGCAATATTTGACCTCTATAACAGTGGTTTCCTGTTGGGAAAAGCAAAGGAAAACAGTGAAAATGTACTAAATATACTGACACTTAAACTGATTTCTTTTAGATCGGCCTTTTAGATTTGCTAAAATATAGTTTGCTGCTGACATCGTCCACAGCACCGACCGTGGATAAGTACCTCATACAGCCCCACTTAAAATAATCTGAACTATCCCTTTAAATCAAAATCTGCTGTATAAAAATTAGGAAATCTGTCTCCATTGTCATAAAACGTGTCATCAAGCTGACCCTGACTAATCCAAAACTAATCAGACACCATGTGCATCGGTGTGTCACGATTCAAGTGGCTTTTAAAGGTTAAGGCAACAAAGTTCTTCCAGCTGAATTGATCCAGTCAGCATGTTTTCTTGGAAGAAGCAGGTGTGTCACTGTTTAATACTCTGACTATTGCTGCCTATATCAGAGCAGCGCAGCGAGCATTGCCTAGGGGAAGACCTGAAAGCTGAGCTGAATGTTTATTGAGTGAGTGTTAGCTGTGTTGCTGGTGTGCACTTTTTGTGCTGACACTTGTCACTGCACTGGCTCTGGTGTGGGTCTCTTGCTTCATGGCTACAGCAGGTCTATCTTCAGTTGATCATAAGCTGCAATATCATCCATCATGTGACTGGAATTATGATATCGGGGATGGGCGATTCCAATTCACTCCGGCGCCACCAGCCATTTCCGTACACCAATATCAATTTGCATAGAAAATGGAATTGTAACTTTGCCAAGACTCGATCTCATTGCACTCTGGGAGTCATTTGCCTAGAAGTCAGTGCAGAGATAAAGAATCTGTCCACTTACGCCATTTCTATTACAAAGCAATATCTCCTGCTGCCATTACTCATTGTCTATGATGTGTTCGAGCAATGTGTAGAAGAGCTGTGCATTCCAGGGATCTGAGGCTTGGCTCCAGGACTCAGATATGATTTATTAATTTTATTCAAATCCCTGATAGCACAAGATGAAAACACAATTTACATGACTGTTGTAGCAAAACGTTTTAAGTTGCTCTATTTGAAGTTGAATGTTTTTGAACATTTTTTTTAATGTATGAATTTAATAGATAGTCCTCTTGTTGTTATTTCCCGGCTATTTGCAACGGCCTCTAAACCCCCGTCGCCTTTTTGTGTTTCAGGCTGCCGAACAACAAAGCACAGAAGAAGATGTAAGTATCCCCTACAGATCACAGCATTCATCCTCCCGTGCCCTTCCTTTTCTGTCTGACTTTGATTCTACCTGGGCTTTCACACCTTTGCAACAGTTTGTATGCAAATACCTACACGCTGAACTCTGTTTTATCTCCTCTGGTCGACAGTTTCCTCCTAAGATCGCGATAAGCCTCATTATCTGTTCTGTCTGTCTGTTATCTCAGATGTAGTAGACAGACTGACGCTCATGAAATCAAAATGCTAGAGTTGCCTTTGAGAACAATGGAGAGTTGATGTGCATACGCTAAAAGCAGTGTGATGTTGTATTGAGCTGTTTGATGAAATGACTGATCTAGACTGCTAAGATGTCATTCGTTGATTCTCTCAGGACTTTGCCAAGGACCGATATGGTGTGTCAGCTATGGTCCAGTCCCAACAAAAACTGGGTGAGTATGAAAGATACTTCCCTCAGCCATCAGCCAACCGAACACCCTCTCATTGCGGAACAAACAAAAAATGAGACATAAATGAAGATTAATGCAATGGAACAAATTATAAAAGGATAAAACCTTTGCTTGGCCTTAATGTGACTTAAAGTGTCATGACCAGATAGACCCATTTTGCTGTCATGTGGCGATATCCGGTGTTTTAATTGTAGTTGTAGTTTAATTTGGTAGAATTAACATTCTGGCTTGCCTGTGTTTCAATACATCACTTCCTTCAGATGTTTTCCCTTTTCAAAACATGTCTGCACATTGTAAGGATGGTGAAAGGAAGTTATGCATGTCAGAAGAATTTATTCATCCATTGTCACAAAGTGTGAAAAACTAATTCACAGAAAAAGATGATACGGTACAAGAAGTGAAGGCTTCCTGTGGTTTGAACAAACATCTTGTTTTAATATGATGTCTCTTTCTCTTTTCTTTTCTTATCTCTGTGCTGCTTTATTCTCAGTTTCCTGTCAGTCAGTTACCACTTACCAGAAGTGCAGATTTTCCCCAGAAAATGTCTTATTTTTTAATGTGTTTGCCTCTTTCTGACCTGGGATGGTAGTTCATTTGAAATGAAATTCAGGGTTTAAAGATTCAAGGGGGAATTTTGTATTATTTGAAGTTTAAAACACAATTCCTGACATTATGATTGCCTGTAACAATTTACTAAGACAGGCTGTACATTACTTACGGCTCAGCCAACTGAGTGGTCAAACGTAACACCTGCATCGTGTTAAAAACTCCAAACTAGGCTACACCTTGAGTATTGGTGAGGAGGGTTGAGTC
Source organism: Lutjanus erythropterus (assembly GCF_056507025.1). Taxonomy (NCBI): domain Eukaryota; kingdom Metazoa; phylum Chordata; class Actinopteri; order Lutjaniformes; family Lutjanidae; genus Lutjanus; species Lutjanus erythropterus. Next base: position 36,629,368 of record NC_139324.1, read on the forward strand.
TGAGCAACTGCAGATGAATACAATTTGATTAACACCCCTTTTGTTGCATCAGGATGCATTGTAGCCCTGGGAATTGAATTGAATCCAGCAATGTGTTCCTGCAGACAGGGGCAACAGCAAAATGTATTTTAACCACCTAAAAAAAACAGGTCTACCCAAAAAATTTAATTTTAGTTTAAGTTTAGGCTATATATACAATATTTTTCACCCTATTTTCTTTGCTCTCAGACAGCCTTTTCTGATGGGAAACCAACCAAACTCCATAGGTGGAATGAGTAATTTTACCTTACAGAACACAGGAGCCTTCTTCTTGATTTGTTTGGTTTGTTAATGCTATTGTGTAACTCTGGTATTTTAGAAGGTTAGTTCAGATTTAACAAAGTCACACAATAACACAAACTAACTGATTGAGGCAGTGATAAACCAGGAATTTGTGTTCTATGAGGTAAAATTAATGATTTTGCCACTGGAGTCTGTTTGGTTTGGCTAACCACCATTTACTGAAGATAATACACTGAATATTGATAAGAACCTCATACAACCCCACTTCAAATAATCCAAACTATGTTTTAAACTTAGACAAGACATTGATCTGCTCCTGCGTCAGCCTCATATCGGGAAACCTGAGTTGAACGTGGATATTTTGGTACAAAGGGTTAAATGGCAGATTTTATCTAAACATCCACTTTTGAGGTGAAGAAATCAACATGGTGAAAAAATTCTGGCATCCTGCAATGGAGAACATGCAGCAGCTCTCAAATTATACATTTGGATACAAGATGACATCCTGATCCAGATCTTCTCAGATTACCTCAGTCAGGCTGTCAAAAGCGGCAGATGACAAGATCGCAAATGATAATCAGGAGAAAGGCTTTTGCCCTCTTCCCTCGTCACGATCGTAGCGGTGATAATTGCGGGTCACTAATAGTGCGCAGTAACTCCCAGATGAAGGAGGACCTGTCGAGGTCGTCCGTCTGTCTGGATGCTCTTTCAGCTCCAGTGGCAGCAAACAAAGTGGGGCCTCCCTCACCTGCATGCTTAGCCAAGCCATTGGGACAGGGTGGGGGGGTTGAAGGGTGAGGGCTTTCATGTGGGTTGACGCAGAGCTCTCAGCCAAAAGGGCGGCTCTGTTTTCCCTGGTGTAGCCTCGGTGTCTGCTCCTCGTGCTCGCTTGATAATAAGGAGAACGCATGCCTCTGAGTGACACAGGTGAAACTAGAGTCAATTTGTCATATAGCCCACAGAGAATGGGTGTTAGACAGCTTTTCAGCAGGCCTCCTAGTGTGTCTTATTTATTAGGCTCGTCTGTAATTTGAGTATTTTATTGTGTACGTCTACACACGCACTCGGCATGCTTATTCACATCTTTCTGCCCTTGGGAGTGTGCAGGGGGGGAGAAGCGGGGAAAGAGAGGCATAAAAATCCTTTGAAGTAATTCATTTTTTTTTTGTGTGTGTGTGTGTTCCTGTGAATGTGTGTTGGTGTGTGAGACAGACAGGGCATTGGTGCTCGTCCAAGACCTGAATCCTGAGAAAGCCGACCAGCTGATCTGGCTGCGTGCCCGAGTCCACACCAGCAGAGCCAAAGGTGAGATCACCACCCCAGCCCCCATCTTTTTTCACCTTTTTCATCTAAGAGCGACTTTCTTTTGTGTCAAAGACACAAACAGCCAAGATTAGATGACCCCTGTGCTAATCCTCGGTGTACTCTAGTGAAATGTCTAAAACTTCTGCCCTTGGGCAAGTTCCCGACGTCACTCCCCTCTTTTCAAGACCAAACCAAAGTGATACCGGTTGCTTATGAGTTTCTTTTAGATTTCTCCCGACCTACGTGACTGACATCAGTCCATTCAGGCTAATCAATGCTCAAGTGTTGTCACATGCAACCAGTTTTAATGCATTTTGAAGAAAGTTTTGCATTGTAAATAGTTGGTTTTTCATCTAGATGAATGCAAACTTTTTAATTAAGTGTTTTTGTATGGTTATAGTCTAGAGCTGCAAAGCTTAGTTGATTGTGAATTATTAAATTAATCAAATCCAACTATTATGATATGATTAATAGTAAAAATTCTCTGATTCTGCTTCTTAAATGTGAATATTTTGTAGTTTCTTTACTCCAGACAAACACAAAACAAGACATTTGAGGACATCATCTTGGGCTGGGGGAACATTGATCAATTATTCACAGGTTTACGGACAAAACAACTAATCGACAGATTAATTGACAGTGAAAATAGCTGTTAGTTGCGGCCCTAGTATACGCTCAGTTGTCTTTAAGATGAATAGAACAGTGCAACTATAAACCAAATAAGGAAACAATAAATGGGTCCAAAGTCCAAACTTCATATCATTATTTATTAAGAACATTTTGTTAATTATTTAGAACCTGACAAGCAACCAGATGGCTTTACTACAATTTATTAGATATAGAAACCTACATTCTTGGAGAGACTCGCAAAAGCTGAAATTCTGTATAATTTACACTTGCTGAAGTTGTGGATACTCAGAAGGGTACGGTTTTGGCATTTTGGCATTGATTAGTTTTATTTCAGCAAGTAACCACTGTCATGTTACGTATTTTACATTTATAAACTAACTTTCATGAAAATCAGTTCATTATTATGCAAATTACAGGTGATTTTGATGTGGAGTGTTTTGAGTGCGGGTCATGTACGTCCACAGAAATTAACACTTTATGTGTGCGAATTCAAACACGTGGCTAAAAAGCAAGTATATCTCCGGCCTTTTTCATCTCATGTCATGCCTAACTTTACTAGATCATAACAAATGGGGTATGGAATTAATTTGCAGATGTTCCAGTTTAAAATGAAACAAAACTTTTTTTATGGATGTCAGTTTTTGAGGCACGTCAAAGGTCGAACTGTGGCCTGCAGCAGAACAGGTGATCCTTGCTTTTAGTCTAGCAGTTGTTTATGACTTGCGCCCCTCACCGGATGGTTAAGAGGAGTGAGGCATCAGCAGTCGATGTAAAACAAAGAAGTCAATAGAATAAAAAGGACGAGAGGTCCTTGAGTATACGTTGCACGATCTCCTCCAGGCACACCTGGCAGAGATAACAAAAGAACAGGCAGCTTTTATTGTGAAAGTACTCTTGTATAAACAGACTTGCCCCCTTTTTCTACAATATATTCCTCTGAGAGATTGTGCAGACACTTACAGAGCAGTTTTTTTCTGTTCCTTCCATATTAAGCAGAGTTTGACAACCTGAGGGTGTTTTTGATATCATTGTCAGACTTGCATGTCGCTGCCAACTGGAAGCTCAGATAACCTCTATTTGCTGGGTTCCAGCTACTGGCGGCCATGAAGTTGCTCTATTTGAATACAATGAACCTACTCAGCTTTGGCAGGTTATTGCATTTCTACATGAAACGTCAAGTTTTTCTTTGCTGCTTTGTGATTACAAATCAACTGAAGTCTCGATGATTCATTTATTTTTTATTTTTTTTGCCATTTCCTGTCAAGATAACGTTCAGAGTCAAGAGTTGCTTCCCCCTCCACTCATGTCTTCATTCTCTCTGCTCGCTGTAAGGATGTCCGTGTGAGCAAAATAACATCCTGATTTGCTCTGGGATGAGGTGCATCTGTCTGTGGGATTTTGGCATTGCTATTATCCCCACCGCCCACCACCCCCACCCCTTCTCACAGGCAACAAACATCAAAGTACCTGGGTGGTCCAACTGTGTACTGCTCTGGGTTTTTGTTGGCTAACTTGTTTACGGTCTTCCTAGGTGTGTGTGTTTGTTAGGAAGGTAGCAATCACCCTTTCTCCACACAGGGCTCTTCAAAGAGAACTCTCCGTTCACAAATGTTTGACACTTTACCTGCAGATGACGAGCTGAGTAACATGTAGACTTCTGACGTACATTTCTTCAGAGAGAGCGCCCAAGCTTTTAATGTGACATACCTGTGAAGCTTGCGTAAATAAACAAGATCTCAAACAGCCCGTCACTATCTATTGTTGTTTTGTTTTCAGGGAAGCAATGCTTCTTGGTCCTGCGTCAACAGCAGTTCAACGTGCAGGCGCTGGTCGCAGTGGGAGATCGTGCCAGCAAGCAGATGGTCAAGTTTGCCGCAAAGTGAGTACCGAGACTGCTCTTCCTGTCAGCGAGGGCACAAACAATGGTGGGAAAATCCTGGGCCCTAATAGTCCGCCGATCCATTTTCACACATTCTGAGTGAGGTGGAAGGTGGGGGAATCAATCATTTTTCACTCAACAACAAAAGCTGGCTGTTAACAGGGTGGGATACAGCAGCGTTTTTAATGGAGCAGTTCCTGTCGAGATGGCAGATACAGCAGCTTGGATCAGAGGAGGGAAAAAATTCTTAAGAGCCAAGCATCATTAGTCATGTTAGCAGCCACATCATAGCCAACTTCTGGCAATCTATGAACGAACAGGAATATCGACGGATGTGCACTTTATTAAATGGGCTACTGGTTAGTAGCTGATAATAATGACACACATTTGATGTTTTTCACAGGAGGCTCTTTTGTGAATTATTTGTTTCTGTTGTTGCTTTTGTTTCTTTTTCTTTTCTTTGTCTTTTTTTTTGCTTTTGTTTGCTTCATACTTGCATATTCTACTATAAAATAAAAATAATAAAATCTAATCTAAATAACTCAAAATTTCAAAGTTGGCTGCCACTAATGATTATATTCATTATCGATTAATCTGATGATTATTTCCACAATCATTTAATTTATAAAATGGTGAAAATCACAATTTCCCAATTTCTTCTTGTGTCCAAAAAGAAATCTAAAGACTCTTCTTTTACTCCCATAAATGGCAAAAAAAACAACAACTCCTTACATGTAAAAGAGCAAGATGGAACAATTGAACATCCAAAATAAGTACTTGAGTCCAAATAGTGAGTTGGAGGTATAGACAGAGAAACCCTATTTAATATACATTCTATGGTTGAAGCGTTTTGTTTCCTTCTTGTCCAGATGCAAAGAAGCCCAGGCAGGCTGCAGGAACGCTGCATGAGCACAAGATGAGTGCAACAATATAAATTGACAATAACAAGTTATGATGAGTCCTACGCTGTATGTTTAACAGATGTTTATGACTGTCAATTGTCTGTCAATGTAAAGTTATGCCAGCTATCCTGAAAACAAGCCAACTGCTCAGAAAATACAGGAGTTGAGTTCAGTATCAATTCAGCATCATGGTTACTTTATGATTTATTTCAGTAAATATATTACAGATTTCTCCTTGAATAAAACAGAGAATACATTCATCAGATGTTAGAAAGCATCTGTTTTCCAGTACTGATGACGTTGATTGCGGCTACACAGTTTGTCAACCAAGAGTAATATCCAGATCGCAGAAGCTTCAGTCATATAATAATAAAGTACCGTAGTGCTGCAGAGATGGCCTGGCCTACAAATCCTGTTCCTTGTGATGCACAAATGATCATTCACACTATTCAACAGTCATACTGCAGCATCTGTCAAAATAATCACAATATGATTTTCTTTTTACCATGTTTTTGCAGCCCAAATTTAATATATTTGAAGATGGACAAGACTTTAATTATCATGTTTTACTTTCAAATAACAAAAGGCACCTCCTTGGATATTGCTAAATTAGGCAACACCCACAACTGCAATCTGCCAGACCAAAATGGCAGTTACAACATTGTCCAATAAAGAACTTAAGCAATGCAGATATTGCAGCTGTGTTTAAAACAGTCCTCTCATTAAGTAGCAGCTATCATTGCCTTGCAGGTTTACAGAGAGCTGCGGTTAAGACTTACGACAGAACAAGTGTAGGGTGTTTCATCCTCTCAGACAATCTTGCAAAAAGTCAAAAGAGATGAGTTAAAACTGTAAACTTAATAGCACATCACTGACAAAGCCATGTCAAACAGCACAGGGATGGATGTTAGGCTCTCTTAATTCGTGCAGACAGTGAGCTCATATTCAGCACCGACGCCACTGTGGGCAACAGCTTCTCAATGTCTCTCATCATTTAGGGCCGAGCAGCAAAAGACTAACTGCAAAACAGTATCTGTTGTAGAATTTAAAAACAGATGCATCATTTCATATCTATAATAAACAACAAAATAAATATATCTGTAACTCGTGTAATAGTTTGAGAAAACACAGGCATCCATTCAGTGCATCCAGATTTATTTTAGAAACCCAAAAGACTTAGTAAATAATGAATGATGGAGTTTATGTATACACCTGCCCGAGTTATATGTAAACAAGTCAGAGCTACTTAATGTTTGATGAACGCCCAAATGTGCATAAATTACCATTTTACCGACATTCATTATGCTCATGTTTCATAAATGAGACCCGAGGAGCCTCTTGAGGTTGATGCAGTGTGTTGAGTTGTTTACAGGAAACTAAAGCCAAACAAACAAGTACATTTTTCTAATGAGGGTGAGGTCACTGCTGCTCAGACCCGCGTTTTGACCTCCGCTGAGCACACTGACCCCAGCTTTGTTACAAGTGTCAAAACGCTCTGACCGCGCCGCACTTCCTCTCAGTCACTCAACTGACCTGCTCCCAGCCATCATCGAGATTCAGTGTCTGTTGTCCTGCAAGGCTTTGCAACTCCAGAAAGGGCACTGAACACAGGCGTAGAAAGGATGAGTGATTTCACGCTGCATGTTGTCTCATATTGTAGAAATGTTTTCCACATGTCACAGGATATTGTATATGGGACATCACCTAAATTTCACTATATTTTTGTAACTGTCACATGGTTCTGCAATATTGTGGTCAGGCAGTTAGACTGTTGTGCAACATGTTGCCACCTAAGAGAAGGGCAAGTGAAAGTGTTGACACGGTTGCTAGGACAACCTGGTCCTACATCAACACTCAAAAATAACAAAGTCTAGCTGCAGCGTGCTAATTCACCAGGACGATTTCAGAGCATTTCCTGCTACAATCAGAACGTGCTTTTTATATTTCTCGAAAAAACAGGTGCCTCTGTCAGCTCCTGTGGCTTCCTGTGGCCCACGACTAGTTTCACACACAGTTGGCACGATGATTGACAAGCTGAGTAAGACCCTGGATTACAAGTAAATCCTCTCATAACCATGCCGAGGGCAGTGATGACATTGCCGAGGAAGTCTCCTTTCACATATTGTATGTCCAAGTCATCCTCCTCTCACTCACACAATTTAATTAAGTGATCTTCAGGCTCTGTGACTTCACGCCACTCAAGTACCTTTGGAGTGTTGAGCGAATAGCAGAATAGACCTTCTGAAACTGGAATAACGATGTCAGATTTCTGTGTACAGTGAAGGTTTTAGGTTAAAGTTAATACTGTACCACTGGCTATCGTTATACTGTGATATGGCATAAGTGGTTTTAAAGGCTCAATAACAGAGATGCATTTAATTTTACCAGAGAGTTCAAGCTGTACTGCACTTTTACCTCAATATTGAAGTATTTAGTCAAAAATATTGCGATATTTGATTTCGTCCCTATCACCCAGCCCACTGCACTCCACCATAAGTAAAAGGTCTGCAGTCTAAACCTTACTAACGTTCAAAAAAAAAAAATCATTGTGCAGTAAAATGGTCCCTGACAGTGTTACGTGATGTTTTAAGACTCATATTACTGCTGCATAAATGTGTGTGTTGCATTTTATTGCTGTAGATGTTGAAGGTTGTGCTCATTGTAGCTACTTTATACACTGTTGGGCAGTTTAATCTACAGCAATGCATCTTTTTCTGTAACATCATCATCATATGTTTGAACTATTTGAGAATTCGCAGGATGTTTTAATTAGAGATAATGTCATATATCGTGGCACGGTCTAAAAACAACAAGATATTCTTCTATCTGTATAAGCCATATTCCTAGTACCACCTTATTTAGTAAGGCCACTGATTTGAATGATACATGTTTGAATCAATCATAGCACGTCCTGTGAAGCGTGTGAGACCCTCGCCTGTCAGTAGTGGTAGACCGATTGATCAGTTGCCCAGCTGATGAGTAGATACCCGGCATCATCTGATCCCTATGCTCACAGAGCCAGTAAACAAACAAATGTCTGCAGAAATATCTGCAAACTTTTGCCTGAATTCTCAGTTACCATTGTCTTCTCTAGATATGTTTCTACCATCCTTTATGACAGCAAATCAAAACTAAAACCATTACTGCCTGGTGTTAAATATATAAATTATGTTATAATTTATAGAAAAGTGTAGTTGATTCAGTGACGTTGCTTCTGACACACTGAACCCAGCTCTCTTAAATTCCAGTCTATCTAAAACAACATTTACCAACTAAAAAAGTATACAAGACATGTATACGTGACTTTTCTTTGTTTTTATATTTGCATTATATATCATCCATCAGCCGCGCTCTTCTCTAAATATTGGCATCAGCCATTAAAAAACCCTTTTGGTCGACCACTACTTGTCAGTGCGAGCAGCAGCTGTACCACCCCATTAAAGATCAGCAGTCAGACGTTTAAAGGGTCAATCGACTCATATTTCTCACTGCTGGTATGCAGCCATGCAGATTCAATTTTTTATGTGGAGATTTTTTTTTTTTTTTTAGATATCTGTCAGTGAGGTTTCTGACTCCACTCCAACACAGTGGAGGTGAATGAAATTTCATAGTTGCTGCTCACTCGACAGCAACATCTCTCTTCATAAACTGTATCTCTCTGTACACACTGGATGCAACGGAGCAGCAGGTGTCCCGCATGAGACGGGGGAGCCGTAATCTTGGTCTGCAGGATAATGAGTGAGATCTCAGGTTCTGACGGCAATGTCTGACACTTGTTTGTGGGCAAAAGGATCTCTGAAAACATCCTGTATGTGCAGGATGTTTTCATTTGGAAAGCCTTGTCTAGGTAGCTCTTCTTGCTTCTTAAGTTATTTCAGTGTTTCACAAACTGCTGTCAGCTGTACTGGCCTTTATGTCACTAAAATTCAATTTGAATAATCTTTTTAGTAGTTGCACCCCCTATCACCGCTGTAAAGTAACTACCCTGACAACCACCTAACCACCCTGAAAACAAGTTTTTATTCCCCCAAAGGCAGTGGGTTTTTTAGAAGCGTCTGCTGCTGTGGCTGCGATGACAGGCTTGTGCTTTGGTAAACATCACAGCGTTGATACAACCCACCCAAAAGTCCACAACACCTAATACAGGTTTGGTGGAAATGTTATCCCAGGCCCACTTTTTCTTCTGGCTGTCCTTGTATGTGGCTAGCACTGTTTTACAGCAATCAAAACAAGTTACAAAGTACTTTGCATACACTTATAAAAAGGGGCAACAGGAGCAGTTAATAAGATGTAATGTATGAAATCAAAAGTGGCCTCTCTGTTCTTTTCTGGCAGGTCATTCCAAAAATGAGGGGCCCAAAAAGCAAGGGCCCAGTCACCTTTAGTTTTAAGGATTGACTGAGGAACGGCCTACCAGAGGATCTCAGGTTGCACCTAGGCTCATAGGGGATCAAGAGTTCAGCTATATGTTCTGGCGCTAACCCCCTACGAGCCTGAAAATTGGTCATTAAAATTTTAAAATCTAATCTGTCCGAGATGGACTAGGATCCAGTGAATTGATTTTAAAGTCGATGTTATGTGCACTCTCCTGTCGGACGTGGTTATGAGTCTGGCGGTGGCATTTTGAATCAGCTGAAGTTTGAGGTTTTGTTATGTGAAGCAAGAGATGAGGTCTTTCTGAGCTGCAAAAAAGCATGATTGAACAACAGAAGAGGTACGCTGGTTGAAATTGAGGTAGTTTTCAAATGTAATACCAAGGCTTCTGCGGGAGCTAGTAATATTTGATGAGAAGTGTCCAAATGATGAGTTTTTTTTCCCCTGTAAAAAAAAAAAATTGATACCATCCAGATATTGATGTCTGCAATGCATGTGTGAAGGTTGCTTAATTGATTGGTGTCATTTGTGTTAAAGGAGAGCAAAAATTGCATTTTATCAGCATAGAAATGGTAACTGATGCCGTGTTTTTTAATGATCAAGTGGTAGCACTAATGGAAAATGGTAAGGACCCAAGAACTAAACACATATTTTAGCATCAGTGGCACTGATTGATAATTCCCAATGTCCACACGGAGTGGCCACCCTCACAGATAAGAATGGAACCAATTTGAAACTAAACCTGAGATGCCCACCCAACTTTCAAGACATTCAATTAATACACTATGATCGGCAGTGTCAAAAGCTGCAGACAGATCCAACAGGAGTAAAACTGTCTGACCACAGTCAGCTGCTAAATGAAGATAAGTTACAACCATAAGGAGTGCAGTTTCTGTGGTATGACCTGCCCTAAAACCTGACTGAAATTTCTTAGAGATGATTAATTATCTGCTCTGCTCTGTTCTGCAGTATTCGCCCCCTTCCTATTTGATTGGCCAAAGCCAGGCGGTTACTGCCAGAAGTTCGGCATGATGAACAGCAGAGCAAAATTGTCTGTTGCCTTCCCCTCATTGAAATGACTGGGGGTGGCGAATTACCGCTTGGTGTTGTGGAAAGGACAAATAATGATAAAAATATAGGGATGGTAGGCATAAACTTGTTCAGCTTCAGAAGAGGGGCATGCTATTGAAAGTTTAAAACCACTTTATTGTTTGGTGATACATTAGCAGCTAAAGAAATGTCTTTCATGGCTGCAGTACGTGTTCAAAATTGACCCTTCCAAAGCCCCACCCCTTTTTGCTCTGTGTTCCAATAACAGTTGAGCAACCATGTAAAAGGGACATATAGAGTCACATCATTAGTTAGCTAATCTTGGCTAATGCTAGCTAAATTCCAGGCTAATATTAGCAAAACATTGGCTAACTAGTCAGCAAATGATTGAACATTAGCTTACTTGAGATGTGAATATATGTTGCTTTTACAGATTTTGTCTTGTCTTAGAAATATCTTCAAGATTATGTTTTCTTTTCAACATAACCTAGTGCAAATCAAATCTAAGTATAGGAAACTAGAAAGGAAAAAGTTGACCGATGTACCAAGCTTGCCCAACTGTCATTGGAGTACAGAGAGAAAAGGGGTGGAACTGTGGAAAGGTACCGTTTTGTCATTAAAAAGTTAGTGTAGTATCTCTGGTAGTATTAGGACCCTTCTCCTGTGTTATTGGACCTCAAGTTAAACCCAATTTGTAGGTGGATCACTGAGCCTGTCACCGTGTTGACCCATTAATACCAAGAGCAAACTTTGCTTTCACAGTGAATCAACATCTCAGGACCACAGCCTCTCCTTTTTTTTCCCTTCCAAGTTGTATTTTTCATCTCCACGTGCTATTGTCAACTCTCAGTCTTGAGTTAATCAGTCTGTTTCCCTCTGTGTGTGCTGTCTGTGTTGTCGCCAGCCTCTGGGCCATGCAGCGGAGGTTATTAATGCAGGGATTTATTTATCTAACTGATCTCCTACTAGACGGGAAGGACTATGGCGGCAGCTGTCGTGGGGCGGAAGGGACAGCAGTACCCCAGTGTTCAGTCCCTCATTACTGCTTTTTAATGAGGAGGAGTGAAGGATTACAGCAGGTCTCCCATCTGGCCATGCGCTGCATGACAGTCAGTGTTGTTGCTTGTATCTTTGATGATGCTCTGCCTTTCAGTGGGGGACCTGTGTAGGAAGATGGTGCATTGTTTTGAAAGCCCCTAGCAACAAAATTAAAAATTTGCTCCCCTCAAATGCTGCGGTTTATTTTCAGTTGAGTGCATAATAGGGGAATTCTTACCCATGCTTTCAATATCAGTTTTTGTAGTAGAACTGGGTACTTCCCTCAGGTTTAGAGAATTATGTAAGCTGCCCTCTTTGTGAAACTCCACAATCAACCAATCATCTCTCTCTCTGTAACTCGCCTGCTTTTGTTTATTTACTTCTCTTCCTTTGTGAGTGTAAAGTTTTAGGGGAATTTGAATTATGTGTTTATGCAAGTTAGTATAATTTATCCTTTCATCTGCATCGAACTTTGCTGGTGCTCCCTAAATACTGCACACCCTTTCTCATAGACAGTTGGTTCAAGTAGCGCTTTTATACTTCTCAAAATCAGTGTGCCATCAGACAGAGATCTCTCTGAAAGCAAAAGGTAAAATGGGCTCCTTTTTGAAGGATAATGTGATGACAGGTATCATTTTAGGGTCCCAAATGAGTAAAATTGTGGTGTGATTGTGTATTTTTGTGCTGTTCCATAACAGACAGCCAAATCTGTCAAAAGTAAGACATGTGGAAAAATTTTCTAGCCTGCTGCTATGTGTTGATTTGAGCCTAATGAAAGTAGGCACATGTTTGTCGAGCAGGGAAGGGGGGGGGGGGGGTAGTGGTTATGTAATGAAAGCCACAAGCTCTTGTGGTATCTGCACTTAACCTTTCCCCCCAGATAGCAAATGTCATTGCAGTACTCATATTTTTAGTATGTGTGGTAATTTTGAAAAAAAAAAAGCATCTTTCTGACACCCCACCACCCAACTCAAACTCACTCACCCATATCCCTCGCCACCCCCTTCACACTATAAAAAATGAAAATGCTCATTTGCGAGTGTCAGTCACACTTTAATGGAAATATTGTTCTCACGCAGCTCGTCTCCCACGCAGATGAGTTTGTTTTCTAAGTGCGATCTGTTTACACTCCACCCTCCCAACTGTCTCCACCAGCATCACCAAGGAAAGCATCGTAGACGTGGAGGCGTTGGTGAGGAAAGTGGAGCAGAAGATCGAGAGCTGTTCCCAGCAGGACGTGGAGCTCCACATCGAGAGGGTGGGCATTACTTTACGCTGCAGTCATCAGACACACAGTGGAATGTAAACACACACAATGTGCACACATCTAAATAAAAACACACAACTGTGTACGTTTTGCCTGCACATACCGTATATATGCACCCAGACGAGGATCATCCATGATTCATATCATGAACGCAGGTGAGAACACATCTCCTCACACAGGAACTACAAAGGTGTTATTCAAGTATGTAAACACCCACACACTGTAATGCACTCAGCAGTTAACTCTTCAACTCTTCTCTCAGCGCAGCGCAGGTTACTCCAAAACATCACGTGTGTTCATGTTGTAGTCGGACTACGGAACTAGTTGTCTGTAATGGGAAACACTTTATTTGAAGGGGTCTGCCTATGACTGTCACTGAACATGAAGGATTCTATATGAATGTTTATGACTGTTGTCACTAAGTGTCATTTAGTCATTTTTAAAGAAACGTTTCACCCCAAAATAAATGTTAAGTAATGAGTTGCAGAGTTTTGGGGAAAACAGCTGTAGCGTCGTGAAGCTAAATGACACCCGGCTCACTTTTGACTCTCAAAACACCAAAAAACAATTTTTCAAAAATTCTAAACTGGCGTCTCCTTCCAAAAATCATAACCTGGTTACTCAAGATAATTCACAGACCTTGTTGTGACAATTTTTGTATTTTTGTAGGAGATCTTTTTTTTTTCTAATAGAAAAGATCCGGTAGATTCTCATGAACACAAAAAATAGGTCGTACATGAAACTGCTCCCAACGAAGTCTGTGGATGCCAGTTTGACAACCAAGATGATTTAGCTTGCACAGTTCGTTCATTCACAGACGGCGGTTAGCTAGTTTACTTGTTGCTAGTGGCCACTGTCGTGTCTTGGAGACTTAGTCTTGAAAACCACACGACACAGTACAAACAAGCGTTGTCATAACAAAGACATTATTTGCTTGGTTTATATCAAGTTGTCATAACAAAGACACTTCAAACAATGTCAACTTTGCATTAAAAATGATACGATTGACCAAATGACAGTTGTTTGACTGTCATTAAGACTCTTTCATTCCTAATAAGGTCACAGAGTGCCTCACAGAAAAATAACTATAAAACCAGCAAATACATAGAAACAGCAGATAAAACAGCACAGATAAGAACAATACAGATAAAAATACAGAAGGTGAATGACACTGTAATGACAGTCTTATGCACACCCCTTTTCTTTTACTCAGGTAAAGGATCTGAATGCTTCCTCCATCAATGCTTAACACCAAAACCTCCCTGACACTGGCTCTTAAAGAGAGAAGAGAATATATAAATGTGATATAAGATGGAGAGTGTTGTATTTTATCAAACACCTGCACATGATTGTTAAAAACACAAAAACTTGGGTGTTTTAACACACAGTCAGTTAATCTCACATAGGTGAGGTTTTAACAGATGAGGCTGTCACGGTCTTTCACTTTGACTTAAATCTTAAGGTACTTTCCATTGTCTCATCATATAATGGAAACATTGGTGGTTTGTCACCCTCTGAATTTTAATGCTCTCTGATTCCCCCCTCAGATTTTTGTCATCAGCCAAGCAGAGCCTCGTCTCCCCCTGCAGTTGGAGGATGCTGTAAGGCCTGATGGAGAAGGGGAAGAGGTGAGGATGGATGGATGGATGGATGGATGAATGGATGGATGAGAGGGTATGGACAGTATACTTCACCTAGGATCCTCTCTACTGACACCCCAGTGCTATATCCTCCTAATAATGTGAAGCACTGGCAGACACCCAAGACTGATCTTATCCAGTCTTTTCAAATGAAGCAATGCACTGCAGCTCACACTGATTGATGGACTTTTTAGTGCCGTTAGGTAGATGATAAAGGACCTCTTTAAGGTTCTGTATACGACATTCTCTGCATTTAAATATCTCACTAGAGCACCAATATCTTGGACCAAAACAAATGGCCATGTTGGCCCACCAGACTCCTTTGACAAAACAGTAATTTTACCTCACAGATCGTCATAAAACCAGGGTGGTGACAGGTCTTAAAATCTCTTAAAAATCACACTTACTAATAAAAAGCCTGACGAAGCAATAGTCTTAAATTCTGTTTGCGAAGGTGTATTTATTTCATTTTTCAAATGCTGTAATAGTGGACAAAAAAGTTCTAAAAAGTTAGTTTGGACAACTTTAACTCAACCAGCCTTATTTGTTTTATGAACTGACACTATGTGTATTTACTTAGAAGAGTACATATATTATATTTTCACATTTGATGTTCAGTTTTATTGCAGAATTGGCCTTGAATTTAACTAAACGGTGGCATTAAAAACTCTTAAATTTAAATTGCTGATACATGTAGGGAGCCTGAAAATAGATGTTATTCAAACTGGACTTGGAGACAGTAAAACCATCTTGGTTCAGTTCACCAACTCTGCCATGGTGGCTGTATTCCTCAGCCAGCAGCCACGAAACAGGCGGCCACAGCTGCAGTGTAATCTGTGGAGGCAGCTGTGCCTGTACTTCCTCTAAAAGTGTTTGTTTTTACTTGTTTTTTTTTATTTCAGGTTCAGACTGTTATTCAAAGTGTCTGACAACATCATGGAAAGGATCCATGTTCCCTATACAGAGAGATCTTTTTTTAAATGACTGAGATATGTTTTGCTTCACCAGAAACGGCCACTATATTGCAGCCCTGAAAGCCACCAGATTCCACTGACAAAGTAATTTTACTTTGCAGACCATTGTAAAATACTTAATTTAAACTCAACAGAAACAAAATAAAACTCACCAAAACTATCTTAGTCTCGCAACTGTTCCTACAATGACCAGCTTTGGTTTGGTCAGAATAAGCCCTTAATTTACTGGGTCATATGTGAAAAGAAACGGTCTGACTTGCAATAACATGCACGTGCAGCCGGAGTGGCTACCAAAACAAAGAACAGAGAAAGTCGGATTACAACACACACAGGGGCAGGGTGTCTTTAATCAGCTGTATCTTTACATAGCAAATAGTTGTTTGCAGCTGTATTAATGCTCAGAATCTCAATAATAACCCTCAAGGATCCACTATCTGTTATGTTTTGACTGCAAAAGAGAAAAATCCAACCAGCAACAATTTAGGGGAAAAGCATGAACCTTCTCCTTCGAGTGAAATGTTTTACTATCTGGAAAAAGAGACGCAATGTAATGCCAATAAGACAGCTCAGTGTCAGACAGATAAAAACAAAACAGCTGTATCTCTGCTTCAGACTCTGCTTTAATTTGAAAAATCCTGACATCACCTTCAGTGTGAGAAAGCAGACTGTCAGTGTGTGTATGAGAGTCCACGGTCTAAGAATCATGGTGTGCATGGATGGGTTTGTTCTGACTTTATAATGACAACAACATAGTAAACGACAAAGCTTCGGTTCATCTGTAAACTTTATATTGCACGCGAAATTGTGGGCATGAACCAACTTCGTTCTTCACAGAGTGAAAACGTCAGTAAGGAGAAAAGAGATTCGTGTTTTTGGCAGACTCGAGGATTGGGTAATTAAACCAGGCTGAATTAAACAAGATCAAGAGCAGAATGGTTCGCACTGATTAACATCACATTCAGTGAGTAACATCACCTCGTTTGACTCTGCCGTCTCCATGCAAACTGCGATTTCATCACACAGCGTTTATAAGAGTCGGCAGCCGGGGGTTCAGGGAGCTCTTCTGAATTCCAATTAAGGTGATTTGTGCATCGATGCTGAATCATTTGAGAGAATCGGGATTCATTTAAGAGGTCATTATTTCTCCCACCCACAGTTTAGGTGGTTATTACTTATTAAACTTTGAGGCTTCTTGTTTTGGGGTGTGAATGCTGAATGAACTGCGAGTTTGTTCCATACGAGTGTGGACTGGTTGGTGATTCAACTTAAGAAAGATTTTTTTTTTCTATTGAATTCAGCTTTGTGAATTTTGAAACTGTATTATAAAATTCTATAACTAGTAAATATGCAAATAGCTGCCGCCGCGTTGTGTCAAGCACGTTGACAACACTCACACGCAACACGTGAAGAGAAGTGGCTGCAGCCTGTGAAGCGGCCAGTGGAAATGCTGGGTTGGCTGTTTTAGGCCCCGATCACACAGAGCGCAACAGGCAGGTTGCACAACGTGAAGCTCACTGCACAGCCTTTTTTGTTAAAGATGTTGTGGAAAAAAAAGAGCAGTGCTGTGCTGTTGTTACTATACTTAGCCTAATTTGCTGTGAAGTAAGCTCAGATCTGGGGCGTTCCTGTAGCTCGGTCGGTAGAGTGTGTGCCCCGTGTACTGAGGCTGTCAGTCCTCTGCAGCGGCCACCAGCTCGGCTCCCACCTGTGGCCCTTTGCTGCACACCTTCCTTTTTCTCTCTGCCACCTTTCCTATTTGTGCTTCAGCTGTCACTATCAAATAAAGTTAGTTAGCTAGAAGGGGTTCATTCCCGATTCAGTAGGTAGTTCCTTAAACACCTGCATGAAAAATAGACGGGTCAGGACACTCACTCTGGCTCTGACTGAGAGTGAGACGCTGTTTTCAAACCGTACGCTGAAGATAAAAGGTCCATGAGATCCATGTGAAACTCTCAGCAAGAGGATAAATTATAGCCAGTTTCAACAGGGAGATGTCGAAAGTGAGCTTAGATTAGTTTAACACAAACCATCGTTGTGTGCTACCAGTCATTAGTACAACTTGATGAATGAAAAGACAGTTTCCCAAAAATCTCAAGTACAGCACTAATTTGCCTCCAGGCTGCTGTTTTCTAGTCAAATCCTGGTAATTATAGTGTGTAAAACCATACATCTGCGGGTATCCACCAACAGCTACCAATTATTTGTCCCCCATGATGGTTATTTCCAAGGATCTGTAAACTTGTCCCCGCCAACACAGAAAGCTCTTATCTCAATTAATAATCCGAATTAACCGTGAGAAAAAACATGACATCCGCCTCTGTGTTCAGACCACTCCTACAAAAACTAGAGGTGCCCTGAACGTCTAAGATGCAAAGCAACATGCAAAACACTTCCTCTCCATCGAAAACAAGTGGGAAAAGATGCCTCTCGCTGCAAAAACTGCACTCTGTCTGACTGAGGCCTTAGTCATATTCCTGCAGCTCATGAGTGCAGCTTTGTTAAGTTTCACTTTTCTTTGGGAAACTGCAATGTCGCTGTAATTTTGATGTGTAGTCAGACTGGGGCTGGACAATATTGTGATATTTTATCCATATCCACTTAGACATTGCATCCATATTATCGATGATTTTTTAAAAATAAAAAAATCTCATTGGGTTAATATTTTGTGAAAACACCCATAGTGATCCCTACAATATAGCAGCAATATCTTTAAATATCAGTATCAGCAGCTTTTTATTCAGAAGTCCTTTCAGCTGTTTGCACTTGTAGTGGCTGCAGCTGAGAACGCTGCCGGTGCCCGATCAGTGCCGACTGCCTGATGCATTCAACAAATTAAAGTAAAGTTAAGGTACATGCATGTGTCAGAAGTTTTCAGAAGTATTAACACTTTTCCAACACCACTTGTTTAAAATAATTCAATATCCACTAACAGTATTGCGTGTACTGAAGCCATTTAAAAAAGTGTCAATCAAAAGTGTTCAGGGACACTTTGTGTAACAATAATGGTGGCAGGTTGTTCATTTAAACAATCACGGTATTTTGTGTGCCTAGGACTAATTTTTAAACATCAGGCCTGCAATATGTGATTGACCGCCAGTTGTCAAGGCCGAGCACCACTCTGGAGGAAAGACTGTAAAACAAATACACGTATAAATCCATCACGATCTCTGGGTCCCCGTCCTTCCTGGAAAGGAAGTAAAATTGTATGAGCCTTCAGAGAACAGTAATTCTATATGTTGACAGTAGCTTTAGCTCATTTTTGATGACAGTAAATAGTTATCAGCTAATTTATGCTGAGTGCGGCAGGAGAAATGACTGTTTTAATAACTGTGGCTTTGACACTAAGATTTGAGGCACTTAAGATACATGAACATGTGGTGAGACTGACGCTGGTGACAGTTACTCCTGATGGAGAGCTAACGTTAGCATGAGTGGGAGGCTGCTGGAGTTTAGTCATAATGTTGCAGTGCAGCAGCATCAAACTGTCATCTCTAACTGAATTTCAGTGTAGCTTTGATCAGCAGTTGTCTGTTCACAGGTTTTGATGACACGTCTGTAAAATAAAGGTTTGTTTGTTTGTAAGCCGAACCTGTCAAAAGTGTAATTCAAAAACATGTGAAATTGCATTGTTGTCTTTGGGATCTTAGGTCTTCTATCCTCCAAAAGACGGTGCATCCATGACATTATGGCAGAGTACTTCTATATGCCAGTCTGATGTATATCAAATGTCATGTTAACATATTATTTTATGTATGAATCATGAGCTGATTATTTCATATGACAGCTGAGAGCCCGCCCGTGTTTATCCAGTAAAGCGATCTCTGCAGCTGCAGCAGCAGCATCCCAGGTGTTTTCTGAGGGGATTTAACATGTCAGTCACAGACTTGTAGCAGCACCTGCTCTCCCAAGAGACACGGGCCTTAACAGCCCTGTCTATCTGACTGTCTGCCCATCTGACCTTTTGTCCCTCTGCGTGGGGCTGTTTGGAGCAGGATGTGGCAACGCAGGCTATTAGCTCAAACCCCCAGCGGGTCCTGTGAGGAAGCCTGACATCCATGACCCTGGAAGCAGTGGTTCCTCCCGTGATGAAACATTTATTCTTTCATTTGTTTTTTTATTTTCTCTTTTATTGCCGTTACCCCACATTGCAGATGTCTTTTGTTGCAGCTGACCCTGTAGTAGTCGCTACAAGAAACAAAGCATCTGCATTTTTTTTGCTTGTGTTTAAGCTCTGTGAGGAAAAATTGTGGACCAGTTATTGTATTGCGTGTTTGCTTATATTTTCTTCCCTGTGAGGTTTGAAGAGCCTCTAAAAAAGCATTTGCACATCACAGGCCACAAACACTCCTGTAAAAAGAACAGAACAGGTTACACTGTTGAATATTTCATCATCAGAGGATTCTGGGTGATATGATCATGTTTTTTTGTTTCCCCTCAGGAGGGCAGAGCCACAGTCAACCAGGACACCAAGCTGGACAACAGGGTGATTGATCTCAGGGTAAGTTGCTACTAGAGCGGAGGAAAAACAAGTAAAAAATAAAAAACACCGTATACGTGACATGTTCACATCTGAGACTGTCTGGTACTATAAGAGAAGCTGTTCTTTGAAGCCACACTTTTTTACATTACACTTTTGTGGACTATTTATCCACCTTTAATAGAATTGTTGTTTTTATTAATCATTTTAAATGTACAGCTGCTACAGTAACAATTAAGTTAATCTAACTTCTTACTTTTATTGTAGGAAACTCTAGCAATTGGAGAAGAAATGAAAAGCTTTTTTTTCACATGAAAGGGAAAGCAGACAACCTTTAAACCACTGACTATTTTGAAATGCAGCGCAAACCACTGCACCTCTGAAGTGAAAAAGACAGGTCTGTGATTTAGTGGGCTGATGCTGTGAATCTTTTGCAGCGTTGGAGGTGTGCCTAACCTATGCGAGCAGCAGTAGAGCCCGACTCGCAAAGTGTCTCATTGTTTTGATGTGCGCCTCCCACGTGTATGATGCAGCAGGCAGGAAGGCACTAACACCAAAGCACAGATCCACGTAGCTGACGAGCCGCACAACAACACCTGTTTCTGTAACGCTGTGCACTTTGAGCTCATGGACGAGGGTCTGTCATCAGTTTGGCACTTTAGAGCCCGGTGAAGCTGTAAAGTGGTTCCCACACCGGCAGACAGACGCTCCAAATGGGAACCGTAAAACCACCTCCAATACTATTTAAGTTCCTATGGAACTCCCCTTGTAACCTGACCATTGTCAAAATATAAGGAGCTTCACACTAAAACACAGTGGAAAAGTTTACTTGTGTTCAGGTGGTCATCCTGTCTAGTAGTTAGTATTGAGTTTAGGGCTGCAGGATACGGTGAATTATATTGTGATGTGATTCACAGTTAGTGGGAATGATCACATTTGCATTACAATTCTCATTTTAAATTTATAAAACTGTTAAAATCATGATGGTGTGACATTTGACATTTGACATACAAAAATAAACTTCATTATTATTACTAGTTTTTACTATTTTGCAGACCACCATATTACCCTTTTTACTGACTTAGAGACCAGGTTGCACCAACAAAGATTAGTTCAATCTAGGATTAGTTCTAATGAGAGTTTAGTTTGTTTTGTTTGTTTGCAAGCTAGTGAAAATGTTAAACCATTACGATGTTTTCTAGTTAGCTGAAAAGTTACTTAGCATACTCATGATTGCTTGGCACAGAGGCTTTAATTTCTTTTCTTTGAGAAAAACTTTTCGGCCCTGTTAATTGAGCAGTATGGCCAAGTGGAAGATTAAAAAAAAAAACTTTCAAACTTGGGTTTAAAGATTTTGATGTTTTGATTATGTTTAATCTAGGTTGAGAAAACAGAACAGAGATTTAAAGGTTTAAATTAAATCTTTCTTAGTTTTAACCTGGTTTTGATGATTTAATCAGGTTTAAAAATTAATCCTTGTTGGTGCTACCCAGCCATAGTAATTTTAGACAACTGCAGAGAAGCTTCACACTCACACAGGCAGAGAATCCAGTTGATCAACTGGCCGATTTACTGAAAACAGGAACGAAGGTGAGCAGAGGACTGATCTTGGGCACATATTTCAACTTTGAATTTGAGGTTTGAAACCGCCCTGTGGTGGATCCTCACCACAGGGCGGTTTCAAGCCATTAGGTGCCACTGAGAGGTTTGCGAATTTCATAACTTCTTCATGGGGCCCCCAAACTGTAGGGGCACCATCAGAGGAAATGCCAGTTTAAGAAGTGCTGCCTACCCACCCTGACGCCTACTCGCGAGAGGCGTACTGTAAACAAGAGGTGCTTGTTCATTTTTGAATGTGGTCTTGGCTGGTTGGTTAGGTTGGTTTTTCCTTGTTTAACGTGGGGCACAGCCCAGTGTGTTATACATGACACAAATTAGTCATAGGAGTTCTGTGGTTGACATGGTTTATTTGGTTCACAGCATTTTTAGAAGTCTGTTTTGAAGCAGGAAAATTTTACATTTTTCTCCACATCCTCTTTTTTGCAGACTATTCAGTTTGGAACTCACGGAAAAGTTTGAGCCAGACAGCCCTGAAGCATTGTCTGGCAGATTAATGAGACTTGCCAACATTTAGACATTATCACCTTTCCATTCTGCCAAGTCTTAGTCAGGCAAAGCCTAGTCAGGACTGGACAGGCACTGGGGAAAAAAAAATGGAGAATGAAACCTTTTAATTAAGGCAGACCTGTGCATCGTCCTGTATTAAAAGAACGAGGTTCTGTCCTCATGAAGATGTATAACAACTGGAGCTGAAAGCCAGTAAAACTCACTTGTAGAAATCTTGTGGTCACTGGAGATGAGTCAGGCGACAGAGCATGTCAAAGCCTAAGCGAACACTCCCTAAAATCGACTAACTGTGGCAGTTTGGGGGGTTTTTTGGCTTACAGTAATCTCCTGATTGAGTTTGAGCAGTTTTTCCTCCCTGCCTCTCCTCCCTGGTTTCAGCATTTACATTTATAATGATAGGTTTAGAGTTCCAGGGGCTCTCGCCGGGTTCTGAGTGCATGTCTTGCCCCTGCCAGCAAATAAATGTTTCACCCTACACATTGAGAGGAGTTGCATGAGCAAAAATTGTCTGTCTTGTTTTCACACATCTGTTAGGATTGTGAAATAAATCCAATGAATCACGCTTAGTGTGGTAATGCCTCTGTGTGTGTGTGTGTGTGTGTGTGTGTGTGTGCCTGTGTGTTTGTGCGTGTGTACCCTCACATAGACGACCACCAGCCAGGCCATCTTTCGCCTGCAGTCAGGAGTGTGCCAGCTCTTCCGAGACACCCTCACCAAAAAGGGCTTTGTGGAGATCCAGACCCCTAAAATCATATCAGGTACAAACACACTCTGTGTCACACTGATCCTGCCCCAAGGGAAAACTTAGACTAACATGCATTGAATCATTTTTGATTAGACGTTTCAGTGGAGGCACACTTGTTTCCATGTGACCACCCACAGGTGTCTTGTGAGTCATCGTGTGACAGTTGTGAGGTTGATTTCCTGTATGTGCTGTCCATTTTTTTCTAGACTACAATTCAAATCAAGAACCCAAAGTTCAGTTGAAGCTCTTAAAAACAGTTTCAGTAAGGTAACGGAGAGTTTCTGAAGCCGAACACGGCCGTGCACATCTGCAAACAAGAAGGAGTTTTATTGTTTCGGGCCTATCAGGATTTTAATCCAGCCCGTTGGGAGTTCTGATGCATCGACCAACTCTCACAGCAGCGCCTCTGCTCTCACATTTCCACACAGTGCTCCTCTAATTTGACAGGGAAGGCCTTCCTTAAGCTTGCTCCCTAAAGACCTTACCTCACTTCACCGAAAGAAGGGAAGACTGCAGGAAAAACCTTCTCAGACAGAAATCTTCTCACTGACATTCAGAAGACAGTTATTTTGAGCTTGTCTCGCTCATCCTGGTATATTTTTCTCAACATCAGGTGTAAGAGGTGACTTGGTATTCTACATGTATACAATTCACCTTGTGAAAACCCTTTCCTCTGCAGCTAAAATGAATTTAGTGTTTAAAGCCTAGAGAAAATGCTCAGTAAGGTGTATATAGTTTATTTGTTAGCATCCTGATTAGCCCTAAAGCAAAGCTAGTCTTCCTACATACATACATGTAAAGAAGAAATATGTAGCAGGTGCACATTCAAAAATGAGAACTGTAGTTCAGATAGCAAGCTGGAGCTATAGACTGCATATTGAATAGCTGAATAGTTGTTTCTCCCCGCCCTGTCCTCCCTAGACCTTGAGGAAGTTCAGGCAGGCTGCAGGATCACTGCAGGAGCCCTAGACAAGTGCAACTAAGCAGCTTATAACTATCAGTTGTTTTTTAATGTAAAGCTGAGCCTGTTATCCTGAAAACAAAAGCCCATTGCTCCAAAAATACACACTCTGGAGTTTGTCGTAAGAGATTTCTGCCTGTCAGACTCCATTAACATTTTGCTCTAATTTCACGGTTAAAAACATTTACTCCTTCTAAAAGATAATTAATGACTTCTTATGACTCATAAACAGACACTTACTCATTGAGTGAACATTCTGCTTTAATTTGAACTCTTAATTAACATTAAACAGGCAAACTGAAACACGAGTTACAGCCCAGAATAGAAGTTTCAACGCAGGACAACTGGATGTGTTCTTAATGTTTCTTAATCTTTGATGACATTACAGACTTCTCCTTTAAAACTTACAGTTCACGCAAATCAACACATTTAAGAATGTATATTAAACATTACAGACAACACAGATGGAAAACATAAGACGTATATTAAAGAATAACAATATTTAAATGTAAAATCTTACACTGGTGACTGTGTCCCAGCAAAAAACTACAAATCCCATATACATGACATCCTAGCAACATGATTTTCTAAAGTGGTTCTTTATTTGCTTTTTATTATTTTGTTTAGTTAATAACAGCAGTAAAGAATTCCATGTTTTCATTGCTTTATATACTACTGTGCACTAAAGGAAATTAGTGTTCGTTTCAGGGAGTGAAAACTGTCTGTTGCCTTTCTGATGGCACATGTGTGTGACTCTAAAGTGAGTTTTAATTTACTGTACTGATACTGATTGAAAGCTGAATTTAAGTGAATAGGAACCAGATCTGATCAAAAATCATCGATTCTCAGTCATTTTGAGTCAGAATAGATGGATAAAGACTGTGTACATGACTCTCTACTCTGTTGTAAGAAAAACAACAAACAGTCAGTCAACAGCTCTCCACGTGCCACTCCAGTTTGAAATATGACAAAAGCCATGCCGCTCTCACTTCCTCTTTTCTTCAAGAGCCAATGCCTGGCACGAATTAAATTCAAAAACTGCCGCTCTTTTATTTTGGCGGCACCTGCAAATAACACTGTGTGCTTTCTGCAAAAACCGCATCTTCCTGCCTGTCTGCCCACACCCATATAGTACATACAGTGAACAGTTTGTGCCGTGTGAACCTCCACCCTATCACTGACGATGTGAGAATATCAGATAATGCCCTCTGACGTCTGTCAAAATTAAAAGATAACCACAGATGTGTTATGTAAGTCTGACCTGGGTCATATTTTAGGGACTGTTTGTTTTGAAAAACATGCCACATCACTGACAGTTACTGTTTTTATTAGACAAATGTTAAAATCAATTACTTTTAGTGACTTTTGTCAGCGGTCAAGTGGCCCGAAGCTGTCATGGAAATATTCTTGTTGTCAACAAACAAAGCTATTACTGTCAGCTGGCCGTTTAGAGTTCAGCTGAAGCATCTACTGAGCAGGTTACAGGCTGTATATCATCATCAGGTAATGGTCATTATGTGCTGTGGGGCAGTAAAAACCTCATTTTACATTTTAAAATTGTCTTTGTCCACTTTTAGCTGCCAGTGAGGGTGGAGCAAATGTCTTCACGGTGTCTTACTTTAAAACCAGCGCCTACCTGGCCCAGTCCCCCCAGCTCTACAAGCAGATGTGCATTTGCGCTGACTTTGACAAGGTCTTCTGCGTGGGTCCAGGTGAGTTTGCCTCCCATCTGTCCCCTCGCACATTTTCATTCACTTTGGGGGAAAACTGCGAAACGAGCGGCGGGAGTGTCGTGAAAACCGTAGACCCCATTAACGGAAATGACAGTTTTAAAATGGCTCCAAATGCATTTAGATTGTTAAAGTTTAACAGACCTCCCTCTGTTGCTTTCACTGTGTTCAGAGCTGCTGCAGAGCTTAGTGTGTTAGTGACACAGTGGGACTTGTAAAAGACTTTATGGTGCTGTACTGAGTTTAAGAGAAACTGCAGCTCTTTGGGTAAGCAAACACTGCCACCATCTGATTGAATGCATACAGTAGATAAAAACAACAACAGCAAAACATACAAAACTTAACTACTTACATCTGATTTTAAGGTGATGCTCCACCAAGATAAAATAAAACATTCAGGAGCAGCTTGCACGTTCAGTATTCCACTGACCGTACCGAGGTCTTTGTTTGCTTCTCTGTAGCTCCACCAGAGAAATCAAAGGGCTTAAGGTCATCACTGCTTCTAAAGCAACAAAGTACTCACTGCTGTTGCCTTAGTTACAGTCGTGCCAATTCAGCAAGTAAGGAGAATCAACTCTCCTCAAAATCCCAGTGGTCAGGAGTACTGTGATAAAATGTTGCCCCCTCGGCTACGGTGCCACCGTCTGAAATCAGCTGAAGACGTCCACCAGGGAACAAACAGATGTAAACCCGAGGCTGGTGTTAAGCACAGAGGAGCAGATGTCATGTTGGCGTTGTTTTCTTGGTTGTTTCAGTAAATGTGTGCAGGGGTCAGATACATAAAGCTGTGTAGTTCCTACACTAAAGCTCTGCGTGCATACAAAAGCAGAAATATGCACATACGGATTTATAAAGACATACATATGCATGGTTGTCTTTTATAAATCTTAATCATTGTGAAGTTCTGTGCATGTGCACGTGCCTGATTTCCACTTCATACAACCTTATGTGGACGTGGGCGCACTTTTAATCAACTGTTTGAATGCATGTGTAAAGACTGCTCCACCTGTCTGAAGACCTGTTAATTAAAAGAACAGAAAGAAAGAAGATGCTTTGTTTCACAACTGAGGCTCAGAGCAGGCATCTTTATGTGGATCTATAATGCACTCCTCTGGTTAATTGTATGTACTGCAAGCTGGGGCTTCAGACACCTGCTTACAAGGTGCATGGACAAGAGGAAAGGGGCTAAAAAAAGACAACACTCATGCAGCACTTGTAGTACACTGAACAACGTCATTTGCAGACCAGTGCATTTTAGCTCTGGCCTTCATCAGGATCAACATGAAACTCACTTAATCCAACACTTAAATAGAGTGTAGTACATGTAATGTCATTAATTCATCGTGCAAACCATATTGTGTTATCAGTGGATTTGTAGAGATTAAGTATATAGCACTCAAATCAGGCAGAGTTTACAAAGTGCTTGACAATAACAGGATACAAATCAAGCTAAAGCATAAAGTGACGGCACCTACAGTATTTAACTCTGCAATAAGATTAGCACAATTGGTCTTCTCCCTCTAAAACAGGCCTATTCACTTGGTGGCCCGTGAGCCAAATCCAGCATCTGTAAAGACCTCAATGCGGCCCTTTGATCACTTATGAAAATAAGATAAGCCATATGTTTTTTTTTATCCCCTGAAGGGGAAATTC
Source organism: Lutjanus erythropterus (assembly GCF_056507025.1). Lineage (NCBI taxonomy): Eukaryota > Metazoa > Chordata > Actinopteri > Lutjaniformes > Lutjanidae > Lutjanus > Lutjanus erythropterus. Next base: position 36,656,402 of record NC_139324.1, read on the forward strand.
AATTTGACGCAGCAGTACAAAAGTAGCAGTGTAAATGGAGTGCAGTAAAGAAATGAATAACAATGAAATCCGAAAGATAAAATATAAATACTGTATACCAGCAATTCTCAAAGTGCGGGCCGTGAAAGTGCTACTGGTGGGCTGTATGAGGTCTTACAAATAAACAAATAAAATATTTTTCAGTGTTGAAATTTTAAAATAACTCTCAGATATTTATAATTAACTGTTTTGCTGTGGTCCATTGGATTCCAAAATGTATCTTATATCTTGTTGATTAGATGTTTTGGTGGTCCACAAAAGTTTTTTAGTTTTTAATTGTGTTTTAGTTGTGAAATGTGTTTTTTTTTTTAACTGTGGCATTCTTAAGTTTGGTAATGGCTGCTCTATACAATAACTGGGGATGTGCTATGTGCAGATACATGTTAAAGTCATAAAGATGGTGTATATGCATGTGCAAAACGTCTTTGATATACACATATAAAAACTTCAATTTCTTCAAATGAGAGAGCCTCATAAGTCTGCTGTTTGGTTTGTTGTATTTGCAAAAACACTTATTGTATTAAAATGTTTTGTCTCGGGTGGTTCAAGCAGAGGGAACTTTGGAGATTTAGACTCAATTAAAAATATGTCAAATGCAACATTGCTTTTCTTAAAACAACGAGCCATTTCTTATCTAGGATTACAAAGTTGCATTGTTTTTTTTTTCCTGTACTTTCATACATAATCTTTTCCGATTGTGACAGCTAGTAAATTGGAGGAAAAAATAAACATGGTGCATTGTTTTACACGTTTAAATTCCTAGCTTCATTTTTTTCAAATCCAGCCCTTCTAAAGAAGTGATTTAATAGACCTGTTATAAGGCTTTTCTGCTGATGAAATATTGATGCACAATCTTATATATGAACACATTTCAAGGTTGAATTTAGTTTGTGCTTCTGGTTTGTGTCGTGGTCACTTTTCCTCTTCTTCCATTGACTTTGTTTAGACATTGATAGTTAATCTGCGTCGTCTCAGTTTTCAGGGCGGAGGACTCCAACACCCACCGTCACTTGACTGAGTTTGTGGGTCTGGATATTGAGATGGCCTTCAACTACCATTACCACGAAGTCATCGACTCCATCACCGACACCATGGTGCAGATCTTCAAGGGTCTGAGAGACAAGTAAGATTAGGATTCATACCATGACGGTTTTGACTTGTTGTACATGCTATCCTCAAACTTTCTGTGAGCGACAGTTGCACCAAAAATTGCCTCAACTGACATGCCATAGAAGCTCAAGTTTTGTTGTCCTGCTCAGCACAGGAAGTAGAATTTTGACAGGATCGTTTTCCTGGCATAGAAATCCATCAGAGGGCCAAAAGTCATAATATTTTATTTCTTAGAAAAACTATTTCAGCTGTTGAATCCAAATTAAGTGTTGTCAGTCGCTGCTGGTGAAAATGTGTGATTTCCACTCACTCTGTCAACAAGAAAATGTTATGATGTGACTTTGTTGCCTCCTAGTGGTGTGAAACAGAGCAGCATGTCTAGAGAGCAGTGAAAGCAGAGTGAATGGATCGAAAAAAGCAGTAGTTGTAGCTCTTTTCATGCGTGGAACCCACAGAGCTGTAAGTTTCCAGGTTCAGCAGTAGTATTTTTTTTGCTTTGATATGCCTGCTGAACAATGTGGAACAAATGCATTGACAAAAAGCAAGAAGAGCCTCTTTAGCTTCTATACAGGCTGCCTAAATGATGTATTTTAAAATTTAATATGCAGTTTAGTATCAGTTTGTCCTTGATTGCTGACCTCAAGATGTACTGGGGTGAAGCCTGCCCCCTTGTGGTAGTTTAAGGTTGTAAAAGCCCCAATTTCATCATGAATTATACACATATGACACAGAAATCTGCTCCCTGTTTTCCACAGCGCTGAAGCCACTAAAGTAAACCAAAGAGGTGTCACAGTTGAGTTTTAACCTTTTTTTTTTTTCTTGTGCTCACATCCTTGTATTGTTGGGTTTTTGTCCTGTTAGCAGTTAGTGTGAATGAAAAATGGAAATTAAGGGAGATTTGGCTGATGCACTAATGGGAGGTTATTGCTGGAACATTTATCAAGAAAAGAAGAAGGGGTTTTACAACGGAGGAAAGAAGAGTTTCATTAAAAAAACCCTTTCATTAGTGGATTAACTAAATGTTGGGAGGCATTGTTCCAGAGATCAGGGTCAGATTAAGTTTCCTGCCAAACTAGCTGCAGTTAGCAGCCTCTCTCATTCTGTAAATGTCACTCTCAGTTGGTTAGTTTCAGCGTGTGGTCGTTGTTCCTCTTTCTCAGGGCTGTTTGACTGTTTGGCTTTTGTTCTCATGACTTTCCAGACTGTTGTCCCCTGACGTAATTAGTTTTGCATGTTCGTTTGACTGGTGAACCAGCGCTTCAGACAGAAATAACTTTGTCTCTGTGGAGCTCTGTCAGTTGTCTTATGTTACTTCTACAATAGTTACTGTTGGATTTCTTTTAGAAAATCTTAACTGATGCTTTTTAACATTCAGCCCAGTGTCACCTCCTTTGTAATAGTAATTCTAGTTGTGATTTAAGCCCCAATCCCAGTGCCTCTGCAAAAGCCCTGAACCCTCACAGACTTACCTGACGTCTCCTGGTAGTGCTTTAATGTGGTATAAATAGAAATGGGACAGCACTTTGCGACTTAACGTTACCTTGAGGATTCGTGACCTTTTACTTTTCCTTTCCTTTTCCTGCTTCTCTAACAAGGCACTTTATATACTGACTGCCTGATTTAGTTTCATCTTCTAGACTCTTATATTTCAGAGTGGACAAGATCATCAAACAATCGATTTATCAATTTCGGTTGTGCCAAAACTTCAATTCACAACACTTTCATGTAAACTTCTTCTTTTGTAGTTGTTCTTTCCTTGTTTGTTTACCATTATTATTTTTAATTAACAAAAGGATAGTATAAAAACACTCAGCAGCACATTCAAATCAAATTTAAATGGCACATATGCAAATAAAGAACAATATGAAAATATGTAAATAAGACTATTACATTAAAATAAAAACACAGGGGTACTCTTTTGCACAAATACAAATATTTCCAGTCAGAGATTTCAGGTCCTTCAGGGATTTATTTGGGATTCTCTTTCTGTTTGTGAATAAAAAAAACTTTGCATTTAAAATAATTAAATGAATCAGATATTTAAGCATGTTTGAAACTTGTTTTTTAAATGTTCTCGGGTTCCCCCGGTTACCTTTTGTTTACTATAATAATGCTATGAACTGTCGGTCGGGCAGAGTCTGCAGAAAGTGTGCATAAATGGCTCAAAAAGAAGGAAAAAAGAAAACTGACAAAACACTGATGACAAAATTTTAGATTTTTATTGAAAGATGAATATAAACCAACCCTTTTAGAAACTATTGTTTTTTGCCTCTTTAGATCAGGTCTTTTGACATTCATTTGAAACTTTATTTGAAATTCGGGTACTAACTGTAAGAAACTTCTACAGTATGAAAATATTCTCCTTCAGAGTTACTGACCACTGTGGGCTGTGACATTTGTCAGCTAACAAAGGCATCTGTGCGGCATTTGTCGCTGTGTAGGTAGGAATTCTGAAACCTGTTTTAATGCTTGTGTGTGTGTTTGCATCAGCTTCCAGACAGAGATCCAGACGGTGAACAAGCAGTTCCCCAGCGAGCCTTTCAAATTCCTGGAGCCCACTCTGAGGCTGGAGTACACCGAGGGCGTGGCCATGCTGCGCGAGGCCGGCGTGGAGATGGGTGACGAGGACGACCTCAGGTCAGAATACATCACACACCCTGCGTTTCACATCCCACTCATTTTGTCAGATGATTTCGTTTGATGAAAGCAGAAATAAAGTTTTCACTTAAGTTTGAAGAGAGGAAGTGAAACAGCAGACCAGTAACAGTCATGCTGTCAGGTGAAAGTCATTCGCATGATCAGTGTTCATCTATTTAACTGTTTACAGCACGGTTTAGAAATGCATAGAAACTGTTTTTCTTATCATGCTTTTGGCAATAAAATGGCAAAAAGAATGAAAAGAATTGCTAATATTCACTTGCAGGAAAGTTGCAGGTTAATAATGTGACATAATAAGATACATTTATCAGTGTTTAAGTTGATGCCTTTTTGTTTTTTCTGTAGTACCCCCAATGAAAAGCTGCTTGGCCGTCTCGTCAAGGAGAAGGTATGTAAAACTGTGTTTCATTATTCCTTCATTCAACCTGTATTTAATCTCCAGGAATCGGTGAAGGAACGTCCTCATTTACAAAGATAATGAATTGAATGTCAAGAGTGAAAACAGGATAATTGCACGATGGGACACTGACTGCTGAAAACTGTCGTCAGGTTAGGAAAAAAGTCACACTGGTGGTATTAAAAAGTATTTTTAAAAAGCTATTACACGATGGGCTGCAGCACTTATCAGCTGTCGGCCTTCATCAGAGTTCTCCAGAAACAGGCTTCTTATGGGTGCAAGAAATCCTCTAAAACACTCGAGTTTTAACGTGAAGTTTTTGAGGTTTGAAAAGTGCTTAAAAAAGAGCTTGAAACTGCTTGAAAATGTCATTGCATGACTTTTGTAATAAATTACTTTGACTGAATTGTTTTCTCTTTAGATAGAGAAGTTAAAACGACTTTATTGAATTTGAAGTTATTTGTCTAGCACTCGTGAGTGATGGTTTTACATTGGCTTACAGGTGACACATTTTGAAACATTACACTTTGTTGTGTTTTTCTTTAATTTGTTACCCTTTATTTGAACGCTGTAATGAAACATAATTTTGGTTGTTTGTAGCACAGTAACATCTGATTTAATGTGATAAAGAAATTAAATATGCCCTAATCATTTTGAGCATATATACAGTACCAGTCAAAAGTTTGGACACACGTCTCTTTAAGTTTTTTTTCTTTATTTTTTGTAAAATATGGTTCAGATTATACCAACAGTGTGCAAAGTTGTCATCAAAGCAAAGGGCGGCTACTGCCTAAAATATCAAAGAGTAAAAAACCTTTGCACATTTGTAGGTTGACAGGCGTGAAGGAGACCATGGGTGGAAAATAAAAAGCAAAAAGACTCTCGCTGTCTTATGCATTTTGCTTTTGAGAACAATGTTGTCAAATCTTTGATTGCACTTACGCAAGACAGTGTGCGAGAGTCTTTTATATTTTAGATTCTTAAAAAGGAGAAACATTTTTGCCTTGTTTTCACATGCTTTACTAATTAATACATAATTTTGTATAATACACAATTCAATATAATTCCATATTTCATAGTTTTGATGCCCCCAGTGTTAACCTGAAATATAGAAACATAAAGAAAAAACATTGAATGAGAAGATGTGTCCAAACTTTTGAATGGTAATGTAAATCAAGCGTGTATAAATGTTATTTATCACAGCTGTAAGGTGCTGGAAAAGCTTGAAAAAGCACCTTGAAAATGCTTTAAAGAATGAATTGGATTGAATTGAATTTGACTCTGAAGAAGGTGTAGGAACCCTGCAAACACCAAGGTGATCTAATCATCTCGTTACAACACCTGTGAGCATTTCCAGACTTTTCCACCTGGTGTTTCTGGAGGTTGAGTTGAGCACCACAGGCCTCCTGCACATGACAAAAACATCTGAGCGGAGTTGGCAAAGGCAGAACCGGCAGAAACATCATTAAAACATACCATGTTGTATCGAGGAAGATGTAGCTACAGTGCAGGACATGACTGTGACCTACAACCATAACAGAAATGTCAAGGAGTTCATTGTGTGATCCTGTTGTTACATTATATAAAGTAAAGATCCATCCACAGGTGTGTGGTGCGTCCACTAAACAACTATTGACTGTTTGCATCAACTCTTCTTCTTTTCTCAGTATGACACTGACTTCTATGTGCTGGATAAGTATCCACTGGCTGTTAGACCCTTCTACACGATGCCTGATCCAAACAACCCCGTAAGTCACTTCTCACGCACACACACAGTGTACAGGACATATACACAGTTATTGGCTGAGAAATGCGCAGGGACAAATGTTATGTAAATTTTTGCAAATGAGTTTTGTGATTGACCCGTGGTTAACTTGCATTTAGGCCAGAGAGCCAAAGATAAGAGCCAAAGACTCTTCAGCCGTCTGGATATTCTGGCTGATAAACACCACAGTGGAGTTTGTTGCACATGTAAAGCTCCCTGTATACTGTAGTTTCTTGAAAAATCTTTAAGCAGGGTCACAGAAAAGCCACCACACTGTTAATTTATAGATTTTTTTAGTTAAAGGGATAGTTCAGATTATACTTGAAGCGGGGTTGTATGAGGTATTACATAGTCAGTGTATTAGCTACAGTAGACGCTGGTTGACACGCCTCCAGCTTGGAGAAGCTAAGAGGAGCACCAGCATGGAAACTAAGCAGTGAACAGCTGTGGACGGAGTCAGCAGCAAAATGTGTTTTAGCCACTCCAAAAAAAGACCCATCTAAAAAACAACTTTTATCAGTTTAAGTCTACGCTATATTTGGAATATTTTCACCACTTTATCTTGGCATCAGACAGAGAAACTACTTTTATATTAACCAAATATCCCTCTCTCTCTCTCAACCAAAGTCCACTGGCAAAATCAGTAATTTTACTTTGAGGAACACAGGAGCTGCTGGTGTACAGCTGCCTCAGTCTCTCAGTTTGTTCGTGTTATGGGATTTTGGTGAATCCAGAACTAACCTTTTAAAACACTGCACAGTGACACAAACAAAATGAAAATATTCTAAATATAGCTAAACCTAAACTGATTCCCTTTTAGATGGGCCTGTTTGTAAGTAGAAAAAATACTTTTTGCTGCTGATTCTGATCCTATTTCAAATAATCCAAACTATCCCTTTAAATAAATCATCTGTATTAAGAAATAAAATCACCATGTTTCACTTCTAGTATCAGTCTGTCAACCAGTTTAGGTGAACAGGTTCAGATCAGCTGTTGAGTGCTTTCACCGTGTTTTCTGCTGTTTCTTGAGATGTTCAGTCCCGTGTTGATCCGGACTGCTGCACTGTCAACACGCAGTTGAAAGTTTTAACTTTCCAGTTCTTTGTGTTTCTGTCTTAAGGTTTTGTCTGTTGGATTTTTGACCTCACAAGAAACCTTTTTTTGTCGTTGTTTTTATCCAGAAATACTCCAACTCATACGACATGTTCATGAGGGGAGAGGAGATCCTGTCCGGAGCTCAGAGAATCCACGACGCTCAGCTGCTGACCGATCGGGCCGTCCATCACCAGATTGGTAAGAGGAGAGAGAGCGGAGATGCCTCTGTTTAAAGGGACAATAAGTGATTTACATATGATTTCTGTCTCCCTCTGTTGGGGAGCAGGTTGAACTACAACACAGAGGAAATTGGATTGATGGTTTGTAAATGTTGGTGTGTTTTCTTCCACTACTGAAGCTTTCTTCCTTTTTTATGATACTACAGATCTGGAGAAGATCAAAGCATACATCGACTCCTTCCGGTATGGAGCTCCCCCACACGGCGGTGGAGGCATTGGTAAGGAGTGTCTGATTTTGTGGTGACTCAAAGATGATCTGTTTTAAAGAAGTAATATACCATATACAGAAGCTGTGTTAACTGAATATTTTCTGTCACTGACTGAATTTTATGAACAGTGACAGAAAAATAGAGGCTTTAGGTTGCAGCCAGGGAGACATCACCTTCAGCCATATAAAAGATGGATGAATTTTTAGCCAAATAATCCCAAACTCACTACAGGGATGTCATATATTTCAAGTAAAATAAATCAAAAAGAGAGAGGGAGAAGATCAAATGAACTATATTCAGTGATCTGGAGGGAAAGCGGGCCTGCCACACCTGACTGCCTGGGCATGGAGCAAGAGGAGAGGAAGAGACCCTGCCGCTGTTGGCAGGAGAGCCATGGACTCCATTACTCTGAGCAGCATGCAAAGGAATGAATTACAGTATAATATATTGAATGCCTAATGGTCTGAATAAGTCTCTAAATTTGTCCCTAGTTGCTTTTTAGGAATAAAGGCACTAAGAGTGTCTGAAAAGTCACCAAATTGTTGGCGACACTGAGCCCAATAATTATCATGTGGTTGATAAACAAGGTGAACAAATACGATGAAGAATGAAGGACAAGCAAGTGGCTAAACTGCTTTTTATCAGCCAGCAGCAGAGCTTTGTGTTGTCAGCAGAACTCCACTGCTGACATGAAAAGTGGCCACTACCCTCGTTACACTAAATAAGTGCAATAAAACTTTGTGACTAAAACCCCAGTACTTTTATCACTGCACCTGTTCAACGAGCATAAACATGCAGAGCGCAGTGTTTTACTCTGATTGTCTGACGTCTCTCATCCCTTACGTTTACAGCGCAAGCCGGGTATGTCGTCTAACTGTTTAGCTTAGCGTGCAACGAACCTTAAAATTTGGCAAAATCTTGTAAAGTTTGCTGCTGGCTGAGACAAAGCAGCCCCTCATCTCTCTGCCAGCAGTAACTGCAGGCAGTCAATCACATCGACAGCAGAGGAAGGAGGACAGGAGACAGGATTACACCGACTGGTGTCTGTGTCCTCCATTCTTCACACTTCACTCTGTATTTTGATGTTATTGACATTTTAGATTTGTTTCTAGTCAGATATTGAGTGTCTTGTCCTGAATTTATAAAGCAATATGTAACTAAAAATCAATTAATTAGATATGAAAAAGAACCTATAAGAGGCAGCAGAATCCAAAATATGAGTGGGTTATTTCAGGCAATATGAATGTGAGTATTTACTAAAGTCAGGTACTTGGTAAATAATTGTATTTTAAGGTTAAAAATCCATACTGACTTTCCACTATCTGGTTCATACTTTTGCCAGTATGGTCGTGAGGTTGGCTTTAAATTTCATTCTAAGTGGTATTAAAAGGGTCTTAAAACATATTAAATTTAACTTGGAGCACCCTGGAGGTACCGTGCATTAAATAGGCCATGTGTCATTATCATAAAAACATTAAATGCCAGGTAAAAATAGATTATGACAGAGTATTTTTCAACCCTGTCCGTCTAAACGTTTTAACACAGCCTCTGACTGTATGTGAATATGGCCCTCGGTGACTCGTAGGTTTTTTTTAACGGCTTGATTAAAAGATTTGTTGAGTGACTTGAAATGTCGCCCCTCCGCCACTAGGTCTGGAGAGAGTCTGCATGCTGTACCTGGGGCTCCACAACGTGCGTCAGACCTCCATGTTCCCACGTGACCCTAAGCGCCTGACGCCTTGAACCTCCCGCCACACGGACGGACCCAGTCACCAGTGGACTCGCACAAAGATTTTGGTGATGGGGAAACAATACTAATCCACAATGGGAAAGAAAGGGAGAGGGTATAGGAGCTAGTGCCACCCTGTGACTCTAACGTGCCACTACGATTAACCATTAAGACAACAGAATGAAGCGGTTGCAGCAGTAAGATGTACTTTATTGATTGGTGTACATACTGTAGTTGTCTTACCACAACAAATAACAGATGCATCACAGAAAAGGACGAGTTGGCCCGACGTTTATGGAAGCTGCTGTAAGGCTGCACACACTTAATCCGTGTTTTAATCAACAAGCCAGTGTTTGTCTCAGTTCTTTTCTATGGAGATGTTATGAAACTACCTTATTACAGACTTGAGTCCATCCTAATACCAGCATAGACTAAGGACTAATGATCACAGTCCCTAACTGTAACTCCAGGTGTTTTGTATGTAATTAGAAGACTAAAGACAAACAATAAAAAAAAAGTTCTAAAACCATCAATAACCTGGTCTTTGCTTGTGTGTACTGCTTCTGAATTCATGAATGACACGTTTTATGCAAGTTATAGTCCTCAGACTAACGGATTGTTCAAACTTTTCCATTTTATGTCCCTCCCAGTAGAGACTCTGTGTCCTCTCTCATGGCTACATGAAGCATTGCATGATCAACTGCAATAAAACTTGCTTAAACAAAAAGGAGAGAGCAAAAAAATTATAATACACAGGAGGCAACTTTAGTTTCTCTCCTCATTCACAGTTGGGTAGGTGACTTAATTCACTGCCCTGCTTTATACAGTGCAAGAATATGTCAAAGTGCTGAAGTGTTACTGTTGTAAAAAATAAACATATATATAGTTAAATGACAATTTAGGATGTTTACTTAAAAGCTGTCAGTGTTGGAATTACTAAGTGACACACATGTACACATAGCATTTTGTTTAAAGCTACTACAAGGAGTTTTTAACTGGTTATATGACCTGCATAAATTAACTAGAGCAACAAAGACGAGATTGACTACTTCTATATAGTTATTCTCGATGGCTGACCCCGGGTCAGTCTCTGTGACGTCAGGCAAAGTTACAGTGAGTAGTAAGTTAGCCAGTTGAAAGGAAGCACGAGGAGATTTTTATTTAGATAATTTTATTTTTGACATTATACTTGTGGTTATTTGTGGTTATTGTGGTGGAAACATTACCACTTTTGTCCACATGGGGCTCCAAAATCAACAATATGCAAGTTCCTTGTAGCAGCTTTAATGAAACGCAAACAATATTTCCTTTAAGTCCTAGAAGTAGACGACAAGGTGTGCTCTGACCATGTTCTTATTCTGTAGCCGCTCCGCTGACTTGGAGGATGAAGAGGAAGATGTGAACAATGTCAATGTAGAGAGAGAGCGCTCCGTAGATGTACTCCTCTGGGCTGATGGCCAACTCCCGGTTTCCGATAAGAAGCTGGGTGTTGTATACTAAAAACTAACACAGAAAAAGAGAAGAAAGCACAGCGTTCAGTGAGAAAGAAGGAACATGGGTTTGCCTGCCTCTGCTGTCTTTGTTCAGTGCAGGATGGAGGTAAAAAGCATCACAGTTTGCAAAGTTGTTTTTTTCCTGTTAACCCCAAATATACTGTAGTCACAAGTATAATGTGGGTTAGCACTAAACATAAAGTTAAGCTGAGGGTATTTGGCCATACACCAAAGTATTAGATAAATTAAAATTTGACCCGATGAGGGTGCTAGAGGAAAAGTCAGACAAACACAAATATATTACAAATCATCTTGAGGGAAACATGAATGTGTGAACCGAATTTCATGGAAACGCATTCAATAGTTAATGAGACCTTCCATTCGAAACAAACAAAAAAGTGAACCTCTCCTCTTCTCCTAAGGCTCAAAAAAAGTCAAGGCACCAACAAGGTCATTAAAGCCCCTTTCAAACATGCACTGCAACTCTGCCCTTACAGAGCCACTACCAGGAGGAGCCAGCACTCGAGTCCAAAGTCCGGGTGAGCAGCATGTGTGAGCAGAGCAGCTCAGTGTCTCCAGGATTCGCAGCAAGTGGGTGGGCGCGTTGAAGTGCGTTGCTGCTTCAAACTCTTTTCTGTCTCACATTTTGATGATTTTTTTTTCATCATCTGTGATCTTGAAACATCAGATTTCCTCACAGGCAGAGACAGTAAAAGCTTATGTCCCACTCATAGCTCAAGAAGTGTCTCTCCTGATGGACAGGCCTTCACTTCCATTACAGTGACTTAATTTTGTGACTGTTTGTATTGATATTAATGCAAAAACAGTCATCATAACAGATGAGTGCTCTCACTCCTCCTGCACACTCTGCAGACACCACCCCTTGCCTAAAAGTATTTCCAACATGTGAGATCATGTGTGGCGCAGACAGTGTCCTGCTGTGTGCCACAAATGTGAAAGGGCAAATTCAGACGGTGTTCCAACCTGAATCTCAGGACGTTGCTCGGAGTGGATATGTGAAATGCATGTCTGTGCAAAATGTGCCAATCTATCAGCTGGATGTTCAGATGTTTTACAGGAAAAGTGAAAGTAGTGATCTACTGGTGGTGCTTGAGGAAAAGTCAGAGGATCATCAGTGTCAGCTAGGATTCATCGTCTGGGAAAATGTCTGCACCAAATTTTATGGAAATCCATCCTATAATTGTTGGGATATTCCAATCCTGGAGCTGAGAGACAGAGCAAGTATGACTAAAGATACGACCATCTAATGAGAAAATTGCCATGAAATTTACTAATCATGTTCAAAATCCCCAGAGAATGAACAATATCCGTGATGGACACTTCATGGTCTTTCCCTTTGTACCGCTCTCAGACCAAAACATCAATTTACTTCAAAAGATATCGCATAAATTGATCCTGAGCGATCCTATGTTGATTTTGCTGATCTTATGACCTTCCCTCTTGCATCGCAGTGGGAGAATAATTATGCGCATGTCACGTAGGTGGAAGGCTATCAGAAACAGTTTCAAAGAAAAAGGGCAACACCTGCACATTTGATCCATGCCACAAAACAGACAACAGTTTTGATCTCACTTGGATTTTCATCAGGACAGAATAGATTCTGTTACTGGCATAAAAAGGCCTTAAACAGCCTTGCACCTCAGTACAGTAAAGACATGCTAATTACACACAAACCAGCAGGAAATCTCTTCTTCTTCTTGTCTTTTAAGCATTCCTTGTACAAAACTTAATGCAGGGGAGGCGGCCTTTTGTTTCTATGCCCCAAATAGATGGAAGACCCTCCCTCAGGACCTAAGAGAGGCTCCTACACCAAGCACTTTCAAAACCAGGTTAAAAGACCTTACTTTTCACAACAGCCTATGGCTAAGTTCCTCATGCGTGTGTGTTTATGTGTGTTTTGTTTATCTTGTGGGCGTGCATGTGCATATCTTTGACATGTCTACATGTCTACATGTGTGCACGTTTGGTATATTTTGCACTGACTTTTGTGTAGCTGCACACTTGTTGATGTGCATGTTTATCTTGCATTTGCTTCGATTGTTACGTGTATTGTTGCTTAATGTAAAGCACAGTGTGTCGCCCTGTGTATGAAATGTGCTACATAAATAAAGTTTGAGTTGAGTTTAAGTTCTGTCACACAGCTTGTCAGTCCAGAGCCACATTATGTATAAAAAGTGGGATTGAAATATTGTCTATTAATCTTTTGTGGCATGGAGTAAAAGTGCACCAACATCAAGACAAACCTGATGGACCCAAGGTTCTAGAGACAGCAAATCGTCAGCATGTTATTAAGTCTAGTGAACAGTTGTGTAAACCAAGGTGAAAAGACCATTACGCCTCTTATTATTTAACAACAACCTTGTAATACCAAGCTCAAACGCTCCCCTTAAATTCATGTGAGTGCAGACTCACCAGAGTGTAAACGATGGCTCCGATTGCAGCGTAGAGCATATGCAGCCAAGGGACCTGTTGAGTGACATAAGAAAGGCCTCTGAATGTGAAATCAGCCACACAGATACGCCCTACCGAGCTGCTACTCCTCACACTGAGAAACACGAGTAGAGAGAGAATAAATTAAAGAATTTGACCGAGGAGGCCTCACATATTGGAAGGAGAGGACGATGGCTGTAACAATCCCGATGATCATGAGCAAAATGGCGGCAATACAGAGAAATCCCCCGCAGGAGGTGAAGTCCACCTGTGATGAGAAACAAGTCATTAACCGGATGAAAGTGAAGTTAGAGTGCTTGAAGGCACATGAAAGAGCAGTGGAGATAATTTGAAAGAGGATCAGAATTAGATTTAAAAAAAATATAAAATAAAAAAGTGGGGAGGATGTGTCATGTAGCAGACAAAAAATGTAACAGATTCATCTCGGGTTGCATCAGATGGAGAAGTTGAATTCACATCTTATCCCGAAATGTCATAAATATTTAAAAGAACTCAGTGCCCCATTGTAATGTGAGACAAAGGCGTTCTTTTACACTGACAACAAAGACATCCTCTGACAAGCCACGGGCTACTGAGCTACAGAGAGACGCAGTTTACATCTCCATCTACCTTGGTTTGGAAGCAGAAGATTGTGACAGCTATACAAACTACTGCTGTTATTCCAATGGCAAGGAACACTGCTTTGGTTTCATAATAGCTGCAAAAGACACACACAGTGACACGGGATTTAATACATCATTATCAAAATGTGCTTGTGTATTGTGGTGTACTGCCTGAATAAGTGCCGAAAACAAACCTTGAAATTGTTCCACACATGTAAGACAAGGCGAGAGTCTGCAAGATAAGACAAGAGAACAACTTGACAGACATGACAGAGTGGATTTCAAAGTTTTTCAGGTTTTTATTTTGCACGGTTTAAAAAATATACACAAAAAATATGACAAATTAATAATATATAGTGGAGGGAGAGGCAAAAAACTCAGAGGGCTTATTTGAAGCTCCTAAATAGATAAGGAGAAGATTTCACAAAGTTATTAAGAAGACAAACTACAGAAAAAATTCAAATAATGTGATGGCGAACTAATAAAACAGACAACAATGATAATAATATCCATTTAAGAGCAGAAAATGTGAGCATGTGATCTATGTGTGACCGTGCAGGAGTGTATTTATAAAAGGGATATTAGCTTTTATTATACGGCTTTGTTAAAAACTTGATTCTGATTGGTCAATTACAGCATTCTAAGGTCAGTTATTTCTGCGTGGCAGGCTGTCACTATGAGGAACAGACCGTTGCTATAGCAGCAGCTGTGATAAAAAAAATAATTTTTAAATCAACATGATCATTTCACCTGCTAACTATACATTATCCCATTTATTACATGGTTACTTTAAAAAAATATATTTGGCAACATTTATGTGACACAAAATATTAAATTTACAATGTTTTTAATGACTTTATTTCACAGTAGTTTGCTGCTCAGTGCACATTGCCCTGCTTGTTACATGGTTATGTACCAAGAAAAATATATCATTTCACATAAAACATTAATTTTTTAATTATTTTAATGATTTAACAATAATTTTATTGATCCTCCAGGGTCTATGATCAGAACTGTGTCCATAGGAACGGTCTGTTCTTCATAGCAACAGTCTGCTATACAGAAATAACAAACTTTAGAACGCTGTTGTTATATCTTCAAAACTTTGCAACTCACATCAAAAGAATCTAGACGGATAAATGGCACCACAGGCCAGGGGAAAAATATGTATTTTTGATTTTGGGGTGAACTGTCCCTTTAAACTAAGTCTTGAACTGCTCAGGAATTTTCCCTTCTCTTTAAAGTGTTTTGCAAATAAAAGCATATATTTGAGAAATATTAATGTCATAAATAGTAAGGATCTGGAGTCTGAAATAAAGGGGCAGATAAAATGTGTCTGATTGGGTTTCAGTCCAAACAAAACATTTCAGGAGAACCAAAATTTTGTGGAGAGAAAAAAAAAAGGAAAAGTTCTCGCCCAAATTAGATTACAATATGAAAAATAGGGACAAAGAAGACCATAATTATAAGGAGTTATTTTTTAAGAGAAAAATGTCCATATTCTCTGATTCTTGCTTCTCAAATGTGAATATTTCTTTCTTCAGCACTCAGTAAACTAAATATCTTTGGGTTGAGGACGTCACGTTCGGAAACACTGATCAACTTTTTCCTTCTTACTGGCTGTTTTGTTTTACTTCTCCAGTCTTCCACTCAGTTATTATTCCACTCACAATATGTTTTTCATGTTGCCATATGGGTCTGCTGCATAAATACTGGCTTCACACCCATATTCTCAACAAACAGTACTTACAAATACTCCCAGCAGCACAAAGTTCCATGGGAAACGCCTCCTAAACACAAATGTGTGATGAATATTTTAAAATGTATGCAAACAGAAGCATCATTACTGGTTATGAATATTTAAATGAGACATAACATTAGCTGTAGTAAAACAATTTTCTCACTTAGTCGCACAGGTCGGGGCCGTGCTTACCTCGGCTCTTTGCAGCAGATGAGTATGCAGTAAACCACAAAATAAACCACACTGTGGAGAGATAATTAACTATATCATTATAATTGGCTATAATTGTTATTGTATAAACATAGCTGTTAGTCTTATCGCATGCTTTAGAACAATAGTAATGATAATATTGTTGATTCTAGGGAATTACTTTTCATATGTTCTTTTTATATATTTAAAGGAATAGTTCAGATTATTTGAAGATACTTATCAATGGTCAGTGTATTACCTACAATAGATGCCAACTGACATGACCCAGTTTGGGGAAGCAGAGAGGATATCAGCATGGAAGCTCAGCAATGAACTGCTGTGGACGGAGTCAGCAACAAAAGGTATTTTACTCCCATAAAAGTCCAATTAAAAGTACATGTTATATTTAGAATATTTTCACTGCTTTACTTTAACATCAGACTGACTTTTCTGGTGGGAAACCTCTGTTGTATGAGCTAAATATCACTTTCTTCAAACCAACCAAACTCCATAGGCAAAGTAAGTAATTTTACCTCACAGAGCTTGGGAGTTGCTGGTCTACTGTTTCCTCGATCTGTTAGTTTGTTTGTGTTATTGTTTGACTTCTGTGTTTTAAAGGGTCAGTTCAGTTTCACCAAAGTCACACAACGACACAAACAAACAAACCGATCAAAGGGAGCAGTAGATTTGCAACTATTATGCTATGCATGGTAAAATTACTGATTTTTCCTATGGGGTTTGGTTAGTTTGGAGAGACTGATATTTTAGCTAATATAATGACATGCCATCAGACAGGAAACTGCCCTTACATTAGCCAAGTAGCGCTCTCTCCAAACCAACCAAACTCCATTGGAAAAGTCACACAATAACACAAACTAACTAACAGATTGAGGCAGCAGTAGACCAGCAACTCTTGTGTTCTGCAAGGTAAAATGACTCATTTTGCCTGTGGAGTTTGGTTGGTGTGGAGAGCATGATATTTGGCTTACAGAATGGCAGTTTTATATCAGAGGAGGCTGCCTGACAGCAAAGTGAAGAAAATATTGCACACTTTAATTGATACCGATTTTTTTGACCTTTTCTCCATGACCTTTCTGAGCTGGTGCCCCTCTCTGTTTCTCCAAACTGAGGGTGTGCCTACTATCTAGTGTAGGTAAGAACCACCTCATACAACGACACATCAAGTAATCCAAACAATTGGAGGATCAATAAATTTTAATTGCACTGACAGTATGTTTTTTTTGCTTTGTTAATAGTGTAACTCACAAAGATGCCCAGTAGATGCCAGGGTATCTGATGACAAACAGCCTCACTGGGTCACTGTGAAAGCAGAGACATAAGGGATCACCCAGACTCTTCCTCACCCTCCATCAGATACATGAAGCACTGAGATGCAAAACTAGACTTAGACGAACACTTACACAAATGTAAAGACAGCAACAACTGAAAAGGTGACGGCGAGCTGTGCGGCTAAAATTAAGTAAACCTGCCCACAAATGCAAAACACACAAGAAAACATTTACAGCGGCTGTAAGGATGATATTATCAGGATTGTCAACACAAAAACACAGTAAAAGCCTCCTTACCTTTCTAATAAAAGCATGCCGAATAGACGTGCTTTCCCACTGGGTGCTCAGAAAATCCTCCATGTCTCCTGCAGAGTTAGGAAAATCAAATACTTATTATACTAAGTACAACGAAGGATATGATAATCTGAAGTCCTGTATCATTTCCTCAGAACCTGGGTTGGCTGTGAACACTCCAGCAGACAGAGTCGGTATTGTGGTGGGCACCCCGGATGGAGAGAAGCCAGGGGCTGCCCACATCCCAGCCTGCGGGTAGACACCGTCCTGGCCCCAGTAGCCAGGCAGGCCGGGGCACATGCCAGGACTGGGGCTGTAAGATGGAGGTGGTGGAAGAGGGGAGCCATGCTGTGGCTGCTGAGGGTAGTTTCCATACTTAGGAGGATGCAGCGCGTCCTCATAGGGTGGAGGATTATCCAGTTTGGACGTCATGCTCTTGCCGGACCACCTTGAGGAGAAGATAACTGGCGATCAGCTACATTAGAGGTTGTATGACATGTTGACAAGTCTGAGTGAAATGGATGCATTTTGGATTTTGGTCATCGTTATATTGTGATATGGCATAAGTGTTGTCTTTAGCTGGTTTTAAAGGCTGGATTACAGTAAAGTGATGTAACTTTCTTAACTATCTGCTCTATTATTGAGTCATTATACCCACATAATTGATAATTATTTATCAAAATAATCTCACTGTGATAATAATTTATCAAAACACGAAGAGTCATCCCTACAATACTGCGGCAATATTGAAGTAATTGGCCAAAAATATTGTGATATTTTGTCCTTTTCACATAGCAATGCATCATAATTTGTAAGACCATCATACCATAAACATTTATATCATTTTATTTTAGAGAAAATGTTTGTATCAACATATATATCATACTGTAAGCCTAAAAATACTGAGATATTATTTAGTCATATCACTCTGCCCTATTGACAAGAGAATATAACACATAAATAAAAGGCAAATGTACACATATTAACCTCCAACTATGCCTGGTCATTATATATTTTTTTTTATTAAATTTTATTAAAAAACAAAACAAAACAAAAAAAACAGTTTAACATACTGTGACAGACAAAACAAGAGCAGGACACCCAGGAGACAATAAACAACAGAAAGACAAAACAGTCAAGCCAAAAAAGAAAGACAAAGTTAAACTAAAACTGAGGTAAAATTTAAATTATAAATCTAGTACAAAATATTATTAACTACAACGTGGTTATTATATTATCGTGGAAAACCTCTTACGCAGTTAAAACCACCTTATTATAAAGTTAACATTTCAAAACTCTACATTTATTATATGCTGGAAATGGGTATTTCCGTGTAGTTGTAACAAATATAAAATGACCTCGTTATACTAGAAAAGGCAAAGAGAACTGAACGCTCTTTAACGTCTAATGTAAAGAAATACTTCCAACAAAAACAAAACAAAGAAAGAAAGAAAAAACGAAATGTTATTTACCTGTTGGCTTCAGTCTGAGATGGGAGCTGTGCGCCCTTCAGTCCTTTCGCTCCTTGGGGGTTTGCGGACTCGCACCACAGGAGGATGTCATCTCTGTAACAGGATACGTTCACTGAAACTCACACTGTTACTGTCTCAGAGAGCCAGGAGACTCCTGTTGCTCAGGCTCCTGTCCAATATTATATATATATATATATATATAATACTAAAAGACTGTTGGTTGTATCTGTGTCCTCCAAACATTTCATTAGATGTAACATTACTGGATTTATTTTTAAGCTGTTGTTCTGATGTTTTCCATAGGTCTATTATTTTTCTCCTCTAATTTGACCCAAATGTTATTAATTGGACTACTACAGCCTACTGCCTCATTCTGAGATTTAGTCTTATGTTAAATGTCCCAACAGGAACTTATTTTATTTAGAAATCGTTTAGAACTCGACCGAAACGAGGCTCGATTCCATATTAGCGCCATATAAAATTAATTAATTGGGGTGGAATTAATTTGGCCTGCTGCCATAAAAACGGTGAATATTGAGCTAGAGCCAACATTATAACTCTTCAGTAAGAATGTTTTCCGGTAGAATTATAGCCATAAAAACACAATTTAAAAATCTGTAATTAGGCATTTTTCTTTATTTTTTATTTTAACTGTTTCTTTTCTTAATCTTTTCGTAAACTTTATTAATAAATATTCATATGAGGAAACGTTCCAGGCATGTATTCCAGCCAATACTGCAGTCAAGCCAGCCTCCACTTCGAAAAACACGGTCAATCTATTTTTTTTTTTTTTTTTTTTTAAACAAACTTTAACACGGTCAATCTAGTACCCTCTTGTTTTGTGGTGCGCATATATACAAGGTATTACGGTAAGGGAGCATCGATGACTGATTAAAAAAAAATAGTACCCTTCCTTTAGGCGCGATCTCACATCTATTCCGTCATAGTCAGTCAGTCATTGTGTCTATGAATCAATAAAGAAATAATTTACACTTAAAACTTAATGGATATAATGTGATTTTGTGTGTGCGCGCGTCTGTGTGTCAATAAACGATTTTAATATTCATTTATATATAAAAACATATATATTTTTAATGCAACAGAAACATGCTGGAATGTCCGCATGTTATTCGTTCGGACTTCCGTCTTAGAACGTAATGACGTCACCACTTGGAAGAGGCGCTGGCGCAAGTGGCGTTAGATATGACGTCACCATACTTCAAAGCCGCGGGTGCAGTCACGCATCATTTGATAGCTTCACGCTTGACGTCATCGAAGTGTGCGTGGCACATGTGTAACAGGCTTCTGGAGCTATTACTTAAACAAAAGGATTTTGAGGACTTCGAACAATAGGTAAGATTCTTTATTAGTCATACAGTGGGAAAATTTGCAAGTATGTCTCAAGATAATTTCAACATCACTCAGTGTAGTTCATGTGATTTAGATGAGTCACATCTACAAAGAATTAATGAGCTGGAAACAAGCTGTATAAACAATCAGATGGACAACTCTGAACCCCAGTCTCAGGTAAGTGTGCATCAGTTGGAGTTAGAAGATTTGAGGGTCAGGGAGACCCGCCTTACAGAGGAAATCAGACAGCAAGAGTTGCTACAGTCAGAGAGAGGGGCCCTTGAGTCTGAGTTAAAAGATGTGAGGCGTGAGAAAATTAAACAGCAGGAGTCACTACAGTCAGAGACGGATGCACTTGAGCCTGAGTTAAAATATGTGAATGCTGAGAAAATCAGACAGCAGGAGTTGCTACAGTCAGAGATCGATGCACTTGAGTCTGAGTTAAAAGATGTGAGGGGTGAGAAAATTAAACAGCAGGAGGTGCTACAATCAGAGATAAATATGCTTGAAGCGGAGGGTCAAGATTATTTTGACAGCACACCCCGTAGTTCACCGCATTCAACTGAGTTATATCTACAAAGAATTCATGAACTGGAAATGAGCTGCATAATCTATCAGAAGGAAATCTCTGAACTCCAATCTCAGGTAAGTGTGCATCAGTTGGAGTTAGAACATTTTATGGCCAGGGAGACCCGCCTTTCAGAGAAAATGCTATATTACAAGGATGAGCTTATGAAATGTCAACTAGGCTGGATGAACTTTAATTCTCTGTTGGAGACTAAGATCCAGAAACTAGAGAATGAGGCACACAATGACACGCAGGAGAAATATATAAGACATTTGAATGCTGAGAAAATCAGACAGCAGGAGTCACTACAATCAGAGATAAGGGCACTTGGGCCTGAGTTAAAAAATATGAAGGCTGAGAAAATAAGACAGGAGGAGTCACTACAGTCAGAGACAGATGTGCTTAAGTCTGAGTTAGAATATGTGAATGCTGATAAAATCAGACAGCAAGAGTCACTACAGTCAGACATAATTATGCTTGAGTCTGAGTTAAAAGATTTGAATCCTGAGAAAATCAGACAGCAAGGGTCACTACAATCAGAGACAGATGCACTTGAGCCTGAGTTAAAAAATATGAATGCTGAGAAAATCAGACAGCAGGAATCACTACAGTCAGAGATAAGGGCGCTTGAGTCTGAGTTAAAAGATGTCAATGCTGAGAAAATCAGACAGCAGGAGTCACTACAGTCAGAAATAAATGCGCTTGAGTCTGAGTTAAAAGATGGGGAGAAAAAAGTGCAGGCAGAACTCACAAATGTATATAGTCAGTGGAAGGAGCTCAAGTCCCACTTACAGAATGGGACAAAGAAAATAGCTGGTCTTCGTGCAGAGATAATCAGGCAGCAGGAGTCACTTCAATTGGAGTTAAATGTTGTGAAGGCTGAGAAAATAAGACAGCAGGAGTCCTTACAGTTGGAGGTAAAAGCCCTCAAAGTGGAGTTAGAAGATGTAAGGGCTGAGAAAATTAGGCAACAGGAGTCACTACAATCAGAGATAAGGGCACTTCAGTCTGATTTAAAAGATAAGAGGGACAAAGAGAACTACCTCATACAAAAAGTGGAAATTCACCGGGCAGAACTCACAAATTTAAATAGCCAGTGGAAGGAGTTCAAGTCCCAGTTACAGAATAAGATGCAGAAAATAGCAGGCAACAGGAGTCGCTCCAATCAGAGTTAAGGGCTACAGGAGAACAGCCATCTATCTATCTAGCTATCTAGATCTAGCTATCTAGCTATCATATCCATATTGTCATATTTCATTGAAAATGAAAAAAAAAAGAAAAAAGTAATGGACTATTTTTTAATTTATATTACTGTGATACGACATTATTATTATTTTTTTTCCCTTCTTTTTTCTTTTAAGGATCCTTACTTGTAACTGGGAACTGTTGCATTATGGTGTTGTCATGTTTATTTCAATTAGATATCTACAGTAAATACTTTTAGAGTAGATAAGTGTTATATCCACAGTGACCTAATATGTCAGACATTTGTCTTTCTCTTGTTTGGTATATATTTAAAAGTACATTTAAACCGGGTTTTCTAGATATGAGTTACTTTTATTTGTCGTGTTTCAAATGCGTTGTCTTATTTTCTAATGCTTAACATTTTAATTCAATCTGATAAAATACTTTTTCACTGGATATTGGACTTTTCTCAGGGCTTTAATTTTGAAATTCTACATCAGACTTCCCTGAAATTGTGTGAGAGCCACTCTGAGGTGGTGTACTATCAATCTGAAAGGTCTGTGGAAACAGGCAGTTTCTTTTTAATATCAGTCTGAATTTAGATGTAAATACTGAATATACTTTTATATTAATTGCATGGATTGTATTCATTTGTATTGTTTTGTTTAAATAATTAATAGACTGGTTAATTAAAATCCCTTTCCTCAAGGAATATTTTTCCTTTAAATAATAGTTTTGTTTTTTTAATGTCCTCGCTTCCGGGGTTGACGTGTCACGTCATCACGTTCCGCTCAGAGGCTATGGCGCTTCCTGACTGGATGGTAACGCTGGTGGGCACCGCATCCTTCTTGTGTTTCTTATTTTTATGTGTTCGCTACAGACGCTCGGGACTCGTGTTTTGGAGGAGACTGTTGAGCAAAATAATGGCTCGCACGGAGAAGCCGTTGTTCCGAATCGCGTGAGTACAATATGGCCTTCCGTAATGAAACAAGATTTTGTTGTTATCGCGGCGATTCTCGTTAGCGTAGCTGAGCAACTACTAGCCATTCTTCTTCAGAGAGAGGCCGTCCCACCAAACTGTATTCAAATATGGTCTAATTTTAACTTGCTTTGCCAGTCGACATAAGTACTTCCCTGAAATTAGGGTCTTAAACCTTCCCGAAACCGATAATAGCTATGATAGTTTTATTCGGCATACATATGAACCCCAAACTTAGATTTTGACGACCAGTTTGTATTAGGATATATTGTTGTGACATACAAACCATTTAACGTTAGCTAGACATCTCATAATTGGTGCTGTATATTTTAACTCATCTTTGACGAATCGAAATAGCATTTTAACTAAGGTAGTTAGCTAGATTAGTACTGTGGCCACGCTAAATGTGTACTTATTTCGAGGAGGATAATTCACTTGAGTAGGCGTGACCTGCCTGTCTTTTGAAAGGTAGTAACTACATGGTGGAGTCCTGTGTTTAATTATCAGCCCCTGCTACCAGACACAGTGTTTGCTAGCCTTTTGAACTGTTTCCCAGGTACACACTCTACACCAGGACCAGGCTTGGCTACATGTACTACAAGAGGCAAATGAGGAAAGCCCGAGAACATTACCCTGCTGGTCATTCCACAGCTCAGCCCATGGAGTTCAATGGTACGGAGCAGTTTCCCATCTTCATACAGTGTTGCTTCTATGTTTCCTGGTTATTTGAGGGGGGGTATGTTCAGTCTCAAAAACAGAAAAGTCCTTGTGTTTGGGTGAAGCATGGTGCATTATGTCCTATTTAATTGCCATCACCATTAGAGCAAATGTGCTTTAATTTCAAATGTACTATGAACATTATAAGTATAGCTGTGAAGGGACAGTTCCACCCAAAATCATGCAGCTGATTTCTCCAAAACCTGGAAATTTACACCAAAACAGTCTAGATGAATAAATTGTATTTCAGGGTGAACTGTCCATTTAATTCCACAGGTCTACTTCTACCATTCTAGTTGAAAAAGTTTAATGTTGTACTCAGCACCTTATTTGTAATCTTTGTCTGCCCACAGGAATCAAAATCATTCCCATCTCGGTACTGTCTGACAACTACAGCTATCTTGTGATTGACACAGCCTCTAGTGTTGCAGTTGTTGTAGACCCTGCAGACCCTCAAACCGTGCAGGTGAATGGTTTTTTTTTGTGTGTGTTTTTTTTTTGTCTGTAAGGGGTTTTCAGATCTTTGCAGGGCTCAACAATAAGGATTGCCTGCATGCTCAGGGCATGTCAGGCAAGTAATATTTTTTTGTGCACAAATGGCAGAAAATATTGGTTTTGGCATCTCAAATATGGAGAAGTACCACTTTTCTTCTTTTTATTATTATATTATCTTTTGTTTTAGACTGACAAAACAAGACGTTTAACATCACCTTCAGACATCAACTTGGAGTTTGGCTTTTTTTTAAACTATTTTCTGACATTTATAGACTGTACAGCCCTAGATTAAACCCAACAATTAACTTTAGTGTATGTTGTTTTATGATAACTGCTAATGAATTAAACAATTTGTACAGGGGGCAAATCAAATTTGACTCTGGGTAAGTAGACTTCTGACCTACTTGACTGACCAAGCAAGTGATAAAACAAAAACATTAACATTGAACCCTGTATGTTACCAAGCAGAAAATGACCTTTTCTGTTCACTGCAGCTGTAGCTATTGATTGTCACCAGGGTGGGAAATTAGCACCAGTCAAAAGCCAGTAATATATGAAAGCGGCTGGTAGATATCAGACACAAAATAATGATTTACTGCTGAGCGGCTGGTGAATTTGAACATTTGTTTGTCAGTGGTCGGTACACACTTTGGAAATTCAATCTCCCACCCTGATTGCCAGTAGCTGTGGCTGTAGTGAATGAGCACATTTTGTAAGTGAATTTTTCACTACCTCATCCAAAAAGAAAAATAACCCTAGGCACACAAAATAAGACAATTTGTTATCTTTTTCAGAAATAAATAATCTGCACATAGTGCTGGTACAGTAAAAGTCAGCGGCTACTTTTTTAAAATAGTCTCAGTACTTTCAATACTATTAATGGGACAATGGCTATTGTATGTTTTAAACACATGGTATTGGCAAAGTATTGATACTTTGCACTGATCAGGCTCTAAACACATTCTCAGCAGCATCCATTACAATATTTGAATAAAATGCTGCTGACGTGTTGTCCATGCTTTCACAAAATATTAACACAATGATATTTTTCCTAAATAATAATCAGTAATGTGGGTATAATGACTAAAAGGCAAATAATAGAAGAGAGATAACAGTCTGGTAATTTCAGAAAATTACATCACTTTTCTGAAATGCAGCCTTTAAAAACAGGAAAAGAGAACACTTATGACATATCTCAGTATAACAGTATCTAGCGTCTTATCACAATATGGATATAATATCGATAATTTGCCCTGTCTACTTGAAGGTTTTTAACAACAGTTGTAATTTTTCAGGCGGTCCTTGAAGAAGAGGGAGTGACATTAGAAGCAATACTCTGTACACACAAGCATTGGTGAGTTATATAGTTTTTATACGTAGATATTATTTTAATGGCTTGTTTGTTTTTCAGGTTTTACGTATAGAAAGATAAGGAGATTTTACGAAGTGTACAAGCTCACATTATTTTGAATACATTTGAAAATGAGATTTATAGACATTCTCTCATATTTTAAAACCGTTCAGACTCAAGTAAAGAATATGTGGTTGAAAAGGCTAAGTGTAGATTTAAGGCCAAAACAAATACACAATTTTCTAATGTGTCCACAGCACTGACAAGCCTGTGCTTTCTGTTCCGTTTACAGGGATCACAGTGGTGGAAACAAAGGGTTGAAAAGGCTTCACAGCTCATGCAGAGTTTATGGAAATGCAGCTGATAACATTCCTGGCCTCACACAGTAGGTCCTGGCTCGCACAGTGCAGCACACTGCTTCACACTGCTTCACACAGCATTAGTCTGACTGTACTGAGTCCTGTCTTGTTCCCTCTGTCAACACTCATAGCAGCTGACTTCACGGTAAATTATCATGGCATGATAAACTGTTCCGTTATGTCTGAGGGGCCTGTGGCCCAAACATGAAGGTCATCTTAAGCCTGACAACAAACCACTGGAACAGAGTGCATTTTCCAAAATGATGACAGATTTGACTGCATAAACCAGAAAACAAGTTGTTTGTCATTTATTTTGATTGGCAAGTACTTTAACAAAACAATTGTTTCAGTGAAGGGGCATATTTTGTGTTTTAGATATGTCAGTTTTGTTTTTTATTAACTTTGTTTAGGATAAATTGATTGACGATAATTGTAGAAATTTACTAGCCCTTTCTGCTTGTTAGGTAACTAGCTGTTCTGGATGTGCTAATGCACC
This sequence comes from Lutjanus erythropterus, assembly GCF_056507025.1. Lineage (NCBI taxonomy): Eukaryota > Metazoa > Chordata > Actinopteri > Lutjaniformes > Lutjanidae > Lutjanus > Lutjanus erythropterus. Next base: position 36,682,695 of record NC_139324.1, read on the forward strand.
ATTTATATCAGCCACAAATTGTCGAGTTTCCTTTCATGCGATTGTGTAACACAGTTCTTTTAATAGTACTTTCTTTTCTTTTCTTTTCGTTCCCAGCCCGCTCTCCCACAAGGACTCGGTAACAGTTGGCCGTATGCACTTTAAGGCCCTCTTCACTCCTGGACACACAGTTGGCCACATGATCTACCTCCTGGATGGCCGGGCGATCGGCACCCCCTCCAGCCTCTTCTCCGGTGACCTGGTGTTCCTCTCTGGATGTGGTGAGTTACAGGAGCCAGATTTTATGTAAAACACAGAAGAGATGCACAAAATACAGAACAAGAGAGACTTGTGTCTTGCGTCCGTTTGATGTGCAATCATTCTAAACCTAATGTGGGTCTTTGTAACCGTCTAATGAGCCACTGAATGACTGAAAGGAGTTAATGAATCGGCTGTTTGCTAATGCTAAATAGGCGTCATCATGTTCTCGAAACAGCCCGTGAAAAGAAATGCATCACTTCATGCAGAGATCTACCCACAAGAGATTTAATTAAAGGAGCTCTCTAAAACATCATAAAGACTACAAAATTATTCTAATTAAAATTATAACTTTTTTAAATGCCTTAAATATGAATTTTGGAGGTCTTGTTTTGTGTGGTCTTTGGTGTGCTGCAGAGTTAATACTACAGTAGTATCAGTTTTACTAAACACAGCCTCTTCATGTATACTAAATATATTAAACTTTAAACTGTATTTTTATTAGTTATGAATAACTAGACGTAAAATACACAAAATCAACAATATGTATATATTAAACTTGAATTAAGAAAAAGAGCTCAAATTTACATAAAATGCTGCCTATATAACTGAAAAATAAAAACTATTTAAAAAACCATCTTCATTATGGTCTGTATAAAAAGAAAAATCCTATCAGCCCATATCAAACAACAGATACAGATATAGACTGATGTAGTTGTGATAGGTCTGTATCAGCCAATAATATCAGACAAGACAATACATTAAGGATTAATAACTTTCATGACTTCTGATCAGTCAGAAATTGGTGACAGTGACAAAGGGACAGTTCACCCCCAAATCAAAAATGCATATCTTTCCCCTTGTACTGGAATTTAGTCATGTAGGTTTTTTGTTGCGAGTTTTGGGGATATCAGCTGTGGAGATGTCTGCCTTTTCTCCAATATAATGAGACATTGTGGTGCCCAAAGCACCAAAAATACATTTAAAGAATTAAGAACCACTATCTGTCTCCAAAAAAATCATGAGCTGGTTACTCAAGATAGTTCATGCAGGAACTACATTGGTCCAGTGGATTCTAAAGTAGTTCCTAGATGAAACTGCTCACAACAAAGTGGATATCTTGTGTAACCAGGTCATGATTTTTGGAAGGGGACACTGGTTTTTGTTTTCAGATGTATTTTTTTGGTGCTTTGAGCACCACAAGCCGAGTGCCATGTAGTCCCATTATATTGGAGAGAAGACAGACATCACTACTGCCTGTATCTCCAAAACTCTGTAACTCACACCAAACTCACAACCGAATTGTCCCTTGAACTTTAATTGGCCAATTTAAAACTCAAACTCTGTATTTTAAGTTTTAAATTGAACTCCAGACTCTAAAAAGGGTGAAATCTGGCCTTCTAAATGCAGATTCAGCACCTTGAAAACTTTTATATATCCTGTTTTGAACTCAGAATGACTTGAAGTGAGTAAAACCAGTTGTTGTTGTTGTTGTTGTTTTCAGGGAGGATGTTTGAAGGCAATGCCACAACAATGCTGTCATCTCTGGACACAGTCTCCTCCTTAAGTGATGAAACTCTATTATGGCCTGGTAGGAAAATCTTCTCAGTTGTCAGAGTGTGTCAGTGTTTGTGTGACGTGGTTTGAATGGTTTGATTTCAATACTTATGAAGACAGACTATACAGGATTATATGGGGACTTCTATAGGCTGTAAGCATGTAAGTGTGGTGATGCCTGTGGGCATGATTTTTGATTTTCGTGTCCCCTGGCTATCCCTCAGGTCATGAGTATGCAGAGGACAACCTGCTGTTTGCTGCTGAGGTTGAGCCACGCAACGCTGCCAGGGAAAACAAATATCAGTGGGTGCTGCAGCAGCGAGGCCAGAAGCTGTGCACGGTGAGAATGATACATCACCATTGTTATGCCTCCCTAGCACGCCGTCCCAGAAAGCACTCACGTCGTCCAGCACCTGGGAAGAAGGGGCTTATCACCTGCCTAAAGTGTGCGTGTTGTCAGTGCCCGAGTGCTCGCTCTCCTCTCACTTCCTCCTCTTCCAGGCTCTCACAGTCAAGACTCATCTCTGATACAGTCTGCAGCGGAGCAAAGGTTCACAGTTGAGAGAAGTGCCTATCCAGAATTTAGATGAGTTTTTATCTGCCATCTGTACAGCACGGTACTGCAGGCAGTTTCACACATTTTCACCTCCCTCAACTTTTGTACAGAAAATTCATTAAAGGAGGAATTTGTACGTCCAAAAATAAGTCCTGCGGTCCAAATATATATCCGTATTAAATAGGCTGAAATTCTATTCAATATAAGATTTATGATTAAAGCAACCATGCCCCTTAATTCACAGACTCAAGGAAGCTCAGGCAGACTGCTAGAACCCTGCAGAAAGACACAAGCACGGCATTATAATTTGACAATAACAAGTCATGAGGAGGCCTAGAAGTTGATCAGCTGTTTGCAGCCGTCAATTATCCACTGCTCTGAAAAATACACGTGCAATTCAACTGTTAAAAATATCTACTTCTTCTAAAAGATTATTAATGATCTCTTGTGACTCACAAACAGAGACTTCCTCATTTAGGGAACATTCAGTATTAATTTGAACACTAATTAACGTGAAACAGCTATTCTGGACTGGAATCAGATTCAGAGGAGGACACCGTGGCTGTAGTGTTACTGTCAGAGTAAGGAGGATTTCAACTTAACATGTTCCTTAATTTCTGATGACATTTTATGATTTATTATAGTAAATATATCTGAATAATTATCTGAATTGTTTCTCTGAATTGTGTGCAAACTTGGTACATGAAATGTGGCTGGTCTGATTCCTCAGAAATAGTTTTTGACATATTTTAATCTCTTAGATTGTTTTTGAACGTGAGCATGATTGGCAGATCAGGGGTACGCTAAAGAAAAGAGCAGGCTAAGAAACAGAAAGTTTTGCTTTTAGCAGAGTAGCTTAAAATATTAACGATTGTAAGATAGTTGTATAAACTGATGCTTCAAACACCTAAAACAGGGCTGGGCAGTATATTGAGTTTTTACAGTACGTCATTATATTTTTAAAGGAGGTAGATGACGAAGCAATGCAATTTATATTGATATAAAGCCAAGCCGGTGTTTGCAGCTCTCCTCTCTCACGCTCTCCACACAACCCCGACCCCCCTCTCCCTACGCCACGCGTGCAAACCCAGCCTGACTCGCTCACACGTCCTGCAGCATGGAAAGAGACAGAGCATCGGTCTGCACCTAATTTGACGAAGAACTGGTTTGCAAAAAGAAAAACAATGGCTCGATTATTCGGCGATGGTTAGGATTTAAAAGATCAGATGAGCAGCAGAGCCACGTCATGTGGAGACAGTGCCACAGATGGGTTAATTCCAAAAGTGGAAGAATGTCAGATCTCTTAACTCACCACCTACAATGGCGCCGTAAACCGCAGTGCGATGAGTGTCTCAGTTTTAGCGTTTTAGTCACATGAGGTCCTTGCTAATATTAGTCCTAAACATAGTGGCTTAAATATGTAATTCCAGATATTGCTGGGTGATGTTGAATGAATTTCCAGACTATGTGGTTGTTAATATTTGAAGGCGTAACTGTGCAGTTTGACTTGGCTCTGTTGTAATAGGCTTTTTATTACAACAGACATTGTGAATTGTCTTAGTATGAAAAGCACAGATGTTACTAATAACATTAACAATGGCTCTGTTCTATTCAAGCATCCCAGTCAGCCATGAGAGTGTGACAGTGATCCAGCACGAACAATAGCAGGACCCTGAAACAGAAGCACCTAAATGGAAGTCAGCCACCATTCAGTTTAATATTTGCACCTGTGCCTTCCCTACAGTGACCTGCCCGCTGTCAGCAGAGCCTGTCACCCTGATTATTACACATTAATGTTGGGATTTGGTGAATTCTTACAACAGATTAACAAGTGTATCGGTTCATCTGGCTTGCTGTGATGCTACCTCAGCCTTGCTAGCTTTTTGACAGTGCTTCTGTGGCTGGATATCCATTAGCAGGAAGGAGTGGATGCTCAGAGAGCTTTACATTGAACAATATGATAGCTGAAATTCACTTAAACTCTTGAACTCACAGTTTTAGGTGCTTTTCTTTTCTGTGATCCATGGTTTTGTCATCTAGATTTGCAATCACTCTGGATTATGCTCAACTAAATGCATAAAATGGAAAGCTAAAGGGTGTTGTTGAGGATACGTTTTGCAGCAGTTGACGCAGGGCAGAGATGCAGAAATGCATCAGGCAGGAAAATTCACTTGTCACCCTCAAGTCTGTGCTCTTCGAATAAAAGAATGCCGTTGTGGCCGCTAGAAAGAAACTTATGCACATAATTTTTGAGGAGGGCTGCTTTTTGACCCGCGTTTCATTTTCAGAGTCCCTCCACCATCGGGGAAGAGAGGCAGTACAATCCATTCCTGCGCAGCCACTCTGCGGAGCTCCATCTGGCCCTGGGCCTCGAGCAATTCCAAGATGAAGACTGGACCCAGTTCAGGGCCCGGGTGCTGGAGGAGCTGCGAAAACGCAAAGACCTCTACAACAGGAGATAGTAATGGGAACACTACGACGAGAAGTTAGATAAATAGCAGCGAACCGGACAGGGGTACGAAAGCGGTGATCTGCTCTGAGGTACTGTATAATAGGCTCGATCTGTTAAAACAAACAGGTTTTGTAAATTTAAAGGGGCATTAAGTTGCATTTTGACCTTCATCAGGCTGTACCAGAGACCACTAGGAGCATAGTCATTATTACATGACACCAATCCTAACATGAGTCAGTAAGCCTATTACCTCTCCATATACTGTGTATTATGCTGAATTTGTGTTTATTGACAGGATCATGCTCATTTATTGCCTCTATAACATAGACAACAGTACAGTAGATTCGCATGACTAGATTTTTATGATTTTACAAGTAGGTACAACCAGATTTTTTTGATGACTCATGGTTTAATTTAGCATGTTAGGTACTCTGTTTAGTTTTAAGGCAAGCACTACATTGTTTTAAAAGCCGTTGATGCCGGCTGTATTTGGTATGCTGGTTTATGGTGCTGCTAAAGTGAAATTACCTTCTCCATGTGATTTTTGGACTTAAGTATTTGAGCATGAATGTTTGATTTTGATATATAATTTTTTAGCAATAACGGTACCATTAATTTAACAAATGACAAACTTTGCTGTCATTCTTTGTGTTAAAGTCAGCACAGTGTATCAGGAAAAACACTTTAAAGTAACCTTTCATGTGAACCTTAGTTTGCTGGATCTAAGAGCCAATTCTGTTTTTATTAGCAATGTGACAGATCTGATCCAATATCGGTATTGGTGCCTGATATTGACATAAGACATACATCAGGAATTGGACTTGTGTCATCGACCTGCATTCCGATCTAAACTCCACAACGCCGTGTGTTTTGTGTTTGTAAATACTACTCTGAACTGTGTGAACTGAGCGCTGAGAAGAAAGAAATGGAGAAGGAGTTATACTGTGACTAACCGCTTGGTTGTAAAAGGGACTAGAATTATTTCTTGTCATGACAGCAGTAAGTTCTTGCTTCGTAACTTTTGATTTTCAGTGCAAAACCTTTACCAAAAAAAAAAAAAATCTGAATGCCTTTACTTCATATTGTTGGCAAATGGCCATGGTATAAGTGGGATAATCAACTTGTAGGTGTTTAACACACACCTGCGTGTTGAGTATCCCTCACATCTACAGCTAGAGTGAAGACATGTACTAGCCACCTCCCTCATGGTGTAACAACAAACCAGCGCAAAAATGACAATTGCCGACAAAAAACACTTTGTTCTGAGCAAATAACATTTTCATTATGGGACATAAAATAGCAAACTTAAACTCTAAGCAATGCATCATGGGAAATTATACCAAAGAGGGCTGTCTCTCAGCCTGTCTGCTGCACATTTACAAGCCACAATCCTAAAGCGCTGCACAATGGCTGAAGTATGCCATTGCACAAGTTACATTACAGAGACTACTATGATAATAATGATGATAATAATAATAATAATAATAATGATAATAATAATCATCATCGTCGTCATGGAAAAATTTATTGGAGTTGGATTGGAACTGAAAAAAAAATGGATTGGTGCATCTCTAGTTTTGATTTAAAAGAGATTTGTCTCGGAATTTTTAGTTTTCCCCCCCCCAAGAAGTTTTTTTTCACAATTCACTTGTGAACCAATGTGAATTTATCTGAATCTGAGCAGTTCCCAGATATTAGAGGTGAATCATCCCCATACCTAACAAATAATGTCAGCCTGGGAACCAGACGAATCTGCTGTGAGCTCATGTTTTCATTTGCTCTGGCGACGCCAGGCTGCTCATTCGTGCCTCTCAGCACAACGCTCCACATTTGGAATCGTACCGTGTTGCACTATGTGAATGTGAACAGCAGCATGTGAAGGATTTGACTGTTACTGCATTGTAATGTATGATACATGACTGAATTGCTGTTGAAGGGACAATTCCTTGTGTTAGCTTGTAGAATTTTTCATAACTGCCAACAGTTGTAATGGAGACAGTTAAACATCAGAGTGATATTGAATCAAACAAATCTGCAGCCATGTTTTTTAATCGGTTTAGACTTTTTGTTTGAAATGTGTTTAAGATGGTGATGAAAGCTCTTTTCATTTTCTTTCTAAAATGAGAATGCAATGTGACATTGACTGGAACTCACTTTAAATTTTCAGAAGGAATGTTTTTATAGCCAATTTGAATCTTTGAACGCAAAATTGTAGATATTTTTTAATATATTGGTAGATTTATTATGCTGTGGCAATACAAGGGATTGAAATGTTTTCAGTATAATAAACTGTCTTCTTCCCATGCACGTATTTCTGTTGCTTTTTTGTATGTGTTTTTATTAAGGGCGTGTAAAGCGGCCCCCGTTAACGTGAAGTTGGGTGAGAAAGCAAAGGAATAAACCTTTAAACCTTTGAGGAGATCTGAACGCTCTTCAGATTCCTCCGTTGCTCCTGCAGAAGGGCTCGTACCAAAGCACCTTGTCCCCTGGTGATTGTTGACTAAAGTGTTTTTCTGTTTGTTTGATGCAGATTCGCATCTTATTTGCATATGTTTGAGTTATGAATACCTCCACATGGGAGACTGTTTTACTTCAGGTTACGTTTTAATGAGGAAATATGAAAGTAAACTGCTTCATTAGAGCTGTGTATGCGTTATTTGTTGTCTTTATGAGTGTTCAAAACTGACAGCTGACTTATTTTTCCCACTGCTGTAACTTCCCTCAGCGCAAATAAGAGCATAACCTACTTTATGCACATGCAAGAGATACACTATTAAAAAAGGTGAACTGAACGTTCTGTCGACAAAGCGGTGTAATAAAATGTAAGAACAAGCTGTAGGATTACAAACCAGTGTGTTGTGTCTAATGGGCACCACATTTTAAGTCTTCTCTATAAATTACAGGGACACTGATGATTTTAGCATAAGCAATAAAAGAAAAAAAAATGACGATGCAGTTTTTTTTCCTACCAACATTGTAAAGTTATTGAAAACCTGTGATGCATTTTCTACAGTCAGAAGCTCCTCAAACTCACAGGCTGTCAGTACTTCAAAAAATAATGAATAAAAACCTTTAAAACAACCACAAACTGCTGCCCTGACTAACACAAACTCAGTCCAAGTACAATTTACTGCTCTGTGTCTTCCAGGTTGATGGCCGTTACTATTCCCATTTTATTTTATGATTATTCCTCCATTTAGGCGTTTCTCAGCAAAGACATTTTGACACGTCATGGTAGTAAAATCACAGGTGTAAGTGCTAAAAATAATGACGGCTAAATTCCATTTAGGCTGCTTCGGTTCAGAGCAGTCGTTAATGTTATTAGTAACACCTGTGCTTTTCCCACCATAACAAGTCAAAACTTCTAACCATTCCAGATGCAACTTTTGTAAATCAAATATTTTGGAATTTATCACATACTTTTGGAGTTTTTATTAGGCTGCATTCAGTTGTCATTAAGATAAGATAAACCTTTCTCAATCCCTGGAGGGAAATTCAGGTGTCATAGCAGCAACAACAAGACTGAAACTCAGGTAAGGAACATTCAGAGAGTAGAAGTACAAGAATAATAAAATAAGAATAGAATAACAGTGAAAATACAAACTATAATATAAATACTAAATAGTAAAACTGTAAATGTGAAAGATATCAAAAAGTACATAACAGATCAAACGTATGAAACAGTCAAAAAGTACATAGAAGTGCTCTTCATCTTTGCTAGTTCATCACAGAGGAGGTGGGAGGGGTTCTCCAGAATAGCATCCAGCTTCCTCTTCGTCCTCCTCGTTTTCTGCTCTGTAACCACCTCCAAATTGTCCAGTTCTACCCCAACTACAGAGCTCGCCTTCTTCTGGCATCCCTTGTGACTGGTTCAGACTGGTGCGCACGTTCAATGACCTGAGCCTCCTCAGGAGGAACAGCTTGCTCTGTCCTTTCCTGTAGAGGGCTTCAGTCTTGTTAGTCCACTCCATTCTTCATGTGTACTCCCAGGAACTTGTAGGCATCCACCGATGGTGATAGGAGTAAAGAGCCTCTTTTTGCTTCATCTGCCATCAGGTCATGGTCCAGCTGCATCACTGAGAGCTTCTCAGCTAGTGATATGCACTCGAGAAGTCAGAGAACATAATTCTTATGGAGCTGTGTGGCCTCTCTAGATGTGTGTAGACTCTATGGAGCATGCAGATAATTGCATTTTCCATGCCAGTGTTTGTCTGGCATGAAAACTGCAGAGGGTCCAGGGAGCCAATCACCAGGGGCTTGAGGAGCTATAAGATCAGTCTCTCAAAGACCATGACGTGGGACGTCAGAGCAACTGGCCCGTAGTCATTGGGGGCGTTGGGGCATCCTTTTTTGGGCACCGGGACAATGCAGGAGGTCTTCCGAAGTTGGGGCACCTCCCTCAGCCTCAGGGAGAGAGAAGATTGCAAACATTAAACAAGACCATTTTCTCTTGTACATTGGTCTTGTGATATGTTAAGCAAATCTGTGCAAAAATTAATAAATAAATAAAACTGACATTGGACTGACTTGACAAAAGGGTGGCTTTTATCATAGGGCTAATGTGTGGAAATGTCTTGAAATCTCTGATGTCTTATCACATGAAGATACCGTGACCCTGTGGACACGAATGTCTTCTAGAACACAATGACTTTTCTTCAGTTTGTGGCTGGGACAGGGCCTTTCTGTGCAGTTTGCACGCGGCTGAATTTTTCTTTAGGCAATCATGAGAATCATTTTCCAAATCCAAAATGCCAGCATAATGAGATGTAGATATTAGGGTTTTCTGTTTGATTGTTCCCGTAGTGTTCAAAGCAGAGAACATAACAATTAAATAATATTGTTAAAGCTTATTCACAGCAGCCATTTTTACATGAAATAGAGCAGACAGGCTCTGTTCCATTCAGGTCAAACAGAATACAGGGTGCTGCTATTTGGCATGTTGGATCATTAGGAAAGGTTTTAACTACAATAAATGGAACAGGACCTTAATTAATTTCATTGGTAACACCTGTGTTTATCCCACTATTTCATGTTAGAATGGCTGCCATAAAAAAAGGTGTGTTAAGCTATTCATATGACTTTTTATTTTGTTTTAGCTTGTCTTTAATTCAACTGCATACTTCAAATGATAGTTCTGTCTCCTTATTAAACTAATAATAACAATGACATTTAATTAATATTTTCTTTTTTCATTTTGGGTTGCCTCAGATTACCGCCCACTGGCCCTACATTTGGCTCCTGATAGGGTAATGTTGTATAAACTCTTTCAACTGTTACCAAAGCATTTTCAACACAAGTAAGTTAAGTTTGGACACATCTTGTCTGTTTGTTCTTTATTTTTCTTTATTATCTTTTGATGTTGTAGATTAATTCTGGAGACATCAAAACTATAAAATATGGAATTATTTGTAAGGAAAAAAGTGAAAACAAGGCCAAATGTGTTGTTGTTTTTTAGGAATATATAAAGATGCTCACACAGTCTTCTGCACTTGCAATCAAAGATTTAATAACAACCTTGTTATGAAACCTTTAATTGCAGGTACAGAAAACATTGTGTGTGAGTCTTTTAATATTTTATTGTAGACCCAAGTTTTTTGCCCTTTGATTCAGATTCTTCAAAGTAGACACATTTTGCTTTGACTGCAGCATTACACACTGTTGGTATGATCTGAACTTATTAAAAAGGAGCTGCATTAAAAATAAAATAAAATACAATAAAACCTACACTGATGCTGTGAAGAAAGGTCTGTTGCCTCTACATGCCAAATAACCAGTCAGAGAGGTGTGACAGAATCTCCTCCACTCCGTTCCAGTAACGTAACGTCGCTCTGTGTTTTCCGTCTGACCGTCGACGTCACAACTAGGAAGTGGATGCGGAAGTACTCAGTAAACAGGTCCGGGTGGTTTTCAGGCAGGTCTTCTCTGTCACAAATCACAGCTTCTCGATCAAGATGTTGAAGGCGGTTATTTTAATCGGAGGCCCCCAAAAAGGTGAGAATAAATATCGCTCTTATCGTGTTTTCAAAGTGAGCCGTGCTCTGCCAAAGAGAAGCTAGGTTGCTAATGCTAACAGGAGCTCTGTAAAGACCTGCTGAGCTTGTTTATATGACTGACGTGGCGTAATGAGACGACACATTACAAACAGGAATAAAAGAACATTTGTGCTTAAAAGCTTAATATTTTCATGACCACAGCACTCAATGACACCATGTACAGTTCTGTGACTGTGCCCTACCTATTAGCTCTATCAATTACCCATTAAACCTATTATCTTTCTTTTCAAGTGAACGTACTCCACTTTAAAAAATGGTATTTTAAGATTATTGCACACGTACTGAATAAATAACTTTTTAAAACGTTTAATTAATACGTTTGATGGTGGCTTTAGGGCTCACTCTACAGTTCGGCATAAATATAGTCCACCATGCAGTTAAAAATATAAGATGACAACAGTGTAAACCAAGAGGAAATTTTACAGGGATTATAGTGATCTTAATGTGCTTAATCTCTGACCAAATCCACAATGCTTTGTTGACCACCTGCTTGTCTATAACAGCAACGCAAGGCAGCTTTATTTAAATTAATTTGTTACTCTTTATTTTATTGTGTTTTTCACTTGTATATTTTATTATTATTATTGTTTTATATATATTTTGTAACGTGTTTAAAATAAAATCTGTTTCTATAGCACCTTTCATACTGCTTCACATAGCAAAATTAAAACAAAATATGCTGAAAAAATGAAAACAAAAATAAGTTTTTGCAAGAATAAAAACTACAACAGTAAAACAGTAATTAAAAAAAAAATAAAGGCCAGTGGGATGAAGTTAAAGAGACACAATAAGGATAAAATAATTCAAAAATCCTATGATTGAAGCTTAAAAACTAAGTTTATAACATTACTGTCAAGTAGAAATAAAAGCCAGATTAAAAAGATAAGTCATTATTTTCCTTTTATAAATACTGAAAGAGCTTGCCTGTGATACAAAGGCAAATTTTTATATAAGAGAGAATGAGACTCATTGTGATCTCATAAGTTAAGGCATCTGATCAGTTATGACACACATTAGAAACATGAAAAAGTGATCTGCATTATAATCTGATTTTTATGTACTCACATTTTTATTTATTTATTTATTTATTTTCAGGGACAAGATTCAGGCCGCTGTCATTTGAAGTCCCCAAACCCTTGTTTCCAGTAGCTGGTGTACCCATGCTACAGCATCACATTGAAGCATGTGCCAAGGTGAGTGTCACTGCAATACCAGGGTTTCTGCAGGCCCTTAAAAGGTCTAAATCTAATAAGAAGAACTTAAGGCCTCAGAATTTTGGCAGGTCTTAAAAAAATGATTGCATCATGAAGCTAGCGTTAAAGTTGCATTAACGTCAGTCGCACTTTTAAACACAGCGCAAACTGCAGCCTGGTCAGAATTTATTGGAGCACATCCAATAAATTCTGAATAAAATGGTGTCTCCTCTCACGAAAAATAGCACCTTCCAGAAGTAATAAGTTAAAACCATTTCTGTTAACAGTACTCTCATCTAATGTGGGTAAGTGCAAGTTCAGCAAGATCTGGCTCAAGAGCAGCACGTTCATGTTTGATTGAAACCTGTTGAAAACAATAAATTTGCTGCACCTTCTGTAAGAAAATGCTCACATTAGGAACTGTGGATACAAAAGCATAAGAGCTGTAGGAGAAGTCAGAAAAACATAAAGCTGCTGTAAAAAGCCATCAGTAAACGCCTGCCATCACCCAGTATTGTTCTTTATTCACAATAGGCGCATCACCAAAGTCTGGCCCCAGCCCAACTCACTCTGCACTAACAAAGTTCAGGGACTCTTTGTACTTTTTTTTCCCCAGTATGAATGTGAACTGGGTTTGAAGTTGCACTCACAATGGTCTTAAAAGGTTATTAAAATGTTTCTTTGTTAAAATCTAACTTGCAGAAACTAAACAATGTAGAGTGGTTTTAGGAACTAAACAAGAAATATGTTCAAGTTTGAGGTTGTATTTGCAAAATAAAAATGTGGGCGTTTTTTGTGGATATTTTTGGTGTTAATTTAATTTAAATCTGGTGCTTTACATTTGCATTTACCTGCACAGCATCACGTAAATCTCGAAGCTTAATCAGTCTGGATCAGTCTGGGTGTTATAATAGAAAAGAGCTTGTCATCCCAGTTTCCTCTGTGCCTTGTGATGCAGAGAATAGCTTTTAATTAAATCAGTCCAATAATGGCTATCTTTTGTGTTTCAAGGTGCCCAATATGAAGGAGATTTTGCTCATCGGCTTTTATCAGCCAAATGAAGAACTGAACAGATTCCTCTTCAATGCGCAGCAGGAGTTCAAAATTTCCGTCAGGTAAACAAAAGTTTTCACAGCAGAAGAACTTATTTCTCTCTTTTCTAAATTGAACATTATTCAGTGAATAAGTAACAGCAATTATAAAGGTGTTTGTCCCTCAGATGCACCTGATTTAATCTATTATGAATCAGTTATGGAATTAATTTGCAGCTATTTTGATAATTGATTAATCGGGTTGATTGATTTTTTTTTGCCAATGAGTGATAAATGGGGGTGGGGGGGTGACATGTAGCAAAGGGCCTGAACCCACAACATCCTGTCATTTTGGGCTTTGGGAAACATTTTTCACCGTTTTCTGACATTTTATAGACCAAACAACTAATTGATTAATTGAAAAACAATCATTATTTAGAGGCCTACTCTGAGCTGTGATAAGATTTGAAAAAATGATCTTTATCCCATGCATTATTGACAGAAATACTTTCTATACTAATTCTCTCTTCCCTTGTTAAGTAAATGTTTTCTGTAGAAATGATGGTACCTTTCCTGCTGTGGTGCAGCCGCACTGCTGAATGACTACAGCCGAGGAATACTGTTCTTCTTGATTCTGCACCGCAGGTATCTGCAGGAGTATGCAGCCCTGGGCACCGGAGGGGGCATCTATCACTTCAGAGATCAGATTGTCTCCGGCAGTCCAGAGGCTTTCTTTGTTCTGAATGCTGATGTCTGTTCAGCGTTTCCTCTCGCAGAGATGCTCAGCTTCCAGAAGGAACACGGAGAACCAAACAGCTTTGTTATCCTTGGAACAACGGTGAGCTTTCATTATTGACAGTTGTTAGTCTGTATTAGAACTGGAAAACGTTGTTCTTCCTGTTTATAGTATAGACATAGTTATTGGATTTAGCTTTTGGTGTGTTGAATATAAAAAAGATCTTGAAAGATCTTGGTTCTCATCAAACTTTGATGTTTCCTAAATCGAACTGCCATTCTTATCTTTTCAGTCAAACAGAAAGCAGTCTATGAATTACGGCTGTATTGTCGAAAACGAGGAAACAAGTGAGGTATTAAACCTTTCCTGTCTTATTTCGCTAAAAAGTCACTCGCCACTAGTTCAATTTGAAATCGCGACTCCTTTTTTTTTGTTATTATTCAGGTCTTGCATTACGTGGAGAAGCCGAGCACGTTTGTGAGTGACATCATAAACTGTGGCATATACCTGTTTAACCCAGACATCTTCCAGCACATCGGCGCCGTCTTTCAGAAGAATCAGCAGGACATGTTGTTGTGAGTTGCAGCTCTCTCTCTCTCTGTCTCTCTCTCTCTCTCTCTCTCTCTCTCTCTCTCTCTCTCTCTCTCTCTCTCTCTCTCTCTCTCTCTCTCTCTTTCTCATGAGGATCGGTGTTTGTGTGAGAATGCATGTGAATATCATTTATCCCATTTCTTTGGTTCTCTTCATTTGTCTTTTTTCCTTTCCTTTATCCTCCCTGCCATGATTTCTGTTTCCTCACACAATCATCAGATATCCATACGATGGGTAAGTTGGTACATTTGAGCTGCACGGTGTAGTGATAGAGCACTTAGTGTACGGTGTGAACTATAGACAGAAACCCCACAGTAAGGCTGAGATCGCGTAGGGTGCTTTGTGAATGTTGCCTGTCCCTGTTTTTTGCCAAATTATGCTCCTCCCTTGTTGCAAGCAGCTTGATTTTATCTATTTATTTATTTATTGTTGTGTCTTTTGGCAACTTATGCCCTTGAAACAGACACTATTGGGGAACTTTGTGTTCTTTGCATGTCTTGAGATTAAACTAGTTCAGCATTTTGGGAAATGTGCTCATTCACTTCGTGTCCGAGCGTTACTCGAGAAGTTGGATGCCGCTCTCGTATCTGTTTGGTAAATATGAAGCTAAAGCCGGCAGGCGGTTAGCTTAGCTTATGAAAGAAAAGGAAAAAATCTGCACACCAAAGGAGCTCCTCTTTGAACAATTTATTGGCGTGACGTTTCGAGCTATCGGCTCTTTCTCAGACTGCAACTCATCTATACAGAGTCCCCATCTTAAATACCCATAATGCATCACATAACACCACGTGGTACACATCTAACAACAAAGCACAAATCAGAAAAGGACAAGCATAAAACAGGACAACCCTCTGGGCCTGTTCCCTTATACTGAGCCGAGGGTGCAGGTCCTATTGCGGGTCTTATTGCCAGAAAGCCTCTCTAACGTTGTGACATGTTTTGGATTGATATTAACCAATGCCATAAACCGTTTATTCTTTAAAGTGATATTTAGCTTCACATAGGACTCAAAGCCCAGTCAGAGTCCTGTGTTTGATCCATTCACTCATACAACCTCCTTAATTTCCCCCGACAGCCAGTATCTACACCCGTGCTCGCGGCCAATCAGAGCATAGTAGTAATAGCCAATCATTGGTGGAACTGTGTCAGGGGAAGCTCTTTAACGAACAGACATGAGAGTGGTGTCAATCTTCTCATCTAACTCTCAGCCAGAAAGGAATTTTCCCAAATGTCAAGCGGCTTTGTTTAAGTCCCACAGGAATAAAGGCAAAATAAACTTTAGATATCCTTATGCACAGGGAAAAAAAAATCTTTTTTCTGTCGGTTTAATGTGTCTCCACAAAAACGGACCCAATTATAGTTTGCTCTCCTGAGTATCAAACGCTGCATCCTGCATTTTGCAATCTTCATCTTCTTTAAGGCAGGATGCGCTTTACTGACCTCCTCATGTCCAATTTGGCTCTGTTGCTTTTTAAGGTTAGCTAACAAAGACTAATTAGAGAGCTTGTTGGTGAAATGTTGTGGTACACAGTTGCCAGTGAGACTTATGTAATGGTCTTGTATCGTGTGACTTCTTGCTCTGTTTGTTAAGTGCTGCTGCTGTGTCTTCTTTTCGAATATTATAAAAGCTTCCTGTGCGATCACAGCCTAAATGTGCATGTGGACAGTCTGCACCCTGGCCGCTCTCAGAAGCCATAATAACACTCGGGATCAATGTATAGATTTTTTTCTTTAACGTTTTTGGAGATCTGACACTTGTTTCACTTTATGTGTTTCCAAATGTTCACCGTGGTGTTGTAAACTTAGCATTTGGCACCCCAAGGACGCTTGAAATATATTACAAGAGGTCAAAACACGGCGTGCATAATTCACCTGCTAACATCAATAGCACTTAAATCAAGCGGGGCACTGAATCAGCAAAATCGTTGAACACATCAGGCTTACTTACTTGATAGAAATGAGGAGGGTTATACTGCAAAATCTCTCGGGGAGTACTTTGCCTCTAACCACATCCCCTCCTTTTTGGTAAAACTTCGATTATGGGTGCTATCCTTTAAAATATTCTTTTCATCAATATTTAACACTCTGTTTCATCTTGGGGCTCTCACAATACACTATGCCAGAGACCCTGATTAATATGGAACACATAGACTCTGCTACTTAAGTTTTGGATCACTACTAGGTAATCAGCTTTGGTTTCAACCCAGCACTGACACCATCAAAGTTAGCAGCAGTGATGAATTTTAACTCACTGCTCTCATTTTATCCGAGGAGCCGGATTGTAGGGCAATAAACTCATGTTTTTCTTTGGTTTTGAGAGAGACCGTGGAGGTAATGGTGCCACTGGGTTGTTTTTGTACAAAACAGGATATTTTAGAAATATCAAAGACTATTTAAGGACAAATGGGATAAAGAGAAAGTAATCATCCTTAATTCTTAAAGTGCAGTTTTTTATTCTCTGGCACAATTCCTAATGCAAGAAAGTAATAATAGAACACATTCTGTATATTTAAATTGTTCATTAGGTAGTCAGGGGGAATGGAAAAATTGGTCATGGAAGACTTTAAAATGAGTATGTTTGGGCTCAGCTGCAACACAAGTCTGCAGATCTTGTCAGTATTCATAGCTGTAGAGGGAGAGACCTTGCCTGCAGTGTCTCATCATCTGCTTAGTATTTAGGTTATCATATAGTACATCCACTTTGAGGCCACGGCTTTCGGGAAATTGCCTCATTTTTAATAATGTTTCACTCGATTCTTCAAAAAATACGGCACCATACCTCTTCGGTTTATGTTTGTTTTTCTGTTTAAATCCCAACTTTGCCTTGGGTTTCATTCTAACTTCGTGCACAAGATTGCATTTTAATAAACGAGGCCCCTGGCCCTGGTTTGTAATTCACTGCCATAAACTGATGATCTGTCTCTTGCAGAGAGGAGCCAACCAACGGCTGGCACCGAGCAGAGGCCATCAGGCTGGAGCAGGACATATTCACTGCCCTGGCAGGACAGGGCAAACTCTACGTATATAAAACCCTCAGCTTCTGGAGCCAGATTAAATCTGCAGGGTGAGTGCACATGGCAGAAACGCTGTCACGTTCAACAGGACATAAATTTGTCTTCAAATCTGTCTGCAACATGGACAACCCTGTAGCTTGTAAAAATGTTGGAGGAGCAGAGAGACATTTGACTGTCAAATATATAGGCTTCCAGCAGAGCTTAAAAAATCTTTTTGACAGTAATCTTTATGAAGCAAACCTTTGCACATTTAAAATCTTGTGCTTTAAACACCAGAAGCAGTCATTACTGCCTTAATCTAAAAGAAACAATGTTTATAGCATTGATATTGAAATTGATGCTTTTGTTGTTTTTTTTTGTTTTTCCAGCTCTGCAATTTATGCCAGTCGGCTGTACCTCAACCAGTATCACACAACTCATCCGGAAAGACTGGCGTCAAATAAGGAGGGAGGGCCCAAAATAAGTGGTAAGTAAGGGATAATGCCCGATGTGTTGTTCATTATCAGGAATTAATGGATGGCACAAAAGCCAGTGGTGAAACAGTTGCCTCTGCAGAGTGTTGGATGATTCTGGCCTCCATGTTGTCCATTAAGTAAGGGATAATGTACAGTGAGCAGGTCATTATTAATGACCTGCTCACTGTACATTATCCCAGTTATTACACTGTTAATTACCAAGAAAATCTATAATTTGACAAGATACTGATTAAAAATTATTTTATTGCAGCTCCAGAGTCTGGGATCAGAACTGCATCCATAATAACGGTCTGCTACACATGCCATAACCGACCAATCAGAATTGACTATTTAACAAAGCTGTGCAATAATTCCTGATAATCAACACCTCGCAGAGCATTGTGCTGCTTATACCATGGTCACCAGCCAAAGAAAAATTTAAAATCATTAATTTATATCTTCATGCGTTTTGCAATCAACATCTAAAGTTTTTCTCAAGTCATAACCTAGTAACACCTGAGGTACGGACTAATAACTGGAACAATCATTAGCATCCCATAAGGTACTTAACACGCTGTTCACTACTCCAGTAAATAGACTGAACCTTTGATACGACTTGACAACGGGAGATATTTTTAGTCCACTTTAACGTTATCTTAGCAACAAGACTAGCTACCTATTCAGCCATGTCATTGTTCCCAAATCACTAACAAGATTTTCAGAAACGAATGACTTCTCACAGCCTGAAGTAGCGAGTTTCACTGGAACTGCTTAGACCCCCTGCAGCCAATCAGAATCGAGTATTCTCCAGGATCATTGTATAGAACTTGTAAATCTTCAGTGGCTTTGTTTCTTTCTTATATTGGAAACATATCTATTGATACTTGCTGTTATTTCCACAGGTAATGTCTATATTCATCCTACAGCCAACATTGACCCCACTGCTACGGTGAGCATCCTTCCCTGCTGTGTAGCACTGAACAACATAAATACATACAAAGAAATGTGCCTTTAAAGCTACTACAAGGAGTTTTTTAAAACTGGTAATTAAACGAGACCATCAGTGAGAAGATTGGCTATTTCTGTATGGTTATTTTTGATGGTTGCCACCAGGTCAGATTCTCCTTGAAATCAGATGAAACGAGCCTGTGTTTATATTTTACCCAGCAAAGTTACAGTGAGTAGTATGTTTGCTAGTCAGACTAAGGAGGAGGAGGAGATTTTTATTTGGATCATTTCATTTTTGACACTATATTTTGAGGGTTTTACTGTGGAAACGCTACCGCTTTTTTCCTCAGGTGCCTCTAAAAATCAAAGAAATATGAAAGTTGCCTGTAGTAGCTTTAACAGAACAGCCTTTTGTGACATATATGCAGCTGCTAATGGAGGGAAAGTAAAATACAGGTGTATCATTTCTCCATCTAGTTGGGTCCCAATGTGTCGATTGGCACTGGAGTGACTATCGGTGCTGGGGTCAGAGTCCGAGAGTCCATCATCCTCCATGGTGCAACTCTACAGGTGAGCCCCTGTTCAGCAGTTTCCTATCACGGCCCAAACAGGACTTCCAACTTCCAGCGCAGTGCTTTGGTGTCTCGCCATGAAACCGCAGTTCTAATGATGTGACATGAAATGATAATGCGATTTTCAATTTAAGTTTAAGGTTTGGTTAAATAAGAGCTGCCTTTGCTTAAAATATCAACTTCACTCACAGTATAACCATCAACTTTGGAATTAAACTGGATCTCACCCTGACTGAGTTGATGGGAAATTTATCTCCCCATTTACTGCTGGTGACATCTTAACATTTTATTAAAAACATTATCCACACTTCAACAGACTTCTCTAGAATTTATCTTTAAGCTCTTCTGTCACACCAGAAATATTGTTGCCTGTGCCTCTCACAAAGATGTCATTTTTAACGATTTGGAGGCAGACATAATTTAATCCCATGTCTCCAGTGGCGACTGGAAGCCTCCAAAATGAATTTAGATTGCCGGTGACTTATTGATTTTCATTACATATTGCCTACCCGGACAATTTGTTAGTTGAGCTGTACTTCTAAATAAACACAGCCTGTTTTTAATCTGATTTTATAAGTGGTCGGATTTGACCGTGCTTGTTGTTTTTCAGCATATCTGGATAACTGAGAGTTATCTCCTTGAATATTTAAAAACATTTTTTCTGTCGTGCTGTTGTTCCTGCAGGACCACTGCTGTGTTTTGAACAGCATTGTGGGATGGGACAGCACCATTGGCAAGTGGGCAAGAGTAGAGGGAACGCCGAGTGACCCAAACCCCAACGATCCCTACGCAAAGATTGACAGCGAGACGCTCTTCAGAGACGGAAAACTCACACCCTCGATCACCATTCTCGGTAAGCGTGCTCTTAACTCGAGTGAAACTTGCATTCCTCATTATATACAGCATCAAAATGTGTTGTTTAAAAAAAGTAGTGTGGATGAATGTGGGAAATGAATGAGGGTTAAATTTATCAAAGTTTGGTTGGTTACTCCAAGCCTCAGGCTGGGATCAGACCCAGCAGCTGTCTACAGCATGTATTTGAATTTTGTATCCATTTGTCTTAACATTTTCTAGCATTAAGCAGCCAACATGGTTCACTAAATCTACAAGAAGCATTACTGAATTATATCGCGTTTACATGGACCCTAATATTCTGGAAATAATAAGAATAATAGTCCGATCAGAATAAAAGTGCCTCATGTAAACACATCAGTCGGACTGATCTGATCCAGCCAGATCAGGATGAATTTTCAGTCTGATTAGCTCTGTTTACATGGCTAATATTTCTTCAAGGTGATTGAAATCATTCTGATTAGAAATGCCAACTTAACTGTTCACATGGGAGCTAAATAAAGGAATCAAATAAAATGTGTGTTTACATGCCCCAAAGCATTAATCAGAATTTAACTTTTTGTGAGTGAAAAAAGAGGAAGAAGAGGAAGAAGTGTCTCTGCCCAGTTATTTTCAAGATGGACCCACATCGTATCCTGGGAACAATATTAACGTCTTTATATTTTTTAAGGTTTTAAACAGAAAACTTCTATCTGTTACTGATCTGTTCTGTTTTTTACCACCATGTTTCTGTCCATCCAAGAAACTTGTTTGTTCCACTTCACCGACACCCAAGCACAGAAACATTATTTTTATTCCAACCAGAGAGAGGCGGTCAGATTAAACGTTTGTATGGTTATTATTTTTCTTTTGAATACATTATCAAAGGCTTACAGCACCCCTCTCAGCCTGATCGAAAATCCATCGGTCTCATCTCTTTATTCTGATGGGGCTGTTATCCTGACTATTCAGGGTGCATGTAAACACAACTATTGCTTATTTCTCTCTATAAATAATAAACGCATTCTCTCTGTGAATGACAGAAACACGGCGGCATCAGAAATGAACTGGTCAGTAGGAGATGCAACTTTTCTGTTAAAAAGATTTTAAGATGCTAGTATTGTTCCCAAAATACAGTGTGGGTCCAACTTGAAAATGACCAGGCGGAAACACTTTCTCTTCTTTGTATACTTGCAGTTGGCAAAACAAAACCACTTCTTTTTCCTCTGTTACCAGTTTGAACATGTCAAAAAAATATTTTGCTTAATGCTTTGGGGCCTGTAAACACACATGTTAAATCAGATGTAAGATATAAACATTAGCTACTAGTGCTCAGTGCTCATTGTTCTGAAGTTTCAGCACTGCATTTCCCAGAGTTCACCTGTAAGGACAACACAGTACCAGTACCACAGGGTCCACCACCCTGAGTATCCTGAGTATCACTCTGAGGGGAAAAACAGTGTTTCTGCCGTAATAGCCCGTTAAAAAGGAAGAAGGGGTAGATTTTTCTTTGGTTCTGGCATAATATTTTGTGGTTAACATACTTCTCACTGTAACTTTGCCTGGGAAAATGTAAACACCGGCTAATTTCATCTGATTTTAAGGATAATATGATCCCTGTCTGGAAAACTGTACAGAAATAGGCAGTCTTCTCGCAGATGGTGTCAATATCTTATCCAGATCATATAGAGGCATCAGTAAGAAATTGAGTGTTTCATGACCAGTTAAAACTCCTTGTAGTAGCTTTAACCATCTTCAGAATTTGGTTTTCTTTTCAACGTAAGCGAGCCTGGCATGTAGCGTATCTAAGTGGCCGACAGGAAACAGGAAAGGAGACAGCTGACTGAGGACTTAAGAAGGGTCATTGCTTTGGATTTTTTATGAATCTTGCTGAGACAAAAATCTTATTAAAGAGCCACTTCAACCTATCACCCTCAGACAACCAAACCAAATCAGGGTTCTTCATCTGGATTTTATCTAAAGACAGTTAGAGACAGAAATAAAATTCAGCCTCAACAACAGCAAGATCACAGATAGGACACAAACACTGCTCCTCACTAGTACCTTTTAAATCTCGCTGCCTCAGTTGCCAGTAAATGTAAAATACATGACATCCTTAGTGCCGGGAATCTGAGTTACAACTGAAATATAACTTCTTATGTCCTCTGCGCTGCACTAAACAGCACTGCTTTTTCTCCTCAGGTTGCAATGTGACCATCCCCTCCGAGGTGATTATTCTCAACTCGATTGTCCTCCCGCACAAAGACCTCAACCGCGGCTTCAAAAACCAAATTATTCTCTAGTTAATCTCCCTCACGCTTCTGTCCACTTACTGTCACTGATGAAGGATGCAGACGGACGCCCGCCAGCACCGCCGCTGAGTTACTGTATATAAGACGTCAAAAATGGAGATATGGGACATTCATTAAATAGTTTTGAAAGATAGATTTTTATATATTTGTCCTCGAGCCTCTATGCATCATTGGGTGTCAGCAGCATTAGGGAGAGGCTAATCACGCATGTTGATTCACCTTGAGGAGTGCTGTCATGCCAGGGGTTTATATTGGTTTTTTATTAACTTTACCGAACTGTAAAATTAGTGCAGACAGCAGCGTAATGTATTTGGTTGGATGTAATAAGATGTAAAAAAAAAAAAAAAAGTTTATAGACGACGTTTCAAGGGTATCCTTGACAAACTTTAAGAATTACTGGAGAATAAAAATCACTGGCTACTGACTAATTTTTAGACGTGATAATTTGTGCGGAGCTCTGATTAAAACCTTTAAGCATTTTCATTGTTGGTCTCAAAAATTGACTACCACCAAAATAAATCAGCAGGCTCGAGATTTACTTTGCAATCAAGCGATGTTGCCTTTTTAAAATGTGAAACCTAGCAGGGGGCCGTGCAGGCAGCAACAGCAGATACTTTAATCGGGCATTCGCAATCACTGGAGGAACTGCTCCGGTTTATGGATACAGCACATTAACATTTACTTATTAAGCCCTCGAGCACTCATGATCACTTCAGCACTTTTGTTCCAATTATTGCAAAGAGTGCGTCTATTAAAGAGCGATGTAAATTGTGATACTGGAACTGCAGCATAATATATTTTAATCAAGTCTCTTCACAAACTACCCTCTAATGAAAGGGAAAAAAATAGGTAATGTACATTTTTATTCATGGTTGTTTCAGGTTTCATACGTAAGTGTTTTTCATTACTGATTCAGGTGCCTTACTGCTTTCAGAAAACTGCCTCATGCCAGTCTAGAGCCCCTCATTACAGTGTTTTTACCCTCTTGGTGGGATGTTCATCAACTGGGCTAAAACCTCCATGCTCCTCACATGAAAGGCAATCCTAAAATTAATCTGACCAAAAAGGTTTTTTCACTCCCATAGTAGTAAAACTTGCATTTCTATGCAGAGAAGTGTTCACAGTGGGGGCAGAGCTCGCAGATCTAAATTCTAATATTATTTACTGAACAAACCGCATGTTGTTTTGTTTGTTGTTTTTCTGTGGGAAGTATAGTCTCTGAGCAGTGAGCAGGTCAGCAGAGGAAAAAAAACAGGAACTGGGATTTGGGGCATTAAAACAATAAAATATAAAGGACAGAATGGAGAGGACAGCAAAGGTGACATGTGACAAAAGCAGGACTCAAATCCCTTCCATCCCGTCTACATGAAGAGCATTTTAGCTCGCTGAGTTAAAAGACATGTCAGCTGCCAGACAGTGTGTGTACTCACCTTTTTCAGTCGACATGGATTTTTTAAAAGCAGAGATTTTTAGCTGCTCTGCGCCTGTTGGTCGTTTGGTGATGGCTTTTCTTTTTTTCGTCGGGGGATTTATTTTGTAAAGGTTGTTTTCATCATTTTCCTCATTGTAGGTTGCTGACGACATTTAGAGGTTCACTCATAGCGTTATTAATTAATATTAAATTTGAAACAAAAACAGACTGTTCATGAAGTATTATTATGATTTAATTCATCATAATAAGAGTAATAATATCTGGCAAATTACAGGGAAATAAAAAGGTTGCACATAATTAATTTAAAAAATTGCATGTGACATTTTTCTTATAATTAGTACTCTTAGTACTCTTCTTATTCTAGTTTTTTATTTAATTACAAAGTCATGTGTGGGTGGATGGATGGGGATATTGTTAGATTGAATTAAGCACTTTGTGTAACATTTTGTTAAAAGTTTTGTAAAAAGTGCTACACAAATGAAGTCTGATTGATTAACTGAACACAAAATAACAACCTGAGCAAAGGCACGGTCAAAAATCTGATGTTAATTTTGGAGGGGAAGATTACATGAGACTTTCTCCAGGGCAGTTCCTCGGGGGAAAGTCGAGCTGACACCCTGCTAACCAACACGCCAGCGTCGATCACCGACTCAGATCCAAACAGCTGCAGCCACTGACTGTTGCTGTGGTTCGCTCGCGAACATCAGCTGACCGCAAGCATAAAGAGTGACCTGTAATTAGGGCTGGGTATCGTTTAAGCATTTACAATACAAAGAGAGTGCTTCATTCAACAGCCTTTCTTTCATTTTGGTGGAAATCTCAACTCGCTGAGTGGCCAACTCTGCCGAATACACCGCGCTCTGCTTCATCACCACAGACTTTACAGCTGTCATAGTGTTTTTTAATCTAGAGCTGCGTTCAAAAAGGATTGAATGCAGGTATCAGAGAAGTTTTGATACTACTTGGTACTGGGTCATTTAAGTCAATACTAAAGCAAAAGTAAAGTCTGGTGACGATTATTAAATGTGTTTTATTTCATTTGGTTGAAGTAAATAAATGTTGAGCATATCCTTTGATGGCACTACTTTCTGGAGGTCAGTCACTAACGTCAGACTTTGTCAGATTCTGACATGTTAACTGTCTGTAATCAGCACAAGTGCTATATTTTGTGAATTATTAATAATATTGAAATTACAGTTGTGTTTACAGTTGGGATGAGGGAGTTTTCTGGAGATTTCTGCCTGTGAAATGGTAACAAGATAATTTGTAATCCTAGATTATCAGCTGAAGGAAAGGAAATGTATAGTAGAACAGTGTTTATTTAAATAAACAGTGTTGTACGTGATGTTTGGTGATTTTTTTTTTCCCCGAAGCTTTCTTCCCTTTTAGTCTAGGATGTTCAAAAGATGTCTGAATCCAGAGTGGACCACATAATGAAAGTTAAATCCCCATTTGAGCTGTTATGATCTTAATATCTTTTGTTCTTCTACGGTTTATTTTGTTTTCTGAGGATGGGGAGCCAGAGATCATAATAGATTTGTATGTTTATTTATTTTACAACCTGCTGCACAGCAGGAAACGCCGCTGCACGGGAAACACTACCAGTTCTTTTCAGGGAAGGACAACATGTCAAACCGAGACACAGTCAACTCAGGAAAATGCCTCGGAGACATTGCAGTTCAACACAAATTCAAAAACAAAGCGAAGCAGGAAAACAAATGCAAATCGCCCCCCTCTATGATACCTGTGCAACAAAACAGACTCGACCATCTCATTTACAAAGATACAGATTTACAAACTGGCGTTGTTTGCATGTTGTAATCTCAGGAGTAAAGCTGGAGAGAACAGTCAACATGGGACAAGTGTTTTTTTTTTTTTTTTCTCCAGACTGTATCCAACTGTTGTTGGCCATGCCGTGTGCAACCAAAGCAGGCAAACACAAGACGGATCAGCCTGGTGTACTTGACATTGGCCTCTTCATGGCCACAAAATTTCACACACGGAACCACAGAATTTACATAAACGGCTTCAACAAAAGACATTGAAAGGTAGCTGGATCAGACCGATTTATATTATATGTGTTGTTTTCCCATGACATATTAGCTCCTCTTTCAAGCTTTCACACCACCAGCTTCCATAATCGGACAAATCATCGCTGCGCCAGGGGCTTTGTAACACAGAGCGGCCAGGGCATTGTAACAGGTCTTCTGGAAATGAAGCATGAGGAAAGCCAAAGTGTCTCTATTAGCCTTTCGGACGTCTCCTGTCAGCGGGATGCATTCTGTTTTTAACAGGGATCTCTGCAGGAGACACATGTTAGAGTTATGAGCTGATCAGAGGGCAATAAAATGTGACAGCACAGATAACGAAAAGGGCATAAAACTAGCTGAGGTTTTCACATCAGTGTCAATTTAGTAAGTAAGGTGTAGTCGGACGATGATGGAGAAACATATGAATCCACAGCCAACAAGTCAAAGCATACACACACACACACGGCTGGTGAAATGCTCCTGTACATGCATGTTCATGCTAAATTTCCTGTCATTTGAGCAAAATGATCTTACCCACATGCTACAGCAGTGTTTCTTAAATGGGGGCTACTAATACCCCTTGGGGTACTTTGCACTACTGCAGGGTGTAGTCTACATGAGACTCTTTTTAATTTTAAATTTAAAAAAGTCATGCATAATTCTTAAAATCACAAACTATAATAAGTTACATAGAAAATGTAAATGTAAGTTTGATAAACCACATTTTCTATTTAGTATTCCTACTTTAAATGCAGTCATTAGAGGAGTAATGTGTAACACATGCACATCTAAAAATGAGAACTGCAGTCCAAAAAGCAAATTGGAACCATTTAAACTGATCAGCTGTTTATAACTGTCAATTGTCTGTCAGTATAAAGTTAAGCCAAAAACAAAAGGCCACTGATCTGAAAATACAGATAACTCTGGAGTTTGAGTTCAGTGACTGTCTGCCAGACTCTATTCACATTTTTCTCAATTTAACTATTGTTATAAACACGTAATCCTGATAAAAGATTATTAACGATTTCTTATGACTCATAAACAGACACTCACTAAACATTCTGGAAACTGGCAAACAATTACAGTTTCAAACAATCAAAATTTTAAGCATGTCTGTAAAGTAAAATTGTGTTCATATGACTTGTTAGCTTGATTCGTTCATGTGTTCCCAACTGAAGTATTTTATAAACAATTCTCTTTTTTCAGAGATATTTCAAAGTGGGTGCATTATTGAACAAAGTTAGAAAACCACTGTGCTTTAGGAACGGTGATGGGAAGGAAAAAAATACTGAATTTTGACTGAGCTGGATCTATTAGAGGCATTTTGAAGAGGAACTAATCTGCACTACAAGGATGACATTAAGTAAATCAATTACCATCAGCTGGGCACTTATACATCCGTTTCAAGGCAAACATCCAAATATGCTCTTTTAAGAAATCAATTTTTGCAGCTAATGCGTTTCAGGTCTTGAACAATTTTCCCAACAAGTTCCCACACTCGATGGATTTTTCTGTCAGAGTCTTTGTGTCCTGGTCGAGATCCTTTCAGCAGCCGCTGACCTGCTGTCTGCTGACGTCCTCGTGTCGGGCCTCGCTTCCAGCTGCTTCAAGGCCGCGGTCAGGTGGGACCCGTTTGTGCTTCGGATGTTGACAGATGCTGGCCGGGCCGCTGAGATTTCCCTCAACCTTGATTAATTTCCACTGACCCCTGAGAAAAGTTAGATATGAAACTTGAGTTTTCAAGAGCTGCAGCTCCTCTCAAGTCTGTGAGATACTGTATCCAAAAACAGGACTGGCTGTGTGACTGTCATATTAGGATACCAGGAATACATAAGAGTTTATGTTTGTTATGTTTATCCTGATACACATCAGGTCTCTAAAGCTGCAACATTCAGCTCTTATATTTACCACTTGCTCATTCCACCTCAGCGCCATCACACATCTGTTTGTTATTTGCCCAAAATAACAAGTTTTGGCTCCAGCCACTGAAACAAAAATGTAGGGTAACACTTTGTTTGAAGGGTTGCGCATAAGACTGTCATTATGCTGTTATAACCCTGTCATGACATGTCTCATGAGCATGAAGCAGCCTTTATATATATTTGTGACTGTTTTCATTAAGTGGCATGCAGACACTTATGTCATTTTTGATGCAAATGTCGTGGTCACCGCCGGAAATACTTTAAAAGAACCTTGAATATTGTTTAGAACAGCCATTCCCAAACACTGGGTCGGGACCCACAGGTGGGTCATGGGAGATTTTATTTGGGTCCCTGAATAAATAAAAGACTAAGGAAGAAATCCTGCAAATTTAAGATTAATATCTGCAGTATAGCTTTCTATAAAACATTTAAAATGTGTATATTATTTTACTGATGAAAGGAAAGAACAGGAGCCTGTTAATTCCTCCTAATTTAATTATTAATTAATAATTTGTTTTGTCTCATTTATGGAGGAGGCTTAAATGTCCTGTATTGTTTTTATGATTAGAGGAAACATTAGCAGTGAGATAACCTGTTAATTCAGACTAAATTAATTTATTTCTCATTTATGAAGTTTTAACTTGTATATATTTTCAGTAAAGTGTCACTATGATAATAAGATGATAGAGAAATGGCAATAAAAATGGTGAAGAAAGTTCATTTATGAACAACAAATTCTTCCCAGAATGTATTGATGAGGCTTATTGTGATTTGGGTCACGGTGGTTCCTTATTTTGATTAAGTGGGTCCCCGGGAAAAAAGTTTGGGAAACACTGGTTCAGAAAGCAGATAGTAAAGCACACAGGGTCCATACTGAGCAGGCAGAGACGTGTTTTCATAATTAAAGGTTTTATTTGTATTATTAATCAAAACAGTCAAAGCAATGAACAAGCAGGGACTGGAGGTGCTGGAAAGGAAAAAGATTATTACTAAACAAATCAAAATAACAAAAAATGAATGTGGTAGATAAAATTACTTAATTACAATTAATGCTAAAATGGCCTTGATATAAATTCTAACAACAGTGAATGTTACAGAGTCTAAAACTCAGTCCAGCATAAATAAAACTAAAGAAACTAAACAACACTGAGGAGGGTCCAGAGGTGTTACTAACCACAGATGTGCACAACAAACATCACAGCAATCCTCACAACAAATATTGTGCAGTCTATATGGCGTCCCAGTGCATTTACTCACATGCAAAAGTGAAGGGACCTAACCACAGAAGAAAAGTTACACAAAATAATCAAAAACACACAAGCACCCCAGTTGGTTTTAACAGAAAGACCAAATCTCAAAATAATTCATGAAAACTGGACCGTAAGAACTCTGAGGAAGAAGAGGAAAGGAGGAAAGAGGAAACTGTGGCAAAATAAAGGGCACACTAAACTAAACCACAAAACAATGAGTGAACTAAAGGTTAAATTAAAGGGCAAAATAATGATAACTAGTGGTTGAACTAAGAGTCAATCAAAAGGATAATCTAAAGGGCAAAAACGGATAAAGTAAACTAAATAGTAAACTAAAGGTTAATTAATTGGGGAAATAAAGGGCAAAACAGCAGACAACCACCTCCGGCACGGGTGGGCAGGAGGACAGTCAACACATCACAGCTGGGGCAAACACCAAGAACAGCAACAGCAGGGACAGAGCAGGAGGCAGAAAGAGGACAACAAAGGCCAACAGGTTCCTGGCCCCGATTAGGGGATCGGCTGAGGGAGGAGTCCAAACCAACCTACACCTGCGCTACAGGTGAATGCATTCCTACCACACAAAGATTACACGGTCTAAGATGTCTTTGTTATGACACCTTGACATTACTCAAACTAAAGTTAAAGAAACTGTTGAGCCTTATCTTTTAACCTGACAGGTGGTTTTGACACTGGTCGTCATAAGATCATTATAAATGTGCCATGATTATTTTCCTTGACCTCAAGTAAAGTGGTAGATTTTGGACTTTTTGGACATTTGGACACGTGATAAAGGTGTCATTTAGTGCTATAAGGTTAGTTAGTTTACTTGTTGCTTAAGTAGGCTAACCTCTATCTGCTGTTATCTGTAGTTGACATAGTTAGCTCAGTTAGCCACAGAGCTAGCCGTCTAACTAGCTGACTCAGCCCTAGGGTGCCAGGAGACAAACCTTGCAACCCTTGGTGCTGCTTCCTCCATTATCAGATCCAGAAAAAAAACAATATTTTTGATGTTACTTGTTGTATTTGTATTTATTAGTTTATATAACAGGGACAGTGCACATTTATAAACATGACTGTTTATGTTCCAGAGTTTACCAGGAGGCTATTTTTCATCTGTAGACTCTGAACAGATGTTGCAAAGTCACCCTAAAACACAACTTTTTAAAAAACAAGTTTTAACATATTTTGGATGCAGTCTGTTTTTTTAAAAGTTTAAAAGCGGTGACGGGCCGAGGAGAGTGAGCTGGCTGAGTGATGAGAATCGGTATCAGAGCCGGAGCAGAGCGAAAGCAGGCGGACCTGCAACCTTTACCTTTGGCCTGACAGCTGAACAGTTTTTTCTCGTTGTTTTTGTACTTTTATATGCACAAACTTGAACAGTTTCTTTAAGTTTAATTATGTCAAGTTGTCATGACAAAGACATCTCAAATAATGCTGATGAAGACTCCTTCAGCTCTATGACACGGTTATGACAGTGTAATAACTTATGCACGCCCTTTCAAATAGCACGTTACAGATTGTGGATACTGGTACAGTATGCAAAAGCTCTCATCAAAAACATACGACTGAACAAAACTAGTCACTGTCATTTTTGTATTTGCTGTTGTATTCGAGGCTTGTGTGAAGAGGCTGTGGAGGTAGAATGTCACAAGAGGCTCCTTAAGTTTCCCTAAAGCAATCAATAACAAAACAACACTTTGTCCACTTTGATGATCATAATAAACAATACATGTCTGCTTCTCCAACTGCTCCCCACGGATCTCTGCGATGTTTTTCCTCAAATATGAAGGAAATGAGATAAGGAACAAGAGGAGATCAAACACTGTAATAGCTGTCTCACTTGGCAGGAACACACAATCCCACTGTCCTGGACATCTTTGGGTACAACATCTCCTTGATTTAATTCCCGCATACAACAATGAAGAGAGAATCTGCGAGACGGGTCACCTTTTTGCGAATCTCTACAAACTCAGCCAGAATAAAATTTAAAAAGAAGATGGTGAGATTTATTTGTCTGTCCTCTACAGTAAATAAACATTTTTCAAAAGCACTAAAGATCAATCAGAACACCAACAA
Organism: Lutjanus erythropterus; assembly: GCF_056507025.1. Lineage (NCBI taxonomy): Eukaryota > Metazoa > Chordata > Actinopteri > Lutjaniformes > Lutjanidae > Lutjanus > Lutjanus erythropterus. The sequence continues at coordinate 36,713,946 of NC_139324.1, forward strand.
CATTAGCTGATTTGGTAACATCGGTAATTAAAGGGGAACTCCACTGATTTTACATATCAAAGTCTGCTTGCAAGTGTTGAGGAGTACTACTGCATATGAGAAAAGCAGCTGCATTTCGAACATTTTAAACAAACAGACACTACCACAGATGTCCATGTTTTCCCTGCCTTAGTAGCTTGAACACAGAAATGTCGACTATGTTTACACGCACACTAATTTTCCACCGTTATTCAGAATATGACAACATTCTGAAAATTAATGTGAAGTGTTTAGAAAATTACAGCCGATTTCAACGTTATGACCGTTAAGTGCATATGTGCTGTGTCTGAATGGGAAGCTTGACAGGCGTAGCAACAGTAACTAAGGAGGACGGGGCTTAGAAAAAGCAAAGAAACCAACAGGGAGTTAAAAAAAAAAAAAAAAAAAAAGTCAGTGGACAAAACAATGTCTGCTCATATTAAAGAAATAAACCAAAGAAATACAGCCTCAGTGGTCATTGTTCCCTTCCAGCCATTGTGTGTGTGTGTGTGTGTGTGTGTGTGTGTGTGTGTGTGTGTGTGTGTGTGTGTGTGTGTGTGTGAGAGTCTGGTTGTGCAGGCCAGACTGACTATGGGCGAAGGTCCAGGGATGTTTCCACCTGAGAGGACAGGTGGAGGGTTTGCGTGTCTGCAACACTGAGAGGATGATGCCTACCAGAAGCCTAAAAGACTGACAAATGAGCTGTCAAATAGAAAGTGACATCTCACACTGCTCAAATTCATACCGTAAAGAAAAATAGCATTTGACTCTCATGCACCACCAGTGAATACTAATGTTTTGCTAAACTGTGCTTTGAAACATCAAAGAGCGCCGGTTCCCTCATTCCCCTAAGAGGTGTAGAGCTGGTGTTTTTGTTCCTCACTCAGCAGATGTGCTGTGTTCTAGAAACGTTAAGTCAGACTTTTCTGACTCCTGACTTTGATAAATGCGTTGTAATGCCCCCTGAAACAGAAACGCCAACAAGACGACAAACTTGTCTCAACCCTGAGGATTTTAAGTTGCCTTTATGTCACCGGCGTGACAGCAAATTCTGTCAACACCGTGCAGAAAAATGTATTTTTACTTGTTTATAATCCTTAAAGGGACAGTTCACCCCAAAATAAAAAAAAATACATACTTTCCCTCTTACCTGTAGTGCTATTTATCTGTCTAGATTATTTTGGTGAGCTGCTGAGATTCTGAGATATCTTGACGATGTGTCACCGCCCCTCATGCAGACCTGGATCGTACCTCTTTGTGGCTGACAGCGACACGCTGGGCTTTTCAAGTGACTTCAATGTAAAGCCATCTGTGGCTGTAAAAGACGCCCCAGGCTGTTGACTTAGGATTTAGTGGTGGAAAGTCCACACATGGAGGAGGTGGAGTGGATGGATGGCTCAAACCAAAGCATTATTAAAAGTTGTAAAGCACATAACGTTATGTTCGTCACGTGACTGTTGTTTTGCGACTTGCTTCTGTGACATGTGACTTTAGTCATGTGACTATAATTTTGTGAGTCAGTTCAGTGGCGTAGATGTAGATATTGTAACCCCAAACATGGTCTTATTCTCAATCTAACCTTTTGTGCCTAAACCTAAGCAAACACAGACAGTTTCACAACATTTATCACACTAATGCCTCTAAAGGGTGCTGTGTGCTTCAGTGTCAGATACCAAGGGCCGTGATAAAACGTCGGTATCTAACGAGATGGGATGAGAACATGTTGCATCTATAAGGATATATTCACCTGATTATAATGTTTCTAGATGGCACTCAGTTTGTGGTGCACAAAGAGGCAAAAACAGACAAAAAAACATTTGCAAAATTTTAACTGCAATGTCTCTTTCCAGAACTCACGACCTTGTTGTGAGCAGTTTAAGGTTGGAGCTATTTTCTTTTTTACCAAACTACATCCGCTAACTGTATCGCTGTGCTAGCGAGCTCAGCTGAGGAGGACGCCATCATTGTTCACATCCTGTGCTGTCATCAGTGTGAGCCTCATGTCCATGAGCAGCTGCTCTACGTGGTGATACAGTGGGTGTAGTTCAATAGAAAGAAACTTTATGAAACTGCTCACAACAAGGTCTGTGGATTATCTTGAGTAACCGGGTCATGGTTTCTGGAAAAAAGACGCTGCTGTTGAGTTTTTTCAAATGTTCTTTTTTGTTCTTTCAGCACCGCAAGCTGAGAGCCATCTAGTTCCGCTATTCTCCATAGTGTTATTTTTGATGATATATTTAGAGGTTATGGTGGTGGAAATATTACTGCTGTTGTCTACAGGGGCCCCTAAAATCAACACAATATGAAAGCTCTTTGTAGTAGTTTTAAATAAGTTTGAATTTGTCAAGTAATAATGTCATATATGTCTCTTATTTTTTATTTACAAGATGATATATCTTTGAAAAGCTGTCCTTGAAGTCTGCATTAACATCTAAGAACCATCTGCTCATTTCTGTCACTGCAGATCATACTGAGTCAAGGTTTAACAAGATAAATACAGCAATGACACATTTTTGCTCAAATGTTGACAGTCTGACTAATAACACTGTGATTCATCCCTTCATAGCGCTAAATAAAAAAAAAAAGCCTGTTTTGTGTTGTGGTGATTACAGACCAAGTTGACCATTTTCATCTGACTTCGAATGCAGTATTAGTTACAGCTCTTGACACATGAAGGCATGAAGTTGCCGTGCAGTTTGATTAAAACCCACTGTTCGTGTTTTGTCCTTCAGTTTGTGTTTTTGTGCCTTCCACTGTATGCTTTGGCAAGTTTAATACTGAGGGGCTAAGCCAAGTCAGAATCCCCACATTGAAAACAGTCTTAGTTCCACTTCTCAGCAGACTGAACTTTCATAAACTCAGCTGCTCTCTCTCTGGTCAGATGGCTCTTAGCACAGGATTTAACACAAACAATGTCTGAAAGTAAGAAACTTCATTAAATGTGGAGCAGTGCAACTGCATGAACTTGCAATTGTGTAAACTTTTTTTTTTTTAAAACCGCAATGCAAAAAGCTGTGATAAACTTGTATTGTGAGGAGCAAAGCGCTGTCGTTTTTTATGCTCTGCTCCGTTTGAAACTGCTGTTGAGGGCTCCTTTGAGTCTCATACAGGGATTCATAAAAGAACAAATTAATCTAGCGTTTGATACTCCCATCCAAAAGACTGTACAGAAACTTATCAGAGTATACTTATTACTTTAAAGGGATAGTTTGGATTATTTGAAGCAGGGTTGTATGAGGTACTTATCAAAAATCAGTGTATTATTGACAGTATATGTGCACGCTCACAATTAGAAGAGGCAGAGAGGAGCACCATTACATAATCACAGCATTGTGCTGCTATGCAAAAGGCATTTTAGCCACTTAAAAATGTTCACCAAAAAAAAATTTGGGTCAGTTTAAGATATATATAGAATATTGTCACGGCTTTACCTTGGCATCTGACAGCCTTTTCTGAGGGGAAACCACTGTTATACAAGCCAAATATCACTGTTCAAACCAACCAAACTCCATAGGCAAAATCAGTCAGTTTACCTCACAGAACACAGGAGTCTACTGCTGCCTTGATCTATTAGTTTGTGTTATTGTATCACTTTGGTGTATTAAAAGAAAACTCCAGATTCACCAAAGCCACACAATAACACAAGCAAACTGATATATTGAGGCATCGGTGATACTGCAACTCCTGTGTCCTGCAAGGTAAGATTGATCTGATTATTGCCTTCGGAGTTTGGTTGGTTTGGAGACATCAATATTTGGCTCATATAACAGCGGCTTCCTGCCAGAAAAGCCTGTCTTACGGCAAAGTAAAGCACCATCTACCGTTGGTAATACACTGACTATCAAGTACCTCGACTACCTCATACAACCCCACTATAAATAATCTGAACTGTCCCTCTAAACCAGTGGTGGAAGAATTATCCTTTAGTTTAGTAAAAGTAGCAGCAGCACACTGTGGAAAGACTCCACTACAAGTAAAATTCCTGCATTAAAAACCTTAATTAAAAGCATGCAGCAAAAAGTACTTATTCTGCAGGAAAACAGTCAGTGTTTTTGTATTGTTTATCAATATTACTGGGACATTAATTTGCTTAATATGTCTACTTTATATACCATTAATTAATATCATATTCTAAGATCACCATCCTGTCCTGTTGGAATCACATATCTCCAAAAAGTTTTCATAAACTCAGAAAAACAGCCATTTTCAGCTTCGTCACTATTCATTTTCTAGCTGATCCAGGAGGGGGTTTTATTAAGCTTAAGAAGAAGAATTTTACTCAACCTATAAAGGAACAATTGCGTCCCTTTAAATAATATTATTAAGAGAGGGATCTGCTTTAAATGAAAACAGAGAACTTCTGTTATGACTTGGTGATATACAAATAAAATTGTCTTGACTTGATTTAAAAATCATCAGATCTCGAGCTACACGGATTACACTTGACAGGAAGAGTATGAAAAATGATAAAGTTTGAAAAGTAACTAATAACCAAAGCCAGCGCTGCCAGATGGAAAATACAGGAATGCTGTACTGCGGCATTTTGAAAAAACTAGCGTATATATTAATTCAACCTGGGAAGGTGCCAGGATACTACGACTCCATCATCTGAACAAAACAGCAACTTTGTCTACCTTCACAGAGAGTCAGTCACAGTCACTCCCTCCATTTCAAAATAAAAGCCTCAGATCTATACACCGTACCACTGCTTTACCAGCTGAGTGATCGGTGCTGCTGATGTGATTGGTTACTGAGGTGGCAAATCATACATTTCGTCTTTTTGGAATTATTAATCATTGATTTAATAGCTGTTAAAAATATGATAATTATCTGGCAACACAAGTAAAATGTGGTGGAGCAGAAGTATAAAATAGCATAAAATGGACAAACACAACCACTGTAACTTTGTACTTGAGTACAGTACTCGAGTAACTGAACTTAATTACATTCCACCCCTGCTTTGACAGTTTTATTTACAACACTTCACACAATAATGCGATGGTGGAGCATCCCTGTAGCTCAGCTGACAGAGCGTGTGTTCTTTGTACTGAGTCCACCAGTCCCTCTGCAGCGGCCTGGGTTCTTCTCCAGCCAGCGAGTCGTCCCGTCTCTCCCTCCCTTCTCTCCTGTCCATATCCAGCTGCACTATATGTATATGTTTATTTATATGTATGTATGCAAAAAGGATTTAGGATTTACCTGAGCAGATGCTGTAATTGCTGTACTTACATTATACTCTGGATCCACTTACCCTCTCATATCAGCATTTACTCCTGAGTGAATTAATTCTGTATTTTGGGAAATTCTGAAGTCTTCGTGCAATAGCAGCCTGTGAATACATACAACAGTAATTTAAAACTCCACTTTGCTATATTATTTGGTATTAAAGTGCAATAAAATGGAAATCAACACATCTGTCTGCAGCTTGGTGCAGATTTCAGCCACAGCTGTTTAATGCCAATATACTGTATAGTTAAGTCCCAATCTCCCCTGATGATAAAAACAGTGGTAACTGCTTCTGGGAGCATGTTGTGAATGCTGCCTATCCAGTTTTAAACAGTGAAGAATCAGAGTGAACCAGAGGCTAATGAAGAGAGTGGGACATTTAGGAGGCCATGCAGGAGGCCCAGACTCTCTCTCTCCAGGAAGTGGTCGATCGAAGAGCCAAAACAGCCACAGTCCAACACCACTTGGACTAATGTCTGACGGGTAGCTGGAGAGGCCAGTCAATGGGATGTTGTTTTACTACTGTAAGTAAGTCCAAAAGCACTTGAGAAGTCAATATCATACACAAGCAGTTGTGCATTTGATGTCAACGTTTTCTTACATGGGGGTCATTTGCTACTATCTTATTTCTGCACATCCTCACCAGTTTGGAAGGAGTGGATTCCCTGTTTCACAACTTAATATATTGTTGGATATACAAAGACCAGTTCACCTGTGAGAGAGAACTGACCCAAGCTGGTATCAGACTGGAAATGGGACTGACGCAGCTCCCCTATCTTTACCAAAAGTGAAACCTATTCTGTGTGTGTGCTTTTTGGTTTTAATGTGTAAATGGTGATTTAGCTAATCTGGGGAGAATTTGGTAACATCTAGGCTGCTCCACTGTCTCCATCTGAAATTTTCCATTCGTCATTATTCAGCTTGACATTTGTTTGTTCAGTGTTCGTCGTTGCGTGTTTGTTTGTCAGAATCATCACCAATAAATGTCATAAAATATGAAGTCATTGTTTGTTGTTCATATCTTACAAATCAGTCCCTGCATCCCTTGCATGCAAAGGCTTTGAGTTTAAGTTAATTCCCAGATTAAACTGTGTTAACACTAACTCTCTTACCTGATCAGTAAGAGGGACAGTCATTGTTATTATTATGATTATTCTGAGTTTCCACACTGGATGAGTGGTCTGAGTACACTTCATAATAACAAGGGTTTCCTAAACCTTAAATTAAGGTGGTGGAGAAATATTGTATTTCAATATGTGTAATTTTCCCTCCTATTGGTGGAGAATTTGGCCGTATTTCAATATAATTAAGGTGTGATTTATTTCTTACAATATAGACATTTGTTCTTTGTGTTTTTCCATTTCCCCATAATTGGATTTTTCTGTCTTTTCTTTTCTTTTGTTTTTCTAGAAAGCCACAGAGACACTGTACGTGATACTGTAGCTTCCAAATCACTGTCATCTGACATCAGTGATTCAAATAGTATGTAGAGCTATATACTGTGTAGCAACTGAAATAAAACAGCAGTCCCATCAGGCCTGTAATACTGAGCAATAAACTCAAATTCACTTTGCTGACAACACTGATGGGATTCCTATCATTACAGTTGTCAATATAACAATCCATCCTGTCAGAGCAGTGCTTCAATATGCCAATGATGAATATTCAAATTTTACAACATGAAATTAAATGTAAAATGTTCTCTTAATCTGTGCCTATACCTACAGTTTGTGTTGCATAATGTCGCTTATTTTCTATTCTCAGGCTCAGATGAAAGAGATTTAAACACTGTGTGCAGGTCCAAATTAAAGGGACAGTTCAGAAGTCCGAATTGAGTATTTTAATCTAGTTGATGCATCATGTCATCCTGAATATGGTATGTCTCAAAGCTACAATTTAAACATCTTTTTTCAGGAATAAAACATGCTCTGTCTTCATCTGTTCTATCATAGCTGCGATCAGAGTGTGAAAAAAGAACATCAATGACTGACAACCAGCGGGAAAAAAAACATTTCAGTAATTAACCACAAAGGACATTTAATATTTGTTTTTTTCACAAGAGGGCAATGCATCTATTACAGTTTACTGCTCTTGTGCGGAGTGACATCAGCTCCCATGTGGTCCAAATTAGCCAGTGGAGATTTCTGCCCATCATTCAGACATGCAATGTGCTTACAGTCGTGGAGCAGAGACAACACATGAGCTGCATTTTCAACCACCGCAAAACCAACAGGATGCCAACGTCTGAGCCTGCCCTCAGGTTAAAAATACTCAAATCGCCCACTTCAACTTGAGTGATGCAAGCGTTAAACCATAGGGTGGCACACACCAAGCAGCAACGCAGTGCAAAAATGATAAAATGACACAGCACTCCAGATGATGACAGCTGAATACGAAGTTTACCCCTGAGAAAAAGAGTCGACTTTTCTGTATCTGTGAGTTTTACTTCATGTCCTCCTCTTCTTTTAATAATGAATAAAATATTCCTGCCCTGCAGAAATGTAATTTAAGGACATTGAGTACAGGTGAAAACCACTGATTTCCCAGCTTTGCTATCTGACAGCCTGGAAGTCTTTCTTAATATCCACACCTGCTTGTGTGCAGATTTCAGTTTTAGCTTTAGTGTTTCTTGAGCTCCAGCTCAGCATGAAGCTTTTGAGTTGCCTCAAAGTTTTAAAGCACTTCACAGAACTATAAGATACAGGAAAAAGTTGCAGTGAAAATCCATTATCTTCTATTCTATCTATCTAACGTAGCCTACAAAATGTTATACAGCAACTTGACAGACCTTTTTAGGTATAAGGACCTGCACTGTGTTGATTAATTACTGTTTGTAGTTAGAGGTGTTTGCCTTTGTTAATGAATGTCAGGCGTTCCAATTGTACTATTTTAAAACATGCAAAAGGATAAAAAGGGGTCATGACCTTTAATCCATTATCTTTTTCTGCCATGTTCTGCCCTACATAATTTAGTAGTAGTTCTCAAATAGGGGTGACAAGTTTTCAAATTAATTTATTTAAATGATCACAACATAAAATTATGCAAAAGCTTCATAGTTCAGTGAATGATATCTGAATATTTAAATAGTTCATAGATCAAGTCAAGTCAAAGTGTTTATTGTCATATGCACTATTAAAACAAGTTTCCCTGTACAATCAAATTCTTCCTTGTCTTTGTGAAGAAAAATATAAAATATAAATTTTTATATTGTTATCTGGGGTGGGGTGGTCACCTCAGTGTTCAAGTACTGCAAATTTTCATCATACTAACATACGGTTTTGTCAAATAATGTTGCTTGATAACTTGCTCATCCGCTCTGCCACTGTGTTTGCTGATAGAAAAATATTGTTGAACTAGGTATAATTTTCTGGTTATAGAATATCAGCAAGTTGCCCTATGCAATCCTTTATAAATACATTCATTTATAAAAAAAATAAAAATAAAAATATATATATATATATATATGTATACAACTAGAAAAAAATAATTAAATAAAATTATTTTGCAGGCTGGATTACAGGCTATTATATATACTATATAAGTTTTGGTAAAGTTTGCTAAAATATGCACTTCTTCTAGACTTGAAATGTGAAGTTGCGCCTGTTACAGGCGCCTTATTGTGACGTCTCGTTAGCCTAGCAACAACCTAGCAACGGGTGTCTCCCTCGTTTAGCTAATCACGTTCTACGTTTGTCAGACTTCACCTGATGTTGAGCAGCAGGGGAAATATTTTTCATCTCGTCCGTATTAAAGATATTAATGGTGAGTGTTGTCAGACGACCTGTGGCCTGTTTTGAGGAGTTGGTCAATAAGAAAGAACTTTAATGGACTGGAAATGTCCCCAGAGTAAAATTAAAAACTTTTGTATTAGCATCTGTGGGGGGGGGGGATGTTTTCAGCTAGCTTAACGGTAAACGTTGAGAGCTAGCAACCACACACAAAAACATAATGATAGGAACAATATATTTAATCATAATAATGATAATGAATAATGCTCAGTATCTCTTCAGTTTAGAATTGACTTATTTATTTATTTATTTATTTATTATTTTGTAGCTTAATTAAGTGGTGTTAAAATGGGCTGAGGGCTCTATTAAGTTAGCTACAGCAGTAAAAGCACAGGTGTAATTAATATCACTACTTGGCTGCGGTCGATTTGTCAGTTCTAAGGTCATTGAGCAACATTGCCTCACTGGCTGACTGGGACAATGGAGGGAAAACATAATTAATATCAGTTACACCTGTGCTTTTCCTGCTGCCACAAGTCAAATATTGCTGCTATGAACAAGGCTCATAAAACACAGGTAAATGGTAGTCTAAATGCTTCTTTTTTTTCAGCAGCCATTTTACATTACCTGGTAGGGTAAACACAGGTGTTAGTAATGATGCTAATCATAAGGTCCCATGCCATTTAGTGTAGTGGGGAGCTTACACGGTGGTTTCTGAAAAGGGGTCCGGGGACCAACAGGGATACTTGAATGGATTGTAGGAGGTTCCCAGCAAAAGAAGCAAATATTTTAACTTGTGCCATATTTTTTGGAACTTGAAACAACATGGGAAGAATAGGGTTGACCATATTATTTTGAATTCAAACCTAAAGAAACACATAGAGGGGAGTCCTTAAAACAAAATCCTTCTGTGGTATAATGCACATCTTGTATTGTGGTGGTTGTGAAACATGATCAAGCTTAGCTAACATACATAATTGCAGCACTCTGACTTCAGTGTAATGTTACCTTAACATTGGTAACACCTGTGTTTACCTATGACTACTTCATGTCAAATGGCTGCTGTGAAAAATACCTACATACATACAATACCTACAGTATGTTGTAAGGAGGAGGATTTTTTTCACCTGTTACCCAATAAGTATCTGCTTCTCATAGCTGATAAAGATATCCAATAATTTCACATTTTTGTATATTAAAAATAAATTCATATAGCCTGTAGATTATGCACACCTAAGGGTGAGGATGGATAAGTCTTAGCAAGTAAAGATGGAAGATAAAATATCCCACAGCTCTGACCGAAACAAATCTAAGTGACATCACTATTACCACAAAAACAAAGGACAATTCTGACTTTTTTTCTAGTGAGGTTCATCAATAAAACTTTATAAACATGCTTGAGCTGTTATAGAATATTTTGCCAAAGAATTTACATGCTTTAACATAATTTGTCAAATCAAATATTTTTATTGACTAATATATATGTGAATACAGATGTAGACGATACATAAATGTAGTGAAATATTAAAGGATAATATTATATATGCTGCTGAATACTTATAACTAACTAGCTAGCATACAAAATATTTAACCACGTTGCATCATTACATTTTTTAACAATATTTGCCATGTACTATATCGACAGTATAGCAAGTGTGCCTCATTTGCTGCTGTTCTTTTTCTGTTACACAATAGCCTGACTGGGAAATCTCCAGGATTTGTAGCTTAAAAGAAATGTTAAAAAATCCAAGCTGCAGTAAAAAGTACAAAAAAAAAATGTGTCAGAGGACCTCCAGACCCTTAGCTGTTGCACAATCTACTTGCCTGAAGTCAGTTTTTACTTTCCTCCATACAAATTGTTTTACTCATAAGGGGTAATTAAATTAAACTAAAGTTAATTGTCATGTTTAATCTAGGGCTGCAGAGACTAAGAAATTAATATTTTTTTAAAATTTGATAATAAACTCTCCAATCTCCAATTCTTCTTTGCATGAAAAATTACATCAACAATTTATTTATTAGTAAAATAGTTTACTTGCCTAGTGAGTTGCTAGATTTATTAGCCTTTGCCCTGGGCAAGTTGGCAGTCCTTGTTGTTGAGCCCTATTATGTGCTTGATTTAACGGTTCAGGGGTAAGATTTATGGGCATCTATTGGCAAATATGGCAGAGATGGCAAGTAGTGTATTTTCATTTCTGTATAATCACCTGAAAATAAGAATAATTGTATTTTCGTTACCGTGGAATGAGGCATTTATATCTACAGATGGTATGCGTCCTCTTCAACGGAGTCCACCATGTTTCACTGCCATGTTTCTGCAGTAGCCCTGAATGGACTGTGTCACGGCCACCATAGTTTCTTCTACACACTTGAAAGGGGAGAGTGAGGTGAGCACTATTCAGTTGGTTTCAATCAACTTCACCTCTAGATGCCACTAAATCCCATATGCTGGTGTTTTAAAGTAAATAAAAAGACTGCACACTGAACTATATGTAGCGTGGTGTAGATGCCAGTCCATAGAAAGAGTAGACAGACATGCAGGTATAGTCACACAGATGTTTATGAAAAAACTCTGACAGTTGCTGGAGAGCAGAAGGGCCAAGCAACCATGCAGCCAAGTGAAGCCTTGATAATGTGGGGCTGGAAAGCTTCTTGATTTATGCAGTGGGGTAGATGGTCCAAATGTATCCTCCTGCAATATTTATTAGACATGCACACCATCACTCTGCATTCTGAATGCAATTGTGGTGGGTGGGCAGAACACTATGCATTGCATTGCATAATGCAGGGCTGTCACATACACATAATGGAGGATGGCAGTGTGATTATTTGCATCATTTCCATAAGATCATAATTTTGCACATTCTGTACATCTAAGATTAAAGCATCTGAGGAACACCCTGTACTGGGCTTGGTGTTGGAGGGGTGGGGTGTGGTGTTTGCTTCTGCTGTGCTGGCAGCAGCTGTCAGACAGCTCCTGCATTAAAATAGACTTATGTATATTGATGTCTTGTCAAAGTATAGTTATGTTCACTAACACATCAGCTTCCCTGCCTCTGAGTGAGCTGGTTACTAAACTAGATGGGACCACACATTGTGCAGTCAGGATAACATGTTCTGTGCCAGTGCTTAACAGTAGCAGTGTGTGTTACCACAAACATTTGAGCCTATAAATATCAGCGTTGTCATAGCTGTTATTGAATTATAAACTAATCTGTAAGTACACAAAACCTCATCAGAATGCTTTAGGCTCTCCAATTGCCAATTGCCAATTGCCATTATGACCAACGTTAAATACAATGATGTGGGCATATCTTTTTGAGTTACGGACAGTTCATGCAGGAGGTTTATTCCTAAAGATAAGATTATTTATTGTTGAATGTTGTCAGCCACAGCCACAGCTTTTTCATGATGATCAATGCTCGATTAGCTAACTCATGAAAAGTGCATCCAGAATACAAGGTTTCTTAGGCAACTGCTTCACAAAAACCTACATAAAAATACATTTTATTTTGTTGCTGACTGTTTTTTCAGTAGAAGGGGCAGTGTAATCCAAAAGTATTCAAGTTAGATTAAATTTCTTTGTAATCCAAAGGGTTACTAATTATGAAAATTGCAATGTAATTTGTACTCAGTAACTGACTACAATTCAAAGTAATGTGACCCACTCTGGTCATAACTAATTATGGATGATGTATGCACACACTATGTGCATGATTGTGACTACGTAGCAGCTGATATTGAAATGAGATTTTTGAAGGAAAGACAGAATTTATTTTAAATAACATTTCAGTGAATTTTCATTTGACATTTTGGCATATTTTGATTATGTTTTTAAATTAATTTATTTCATTTTTAAAATTCAGGAGCCTCCTTGGTGTACCACTAGAGGGAGCTCGAGTAAGCTCTTGTAACTAAACTATACTGTGACTATAAAACTGTTTCAACAGACTTCTGGAATAGAGAAGAGGAACCTCCAGCTGAGAGTTGGTTTGCTTCAAACAAGAGCAGGCAAGCGGAACCACACTATCCCAAACCTGCCAGCATTTAGCTCAGGCTGAAGTTCAATCTAAGGCTGCTATTTTTATTTTTGATTAATCTTTTGATTATTTTCTCCATTAATCAATTAGGTGTTTGGGCTTTAAAATGACATAAACTTGTGAAAAATGTTGAATGTTTTCGAAGCCCAAAATGACGTCCTCAAATGTCTTGTTTTGCCCAGAACGAGGACTGGGCGATATGTCTTATAAATTATGTCTTGATATTTTTAGGTTATGTCACAATATATGATATATACTGTGATATAGACATTCTCCTTAAATAACATACTGTAAAGTTTTAAATAGTGACAACATGGGATGATCTGAATCATATATGGTTAATTTTTGACCAAATACAAAACAATAGTATTGTTACAGGGTTTCTGCAGTGAAATTCAAGACTTTTCCAGACCCTAATTAAGATCATCGTGAATGTAGTTTAAGACCTATTTCACATCCATGTTTGCAAAAACGAATGTGCATAGTTTGAATTAGTTTATATTGGGTTAGTGTTGGTTTTGTTATGTAGTTGTTACGGAGAAAGATTTTTTTCAATAAATAAACAGCAGAAATGTGCCTATAATCATAAGTGGGTAAAGGCAAATAAAAGAACAGCTAGGACAGTCTGGTAAGTTCGGAAAATCACTTTACTGAAATGCAGCCTTTGAAAGAAGGAAAAGGCATAAAATAAACTGTTGAGATTGCTGATTCAAAAATTTCACCAATAAATTAAATGGGCTTTTAATTTATCTTTTGTTTTTTGGACTGTTATTGTCACAGATCTCCAGAGATTCATCATCCAGTCAAGTTCAGCACCAGTGTCACAGAGTGTGGCTCAGGCAGTACAGCGCAATCACGGGTAGGAACAAAATTTAATTTTTTATTGATGTGAACACCTGTTTTCTAAATCGAGACTCTTGTACAGCATTGCTCTTGTCAAAGTTGAAGTTGAAAGGTGCATTTCTCTGTCTCCAGTAGAGGGCACTGTGGGTATTCATGAAGGCCAGATATGTCTTGTGTGTCTGTGTGTGACCCCCCAGTGATTACAGTGTTTGAGCAAAGCTGTTGTATTTGGTTGACTTTGTGGCACTCAGTAAATAAGCTACAGGGCAGCATTCAAGGCTTCCCCCCCTTTCCTTACTTGCTATGTTCCCCCTGCACCTGTAAAGACAACAAAACCAACAAAATTAAAATAAAACATTTCCTATTGATCTAACAAACCTTTCCTACTGATTAGAAGGTTGGGATCCCTCCACTAGATGCAGATGCATGCCTAAGCCTGAGCTTTAAAGCAGGTGTTTGTTTAGTCTTTCATATATTCATGAGGACACTGAAACCTGTCCCTGGGATGTTGATTCAGACATATAAACTTAAATGACTCTCGCTACTGCGTTATATGAGGATATGCAGTAATGTGACATGCATGCACAGATAGCCTGCGAACATTAATATAGACCCAATGTGCAAAAATCTGTTTGAACATTTGCATTAGATTTTTAAATGAATAATATAACTCGACCTACTGTGATGCAAATGAGAATTGATACATCAGAGAAGACGAATTATTTGAAATCTTGCAGGTGAGTCTCCACTCCACAACCACTTTCATCATCCAGTCTCTATAATGCTGTCTGTCTGAATGAGGAACGGGCAGAGTTATATTAATGGATCCTTTGGATCCTTTGTGTAGAGTAATTTCTGATTTATCTTTCTCCTTTACCCACCTTCTTTTCTTTCTACCCACACCCCACATCCCTTACTCTCCTATTGCACATGAATACACACGCGCACACACTTATTTTGTATTATTGGTGTCCCTTCCAGTCTCCTCATCTGTCTTTTCCTATGTATATAATCCTGCCGTGATTATAGAAATAGAGTTTTGCTCTCTAAATTAAATGCCCTCGCTGAGGCTTGTTGATAAAAAAGTGTCATTCTGATGAGGCCAGTCGTGCAGAATCTGTTATGTACAAAACATTGTTTATGAAACACTCAAAATTATCGCCAGGCAGTAATAAGACATTGGATTTACTTGGCACGTTCATTAAAATGAAATGGGGTTTATCTATGTGAGACGTTATTTGTGGGTAAACTGACATTGCTGTTAATTGTCCTCTTTACTGCCGTTAAGTCTTGAGAGAACAATATCTGCCTTAACAAGTTGGTTTACTCTGCATATAGCAGACAGGCTGTAAAATTGATATCAGATAATTGACAGGAAAAGGGAACATCATGTTGGCTGTATTATCGCACCTCATATTACTAAGATAACATTAACCTTTAGTTGTTTTTATATTAGGGCATCCTCACACACAGGCTCCTTAAAATTGGCAGCAATATTACTCATTTATGGTGTGTTATACAGAAGGTATTTTAAATAATGTAAGTATTTGAGTCCTTTTTCCTCAGTGTCCTATAACTGTCCTGAACTCTCCTTTATTCCACTCTCAACTGTCCCAGACTTAACCACCATTGTCCCAAATTGAAGTTCTTTTTTTCATTCTGTATAATAAATATAGTTTAATACTTTTTTCCAGTAACTCGCATTACGTCAGTGAGTCATTCTGGTCTACCGAAAAGTCCAGCTTGTTGTTCCCTGCACATAAAAACTTTAAATTAACCTGCATGTTTGGCCACAATCAGCTTTCTTTATTGTTTTAGTCAGAGTTGCTGTTTCTTGTTTGTTCATAACTATTTGATCAGTAAATGCATCACTGCAGCTTGCAGTGCAGATACAAACCTGTTTCTGATATACGGTGACGGGAATTTACATATGCACACTTTGAACATATCTCACAGTATCATGCGATGAGAGTGTGTAAACATGCACTTGACATAGCAGAGAGTTGGTGCTGTACCACCTCACATTTTTCAAATTTGAATACCTTACAATTAAAATTATATAAGCTTATATTCCATGATATAAATGTAATAATTTGCAATTTGCAATTACACATTTCTCCTCTGTCCCAGAAAACTTATCTTTGTGTTGCAGGGGCCATTTTTATTGTCCCCGGGACATCGGGACATCCTTAATTTCAAGTGTTGTCCCTAGGTTTCATACATTACAGTATTCTGCCTGTTTTCTCACTGATAAACTAAATGCAAATACAATGTACAAGTTTCTTAGTTGTATAAGCCACCAAAGTAAACTTTTGCTTTATTCCACCTTATAAATCATTATTCAGGAGCAAAAGTACTACACTGGCCTACAAATGACTTTGGCGGCACGGTGTTTTACACTGGACATTTAAGAGATCTGTCTACATTGTTGTCTGCTTTGTTGAACTCTCAAAAATGAATCTCAATGGAAAATTTACATGAATAAAATACCTGTAAGATCTGTAGTTTGATAGTTGATGGTTTGGCTGTGTTTCACCTACTAGGAGTGAGTTTTACCAGAAGAGCTTTAGCTTCTCGAGGGACGATTAGTTTCATGATAAACTGCGATAAAATTCCTGTTTAGTTTAGGATTTTAATTATCATTATAACTGTGTTTGATTTAGGGCTGCACAATTAATCGCAATCTTACTGAAATCGCAATATGGCCAAGTGCAATATGTAAATTCTAGAACCAATACGAAATCCAATATGTTTTTTTGAAAAAGGAAAAATGTGAGAAACCAGCGTTATAATGATGTACTGTAGTGCTGAATAAATGCCTTGGCCTGAAAATCTTGTTCTTCAGATGAAAGAAAATATGTGTGTTTGGTGCTGACCCCAAGTTTTTAGTCAGTAAAAATGAAAATTGTAATGCAAAAATTATCATTCCCTCTAATCATGCTGTGATTTCATACAAAATAATCGCAATATGACTTTTTTACCACATCGTGCAGCCCTAGTTTGATTACTGTGCTTAGAAGAACTCACAGTAAATACTGTTCAGCATCAATCAAAGGACCAGGCGCAGCTGTAATGTGGGTTTGTTTTGAGTTCAAGTTCAGTTTATTGGTCATATGCAGGTTAACACAGGGTCAACAGTCTAATAAAATCTGTGAGACGAGAAGAACAGGTCAGCTCAGCAGTGAGAGCACTGAGAGTTAAATAAAATAAGACAAGATTTAAAATTAAAAAAAAAAAAGAATCAGATTTCACTTATGTCAATGAAACCGGTGACATGATGTCATTTCAAAAGTTGAGAGGTTTTTAAGATAAAAGTTGGTGAAATAATTTCAATGTGTGTGTTATTGTTGTGCAATGTCTACTTGAATTGGCATATGATGATTTCCAGAGTAAAACATCATGATGGACGATGATTTTGTTGCAGGGTCTAAAAGGCTCTTTATCTCAGTATCGCACGTCTGTAACTTAGTTGTGTTTTAAAAGAAAATAATAAATACAACATGGAGACGTAGTACAGGTAAAAGCAGCAACACTGTCTTTTTGCTTTGGCTCCCACTTGTGAAAAACATAATTTAAGGCAGCAACTTTAACAACTCCACCGGCCCAACCATCAGTAACATCAGTAGTTTGCATGAGTAGTTGTTGAAAATGTTCGGCACACCATAATGCTGATAATCGTGGGAATTTTGGTCACTATATTCGTGATGTGTAATTTTCATACCGTTTCATCTCTACTCCTCTTCATTCCCATGCCATTCCAGTAAGAGTTTGCAGGCTAACACAGGACATGAGCCCCTGTTGATTTCCCAGCCGTGAACATGACCAGTTGAGTTTGTTGGAAGTTACAACACAACCAGGAGTCAAACCCTTGATGCTAGTAGGCTCCTTCTTCACCAAGTCTTTCAGACTTGTAGAAATCCCTCTTAAAAGAAATTCTCAGAAATCCAATTATCTTGTTTGAAGCTGATTGCTTTGGCTGGCTACCTTGTTTATTACCAGTAATACTAAGCTATCTAACTTCTTTTTCATTTTAGCTGATTCATTGAAAGACGCATAACATCCGAACAAAAGCACAACAGTATACATGGATTATTTATCATCAAGTGTAAAGATATGACATGGAAACGTTCAGCACTGTTGGTGGTCATGAAAAACAGATTACAGCTACAGTGATTGTGATAAAAATGATGTTCAGCTTCTATCCAGTCAGCTGTAAGGTGACTCATTCTTTCACCTGAAAGCATTTTCAGTAAAGTCCTTACGAACACATTGTTCGAGGTGACAGCTAATGACAGACTAGACTTGTAGTGTTGGATATAATTTCACGAGACAAGTCTGTCTGTCTCTTCAAGAATCACTGTGAAATCATTGATTGAGCTACGCTTTCATATATGGCTGAGACAATAACCAATATAGTGGTTATATTACCCATGTACTGTACTGCTCTGAGTCTTTTGTGTTTGATTATCTGTCAAGGATTTACACAGTATTCATTTTTAATATTTCAGCTGTAGATTTATGCAGTAATCTAGCCACAACACATGAAAAGAAAAGAGAAGAAAACAACAGCTCACCTACTGTGACACTGCTGTTTAAGTGATAGAATGACTGCCGGCAAATAGTGATAAATTAAGAAATATTATGCAGAAATGTTTTTCTATGGTGCTGAAAATTTAGCACCGGTGGACCACCACAACTGAACGACAGTATCAAAAACACCTTACTTTGAGATTTTTGGGGGGCAGCCTTGTAGCTCGTCTGCCTTTGTCTCCCATTGTTAGTCATTTTTAAACAAATTTTAAAGTTACAGTGGTAAAAGGCATTGCTTGCCTGGAGTGTTTGTGTTGGAAATCTGATTTATATCCAACTACATTTGCAGTAAGCACAATAAACCACTAACGAAACAAACAATTAAATGTTTTCAAATACAGTTTTAAGACAACTTTGATTTAAAAAGCTACCCAACCTGTAACCTTTTGCCTTTGATATACTTAGTTTAGCTTTTTTGTTTGCTACAAGAATTTTTGGTGGTCTGGTGCAGTTTGTGTAAACTCGTAGCCTGATTTCAGACTGAAATTTGTAGTTTCTTTTTTTTCTGCTCCCATAGTCTATGGTTTTGTGAGAGTGAGTGTGTGAAGGGTGGTTTTGTTACTTTAGTCACCTGTAAAGTGTGTAGATAAGCTATGTGTTGTGTTTGCTGCCAGAGAAAAGAAATAAGAAGTCCCTATAATGTTACTGTGGCATCTTCATGTAGAGTTGGTCAACATTGTGAAAAGCTAATGTTGGCTAGTTTAGCGGCTACGTCTCAGGCTAAAGACAGTTAATAAGCCTCGATAGTAGCATCTATCTTGTCTATAGCTATCATTGTTATTAGGTTACTCCTCCTTGGGTCTGTTGCACAGTTTGACAATGCCGTCAATCCCACCCCATGTTGTTTAATTGCTAATCATTAGTCCTCCTGCAGCGCTCATTGGTCATGGGCAGATTTGAAGGTTTGGACCCAGCCAAGTAAACTAGCCATTTAAGATCATACATTTGTTCATACTTTTTCACCCTTAAATTAAAATGGCCAAAAAAATTCTACATACTATATTCAACTGGTCAGTATGGCTCGATAGACTGGGCTCATTTTCGCCATTTAGGATCACAGCTGAAGTGTACAGTGCCTCAGATTAAAAGGTGCTCACCTACTGCGGTAGGAATCCTTGTTCAGTCCATGGCTGCCATGCTTCTAACATTTCAGACAAACACACTTTTCACAATGTTCTTGAGCAAAGACGAGTGAAGTGTCTAAAAATATTGGTGTACCTGTTGAAAATGATAGCTTGGTAATATTCAAAGCTCGTTCATTCCTTGTAGAGCAGGACTCAACAATAAGGATTGACTAAAACACTAAAGAAAGCTGAGGGCTGAAACGTGTTCTGCTGCCATGCTGCAATAAAAGTATTAAAACTTATCAGGGAGTGCTGATAATTTCACGTGCAGATTTTGAGTTTTTTGGATTGGCTCCGGTCATGTGCTGAAGACACTCAAGTTGAGCGTGGCAGTTCTTTCCCTTTGTGTCAACAAAATGGATTGCCTGCTTGTCTGGGGCAAGTAAAATGCCATGTAGGGCAAGTAAATCTGGCAATTCACCTGCCCTGCCAGGCGAGTAGCAAAAAAAGAATTAAGGTATTTTGATAATCAGTTAATCATTAAAGTCATTTTTCATGCACAGTGACTTAAAATACGGTTTTCATTTGCACTAATATGATATAATTGCTCTTATTTCCTGCTTTTCTTCTTTTATCATTAAACTGCTGATCTTTGGATTTATGACAAAATGAGACATTTACAGATATCCCGTTGAAAATTGGAAAAAATGGACATTTTTCATTATTTTCTGACATTCTGTAGATGTTCCACTTCCAGTTTAAGCATAACAATTAACAAGTCTTTGCTGATATTTGATAACCTCTAATAATACAGAGCCAAGTAAAAATTGGCTTTGGACAAATAGATTTCTGACCCGCTAGCCCCACAGGGCAAGTGGAAAAAAAACATGTTGTTGAACCCTGTTTGCAGGTACAAAACATTTCTCTTAGTATGTGACAAATTAATATAGCTTCAGTATTTCTGTGAAAACTATATTGCTGCTTAGTACCTCATTTGCTTAAGAGAAATGTTCTCTGCACCTTTTATTTTATATTTAAATATTTAATGACTTTGCATATATTAATGGTATCTCCGTTGCTAAATTATAAAGTTTTGCTGCTGGAAACACTTTATTCCCTTTAAAATCATTAAATTGGATCTAATCTGATCTAATTTACAGTGATTCCAAGCCATCCAACACAGGTTATATGGCCCATAAGTTTGTCATTATGTGAAATAACAGACATTACTCTTGATGAGATAAAATAACCCAAGGACTCAACAGTTACAGTGCTGCAGTTAAGTTCATACTTTATGTGAATGAGGTAAAGTGTTTGGGTAAGAGAGGGGAGAGAGGTAAACAACAACAATCACATGTTGACCAACCGCTTTTTTCAATTTAACCATATTGTTCAGCCATACCCTGACCTATCTGTGTCACGCCTGTGAAACGTTTTCAGCTGGACAGAGAACACTGACAAAAACCCTGCACTTTGCCAAGAACAGGAATTCACTTAGTAGAGTACTTTGCTAAACGCTGCAAGCCCTTGAAACATTGATTTGTGTGTTTCTGTGTGTGTGCATGCGTGTTGAATTTGTTTGCAGCGCCATTATGAAGGCAGTGTGTTATAAGCAGAGGAGGTGAAAGCGTGGCACTTCACAATCCTCTGGGAGCCATTACTGGCATCGCTGATGCAGGAAATAGATTCAATGTAGAAAATAATACCCTTGAATAATTAATTAGATGAGTTTTAAATCAACAGCAAACACACTGGCTGCACAGCAGGAACAGGTAAAAATTCCAAGTGTTCGTTAAGAATGCTGTTAGAAGCTTGTGAAAGTTAAAGATAATCAATAATAAGCTAAAGGTATGTGGTTAAACTTAGTGATACACTTTTAAAGTCTGTAATTCATGTTCCTACTGCATTTGTTTCACAGTAAAGATCACAATGATTTACCACAATCAGCTCCATGAGGCTCAGCCTGTGAGCCATAAGAAAGGTTAAATAGTATCTTTTACATGTACATGTTTTAGTTTTCCCAACAACATAGGTTTAATCCTACCATGCATAACAATCATGTTAATGTTATCATTAGCATGATAACCACCACTGAGGTTATTTTCTAGAGAACTGACTCGGTCTCCCTTTGATCTCTTCCTCCTTTCCCTGTTTCCTTTAGTGAAACACTCTAGCTAATTATGCCAATATTTCAATCATGCAACTCTTTGATCTATATGTATATCTATATATATGGATGTGTATACATACTATATATTTATTTATTTTAAGAGGATCACCATTAGCTAATGACCATGGCACTAGTTAATCTTCTTGGGGTCAGTTCAGTTCATCAAATCCATCATAAGCATATACAGCATCACATTAGTGTTACATTATTTTCATCACATGTGCATCTCAATTGTGGTACATCAGGAAACTGATCATACGAATTTCTCATCCATTCATTTTCAAAGTATATTAATTTCTGACTCTGCTTGCTCCTTGAGCAGAGTTTGGTCAGGAGGAATTTGCGTCATAAATTAGTATCACAGGACAACATCAGAAAACACAACACACATATATAAGTGTGTGTGTTTTAAATTTAAATAGCCCATCTCATGTACATTATCAGGCAGACAGATGTCAGACAGGAGTGTGTTTAAGAGAGATGAAGCTATTGATTTGAAAAAAGAATTTCTGTCGTCTGAAGCACAAAAAATATACAGTATAGCAAATAATTTGCTTCAATGGGGTAAAGAATAAGTGCAAACCTCAAGGCAAGAATGTTGATTCAGTTGTTGTAAGAACTTTTGTAAATCACGGCCATATAGTCACAGATTGCACATTGAATTTTGTATTGTTTGTTGACTCAAACTCCTGAGATGCACCTTGACTAACTATCAGAATGGGCCTTTTCCAAAGCAGACATTTTGACTTGTC
This sequence comes from Lutjanus erythropterus, assembly GCF_056507025.1. Lineage (NCBI taxonomy): Eukaryota > Metazoa > Chordata > Actinopteri > Lutjaniformes > Lutjanidae > Lutjanus > Lutjanus erythropterus. The sequence goes on from NC_139324.1 coordinate 36,736,377, forward strand.
ATCGTAAGAAAAGCACATGTGTTACTAATAACTAATAACTGTTCTATTCAGGTGTCCCAGTTAGTCCTGGCAGTCTGACAGTGAGCCAGCATGAACAATGGCAGGACCCTGAAACTGAAGCAGCCATCATTCAGCCATTGTTAATTTTAATATTTACACCTGCACTTGTCTCACTGTGGCATGTCAAAATGTCTTCCACACTGAAAGCCTAAACAATGTCAAATTAAAATTTTACTATGGTGGCCAAGAGAGCTTAACATGCTGTCACATAAAAAACACAAGCAGGCAAACCACAAGAAAATGAAGCAGATATTCACCCATCTGACCATACATATAAGACATAAAGAAATGTGGTACAAATCCAGAACTGCTCGCTGTACAGAACTAAACAGAACGGAGTTAAAACATTAAAGAAGTTTTCAGGGGACCCTCACTTTTTTCACAACTTGGCTTTAGCATTACAAGTCTGAGCAAACAGGAAATCCCATGGAAATCAAGTTTGTAGTTCCAGCTGGCGGTTATGTTCTGCTGATTTCCTAAGAAAATCAACAAAAAACTGTAAAGCTATACAGGAAGTTAGACCATCAATTTAAATATGAATCACAAAATTAAATGAAATTTCAATAAGTTTGAAACAAATCAGTCCACATTTATTGCTATACTTATTTTTAAAAATGTTTTTCCTTAATTAAATGCAAACAGCTGATATTCTTTACACAGAATACATACATTAACACACATTTTGTGTGTTTGACGCTTGTGATGAAGATATGTAAAGCAGGCAGAATATTTTACAATTTTATAATATTTTACTTTATTATCCAAAAAGATACCAGGGGACTGAAACTGTAAACTCTCCCGGGTATTTTTAATAATTATAAATTATTTTGAGCAAAAATATTTGAATATATGACATCTGAATTAAGAAAAGGAAATATCTGTAAACTGCTGCTTATAAAGCTAATAAATAAATACATGCATCTGCATTATGTTCTGTTAAAAGAAACAGTTGGCACATATCGTACATATATGTAATATATAGACAGTATCGCTGTGGTAAGCCAGTATCGGGCTGATAATATTGGTTGTCCAATATATTAGGTGAGCTGTATTGTTCTCTAATTTCCAAAACGTAAATGTTTGAAGACCTAGAAATGAGACTTTTAGGTTTAAAAAGAAAACTGAATGGACGAAAAGGAAGTTAATCCAGAAGTTTATAGCATGGTTGATAGTAATAAAAAAGCTGGAGTATGCAAAACCAGTGTTTTTTTTTTTTCTTTTATGAATGCCTCATATTTCAACATCACCCACCCTGCAACCAGTTCAAAAATGTACAACCAAATTCTACTAAAGTGAATTCAACCAGAAAGCGTCATCTACTGAATAGCGAGGAAAACACTCAACATTCTGTACTTTATAGAGCCCTGGGGGTGAGTGGCTAGATACCTTCAACTCATCAACTCATCTATTGCTTTAGTTTTTTAAGTATATCTATACATAGACTGGCCGATGTTTGCTGGACCACGGAAAGACGGTAAGACTGTCGTCGACTTCAAGGTCAAGCTGAATCAGTCATTCCCCTTTGGAGATTTTGAGAGTTTATTACTTGCCTCTCTTCATCTGAGACATTTCTCTTGGTAATAACAGATGAAAAAAAGAAGAGGAAAAAAACCATCTTCATCTTTGCAGAATCAGGTCCCAGTGATCGAGAACAGCAAGTTCCAGTGGGGTTTGTGACTGAATGAAGAAAACATCTAGACTGAATGACTTGAGAAACAGTTGTAATCTTTGTGAGATGTCTTTGTTGAATATTGAATAGTGAGAACGTGATGGTACGTATATTAATGACTTATGAGACTAGTCTGACAGTTTCCTGTGCGGCAGTCAGATCTACTCACATGTTTAGCCCTTTGTACTTTATGAATGTGATTAACAAGGTGCTATTGATGACAATGCACAATAAATAATACCAAGAAAATGGAATACACTTCAAAATGTACCAAGGCATCCCTCGAAGGTACATACAAGTACAGTCTGTCCATACAAGTACATTCCTTTAGTTTTTCTACTGTAGAGCTATTTCACTATTTTTTTTTCTCTTTGGCATGTGTATATTAGTACATTTGCCAATAATGTAAACAATGGGAAATCATAATGTGGCTTTATTGATTGTTTGCTTGTTCACAATTAAAAAATGTGTTATTTTCCTAAATAGCTAAATGAATAATGCTGTTCTGCCATCCTCTTGGGCATCTTAGATCAGTAGCATTACAGCAGTGCCAAACATCCAGAGAAACTTGCACTGCAACAGCAATCTGTCCCCTTTTTTGCATTTCAGTTTCTTAGACTGAGAGTGCAAAATTTGCTTCACTTTAAAAAAAAAAAATGTAATTCAAGAGGGTAATACCTAAGGAAATACCAATTTCATCATGACCTGTACTGCAGTTGTAAGACCTGACACCTGAATCCCTCCTAAAACCCTCTTCTCCCTGCTGACTCGGTGGTGATGATACCTCTTGCTCACAGCAATCATAACACTTATTCTAATAGACAAGCTCTTGCACAGTTTTCATGTCAGTTTTCGAAAGGCTTCACTTCGTTTTGTAATGTGTTGCATTTATCTGGAAGAGAAAAGTCAATTTGCCACAATCTGGATGTGCATGAACCCTTCTTCAAGTAGATTATAAATAATTTGTTTTACATATTTAACCTATATATTTTTTCTTTGGGATGGGAATCAAGAATCGGTACTGTGGAACTTGAACCAACCAAAAGGTATTTCTTGAGATATTTCATTGATTAGGGGTGTATGAATCACTGTATAAAATTTCATAACAAGTCATCAACTAGTTGTTGAGATATTTCAGTTCAGGACAGACTGACCAGCATGGCCATCTCAAGAGCCGTGCTGCTAGCATGACTAAAAATAAATTTGTGCTCTCCAGTGGACAAAGTATCCAATGATGAAACACTTTCTGAACTGCCTCAGTTAAAAGGTGACAAGCTAATAACAGCTGCTGTATTGGTCTGGCCAATTTATCTGTCAGACTGCTGTCTAAATAGCCAATGTGTTTTACAAAAGATTGATTGGTGTATCTTTGATGGAGTTTGGGACTCATCTTTGGCTTTCAACTCTCATCCCTAATTTAGCCAAGCACAATTATCAGACGGTGTGCTACAGTGTTCCTGTTTACTTAAAAGTTAAAGTTAAGAATGTAATTATTACACTGTTAAAGCTATAATTTCCAGAAAACAATCCAGGTCAAACTTATTACACATATTATTGGGAATGGGCCTAGCATCAGCAAATTAGATTTTTCTGCTGGTTACATAATTAAAAAAAAGTTTTCAGTCTTTTTCATTGATAGATTTATATACATATGTAGGGGCACTTGAAATACATCTTTTAATTATTGTTTTAGTAAAAACAAACAACATGTATGCCATGTGCGAGTAAACGTCACAGTAGATGTAAATGTATGAAAACTAATCCACTTCAATCATGTCATCGACTGTTTTGCCGTAGTGACATTTTAGTGGAAATCTTCTTGTCCATACAGGAAATAGTATCCAATTCACATAGCAGAGGCCAGTGGCTCTCAAACTTTTTTCAATAAACCACTCCCTGAAATATTTTTTCAGCCAAGTACCCCCTGACCTTTGTAAAACATTTTGGTAGGCAAAAAAAGATGTCCATATAAAGAGGTACAATACAGCGCTGCACCATCAGTGTCAGCTTGTTGAGGTAAATCCATTAAACCACATGTTTGTGTTTTGTTGGGACTGTTTTTACTTTCTTTCTCACATATTTCTTCATTTTTTTTCCAGCTGTTTCACTGCTACATTTCTGCCACTGTTTTGATTTTTTGTCTCATTCAACTCTGTTCCCTCTCACAGTGAATGCTATTGCACTGAAAATAGTAATAATGAATATAAAATGTGGTTTAGTCAAACTTCTACATTTTTATTGAACTTATAGAATAGTTATTTTAGGAATCATGCATGACTGATATTGTTTAAAGTAGCGTTGTCAAAACGGTCTCAAATACTTGCATGCAGTACTACAAAGTACCCCCAGAGATACTAGTACCTTCTTATAAGATACATAGGAGACCTGAATTGACCAAGTCTCAAAGCCAGTTGGACATCTGATAAAATACCTCTGTGGCAGCTTGTGTTTGACAGTTCAGAGAGGTCAAACTTTAAATGAGTTGCTTGGTCAATCTGATACAATGTAAAAAAAACACACAGGGATAACCACCCCAGTATAGTTCTGCCTGCTTTTGGGGATGCATCCATCGCATCAGCACCCCATTTTAGTCGCAGTGGAGGTTGTCCAGTTTTCTAAACTGCAAGTCAGTGCTGCTGCATACAGATGGTGGTGCAGTTTAATGAGGGAGAGACCTTATATCATGCATATATGAGTCCCCTACTCACAAACCACGAGAAATAACTAAAGCTGACACATTTGAATGAAAAAGTTTAAATAAAATATTCGAGGTAGCACATGTTGGAGAAAAAAAAGAGTAAGGAAACAGGAAAGTCAAAAGCTTCTGTAATTACTACACTTTTGTCATCTAATGAGCTGTAAATATGACATGTAGGATATACTATGACACATTCCCCTAATTAACAGTCAAGATTTGCTTCTTAATTAGATATAAACCTTTTAGCATCCTGTAATATTTTTAGACTTAACATCATTTCTTTGGGGTCCTTTGTGACAGGTTCAGGTTGGAAGAAGCGAATATTGGGATTTGGTATCACTTTTTTTTTTTTTTTGTAGGTTTCAGTAGTCTCTTTTCCAGGAAAGTACATGGGAAGCAAATTCATGAATATATTTTCAATGTGCCTCTCTGCATATTTATAGTCATTTAAGCTGAGTTTTGCAGGGGGGCAATACAATTAATCAAATCCATCATTTTATTACTGTGGACAGACATGAAAATATTAATTAGCTGGGTGTTATAATTTTGTGAAACTAATTATATAGAAAGAACATGGTTTTTCAGTCTATTTGGTATGATAAGAGGTAAAACCCTGTCTGCTTCTGCTCAGCTAGTTCAGGGTAATTTTGGAGCATTATGGAGAAACTCAAATCGAGTGAGATTAAAAAATCATTATCACTGTTTAATGAACATCCATTGTCATCCTGTGATTTTAATATTTATACATTGCAACAGTAATAAACAAACACTAAGAAGATTACAGATTATTATTTTTCTCTATTTTGTCGCCTTGTCTAACAGACCATGTTATACTGTATGCTCGTGACTGCTGATGGCTTGACCTTATTGAATAAATTATACAATGGAATGTAAAAATGAAGCTGCACATCATGTCTACGCACAAATCTGCTGTGTTTGTGACTAACTTGCTTCCAATAATAAAAAAGAAGAGTGATAATCACGTTGGTGAGTGAGCCGATAGCAGTAATGAAATGGAAATGTTGCAGCAGCTGAGCTACAAATAATATTAGAAAGTAATGATAATTGGAAGTTTTAAGTGAAATAATTTATCATAGACTTTTAACATGTTTTAAAGCTCTGAAGAAAAGTCTGTCCCTGAAACAGAATTGACATGTCATGTAGATGTTAGTGGACTGTTCAGTTGACAAGAGAGTTAAATTCTTAATCTGTGATGACACTGAGAGATGGCCTGGGGCTTTATCAGGAACAATTAGAGTGAGACTGTTTTTTTTTTTTTTTTAATTCGATTAACAACTTTGAAATGAGCGCAGCAGAAAGCACATTTTCACAAATCCAGAGTTAACATACCAAGATAAATTGCTTAAACTGCATGTGAATGATGTATTTAGAGAGTTTTTTTTTTCCAGTTTTAATATTGCTTTGCTTTGAAAGAATCTGTAAATAATTTCAACAAAGCAGCATGCTACTGTATGGACTTTGAATTAATGTTCATTATTTTCAGTAGCAGCAGTGGCCAGTGAAGTCGGCAGCATCCCTCTTCACCACACACAATTCATGTCATTGTCTGTCGCAAACATTCAAGTTTAAAACATATGCGTTATCCAAGGCTCTATAGCAATAAAATAAACAGGAATATGAGGAGGATGATAAAGCAGTCTTTATCCTAAATGTACCGTATTATGATCAGCCATTCTCTGTGTGGAGCCGTGCATCCTAAGCATCTCAGCTTCAGCACAGTTTCAAACAAATTACTGTCTTTATTCAACAGTTTTTAGTTCTGTGCACTTACTGTAAAGACGAAACCCTTGCTGAGTGACAGTGAGCTGGAAATTAAATTGTAGGCATGAGTTAAACTTTGAATTGTTAATTACAGCCACTTAGACCTGTGCTCAGCAGGTCAGCATACAGTATTTGAATCTAATCAAATATGAAACATGACAAGAAACCTCTATAAAAAATGTAATAGCGCTAGGTAGACGCTTTTTTATTTTTTTCTGTGATACTCAGCTTTGTTTGAAAAGTTCTTATGACATTTTTGTCTGTTAGGATGTTCACTTTGACATTAGGTGATGCAGAATCAGAAATTGGAAGCGGTGTGTGTGATGCAGGCTGTCTTGAGTTTGGGAAAGCTTGAAAAAAGAAAGTCCCACCTAACAGCATCATTCCCCATTGCGTGGCCGATTCTCTCTCGAAAGATAATGAATCGATGCAGAAAAGTCGATCAAAAATTTAAAACATGATAATCAACATTGTGATCGCCTGTGAGAATTTTATAAGATCCGGCCTCTGTTGTTCATGTAGCTAAACCAATCGGATGGTGAAAGGTAATAAAAGGACTTAAACGTGTTGATGTGAAAAAGTTGCATAACCACTGGATTAAAATAGGTCTAAAGTATATAGACAAAATCAAATATCACAGTATTTTGGACGATATACCATTATTGATTTTGTGACAGTATTCAAGGAATGACTATTGGCGCTTTCAAAATAATAACACAATGAGATTTTTGATAAATAATCATCCAGACATGAGTGTTGAAGAGTGGAGACATGAATGATTCCCAGTAATCATGACTGGAAACTGATCGGTCAGCATTGGCATGTCTTTACATTGAACACAAGTTGGTTAGCATCACACCATGCATTTATCCCTCAAGCTGGTGCACAGCCATCATAACGCATTAGTCCGAGAATAGCTCATCACCAGGACGGTTTGTTGTTCCCTTCAGTAAAGCACTTTGTGTTGTAATGTCAACTGATAGCATGTTAATGAAGGGTGTTAAACACTGATACAGCTGTTTTTCCAGAGTTGACACAGTGCTGCCTCCGACTCTGCATCTCAGGCAGGAGTGCTGTCAGTGCTACTCCTCCTTTTTTATCACTACCGCCTGAGTTGACAATTTAACTTTTCTGACTTGGCTCTTAGTGTGACCATAGCAACGACTAGATCCATACTGGGGAAAACTACTACTTCTGTTACTGCTGTGCTGACATAGAAGTACCCTGCAATATATGACACTACTTCACCAGTGCAGCTCTAAAGTCTCAGTAAAATACACCAGCCTTTGGGAAATATCACTTTGAAAGTTGAATTTCTTGTATGTGCCAATCATGTTTTTTTCACTGAGGACATTTTGACATGTCACAGTAGGAAAAACACAGGTGTATATAATAAAAGGAATGATGGCTGAATTCCATTTTGCTGCTTCAGTTTCAGGGTCATGCTGTTGAGCATGCTGTCTCACTGTTATACTGTCATGGCTGTCATGCAATATTAATCATCAAAACTTGTTAAATAAAATACAAGCATCAACATAAATTTTAAATTGACATCGCCTGACAGTCAAAATCAAGAACACCAACAATGTGATGTGGTGTAGCTGGTGGTACCCACTCACTGTGTTACAGCATCTTCACCTTTTAATGTCTCCATGACAGTCCTCTTCAGCCCTTCTACTGTATATTCATTCACTCATCTTTTGAGGTTTTATGCTTGCATTGTAACTTGGAGTGGAGGATGGGGGCTGCTTCAGATTGCAATAATAAACACACCGAACAGGCTGCCAAGTCTATGCCAGAGACTAGCACTTAAAATTAATATTTTTTACATTGAAATCACAACCTTCAAAATCACGAGTGCTGTGATTTTATTATAGACGCCTTAACAAGCTGTAACAACGTACAGTTAAACTGTTAACTGCTGACCGTCTTTTTCGCTGCTTATGAAGACATGGACAAGACACAAATTGTAAACTCCTCATAGACTGAATAATGTTGTCTTGAATGTGTGTAAGTAGGTATGGTAGATTGACCAAGAGTGTGGGAGTGACTGTGGGAGCGCCTGCTGTTTGGGTCTGTCATTAACTCATCTGTACAGTATACTGCCTGTCAGGGTTGCCAGCTGACACTGAGAGAAGGGTTTCTCTTACCATAGCCTCTTAAATGAAACAAATTTTATTCAATGCTGTAAATTCTTATGTTCAAACGTCTATGTTCAGAGACTTCTAGTTTGAGATTTTATTTTGAAGTTACGTGTTTGTCTCTGCTCGCTGTTCTCCTGCTCACTCTGCTGTTTCTGCCACCATTGATGAAAACATGATGACATGTCACTCGACTCTCTTTCTGTGTGTCATGATGTTGCGCTGTCTTGTTGATGTTAAGTGTATTGATTATACTGTTATATTGTTGTACTGTTGTTAGCTTGCCCTGTGTTGAGCACATCTAACTGTGACTGCAATAGTTGTTTAGTCAGTTGATTAGTATTCACAAAGTATGCAGATGTCATTTTACAATCTTTAAATACATTTAGGTAATGCTGGCTATTAGAGCCACAATGATTGATCAATTATTAGTTGATCATTAAATTAATCACCATCTGTTTTGGTCATCGATTGATTGGGTTGAGTCGTTTTTAAAGAAAGCTGATTTCAGCTTGGTTGTGGTCTGAGCAAGGCCACTGGAAGTATAGGTCATAGTGTCACCTACTTGCAACAGGAAATTACAGGCCCTATACTCTTACAAATTGCTCCCAGCAGGTAAACAAGATCCACCTCGTTTGTGGTCAGCAAAGTCTTAAGACCTTGATGATGCTGTACAACGAGGCTTGTCAGTTGTCATCAAATGGCATCACCATGATGATGCTTTATTTGCCAGGAAGACAAGTTGAATGTACAGCGTGACAGGTATAGTTTTCACCTCATCAGTCACAAAACTTCCCAGGTGTGTAGTTGTGTAGTCAAAATGAAGGCCAGCTTCGAAGATGGGTATCAATCTGACCCATGAGCTTTGTATGCATTAGCTACATAGCTTTATGTGGCCTGTATCTTAATTATTTATCATAAGCATAAACATAACTTAGCCAGCTAGCTGCAGAATTTACACACTGCTGTCTATTTTTGACACTGTTTTGCAGATTAACTCTTTGTGGTTTAGGTAAATAAATTTTATTACATAAGTTTTGCGCTGACATCTCCTCCCAGACAGCAGCAGCTCCTCCTGTCTCCCACATCCACTGTCTTGGAGTGTGTTTGTGAGGAGGGGTGGAGAGCGGTGACAGCCGTTACCAGTAATAAACATTTCAAAATGGAAATGAAGTTATTGGTTACATTTGAAGCAGAAAGTAAAAATGAGGTTGAGACCAAGGCAAGACCGAGACAACATTTAGTATTGTGTACAGTAGGGACTGCACCAGCTGCCTTTGGTACTCTTAATGCTTCTAGGTTACTGAGCAATGTTGCTAGATTGGTTTGGTGTTTTCCAGCCCAAGAAATACCCCAAATCTGCTCAGAGTGATTAAAAAATGGCCAATTAATTTGATAATAAGCAGTCCAAATGAATTCATAAACAACAGCAATATTATTGCAGTTAATAACATTTCCATTTCTGCCTTAAAAAATAAAGAAACAACATAAAATAATAGATTTTATCTAACTCTGTCAACTGCAACAAGCTTTGACAGTATGCTCCCACACCTCATCCTCTCAACAGAATAAATTAGATTTGTGTCATATCAAAGTTGTACTGCGTGACTGGATGTGTTTGCATAACTAAAGAGTGCAATTTATTAATATATTTTTAATATACTGCAATTGTTAATTATTTAAAAACCAGCCCAAATTCTGTCCACTCTCTCAATCCCATTCTAACCTGCACAGTGCAACCCAAAACAAGCCCAACCGTCCAGTCTGGCAACACTGTTACTGGGCCTACTCACTCACACCTTTCTCTCTCTCTCTCTCTATCTCTCTTTTTGTCTTCAATCAGTGAGAGAGGCTACTATATCTTTCTGAGCCTATGCATATGCCATTCTCTTTGTTCTTTACATGGGAGATTGTATGTAACTTCATTGCAATTTAATTCAAATTGTTTTAATATCTTAAAAAGTATCTGAATACACTGTCTTCACTATGATGATTGCTATACAGAGGCGACAGTCCTTTTTTCTCTGAAGGCGTCGGGGATTGGAGGTGCCTTAACCTACTCAGTATGTAGAAGGGAGTGATTGGCCTAAAAAGTTTGGGAACTGTTGGTGTACAGTATCTGCTAAAGTAGTGGCAGTAGAAATAAACTTTCTTTGTTAAGTCATTTAAAATTATAATCCGCAACATTTTCCTAAAGAAAACAATATGACATAATTACTTTCAATCATCACTTATGATCCACTAGAAGTATGTAATAGTGGCTGCATGTGCAGAGACCCTGCCTGTATTTCCTTCTTTTTTCTAATTGTTTTGCTGTGCTCAGGGTGACCAAAGCGTTGGTATTTAACATCCTGATTTGTTTATGAACAGCTTGGACAGTGTAGGATATAGTGACCTGACTTGGGAAGGAATGACATCTTAGGTGCATCTCAGATGATGCTCTTATTACCCTAGAAGGTGCTGTAATGCACATGCATGTAGGCATTGGTAGCTTATTGTTGATGCATTTTTAGTACTTTAAACAATTACTGCACAAATTTGCTTTTGTGGTAGTGCTTTCAAGCTAAAACTACATTTTGAATCCTCTCAAATTTATTGCTGCTGTGGCAGAGAAATTAAACTTAATTGTCGATCAGTGAACCTTTATCATGCCTCTTTATCGGGACCAGTGGGAAGAAGAAATTCTTCACTTTCATTCAGACAGTGAAGCTTTAATGGGAGCTTTTATTAACTTCCATTTTGCATGAACTTTGCTTTTATTTTTTATAATGGATTTGAACTTGGCTTCCTGTTTATGCGAGATGGATAGTTTGATGAAAAAGGAAATGTTATGGACAGAGAAAATGTGTTTGACTGGTAATGCCCTCCTTCTTTGTTTCCTGCCTCACCCAATGTTTCCTATAAAAGCCCACAGATTCCATTTTAGTTTTGTTAGATGATTATGAGCTGCGCAACAACGCATTCACTTTTCGGGGCCTGGGGTGAAACTGACCCTGTGTCACCCCCCTACCCTGAACCATTTCCATAGTAACTCAGAGGAAGGGAGTTTGCAGCAGTTTGCCACAAAGATCTCTCTGCATGGGCTAGTGCATGTCGTCAACAATGGATCCTCTCGAGTCCAGCGTCGCCTCTGGACCTTTGCTTTCATTGTGTGTCTCACCGTCTTCATCTACCACAGCATTAGCGGGATCGTAGTCTACTTCCAGTTCCCTCATATCACCAAACTCGAAGAAAAGGTGGCGTCAGAGAAAACCTTCCCTGCCTTTACATTCTGTAATTTAAATCCTCTTAGAAAGTCTACACTCACTGCCTGTGACATAGAACATCTGAGAGAGATCTGGCATATACCTGCAGAGCATACAGAGAACATCACAAGTCTTATGTATGAGGTGAATGGGGAAAGTTTCAAATACCTCAATGGGACCAAAGCAGAGCTACCATGCTGCGGCCACTGTGACTGGAAAAGGCTGTACGACCGTTCAGCTCACCGCCTGTGGGACATGGTGAAGTCTTGTCGCTTTAAGAAGGCCCACTGCACGGCTGAAGACTTTGAGTCTGTGAGTAATTTTCTCGCTTGCCTTTGAACTTAATCCTTTCAGCAGAGGTTTTGGCCTTAAGGCTCTCACAGTTGTATGGGAGATATGAATAAACCAAGAAATATGCATAGAAACCACAGTGTATTGAAGAATCAAAGACTTCCCCCACGATTTTTTTTTTACCTGGTTTCAGAGTGTGATTGGTTTCATAGGAGATGGACAATTGAGTTATATATATAGTTCTTTTCTTCCAGTATACAGGATGTGCACATTGCCTCATTTTGGACAAGATCACTGGGAACTATTTCATCTGTGAAGACAGTAACTAGACATCAAAGCAAAAACCTTTTTCTGTTTGATGTCCGTGTCTACTGTAGTATTTCTGCACCAATTCATTGTATGTTTGGCTAGTGGTCTCACACCTGACTACTGGCGCATTCTGTAAAATGCATTTTTACATGATTTTAGTTTATTCTGGCATATCATAGTTTTTTGGGTAAATTCATTGAAAAGAAAAGATTAACCAAGCCTTGTTTTTCATGCAGTCTGTGGTGGGCAATGTCCCTGATAGTTATCAAACAGGTTCACCAGCCTGGGAGTGTGCAGTCACTGAAATGCCTCTCTATTTCCAGTGCATTTGCATTTTAGTGAGGGTTGAACATGTAGAGAGAGATACGATGAGTGTGGTTAATTGTATATTCTTCTGGATTTACTGAGGTTCATGCACTCAGCTAGGGACAGTTTAGCATGAAAAATTATCCATGTCGAAAAATCAGTTGCAGATTTGTAAGTATACAAAAGGAAAGCTGTTGTGAGGAGGAGACATTTTTATTCAACCCCAGAAAAAGTGTGAACACAAAAGCATGCAAGGGAGTTTAACTGAATTAGCTTAAAAAAAAACAACAACTCAGCAGTGTGCTGTGTGATTTGCTGTTGCTTGAGAAACTGGAAAAGATGTAGTGTCAGAAGCTGACTTCACAGTTAATGAAAAAAACAAACAAACATGTACATAACTTAAACATCCACTAAATCTTTCACTCCACAAAAAATAACAGTAGATGGAAACATCAGCTTGTGTTGAGCGATGAGGAGACTTTAACATTTCTCAAATTAATACATCAGACAAGCATAAATGCCATATGTCCACTGTGTTTTCTACATCGTTTTTCATCATTTGAGGCTTGGCTGGTGCTCATTTCAACACATTCTCATACCTACAGAGCAGAATAGGTCAATTGTCAATTACTCCCAAAACAATATGTATTACTGGTGGAGACTACTGGCAGCGACAGGCAACGGCAACTTTCTTACATAAGTTACATGACCTAACTCACGTGACTCTACACGTGTGGGTTTTGTTGTGAAATGGTTACAGTTAGGTTAGGTTTTGGCACATAAACAAGACGCAGGAACATCTTGAACTTTATCTACATTTTTTCGTGTACAAACTGTATATTTACTGCTGTTAGACAGCTTCACTACTGAACTTGAACCGCTCTGCTCCAATCACTAGCACCTGTCTCAGCTACGCCACCGGCACTCTTTCTTTCCTTTCTATCCTTTGCTCATACACACCCACTGCATGTGCACACACAGCAGTGCTTATACCGCAATCATATGCATCATGCTGATAAAAAAGCAGGAATATTCACATATCCATACTGAAAGAAAACTACAAACTACACAAAAGTTTGACCGCCCATTTGCTGCTGGAAGCTTTGAAATGTGTAGACAATACAGAGCTATATGTAGCCAGATAGACAGATATAGATAGCTAAACAGATGCTTCAGTGTGGTGCGAACATCGCTGTGCGTGATGCTGATGTAAACAAGGCATAAGAGTGAATTCTTATTTGAACCAGTGAATCTTGATTGGCTGAATTGGATTTGCACCATACCCAAGTTTCATTTTAATTTAATATCTGCTATTATTTTGTATTCTAGTGTGTAGTTTGATGTATATTTAAGAAATATTCTCATTAGTTGTGATTTTTTTAATGTGTCTTTCAGTAGAGTAAAAGAAATCCTTGGATGGAAGTGAGCACATTACCTTCAGACTTAAAAGAACAAACTGCAGTTTCAATGGAAGAAGCACTACTGCTTTACTGCGCTTTTATACAAAACTGACCTTTGGTTTCCTTTGTCGAACATGAGAAGAATGTAATATATCTTTTTGCACCAATCGTAGAGGAACATAAAGTAATAGTCTTACAAGAGTATTAACTATGCATGCTTTGTGTTCAGTTGTCCCCCTATTTTCTCAAAAATGAACTAACTCTTTTTCTGGGTGTAAACTTCGGAAGTCATCACTCCTTGCCACAAGAGTTGGGTGGATTATTCTGTGATATTTACAATCTCTTTCTATTTGATTAGAGATCTAAGAGCATCAAGGCAGATTAACTCTGCTCCTATGGTGTAAATAACCCCACCAATCTCTTCACACCCATGGCAGCAACTCACAAGGCATTAAGTTGTGAAGACTTTATCGATAGCTCTTGTGTTTGGGGGTTTAATTAAAACTCTGCTCACTCAGTACGCACTGTCACTGCACTGAGATATCTTCCACAAAAAAAGACCAGGTTTTATCATCGTGTTTGTCACAACCTCGTGTTAATATCTGTTGAATTACAATGTTGGCAAATCATATTGATGACAGGCATATCTTAGAAATATTGCACTAAGAAAAAATGTCACATCTAATATTCTGGCAGCGAGGAAACACTGAAGTCTTGCTAAAGACCCAGTGAGTTGCTGCCTTACTCTCCAAAGTCTAAGACAATAATATGGAAGATTTGTTTTTTACAAGTTTGAACAAGACACTGCTGGCAGCAGATGGTCAAGACTAGTTTTTACATTGATGTGGTGAGGTATCTCCCTCTAGGCTGCCCAGTATAAGGTGGAAAACTTGAAATGATTGGTTTGCTCTAGAATTCACACCTATCTGTGGGCCTGGGGCTAGAGGGAGCATGCTGCTTGACACCTCCCGTATTCCAGTACATGTAGGGAGTTAGCTTCTCTGTCCTTGTGAGCCATGAAAGTGTAATTGACCTCTGGATTGTTAATGTAAATTACCATTCTATTCATGAAGGCAGTCATATGAATATGTGGATAATAAATGCTGCATCACACAACATGTCTGTGTCTCAGAAGTAGGGCTGCCCCTGACTAAAGATTTTCCTTCCTTAGTAGTAGACCATAAGTCTACTACTTGTGCACATATATGGTATTAATTTAATCATTTAAAGCTACTATAAGGAAGTAACAGTAATTACCACAATATATAATGTTATATATAAGATTATCTAAATAAAATTCCCCTCCCGCTTCTTTTTAATTAATTAATGTACTACTCACTCGATTTCACAGAGATTCTGATGCAGTGGCAGGAATTAAGAAAACTATATAGAAAAAGAAAAGAAAATTGCCAACTAATTTAATAATCGATTGATAGATTTTAGTTTTTTGTTTACAGTCAAAATTCTCAGATTCCAGCTTCTAAAATTTGAGTATTTTCTGATTTATTTACTCCTCTTTGACAGAAAGGTGAATATTTTTGGATAGTGGGCAAAACAAGCCATTTGAAGATGTCATTTTGAGCTCTGGGCAAACATCAATCAACCTTTGTTCACCATTTTCTGACATTTTCTAGACCAAACAACTAATTGATTAAACGAGAGAGTAATCAACAAATCATTCGACGGTGACGATAATCATTAGTTGCAGCCCTACTGCACTGTATATTTAGAATAGAGTAAAGTTTCCGTCAACAGTCCAAACTGTCTTCCCAATCTCAACTCACTACCATCAGATCTTTTCCTATTTGGTTATCAAGCATTACAGACTGCCATTTTTGTGTTGTCTGTACTCTGCTGATGTCATGTTATATCTTGATGTCTGATGTTGCATCTTGATGTCTGAAACTGCTGCCTAGGTGACGTGGCGGTGAATCACTCTACAGTACAATAAATCTGGTATGGAATTCTGATCGGGCTCCCAGTTCAGTGAACACTGGGTCACTGCTGAGTTATTAATGACCTGTGACACAATTTCGAAGTGTGGCAGAGCAAAGATCAGGAGGGAGGAGATGAATGATCAAATCCACCACCTGGGGTTTTTCACTTCTAAGAAATATGAAACGCCAGGAAATGTGATTTAGTATGGATTTAATTACTTCCAATGAGGCACACAGGTGTGCCACTGCAAGAAAATCTTAGTAAGTCCTGTCCCAAATTTAGTTAAAATTTGGGACAGGACTTACTAAGATTTCTTCCAGGGAAGAACAAATGGAAAGTGGCTTTGAGGTGCTATATGTGGTGTTACATTAAAAATCATATATTTTACAGTGTACAGACCTTTACACACCAACAGCAACACGACGAGGCAATCTCAAAGACAGCTTGAGTCATCAGGCTGTTTTGGCTTTGTTGATATTAATATTTTGTCACCCACAGAGCCCAAATGCAGAACTCCTGTGCAGGACATTGAACTCGTGATGAAGTGACAGCACTAACATAGCTGCCTGTTACTAATTACCATACCATGATCATAAAAACTTGACTTCTTGTAGGTTGCTTTTATAAAAAATAATATAGTCTCCTACTGCATTAATCACACACTTTGTTTCAGGTAATTTACAGATTTTTCATTTGAATCAAGTTTTAACTAGATTCACATGCAGCTTAGCCTATTATGCTCTCATCTTACCTGGAGAACCTTGCAGTAAAAATGTCTTTTGTGCAATCATATATTTTGTACAACAGCACATATTATAATCGGACTGTAATATCTGATTCTCTCGTTGCCTGTTTCTGTGTAATCCATGTGTCCAACTTTACCCCTGGGTAAAAAGAAAAGTAATGAATACATTTAAGATGTTGTCATGTAGGGTAAGCATCACTATTTCCTGCTCAGCAAGTATCCATGGCAACTCTAATTCTGCAGGTGGGGCCAGATCAGTGGTGGTAATTGCTTCAAACCGATGCATACTTTTACCAAATTGACCTTTATCAAAACCATGAGCCATATTAATCATCTGTTTAGTCTCCATTTAGGCTGTGTTCTGACTTTGTGGAGTCATATTGATTTATAAAGCCGTCTGGAGGGAGGCACCAGACATCAGCTTTTCAAATAGGGCTCGATGGCGCCATTTCATCCTGTATGTCAGGGTGAATAGATAAGTAAATAAGTTGGTAACATCATAACAGACTTTACTATAAAGGCTTCGCTGTGTCTCACTAGGTTATACAGGATCCAGGGACTTCAAATGGTGGGTTCACTTTTCATCTTTTTTTCTGAGACATTGTCAGCTCAGAAGAAGGTTGAGTCATCTGGGATTTTATAAGGACGTTAGAAACATAATGTGCCTGGCCAGCTATATTCTTGTAGACATACACATTATTATTACTGATTTTACAGAATTAAAGGTGCCGTATAGTAGAGGTGCAAAAACATATCGATACACTTTGCTAAATTATGTTTTGTGATCCTGTATTGATTCTCAAATACTGTATTGTGATTTCATTAAACGTGCAAAGATTGGTGGTAGTGCTTCTCTTTGTACCTCTCTTTGTAACTTTTTTAACTCAGACTTTATACATATAGTGGTGTGTCCTTTATGCTGACAGTTTTCCTTAAATTAGATTTTAAAAAATAGCAATATAACCCTGCGTGAAGTACTGCAGTATATCACAATAAGGACTGTAACCCAGCGGCTGCCAGTTTTGCTCTTGTGTCTAGAGGAGAACCTCAGACCCACAAGAGATTTCACAAGAGTGGTAATTTTAACCCAAACTATGATATTTCTCTAACCACACCCAAGTGTTTAATGTCCCTAAACCCACCTAAATGAAGCTTTGTTACATTATAAAACATAATTAATTTGTACTATGTGCGAGATGAACAAACAAACGTACAAATCTTGCAAGTTTAACAAATCTTGGGTTCCCTTCTAGACTTGACTGTTTCCAGTGGAGACTCCTAAAACTCAGATCAAACTGTCAACAGTGATTGCCTGCTTGCCCGGGGCAGGTAAAATGCCGTGTCAGGCTAGTAAATCGTCTAACGGATTTGCCCAACTGGCAAGTGGTGAAAAAACAAAAAAACAAAAAAACAAACAAAAATGTTAAACTACTAAACCATTTTGATACCCGATTAATGGTTGTTTGCTCACTTATCTCTTTACATTTTGGACTGACAAAACAAGACATTTAAAGACATCAGCTTGGGAAAACTGGAATGGGTGTTGCAGGCCCTGGTTAAACATGACAATTAACTATTAGATAATTGTTAATAAATAAAACAGTCTGTACAGGGGCTAGTAAAACTTGACCTTCAGCAAATAGATTTCTGACCTACTTGCCTAACTGTGCGATTGAAACATTGAACCCTGCAGAGAATATGTAATATGCTGCTGTGGAAGTAAAGCTTTAATTGAGTGGGTAGAAAACATTTGGTATTGTTTGGTATAAGCAAGATTTTTATGTTTTTAATAATAACAATTAATCGATTAATTGATTGTTTGTTACCAATGATTAATTAAGGAAAGTGCTTACAATTTGCAGACCTAGTTACTGCATCACTTACTTCTCACCTAATATATTTATAGAAACATATTTTAGTGCACTGTTTAGCAGTAATATGATAAAGTTAGTCACCAGGCTGCCATGTTGAAGACAGATGCTGGGAAGACCGAGAGGGACTGTTTTGTTTTTGAAATGCAGAGTGGAGGAACCGTACAGTCAGAAAATCACATTTTTGTAGAAAAGATGACAGTCAAACCAGCTCATTATTTATCACTTTTTGATGCATCTGGAAGATCTTTACCCATTTATATGAAAACTGTGTTTTTCTTTGTCTGGTGCTTAACAATCTTTGTGTTCATTCACAGCTTCAAACGCCTTTATCTTCATGTTATTGAGTCCACCTTCTCTCTTCTCTGACTGACTTATTCACTGCTCGTGCTCCAGAAATAGACGGCTCGATGATTGAACAATATTTTTCATGTCATTCGTGTATTCATCTAGTTTGTATGCTCTTCAAGCTGCTACATTCATTCAAAGCTTAACACTAACTTTGCAATTGGCCTGTAACTATGTTGTTTAATTGCTTAACATGAATCACTGTTTTGCGTTACACAGCTCATTGGACGTTCTAATTTAGTAATTTGGGTTTTTCGGGAGATGCATGTTCTCAAAAGCTCAAAGCAGACCATCTGACATCCACTGCTCTTCTCTGTGTATAATTAGATTCAAATCCTGTTCTCTGATCGTTGACAACGCATTATCCTCTATGTCAGACCCACAAGCACCATTAGGGTGAGTGGCCCTGCTTCATTTGCCTGTCTTTTTTTTCCTCGTCTTTAGCTGTGACCCTAAAGCTGTTTGCTAAGCAGAGGAACCGAGAAAAGATTCACTTAGATGAAATGACAGGCTAATAGCGTTTAATGAGCTGTTTTGGCATGATGTCGTCCTCCTGAGCTTGTTTGCCGAGCAAGGCTATCTGACACTGCTCATCTGCAACCTCCAACTGTGTGTGTTTGTATCTCGAGCATGCATCTGTGGCTTTGTGTGCGTGCGTGCATTTATCTATGTTTTTGTGTGTGTGTGTGTGGCTCTGATCTGAGAGGGACAGGCTGACACAACTAATGGAGAGAGATATACAGTGTAGACCTGGCAGTGCACAAGAGGCTTTCAGCTTCTTAGCCTTGATTCAGAGATTCAGGAAGAGTGATGGTCTTAGAAGACCCCAACTATCCTAAAATGAGTGGCAGGATAAGAGCTCTAGATGTCTTTCTAAGAGGAAAGACGTGATTTGAGCGAGATGGTTATTAACCAAGATGAGAAGCAGACCTCCCACACATGTCCCAGCAAAAGCCCAGCAAGAGCCCTGAGGTCTCTATACTTGGATATGCATATGAGAACTTCTGAAAGATCCACTTCTTAGCTGAAAGGGATACTCTGAGATTTTTCACAAAGGCACAACTACTGTACAGTTGTGTTGCACAGTATACCAATATTTAGGTTATTTTTGTCAAGAATGGTTTGGTATTCGAATTTCCCAGTGATTGATACTTGTTGTGTGCGTCGGTATTTGTGTGTTCACTCAAAAAGTTAAGCAAATGTTCATGTCGCACAGCTCCGAGGGTGTGTGTCCACGTTCAGGAGGACAATTATTGTCATAGCTGATTAACTGGCCGATTATTTTCTTGATTAATCGAGCAATAGTTTTTTAAAACAGAAGACAGTGAAAAATATCAGTCCAAGTTTACCAAAGCCTACGATGCGTCCTCAAATGTCTTGTTTTACTCAGGATATTCAATTTACTGTCACAGATGAGTAAAGAAAACTCAAATTTAATCAGAGAATTTTTACTTTTTCTTCTTAAAAAAGTACTCAAACCATTAACCATTAATTGATTATCAAAATAGTTGGTGATTAATTTAATATTCAATTAATAATCAGTTAATAAATCAGTTGTTGCAGCTCTAGTGTTCAGTTCAGGCTCTGACTGAACTGCATACTCATGACTGCAGTTCTGTTATTTCCCTCCAGTCTCTCTTCTTTTTCCCCTCTCCTCTGTGTGTGTCTACATGTTCATGAAGCAGGCCTGGGCGTTATAAAGGTATTATGGTGTACCAGCGCATTAAGAAATCCTAATGGTATGATTTTCAATACCGTTATAAATACAAGTGCTTCTCTTTCTATTAAACTGTAGTGCAAAGCTCACACCACCAGGGGGTCATCCTTTGTACTGCTGCACAACTGAGATGAAAAACATGGCGTCTGGTAGATAAAGTTATAGGACTAATTAGTAAAAAAAAAAAAGTAAAAAGAAAAATGCCTCTGTGCCTGTTTGGGAGTATTTTGAATTTAGTCCCACTGATAAAGGTGAGCCAGCAAACGCTGCAGACTATTGACTGGTCAGAAAAGTGTGTTGTAGTGAGCGTGTAACTTTTAAAGAGAGTTTGAGTGGCAGAAGAACTGTTTGTGGTGGCAGAGAGTGACACTGATTTTTCGCTGAGCAGAGGAAAAGGTGAACAGTGGGGCTGGCAGTAAATGTACAGTGTCTGTTTGAGTTTGTCTTTGAATTACGGCTGCAGTTTTTTAAGACCAATGTAGAGCTCCTGAGTGTTTGTTGTTTCCCAACTGTGGGAGCAGTGTTGCTATGACTCAGCTCCGCCTACATTAGAGTACTACAGTACAGTGGAGTACAGTCAAGTTCAGCTATTTTAAGTTTTACACAGATACTGCCAATACCCCATAAAAATGTAAGGAAGGTATGAAAAAGCCTGTGAAGTAAAGTACATCGGATCAGAACAGAATCAGATGTGACTTGCAGTGTTTATTCCTCAAGAGGCTCTCTTGGGGGCCCCTACCTCGGCTCTTTTCTCCAGAGCTCCTCGGCTCTCAGCAGCTGTCTGTCAGTGGGCGGTGGCTGCCTCTTTGCTCCACATTCAACAAAGACCTGTGACACAGGTGACTTTTTCTGCTCAAGTTGCATATTTTGAACTTTATGCGATGTTGCCTGCCACACTCTGTTATGCCCAAGTTATGTCGGGGTTTCATTTTGGTGTTTCGTAAAGTGGTTAATAGCTACACAGAACAGGCCTACTAGTGCTAGATCCATGTCACTTATAAACTATGGTAGCCCTATGGAGTCAGAACGGCCAGTATAGTGTAGTACTGTAAAATTACATGGGCATTGTCTAGGGCAGGTCTAAAATAAATATTCTATTAACCACTGATTAACAAATTTTCCTCATATGTTTGGAATTAAAGTGAAATAGTTTTAGATAGATTTCATTGTATATTCTGCTGTGTCATGCTTTGTCAACTGGTGTTAATAATCAAAAAATATGACAGATCAGTTGAGGATGCAGTTTCCTTGTCCTGCACACCACTCTTGACACCTTGACGGGAGGAACGCTTTCAGTCCATTGATTTAAGCTCTGCCTTTAATACCTTTGTGCCAACAAAGGTATTGGCACAATGGTATTAGTCAGTTTAAAACTGCTGTTTAAACTCAGAGATTTGCACTTGTCACTCCATCTGTGTTTGGTCGTATGATTTTTTGAACTGGCAGAGTCAGAACAGTGAGGTTGGGAGGAAATCATTCATCCACTATCATCCTTAACACAGGCACACCACAGGCATGTTGCCTTTGTCCTTTATCCTGAGGTACTCTATAGTACTGTACTCGATTTGACAGATGACACAACAGTGATTTGTCTGACCTGTGACAACAATATGGAGCAAAATAGCACAGAGGTGAGAGAACTTTCACTGTGGTGCAGAGATAACAATTTATCCTTAAGTGCAGACAAAACCAAATGGATTATTATTGATTTTAAGGAGCAGAATGTGAACCACTCACCATTATGGGCGAACAATTGAGGGTACAGCTGTTGAGACTGTGACTGGTTTGAAATTCCTACAAATGCAGATCTCCAGCTGTCTTACTTGGTCGGAAAACTGTTTACATTCTAAGCGGAGCTCAGCAAAGGCTTTACTTGTCCTGATGTCTTTAAAATTTTGTCATATTTGCATACACTGTAGTTTGCTCTGCAGATGTTTCACATAAAACTACTGTAATTTGAAGAGTTATGATAACAGGCTTACTCACCCCATCCTACCCTGATATGGCCCTCATGCAAAACTCTACCTAAAGGACTGCATAATAATTGTTGATTATAGTGTTTACAAAAGAAATGTTGTTGGAGAATGTTCAGTCGAAGGATAAAGATGGACAGACTCTTAATTTGACCTTAAAGACTATAAACATACAATTTTCAGCCAGACTCTGCACAGTTAAAGAACAAAAGTGAGACGGTGAGTGGCAACACACTGGTAAAAGTTTCAGCCTCTGAGAAACCATTTGAGTAACAACCATACTCTGTTTGAAGCACATGCAAAAAGCATTCAGCATAATGTGAAATTCAGTCCTGGAAAAGACAAGGAATAGTTACAGCAAACATTTCAGCACTCTATATTAATGGATTTCTTATATAAAGTAAACATTTACTGATAAAGCTTGAAGTGCTCTGGACCTCACTCAACAGCCACCCTCAGCATTACAATTGTGTGTGTGTGTGTGAATATGTGTACACACACACACACACACACACACACACACACACACACACACACACACACACACGTATGTAATAATGCAGTGTTGGTATTTTATATTAGCTTATCTGCTGGGGTAATTCTGTTTGTCATGCAATCAAGGAAGTCTAGCATACCTAAATGTTACAGAAAGGTATGCTCCCTGCTTGAAATTAATTTCCACGACCACAGTGAACTTTGAATTTAATAAGCTATTATCACATAATCTGTATTATAGTTAAATGCAATAACTACTGCAGACGCACATTCACAAAAGGAAAGCCTAATGAGGTTTGCACGACTTATTGTCTGTCTTGCAGTCAGCTTCATTTATAGCCATGCTAAATTGATTTGGAAAATATTATTAAACCTACTGAACCGTCCTTTCTCTAATTATTACAGAGCAACCTCAACATTTATATTACTATATATATATACACACACCGCGAAGCTGTTTCATTCTGCAACCCAAACTAAACCGTTTGAGCCCCTCTCTCTCATGTCTGTGCTGCTGCATGCCCAGAATGTTAAACTGCTGAAGAATACAGCCTATTTCTAAGGCTTCCTCCCTCTTCCCTTGTGTTTAAACTGGAAAATCACCATACACCCACCTTTGGTTGGTGTTTAGGTGTGTGTTGAGCAGCTAAAGGGATAGAGTCCTAACAGCTAAAGCATGCAGAGCCATTATGATGTTTTTCCATGCTATTCTTCTTTTGCAAGACTGTTGTAAATATGACCCCCAAAAAGAAGAATTAAGACACTTTGATGCATAGATTAAGCTGATTTATTTGCAGCGTGTTTATTCTTAACATTCTGTCCTGCAGCCTCTTGAGCTTGATGTTTAAAGTGCTGCAAATGTGAGCAAATTCACAAGCTCAGTATAAAAGATACTCAACTGCACTATTCACAGTATAATCTGTCTGTGCTGTTCTGTCAATACAAACCTCCCTATCCAAAAGTCATTATCAACATTAAATGTAAAGCAGGGATGTTAAACTATTTGATCCTGGGCCACATCAGCATTATGGTTTCCCTCAAAGGGTTATCACATTACATAATTGCCTCTGCATTTGATTTTTGATTTTTTTAGTAAAAACCAATAACTACCCTGGGAGCAAAAGTCTTGAGAAAAAGAATGGCAGGCAAGTGTACAACTATTATACAGTTTATTAAAAATTTAAATATTCAAAACACTAGAAGTGATAAAGTCAAAATATTCAGTTTGTATAATCTAAAGCAAGGTTTAAA
Organism: Lutjanus erythropterus; assembly: GCF_056507025.1. NCBI lineage: Eukaryota > Metazoa > Chordata > Actinopteri > Lutjaniformes > Lutjanidae > Lutjanus > Lutjanus erythropterus. The sequence goes on from NC_139324.1 coordinate 36,760,616, forward strand.
ATTTGAAATTGACATTTGTTTAAAAATTAAATTAGAGCTTTTTCTTGGCTGCTGACGTTACTAGCTACAACAACTTGGCAAGAACACCAGTGCTGGAATTTTCTGGGGGGCATATTTTGACAGTATCTGCTGCAATTTAGATGCAGTACTTACATGGTGCAGCATAGGATTGTATTTATTGAGTGAATTATATTCTTTGCAAGCTCTTGCTAATGATTTTAACAATTAAAACTTAGCAGATATACCAGCTGGAGCATTTGTGTCCCTCCATGTTAGTGAGTAGGTTGATTACACCTAAATAGTTAGCAAATTGGATTTACAGAAGTTGTAAAAATACTATACTACAAATAAAGTTGTATGTCATCTAACGGATCACAGAGTAGCCTATAGGGCAATACAGCTTGTGCTTTTTGGGTTAATCCGGTGTAAATGTGCACTGACCCTGTGCTACAAATGAGCCGCTGGTTGCACAAATGCATTAGCATTCCTTACAGACCAGACACAGCATGAATGACATGTGAAAACTATGCCAGCTGACGAGGAACAGATACATGCAGACAACCGTGTAGACTGAAGCGCCACAAAATACAAACACAACTTTTTATTAGAGAAATACTCATGGGTCCTATTTGTGCTAAAGTGGTTTTCTAAGCACCATTCCCTGCAGAGTGGATGAATCCTGTTGATATTTCTCAGGGATAGTTAATAGTACACCGGCCACATGCTAATATGATGATGTCATGATAATATTTACACAGCTAGAGAAGATGTCTTACAACTGTAACATGGTGCAGGTGCATGTGTGAATCCAGCCTGTTTGCCACTGTCCCAGCAGTGGTGGAAACCTAGAGAGGTTGCTAAGTTTGCTATCAGATTTCACTCCTGGTCAGATGATAGACCGATTGTATTTTGTTGCTTTAGTTGAACCAGACTTTGTGTTCATGGTGTGTTGATAATGGCAGATAAGGCACAGGTTGGCTCAGTAATTCAAGGGGATGGACGCTAATTTACACTGAAAGACACTAGCTGTGATTTGTTCCTCTTATCTATATGGATGGCCGTCTGCATGGTGTGCACTATAACTGGCTCTGCTGCCATCATTACCGCTGCTATGGAGACAGGAGGGCGGACAAGGTCTCATCCAAATCCATCAGTGAGTCTGAGTTATTCAGCCCTGCCCTGCTCTGGACAGGCTCATACGTAGAGTTCATACCAAGGGAGGGGCGTGAGGGCTGCTAAATCATTCTACATCAGACGGCAGCTTTAGAAAATCAATGCTTCTTCGTTTTTTCCTGCAGACAGAAGTGCATGGGGTGAGGAGAGGAGGATGCAGAGTGGAGAAGGAATAGTGTGTTTGTGTGTAAAGGGTGGATATCATCTTAATGTTAATGAAGATGGAGGGGTCATGGAGGCATCTGCGGTAAGCAGGAGCCAAGTACAGATAGCCAAGGCCTCATCAGCAGGGGCTACCATGTAGAAATGGTACACACTGGCATCACATCCAGCCACATGCTTCAGAGAGCAGTGCAGTCACAGCTACATGAGTGGGGTCACGCTGAGAAAAGCCTGAACTATGACCTTGGAGCCAGCAGAAAAAGCAACACAGCCTGTTGTGTGGCTTAAAACACCCACCTGTCCACATCTACTAACCAGCTGAAAGGATGAAATGGGAGCCTATGACACTGAGACTAATTCACATATTTTTTTTCTTATTTTCTTTCTTGAATTTGTCCACAAACTTAAATAGCAGGAAAAGACGAGAAACTCAATGTCTGAAACATGAGGTGAACATATAAAAACATCACTTTCATTTTTAAATTAGCTGTACATTCTTGGCATGTATATTCTTTAAGAAAGGGATAATGGTCGCTAATGCTCATTACCATCCCATAAGGTTGTTATGCAATGTAACACTACTCTACTCTGCACTACGCTAGTAAAGAGGAAGAAGAAGAATAGGGCACAATTTGCCAGTGAGAGATATTTCTAGTCCACTCAGCTCGTAGAACCTTTTGGCTCAGCTATGAGACAGAAAGCTAATGTGATGCTAGCAAGATTCAGAGTCAGTAGCATTATGTAGAGTATTTTTGGAGTATGTTTAACAACAAGACTTACTAGCCATCGAGACATTTCATTGTTCCCAAATCAATATCAAGATTTTCAGGAACAAATTATAAACCATGTGTAAAGTCGGCTGTAGTTGGGACTAAACAATGCATCCTCATAACGACAGAATAGGTTGATAGTCATTTACTCCCAAACAACATATGTTACCGGTGGAGACTACAGGCAGCCCCAGGTTTACCAGATGTTAAGTCACATGACATAACTCATGTGCCATTTAACACGTAATTTACATTGTAAAACTGTCACAGTTTGGTTAGGTTTAGGCACAAAACTACTCTGTTAGGGTTAAGAAGAGATTGTGATTTGGGTTAAAATAAATATGTATGTCACGTGATTAAAGTGAGATCACATACAAAATTTTAAGTGTCACTTACAACATTACTAATACAATAATTCTACTTTTACTTTTCACACAGGGCATGAACTCTGGTCTCCTGGGTGAAAGTCCTGTGCTTTTTTAGGCCAGATTTTCTCGCTCCTTCTACTTACCCTGTCATACCTGCTACGTCCACTAGAGGGCACAGCCTAATAATAAACAAACATGTCAGGCAAAAAAAGGTGCATACACTTGGGACAGTTTTTCTGGTGAGGATGGGCTCCACTAAAAGCAGTGTGGAGATGGGTCTGGCTAGGCAAGACAGGCTGCAGCTTAAAGTAGTAAGTTGAATAGTGAATGGGATGTAAGATGATAGCTTATGTAATGCAAAATACCAGCAAGAGGGGCAAAAAACTGTACTTCAGGCAGCTTGTGTGTCACAGTTGCCATCCTGCGGTGATCAGAGGATGAGGCACTTCATTTTCCCAGTGTTGCAATATATTGTAGGCTAAACGGAGGCTTTGACTGCGTCCCTGTTGGTTACTCTTTCCAGTGTATTAATTTAGAACGCTGAATAGACATTTTCATTGGAACTACTTAGTAGGTGTCTGTTATCAGGAGTTAATGGACACTCGGCACACAGCCGATCATAATCAAGTATTCACTGAAACCAAAATGGCAAATTAATGTTGTGAAGGCAGCGTTCCCCAGCCTCCTCTGCAAAGTGAAAATGAAACATCAGAAAATGTAAGACCAAATAAAACACACAAAGACAAAACAAATACACTGGAACTGCATCAGCAGCAAAAACTGTGCACATAAACAGTGTTTGGGAACTGGTCATCATTGTAATATCAGCTCAAACTGCATGTGTGGAAGTTTCAAAGAAGTAGTTTGATTTGAAACAAGAAACCATAAAACATCTGTCAGCTGTCAGGGATGGAAGGGCCATGGGAGGGGACGGGCAGTTTCTAAACAAGTGAAACTGAAGAGTGCATCAGATCTGTTATTGCAGAGTCTGGACCTTTGACAAACAGTCTAAAAAATACTAAAAAATCTTGAAAGCAGTAACACTACTAGAATATTTTATGATTTGTATTTCCCAGACCTCAATTATACATTATTCACTATTCAATGGCCAAGAACTCGCTGCAAAACTTATTAAAAACATTTCAGTTAAATAATAACTCCAATCCACACATTGAGCATTTCTGACAAATAAATTAATTACTTTCAAAAGGTCTCAGTTTGTGGGTATGAAGTAAAGATTAAATCTGAGCATCAAATGTTTTATAAATAAAGCCCACTGAGTGCTTGAAGTTATTTAATTCAAAAGCATGATCCCTGGAAAGGGAAGTGACTCTGTGTCTGAAGTAAGTAAATAGAAATGTAAAAATAGCTGAATAGATTACCAGATTATCTTTAACAAAATACAGTGAAAACATAACGTGTGTCACAAGTTGTACTATACATCCCACAGTTAAAGAAGCAATACATTCCAAGTGCTTGTCCAAAAATAGGTTCTGCAGGTTCTGCAAGTCCTATTTAATATATGATCTATGCCAGACTCAAGGAGGCTCAGGTGGGTTGCAGGAACACTACAGGAGTGCAAGACAAGTGCAACATTGTAGTTTGACAGAAAACTGTCCGTTATAAGCAGATGATCAACTTTGCTTGTTAAAGTCAATGTAAAGCTAAGCCTGTTTGCCTAAAAACAAAAGCCCACTACTCAGAAAATACACACTCTTGGGTTTTATGTTAAGTGACTGCCTGCCTCCTGCCTGCCAGATTCAATTAACATTTTGCCCAGTTTTACCGATATTTTCATCTACTCCTTCTTAAAGATTATTAATGATTTCTTCTGACTCATAAAAAGACACTAACTCATTCTGCAAATGTTCAGCATTAATGTGAACCTGCAAACAATAACATAACACATGTTATGGCCCGGAATGGAGATTTCAAAAGAGAACACCCTGTCTGTAGCATTGTTGTTTGAATGTTTTTAGCATGTTCATAATATACTGCAACTTACTACGAAATTACCACGATATGTCATCAGAGATTTAGGAAACATGCTAAATTGAAATACTCACTTTTCTCACAGCAGTGCTACAGTTGTGACATCCTCTTTTGAAATTTCTATTCTAGGCCAGAATAACTGTTTTAGTTTGCCTATTTCACGTTAATTAGAGTTCAAATTAATGCAGAATGTTCGGTGAATGATTTAGTGTTTGCTTATGAGGCATAAACATGCACTCTTCCTGAAAGAAAATGATTTCAGTTAACAGTTAAATTTAGCAAAATGTTAATGGAGTCTGGCAGGCAGTAAGTCAGGCTGTTTTCAGGATAAGAGGCTGAGCTTTACACCAACAGACAATTAACAGTTATAAACAGCTGGTCAGCTTACAGTTTAGGACTCATTGTCACTTTTCATTGTCAAATTACAATGCTGTGTGTATCTTGCACTTGCGTATTCTTGCAGCCTGCCTGAGCTTTCTCAAGTCTGAGGAGGTGGAGGTGGGGAAATCAAGTTGTCTTAACCATAGATTGTATATCGAATAGATTTCAACCTACAGTCTGTAGCTCCAACTTCTTATTTGGATTGCAGTATTCTTTTTGGATGCATAGTTGCTACGTGTTGCTCCTTTAATGTTAATTTTAATTTACCATGTTAACCTCTGATGACATCTCATGGTCATTTTTATGATTTATTTCAGTAAATATATTCCAGATTTGTCGTTTTAACGGTAGAAGTTCTGAGAAAAGAGTAATTTTGTGTAAGTTTGATGTCTACAAAAAAACAGGCGATAAGACTGATGAAGCCAAACTGTTGGAAAAACTTTCCACCATTACCTGTTCTTTCGGTCCTCCGTGTTATTAGTATCACATCGCTCACCTCGTCTGCCACAGCTCAGCAGTAGATTTATATCCTTGGTTTGGTGCTCAGGCCTTCTCATGTGAGTGAAGGTAGAGACTATAGTCTTAGTAGTAGAGGCAGTAAGCAAGAGAAATAATGGACTGGAAATGGTTTTCTGCATCAGATCATGACTGATGGCACTTATTCACTGAAGAGACAGGCCTCCACTGTGGCTTTCATACTAATTGTTTTTGTTGTTCAGTTGAAATCTTAGAAAAGTTGTAGACTAAAATAACAGAGCCATCATTCAAAATTTTCCGCATGATCCAAAGGAGTGTTTTAGTGCATGAACTTTAATCTAATACAAACACTTTGATCGAGAAGCTGCAGGGATCTGTTTAACTGCCTCTTTTAAGTGATGGTCAGTTGACAGGAGAGTTTCACATGGAGCTACGGTAATTAAACTTACAGCATTTATGTACATATTAAAGTAAACAGACATCCACGATGCCGGCCTCTCAGAGATTTGGAATTTGGAATACATTTGGAAAATATCATGAACACTGTTTGAATATTAAAACCATTCCCCCAGTCGGTATCTTATCTGAGATGTGTTGCAAGTTACTGTATGTATTTTATGCAATTTGTTTTCTTATTTAAAGGTTTGCGCTTCACATCAAGACAAATTTCTGCAATCATTTCCGATATATGAGAGCCTCCTGTAATAGCTCTGCTGTATATTATCTATTGCCAAGAAATTCTGTTATTATTATAAACAATGCAGCATTTGCATTAACTTTTGAAATAGCTTGAGCAGTGATGATCGTTGTATACACCTCCAAAATGGAGGGAGGAGAAAAAACTACTTTATGTGAAGTGTTATTAAACATTCTGATCTTTTTTCCTTTTTATTCCAGTACATAAAATCAAAAGGAGTTGTTTCACAGCTAATTTGCATCAGAAATGGCATGCTTGCATACTGAGTCTTGAAGTCGGTGACCTTCTGAACCCTCAGGGCTTGCATATACAGTGATCGCTTTATTGTAGACGTGTTAATGCATGTTACACAGCCTTTCTCCTGTGACCTTATCACCTCACTTAGATTCCCAAGCTCTTCTGAAAACAGCCCATCTGAAGAGTAATGTGTAATTATCTCAACAAGTAACATTGTCATTGTGTTTTATTCAGTAGCAGAAGCTGTAGCTGGGAGGTAATGCACACTTAATCGGTTATAATTGTATTGATTTTGCATGGAATGCTGCGTACAAATGCTTTTTCTATTATTATTTCTCGTAAGAAACATTCTTATTTTTAACTCTAATGTTTTCATACCACACAACAGTGCACTCATATCTCCAGATTTTCTCCTAAGTGTGTGGAAATTTTGGGGCACCTTATCATGAGTCCTTTAGGCAAATAAGGAATTGCTTTACTGCAGCTTGTTTATGTTGTATAACGCACACATCACTGTGGGTGGGGACCTAGCTAAAGCAAACCTCAAAGGCCACTATCGTAGCTCATCTAGGTGGTTAACAAGCGTGTGCTTGCAGGAAGGGGAAGGCCACCTGGTGTGCAGGGCAGGCAAGGTGTCAGGAGGGGCAAGAGCTCTCAAAATTCAAATACATCTGGACATACTTTCATACAGCAGGATTTAAATATTGGCCTCTTTCCCCATATAGAAAATATTTGTTCATGTTAGCCTGCCACAACTGTAAATGATGATCTGGCTTTGCAAAATAAGTTTAAAAATGATCTCATTTAAAATTGAAATGATCTCACTTGGTAACCTTGCTTGTTTGCTTCCATGACACAATTATTGAGCTGATGACACCCACTAACATCTGGATTTTATCCTCTATGGAAAACGGTACAATTGTCATTCGCTCCCAGGCCAAGGTATTTATCGGCTTCAGCTCGGATCAACAGTGATGGAAACGTGACACTGGGTTGACAGGTGAATTTTTGCCCCCTCAGTGAAGGCTTGTCAACTCTGTCCTTTTTCATACACCTGTGCATCTTGGCTGGACTTTACTTGACCCGGTTTGACTTGGTGTGTCACGCACATTGGCGTTTGCAGTCGCTTGACAGTATTTAGCTGTAACTGTATTTACCTGATGATGAGCTTGTTTTGAGTTAAGTGGCTGTAAAACGATGGATGCACATGTAATTTCCCTTAAATTCTTCAGGATAAAAGTTCCCTGTTATTTTGTAATCTGAAAGCTTTAATTATAAAGCAGCAAAATCAGGAAATGTTGGTTCATCTGCAGTAACTTAACACAACTCTTATAGTGCTGAAAGTGAATGTCAAACGGCAAAATAAAGCCAATACCTGAAGGTACAAACAGCGACGCAGGAAAGAAACTGAACTTCAAACTACAGAGATTTAGTTATAAGTCACCAAAGAACTGAGAGCTGAATACAAAGATACTTATAAGCAAAGACATGAGCTGAGTCTGGGCTTTCCAGACAAGAGAAAGTCAAACAGGCCTACTAGTGATGGGAAAAGTGTCAGTTGTCTATTTTACTTGGGTTTAGCTGCATTTCAAAAACAACCATATACATGCTAATTTTGGTGAAAAAAAAATGGTATTATAGTCCTCTAGTCACATGTGCCCCTTTTTTGCTCCTTATTCTCGAGTGTCTCAGTTGTGTTGAAGCTGTGCTCTCTGCAACACTGGTGTGTCTTTCTTTGATTCTCTCAGATCAGACTGCTATCCATCAGCAAATCAACAGGAAAGTTAGAAGGTAATTTGTCACTCATTAACTGTGATCAAAGTTAGCTATAAACGCAGTCAGTGATGATCTGACGGTAGGGGTGGGCCGGCCATCTGGAGTTGTGGGTTTTCCTCTGTGGGCTGGTTGACCCGTGGGTCGACAGTGAATCTGGCAACACTGATGGAAACAGAAAACTGTCACGTAGTGTTTTATACTCCTGCGTCAGAGTGGTGGGTGGCCTTCATATATTTTATATTTGTTCCCTGGCTACTTTGCCTCAGATTCTGCTTTTAATATTGGTATCAAAGTGACAAACTCATTAGTTGTGATTAAGTTGTAACTTTGTCAACAAAGGTACAAGTTTAATGTGTTCTCTTTGTAGCAAAAGCAGCATGTCATCAGAACAGTAGCTGCAGTCATGTGTCTGTGTCTACTGGATGCATTCAACCACAGTGCTGCTGTGCACTCAGCAGCTCTCCAAGCCCAGTACACAGCAAATGTAGTTACACACATATCACAGGTCTGTTCTCTCATACTACAGAATGTGCGCTGTGTGCATTTAAAAGAATAATCTCAGTAAAGCAATATCATATGATGGGCCTTAACATATGACACAGCACTCTGTTCCATAAAACTGAATTAATAATTTTTTTTAGCAGTTCAACATTCAGAAGGGTTTGTAAATGCACCAGAAAGATAGTTCATTGTTGAGTCTCATTCTCAGGACGTCAAATACTGACGTTTTGGGTTGGTAGAGTGTCCCGAGCAAAGCAAAATAATGAGAAAATAAGGAAATACAGGCAGAGGGCAGGGTATACAGACACCACAGCACACTTCTAGTAGGTAATAAGTGATGACAAAAGGGATTATATGCCGATATATTCATCCCACCTCCTCCTCCAGCTGGGAGATGTGTGTGAGCAACAAGTTCACCACGTTACGTGTCCTACATATGTACACTATGTCCAATAAATTAAACTCAGTGTCAAGAATTGAAAAACTGTAGCAAGTTAAGGTTGTTGAATCAAACCTCTTTTCAGAAGCTGTTCTTGAAGGGTTATTGCACACTTTTGAGCAGTAAACTAAATTATATTACTGTACTGTGATAAAACGCATCAATACTGGTGTTACTATTGACATTTCTTAATAAATTTATAAAAAATTACATAAAAGCATTTCATGGGTTGAAAATGGCTCAAAATGCCACCCACTGTTTTAAATTATCCTGAGCCTTTTAAGGCTAAAGCTAAGATAGAGCCGACTGTTTGGGGGGCCACTACATCATAAAATTTATATTGAAAAGAAAAAAAAAAAAAGGTTAATCAGAGATGGGCGGTTCACCTCCCCCAAGCACAACTCCCAAATGTTTCACTCCCCACACTTGAGTGAGTCTGTGAAACAGCTCTAATTTTCAAATAACACTATATGCTGATCGAGACCCATCATTAACTAGAGACACTATTTTTTGCTGACCCTCTACTTTTGGTGCTTTTGGCAGTGGTAGAACCAGTGCCGGACTGCATTCCATCCCATGAACGCATGAATGAAGACGTACACAACGAAGTGATCCCCCTCTCCAAGCTGCTAGCATTAGCTTGGCTTACTACAACACAGAAACTTTCAAAAAGGGTCACTGTGCTTCCAGTGACTGTGCAATCTCTAGAGGACTCTCTGTGTTTCCAGTGAAGAGTCTGACAGCAGCTGCCCGTGGTTGATTAGCTCTCACTATTAGCTGTTACTGCTACAGTGAGCGGTGATCAGGCTCTGTGGTCACTGTTGTAGCTATGCCTCATACAGTGGTTGTCCTGTGAACCCCTACTCACCCTAGTCCTCTTTTTGAAGAAGGAAAAATGTATGAGTTGTTTGTATTTTGTATGTATTTTGTTGTTGTTTTACCAAACTATGCAGCCCTGGTGAGTTAGGCTCAGACCAGGGTTGCAGTTACACTTAAATTCTGTCACTCTTTTAAAGGTAATTTACAAAATTGTACAGAATCAGCAAAGAAGAATAAGAGTAACCTGGATCCATTGACGACACTCCACCCAAAATATTCGGAGTATCAAACACTCACCACCTGTAGGCTTGAAAAGGGACTTTAAAATGCTTGTAGCTTTGTCTTTCACACAAGGTGGCTGCTGTCAGAACCCCAGGGCAATAGGAGAACAAAAAGCAGTGTATTTATCCTTATTTTGGCACAAATATGACTGTTGGGACCATACTGAAGACACAGTATGACAGCAGAAAGTTGATTATGCTGCAGGACTAGTTTAAGTAATTTTTATTGACATACTTTCTTTTTATCAGTGAAACTGGGTCACCATTAAAATCCATTTTAACCAACATGAATCATAGCTAACTGCAGCTTATGTCTTCCATTAAGGAGCAAGCAACATCATGGATGGAAACTATCTTTAGAATCCAGCAAATTAAATTATTTAATAAATCTAACGTGTGTCTGAAGATGACCATGGCCTACATACTGAATCACCAGATCCATCTTGTCTTTTGCATGCGGGTCAACTTTGACAACATCTCTACATCTCTTGGTTCTCTACAAAGCTACTAGGGCTGGTGGGGGATGATGTCATGTGTGGAAATCATCAGTCCCAGCTTTGCCCGGATCCTTGACCTCTGACCTCTGTTAATCCTTTGACACATGTTTACATTAGACAAACATGAGGGAGCGAAGTGGGCCAGAAAACCCTGCCCATCAAACGCACACCTCCCATGATCACAGCCTTATTTACAGTCATCTCCCCCAGCTCTTGATTGATGGCAGCCATCTCATTAACGCCACAGAAGTCCAAGGCCTCCTAACATGTCCGATCGGCACGTCCTCCCTCACTCAGGCTGTTTCGCTGCAATTAAAAGTCCTCTGGAAACTAACTGTACTCCAGAGAAGGAGAAATGGATCACGCCATGGCTGCTACTTTGCAGCTTTGATGTTGTTTCAGAAAGCAGGAGAGAAAATGTAAAGAGGCAAGTGGGGAATGGGGCAAAGGAGAGAGGTTAGAAAGAGGGGTGTTGCTATGATGTGAATGATTTATTAGTGTAGCTGGACACTTAATAATTACTTAACACACACACACATAGATCACCTTTACAGTATTTCTGTCAGGCGACGGAGCAAGAATGGAAATGATATGTGATTGATACCAGGAAGCACAGGCGCGGCCCGAGGGGAAAGCAGTGCAAGGTCTTACTTATAAAAACATCAATCAGGGAGCATGGTCTGTGAAGCCATGGGTTGTGAAACACCAGAGGTCCCCCACCCCCACTCTTCACACTGTGAACAAGACTTGCCTCAGAGGGAAGTAGGGTTCCTTCGCCCGGTTAATGAAGACACTGACGCCGTGCATGGCTGCTACATACAGAAGAAACATATCACAGTGCTGTCATCATGTAAACCCAAGCGCAACCTTGACTGTTTGTCAGAGCAGCAGACAAACACACGGGAGTCGGCCACATACAGCCACGATCAACAGAAACAACGACATGAAGGTGAACTTTAATGCTATCATGTAACACGATACGTGCAACCTGAAATAATGAAAATAAGCGATCACTGTTTTTTAGATTAGTCTTGTGTACTGTGGTAATGCTCTCTGTGGACGCACCGAAACACATTTTATCTCGGCTGTAGGAGGGGAGACAGTTCATTAGGAAGATTTCAAATGGAATTGGATTACAATAAATAAATCTGCAATGAACTCCACCACAGTACTAAAATCACATTTTATTCAGATGAAGCATACATACATAGGAGCCAGCTACGGGGGGGGGTCACTGGGTTTTATGTCTCCGCAAAGTTAAAGATTGGGGTGCAATGACCCACCAATCCTGATGCAAAGTGGGGGAAAGCAGTTATAAAATTGCTTAAACATTGCATTGGTGTTTGAAAGGAACACTGTTAAAGTCAAGGCATATGCTATATTATTCTTCATTTAATTTACATGATGAGGCGTAGTGTGCATCTTGTGTGTTACCAGCTGAGCACACCAAGCACTTTAATTAGTTAACATGCACAAAACACCAAGAATTCAAACACTTCTGAGTGTTAATGCAGTTAGTTCAGTAACTCTTGGCTCTACCATCTAAATTAGACTGTCTGTCACCAGCTCTGCATGGAAATACTTCAAAAGATTAAACAATTAGGATGCAAAGTATGGGCTGCTCTTTAACAAGGGATAAAATGCACTAGACTGAGGTTTGCTGCGACATTTGGAATATCAGACAAAATTCTGACACTGGACACTGTATTCATGCTTTAGTGAGATATCTCGCTGTAGGAAAATGCCCAAAGATTCCTGAAGAACGTGTCCAAAATCTCACACCAATGAGTGAGAGGTTTTTTAAAGTTTTGCTTTTTAATTTTGACTGATGATTAAATTTATTAGGCAGACTGTTTCTAACATAGCAATCTTCTGCTGAAGTTGCAGCAGCAGCAGCCTCTGACCGTGAACAGCTCAAACTTCGAAAAAAGATTTTGAACAATAACCAAATAAAAACAAATAATTGTTTTAACCAATTTTGTTTTTAAAATGTGAAAAATTGTAAAATATCGCTTCCATGACACTGCTCAGTCAGACAGCAACAGATTACCAACATCACACTTTCAACAAGTGCATTTCCAGGGAGAGTGAGCATCTATTCCCAGGATAGAAAATAGCTATTTTTTCTGGAAAACATTCATCCCTGCTCCTCATCACATCACACCATCTAACATTACACAGGCTGACATTTTTGCACCCATGCATACAAATACATACTGTAGAAGAGGCTGGTTCACAAGCTAATTTACTTTTGAAAACCTGAGGTGACTTAAAGTGCTGGAGACAGTGTGGCTCTGTACATGCTAGTCATCATAGTTTTTGGGACTGCACTGTAATTCATTCATTTTGGCAGGATATACAAAAGGTTTTAGACACTGTGCTTGATATTAAGACTCCATTCAGTTTTGATGTGTTGTACTTTGGCCAGTTAACTGAAAACATGATTTTAGGAAGGCCCAAGTATTTATTTATTTCCCTATCAGCTGGCTAAAGTAAGTTAATGAAAGACTTATGTGTGTTTTTGGTTTTCTTTTTTTTCTTTGTTTTTGTCTGCTTTTGATTCTTTTATATACTGTAGTGTGCTTAAGTTTGAATGTTTTTCTTTGTTTTGTGCTTCTTAACGGTCTGTGACTACATTAATAAAAAATAAATTCAAGGCTTTGTTGAAAAGGGCCTATGTTGTAAGACAGAATAATGAATTTGTGAAATTATCTCAATAAAAAAAACATTAATGACTGAAAACCTGAGATGCCCCACTGCATGATACAGTTAACTGGGAGGGCAAAATTCAGACTCTGATCTTGGCAACTTTATCAACAATAAAGGGCAAAAGAAAAAAAAAAGAATCTGACATGATTGTGCAGAAGCGGCTTCGTTAGAATAGAATGAGACAGTTCATGGTTCTGAAACTTATCTTGGGATTGTCTGGGTTTTCTGAGGTGAGCTGTGAAAAGTATCTTGTCTTTTGAATTTTATGAGATGAAAGTAATAGCCTGTGTTGCGTCACTGTTACTGTTGTAAGGAAGGCCTCATACTGACAAGTCTATTTTGCACTTGTGTGACTCTGGATGCTCTGCCAAAAGCAAAGGGTCTCAGCTTTAAGAAACCTTACCAAAGCTATACCTGACATATTATTAACTTAGAAATGTTTTCTGTTAATTTGATCGGTGCTGGTTTCTGTACTGGCTTTGATAAGAAACAAATGCTGACCAGAAATTATGAATGAATCTTTTCACAACTGCCATATTGTGAGGTAAATGATGAAAATCCTCCATTGCAGTGCCAGAAAGTGCACATCATCCTCCTGTTGCAGTTGTTAAATGTCTTGCTGTGGCGAAACATTTTTTTTTAACACTCCAGAAACAAATGTTTTTGCTCAACAGCAAAAACAGTTTGCATCAATCTTTTTTGAATTATGACAGCTTCTAATGAAATTAAGTTCAACCAGAATTACACTCAGTCAGGGGAATTTTCATCTTTTCATCTACATCCAAAGGTATTTTCATCAACACAAATTGTAAAGTTGATAACTCATAAAATTGAGTTATTCCGAATAGTTTTCCTGCTTATTTAAAATAATATTTAAAGTGAACTTGATGCTAGAACTGTGAGCACGTTTTTAAGTTGACAGCTGTTTAAAAAAATAAGTTGCTCCAATTAGATTTCCTTGACTCTAAATTACACACAATATTGAACACGATATTGAAGATAATTATTGGAATATTTATCTTGCAACTATGGATTTAATTGAAAGGTGGAAAATGTTTAATTACTTTTAAGAGTGTATCGAGCCATCCATTAATTTTCTTCCACTTATCCGGAGTTGGGTCGTGGTGGCAGCAGGCTGAGCAGGCTATTCCAGTCGTCCTGTTCCCCAGCAACCTTTTCCAGCTCATCCTGGGGGGTCCCAAGGAATTCCCAGGCCAGATAGGATATCTAACCTCTCCAGTGAGTTCTGAGTCTACCGGGCCTCTCTTCCCAGTTTGATGTGCCTGGAAAACCTCCATCCATTTGTATATTGAGCCATTTCAGTGAGAGTACTGTAAAACAAAGACTTGTTTCTCCCATTTCATGGCTTCAAACTTCAAACTTGTGGCTTCTTTTTACTCTTTGATACTGTCTTTGTGAATGAACAGTTCCTGACATTATGGGGTAGGAGGCATAGCCTTATATGGTGTTATTGGAGCTTTACTTATGCTAAGTCTCGTGCACGTACACCTAAATACACACAGCAGATCAATTAAGTTGGGTGACTCTGATGTGGCAAACTCGTACGAGTCCATTGAATGTAAAGAAGTAAGAGAAAGTTAAGTTGAGAATATAAAAATGTATAGCTGCTACATATCGGCTCACTGGAAAAGCTCTGCTGCACCAAACGGAAGGATACCTTAATTAGTATCATCACTAACACCTGTGTTTACCCTGCTATTTAATGTCAAAATGGCTGCTGTGAGCAGTGAGCTCATATCATGGCTCACCATTCGAGAGCACTGACTAACATGAGCGCTGCTTCAAGTCACGGAACCCTTGTGTTCTGTGTTTCGCAGTACGACTGTTTACCGGGCACTATTCTGCTCATTATTTTTACCCTCAGAAAGGTCATTTGTCAAGCCTCTTTTAATTGGGTTATTTTTCATTGGACAAACACAGCCCTCTGGAGAGTATTTCATTTAAAATGTTGATAAGCACCTGATTGCTCCCGCCTGTCATCTGCCTGATGTTATAACAGGGGGGCAGTGGTGAACCAGGGCTTTGAAAATATGCTAATTAGCATTTTAATGCTCCAATGCAGAAGGAATTGACACGTTTCCTTAGCAGAGAAAAAAGAAACTCATGTCGGGGCCACATTATTGTCCACGTGTTTCTCATGAACACATAATAATGAGCATAATTCAAACTGTGTTTTGCCATCTGTGAGGATATTTGTGGAACTTGTGGTTTAATTGTTTGTTTTCTTTTTCTGTTCCGGCCATTTCATTGGAGACTTCCTTGAAGGAAATGTGAAAGCACCTCAGTTTCCCCCTGCTACCTATTTGCATTGCATTATGGTGCAGGTGGGAAGGGTCTGGAACCATGCTAATGAACAACCGTGTTTTAATTAACTTCAAGTTAAAATGCCGTGAAATTGAAAATGATTATTGCCAAAGTAAACATGCCTAATTAGGATATAAGGGGTGTAAGTAAATTATTTGATAACTATTGTTTATTTGGAGCTGTGCATCACCTGGTTTGAGTTAGGAATTAATCTCCACAGCACAAACTGAATGCATACTGGCAGATGGTAATTTTCTGTGAGTGGTAAAGAAATGATCAGTAAGGCTGCTCAATAATTTAAAGCACTTTTACAGTTTAGCTTTACTAATACATATTTTGCTCCTAATGATTTTAATGGATGTTGAAGACAAGAGGAGGAAGGAAGAGTGCCAGACTGGTAGATAACCACTCCATCTGCACAAATAAATATAAGATTATCAATAATATTAGTTAATTAAATAGCAATGTGTATGAATTCTGTATTGTTCCCTTGTTGGTGCTTCTACTGTCACAAATGATTGGTGAAACTGTTCATTTATATTGTGTTTCAGTTCAGTTTAAAATACTTTATTTGTCCCTCAAGTGACAATTTTAGGCAAGAGAGGGTGCAAACATAAGTACACAGAGACACTTCATTTGCACACAAAAACAAGTCCTTAAATACAAATATAACATGTTAGAAGACATACACAACTTTCTCTGTTGTCCTCAGTTTTTATAATAGGAACTGAAAGACCTGAG
Organism: Lutjanus erythropterus; assembly: GCF_056507025.1. Lineage (NCBI taxonomy): Eukaryota > Metazoa > Chordata > Actinopteri > Lutjaniformes > Lutjanidae > Lutjanus > Lutjanus erythropterus. Next base: position 36,776,961 of record NC_139324.1, read on the forward strand.
TATCGACCTCTTTTCTGTTATGACATTATTTGTGGGCAGAAAATTCCCTAAACATGTTAGCTTACGCTTGTTAGCAACTTTTCTTGGCTTGCTTTTCAACAATGGCTGAAGAAAATCCTAGTTTTTCTGAATATGTGCAGTCACTTACTCTCCAGGACCACAAGTGTTACTTGGAAAAGTTCACATTAACCAGTGGAACCAGACTGGCCGACCTGTGCATGCCCACTCAGTGGAGTGAACATTTCTACAGTTGCCATAGGGTTGGGAGGTTGGGAAAAAATTTATTGACTAGAGATGCACCGATTCCAATTTTCTGGGCCGATTCTGATTTGGTTTTAAGAGTCTGATCTGCAGATTCTGATTTTCAGTCGTTCTTAGAGCTATAATTGACAGCATTCACAAACATTTTTGCAACTTTCCTTGTAAAATTAAATTGGATGTTAATAATAAAACTCTGACTATTAAATAACTTTTACATATTCTCCAGTAGTGCTCCAGATTACAGCCAGGCCTTATTATATTAAAATTATGTACTAAAAGGAACACAATCTCATGACGTTTCGGAATCTCACAGGATCTCGCAGCACACAATTTCACATGATCTGCTGTGGAAGCAGATGTAAACAAACCTGTGACTGACGCAGAGCAACAGTTTGCTGTAGTAAACCTTTGCAGTGAGAAAAAAACAGAAGCGGAAATTAAATGAGTCTGGATAAGAAAATGTTTCACCATGTCATTAACCAGCAATTTACACAAGTTAAATAATTTCACAGTCAAAAGTGGCACAAAAGAAACTTTCCAAAGTGTTACTCACCAGAAAAGTCTAGCACTACAAACTAGGCCAAAAGCCACTGCACTATTCCATAATCAAGCCCCAATTTTGTCATGAACCAGTTTAAACTTCACTTCAGACAAAGCAAGGGAGACCACAGGGGTAATTCTGATTAAGACTTGTATCTAAGGAAAGCTGAGCCCCCACAGCACTCACATGCACACATACACCAAGAGAATAAGCTTTACTGTCTAAAATACACATCAATTAAACTGTTTCCACTCTTAAAACCTTTATATTTGGTGCAGGTCTCTTTCTCATTTTTATCTTTTTTATAGCATTAGCTTATTTTTTGGTTTTTTTAAAAGCTTTGATTTAGACACACTCATTCTCACCAGAACAGCAATAATTATTCATTATCACGGAGCTGGAGGGGTCACAGAGGTGTAACTTACTAAATAGCCTACTATTTTTTTTAATTGAGAACAAAGGAATTTATCTTTTTAAACAGTTGTGTAGACAGACTGTTGTATAAATTGTAATTTTAGTTAACATGTGTAAATCTAGTTTTGATGACCTCTTGGGAACCCCCTGTGATTTCTGGCGCCAGCCTAAGGGGGGCCCAGGCCCCAGATTGGGAACTAATGATCTAGACTATCAGGCACAATCTGGAAGGGTTGAATCGAGTGTGCCTCATTTTCCAGCCACACCTCTGCCACTCTGCTCTGCCTCCTACAGAGGAACAGAAAGAAAGCAGGAACGACCGCAGGAACAGCCGCCAGAGTGGGAGGGGTCATCACAGTCGACTCAGGTTGTTTATTCTTCAGCCAGACTGCTGCTGGTTAACATTAGCCTGAAGAGCCAGAAAGCTTACTGCTGTTTGGTGACACCGTTAGCTGCTCTGTCTCCTTGTAGGCGTTGTTATGGGTGTGACGTTACAGTCAGCGTGTCTGATGTGGCAAGAACGTGATCAGCGTGCAGAGTATGCGTGTGAATATGGTTGGCACAGAAGCAAATACGTAATGCTGACCAGCCGGTCACCGATCAGGGCCAGTCATGCAGAAAATCAGCCGGTCGATTGGTGCATCCCTAACAATGGTGACTGGCCAACTCAGGGTTTGGTTCCTTTGGGGAACGATTTTTGTTGTTTCATTTTGCTAAGTTAATGGTCTGCAGAGTGACAGGTGCTGCTACAGCTCAGGATGCTGCTGTTGGCTGGAGAACTGTGGGCCGAGCCATGAGGACGAGTGAGAGGAAACCAGCCTGTAGAACCAGATGGTTTTCACATCTAAAAGAGAATTAAGGATTTATTTTGACCGAACCAGAGTTTGTGATCTTTATAACGATAGAAACACTGGACAATAGTTTTTGTGAGTTTTATTTTGTTTCTGTTGGTTCGGTAAAAGAGAGGAAAGTGATCGGTTGTATTTTTCTTTTAATTAGAAAAATAATTGTGAGAATATTTAATTTCTTAATGTTTTGTGAATTAATTTTGTTTATTTTTTCATGGCTCGAACACATCTCCCAGCTTTCATTTTAGTATATTTAACCATAGTTGGTTTGTCTGTGTTTTTTTTTTTGTTTTGTTTGTTTTTTTGCCTGGCAGTGGCAGCTGTTACGCGTTTAAACTTTAATTTTTAATCATTACTACTCTGATTCTGGCTCCCAACAACACAGAAAAGTGACATTTTAGCTTGATTATGTGGCCCACTACTCATTGTTTTCCTTCAGTTTTTCCTTTGTTTTGCCTCCAGCGAAAAACTGAGACATAATCATGACGTCGTCTATTAAACAGTTTTTTGAAAATTAAGTTTTGTTCTGAGCTCACTGAAAAGTCCCAACATCTTCACTAAACAATACTTTCATATTTCAATCAGTGCAGCTCTGCAGAACAGGTTGAGAGGCAGGCACCGACAGAAAGATATCTGCCATTGGGTGATGAATGAGCCTGTCACATTAGGGACAATTTGATCATGTCTGTTGACTCCAAGTTTAATTTCACTGATCGCATCATGAGCAGCGATGCATGTACAGACATATGCTTAGTCATTACAACTTGGACTGGCATGTCCCTCCTTGATTCTTTGTAATTTCCATACACAAGTGCTCTATTTTAGTATATTTTAGAATTCTTAGGTACTTTTACTTTAGTTTAGTATTTAGGCTGTGACTCCCCTACATCTGACAACTTTAGCTATAGTTTTCAGATTAAAATTTCATTAAAATTGGGATGTTGTGTAAAATGTAAATGAAAACAGGATCCATTGATTTGCAAATCCTTTTTTCGACTTGTATTCAATTCTTAATATATAAGAAAGGATACTACATGGGCTTTGGAAATGGTGGAATACAGCAAACACAGTTTGTCGCTGCATCTACAAATGCATGCAAACCATGCAAGCAAAAGCCATGAATCCAGAAAGGCTGCAGACTTCTCTGGCCTCAAGCTCATCTGAGACGAACTGTCACCTAGACAACATTTTTTTTCAGAGATGTCGCTGCGTATTTCAGCAGGAGAATGTCAAGACGCATCATGCACATGTTATAACAGCGTGGCTTCGTAGTAAAAGAGTTCAAATACTAGATTAGCCTGCATGCAGTCCAGACCTGTCTCCCGCTGAAAATGTGTGGTGGATTATGAAGCACGAAATACAACAAGAGAGACCTCAGACTTCTAAGCACCTGAAGTCACACATCAAGCAAGAAACAGAAAGAATTTCACTCTCAGAACTTCAACAATTAGTGTCCTCAGTTCCTAAACACTTACTAAGTGTTGTTAAAAGAAAAGGTGATGTATCACAGTGGTAAACATGCTCGTGTCCCAATTTATCTGGAATGTCTTGAAAGGCATCACATTTAGAATGAGTGTGTATTTACAAAAAACAAACTTAATCAGTGTGAGCATTAAATATCTTGTCTTTGTACTGTATTCAATTGAAAATAGGTTTTTGCAAATCATTGCAATCTGTTTTTACTGACGTTTTACACCACATTTTTGGAATTGGGATTGTAAAATGGTATATTCACCTCAAGCAGCTACAGCTTTTAATAGTAATGTCATACTCAAATACTACTACTAAAATAAGATAATATAGTATTATATAGTAGCTTTACAATGACAGGGCCTATTCTGCTGCCTAATGAGTACTTTTACTTTTGATACTATAGGTACTTTTTGAGTATTTTTACAGTGTGATAGTGCTACTTTTACCTAAAGCTACAACAAGGACCTTTCATTGACCTGTGGAGAAAAGCAGTAGTTTTTCCACTCTGATAACCGCAAAATATACCTTCAAAAATGAAATTACCTAAATAAAAAGTCTTCTCTTGTTTTTTTTTTCTGACTGGCTGCCATATGACTGTTTATGTAACTCTCTCTGCCTGGGAAAATGGAAACACGGGCTCTTCTCATCTGATTTCGAGGAGACGCTGACAGGCATTAAGAACAACTACACAGAGTCGGTCCTGTGATGAACTGGTGACCTGACCAGGGTGTACCTCGCCTCTCACACAGTGTCAGCCGGAATAGGCTTCAGAACCCCTGTGACCCTTCAAGGTTAAGTGGTTACACATAATGAATGAATGAATGAATGTACAGAAATAGCCAATCTTCTCGCTGATGGTCTCGGTCTCTTATGTAGGTCATATAGAGGCATCAGTTTTACACTGAGGCTGTTTCATAACCAGTTAAAACTCCTTGTACAAGCTTTAAGTAAAAGATCTAAGTGCTTCCTCCACAACTGCATGACGGTATTAATTTTGACAGCTATTTTAGATTCAAGACTCATCTGGATGGGATTTATTTCTTTGTGAGGTCTGGTGATTTTAATATTGCATGCACTGGTCAGTGGATTTAATCCTGGCTAGAAAACAACAACAACAACAACAACAACTGCAAACTCCATCCATGCACGTTTTTTTTTTTTTCTTTTTCTTTTGCATGTTGACACATTCGCAGCCCAATCCAGAAATATGTGTGAAAATAACTTAATTAAAAGTGGATGGAGCTTGTTTTTAGTTTCTGTCAAAATAATTGAAAAAATAAGTATCCTGTCCATCAAATTAAAAGATCCTTGTTAAAACTTGCCTCCTCTTTGATCTTGTATCATGCTAGCCTCAAACGTGCTGCAGACCAGTACAGATCAGTACACCATTTTTAAAAATAATTGTGCTAAAAACAAATTAGTGAAAAGTGATGAAACTGAGAAAAGTTAAGAAAATAGTTTGTAACAAAAAGAGCTGAAAAAACATACATTTTTGTATCTCCAGGTCTACTTTTATGTGACTTTTGCAGCATAAAACTCTAGGGAGAGACTGTAATGCATTGTAAGAAACTTGGAAGCTTAAATAATTACATCAATACTTTAACAACAGAAACTCGTTTGGGCATGAAAGAAGTCATATTAAACTGCATATGACACCTGAAAATTTAAAAGAAAGGAAGAAATAGCACCATTAAATTTTGATCCTAACAGTAGCAGGTGTTTCAGCTCTGTAGTTTGTTAAGCGGTCACTTACCTCGACTGGACTTTTGGCAGCTTAAAACTCTATGTTGATTAGAAATTAAATGATTAGATTCTGTCAGTAATCTCATAATTGCGGCTGTGCTGTGAACATTTTATTGAACTAGTGCTACAGGATCTTGTGTGTACCCAGCCTTCAATCAGTGAACAGCTATTTAAATCCTTACTCTCCAGCCAACAACAGTTTGCCTAATTTTATCTTATTAACTGTAATTAAAGATAAGAGGATCAATAAAACCCAATACAACTGCACTGGCACTTTGCCACTCTTTCACCAAATTCCAGTGGTGGTGCAGGCCTGCGGACATTGTTCTCACACCCTTTTCTGCGCACTGTGTCACCCTGAGTATAACCACTTTGAAAGTGCACTACAGATTGTCACGTATGCTACACCACAGCAAGCTGGCTCCCTGCTGAGACAGAAGGCGTTGAGCTGTTGGACCACGCCCTCTTGATATTTTGTCGTTTTCCTGTATTCACATGAGTTAACTCTGCAAGCTCTACTTTCTTTCCTCTGCATGTTGAGGAACTGAGATTAGACGGATTTTATCAGTTCTCTCATGCTTAAATTGCATTTTTTTTTATTTTTTTACACTGACACACTTTAGAGGTTTTGCTGCTTTTCCTCTGTTTCGCAATGTCAACCGCGTACCTCTGGGGCTTTTGGATTGTTGATCAGTAAAATAAGCTCAAAACATTTCAAAACATAAACTTTGGCTCCAGTGGCTTGTAATCAGTGTTTGTCATATGTCTAGAGATTTTGTAGACCAACTAATATCCAAATATTGATGCTTAAAGACCCAGACCCCTACATTTTTCATCAGTGCCTTTTTGATAACATATTGGGAGAAAAAAACAGGTTTTCTGTCCAGAAACATTATTTAGAACTGTCTAATTTCAAAGGAATTAAATAGGAGTAAAGAACCATATTAATATTTTGTAGGAGAGAGTGAAAGAAGAGGAAATAACATACATTAGGTTTAGTAGTGAGACAAACTGGTGGCTTTTTCAGGGTCTGCTAACCCAGGCATTTTCTGTAGAGAAGGTTGATCACCGTTTAGATAACCAAATGGTTCCTGGTTATTGATTGATTACATTAATTCCTTATCTACACTAACAACTGGGATTGGAAAGTCCTTGCTCATGAAGAAAAAGACTGGAAAAAGTAGTAGGGAAAAAAGAATAAAAGCTTTATTGTGTAAAAAGTGACATTGCTGTGAGGTATAATTACATTAGGGCTGATTTCTTTAATTGATTTGATTCAATATTTCATTTAGCAATATTTTAGTTATAACACCAAGGTTGCTTTAATTTGAAAGAGATTCTTAGAGAACTAATGCTGTAAATTTGTACAAGGAACCCTCTGACCTTGTGCATTATTAAAAATATTAATGTTTACATTAACAATTGACCCTTTCTGGCAACAGTCACAGGTCAGATGATCAGAGATACATTTTTAATAGACAGCAAGAAGACAAAAGATAGATTGTTAGATAGATTAGACAGACTGTTTGTAAATGACTGCTGGTTCTGACAGTCAGTGGTCAGTCAGATGAGCCCCAGCACCTGTATTCACTCCCATCACAAAACCTCTCTGATACATGTAAGTTAGCATAATGTGATGGTGAATTTCTGTGTCACTTGCACTTTACTATGTGGTTAATGGATATACTATACGCTTCCTGTTTTGAGCTCCAAGTCCATCATGCTATTAGCCAAATTTGCAAAATTTCACCTTCTATTCAAGTACTGCACGTTTGGTAATTTACACCGTTTGATCTGTGGAGTCCAACTCACTGTACTTTGGTTTTCCTGATTCTGGACAGGAGACACAAACTGCAGCTTGGGGGAAACCAGCTCCATCATAGACGCAGTATCAATGAAAAGTTTAGACACACTTCTCATTCAAGAACCAAGACTGTGCAAATCTGTCATGTAAGCAAAATGTAGCTACTTTTAATAATCTAAAATATCAAAAAGCAAAAAACGTTTGAACACCTGTAGATTGACAGGTGCATAGGGGAAGACTGTGGGTCCACAATAAAAAGCAAAAAGACTCTCACATACTGTGTGTGAAACTCTTATATTTTCAATACGAAAAAAGCAAAACACATGTTGCCTTGTTTTCACATTACTTAATTCTACACAATTCTTTATTTCATAATGTTGAAATTTAATCTACAATATAAAAAGATAATAAAGGATAAAAATAATAAGCGGTTTCCACTGGAAAAGGCATTTATTAAAAGATTGATCTTCAATCAAAGGAAAATTGATTTAATTTTTTTTTTTTTTTTTAACCCAGCCCTAGATTACATGTTTTTGGATGTTCTTTTTTTAAACCTAGTGTCTAATTCTAGTGTCCAGAACACTATATACTTGGGGTTTCTGTTTGTAACACCCATTTCTTTGTGTGCACAGTTATGGTTGTGAGTAATACCGCTGCCTTGCAGCAGCCCAGCCTGACTGAATATGAATATGCATCTCCATGTGCCATTGAACATTATTTCTTCAAAAGCTTTCCTCAAAAAATAAATAAATAAATAAATAATAATAATAAAAACATCTTTGCCAGGATGTTCTTCTTCTTTCTTTAAGATAGTGTTGATATAATATATAGGCCTATATTTGTGTTGATTTTTTTCCTCCAAGGTTGTAATCTGTATTTGAACAGAAATGTTTGTCAGAAGGACGGCCAAATACATATTTATATGTCAGCACTCAAGTATTTTAGTGTAATTTCCATGCATCAGGATACATTAGTACAACCTTAAAACTATGACCATGTGAATGGCTCAAAAATGGGCTTTTACCATAGAAAAATGAGCGAGCTGTAAAATAGACAGCACTTAAAAAGCAACAGAAGGAAAATATGTTGATAGATAAAAAGCTGGATTAGGCTCCTATTTGTATGAACAATTTTACCAGAAATTTGCTGTGCAGAATGTATTTGTCCTGCTTGTGTTCTCTGTTCAATTGTTGACCTGACAGTTTGTATGAATTATAGTTCAAAAACTGCTTTTTGCAGATCCTTTGATGCATCTTGTCAACACAAGATACACGTCCATTGCAATTAGCAACTCCCTTAGTGACAACAGTAGGTTGATGTTGACTGTTTATATACTCACTCCAGAATTCTTGTGCATCTGGTCTTCACAGAATAAGCACATTACAATCCCCAGCTGCTGGGAAATGCAGCAATCGCAGCCAAAGCGATGGAAACGTGCCATTGGGAGCAACCCAGAGAAAAAACATATCCTGTGCCCTCAAATTCAGAATAGCCGTGTATGATTTCAGAAAATACAGCTCAGGGACAGTCATATTCTATTAGCATCATGCAAAGCAGTTATTTCTGTTTAGAGTGGCAGTCTGCATCAGTATGATGAAATACTCTGAAGTGTTTTTTATCGGTTTATTTGGCTTTTGTCACAGTTACACACAGTACACACAGTAAATATGAATGTAGAGACCTCTGGAAATAGGAAATCCAACCCAAATCACACACCACACTTAATATTCTCCCAAACTTTATGACCCTCCGCTCAACCTTCACCCTTTTCCAACCCCACCAAACAACCTTGCTTCGATAACATTTGACATTTGTGGTTTTTAGAAAATAAATTAATGTAGCCCACCCACCGTGCCACAGCCAACAGGTTCAAACGCAGTCAAGTTACAAGACTAGGAAGCAGCATATCATATTAAAATATAAATCTTTATTATTCACAAAAATGTAGCTCTGCCAGGTAAAAACAAATTTAAGCATAAAAGAACTGGTTGTTTGACATTTCGTGGCACATTTAAAAATCACACCATCTGACACTACCACTAACTGGAGTTACAAGGCAAACATACTAGCCCAGTGCGAGGGCTCACAATCAGTACACCAATTACAGCCACATGGGGTGGGCACAAAATAGCGGTCAAATCAACAAAAGGAAAATGAAAAAAACAAAACCACGAAGGCAGTGGCAGACTAACTGCAAATTGAACCAAACCAAACAAAATTAAGTACTTAGAACTACTCTACAAAACAGAACAAAGCAAAAAGAGCATATATTTAAAACCCATTGGCTATATAACAGGTCCCTGGTCAAAATTTCCACCCATGACTCCTCTATTCCTAAGCTCAAAAGGCTCTACAGACACACACAAACATGTGCCATTAATCGAACAATACGCAAAACATACAAATGTGCACATGCATCTTGTACAAGCAATCCACCAGCACAGACCTTTTAAAGCCCCCTGTGGCAAATTGTGATTTTGGGCTATACAAATAAAATTTGATTTGACTTGATTGTTACATCAGGGCAAGACATCTCCTCAACTCTGGGTTCTATTAACAAATTTGTGGGGATGCAGCGGTACCACTTTTTATTTCAGATGGAGTGCAGGCACTTACATTTGAGTTGTTTCCATCAGATGTTCCTCTCTTTCTAAATGTTGTCAAAATGTTGTTGCTGTTTCCTGCTGCTAGTGCAGCCGTAATTACTGTACCCATTACATTTTTGGGTTATTTGTATTAAGTCACTGTAAGTAATTTTGTGTTCCTTATTAAGCTGTGCAGTTTACTGTCTGCATTGTATGTTTCAGTTGGAAAAATCCCTCATCAATCATTATGAACTTGCAGAATTAAGTTTACTGTTACATAAGATAATTATTTCATTATCCTTCACAGCACTTTAATTATTATTTTAATTAAACGTTTACATGTGTAGTATTTTAGTTGCTTCTTTGTGTCCCTCTTGCCTATGAGTTAATTAGTTCCTACCTGACATTTTTTAGGAGGGACAGATATGATTATAACAGTAGAGTGTTAAGCCTGCTGTGAACCCTAGAGAGGGTGAACTGTACTGTCATGGTGTTTTGGTGAGGATTAACATGAGAATAAAGAAGTGTATACAAAGAGAAGTTGTAGCCTGCTTATTACCTACAGCCAGAAAGACTGGAAGACACTGACAACGCAGGAAAGAGGGTTGCAGACTTGTGGCGTTGCTGTTTTTTATCTTTGTCTCAGGATGAATTAGCCGTTTGTTTTAGTTTTACGTGGACTGTTAGACAGTTTTTGCGGACAGTTGCCAAAAAGAGACGTAAACTGAAGCTTTTTTCCCCCTGACAGTTTAAGTTGGACAGTATTTTACAGCCTATCACTGCAGTCATCAGTGGATCACACTGAGGACAATGAGTCTGTCGTTGATAATGACGTTATGTCCAGGGCAACCCTTGACAAACTCCTTGAGCTCTTTGTTGTGTTGGTCCTTTAGATGTTTTTGCAAATTCTTGTGATGGAGCGGCTACTTCTTGTAAAGTGTTATGATGTGGTGGCATCTGAGTATTTTTGAGTACGAGCATATAAGCTCAGCAGCAGATCGATACCTGATACTGGTATCGTTATTGGTGCATACCTGCAAATTTATTCATTTCATTCTCTTAATACACCACAAGGATGCCACAACATTACCGCACACAAGGAAATTTACCTTCAGTTCAGCAAAGCCATCCCTGTCATCCTGCCACAGTCAACTTCATTTGACATGCTGCTGTAATGCCAAACCAGGTGACGAACTAGACCCGCACACAGCAAAACTCACTTCACTGACATCAACAGCAGGATCTCCACACTACCTGCAGCGTGTTAGCCCTTTGTGCAGGAGACAAAGCCTGACATATCCCACACAGATCGCCAACAGGTGTCTTTTATTGCCAAATCACTGACCACACATTGAATTGCAGGTCCTGCCTGACCCACTGCACCAAAACATCAGTTTCACCTGTACACCTTGGTATCTGATCAAAATGTTGCATTTATAATCTACAGGGTGCTAATTAAAAGTGTACAAACATTATTTCTCCAATAAAAACAGTGGGCATACTTATGATGTATTTATTTAATCCGAATGAGTCTAAGAACATTTAATATTCACAGAGTCTCCTCATGTTATTCTGCAATGATGGAACAGAGTGTAATGGTTAATCACCAATCCTGTTGGCAATGAAAGAAATACAGCAAAACAAATGGCATTCATTCTGAAATCATTCAACTTTCTTCCTGAGGTTAGAACTCTCTAGAAACCAGATTATGCTCATGCTATGTTTCTTGTTCCACTAATTAAAACTCACATTGCAACAACATCATTATAGCGCGCCAGAATAGGAAAAAACAAGTGCACTAAGTAAGTGTAACTGCTTGCACAGCCCACTTTATTCACTGTTTACATCTCCATCCCTGGTCCTTAAGATATGTATATTCATCTTCTTCCTAAATATTACCGTTATGGCTGTCAGACCTCTTTTTGACATACATTGAAAAATATCCACATCCAGTCAATACATGCTCACGAATTGGTGAAATGTTCTCCAGGTAATTAAGCTCAGAGTTATGGGCTCACAGTGAGGCTGCAGGGTTTCAGGAGGTTAACCTGGGAGAAGTCAGTTCATTTTTTTGCACTGCAATGCTGTTTGATAATCAGCGGATGTTTTCAGAGCTCAACTCAATGAAGGGCAGATCTCTGTGGAAAATGCTCCAATTTAAACGAAAGAACAAAGTACTGGCAGAATCAGGGAGAAAAGTTACTCAAGTGTGCATTAAATTGGGACAGAGGGAGACTTCTAATGTTGAGTTTATTTGCAGTGTCATGGAAGGCACTCTTTAAGCTTAAGAATTGATCATCAAAAAAGTGAGCTTCAAGCTAAATGGCACACTTGCTTTCAAGTATGTCAAAGTTCCTTCATTTAATGTGCGCACCGTGCAAGGTGGAAACACTCTATTTAGTCAAGGTCTGGCAGTCTACCGCCTGACATACACTATAGTGTGGCATTCTTAAATAGCAAAGGATAAATACATAAGCTGGAGTGCAAATATGGGTTGATGTCAGACTCATCAGTAAAGCAATTACCACAGCACAGGTTAAATGATTATGTTGAGGGTTAAGTGCAAAGAAAAGTGTAGAAGCTGGAAATTAGCTTCCAAGTCATTGCTGTCTAAGTTAGCAAGAGAACTATTAGCTGATGCCTTAACATTACACTTAAGGTTTGAGTTACGGGGTAAATAAAAAAGAGCTCTCCTCCCCCGAAAAGGACATGAGCTCCCCTGAAATCCTACTTCAAGACATTAAAGACATTGTCCAATTTTAAGTCGTGTTTATTCATTACATTCCAATTTCTAAACGTTAGTCTTCCCTAATGAACACAATGATGTGCACACTGGATTGTTGTGTGTACCTACACGTCAGCCGCGCTGTCCATAGTTTTGAAATGGAGCAGAGTGGGAGGGATGGATATACAGACAGAACAAGCCACTTAGTTCTGCTTGCTTTTTGTGATTGTAAATAGAACTTTTAGCCCCATTTCTTTTTTCCCTGCTATAATTATAATTCACAGATAGGGAAAAACGGGAGACACACAGAAAGAAACAGCTGTTTCTACGTGCCTGTGATACTTTATGTAAAGTCTTCTTTTGTAAACACAAATGTCTCAGTGAGTTAATTCTGATTTAAGAACTCTTATTATTATTATTTTAAATTCCTAAAGATCAGATGATAATGTTGGCTCTGCAAAAAACCCTAAAAGCCTTTAACAGTATAAGATGTCACTTTATTCCTCTGTAGTAAAAAAAAACAAAAACTAAAGCTAAAGAACATTTAACAAATATTCAACTTTTCTTATTATTTAGCTTCTATGAAAAGTTACTGACAGTACTAACTCTGTAGTAGTTGTAGTGGAAGTAGAATGTTTTTCACAGTAACCCTGCAATTGATGGTGTTACCGTGCACTTCCATGTATGCGTGTGCATGTTTAGCAGCAGTGCACACTGTAAAATAGGGCTTATCAATGTATTAATTATTAATTATTTATCAAGATATTATGCAGTATTAGGTGGAATAATTTCCTAAAATTAGAATGCTGTTAAACATACTGAATAAATTACTTGTTTGGCCATTTTACTAATTATTCTCAACTCTCCTCACTAGTTAACAGGCCTGCAAGTGTTCAAGACTCCCCTGTTGCTCCAAGAATAATAAGATGATAATCTTATGATAACAAGACAGTGTTGTGCATGTATTTTGGGCACAGAAGAAAGAACCATACAGAATTTTGTCTTCACATGGAATGAATGCCATGCCAAAAAAATTAAACTTGAGCTGACCACAAAGAAATCTACAGCCACCTTTCAAGCCACCACTTTAAACTGTCTTCTCGTAAAGCATCGATATTCATTGGTTTTTACAGTCCATTGAAGCATCAACTGATCAAAAAGTCCCCGTAATATAATTTTATTATAATAGCTTGTCTTTCTCCATTTTTTTCACTCATAATGACATTTTGAACACACACCCCCTACCCCCAAAACCGATTAGCACCATACAATAGCAGCTGCTGTGTTCAAATCAATGAATCCAGAAACACAGCGAGGAAACAAATCAATTATTGTTTAAACACAAGGCTCTGATGTCCAGGAATCGATAGATGAGATGTATTATATTGCAGACGCTCTTTAGAGCTCTGAGACTCATTTTTATTTATTTTCCTTTGGACAGCAAAATCACATGTGGCTCTTTGTCATTTTTGGCCCCTTACAGTTAGGGTTACCAGCTTTCTCACTACTGAATAAGCGACAGTTGCGCAGTGACATGGTGGTGTGATCATGATGTGGGAATACAGTGTATATTCATATTCTGATTCTGTTGGAAATGCAGAAAATATGTATATTCCCTTTAATCTTTACTGTATTATGTAATCTCATATGAATAAACCTCAAAGAAAGAAACCATAGAAAGAAAGAAAGAAAAAAAGAATCCAATTTTGCCCTTTAGAGCAAAAAACAGGCAAAAAATCAAATGCAAAGAGGAGCATGACTCAACAAATTTACTTTTTCCAGGGATACTTTCTGCTGCTCTTGACTGACTCAAGTGGTCTTTTGTCCTTTTGCACAGGCAGAAAGAAATCCTTACACGACAAGTCACAGTTCACTGATATTTGAAGTTCATTTTTGATCAGCTCTGTGCTGCATCTATTTCTCGAGTCTGACCATTTAAGACCATTTAAGAGAGAAAATCCTCTCCACAAAGGCATTTAAGCCTGAAACACTGAAGACAGATGAGAGGATCCTGAACATGTTGATCAGGTTTGCTTTTCCCACTTTCTGAAAAACTGCAGCTCACTCCTCATCTGTGGATTTTGTGGTATCCTGTCTGGCTCTCTGTATTTCCTCCCGGCTTGCACAGATCTCTTCATATAGTTGGTCCATATTGACTGTCTCTGTCAGTTTGAGGGCAGCCACCACGTGCTCCAGGTCAGTGAAAGAGAGCTCCTTGTAAAAGCCATTTGGTTTCAGTTTCACCATTACATATTTATATGAGAAATCAAACCGCTTGTCAGCGTATGCAATGACAGAGTCAGGTGTTATGCACTATGTGCACTGGGAAATTAGCTTTGTGAATGCAATGGTTTGCACTGTTCAATAACTGGTAAATGGAGTGGTGTTTTCTGAAGTTGACATTGGCGTTATCTGCTGCATAGGCTGTTACGTTTCTAACGTCCAGCTCATGCTTTTCCAGATAGTTCATCACAGCTTAATGTATGCTATCCGCAGTTTCATCACAGTCTTCATAAAAGTTGGGTAACTTGCACTGCACTCCCTCAGACACAGAGAAATATCGAACGCACACTAGAAACATTTTTCTGTTTCCCTTGTTTAAAACATCTGTGGTCATGCAAAATTTACTGGCTCACCTTCGGCTGGGGACAGATTATCCAAAATATCTTGCACAGTTGTCGATTCTAAATCATTAACTGTAATCATCTCTGCTTTTGTTCTTCCCAGATGCATCTTCTTCACAACATTTGAGACATGAAATAAAGCACAGTTTAGCTTAACAAGACGTGCTGTTGGAGCTGTCTGTGTTTTACCTTGTGGTACATGTATGAGGCCTCACCTGCAGCGATTTTATAATTTTCTGCAGCAGATGTAATGAAGAACGCAAAAATATTTCTAGGACCTTTAGCTAGCATGGCCTTCTTGTGCATTTCTGTGGAAGCATGGTTATTTTCACCTCGGTAGTCCATTGCTGGGAAGTAGCCGATCCTCATTGGCACATGTATCAGAGTATCGACAGTATCTGAAGAATTTTGCAATACTGGTATCTGTTTTGGTAAAAACCATTATCATTGCATTTTCTACAGAACATGAAGGCAAGGGACAAAATTTTCAGATTCAAACATTTCCAGATCTCTCAGTTCACTTTCATTTTCAAAGGCACAAACCAGTATGAATCCCAACACAATTGGATAGACCTACAACCAGTCAGAGCCACAAAACCTGTGATGTAGTGCTGCATGACACGTGGGGCAGTGCTTGGTCTGGTTTCAAGCTGGAAAAAAAATGGCAGCCTGATGTCGAAACTTTCTAACATAACAACTAAACAGTACACTAAAAATGTTAACCTGAAAACATTTTAGGCAAGAAATGACAATGCTGTAACAAAATCCTGATTCGTATTTGAGTAGCACAGCCGAGTTTTACAGTTTTATCAGAGTTTTGTGAGTCATACTGAATAAACAGTTGTGACTGGCCCTGGGACAGGTGGAAATCTCTGAACAGGAGGGTAGATAGACATATCTGCCAGAGCAAATGAAACTGTCTGGTTCCCAGGCTAAGTCCGAGTATCAACCAGTCATATTTGAGCGGGCTTTGGTTGCGTGCAGGTAAACAGTATGTGCGGAGAGCAAAAGAAGCGGAACACATCGGCTGAAATGCAGTCTCGGAGCCCACCGGCTGTCGTCTGACGATGAGTTAGCTTTTATTTGCTTTGTAAAAATTCATATGTATTCATATTAAGATATCTGTTTATAGCGATTAGACAAAATGTCATCTGGACTTAAAAACCCCTCTGTTTTAAGTTACTAATCAGATCGTCTTGGCTTGGATATCTGCCAGCTATAGCAGAAGCCTCTGAACATTAGTGCCCCCCGAGGCTGAACTGTCGTCAGATGATAGCCAATGGGTTCTGAGACAGACCAGTATGACCACCTGCTGAATAAGTACATTTGATTTATTTGTTTTTTACACTTCAAATCTTGTTTTCATTTTGCTTCGAGCTCAGAGGAAAGTGTGGAAAAAGTCAGCGCTGTTATTGGTCCAAAATGCACAGCAATATTGTGCTGTATCGTTCTGTTAGTAATCAATAATATCTGTCAAAATGTGTCCAGAATTGTGTCTAAAATACCCACGTGTCTTTGTTACTCCATTTAGCTTTAGCTTTAATCTCTGTCAGCAAACCTAAAGTCATTAGTTATGTTGTCCAGCAGCCATACACTCTTTATGCAGGAGTAAGTGGAGTTGACTCCAGATATTTTAATACTTTCAGCAGTAGAGGGACTGTTGGTACTTGATTTAATTTGAAAACATACTGGAACTGAAAACTGGATTTTTTTTTATGTGCGTTTTGCTTTTAAGCAGTTTCAGGACAAAATGTTGAATTGCAGTTAGCCAACTGTAAATTGTATGTCGTCATGCATTTTCTACATATTAATGTGTCTCAGAGGAGAAATGCACTGGAGACATTCACATCACTGGCCTCAACTGGATAAAAGCCAATTTCTAAAACCTATCAGCTCAAAGTGTATTAATCAGAGGTTGATTCAGGCCCAATCTGACAAGAGATAGACTGTGTGATTGTGGCATTAAAGAAAAAAAGGATATTGCCTTTTACAGAATAATAAATTGACTGACACTTTGACCATCTGATTTCTAACACATACGTTTTGGTTCCACTGCTGGTGTCTTTGTTAGGAGTTTGTGCACATACTGACAAAAAGAGCACCTTTCCCTGCTTTTTCGAGATTTGTACCGGGGAGTTGTGTGTGATAATTGGTATGCACGGTGTGGAGGAAGTGCTGTTACAGCAGTGATGTCAGACAATAACCTGGTTTCTAAATTGCTTTAAATACATGTTTCGTATGTTGAAGGGATGAGATGTCTTGTCAACTGAGATGGAAAAGAGAGAGAGATGAAAAGATCTCATCTGTATTTTTCTTTTGAGGAAATATTTATCTTTTTTCCCACACAACATGTATGTATACTGTACTGTACTGTAATTCACAGGCAGTTCAATAGAAAATGCCAGGGATGTGCAGCACATCATGTATCTCCAGCTCTCATGCGAAGGTCAGTTGTGGGCAGTGACTGACGGTGACTTTTTATACCAACATGTCTGAGGAGCCTAAACGGTTACAGTGACAATACTTTGATTTTTCCCTCAGTGTCATGCTGCAAGATTATATGCCAGGTATGAAATTTGAGAAAATATTGAAATACTTTGGGATGTATCTGTGGCTATGACACAAGATGGCTATGATGAAGGGCTGTGCAATATGACTTATAAATAATAGCGTTCAGTGATGTCTGCCTTGGTAAGTCTATGACAATGTCAACAGTGGAACATCATTGCTGGGTCTAAAAGGGTCTTCGTCTTGGCACCACATGTCTGTAACTTTTCTGTGTTTAAAAAGAAAATAATGAACACAGCATGGAGACGTTGTGCAGCAGCGATTCTGAGAGGACACGATACCTCAAATACAGACTTTTAATGACGTTACAACGGTAGAGGGCTCAGTGGTCGATGACTGTCAATCCTAAGAAGTAATATCTCAATTTTTTTAAGCTGTTCCACAAAATACAGTATAAATCTCAATATACACATTAGGGATGAAACAATAATCTGTTTCATGATAAAATGTGATACAATTTCTGTAAATTATATTACTGTGTCAAATTTTAATTACCCTGATAATCATATTTCATTACCGCGCTCTGTAAATACTGTGCAGCATCAACTAAATTTAGCAACAGTAAGCTGCAGCAGCAACCTGGGTTTCTTTTGCATCAGTGAATTATCTACCATTGCAGTGGACATGATGCCATTTCAAATTTTTCAGAGCTTTTCAATGTAAAAGTTGGTGAAATGATTTCAGCATGTGTTTCAGTAATGTAACAACATTTTCAGCACATTTTAGCACTGTGGTAATAATAAATATGGTGGTAATTTTGGTCACGTTAATCCTGATATGAAATTTTCATACAGTTTCATCACTAATACTTAATAGTATAATATAGTGATGACCTTATGGTAGAGCTTTGTGATATGGACAGAGTCAAATATCACAATATTTTTTACCAAATATCTCAAAATCGATATTGTAAGAATGACGATTTGTGCTTTCACAGAATATTAATACCTAGAGGTTTTTGACAAATAATCATCAGTAATGAGGATATAATTACTAAGTAGGTAAAGGAAAATAATAGAAGAGCTAAAACAGTTTTAAATTACAAAAAATTACATCACTTTACGTCATACTTGCCAACACTCTCTATTTTCTTAGTAGTCTCCCTTTTTTAATTGCCCTCTCCGGGGTTTCCTCCCGTCATTCCAATTCTTCCGTATTTCTCCTGATTGATGAAACATTTTCACACCTTTTATATTTTTGTTGGTTCTTTTGTTTCTGTTGGTTTGTGTTTTTTTTTTTCTGGTGCTGTACAGAGTGTATAACCTGTACGATTCCATCCGGATAACAATACAGATGCACCAAATGTTGTTATATGATGTGGAAGAAAGTTGCTCGCTCCTCATCCTCCTCACTGAGGGAGGGATGGAGGGAAAAATGGAAAGTACTAAAACAAAGAAATTAGCCTCGCTATGAAGAATATGAAGTGCTGCTGACAGCTGAATGAGTCTTCGCTCTCCGTTTTCTTGCTCTTTCAACTGCATAATCTGAACTCACTCGTCTCCTTGTTGTTGTCATAGCAACAGTTGTTTTACCTCACACAGAAGTGATGTTGCTCTGCCAACTGCAGACTGACTTAAGTCACTTTAAGGTTTCTATTTGTACTGCGAAGACAAACATTAAAAGTCCCTGAGGATGTGTAATTTTTGTGGAACTCCCGAGTGGGTAGACCCCAGAACTTTTAGAAAACACCTAAAGTGTTGTAAGAGGGTTGTTGTTTTCCATAAATTGAATAACGTTGTTTTTTCATACTATGGAGCAGATAAAAAATGACATCACCAAAATCGTGAGATTTGGCAAACTAAAATTATGATCTGAAAGCATCAAATTGAAGCACTGCAGGTTTTATTTATGAGTTTTAGTTGGACTGGTAGCACAAGCAACCTCCTTAAAATTACTGGAACATCCAAAATATGTCTTTCAAACTGCTCTGTAAAAAAAATAAAAATAAATCTTCAACCAAAATTAAGAATTCCACATTGTGGATTTCTGGATTGTATCTTTAATTTTGGAATATGAAGTGACGACATGATGAGCTGCTCTTTCGCAGTCATTACTCCACCGTCATGCTGTCACTCAAATACATTGCGGCAGAATTATCCATGATTGCATTTGAAATGCAAAACAAGGCAAGCATTTTAAGGCAGGAGGGCTGTTGAGGTGCCAGCAGTTTGCAAGGTAATGCAAACTTCATCACAAAGCTCTTATTAGATATTCCTAAATATACATCTGTATTATCAAATGACAGCACACAACAGGCAGCCATCTCCTGTATCCGGCTCCTCCTATTAGGACACATCCAGTAATCTCATTAATTACTTCTCTAAATCACAGGGTTTATGCAGGGGGTCCGGGATTCGTATTTGATGAATTACATGAAATGGAGGAAGACACTCTGGTGATTTTTGCCTCCAGCTCGAGTCATTTCTTGCTGTGGTTGTCTTTACTTCAGCCAGGATATACACGTGATGTTATTTATCAGAAGTCTGCTACCTGTGATGTCTAGTTCCAAGCAGAACAGCAGGTGATGCAGTTGACACCCTGGAAACTCAGTTGAATCATGCAATGGAGCAGCTGCCCTTCAGCAATTACGGTTATGAAGCCATAAATCAGATCTTAATAGGGGAGGGAGTGGAATGAAGCTAAAAGACATGTGCCACCTCAGTGGAATTGTCTCCTCATGTATATTACCAGTGAATTTATTAGAAAGAATTCATCATACATTCATCCTACATCTTCAAAGTGCATTTTCATTTGACCAGTATTTTTTTTTTTACGGTTTTTGACAGTAGACTTTGACTCTTTGAATCTATATATGTGGCAGATTACCCCTAACTTCAAATTGGCACACACATTCATAGTGCATAGCATGAAATTGTAGGTTTGAGTATTTGTAATGCATGAAATATTCCTTCGAATGGATTAAAACCCACTACATGCTTTCATACCAAGATCATTTATTACAATTTCACATGTTTTCATCAGCACACTTGCTTGCACAGTATTTCAGTCGAGGTCTTCATCCCGGCTGCACCACACTTGGAAATTAAATGAGCAAATATGCAGTCAAATTACAACAATGATTTACTGTTTTATAGCCTCAGTACTGTGGCTCTACTGCATGTGCTTTCCTGTAGAGCAGGGCTATTCAACTTCAGTAGCAAGCAGGCCAAATGGGAAAATCACTGGGGGTTCGTGGGCCACACAGAATAGTTTGTCAATTAATGACTACAAATAACTCATACCGTATAATGTTAATAGATGTAGTCCTCTGAGCCTGCAGGAAAACCAGCCATGATTTGACTTGTACTTCCTCCTCACGTTGTACTCTTTCATCACAGCAATGCATTCGCTGCACAACAAACACACAGGTTTATTACTTGTCGTGGCTGACCAAGCAAATAAATACTTGTCAGTACATTCGCTCTGGAACTGATGATTTTCGCTATCAGCTTTACATCTCTTTAGCTTCAGGGGAGACATGTTGAAGCTTGTGGTTAGCTAACATGAGCTTCTCTGTGGCCCAGCAGTCCAGAGTGCAACATGACTGAGTGAGTGGCAGGTGCAGAGCAGATGTAATCCTTCTCCGGTGAATCACAGCACATAAATGCTTTAAAAAGACATAACCAATACCATGTTAGTTCAGATTGCACAGTCTATGGTTCAGATGCCTCAGAGTAACTCAGATATATGTACCTCAGTTTTATTTATCGTATCACACCTATGGCAGCCTGATTTGCAGGGAGCCTCTTGTAGACTGTAGAAAAATTCAAAAGACCTGTATCCACTAGGAATGTGCGCAACCCTTGCTAGTCAGCAGCAGAAATATGAGTCAGTTAAACTATTTATTAATATTTTATTCATGCACAATGCCAGCGAACTGTTGCATCTAAAGTGTTATGCAGCCTTCCGCCACTAGTCATGACTGCAGCCCCATCAGACAGCAGCCCCTCTCGTCGTATGCCGTAAGCCCTGATGGCCCAGGCTGTCAGCAAAGTCGGACAGATGACAGCTCATAAAACCAGCAAAGTTGGGCAGTGTTTTAATCTAGAAAATGGATGAATGTAGATTGTGACAGAATACAGTGGTATATAACCACTCCACTGGAGCAACATGTGACTGTATTCAGCTCAGGCAGGGATGTTAACCTGCAAGCAGAGCAGGATGTGGCTGCTAGCACTGCTACCATTAGCCACACTGCGTAGCAGGCTGGCAGCTAACATCGGCTCTGGGTCGTTTATCTGCTGATACTGTAATCCTCTTCAATCTGAAAAGGTGATCATTTAGTGAATTTTCATGTTTTGTACATTAATGTGTAATGTTTGTATTGCACAGCGCAGAGTGGCACACATTTCAACTGCGTTTTAAATATGATTTGGTGATTATAGACTGTGATTAACTGCTTCAAATGGCTCTTAGTACACACAGTAGTTTTTGGGCAGTCTTTAATAGTATTAACTATTAAATTGTGCCCAATTTTAAGTGCTTTCTGAGTGTTTTCTCACTGTTAGACCAGTTGACTATACTGAATTAAATTTTGCATTTGATCGACAGAGAAATTAGTATCCACCCCATGGGCTACTAGCTGAATAGGCCTTCTATAGAGAGTATTTATTGCAGTTTTTTTAACATTATGGGCTACATTGTTGAACCTGATAGTGCTGTCAAAATAGATTATGAGTCTATGAGCTCCTGGGGTTGGTGAGTTTTACATGCTATCCTCTCGAGTTTGAATTAAGTGTCTTTTTACAAGGAGTTAATGTGCCAGTGAAGCTCATCTTAGTGCGGTAAAAGGGAGAAGGTTGAATTCAGAAGTTGTACGGTTGAATTTTTGACACTTTAGGAGTTTATTTTGTTTACGTAACATAGTAAACTGGCCGCTCACACATATCTTCCAGCTGAGGACAGAAAGAGGTGGAATGGGAGTATGAATGTATCGCCAACCCTTTTCTGTATTGCAGTCCTACAAAAAAATTAAATGGTTTTGTTGCACATACTAAAAATAATAGCATCTTACATAACATAGTGTTGGCAATTCACTATTAATCCAATTTTATGCAATACTTGTAATAATAATAATGAATCAGATCTACAAAACAGCTGATGGACATGATGTGAGGTGGGTGGAGGCCTGAGGAAGGGATGCGGGTGCTTCCAGTGCTCTGAGGGACCCGGCTGGCTATGGAAGGAGTGGAGGTGGGGATAAACAAAGGTTAATCCTCTCAGACAGGCAGAGGAGAAAAGCTCCGGTGTGACAGGTCTCCTGTTCATTCACCAATGCCTCTGCTACCTGGAGGCGAAATCCTCCCTGTCTCTCCATAAAGGCTATTTGCTTAAATACGGACAGACACTTGCTTTCTACTGAGTGAGTGGAAAGGCAGTGTGGAATTTTGCGCTGGAATTCAGACATTTTGTTCATCTGCATTATTTTGCTCATCTAAAGCACTTGTCATAAAGTCACAAAGATATATACTGCACATTTAAATAGAATGATACTTACACTAAACTACCTTTGGCAGTAAAGGAAGAATACTAAGACAAATCTGTAGGTTTGGAATGTCATTTATTTAAAAACTAAGTATTTTTTCAATTGTTTTTTGTAGTAATACAGATGT
This sequence comes from Lutjanus erythropterus, assembly GCF_056507025.1. NCBI lineage: Eukaryota > Metazoa > Chordata > Actinopteri > Lutjaniformes > Lutjanidae > Lutjanus > Lutjanus erythropterus. The sequence goes on from NC_139324.1 coordinate 36,800,159, forward strand.
ATGGATACCCTGTTGCTACTTTGAATGATTGTTGTCCCGAGTAATGAAATTTGTAAGGGTCTATGGTTCATCTCCCTCCGTCTCTATTTGTCTGTATGTGTCACATACAATATTCTGGATGCCACTGATTGTATTGCCACAAAACCCTATGAAATGATGTGTGCTTTGTGACATTTTAAAAGCTGCACGAAGGGGCCTGGAGTGCGCTAGTGTCTGTTGACTTTGTAGCACACAGAGTGCTGATTTTTTCATTATATAACCTACTTTCATTGGGTATTAAACATGCACCCTATATCTGAAATCAGAATATTGACATCTGATTACTAGGCTTTGCATTTACACATGGTATTACTCTTGTTATCTGAACCTGGCCAGCTTTGAGAACAGATATGAATGTTAGGTTGGTGCAGCTGGTGAACTTTCAACAAAATTTGTGGGTGCCAGTTGAAAAGAAGCATATCGCCTTTACATAGTTTTTCTCTGCTGATGTTGGTCTGATCTGCATCCTTTTTGTGAGCAGCTTAGGATGAGTTGGAGTTTCTTTTCAACTTGTTTGGAGGATGTTTTTCTAAAGAATTAATAAACTGCACTGGGCCTGAGATCTGCCTGAGATCTGACCATGATGCAAGACTGACCACATTCAGTACACCTTATGTCAACATGTGCTTTTCCTTGTTCAGACAAAATGTCCAGATATAATTGTCTGTTTTCAAAAACAACAATAGTGTATACAAGTAAAATAAATGTATATAATCTTTCAAATATTAAATTATGATTACACTTACCATGTTTTCCATTTATGTAGGTATACAAGAAACATTTAATTGCTGCATTCTAATGCACTAACCCAATAATCACCCTTTATCCTATAAAGACATACACTAGTGAAAGATTAAAAACAAACTTGACAGAGTGTGTTTCCTGTCTGTAAACTCTGACCCATGTGTACAGACATTTTGACAGGATGGGAGAAATTGGCTATGCAGATGGTGAGGTGGTGAATTTATGCCTGATTACATAATGATCCCACTGACACATATATTTCAACTTAAAATCAAATGTTAATTATAGATCCACATGATCATAAACATACAAACAACATTCAAACAGCTGTGTTATCTGTATTTGTGCTTCTCAGGAGCCATAACTTTTCAATGAGCACATTTTCAATTTGAAAAATAGAGGCCAACTCAAATCTTTAACCAAAGTCTGTTTAAGATTTCATCAGCACTTTCCCACCATCAAATTCTCATCCCAGGAGGGCAGAGCAGACGGATGGACTGTATGGTAACTACTGATGAAATTATCAGTTGTAGAAATTCAAGATATCATCAAATAGTGTTAAAGAACTGCAGAGCAAAGCACCAGTTTTTAATACTGTGCATATTATCACATACGCTTTTAGTTGTTATATACGTAGTTTTTGTGTGTAAAATTGCTGTCCACTGATCAAACTTCTGTCTTCAGTGTGGTGGAAGCCACTGATTGACACCTCATTTAGGCAAGTTGTGAAGCAATCACTCTGATTGCTATAAACATATACATGCAGCAGCAACACCCGTGCGTAATGCTTCATGATGGATGCACTGGCACCGCTGGAGGACTACACAAATGGAAGGATTAGGAGGGAATGAGTCTTCAGGGACCACAAAGATTTCCTGGCCCATGCTGATGACTGGCTAATACGCAGATTTAGATTCCCCAGAGCCCTGCTCTTGGATGTATGTGCTGAACTGGGTCCAGCATTAGACAAACCAACCCAATGGAACTGCGCTGTTCTGATACAAATACCGGTAAAAACCACTCTGGGATTTCTGGCAACTGGCTGTTACCAGTGGAAATTTGCTGACAGGTATGTGTTTGATATAATTAATAATATATAATGTGCACCTTTCTGCCAAAAGCCCTGTCAAAGTCTAATTCTGTTTAATTCTATCCTTCGGTATAGAATATTGCCACTGCCCTGTAATAATGCCCGATGTCTTCAATGGTATTTTTAATATGAGTTGATAGATCAGGAGTCCGTACACTGAGAGAAGGTCATTTGCAGCAATGTCCGTTTTCCCGAATTGGGCGCAGTTTACTACACTCAAGCTGCCATAAGGTTTCTATATGAGAATTAATTTGTCTGTGTTAATCAAACTGCTCCCGCCTACCTGAACTCCCTCCTGCTCACTGTGCTCTGCCAATGAAAGACGCCTGATTCAACCACGACAACAGGGCCCAAGGTCGCCCACTAGTCTCTTACATTTTGAGGCTCCGTGATGTAACCTATCTCTGTTCTCTGATCCTTTTCAGTCTTTAAGAGAAGACTGAAGAGCCGGCTCTTTCAAGAACACTTTTCCACTTGATTGACTGCACAAGTTATCCTTAAATTAGAAAAAAAATCTAATGCATCTTGTGCACTTTTTGCACACTGCCACTGGCACTGCCTGTAGGCACCTTGAACTTTGCTCCATGATGCTTACTCATGTTGTTCTGTCCTGACTAGATCTTTGCTTGTGTTGTCTCAGAGCTCAGATGTAAGTCATTTGGTACGTCTGCTAAATGAAATTGTGAATTGTCCAAGTCATATGTGACTCCAACATGGTCCTGATAAATACAGTTACATGATGGCTCAACACGACTCCTTTATCCTGTCTTGTAGCAGTGTAGGACACAGACTACAGACAGGCGGTGTGTGTGTTGGTTTGCTCCTTGCAAAGTTAATAAACAGTGATTTACAGAAATTCTAACCAGTCAAGCTTGTATTATGTATTATTACAATCAAGCATGTATGATTACTCTTTATAACCTGCAGGTGACAGTAGCTGCCCCCCTCAGGGGCTGGCTCCTCACCCTCTTTCCAAACCCTCAGAGTGTTGACGAAATGAAGAAATGCTCAGCTTGAACACGCTCAGTCGGGGAGTGTGCCATCTCAGATGGTAGACTTCTGTAACACCTGACAAAAGTCTGCAAGGTCATCAGAGCATTGGCATTCCTTTCCCTCCTGGCTCCCCTACCTCCCAGGCACGAGGAAAGCTGACCCACACCCCCCTCCAACAAGATGTGTGTTAACAGTGAGGATGTAATGCAGCATTTGTTAAAGGACAGCGATTAATGTTCATTTAAATAGTTGATATGTAAAAGAAAACTAAGCTTGTAATTTCAGTAATCGTGTCAGAAAGGCAGAACTGGCGACTCTACCAGTATTCTCCCCATCCCTGCCTGCTTCCAGGCTCTGGCGTGTGTCCAGTGATGGAAAAACACAACACTACAAAGAGGACCCAGTGTAGGTTACTGGCTTGTATGTTACACTTTATACCATCTGAACACTTTAAAGAATAATTTGAAAATATAAATGACAGCTGTCAGGGCAGAAAACCAATAAAATGTTTAAATCGAACTGACTCATGACATTAAAATCGAAAGTCAAATCGAATCGTTGATTTGGAGAATCGTGACACCCCGAGTAGGACCACGTCCAGCACGAGGACCCGACCTCCTCTGGATGTGCCATGCACATGGGACGCACTGGTCCCGGGGACAGCAGGATGCTCTGTGACAGCTCCCTGGCAGGGAACCTCCTCACCACCTACCGCTCCCGACTCTGGAGGAAGAACTAAAAGACATGACGACACATTAGCCCACTGTGCCTTTTTACATGTCTCTGAGTTGTTAACATAGCAATGTAATAAAATATAAAACAGTGTTTTTCTGGGTTCATCTGTGGTCTCAGTCATGTCAGTGTCTCCCTCCTTCTCCAACACGAGGCCACACACACTTGCTTCCCTGAGTATTGAGGCTATTTGTGTTCCCAGTGGTGTGAACTCAGGTGTGCCCTCGCCTCCACCAGTAGCAGACACGCTCTGGCGGTGGAATGCTATTCTTTTTTCTTTCTTTTTTTTTGCTTCACCTTCAGATCTGACCACTTTTTGAAATTTCTGGTACTGTCCTGTCTGCCACGCTCACTGCATTAACCACAACAGCAACGTGTTGCCACTCGCTGCATTAACCACAGCAGCATGTTGCCAGTTGCTGCATTTTCTTTTCTTTGTGACCCCGTTGCTGTGGCCACCAAACAATGTGTCCTCTCTGACCTCCACCTCACCCCACAAGCATGTCGATTTCGGTGTTAGAATAAATCCTTATCTCCGTCTTCTTCTCGGTTGTTGCCATGATTCAACTTAAAGAACCGTTAATCATTTATTTATCATTTTTTTTATCAGCATTCCTGTGGTGCCTTGCATTGACCATTTATTGTTGAATCCACATGCACTACACATTTCCAGGTGTGCTGTGATTTATAAAGGGAACATTGCCTGCGGGTATATGTATGCACAGTTTCAAGTCTGAATTTTCTTTCTTTTTTTCTCTTATTTTCAGTTTTTCATAAATGAGGCCCCTGGTAATTTTTGCTAGACAAATAAATACACCCAGTAGGTAATATTTGATTCATGCCTTTGGTACAAAGAACACTGTCTTTTACTGCATTATTTTTGATTGCTGATCAGTGTCTTTAATTATCTGTAAATAAAACCAGCTTAATTAATTTCTGGCCAAAAATGCAGAGGGGCTGCTAAACTTTTATTAATCCCCGAGTAGTGTCTGCAGGCTTCCTCTCAAGCTGCATATGACCCCAACAATCTCCCCCAAAAGGCAGGACAGCCTGCATGTTGCCCGAGAGGCAAAATCCTGTGCAAAAAATCACTTTCTCCCCCTTGTAAAAGCTTAAATGCCGTGAGTGTATGGTAATAACTGAAGACAAGCCAGAGGAATATTTTAACAGTTTTATCAACTCAGAGCATCTCCTATCTTGATTTTAGTGGTTAGACAGTAAGAGGACAGAGTTTAGTGGTCTTTCAATGAATTAATCAAATCAAACTGTGAAAGGGGACAAATATAGAACTTTGAAAAGTAAAAAAATTATGCCCTTATGGCTCATTGCTTAGTTTTTTTTTTTTTTGCACGACACCCACAAAACTGTGGCCAGTGTATCTAGTGTTATGATGACTCATCCACATCTGAACACCCACCGTGTGCAACACTCTGTGGTCTTGTGTTTTTCCTACTATGTCAAGTCTAAATGTCTGTCATGAGAAAAACCTTAAAGGAACAATATGTAACAATTGTACATGCAAAAATGCATACAACAGTCCACGTAGCATGTTGGAGCCGCAGACTGAATATTAAATCGATGGAAATCCTATTTAATATATGATCTATGGTTGAAGCAAGTCAGCTCAGGCAGGCTGCAGGAACACCACAGGAGCGCAAGGCGTGTGCAACATTGTAAACTGACAGTAACAAGCAAGGACAAGTCAATTTAGACATTGTACTTGGACAGCCACAAGCAAAGATGGGTCCTACTCTGTAAACTGTTGCCAATGCCAATGTAAAATTAAACCTCTTACCTTGAAAACAAAAGCCACCTGCTCTTAAATTCACACTCTGGACCTTGACTTAAGTGACTGCCTGCCCTCTGCCTGTCAACTTTGTTAACATATTACTCAGTTTAACTGTTATAAACAACTTCTTTAAGATTATTAATGATTTCTTGTGACTCATAAACAGACACTTACTCATTCAGCGAACATTTGTCATTAATTTGAACTCTTTTATTACAATTATTCCGTCTGGGAATAGCAGTTTACAAGAAGACAACCATACCTATAGCGTTGTCACAGAAGCGAGTATTTCAACTTAACATGTTTCTTTAATCACTGATGACATCTTGTGGTCATTTTCTGATTTATTACAGTGATTATAATCACAGATTTATCCTTTAACAAGGGCTTGGTGGACATCTCTCAGTTTAGGTCTATGTGGCTGCAGATTAGTAAAGATTTTTAAGAAACTGTGATGATCAAAATGTATTCCTGTGGCAAATTGGTTATCAGAGGACATTAGGGAAGATTTTGCTGTGCCATTTCATCAAAATGTAAAGAGGCTGTAAGCTAACCCCCGTAGAGGGAGTGTACAGAGACATTGGGGGAATAGGGAAGCTCTGCTCCCTCACCCCTCCAGGGTGGCAGGGGCAGGTCAAGGGCTCTGATTGTCACTGTTTATTAATGGGCCCTGCAGAGGGGAGTGACAGCAGGGTGATCTCTGTGATGATGATGTCTTATTGCTTTCCATGAGCGCCTCAGGTACATACATATTTATGATGCGCTGCCACCTTGACGCCAGCTAGAAATATCTGTTTAACACCCGGCCCAGTCGGATGCTTACCAAAGCAGAGCCGGAACAAAACGACCCTTTAGCACTAATAGTGCCTGTGCCACATTAACCTTAACCAACCACACAATGACTTTCCACTATCATTTACATTTAAGGTGGCACGAGAATGTGAAATATGGTTTGACATTGTGAGGAGTCTGGACAGAAAAATGAAAATGCCATCGTGTTACAGAAGAGAAAGCACAGGGACAACATCAACCGCACTATAAATCTCCTCAGTACCGATGTCAGCACTTCATGTTAATCAGATGGCTTTTTGACCACCAATTGAATTAATTCTAACTAATTTGTATGACAGATTGATTTGTGACACTACACGTGTTTGTATTAAATATTAACAGCCCAGCACTTCCCCAGGGACAGCTGGGATTTTAAAGGGCAACTCATACGCAGTCATTTAGTTGATTAATATGGGCCACTCATTTTGAGCAGACAGATTTGTTTTACTTACTTATTCATGTCTTCAAAGAATACAGCTCTCCTCCATCTTATTACTGTCTTTTTTTTTTCTTCAGAAACTTGGCTTTGTAGTCATCAGGATTCGTTCAATGAAACAGGATGGTGTCACACTGTAGTTCAGTTCTGTTTACTGCCCAGACTGTGACATTCATTTTGTCACAAAGCAGTGGCATATTAATGCAATCAAAGTACTTTATACAAGACAGACACAACAAAGAGGCAAGAGGCGAGAAAACAGTGACTTTTTCAGGGAACTGTAGCTCTCAAGCTTTCCAGTACAAATAATGCTGAACAAATATGGGAGGGACACATGTTTGTGCGTGCATAGATACATATGCAATTTTCTGAATATCTAAATTAGAAAGGATCCCTCTTATTTATCCTCTTCGCAGTACAGGGAAAATAATGTTGCCTCAGACTGAATTGTAAACTCGTTACTCTCCATTTCCATATTCTAACCGATTACCCTGGGGAGAAGAATATGATTTTCTCAAACCAATCACTAGAGACCAACGCCATTTTAAGTCAGCACCCGTGCGTTGCCATGCCAGCATACTTTGTTTTTCTCCTCACAGTCTATCATTTTATAAGCGACTGAATGTGTGAAGTGTGGTTATGTCACTTTAGGCAGCGGAGATAAGCCGTGTGTTGTGTTTGCTGCCACAGAAAAGAAAAAGGAAAGTCCCTGTAATGTTGCTTAAAAAACGTCTTGATGTCGTCCTCTCAGCAGAGTTTGTGCACGCCGTGAAAAGCTAGCTAGTTAGCAACTACAAGTCAGGCTGAAAACAACTAAAACCGCCTAAAACCAGAGATCCCTCAAACATGTTTTGAAGCTTCTGAGCTATCTCGGTTCGTAGTGCATCCCTCTGGAAGCTGCGGATAGAGAAAACGTCATCAGATGATGTCGCATTTTCTTTCTTTCTTTTTTTTTTGGCCACAGTCTAATATGAGGTTAGCACGTAGGTGCTAGTTTGCTAGCTCTCAAAATAATATGATTACCCTTTCCATTTACTTTCAATAGATGACTACAACTGAAGTAGTTGGTCAATTAATTAAGTAACTGATTGTTAAACAATCAAAAACTCCAACTATTCCCGGTTGTTGACATTGCTTCTTTTCTCTGATTTATGTCACTGTAAACTGAATATCTTTACACTGTTGTATGAGAAAAAAGACATCCAGGACCTTATGGAAATTGGAATTAATTGGAATTAAAAATGTGTTAACCAGCAATGTTTGTTTTACCATTTATCCTGAGCTCACAGGTTTTCTTACAGTTTGGTTTGGTCTGCCCTGTTTGTCAGCTAAAAAAGGCAGTGATTGAGCACCATATGGCAATTTTATTGTTGTATTATTCTGTTTATTTAGATTGCTTGTGTAGTGAAGGAGAAATATACAATATACTTACTGTACTATGTCGTAAAATGACCATCAAAGATTAAGGAAACATGGTTAGCTGAAATACTGACTTCTCTGACAACAACGCAACACCAATCAAGTTCTTTGAAATCTACATTCCAGTCTGGAACGCCTGTTTTTGTTTTGCTTGATTCACATTTATTGGAGTTAAAGGTAATGCTGAATGTACAATGAATAAGGTCATTTCTGTTTATGAATTGTAAAACATAATGTATAACCTTTTAGACGGAGCAGATGATTTAAACAAAAAACGTTAATGGAGACGGTTACTGAACTTGAGATTGCGTATGTTTAGAACAGTGGGCTTTTGTTTTCATGATAACAGGCCTAACTTTACATTGACAGACAACCGACCGAGTTATAAAAAGCTGATCAACTTACAGCGTAGGACTGGTCTTTGCTTGTCATTGTCCAAGTATAATGTTTGACTTGTCAGTGTCTGTGTAGCCTGCAGGCGATCTGCAGCCTGAGCTTGGAGGTCTGATGGACAGACAGAGAAAAACATATATTATACAGGAATTCAACCTATTTAATATACAATCTACTGCTCCAACTCACTGTCTTGAATGCTGTACTAATTTATGAATACTACATTATATTTTATTTTATATTGTTTTTAACTAATGTGCTGCTAGAATTGTTTAAATAAAAATTACTTAGAAAAAGATATGAGTTGGATATCTTTTTTTATTATCAATCAATTATAATACACTGTTATCATGCAGGAAAATGCACAAAATTTGGAACCTTATTTGTATATTTAATAAACCAAATGATGAATGTATTAATCAAGAAAATAATCAGTGAATGATAATGAAAATAATCATTCGGTGCAGCCTTGCATGACTCTATGTACCGTCACACACAACTTTAATGAGGCAAAAACAACAGCCTGCTGTCAGTGAAGATGTGTTGCTGTATGCTAGAGGTTTTTCTGGCCGCTCTTTTAAAGGTGTGTGTGTGTGTGTGTGTGTGTGTGTGTGTGTGTGTGTGTGTGTGTGTGTGTGTGTGTGTGTAGGATAAATGCACCATGTGGATAAATCTCAGGTCAAATAGCTTTTGAAGCAAACTCGAACTCAGGGCGCTGACTTCACTCTGATGGCCCACAAATCATGTGGCACTTGATCTCATATTCCGGTTGGGCGTTGGTAGCACAAGATTTGATCTGGGCTTTTAAATCAAATGGCCTTTATCTTTCCTTCCTCTCCCTTTAAACAAACAGAAAATATCTCTCCACTGCAAATAAGTTGTAGGATTTATCCGGTGTGCAGTACGCTGTGATTTGTGATGACAGGAGTTGAATATTACGCTGATACTGTATGGCACTGTAAATCCACCGCCTCATCTCTGCTCCCCCTGTCAAATGTATTTTGAAGTTGTATTTCAGCCATGTCCCCTCAGCACTGAGCTCACTGAATAGAGAAATAATGAGTGCTGTCTAGAGACAATGTCACTATTACTTTAGATCTCCCAAATCTCTCTTTCTCTTTTCTCTCCGTGTCCATTTTCTCAGAGGTTTCTCCTCCACCTCGTGTCTTCCCCACATTCTCTCTGCATCTCTGGCTCTGTCCCCTCAAAGCAAAGTCACACCACCCACTCTCAGAGTTGATTCACTTGTCTCTCCTCCCTGTTTGTAAACCACACCGTTAAGATCCTGTCATTTGTGAATAAATGCGAAATGTGCAAAGGCATCCTGGAAGGAGGGTTGCAGCCGGTCCATGTGATGGTGCTTTAGAGAAATTAGGGGGCTTAACGACAAAGCCAAGAGCACGCTTCCAGATTGGATGCATCATGCCATCTGTTTAGGTGTCATCCACTTGTCTTCTGCTGCTGTCACACAGTATGTCACATATTGATAAGTAATCACAGTTACAACACACATCTAAAAACCTTATATATTGTCTGTATGTACATCTCAGGGTCCTGCAACAAATTTTCTGCTTTGATACTCACTTTTCAGCTTAAATGTTTATTTATCTTTGTCATCAGAGACAACACTCGATGCAAGGGTTAAAATTTTTTTTAAGGGATAACCCACTGATTTAGTATTGGACTTGCATGAAGTTGGTGGACTCAGAAGAGTCAAAGAAAGACCAGCAAAAATGCAGCTGAGGCCCAGATAGATTGCCTACAGATATGATTAACTAGCCCTTAGTCCATTAGTTCATTAGCTTGATGCTAACACATAATGAGAATCCCCTTTAATGTGCGAGCAGAAAGTAGCATCATGATTGTGATTAAATTATCTGAACAAACAGATCTATTTTACTTCAAGTGTGCTTATACTTAGAGACATGCATTTCCTCTGCTCTTTTGAAACAAACTAATAGTAGTTGACTTCATATTGTTAACTTAGTCTGATACTCTGCAACAGCAACCTGAAAGGGTCAAAACTCACATTTGTGCTGTGTGCAGTTTTCAGGTGCTCTATTACACTAGCTTGCCTCGCAGCAACAGCTGCATGCGACAGTTTGCTTCAAAAAATATTTTATTTACTACTTTTACTGAAGAGTAGCATTCTGGCACGCTGCTAGCTATCCAAGCCATTGGCAGAGAGTGTGGTTATGCAAATGAATCCATAGACCACCATGAGTCACCAGTCAAAAATAGTCTTGGTGGCTATATTGACACTTAACAGTCAATGTCCTTAGTTTCCATAATGCAGCTTAATAACATCTCTCATTAGACATTAGTTTTTATTTTTCAAGTCTGAAGCCCAATCAGAGACTTTGATAAGCGCCCTCTTGTAGGTTTTTATGTGATGATGATTATAGTTATTTTTCATTTATTCAGATGGCATAAATTTCTGCAGATGGCATTTTTGATACAAGCAGCAGGAGACAGGAGACGTTTTTATAACCTGCGCATACTGTAGGGGCATTCCTATGAGAATTATCCCACGAATTAAAAAAAAAAAATCCACAGGGCATGTTTTTCTCTCTCTTGCCAGTGGTTTAAATATCAGTGAAGTTTGACAGGTTCGCACTAAAGGTGGTGCAAAGGAAAATAACTGCCCAGCTGCCAGCTATTCTCCACGATGTATCAGCTTCAGAATAGAATGCAATTTGTTAAATACATTAACACTTCAGTGAAGAATCCAATGAGGAAATTCATCATTCTGCCAGATGCTGAAGGAGCACCTGATTACTTCTCTGTTACTTGGAAGGGAGATATTATTTAATCATGCATCTGGGAAATACAGCCAAATATTCTCTCTGAGGAATACGCATTTCTCTTTCTTTCCCATTCCTCTGGCTGTTTTTTTTTTTTTTTTAAACCTCAGTTTTTACCAAATACCACTTTAGATAAGAGGGTATATTTTTTATTGTGGAATTTTGCTTTTTAACTCGCCATTATTTAAAATGAAATCATTCACCAGCACTATAGGGAGCCGTACATTATAGCCTGAGCTTGTATCAGTCACTTGGCAGGGACACAGCGTTTTCACAGTCACTTAAATCCTAAATGTCACCTTAAAATGGCTACGCCAGCAGCCAAAACATAGAGACAACAGTAGATTATTGTTCTTAAGAAGTGGGTTCTGGGTGAGACTCAAGAAACATGTTTTTTTCATCCAAATATTGCTATAAAGATCCAAAATATAAAGTCATTCATGGACAGATGCTGAGAAAGGCAGGACTGTGGCAGTTTGTGTGTTGATCAGGGCCGGACAACATAATGATTTTTATATCGATATTGTGATATGAGACTAGATATCGTCTTAGATTTTAGATATCATTTGTAGTATCATTATCATGTAAAAGTTTTGTCTTTTCCTGGTTTTAAAGGCTGCATTACAGTAAAATTATGTAATTTTTAACATCCAGATTACTGATGATTATTTACAAAAATTTTGTGTGATAATTTTGTTAAAGAACCAATAGTCATTCCTACAATATTGTTGCAATATCAAGGTATTTGGTCAAAAATGTCATGATTTTTGATTTTATCTATATTGCATGGCCCTACTTTATATACTACTGGGTCGCTTCACTTAAAGCAATGCATCATATTCTTTCAGACCAGCATATTTTTCCACTATTTGAGTATTAAGTTAAATGTTAATTAAAAAAATGAATTAAATTTACCCTTAATTAATTTTCTTTGCCACAAAACTCAACTGAAAATCTAGAACAAAAGACTGAGGGGGTTATTTATTCTGCCTGGCTCACAGTCACGGGTGCAGGTTGCCATGTCTGCAAAGTGCTGCAAAAGTGCAATGATTTCTGATGCTGAACTTGGAATATAATTTGAACTCAAGGTTCAGCAGTAGTTTAAATTCACTGACATGATGAGAGACAAAACACTAACGTTGTATTTTGACATTTCACAGATGACAGGATGGTAGCCTACGAGCTTTGTTTACGTTACATTATGTTAACCTTTAGCGTTCAGCCATTGCAAACGTCGTGGAACATAACTGGCAACACAACAGTGCAGCTGTCTCAGACAAAAGACAGTCTGTGATAATTAAAGTGTAATTATAAACTTGTAATCCTGCTAATAATCTTCCTTTTTACTTAAAGTAACGGCAATCTGATTCTGTCAATCATTTTTTGTAACTGTAATGGAATACCTTTTTTTGTATCCAGAAGTATATAATCCTGTTACATGTAATCTGTTACTCTCCAAGTCTATTTATTATCAATGCCTGATTATCTGCCTCAAACACTCATCACCTACGTCCATAGCGACTCTCTTGACTGTTTATCTTTTTGATGAGTCGAGGCGAAGCTGCAGCTGTACGTCGCTATCTTAGACATGTTGTAGTACCATCACACAGTTCCATCGAGTTTTCTTCTCTCTTGGGCATTTAATGGCAGACTACAGCACTCACAGGCATGTATGCTGTGGCTGTCAGGTCAGGAAGAACTGCATCTCTGTAAAAAAAAAAAAAAAAGTACTGTCACATTTTCAAAATTTTGGCATCTCTCTTTTTGATATCTTTAGTTGTAGTATAGCCATACCATAATATTTCCAAGCTTTATTACACATTGCAGGCTTTTAAATGCTGTGGAGTTGAAGCCTAATTATTAGGACAGATTGGTGACTGAAAGCACTAAAGAATATATAGATTTTTTTTCTTAGCTGATCCACACCCAAATGAAGACATGAAACTTTGTCAAACATATGACAATAAACTGGATTTTGCCTCACGAAGCACTCCTTCAAGCAACCAGGAGGATTTCTCCCCGATACACTATATCAAAGTGACTTTGAGTGATATCATTCACAGGCACAAACAAAGGTAATTTAGTTCCTGCCTTATTTTGCTTGTTTTAGTGTAACCCAAGGCTATTTAGAATGGATCTATCCAAGTCCCCTAACTTAATCTGCCATTTATAGGCTGAGTGGTGGGGGGTGAGGACAGGCATCGAGCTCTGTGATTGGCCAAAAAAGTAACCAAGGAAACCGTAGTGCTTTAAGTGTTGTAAATTGGTTAAAACTCATTTATCCGTAATGTGAGTTGCGAGATGGGTGAGGTAAACATGATCAATCAGCAACTGTGTCACAACTCAATTTGTTTAGACACCAACCTCTGTTCCTGCGATCGCTGCATTAGGCGTGTGTTCTCAGGATGTTCTAAGCGAACTGCACGAGTTCTGTATGGAAATTTGGAACATAATTAAGGAAAGCATTTCAAAGGTAGCCTCATAAATAATGCAAATTCTGTGTTAAATGTCCCTGACAGCCAATGCTGGCGCTGCAGAACGTGAACCTCGAGAAAGGCTGAGCTGGTCTGTCTGGTCATCAGGTGCCTCCCTTGGAGTGCTATAAATTGACAGAAATGGGAGACAGCGCAGAATAAATGAGATAGCTCAAACGAGTAACACTCCCTATTAATAAGATTCTTAACGTGACACTGTGAGACTCCTAATTGGGACATAAATAATTAGTGCAACACAAAACATGTTAGGTTTAGCCAAAACTACATACAGTGCCAGTTTATATTGTACTTTTTTCACATTTCAGGTGTGCTGATGAGCGAGGTATCAGTTATTGATGTTGAAGTAACACTAATAAATTAAAACCTCTGATGCCCTCATTGATTGATGTTGCTAGTACAGTACAACCAGCGCTGCTGACTGTGTCCTTCAGGATGAAATAAAACATAAAGGGGTTTGTTTGTTCGATGTCATCATCCATAATAGAACAAAAACTAAATAACTGCATGTCTTTACAACATCCTGCTTTGATCTGTAGGTATTGTACTTTTTTACAACAGAGTCTTAAGTATTTATCCGACTTGCAAATGTTTTATTTATGCTCACTACAATGCTGAATGCTGCATTAGTGTTTTTAAAAATATCTTTTCATGATTTTGCGAATAGATTACAATGAAAAAAAGGGAAAAAGAATATTAAAAAATCCAAATGGACACAGCACATACTAGTCACAGTCAAATTAAATTAAAGGCACAATATATAGCAATTATGCACGCTACAGGCTGTATATTAAGTAGGTTGAAATCCTGTTTAATATACAGTCTATGGTTGAAGTGAGTTGAGTCTGGGGAGGAGGGGAAGGGGGACACGACTCTGCAGGAGTGCAGAACAAGCGCAATATCGTAAAATGACAATAACAAGCATTATCATTATTATTATTATTATTATTATTATTATTCTTGTATTATAACTGTCAGGTGTCTGTCACTGTAAAGCTAAGCCCCTTCTCCTGCGAACAAAAACCCACTGCTCTGAAAATACACACTCTGAGTTTAAGTGGCTGTCTGTCTCACTGCCAGCCAGACTCCATTAATATATTGCTCAGTTTAACTGTTATAACCATCTACTCCTTCCAGAAGATTATTAATGATTTCTTATGACTCATAAACAGACACTTATTCATTTGGTGAACATTCGGCATAAATTTTAATTCTGATTAACATGAAACAGGCAAACAAAAACAGTGGAAACAATGCATTAGTCCTTATCCTGGGGAAAAAAAAAATCATTATATCATTGTAAGGTTCCAGATCTTGTTCCTCCTCTGTCATCATTATAAAATCTCAGCCTCTTCAGATGCAGTGTTTTTGCCATTTCTCCTATTGACGAATCGTTTGTAGGTACGGAGTCTAATTTCCATACTCACAAGATTAACTTCTTTCCAATCACCAAACAACGCAGCCATTTTTCTGTACTTAATATCCATACTTATTGACAAAAAATAAGGACTTAGCTTAAGAATAGCTATGAGTGGATCAGGTTCCTAATGTTTCTAAATACAATTAAAGAAATTGCTACATAACTTTTATAAGCCTTTGTAAAATCACGACTTACCTGGTTTTCTTAATTTGTGTTCTGAAATATAAAAAAAAAATCTTGAAATCATAATCAATGAAACAGTGTCTATTATTTTAGGTTTTTTCTTCCTGAAGAAAATAAAGTTGACATAAAATATTTTCAAGCATTGACCAACATCATATATCTTCATAATTACTGTGAGCTAAAATAATAATACAGTTGAGTAACTTTTAAGAAAAAGTAAAAACTCTCACTCTATATTAATATAAATATTTTTGGGTTTGGCACAAAACAAGACATTTGAGGACGTCATCTTGCACTTGAGGAAAAACTAATCAACATTTTTCACCATTTTCTAACATTTTATAGAAAATAATCAACAGATGAATCGACAGTGAAAGTGATCATTAGTTGCAGACCCAGTCTAAAGCAACCAGGAGAATTATTATTTTATTAACATTTTCAGAACCATGTAAAAAAAAGACCTTTTGAACTACTTGACTTTTTCTAATTTCTTTTTCTGAACTTGCTTTTCTCCAACTACTAAAAAGGACCTTTTGAGTGTTCTTCACTCACAGAGACGGGCCCAGTCACTGATTACATAATTATCTGCCACCTTACTTAATCAGACACTAATTTCATGCAGACAGTGAGCACAAGTTAAATGAAAGAGTACAGCACAAATTTTCCCTGCACTCTCATGTATGTAAATCTGCTCCTGGTATGCTCCCACGTGCAGGCAGTTAAGGTACTCAAGAACCGGGACAAATCAGGTCCCACCAAACACACGTTGAAATATTATTAATATCAGCACTCTAATTACAATCTCTTTGGTGAAAATAATTCTTTAAGGAGTTGTATATGTGAAATATATATAATTTGTGAAATGTTTTGCTCTGTGCCAGACAACAGCCCTGTTCCAGACAAGAATTCACAACTTCAGACAATTTAAAAATGTGTTAAAAGCTTTCAAACTAACAATACCTGCTGATGGCATAGGTATAAAATGTGCTACTATAAGCATAATATTTATATATTTTTATGAAGATTTTGGCCCTTCAAAGTTGTGTCCCTGATTTCTGTACATGCACTGACTGAAGATGAACATTGGGGGACAAAAAATGTCAGCCTATAAGGTGAGGCGTAGGGATTAATATTTTCCTGAAAATGACACATTTTCTATCCTGGGAACAGAAGCTCACTGTTCTGATGTATGTGGGTTACGAACCTCATCACTTAAGTGTATTATCTGGTGGTATCAATAATTATTATTGAGCCAGAAAAAAACTCACTTCAACATTAATCAACATTACAATGAACATAATATGAACTGCATGTTGTGTGCAGCTTGACCTTCACTGCAGCAGCATGCGAGGATGAAATGCCAAGTTCAGCCTGTGATCTGTCACTGTCTGATTGAACAGTCTCATGGAAGTGATATTTTACAGTTCTTCACATTTTAAAGTCATGATATTGAGCTGAAACAGATTCCACATTCTGTTTGCGTTCAGAGGCTGCAGCTAACCGCAGCAGACAGCTCGCAGCATGCGCACTTCAATGTTCAACATAGGGTTAACAAAGTTAATGATCACTCAAAGTTATAAAGCATAACTCTGAAAAAAAAAAAGCTCTAACTTGCTTAGTGTGAAGCTTTGGCTGCATTCTGCGGGAGATTGTCACCATCTTTCTTCTGTGAGGGACGCGGTTTGCCACAGCCAAGTGCTGAAGGTAAATCCATCATATTCTGCTTCACCCAGATGTGCTTTGGATAAAGTATAAATTCAGTGTTCTTGAAGCTTTGGGGGCTTTCATCTGGAATTTTGTCTGAGATTCTAAATGTTGCAGCAAACCTCAATCTGGCACATTTTATCCCTCCAGTGCAGAGCACAACTTGCATCTTCATTGTTTAATATTTTTAAGTATTTTCACACAAAGCTGATGATAGGCATCATGTTGTATGTCTGATTCAGGAGGTGGAGCCACAAGTTACTGTATTTAGTGCATTTATGATCAGAGGTTTTTGAATTCATGGTGCTTTGTGCTTGTTAACTTATTAATTAAAGCTCTTATGTGCTCCTCAGGTAACGCATAAGATGCATGTATGTGTGTGTATAGATGTATATGCATATATGTGTATATATAGATATATATATATATAATATATATGCAGTATTACAAACTGGCAAATACTGCAGAAAAAAATGCAGTATAAAGTTACTACTAACAGAAACGGAACATGTAGTGCTGCAGCTTCACATTAAAAGCATTTAACTAGCAAAATAAGAGTTGGCTTTTACTTTGAAGTAGTCACGGGTAATGCAGTGCGCTTTTTCAGAGGCCGAGATCACTGATCAAAAATGCCTCTACAAAACAAGACAACGGTTATTTGGCGGGGAGGGAGTAATGGACAGTCAGGAACAGTCACAGTGATGAAGAGCTGCAGGCGACATGCTGCACAAAACTTCTCAGCCAGGTAACCAGCTACTCTCACTGTGTGCTGCTGTTCACACACTCAGGCTGTGTGCAGCATATCATCAGATCACTGTTCACAGAATGATGGGAAAAGGCCAGAGAACGCCTGCAGAATTTTGTGACCTGTAGTATTAAATTAATTTATTACCATCAGTAAGTAACTACATGCACAATGACAGTGCAATTGCAAAATAATAATATATGCAGTAATGATAATAATAATAATAATAATAATAATAATAATAATAATAATAACAACAACAACAACAACAACAACAACAACAACAACCACAACAACAACAACAACAACAACAATAATAATAATAACAATGATAATAATAATCATAATAATAATAATTAAGAATTTTATTTGTAGAGCACTTATTAAGTAACAAACAAAATGGTGAGAAGAATAAAAAAACGAGACTGGGGACAATTGCAAGAAATAGATAATAATATTAATATTTTAATAGCATCAAAACCAATCAGGACTGCATTCTCCAATTATGTTTCTGGAATTACAGATTTTACGATCACTCTTTAGTGAACTGCCTCTGAAAGTATTTTATGGTCTTTTCTAATTAAGTATCTAGTTATCACTATGGCTTTGGCATGTTTTTTAGCAGTCTGTTCACATAGGCTAATAAAGATAAGAATAATTCCCTCGGACAAATGTAGTTGTAAACCGCTGTTGTAACCATTCTTTTAAATGTTACCAAAGTATTTACAACTAAAAGGCAGTCACAGTTATTAAATGCAGCAAAGCATCCGATTTATCCGTCAATCCTTGCAACAAATTAGTTTCGTTCATAAATTAAGTTAATAATTCAGTCAAATTGAAAATAAAGGATTTAGAAGAAGACTGAGTTCTGGGCCTGTTAATGTGGATTATTTTATCTGAAAAATAACGTTATTGTCGGTGTTTGTTTGTTAGTGGCCCCTGGCCTCCTGTCATTTTGCAAAAGTGCTTTAAAATTTATTTTTCCAGCATAATTGAAGAGTAAAAATCAAAACCCTCTCAAAATACAATTTGTCCAAATTCTCAAGAGCGAGAATTATCAACAGTTTCTTAAAAGGCTGAGAGTTTTCTGTCCTCCGTGTTTCTAAACTCCCACGTTACTTACCAGTCGGTGGCTGCTACTTTTTGCATGCAACTGTGTTAACGCCTGGTTGTCTGCACTGAAACAACTGCATCCTGATTGGCTTCAGCTTGATTGGCTGAATTATAAAAACTTGATACCAAGAACCACATTAATTAGAAACGTTTGATTAATTAGAACTTCCTCAATCAAGGAGATGTCATCGTGATGTAGTTTTCAGATTATTTTATTGCTCGGCTGTAATTATAACCATCTTACTGTGCTGACACACAGCACACACACACTGCTCCAGCCGCTCAGAATTTGGCCAATACCTTAAGTCAGGAAGCCCTCTAAAAGTCTGATATTTTACTCAGAGTGTGGTTCAGGCTCTCCGAGTGTTGGTTTAGCCCAGAGCTCTGTGACGGATGTGGGTGATGTCTCTGCCCCAGATCTCCAGGACTGTGTCCCCCTTTGATATTCCTTGACTCCAGGGCTCGCATAAGCACATTGAGAGAGAAGTCAAGGTCACTCCCACTCTGTCGCTGGAGCCTCATGAATATTATGATTAATCAGAGTCTTTTGGCTCGAATTAATAACAAACCCTGCATTGTTGTGCACAGCCCATAGATTCAAGGCTAGCTTTTGAGGAACTGTTTGTGTTGCCCTCCCCAACCCACACCCATCTTTTTTTTTTTTTTACCCACACGCCCACCCAGCGCTCCCTGATGACACTTCAAAACAAAAACTGTTACTGTAGCATTGCCCTTTGGCTACGAATGATGTTAGATGCGACACAGCAAGTGGTGAGACGCCTCAGTTCATCAAAAAGTGAATAGTTGTGTTTGAAATACGATGACATGAAATAAACAAACCCTCACCCCACCCCACCCTTCTTATTTTCCAATCAGTGTAATTTTCAAAATGCCAGAATGTAATGCAGTGTTTTTATGTTTTAGATATTCAGGAGCATCTCAGATATCAAATGTGACACAAACAAACAATCAGACTAAGTCATAAAGCTGGAAACTGTTTTGCTGTCACTGTTGGTTGTAAAGAAAAATATAAGGAATAAGTTGGCCTCTTCTAGGGCTGCACAATTAATCAAAATATCATTGAAGCTGCAGTATGGCCAAATGCAATATCAAAATTGCAGAAGCTGCTGTTTTTTGATAAGGGTAAAATGTGTGACTAACAGCATTATAATGAAGTACTGTAGTGCTGCAGAAATGCCCTGACCTACAAATCATGTTCTGCAGGTGTAAGAAAACATGTTTGTTTGGTTCAGACTAGGGCTGTGACAATGACTGTCTTACCGCTGTGCTGCTGTCACACCTGCCACGGGTTTTAGGTCATTACTGTCATCACTGGAAATATTATTTTGAAGGGTCAATCTCATTTTGAGATCAGTGCACGGATCCATCAATGCACCAAAGGATCAGTGCTGTAATACACGAGTCGGGAACACAGCCTCTGATTGGTCGACAGACTCAACCCAAGGCGTCTTGGGATTACTAGTGGACAGCTAACAACGTGCTAACATTAACAAGTGTTTGCAAAACGGAAAAATGGATAATTAACTACAGAGGACATTCAGTGATGGATTTACTGATAGGGATTTTTTTGACCACATCTCCAAAAAAGACACTGCAGATCAAGGCTGGATTAAAGGTACAATGCTAGCGTTAGCATTAGCTTAACATCAGCCTTTACTGCTCAGTTTACTTTGCAGCTAACCCTCTTCACTTTTCCAGCAGTTGGAAAACAACAGAATAGAATTTCCTGAAAACCTGCTGCATTTATTAACTGACACACTCTTATCTGAACTGTTTTTTACTTGACCAACCTACTGCTGAGTTTAAATTTCTTCTCCACACGTCACTCAGTCTGCTGCTCGCTCTCCCTCACTTGCACACAGCACAGACATTTTGCACTGGCCTGCTCCTTAACGGAGCAACGGTATGCTTATAAGTCTAATAAAAAGCAATTATTAAGGCAGTCATAGTAAATCGCTATCCTGCGGTAATGTGTTGCTTTGTTGCCACAGTAAGAAAAAATCCATGTCATCTCGGCCCTAGTCCAGACACTAACAAATGTCACCACCTCGTGATTTCAGTAGTGTTCGGTGAAAATGAAAATTGTGATGCAAAAAGAATAATTTCCCACTAACCGTGACTCATATCACATTCGCAGTATCTGTCAAATAATCAGATTTTTTTTTTTTTTTTTTATCACATCATGCAGCTGTAGCCTCTTCAGATTTTACTGACATTTGTAAACAGTGTTATTTGCTGTAATAGAAGTGTTGATTATAAATAATTACATGGCCCATGTTTTGAGTATAAGTTTGTCAAATATGACAGGCTTCAGTAAGGATGGTAAGTTAACATCAACTTTTAATGAGTGAACTAAAGATAGACCAATTTCATGTAATGGCCTCAGAGAGTTGAATTATAATCAAGTATAGTGGCTCGCCCATGGCACATTTCATCCATTGATGTGTTAATGCACCAAACTGTAAGATCGTCTAACAGATAATTAGAGCTGTGAAACAGACAATATGAGACAGAGGCTGTTAATTCAGGCTTGATTTGATTTACTTCCTGTATATCCAGCTCTCATTGTCATGTATCATGAAAATGCAACTTGTAAAACCAGAGTTGTGGCTAATATACGTGTGAATTTGTATCGGTTTCTTGTTGTCGCTAACATATCACTGTCTGTCACTGTGTGGCTAGTTTAAAAGGTCCTGCTCTGCAGAGGAAGGCCACCCCTCTTTATCTGTCACCATGTCACTGGAGTGGAAACAGGTGTCTCATTTGATGTTCTCCATGCCTTCACTGACTTTTTCTCATTTATTTATTTATTTATGTTTTTTGCTTCCATTCTGCACATGGTCCTCTCAAATTGAGTTGTTCCTCCCACCGGTGCTCTCTGCTGAGTGGCTGACAGCTCCTGGGATGTCGAGGGAAACGCTTGATGGGCGGCGGACGGACACACATACAGTAGACAGCATTAGTCTGCTGAGAAGGTCACCATCACAAATTGTTCAGATAGTTCTCATGCAGGTTTTCACTGTTGGTGTAAAACTGCAGAGAAATAATGTCTTAGAGGGACCATTTTACCAAATTTTTCACCCAACTTTATTGAAAGTGTGCATTTGTTTTGGTCTGAGATGCTGGTGCTCTACAGGGACCTCTAGGGTAAATGTGGTATATAGCACCTTTAATTAACCTGTGAAACCTTTTTAAAAACTTTTAGAAATAGTTTCACGATGTTGATGTAAACTTAATAGGTCAATATGAGCCTTCTTATTATATTTGTTGTTGTGTTTCAGTAGTGACATCTTGGGAGAGGAAAAATATTCCAAACGTGTCTAAAAATACAAAATGAGAATTAAGTAAACAACTACTAGCAATGCTTCCCTTGGATTTTATACAATTTACATACACTTTAATTTTAAGATGTGAACCATAATGATGTTAAAACAATTCTGTAGAATGGCTCAGATATAAAGTGAGATTGGTTCATGTTTATTCTTAGCTACATCCTCCATTAGTGTTCATTTTCTCTGCTCTGTGAGCTGAGTAGGAATGAAACCTTGAGAATATATGTCTAATCTTGAAATTAGCATCTGTTGCACCCTCGCTTGTACTTTGTTGAGTCGTGCTGGAATGCAGACCTTTACCTCTAAGCTTTGATTGGTTTTAGTCCTTTTCCCTCGGTGTGAGAAAAGAAAATGGAAAAATAGAATAGTTTGAAAAAAACAAAACAGCTTTATCACAAATGCTGACCTTTAATTACAAAACCTTTGCAGCAGGAGACCTTAGCTTTTACTTAAGTTGACATTTATAAATACCGAAATGTCCCCGTGAATTGCTTTTTGTTGAAGTCAGTGTATTGTTGAGCGAGATAGCATCAGTCCATTTGTCAAATACTGTAACTGTTGGCTCAGGGGGCTGGCAGGGTGTGTGCAGAGGACAATGTATAGCTGCTCCAAACTGTCCATGTATGTATAGGACAGACCTGTTAGCAAAGGGCCTCTCCTATCAGTCACGGCAGCGATGGAAAGTCGAGATAAAGATGGTACTCTGCGCTGCCACTGTGTTTGTGTGCCCGGGACAAGAAATCGATACAGCTGGTTTCAGACTGTTTTACAGTCAGGGCAGCTCTCAGCTTAAATGTTTGTCTGTTTTATTCAATGACACTTGTCTGCAAACTATTACCCACGGGGAGCAGAGAACAAACGTGAAACAAATAAACTAGCCGTCGAGCCATCGCTGCATTGTTTGCGCTTACAGATGGAAACTGGATAGTGTGGAAATTTTCTTTACACAGTGTCAAAGCAAAATCTATCACAGCTAAGATCCGAGCCATTATATTACAGCCTCGGAGGAAATATTACTTCTCTGGCTGGCTTGTTTTATCCCTGATCTTTCTGTCCACCCATCATCACAGGGATATGGAGGCATCTGTGGGGACATGCGCCTTCCATTGCCTCTCCCCTGATGAAAGAGGGTTTCCCGTCTGATATGCAGTAAAGGTTATCTGGATCGCAGTCATGTTTCTGTATAACATGCACTGCCAAGCAAAAACAGGAAAACATTTCTTCCCCCAAAACTCATTTCAGCTTTGCTTTTCATTATTACCACCACGAACATACTGCACTTATGTGACCATAATTCTCCTTTCAGCGAGCACGACACAACTCTGATTCCTTTTGGTCTGAAATGAAAACAAAATCTCTTGGTGATTCTAAGAAACCTTTAGGGTACTCTTGTAGTAGCGTATATAGGAACATTTGCCAGGAAAAAATGCTAATAATTGGAAGCCTGCACAAACCTTAAGATTATTGCCTTCTCACAACACAATATACTTTTCAGAGATTTACTCAGGCGAGAGTGGAACAGGATAAGTAAAAAATTCAAATAGGATAATGTTTCACCCTATAATCTGGTCTTTTATTTCGCAAGATATCAGTGTGCTTTTGCACTTATGCAGATTATTTTTTTTGGAAATTATTTGATGCAATCAGCAATGATGCAACTTCTGACAGTAGGCCTCATTTGACAATTCAGTGTTAAAAAAAAAAAAAAAAAAAGAAGAAGAGAAAGGAGAAAATGGTGCCTGAGGCTGAGTAGAGCAGACAAGCAACAGCTTCACATCACTCACCTGGATTCAAAAAGGACAGAAATAGCACTAAAAGCACCCACTCTCACTTTGTAACCGTTCCTTTGTTTCCCTGTCTCTCGCGTTAGACTACCGTCATGGCAGCCCGCACACCCGGTGTCTCATTTCCCAAAGGGCCACTCACCATCACATTACAGCCAGAGGTCATTTACACTGCCAGGCACTCAGGCAAAATTTGCAAAAAAGAAAATCTTGAGGGTTCACAATTGATAAAACTGTCTTAAATAAATATTTGAATCACAACATTTGAAGTTTAATTTGGTGAAGTTTAATACTGGCGTTTTGTTTTAACTTTTTCCTCGGCTGAGGGTCTTTGAAGTGTTTACTGTACAGGGCTTCTCCACTTCATTGTTCCAGGATACAAAACAAAGGGTGGATGAGGTGACGCGCAGCTTGTGAGTCACATTTAACCCATATTTTTAGAAGGCCAACACAGTTTTACACGCCCAGCCTTGTGGGGGAGATTCTGGCTGGATTTCTTTAACGCTTTAAATTTGTAAACTAGAATCAGTGTTCATATTTCATTGTGTTTTTGGAACAAACATTTGTTTTTCAGCCCTGGGCGCAGATCCCATGCGGCTTCTCATATACATATCCAGTAGGCACAGTATCTGAAAGGTGATTATTCTTAGATGATGATATACAGTCAACTCATTTTTATTGGGTTTACATGACTTTTGTCTTGTGTGTATTGTGATAGAGAGTAGAGTACAAATTGCTGAAAGGCTTTGGGGTGATATAAATAAGAGAGTATCTGATATAACTTGGATGAAGGCCAGATGTCAATTTTCTAACCCTTGAGCTATAAAAACTTTAGTTGCTTATGCGTCTTCTATCTATCTTTTTTGCTATTCATTTGTTTAATAAAATATATTAATTGTCTAAATATTTCAGCAACTTCTTTAACAGTTTTCTTTTGAAGGGAATGATTCACTCCAAGATCAAAAATACATCTTTTTCCCCTGGCCTGTAGTGCTGTTTATCCATCTAATATTTTTTTGGTTTGAGTTGTAGAGTTTTGGAGATAGTTGCCTTCTCTCAGTATAGTGGAACTAAACTGCACTGGGCTTGTGGTGCTCAAAGCACAAAAATACACATATGAAAAATTCAAAACCAGTTTCCAAAAATAATGACTCAGATACTCAAAATAATCCACAGATGTTGTTGTGAGCAGTTTCACGTAGGGACTACTTTCTTGCTGCTGTAGACTGGAACTACTTTAGAATTTTCCAGAATTACCAGAAAGTAGTAGCTACATGAAACTTAAATGCAAAGTCTAAGGATTTTCTTGAGTAAGCGGATTTTTGTAAAGAGACACTGGTTTTGAATTTTTCAAATATGTTTTTTTCTGCTTTGAGCACCACAAGCTGAGTGCCATTTAGTCCCATTACACTGGAGAGAAGTCAGACATCTCTATGGCCAGCGCCTTCAAAACTCTGCAACTCGCACCATAAATTCTAGATGGATAAATAGCACTTCAGGCCAGGGGAAAAATATGTATTTTTGATTATGGATTGAATTGTCTCTTTCTCTTGTCTTTGAGATAATATTGCAGAGATGAAATATAATATTCATCATCATGATGTCATCAGCAAGTGCTGGCACTAGATTGGCTTTGTGTTGCCACATTGCCTCCTGGGTATCCTGCTCTTTTCCTTTGTCTGTCAAAGCGCTTCACAAGCACTCTGCCTTTAAAAGGTGCTGTTTAAATAAAGTTATTATTATTAGTATAGAAACAGCCTTTTGTGTTTTGTGTGAGTTTCACAGCAACCATAGGTTCTCTTGCATGATTCGAAGGGGAGAGTGAGATGAGGTGTTTGCATCCTGCAAGCTCACTGCTAGATGCCACTAAATTAAGGAATAAAGATCACTTTAACAGCAATAACAGTTTAAAAGAGAAAAACAACAAAAGTTTGAAGGCGTGCATGTACATGTGCAGCGGTTGCCATTTACCTCTGGAGCCACTGCCAATCCTACACACTGGTCCTTCAAAGCAAGCAGAAGCTTTTTGATGTTGTCCAGACAGAGAGCAACAATGTTTGGTAAAGAATAGCAGTATAATTAAGTTCCATAACTGTTTTTAAGCAGACACTTCATAATGTAACATCAAATCTGATGTCTGCAAGACGGACTATGAAATGGATTTTCACATAATCACCAGTTAAGGTCTGTATTTAGCAAACCTTTTCACACTTTCAAGCTTTCAAACTGCTGGCTTTTAAATGAAAACTGGTAGAAAAATCTCTGGACTCAGTGCCATTAGAGAGATAAATATACTGTCCATAGGGAAAACATTAAAGCTTGAAAAAACTAGGTTGAATGCCAACTGATAGTGATGATTGTGGCAAAACCGCTTCCCTGCTCAAGGTTAATAGAAGGTAAAGGGACAATAAAACTGAACACGATGTTTCTCTAAGTTGCTCCCGCATTTACTGTGCTAATATGCTGAAATGTGACAACCCACCAATCTTTAAATGCAAATTAATTCCTACATTGTAATCAAATATCTGGTGATAAAATCATTTTCATTCAGTGCCATACCTTCATGTGCTGAGACAGTTTTTGTCAGGTAAGGACGATTATGAGCTGCTGAGAGCTTGACGTTCTGCAAGTATTGCAGCCAAGGCAATCACTTGTTGTGACAGGGACAGGGAAGCTCCCTCTCCCTGCAGGAGGCTGATTGATTGGGCAGTCAGGAAGAGGGAAATGTCCTTCACAATGGGCTGGGAAGGACAAGAGGCCCAGGATACTCTCCCTCTCCTCCCAGAACTTTGCATTTTGCTAAACTAATCCTCACTGTTGACATCAAAGCACCACAGCTGACGTGGGAATGAGCTCGACTGGAAATTCTTCTGTCAGACGCGATGGATGCGAGTGGTCCAGATTCATAAAGTAGTGCCTCCTGCTTCTGGCTGAGCTTTTTTTTTTTCAGACTCATCAAAAACTGCCAAAATGCAAGAGTGTGTTTCTGCAAATTCAAACAGAGAGGAAGCTGCTCCGTGGGGTGGATCAGCAAGATTATGTCCGTCCATATATCTTATCCATTTTATAATTTGTCACCCCATGATTTAGCAAAATGTACTGCATTGCAAAATCCAGCACTGGCCTTCATTTTCATGACAGGAGGAGGACAGTCATTGTGCAGCTTGAAATTAATTTTATGCACAAAAGTACTAGTTTTATTTCAGCTAGCCTCTGTGGTAACTTGCATTGAACATTTTACAGGACATGGGAGATTTGCACGGGATAAAAGTAATCAATGATTTTCATTACTGCAAACTTACAGATCGTATAAGTTAGATATATATTTGAAGTAGAAACAACACTACACCCTCTCGTTGCTGCTGTTATGAGTGACAATCAAAATTCCGTCTAATGCTGCAAATCTAAACAAAAGTACATTTCCACACCAGCTATAATGTGTTCAGTTCTTTGTCTTAATTCTGGGGTCTTCAGTGATTTTTAGGCCACAGACCACAGCTGATAACGAGCCAGAGCTACTATAATGTATATATTGCATTGAATATCTGTGGGTCTTTTCACATTTGTGCTTAGTTACACATAGCTGTCGAGTCACCAGCAGTTGTAGCATGGCTAATGTTGGCACTTTGGTCTCACCCTCTGCACTTTGGTCTGTGGTTTCAGAGGTGGAGGGTATGTCAGAGTCTCTTGCTCATAAAGTTACCAAACGATCCATTGTGGCTCAGAACACGGGGATAATAATACAGCTAATATGTTACAATAATACGTAGCTAGATAGTTTGCCGTTATGGATAGGTGTAGAACAGTGATATAGTGCAATGGTTCGCAACCTTATAGAATCTCTTTTATAGCATTGAGCAAACTGATAACCCTTGACATATTTTATGGGTATTTCATATTATATTCAACAGGGCTGCACAGTTAAACGCAAGTGCAATAAAATCACAATGTGGCCAAGTGCAATATCCAAACCACAGAACCAGAACCAAATAAACTGCCATTTTTTTTGAAAAAGGAAAAATGTGTGTGTACAATTATCAAAGATCAAAGATGAGTTCTTCTGATATTTTTTAACTTTTTGAACTCTACCTGTATATGTGAAATAATAATAAAAAATTAAAAAAAAACAATTTGATTTAGTTTTCTTTACCGAAATTAGTGAAATGCTGGGATATAGAGCTACTGTATATATATTTTTAAGTTTTCTTACACTCCTTAACATCAAGAAGGCCTCGCAACCACATTTGAAGCAGGACTCCTCTGCTGGAAACCAGTGATTAAGAAGGTTTTGTAGCTCTCATGATTGTATGAGGATTCGTGGGTGGCCTTGCTTTCTTTTTTTATATGTTTTATATGCTGATTTATCTCAGCTAATAATACGTTGAATTTCTTGTAATTTGTTGTGACATATTTATTTAAAAAAAACAAACAAACAAACAAAGATACTTAACAATAAATTTGAGGACCTCCTAGGGGGAACAGACCCCCTGTTGAAGATCCATGTTTTAATTCTCTGGGCTTAATCATCCAAACAGTAATTATTTTTGCTTTTTTGAAAGCTCCCAAAAAAAATAAAATAATTCCATATCTACTTTGCTGTAGCATCTTTCTGAACATTTTAGCATTTCTCCAAACATAAAGCTCAAAAATCTGTCTTTTTGCCTTTTACATCTGAGATATAAACACCAAGCAAAATGTGGAAGCAGTGTTGCCTCTCAGACGGGAAAATCTATCATCCTCTTTACATTCATCCATTTCAGTGAGGACCTTGTTAAATATTTGCACTGTGCCAAGTCATACAGAGCCATGGCACCCTGGCCATTACCAATGAGGAAGGCTCCGCTTTTAAATGTTAATTGCCGTTCCTCACACTTTCTCATTACACTCATTCTAAATGATGTGCTGTGAGCTCCACTGAGAGCGCGCCCATTTATTCTCAGAACGGTTTTCAAGATCCGCACGTGCATTCACATATGTATGATGAAGTGAAAAGGAATTGTTTCTGCATGATTTTGTGTGTAATGCAGATGGGAGATATTGGCCAATTTTGTAAGGGAAAAAAAAAACAGTCAAGTATTTATTCCACTCAGTAGAGCGCGTTAATGGAGTCAAGAATGGCTACATGCATGGATGTGAATGAGGTATGATCTTGTTAGGTTTTTCAAGGATATGGATCACTTGTGTCGCTTATACAGCCTGTGCAAAATGCAATGGAGGGTATTGTTAAATATATAGATGTGATTTAAAATGAACCATCATTCAGTTAATGCAGGTGAGCTTACAACATTCACATTTCACTTGATTCTCTTGTTGATATCTAACTTCGTTCAGTAAAAGGATGGCTGTACAATAAAATGTAATTTCTCATGTAAAAATCAGTCCGAACATGTCCATTTCAACGCCGTTATATCTTTTGAATATTTCTTTTTATTTGTAAATAAAATTCATTTTGCGTACTACATGAAATAAAATCTCATCTGCACCCCGGAGCCTCTCAGTCACCAGGGCCGCATTGTTGTTTCTGTCGCAGAGGAAACGTGTGCTATCCTTCCTGTTATGTTGTCATCATGTTACCTCACTGCTTCCATACTGTAATATTTACCTGTTGATAGCACATTGTTGCTGCATATTAAAGAAGTTGGTCAGGAGTTTCAGGTGCAGCCGGTTGCTAAATGTTTGCTAGTAAAAATGCTAAGCCAAACAGTTATCACAGCAAAAAGCCCAGTTATGTCCAACAACAACTTATTCATCAAGCTAATCAATTACCAGTTTTGTTGTCCACTGAGGGTTAAGTTACACCGTTTAGATGCTAGCTGCAGGCGTGCTAACGCTAGATGTGGCTGCTGGAGTCATAGCTTTCAGGCTGTGAAATCGCCGCACTCTTTAGCCTTTAGATGAACTGTATTTTGTGTTTGGTTGCATGTTTTGACCCTCGTAGGTTTCCATTTTATATTACATAAACAGAAAGTGTTATCTGCGTCGAGT
Source organism: Lutjanus erythropterus (assembly GCF_056507025.1). Taxonomy (NCBI): domain Eukaryota; kingdom Metazoa; phylum Chordata; class Actinopteri; order Lutjaniformes; family Lutjanidae; genus Lutjanus; species Lutjanus erythropterus. Next base: position 36,830,208 of record NC_139324.1, read on the forward strand.
TCAATATTGCCCTGACTTACTTGAGCAAGCTTCTGCTGCTCGCTCTAACACCGCTCTTTCTCGTTCTCTTTTTCTCTATACGCTGAGATGCTCTCTCACCCAGATGCACTCTCAGGAATCACTGATTGATTTTATGTGAACTAGTGCCTGGTAGTACCAACATAATTTGGTTGGTACCCTCGGTAGCTCGGTAGCCAATCCAGCTGGAAAACCAAATCTGCAATAGTCCTCTAACTATGTAATTTAGGGTCTTGTAAGTACCTAAAAAGTATTCAAAATTAATGTTGTTTTGGTTTTGTCAAAGAAGTCTGGTGGAAAAGAGCATAGATGGCAGCTTATACTGTGCACTTAAACTGATGTTTTTTAGGTGGCTAAAATATGTTTGGCTGCTGCCGCTGTCCAGAGCCTGCATTATGGCTTACGTCACCGTCCTCCTGATCGAGGTGTCAAAGTGTGATCTGCCACGCCACAGAGTTTAGATCTAAACTACAGAATGAGCTGTTTTATTAACTAGGGTCTAAGCATTTATTTTCACTTAGATCTCATATTCTTGTGGATGCTTAATGAGAGACTCAACTTTGATCCTGGATATACATACATACATATATATATATATATATATATATATGTATATGTATACACACATACATACATAAACATACATACATATATGCTGTATATATATGCATGTATTTTTTCTATTTCAAGACAAATTTGTAGAGGAGTTAAAATAACCTTAAAAATATTTACAGTGTAATTGGAGAGATTCTTGTTGAGGGGTTGAAGGTGCATCCTGCATCATGTAATCATGATGCTGTATGCTGAGCTTCAATCAGGACTTTTGTCACATCATCCCACTCGGTCTCTGTCATCTGTCTCAACAGGGCAAATTTGCTAAGAATAGAAAAGACAGCTCCACAGTGAAGTGCTTCAGCTCAGAAATGATAGAAATTTACAACCCACATAAATAATGTTGTTGTTGTGGACATTGAATACAGAAAAAAAACATGGCAAACCTTTCTGAGTTATTTGTTTTTAAGGTATTTAGTTTGTGCGTGTGCTCCATGTGTGTGGAGTTTGTGTGACAGTCTGGCCTCTGTCCTGCCTCTGTCAGTCCTCTCACTGATGACAGGGACCTCCACTTGTCCTATAACTTGCTGAATTTCCATACTGATTTTTATTAAATTTATTTTTTTAGAAATGTGAGAAATTAAATATGGTGGTACTTATTGGAATTCAATTCAGTTACTGGGTTACCTCCTGAATACCCACAACTTCCACTGAGACATGCAGCCTCAGACAAAGGCACCATCAAGTGTAAATTATTAAGAATTTCAGCTTTTGTCAGTTTCTACAAAAATGTGGACTTCATATATCTATTGTGTGGTTACAAAGCTGCCTGGTTGCTTGCTATTGTAATGATAATGAAATCAATTCATTAATAAATTAAAGAAGATTATTTTTGCTCCCCGGCTGAAATTCTAAATAATTTAGACTTGATGTTACCTGTTCATAATTCCAACAAGTAACCACTGTCATGTCATGTATAAAAAAACTAATTTCATGAAAATTGGTTCAGAATTAAGCGAGCTACAGTTCGATTTTGTAATGAAATTTGCATCTCTGCACACTCTGTTGCATTGTTTGTATGTAGTGATCTTGACTGTTAGAGCCAGTTTTGTATATTTGCTATTTTTGATACATTCATTGTCCTCCCCTGCTGGTTAGGCTGTTTGGTAGATGCCCACAGGATACTGAACCCTTACTACAAGACTGCCCTCTCTACAGTATAATGGAAGTAGATGGCACTAGCTCTGTAGCACTCAAAACGCCAAAAAAATACATCTGAAAAATTCACCAGCATTGTCTCTTTCCAGAAATCAAGACCTTGGCACTCAAAATAATCCACAGACCTTGTTGTGAGCAGGTTCATGTAGGAACTACTTTCTTTCAGTCTCAGTAGAGTCTACTGGGCCTTTTCCACCACGCCAAGCCAAACCATACTGTACCAAATTTCGCACCAATTTTTGATTTTTGAAATTAATTGTGGAGCCGATCTCCAAAACTGTGCAACTCACACCAAAACAATCTAGATGGATAAGCAGAAGTACAGGCCAGGTGCAAAATATGTGTATTTGATTTTGGGGTGAACTGCCCCTTTAATTGCTTATTAATGCACTGTGACATTTCTCTGAGAGCAAATGATTATACAGTGAGAACTGAGTACTGTATTCCCACCAAATTGCATGCAATTCTAAACATTTATAAGTGTCTCTATTAATTATTACCTTATGAATAAGTATAATTGAATGTTATAATGCTTGTTATTTCTCCTATCATGCAACTTAAGTGCATTGATAGTCAGACCAGGAGAGATATCTGTGTGCAAATCCGTCCGGGAGTTGCCTTGTGTCAAAGTCTTTCCAGGGTGTAAGATTAGTGTGTCAGTCACCAGGGACTGAGGCTGTGCACCCTCGTCATCCAACGTGGCTGTAACTCCATGTACTGTAACACCAACTGGCAGAAAGGTCATACCAACCTGATCTTCAATTTAAGATGCTGTTCACGCTCCGGCTTTCTCTCTGTGTTTTATTTGATGGGTACAGACAGCGTCGCACTTTGTGTATCTAGTTCCGGGAAATTCACAGTTGACAAGGACTTTCAAAAGGAAGCCGAGGCGTTTGAATTATCGGGGTAGAGTAGAAGCGCAGTGGAAGAGGGATGTTCACCAGGGTCGGATGCTGGGGAGGGGTTGTCTGATTGTCTGGTGCTTAGTTAAACCTGTGCGCATCATCTCTCAGCATCATGCTGTATATCAGCTCTGAACGGGCAAGCTGAAGATCCCTTGCCTGAGGGAGATCACCACAGCATCACCAAAGTCAGCAGCACAGAAACTGTCATACACTGACACCTCCTGTGATCTTTCAGATATGGCATGGAGACAGCTTTGATTGGACATAATGCCTACCAGGTAGTACAGTCGAACATTCAGCACATGCATATTTATAGAGTGCGCGCTCACTTGCTTTGTATCAGGGTGTGAGTGCAAGGTAAGAATAATGAGGTTCATTATAGGAATCCACCCACTTCTCACTACATGTCTTGACCATGTCTGCGTGCACTTCTTAAATCTTTAATAAGTAATTAACCTGGCTGAAATGCTAGAGTTCACATGGCCTGAAATGGCAAACCTGCAGCATCTTGCTTGATGCCTTGTTGCCTTGGAAACATTGGATTGGAAGCACCAAGCAGTGGAAAAAGATAATGTTGGAAGGAGCATCAGCTCAGTGAGGAGAGGAAAAAAAGTTAATTGGTTTTGAGATTCAACCAGAACTGACCAACAGCAGCTTTTGTAAACACAGGATGGGAACGGGAATATTGAAAAAAAGTTCTATAATCTGAATTCACCAGAAATAAGTGCCACGGACAGGAATATGCTGCCTTAGTCTGTGAGGGCTATTCGGAGACGGAGCTTAAGCTTGACACAATGTGCCCGTACAATGGTTGGATCTGAGGTCTTGGGGATCTGCGGAGGGGAGCGCAGTCATAACAGAAATCCCCACTACAAAGAGAAGAGGTGAAAAGGCAGTTATTTAACCAGATGCACCACTCAGCAGAGAGGGGATTAAAATGCACTACTGCTTATCTGGCATAAAGACTTTGACTTTAAAACTGCAGGTTCCCTCAAAAACATGGTGTGAAGGTCAGCCTTTTATTAGATGCCTTTTGTGTGCTAATGAGAATGCAGGGGGATTTATGTGTCATTCCTCTGTTCTTCCACTTACTTCAAGCTTTAATGTAGAGAGAAAGAATAACAAGGCTGTGAACAAGTGCTTTTTTATTTTCAACCATTTTGCAGGGTAAAGTGTGTTCTGATTGGAGAGCAAACGCGGCGAAAGCTGAGGTAACTGACCAAGGTTCAAATTAATAGTTCAGTGTGACGTATCGACGGCTCCTGTACTTCTTGTAGACTGTAAAAAATAACCTTATAAATAACATTGTTTTTCAGTAAAGCCACGCTTATTTTATTTTTTCTTTACAGTTTTACCGGAAAATTCCTTTTTCTCAGTTTGATCTTTTTTTGTGATAGCAGAAAAAATAGATCTTGAGGTATTTTGTAAATAATGCTGCCATGAAATGATATGTGACTATTTTTAGCACAGGACCAACGCAGCTTGGCATTTCACCCAGAGCAGTGGCTTAGCTCACAACAGTTGTTATTTCCACAATACATCAGCTGATCCGTGCTGTAACATTGATTTTACATGTTTAGTCACCCCCGGTGCATGTGTGTCCTGGTTGTACAAAGTACGCTGAATAACACCACACACTCTCCACATTTAATAAGAGCATATCATGCGCCAACTTCTCGTGGTGGACAGCAGCAGAGAGCCCTTGACTCTAAGCACAAGACACAACATGTTTAATTTATTAACATTCAACCAGAACCACAATCTGTTTCTATTCTTAACCAAAAGTTTTTAGTTGTCTAAACCTAATGAAGCATTCGGATGCTAATCGACCCCTCCTAAATCCTGCCCCTTTTGGAATCAGTGTTCTCCTTTCCTGTTTCCTATTGGATAGTTAGATATGCTTTATGCTAAACCAAAACCAAGACAACCAAATTTTGAATTTGGTTAAAAGATATTGGTAAGGGACTTGTAAATGCAGCATATACACTATATATATAGTCACATATTAAAGGTCCAGTGTATGAGATTTACAGGGATTTATTGGCAGAATATGGCAGAAATGGATACTAATATTCAAATGTAGGTTTTCTTTAGCATGTAATCAACTGAAAATAATAATTGTTGTACTTTTGTTACTTTAGAATGAGCCATTTGTATCTACAGAGGGAGTGGGTGCTCTTCATAGATGTATTATAATGAACTAGAACTTGCCAAAAAAGTTTTCTAGCTTCCAGGTTCACTTCCTTGATATACGGCCTGCTGAAAATGTGTAGCAGCATTTTCCCCCTTGTCCCCGCCTGCAGGTTCCTGCTCAATCCATACGCTTAACAATGTGATGACGTATCAGATTTTTGAATTGCTTTTCTCTCCCTGGAGAGAAACCACAAGGACACGGGGAGAAGATGCAAACTCCACACAGAAAGGCCCTCCTCCAGCCATAAATGCAGAACTTTCTTGTTGTGAGGTAACAGTGCTAGCCACTGCACCATTGTGCTAGCCTAACTACAATGTAGCTAGCTAATTTATATTAATTATTAGCTTGCTAGTTAAATCTGATAGCTGATGTCAGCAAAACACTGGCTAACTGGCTAGCTGATCTAAATAAATGTTAGCTAGCTAGACGTGTTTTGTTGACTAACTTAAGATGTGACTGTACAGTCACTACTTTTACAGGCCCCTCAGTCATGTCTTTGAACCATCTGCAAAATCTGTTTTTCTTTTCAGCATAGATGAGCTGAGCACATACTGTCTCTAAGTCTGGGAGCACAGAATAAAAAGAGGCGGGATTTAGTGAGGGTCTGCACTTGTCTAATTCTAAGTCCTGTTCTTTGTGCATTTATATTTTACAAGCAGTACAAAAACTTAGCTCTTATTTCATTCAAGAAAATGTTGCCATTGAATGTAAACAAAGCAGCAGTTATGGTTCCCACAAAGTCTAATTTCTAAGGGACAGAGTTGGTTTGTGACTGAAAGTCTGCAAATTATCAGTGAAATGAAATTGATTAATGCTCTCAATAATTACTTTTCTACGAGCAAGACGCTCACCCCCAGATGTGCCAGGGAATCCTCGCTGTGCTTGGAGGCTGTGCTGGGAAGCTCTCAGCGGACAAACAGCAGCAGTCATTTTTCACTGGCTGAATATTATATATTTTTATTTTTTTACATTCCAAACATCCTGCAGCATTTTTTTTTTTGGCTCTCCTCTTTTTTTTATACAACGTGGCATTGCTGCTATTGAACCTGGTGACTCTGGGAACAATGCCGTATTAAACCTGGAGCAGGCTTGCACCATCATAGCCCCCAGCTCTCATGTCATTGAGGGTAGCAAGCCCTTGATCCTGTGGTTCCATGTGACAGGCAACCATCTCACTCATCACCTGCATTAGATATGATCCTATTATGTTCTAGCCAGAGCACAGAATCTGGAGTGTCAGAGATAATGGCTCTTAAAATCACTTAATCTCACCATCTTATCACAGCCCCATATTAAACATCGGTTTTCTCAAAGCTAAAATTACTCACCAAGTCCCAGCAACAACCTGGGACATAATAATATGTTAGTGCCACTTTTTTTTTTTTTTAATGAAATAAGCAAGTAACTAATGAAAAGTAGTAAAACGTTGCTTGTAAATTGCTGGCTGTGATCACACTGTTTATGATAATGATACATTTCAGGGTTTTGTAAAGCATAACACATGATAACATGTTAATTATCGCCTTGTAGGCTGGATCATTTTTCATTTGAACTAATTAAACACACTGTATATTACCTAATATTGTAACACATGTTTGTCTCATGTTTGACGCTTTATATTGTGGGCTTGATTTTCAAAACCATATGGTACTGTGTTGCCTCTGGGTAAAATACCAATGTTTGTCCCTTTACACTCAAAAAAATCCTCAATTCTAGTACAATACTTAAAAAAGAGGCAGGACCCTAAAGAAACAAACAGCAGTGTTTTAATTTGTCACATGACTCTCTGGTCAATTTTTAATTGTTTAATACACTTTATTTAATAGTTAAATAATGGAAAATTGCAAATGTTTTCTTGAAATAACACTGTAACATAATTGATTCCCACCATGAAATGTTGGTGTTCTGTTTTTAGGTTTGCACTTTTGAAGATGAATTCAAAATAGATGCACTTAATCTACAAAGCATGTTGGGATTTTTGACATGACAATGCTGGCAGAACTTAAGCGAGTTTTTAAATTAACATGTTATTAAAAGACAGTTTATTTCTCTCATTTATTTCTTTATTTTAATTTGACTTAAAAAAATGTGCCTGTTGTCTGTTCGAGTCTTAATGAAGCCTTTTGCACTTTTCTCAGCTCCTCACACACTTCAAAGCCATCAGGTCCTTGGAGTGACATTAGTATTCTGCTCACATGCACAATAGCCTGTAAGCAATGGACATTGAATTAGGGGAGAGGTTTATGCTGAAGGTATGGCCACAGAAGACATTAATCTTTTATTTTCCGTCGATAACGTGGCACAACTAATGATGAGAGAAAGATTAAGCAACGGTAAACACAACATGTTGTACAGTGTATAACGGTGCAAGGCTGACGAGGCCACAAAACTGTGTAGGTGGGATTATTTCTTCGTGCAGCTTTGTATTATTTACAGACAATTAAATGTTTTTTCAGTCTACACTTACATTCTGTATTATAGATACAGTTTCTACTAGTCATTACAGTCTGCTTTACTTTATCTGTGGATGTTTTGCAGTACAATAAAGAAACCCGCGTAATAAACACTTAAATTATGTTTGGTCACACATAGGCTATCCATGGCGTGCATAAACTCTCTAAGGGGCAGGGGTGAAAATAAAAAAAGCCCAGGGTCAGGGTTATCTGGCCCACTCAAGTTCCCTTCTGCTGCTGCCGTTAGGGTAACAGTGAAGCATGGAGGTGTCCCATTAGGACACTGGCATATGCTAGCTGGAAAAATAAGTCACTTTGGCACACACAGCTGAAAGGACAGAAGCTTTCGCCCTCATGCCAGTGATGGCATAATTTTTTGAACGAAAATCATCTTCTTGGCACAAGACAGCCTTTTGTCCAAGCATAAGTGTGAGCCCTTGAACATAATCAGAGTCCAGTAGAACGTTTCTTGCAGAGCGCCGTGTTGAGTGGAAATCTACTTAATGTGCTCTTGTTTGCTACTAAATAGCAGATTAACCCCAGAGGCTTAAACCAGCCTGCAGCTGGTGTAGAGTGTTCGAACAAGGTGTCTACAGGGGCCATTCTTTCCATCTCTATCTTGTTCTTTTTCCTCCAATCTGAATTACCAGAGAGAGGGATTTTACACGAAAGGTCAGTGATGCTCAAGTCATCAGAGGAAAAACAGACGAAGGTGGATAGGGCTTAAGGAAAGAGAGGCTTTATATCACGACACGGTTAATTTTAGGAAGCCAGGTTAATTTTGACAAGTTTGTTGTTGATGATTAAGACCTGCAAAATGTTTGATGTAAGTTATGCAATGCTTCCAGATTCTTAAAGGAGTAGTCATTGCTTTGGGAAATTCACTATTTTGCTTTCTTGCCAAGAATAGAGGAGAGTGATACGAAGTCCATGTCTGTATGACAAATATAAAGCTGAAGACACCCACTGGTTGGCTTAGCTTAGCATAAAGACTGAGAACAAAGGGAAACATAACAAAATCTTGGGCTTACATGCCTGCATCTGGCCAAGACATAGTCCCACACATAACCCCTCGTAAAAACCATGATGTGTTATTTTTACAGTTCGGTTTGTGTGCACAGCTGTTTCCCTCTGTCTTCATGCTAAGCTAACTGGCATACAGTATATACTGTACAAACCTAAGAGTGCTATCTTTTCTTTTAACTCTTGGCAGATGTCCGTCTCCCTAGCAACATTTTTCCAGCTCCTCCTGGAGGACCCCGAGGCGATCCCAGGCCAGATGGGATATGTAATATCTAATATGTAGTGAATTCTGGGTCTGCCCCAGGGTCACCTCCCAGTTGGACATGCTGGGAAAACCTTGTCGTCCAGGAGGCATCCTGATCAGACACCAGAACCACCTCAGCTGCTTCCCCTCATCCTTTCAGTCACTTCCCAAAGCTCATGACCATAGTGAGGGTTGGAATATAGATCGACCGGTAAATCGAAAGCTTTGCCTTCCAGCTCAGCTCCCTTTTCACCACAACGGTTCTGTACAACATCTGCATTGGTGCTGATGCTGTGCTGATCCACTTTCGATCTCATGTTCCATCTTACCGTCACTCATGAACAGGACTACAAGATACTTGAACTTCTTCCTGCAACTCTCCCCAACCAATAATAATGGTAAAAACAATTAAATCTGATTTGGTGATGATCACATTGAAGCAAATCTATTTTAGAAATAATTCTAACGTATCTCACCTTGCACATGGTCACATAGTTTAGTAATTAATGTTAACAACGGTGTTTGCACTGCAGTGAGTTTAAAGGATGAAACCAAAGTTGGAAAAGAGATGAGATCTGCACGCCTCCTTCGTTGCCCCCCTCACTAGTCGTTACTAGTAATATTATCAATATTTCAGTTATGCATAATGCCAGTGAACTGTTGCCTCTATGATGCTATGCAGCCGCCCACCGCTAGTCATGGCTGCGGCCCCATCAGACGGTAGCCTCTCTCGCCATAAGTGCATATAACCCGATGGCCCATGCAGCCGTGGATGTTTTTTCAGCAAAGTCTGACAGATGACAGCTCATAAAACCAGCATGTTTTGGCAGTGTTTTGATATAGAAAATGGAAATAATGTTGAATGTTGGCTGTGTCAGAATAAGCTGATATATAACCACTCAAATGGAGTGATGTGTGACCACGTTGTGCACAGACACGGACGTTAACCTGCAAGCAGAGCAGCTGCTTCTGCTGCTAGCACTGCTAACATTAGCCACATTGTGTGTCAGGCTGGCAGCTAACTTCAGCTCCAGGTTGCTCACCCACCAAGACTGTGATCCTCCTTGATCTGAAAAGTTGAAGCATTTAGTGAGCTGTTGTCATGTTTTGTAGGTTAACGTATAATATTTGTATTGCACAGAGTGGCATGCATTTTAGCGGCATTTAACATTTTACATTTACATTTACAATTTGGCGATTGTAGACTGTGATTAACAGCTTCAAATGGCTCGTAATATGCACAGTATTTTTTTGGACAGTGTTTAATATTAGAAATGAATAAGTTGTACTCAATTTGAACTGCTTTCTGAGTATTTTCTTACTGTTAGTAGTCAGCTCTGCTGAATTATATGTTGCATTTAATCGACAGGGAAAATAGTCACCAGGAATATCTCTAGTAAACGCAGTAAGAGCCTTGTGTAATGACACTGCGTTATGGTGTGGCACTTCTCAAAGGTTGCAGATTTATCAGCACATCATGTTTTTACTGGCATTTATTCTTTTGTTTCTTTGTTGGTAGTTAATACTGCCTCCACCTGACAATGTGTAATTCAGCACGGAAAAGTATGGGTTTGAACAAGCACTGATGGATGACAATTTTTGGTGAGGTCATGTTTTAACCTTTCTGTACATAGGGGGAGACATCTACATCCGGTTGCCCATGGCGATTACATGCGCGCTGTCTGTGAACAGGATCGAGAATCTGATCCTGTTTGTTGATGGAGCTATTCCTGTAGCTGTCAATTAGCATTTACAATACCAATAAAGCTTCTACACATACATAAGCCACTTCAAGATGTTGGAGATAGCAGACAGATAAGAGGGTCGTAATGTCATGTTATTGCTGTTGATCATAATGGCAGTGTTCTTTTTAATTACACAGTGATGTGTTTGAAAGAGTGAAAACCAGCCTTCTGTTGCCCTAAAAACCTAATTGAGATTCATTAGGATCTGCACACTGACTGCTGTCAATGTCAGCCTCGGGGCAAGTCGTTTATTTATAAACATGTTTACAGTAGGTGGTATATGCTTTGTTGTACAGTTCAATGTCAAATGCCCTTAGGTTACTGTAGAGTTTGCCTCAACACATTGGGAAGGTCTCTGTAAACATTGTTCGGGTAATTGTCTGAATTTGACAAGGCTCACTGCAACGTCTGAAACGGGGTTTTCAGCATCAATTTAGTCTTTATCACAAAGTCTGTGCTGGTGTCTTTTTTTTTGTGCGATCATTTTTCATGTGCCATTTTTCTGATAGATCATCCTTCATATAGTCCTTTTTACTAGAAAAGTGCTGCCTGAAATGAGAGCTCCAAAGTCTGCAATGTGTCTTATGAGAGCACAAAGCATATGGGGGAGTATTAGAGGCCCTCGGAGGTTGGGGAGAAAATTGGCCATTTGTCTGTCACATTCGGCCCATTCTCCCATTACCTGTACAGACCCATTACAAGCTACAACCGTAATAACTCCTCATGATCTATGACTGTGATGTGGCAACCAGTACGACACGTGAACCCTGTGCAGGAGCCGGGTTTATGCCTATGTATATATTCCTGATGTGGGTTTTAAAGCTTTGTTTATTTTCTTTTTAAAAGAGCATTTTGTAGAGGGCTTTCCTGCTTGATCCCCGAATGACTTAAATTCTTAATGTCTGTGTTTTCAGCTGCACTGTAGTCTTACCTCCTGAGATTATAACACCAATGACATATTCAAAACCCCAGAACTCATTCCTTCTGCTCAACAGTTTCCATCCCCTTTTCAAGTCCTTGCCACAGAAGGGGAGCTCATGCAGAAAGGATTTGCCCTATCCAAGTATTGTACCTGCTGTAAATGATAGATTTAGAGAGAGGCAGGAAAACGGCAAAAAAAAAAAATAATAATCTCTTCGACGTAAGACATGACAAGTGAATAGACATAAAAAAGAAACCAAGCACACAGAAAATTGGATTTTCAAGAGTGCCTTGTCTCGCAAAAAATGACCAGTCAGAGGGTGTTAGTGAGGCAGACTGGCTTTCATTAGCCTAGTCATTTGGCATCACTGAACCATGAAGATGGTTAAGTGATATTATGTTAACCTCCTGTTTTACATCTAGAGTCGAGATTAAATGTAATTAGGTGGCTTTTGTACTTCCCACATAGTCTTCTGGGTAATTGATGACTGACTGAAGTCATTTACTGAGTGTCTGTGCTATTGTTCTGATCTCAGCCGTGCTGTCTGCCATTTCTGCGATGATTGACCAAGACTACAGACATCAGCTAGTTTGCCAAGGCTTTGACTTTCACCGTGGCTACATCAAAAAGGAAATGGTGTGTCCCGTTTAGCAATTTATGGTATCTCTGTCCTATTTTTAGCCCGAGGTTTGCTGAAAAGACGTGATGAATGTTGAATTTCTCTATACTAGTGCAAATCATCAAATGAATACAGAGAAAAGTGGAGGCAAACATTGAGGAGCTGTACCCTACGTATGGGTATGTTTGACCTTTAAAACATAATTGATGGACCTGATTCTGGCGGCCTTTTTTTTTTTTTTTTTTTTTTTACCAGAAACATGTACTCTGGCAGTTGGAAGTATTTTTTCAAGAACATGTGTGTTACACCAGGTCTGCACTGCAGTTTTGTTAAAAATCTCAGAAAGGCTTCACATGAAATCATTACACAGATGTTTTATTTGGACAGATGCTATGGCTGAATACTCACTGGGCTGGACTGAGAGACAGTCTAGTGAGAAGACATCCTGTAGGTCAAAAGTTTTTAAACCTGGACATGCATGCATTTGAACCCTGCGTGAAGAATATAAATCACAGCAGCATCACACATTATAATCCCCAAAAGAGGATTTTCTTTGCTTTCCTTTTCATGTCAAAAACTTAAAAAACAGAAAGACATAAAGTCATGTATACTGATCAACAAACCACACACACAATATGCAGACAGAGCTACCCTATTTTTTATTTTACTGCGAGACAGGTAAAATAAATAAGTTGATTAATTATATTCCTGTGCTAATTCCCAAATTAAAACTTAATTCTATAAAACTGTAGTCCACAAAAGTGATTTATAATCACATTCACACAAAAAAAAGCTGAGGTATTTCCGGCCTATTTAAATCACAGGTGTCAGCCGAGGACCACTTGTTCCTTTGCAGAGTGCAGATGAATTAACCCTGAAATTAAGAGCACAGCAGCGATGTGGCATTAGAGGCATTTGTGAGGAAACCTGAGAAGGTGGATAAAGATGTCGAAATGCAAATTTTAGTCACCTTCAGTGTGGCCTTCACACGTGACAGTTACCCATGATGCCATGGGCACTTACACATCGCCATACCATCACAGTGCTGTCTTTTGAGGTTAGTGCAGTCTGGATGGTCCTTTTCCAGTCTGGATGGACCACAGCACACCTTTCCACTTTTCCACTTTGCGTCAGTTCATCTCAGATGAACTCGGGGCCCAGAGAAGCCTGCAGCATTTCTGCATGTCGTTGATGTATGGCCTTTACTTTACATGGCAGAGCCTTAACTTGCATTTGCAGGTGCAGCAACAAAAGCCCATGTAGCATCCTTAAGATAATTATGTGGCTTTTTAATGTGGTTTTTAATGCAGTGCTGCCTGAGGAGGTCAAACGTCACAGGTATTCAGTGTTGGTTTTCAGTCTTGCCCCTTACATGCAGAGATATCTCAGAATTTTTCAAATCTTTCAATGATATTATTGGTTGTAGATGATAATGATGATGATTCCTGCAGTTCTGTCTGGTAAAACATTGTTCTTAAACTGTTGGACTATTTACCCATGCAGTTTTTCACAAAGTGAATGCTTGTGAACAACCCTTTTGAGGATACCTCTTAGATACCCAACCATGATAAAGTCATCTGTTTCCAGTTAACCTGTTTACCTGTCAAATGTCAAAAACAGTTGTTTGTTGAACATTCCACAACTTTTGTCATTTGTGTCCTCTGTCCCAACTTTTTTGAAGCATGCTGCAGGCATCAAATTCAAAATTAGTGTATATTTACAAAAGCAAAAATGTTTGTTGGTTTCTTGTCTTTGTATATGCAATTGTATACGAGTCAAAAGGGATTTGCAAATCACTGCATTCTGTTCTTATTACCACTTTACACAATGTCCTAACACTTTTGGACTACATGCTCAAACATATATTATTTTAAAGGTTTAGTTCATTAAATTTAACTCATTAAAATGAGTCAACCAGTGTACATAAGCCCCTGTACTTCTTAAATAATTGTTGAAGCAATTACTCATTATGTAGCACAGCCAATAAACAAAACAAGGATGAAACAATTTTATAAAAAAAAAATGTTCAAGAGGTGACTGAGGCAAAGCAGCACAATTACAGGAACAGTATTTTATTGTGCGTTTTTATATATATATATATATATATATATATATATATATATATATATATATATATAAAAAAACTATAACTGCAGTTTGAATAACAAATTTCTTGCTCCTGTGAGAAAATACCATTGTATTTTAGGCACATCACACAAGGATCAACACTTCTGTAACACTAGAACTATTGTTTTTGTTCAGTGGTAAGTCAAGGGCCCTTGGTTTTCTGGACTTAGCAGTGGTCACATTTTCTAAGGAGTAATTGTCTCATGTTTAAGTGTCTTTGTGGTTTATTAGTTTTTGATCATGTTTCTTTGTAGCCTCAAAATAATGTAAGAAAAAGTTGTGGTATCGACTGTTTTTCAGGCGCATCGGAGCAGCTGGCTGCTTGTATAATCAGAGGTGAAATCCATTGTTGGTCCCATCATCCCAGCTTCATCAAGTGAAGATTTTGTCTCATTTTGTCCCGTCCAACCAGCAGTCTGGACTCTGTCTTATAGGCTGTGAAGTGTAAGACAGTGCAAAATGTGAAGTAGAGGGCACGAGGAGATCAGTGCTTCAGTGATTGAATTTTGTTATTTTGTCAGTGTCATGGGTTAAGGAAGACTGTGTGTTTGGATGTTGCTGTGGAGGAGGTTGTTAGCCATCCAGTGGTGGTGATGTCAGCTGACTAAAAGTGAAAGCCAGATAACTGCGTCTGTTAAATTCTGCTGCAGTCCTTAACAGCTATTGTTGCCTACTGTTGTATTCAATTTTGATTACAAACTTCCAGCTGAGAAACTCTATCAGCTTCCTGTCATAATTACTGCTCAAGTGGGATATGGAGATGTTACCAATATTGCTACCTGGCGCCATTAGTTGTCATTGTCATGACGAGTAGAAACAGAAAATCATATTATGAAAACCTTCACCTCCCGGCAGGCCAAAGCTCCTGTGCTGGCGGTGTAACCAACAACACTCAGCCAGCGTTTCAGTGAGCTCAGAGTCTGGGCACTGGGGCTATGAGCTAACTAGCTAACGGCAGCTACACAGAGATGGGGCAGTTCGGGTGGAGGACATCAAAGGGAAGACAAGACAAGGGAAGAAAACATTTTTTCCTTAAAATCAGTCGGTTACATTTTATCTCCTCCCACCAATGCTTTGCTTTATTTTCCTGTAAAACAAAAACATTTTTAGCTACACTCACAGTGTGGAGGTCTTGTCCGTTAGTCGGTCAGTGCATCATTCTGGCCCAGAATGAAATATCTCATTAACTATTAGATGGATTAACATGAACATTTTTACCTTTTTGACCTTCATGGTTCCCAGATGATAAATCTCAATGACTTTAATGATATTTTGATATAGCCCTTTTTTTTAAAAAAAGAAAAAGAACACATCTACTTAGTTATGTGAACAAACAATACAACAGAAATGTATTTGAAAGATACCAGACATTTATTAAAAATGTTTACACCATGTGAACACAGGATACCCATGTAGAGGAGAGCTGGTTTCTTCCATTAATATGTGACATGTGCTTGACTGGCGAGGTGAAGATCAATATAGTTTAGAATGTGATCTATAAATTATTGAAGAATTATAATATGTTGTTAAAATGTCTACAACTTCTATTTAATGTCCTCTGCATGAGGTTTTCTGTACTTCAAATAATGCTGCAGTTTTGCTAAAACATGGCAACATTTCCAAAAAGTGGTGGAAACATCGGGACAACCTACCGGTAATGTTTAAAATTGCATGCTAGCGACAACACTCTGGAATTTCACTTGGTAGGTTGCTACAAAGTCACATGTCGCAGAAGTTATGTTGCAACGACCTTCCTGAATCAACTTTGTGTTGCATGGAAAGGATAATGTACAGTGAGCAGGTCATTATTGTGAAATAAACCCAGGCACATTTATTTCACAATAATGACCAGCTCACTGTCCATTATCATGCTTACTACACTGTTTAAACAAAAAAAATTCAATAATTGGACACAAAATATTGATTTATAAATGCTTTAATTGATTTAATTAAAAAAATACTTTATTAACATTCATAGCAACGGTCATAGCATTCATAGCTATTCAAAAATAACAGACCTTGCCATTTATGGCCGGATACCTGCAAAACAAATGACACCTCAACTTCACCTCAACTATCCTTTGTGTTTACAGCTAGTTAGCAATTTATTGCATGCTAACATACAAAACTAAGATGGTTAAACATGACTGCTGTTTTATATCCGCACTGTAGCATTGTATTTTCAGGCTCTTGAATATGACCTCTAGAGTCGACACAGTTTCTAGCAGCAGAGTATATACAGCATTTCAGTGGCTGCTGGCTAATCTTCACTCCAACATTTCTGCCCTGCTGGATGATGATGACGATGATGATGATGATGGTGATGATGGGAGTAGCTCTGGGGCTAGAGAGCCAGATGGGCCTTCATCCTCCCTCCCGTCCTCCGCTGGTCTGACCTCCACGTCCCTCGAAAGCATGATACCTATGAATACTCTGATTATGGCCAGGCCGGGCTGCACAGGCCTGCGACCCCTCACTGTGCAGGTGAGTGTTGAGGCGGTAGAGTGAACATGATTGACTCTCACTGCAAACCCTGTCGGAGAACCGCATTCCAGCAGGGAAAGACAAAGAGGCAGAGAGAACGGGAGAAGAGGGGAAAAAGAGAGAGCCCGCCCTGCATTCTCTGGCTAATTAAGTCTTATTATCCTGCACAACAGGAGGTACCTGAGAAATAATTGGCCACAGCGACAGCTAAATGTTCAAATCTGGAGGTGAAGCCAAAAGCACAGTAAAAGGTCACATGCCATTATGCATTTTGCTGATCTTATTAGAGCTGCAGTCTGTCAAAAGACCGGCCATTAATTCATAGGCGAAATACTTCCGAGATTAAAAATATTCCCCATCCCTTGATTTAAAGCCAATCTTGTTTAGGTGAGAAAATTAAATTTTTTTTGTGTGTGATTTCTGACCTGTTAGTCAAAGAGACAGTCCCTTCCAATTTTGGCTTTTATACCCACATACCTAGTAAGGATTATTTCTCTTTTGTAGTGCTAATGTCAGATTCAATCATGTTAGTGAAAGCATATGGAAATAATCTCCTATATTATACAATATATACCCTCACTAACACATGATATTTGATGAATACACTCCTTTATAACACCTGTGTCTGCACATTATCCACTGCAGCAGGGACAGCCAGCAGTGAGCCATGGTGTGCTGCAAATGTATTTTCCACTCTAACAATATTACTTGGTGATTTCACAGATAAATACCTTCAACTAAAGAGGAGGAACTAATGAATGAAAACAGCTGCTGTGTTCAGTAGCTGTCTTGGTATATTTGGCACCGTAGGCAAGACCTCCTGTACTCTTCTTTTATTTAAACATAATTTAAAAAGTTAACTAACTAGTGCACTCAGTAGAGTTCAGATCTCTGCCAGGCAACCTGACAAGAATATTTGGATGTATTCACCAACGTTTTGATTGATTAGGAATTGTAACAATTACATTTATTTTGTAATTCAATTACATGTAACTAGGTACAAAGGTGACCGTACAAATCACATTTTCGGCCACAACTCAAAAAATTCCCAGGCTGATTATGACACACAAATCTCTAATAGTATAAAATAATGAAGTGATGCCATTTTTTATGCAAAAGGTCAAAGGAGAACTTCCTTGTGACATCATAACATTCAGCCAGTACCAGTACACTGTACTGCAAAGTCTCAATAAGACTTTCTCACTGGAAGTTATTCACTGTAATCATACAGGCTGATGGGTCCAGCAGCATGGGAAATAGCTGCAGACAAGCTCCAAGTCTATGATCCCTTCCAGACTAATCCCTGGCAGAGATTAAAATATTTAATTTCATTCCTTTCAGTGGTATTCACATTAGATTCAAATCAATTTCATTGTAGTTTTCTAAGTAAAAAGGCAAAGAAAAAGGTCATTTTGACACCAAACACCTCCAGATTACAAAACCGTTGAAGTGAATTTATAAGCCTGCAGCTGTTTATTTTATTTCATTTTCATGCTAAAATGACTCTTTACAGGCCGGCTGTGTGGTAAAATTTTGCTGAGATAAATGTCAACAAAACAGCCAAACCACTGAAGTCCTGCAGTCATATTCCTCCGTAAACACTTAACTCAGTAATTATTCAGATTAGCAATGAATAAATATGGATGTGCCCTTTAGAATTGATTGATAAATTGAACAGGTGCATCATTTTTGCTCAAGTTGAAACATTTTCAACTCCTACTGACTTACTTTTGCCTCAGTTCGCACCGCAGAGCAAAATCAGATCAATTAGCATCTCTGTGTTGACTTTATATGTAATTAGGCTGCCTCTGAAATAGTAATTTAGTGCAATGAAAAGTCAGACTGACCAAAGATTATATACATTTTGAATCCTTTGCTGGAGTGGTTGACTCCAGAGGCAGTTATTAACTGTGAATAATTATTCTAACTAAATTTTGGTATTTTAAATACAGCTCAGCTGCTTCAAATGCTTTTCAAATTAATGTGCAATTTAAATTACTGTATTTAATTCAAAAGCATTATAATATAATACAGTACACACCTCACCGAGGGCTCAAATTTGTTTTCTGTCTCCACTTGTCTTTGTTTAAGTGGAATACACAAGCTAGCCTGAGAAACAACAAGTTTTGCTGCTGCATCTGCTTGGATCGTCTTTGTCACAAGTTTTGAAGAGATTCCATTTTTCATTAAGAGTAAATGGCTTTTTTTCCCGTGTCATGATTATGGCTGAGTAATGGCAAGAATCTGTCGATACAATACGTATCACAATACAGAGGCTACAATTTCATATAATGCAATATGTTGCAATACTGTAAGGAAGGTGAGATATTGTCATTTTTTAAAACTGATTTAAAAAAAAAAAACACCAAGTGTAAAGAACAGACCACCGTATACAAAAAATCTGAGTTAAAACAAACAGACCTTTTGTGCCAACAGTAAAGAAGGATAACAGGACTGTTTTCTAGCAGCCAGACACAAAATGAACCACTGCCACAAATCATTGCATGTATCACAATGATCCATGTACTGGATACATATCGCAAAACATAATATCACAATACTCAAGTGCATCAGTGTTTCCTTACACCCCTGATCATGATTTCAGTGTGCATGTAGCAAACAGAGGCAGAAACAGATGGATTATTGCAAGGTTAAACAAAAAGTTAACCTTGCAAAGTTTAAAAAAAAGAAAAAGTAGAATTACAGTGGTGAATTTTTTCCACGTTGTCATGCATGAAAAGATCCAAAATGAACACTGTAAATGGTCTGCTTACTTACTATGTGTAAATTATTTAAACAGCATGATTCTATCCTGAGCTTTTTGATCCACATTAGTGATTATCACTGTAACCGTGATAAGTTTCCACTGGACACTGAAGGATGTGAGTCAATTCAAGAAAACATACACGTATGACAACTTTTAGACACTTTGACATTCCTGTTTTTTAAATCCAGTTTTCCTGGAAAAAAAAATATTTTGTTACATTTTCATCTGTATAATGCCCCCTCATCTTTTCACAGTTAGAGCAGAATGGTGTGTAGATAAGATCAGTAGATACTGCGGTTGTGCATTTGTCCCTCTGCGATAGCAAAGTGTCGGGAGTGAAGTTGAAGGTTCTTGCTATTGATGCATGAAGGCAGGGTATCGGTCAATCCTTCTTTCTTTACCATTATACTTTTCTGTGAATGCTGGAAACTTCTAACCTTGGCATCTGGCCCACTCTTCCATTTAGTGAAGTCCTCATTTGCTTCTTCAGGGCCATGTGCACACATCATCGCATTAAAAAGCAGGAGTCAAAAAACTAGATATTTCAAAGAAATAACCCAAGTGTGAGAGCTGTGAGGCAAAGTCTTTGATGCTGAGGCTTGATAAATTTAATGTTGGTCAGTGGTCTGCTATGGTTGTGTAGATGTTTACACGGTACTACTGTCACAGGGGAACTATGAGCAACACCAAAGCAAAATTTCTAATATTTCACCCAAACTTTGATCAGAGTTAACAATAACATATCACAGGTACTGTATGGTCACAAACTCCAGTAGGCACAGACTCCGTTTACAGTAGAGTATTTAATAATAACACACCCTGCTTGCTATTCATAGCCTTTTTCTTGCACTGATGAACAAGCTTTGTAATTCAAGATTTCCTTCAGTGTTTCATCTTTGCTCTGTTCTGAATTCAAAAGTTGGCAGTGTATTTATGTTTTCTGGCTGGTTAACCAACATTTAAAATGGATTATGGAAACGTTTATAGCAGAGTTATTTATTACTTGTGTGCTTTATTCAGTAGTCACAAGTGTCAGGCTTATTCATCCATCTCTATAGTCTATTATCCACGGCGGTTTGGCCGTGCCTGGCCGTGATCCACCCCCACCCAGACTACTCACCTGCATTCAAAAATTATTATAGTCCACAAAAAGAAATTCTTATTATGTTTGACTGTACACCTACAGATGTTATTAAACAGGCTTTCTTTCAGATGTAATGCAAAAGTCACAGAAGGCTTTTTTACCGCCTTGTGGTTGCATGCCTCTGCGAACAAGTCAAATTTCAGTTCATATTGATGTCCGTCTAGACTCTTATAATATATTTATTGAAGACTTTGAAGGGATTTAATAAAAGGTATTAAGTAAGATTCCAGTGAATGATGCCCAGTGAGATACATGCTGTCCTGACTTAGAGGCTGTTTTCACAGGACTGATAGAGAGCTGAACATTATGATGTCACAATGAAACTAACCATTTACCTTGTGGATATAAAATGTCAGTAATCATTTTAATCCTATTAGACATTTGTGTGAGACTTTGTCATAATTAGCATGTGAATGCTTGTGTTATGGCCAAAAAAGTTGCAAAAAAGACTCCCGCACACTGTCTAACTTGCAATATATCATTTATGAGTGCTATATACTTTTTTCCTCCTCTGTTGGGGATATTGTTGTGTGTTCCAGTGACCCGTTGATAATTTTATCCCTTTTGTTGCACGTGGGGAATGTGATTGGTTGTGGACAGACAACCACTCC
This sequence comes from Lutjanus erythropterus, assembly GCF_056507025.1. Taxonomy (NCBI): domain Eukaryota; kingdom Metazoa; phylum Chordata; class Actinopteri; order Lutjaniformes; family Lutjanidae; genus Lutjanus; species Lutjanus erythropterus. The sequence goes on from NC_139324.1 coordinate 36,851,234, forward strand.
CTATTTAAGATGGCTTCTCATGGACAAAACTGTTAACCTGATGTAGTTCTAGTACCGAACGTCGCAAATAAATGATATATTGATAATAAGACAGTGTGCGGGAGTCCTTTTTGCAACTTTCTGGTCCACTCGCCTCTCTGCAATGCACCTTATCTAATAGATGTGCAAAATGCTTGTAGTCAGTTCATCCTTGAGTCAGAGTGGACATTTGTGCCAAGTTTTTTTTTTTTTTTTAAGATTATTTTTTTGTCTTTATTTCGATAGGGACAGCTAAAGAGATGACAGGAAAGGGGGTGTAGAGAGAAGGGACAACAGACAGCAAATGGGCCACAGGCAGGAGTCGAGCTGGCGGCCACTACAGAGGACCGACAGCCTCAGTACGTGGGACGCGCGCTCTACCAAGTGACCTATAGGGGCGCCCAAACATTTGTGCCAAGTTTGAAGAAAATCTGTCAGGGAGTTTTTGAAATATCACTTTCATAAGAATGGAGTGGACATGAGGTTACTGTGACCTTGAACTTTCACTAAAATCGAATCAGTTCATCCTTGATGCCAAGAGTTCATTTAAATTCAGGCAAAGTGTACTTGAGATATCGTGTTCACAACAATAAGACAGATGGACAGACTGAACCCAAAAACATAAGACCTCCGGTCACGGCCGTCGTTGGTGCAAAGGCTTAAAAACACAGGCGATAAGAATTACGGTGGCTCTGTTTTATTCCACCGTCCCAATAAGCCGTGACAGTGTGACAGTGATGCAGCATGAACAGTACCAGGACCATGAAACTCAATCAGCTAAATGGAATTCAGCCATTATTATTGTTATTATTTATGCCTGTGCTTTTCCTGCTGTCACATGTGAAAATGCATGTTCAAAAAAAAAAAAAAAACTGTTCCTGAATGACACGGCTCAATTTTTAATATTTTGTAAACAGCTACATTTCACAACTGATAACTGAATGATAATATTAATAATAATAATAATAATAATAATAATAATAATAATAATAATAATAATGTAATTAAGTTTACAATAAGTTTCCAAAGAATTGTGGGAGAAAAACAAACACCCAGCACGTCATCTCAAGTGAGTAAAACACAGTATGTATGGAGTAGAAAGTAAATGATACACAGGAAAGTTGAAATGTCCCCTAATGAGCAAAATGAGGAAATAAGTCCCTGTGAGATTGTAGAGTGAGACTCTTTGTTCCTGCTGAGAGCAAGTGTAACATGAATTAATCAGCAACTAGTAGCACAGTGTGTTGTTATTTCACAGAGTGCTTTGATGAACTGAAGGAGCCACGGCAATACTTTTAATACAAAGGATTATTGCTTTCTTTATCTTTGCTGAACAGAACAAAATAAGAATCGACGTGCATTCATAAACTGACTGAACAATATGAGGTGTTGTCAGATAACTGAACATCATGCTGTGAATAGCCAGATTTTGTTATGAACAACTGACCTAGACTAGAGTATTATTCTGAGAAATAATAAGCAGTACCCATCTCCAGAGTTTACACACAGCAGATGGCGATGCGAAAGCTCACCCAATAGTGTAAAATTGATCCGTCTCTATTTGCAATTGAAAGAATTCCATTATTGGGTGACCGTTTTTTTGCAATATTTATGCTTTTCACCCCGTGTTGCCCCCGCTATGATTGTCCCCCCTTCCACCCACACAGCCTCTTTGTCAGCCAATCATTCACCTGATGCTAATGACCAGGTGTCAGCTCTACTGTCCCTCAGATATCATGCCTGAAGACTGACGTATTGATCGGCCGAGATTGATCAGGGCAGCGATGATACAGCAACATTACATGATTTATTCAGGTTCTAATATTGTGCGTCAGGACTGCCCTCTGGGACTTGGCTGTCTAGGCCCTGTGTACTTTAATCATCCATCCGAGTATCAGACCCTCTTTACAGATTACAACTTCAGTTTACCCCAGAAGGAAGCGGCAGCGACAGTCCCCGCTTAGTAGACTGACTATTCAAACAAATCCCAGCGCAGTTTGAAACCGCTGCTTTTTATGTGTTATGTTGTTGATAGAAGACTGTTTTTCCTTTACATCTCTCACTTTACCATGCAGCATTTGCATTCTGTGGAGGGAAAACGGCTTAAAGCAATTGAATAAGCAGTTTTTCCATTTCTCAAAAACAAGACAATCTTGCCTCTCAAAATAACATATTAGTATTCATCAGCTTGAAAAACTAATTTGTGATGCATTAGACATACTCACTACATGCACACGCTGTACTTATTCCATTTGTTTACAAAATCTCACAGACTTAAAGTACACAAAATCAAACTGCGTCCCAGTGGCAAGAGAATTTGTTCAGGCTTCAGCCGGACAGTGAAGCAGGCTGCTCTGCTCAGCTGACAGTAAATAGTTTCAGGTTTGCTTTCAGAAAAAAAAAAAAAAGAAGAAAGATGAGCGACCATATGATGCCAAAGGCTCTTCAGTCAGTTTAATGAGCAGCTGACACAAGTATAAATGTTTTAGTCTGTGACCTTCATCAGTGTACCGGGATTCACCTTTTATTCCTGCCTCGAAATCACAGCAAACACAGTTTATGCACCCACATTACAGTTACCTTAATGCCACGGTTATATCAAAGGTTGGAATATTACAGAACTGAGTGGCCATAGAGTCAAAATATGTATCGAGGCCGATTATTTAGTATAATGTCTTCTCTACCTACGGATAGGTCTTTATTTGTGTGTGTTATAAGCAGGATGTTTGGAGTTTGAAAGATGTGGTGTTTCCAGACAGGAAGAGTCTAATCAAAGACACTATTGAGTTGCATCATGGGAAGTGTAGGCTCCGGTGTTTTTTTAGTTTGTCACATGCTAGAGAGAGGAAAAGTCAGTTGCTTCAACTTTGACCGTTCTTGATTTAATCTGTCTCTTTTGAGTGTCCTGATTTTAAGAGACTACAATACAAACATTCTGGCGTACACGTTCAACTTCATACTAGGGACTTTTAGTGAATCATTAGCACAGCATTAGCATGTATATAAGATATATATAACTTTAAGAAGCAAACAAAGGAAATATATTAATTTCCTTGATAAATGTCAACATATAAACAATAAAAAACTGAGAATAAAATACAGAATGATCTTACTAGACGACATATATGCAAAGTATAAAATGACATCAAGGTTCTCATTTAAACCATTTGAAATCAGTGTCTCTAATTTATAAATACATCTTCTCTCAAGTGATTCATCAACACTGTTCTTTGATTTATGGTTCATTTGAAGAAAATCTGTTATTTTATTTGACTACACTCATTGATCAACAGAAAAAGGAACTGAATTAGAGAGCTGGAAATTCTTCTGCTGTCCATGGCCAGATGTTAATAGGCAAAAATAGAATAAAATGATCTTAATTGTCTTGATAAGATCTATTGTCAAGGTTCATCCCATTATCTACAGTACATCTATGAGTCTTCCTGCTGTGCTCTCTTCAGACTTTTCCAAAAAAAATATTCCTCTCCTCTTTTTTACCCCCCAACAATAGTTATTTATGCCGTCGTTTATAAAATGTCACAGCCTTAATGAACGAGACGTCTCCCAGTGGCTGGTGGAGAATTTGTTCAGGCTTCAGCGGGCCGGTGTTGCGGGCTGTTCGACACAGCTGGCGGGGGAGTGCGCCCTGTTGTTGTGGGGGGCTTGAGGGCAGGTGAGCTCCTGTCAGAGTAGAGGATGGGTCGGGCCCATGATGCGTGTGGCATGTTGTTGGTGCAGCTGATGGGGAGGGGAAGAGGGTCAGCGGTACCTCCCAGGCTTCCCATCCCGTCCCCCCCATCCCATCTGTCCTGCGCTGACAGGCTGTGAGCAGAATAACAAGTCAGCATCTGTCCAGTAATGAGATTCCCCGCTCAGCATCAAGATATCAAGTGTTAACAGGTAGATGATAATAATAGTATATCCTCATCAGTACAGTCACTATAATCACACGCTTCTCCACAAAGAATAAGCAATAATTACTAGACAGCTCTGCATTACATTACTTGAAGGCAGAATGAGTGCCATGACTAAGCAGATATGATCTGAATATGCAAAAATGCAAAGACAGCAAAGATCTGTACTGTGCACTGGGGACTGCTCTGTCATACTGTGTGAGTGTAAGTCACAAATGTTCAGGAGGAGAAATCAGAATTTAGAAAATGAGCAAGAATGGTACGAAAGTGTGAAATCCAGCCAATCCCTGCTGAGAAGCTGGAGAAAACTTCTATTAAAGGAATAGTCCAGAGAGTGGAGATGAGCGAGATGGGAAGATTGGCACAACTGTCATTTCTGTGGAAGAACAGAGGAGATGATTATCTCAGCACAAAGATCGGACACAGGACGAAACCATGAGGCAAGGTTCAATGTTCTTTTTTTTTTTTTGTGGTTCACTTGCCCGGTGAGGCAAATGCGTCTAGTTATTTTTACTTTCCTCTTTTCTATTTTTTTTTTAATTTATTAGGGGTTATCAAATAACAACAAAGCCTACAGTTAACTGTCTGTTTAATCTAGGGCTGCATTGTCTATAAAATGTTAGAAAATATTGAAAATATCCATCACAGTTTCCAAAGTTCAAGGTTATGTCTTTCAGTGTCTTGTTTTGTCAATGTGATCCCTGAAAATATTCAGTTTAATATAATAATAAAGAAAGAAAAGCTTGACATTTCTATTTTTAAGAGGCTGAAAATATTTTCAGTCATTCTGCATGAAAAATTATTTTAATCAAAATAGTTTACTAGTTTGATTCTTTGTCAGTGTGAAAGGTGACTGTCTTTTTAACCTTAACGTCCACAGATTACACTAAAAAAGCAAAGACTATGTGTGGGAAGTTGGTTAACTAAACTAGCTAATGTTGGTGACTAGTTATCAGTGTCTAAGGTCATGTTTGCATGTGCAGGCAACCCTTTAAGGATTTATGTTAACATTAATTAGAAGATTTAATGTTAGCTAACAATTTACATCTTGTAATATGTGTAACATATCTATTTTAAACAAAACCACCTTTTCCTAATGTTATCAAGTAGTTTAACTAAACCTAAGCAAGTTGTCTAACATCACATGATGTCTGTAACGTACTTAAACTTCGGTACACCTGTCGCTGGTACTGTCTACTGATAATGTTGTATGCAGTGTGAGGTATGAGCAAAACATCATTTTTTGGTTTTCGGGGGTGTGATGCAACTATATTTTGACAAACAAATGTTTGTCCATATCTGCCAGTGTCAGTGTGGGTTGCCAGATTGGTCAGTGAGCACAGGAACAGACACAATAGTAACAAACCTGGCAACCTCACTGTGATTGCAAGACAACGCACAGTCGCTGCATTCGGCTGTTGTTTGCCACAGAAGAGTTTCAGTGTGGAACAGACTGTTTTCACATCTAACGCAGTGAATTAAGGATTTATTTAGACTGAACCAGAGTTAGTGATGGTTATGACAGTGAAAAGACTGGACAGGATGGAGTTTTATGTTGTGTCTGTCTGTCGAGTTTAAATGAAATGTGTTTTACAGAGTTATTGACAATTAAAGCTTGTTTTAGTTTGGTAGAAGAAAGAAACTGGAATTCAGGAGGTGATCGGTTATATTTTTCTTTTTGATAAGGAAATAAGGTATGGCAGTGTTTCCTTTCCTGACATTTTGTGGGTTCATTTTGTTTATTTTGCTCGCACACATCTCCCAGCTTTCATCTTATCATTTTTCACCATAGTTGTCTTTGTTTTTTACATTTTTTTTGACAGGCAGTGGCAGCTGGTATGTGATTAACTTCAATTCTGAGCCATTACTGCTTCGATTCTGGTACTAACAACACAGCAAGGTGACATTTTAGCTTGGTTACTCTTTTATGTTAGGTCCCAGTTTTTCCTGTGTTTTACCTCGAGAAAATACCATGATGTCATCATGATGCCAGCCCAAAAAGGGTCCATTAGTAATTAGTAATTTCCCAATTTGGACAGACCACTCTTTATGCTAAGCTAGGGTAATACCAATGTGTCTCCCGGTATGTACCTAAAGTTACTACAAGGAACTTTGGACAAAAGTGATAGTGTTTCCACTATAATAATCACAAAATATGACTTCAAAAATAAAATTATCCAAAGAAAAATCTCCTCCTGCTTCCTTTTAACTACCTTTAAAGTACAACTTCCTGTGTCTGTTGCCAAAATGGACACACATGCTCTTTTCATCTGATTTCAAGGAAACTTCTTGTGGTCTTGTTAACTTATGTAGGTCGTATCGGGGCATCGTTTGTAAATTGACTGTTTCATAACCAGTAAAAAAAACTCCTTGTTGTAGCTTTAATGCAAAGGCATGAGATGAGACAGACCAAGACAGACCAACGTTCGTCACAGTCTCCTTTCTGACTGCAATACTAAAAAAAAAAAAAAGAAATCTGTGTGATGTAGAAGTCAGTTCGTCTCAGTGTAGTATCAGTCCTCAGGTCTGTTCCCAGCTTCAGTTGACTCTTAAATAGCTACCAGTCGTATTCCCTCCTGACAATGCCTCCTCATCCCACTGCAGCCAGCTCAGAAAACCTGCCAACATGAACTCTGAAAAGAAGAGTTAGAGTGTGTTTTTTATTAAGAGGCTGTTAGAAAGTAAGCTCATTTATTATTTACAGTAAACTACACATATTGTAGATGTTTCGCTTGAATGGTTTTTTGTTCAGAAAAGATTCAACTGGTGACATTTAGCTTTTGTTCCACTTGCTTATGGGAAAGAGGGAATTTCTTTCATTTTTCATGCGGGGGTCAGTTTAGGACCAAAAAAAAAAAAAAGCACTTTAGAAGGAGGAAGCAAAGGTTCGCCTCAGTTACCTGCTTTGCTGCTGTGACCTTCAGCTACAAAGGCAGATCCCTGCTATTTTGCAAGTCGATTATTGGGTGCCCTTTGTCAACAGCAAACTTTAAAAAAAAAAAAAAAATCAGCATTTGGATCAATAATTTTACATTTACTTCCATTTCTTTTGTTGTCATGGGAGAATAGTTGCTGGTCAATCGTTGACATTCATCTGGTGGCAGGAATAAGACAAGTTCATGCCACTTTCAGCCTCTTTCTGTTCCAGAACATATTTCAGCCTCTGGAGAACTTACAACATGTACGCGCTGTTCTTTTACCTCAGGCACAGTGGTCATCAGATGTGAGAAGTAACTAAGTACAAATACTTTGTTACTGTACTTATTAGAATTTTCAGTTTTACTTTGTTTTTACTTGAACTCCCTACATTTGAACACAAATATCTCTACTCTTTACATTTTCAAAACATTAGTTATAATGCATTTGAAGGGAATTGTTGATTATTTTTGTGTGACTGTGCACTGCTTTCCCAACATCAAGACCGATTTTACTCTAAATGGATGAGACAATAACAGAGGAAAGATGATTCCATCAGAGCATATCAAGCATGACAGACATAACAGGATGAAAAAGACAATGAGACAAAAAACAAACTAAGATGTAATGTGATGGAAAAACAATGTAACAAGAGAAAAAAAGATGTAAAAAGTTGAAAAAAATTGTAAAAGAGTAAAAAGATGTAACTAACCAAAAAATGCAGAAAAAGATGTAACAATATGAAAATGACATAACAAGACAAAAAACAATGTAACAAAAGATGTAACAAGACAAAAAAGACATCACAAGATGAACACGAAAAGCTGGAAAAAGACAACAAAGAAGTAACAGGACGTAAAACACACCTAAGCTGACAAAAAATACAACAGGATATAAAACAATGTGAAAGACGTAACAAGACAAAAAATACATAACAAGAAATAAAACGTAAAAGATGTAACAAGACAAAAAAGACGTAACAAGTCTAAAAACATAACAAGTTGAACAAGATGTAACAAACCGAAAAATGCCCAAAAAAAAATGTAACAAGATTAAAAAACATGTAACAAGACAAAACAGACATAACAAGACAAAAAACAGTGTAAAAGTTGGAAAAAAACAACAAAGAAGTAACAGGCTGTAAAACTCCTAACAAGTTAAAAAATACGTAACAACATGACAAACAACATAAAACATGGCTACTTGTAACTTTTGTATTTTGAGCACATTTCAGAGCCTGTACTTTTTCACTTTTACTTGAGTAAAGAAGTTGAATCAGTACTTCTACTCTCATTCATTGAATCATTCATTATCCTTTATGGGTCGCAGGAGGCTGGAGTCTATCCCAGCTGACACTGGGCGAGAGGCGGGGTTCATCCTGGACAAGTCACCAGTTCATCACAGGGCTGACACATAGAGACAGACAACCATTCATGCTCTCATTCACACCTACGGGCAATTTAGAGTTATCAATTAACTTGTGAATAGGTTAACCTCGACTTTTGCCAGTCTTTTCTTTCACACAAGTGTCTTTGCTTCTACCTGAGTAAAGACTGTGTGTGCTGGTGCTGCCTCTGCTGGTCACGTTCATTGTCTAACTTTTTAAGTCTGTTTTGCATACACATATTGAAGATGTGTAACGGTAATATGTTGCATTGCTGTGTAAAGCAGAATACTGTGTGTGGACTTGAAGAGAACTGATCCTCGGGGCTATAAAAAAATCACTGAACCCTGCTCTTTGCACTCATGTGCAAAGCATGGCAATTCCTCAGTCCACTGCACAAGCCTCCCATATTTCCCTCTTCCCTTTGAGCAGTGTGTTCTTACATACACAGAAAAATGAGTACCCATATGGTCCTTCAGAAGATAGTACAACCTTAATAATGAGAGCTCTCATTGGACGGCGGAACCTCTGACTTTCATCTACTATTATAACATGGTAGCAGAATTTGTGCTCGCAAAGGCTGAACTAAGCTACTGAACCACACCATGTCCAATCTGAGCATTAATGCAAGCTGATATGTTACCTTGGAAGCTACACCAGTCATTTCAGGATTTTCATAGTGATGAAAGCTACAGTAAAACTCAAGTGTTCTGAATTTGCAATGAAGTGGTGAGTGAATGCCTCCAAATTCCCCTCTGCAGTTTCACAGCAGAATCAGACTAATCCAAACCCACAAATGAACAGACATTTAGACGGTGTGTGTTCGCGTGAGCACAACTGTGCTTTACTTTGATCATTCTGTCTCACCGTGTGTAGTCATGCCATTTCACCAGGCCTTCTTATTTGATATAAATAAATTTTCCATCCTTCCTCTTCCACTTTCTATTAGCTTGGGGACTGCCCATTATTTTTATTCAACTTATTCCTTTGCCTCAACTTTTGCGCCTAATTGATGGCCTGTTGTGCTTTATGTACTGTGCAGGCCTTTCACACACTGTAAATAAAGGATTGTGGGTGCTGTGCTACTTTGTTTTAGAGCTGCGGTTGGTTTGGAGCTTGTGGTTTTTCAGCTGTGAGGAAGGTACACTGCGGTGTCCCTCAGGGAAGTTGTTCGGGTCCATTGCAGTGATACTTTTGTCGACGAAAACTTTGATGATATGAAATGATATGAAGTATTTGTTGACGTCCTTTTATTTCTTGACTAAACTGAGACGATGACGTAAATGAAAAAACAACTGACAACAAAACTTTGGACAAAATCTCCTTTCAATATGCTCTGGCTAATAAAGATAAGACAAAATAGTTGGATCTGTTCAGGCGGACAAGATAATTAGATCACAGTAATCAGACATCTCAAAGCAATAATGAATCTAGTAAAGTGTGTGCGTCATATTCACCAGCTGCCTTTTGGGTGAAAAGAAAAGAAGAAAAGAAAAGAACAGAAAAGAGGAGAGACAACTCATCTGTGGACAATTTTCTCTAATATTCAAACTGAAAGTAAACATAGTTCTGTGTTATTTTTATCTCCACGCAGAGTGAATAAATGTGATGTTCCTCAATTGATGCTCATCTGGTCTCAACAACACAGTTTACACATTTTTACTGCTTCTTTATTAAACAGAGTTGATGTGAGTGAAACATGACAGAAAAGTTAGGAGAAGATCTCAGTAATATGTAAAAAATACCCAAAACAAAACAAAACTCTGATTTACCAAGTAATAAGCATGATTGTTGTGTTAACCAATAATGACACATCAGCAATGACTGATGCATTAATTCTTATGTGATGGGGGAGACCAGGGACGGTGGTAACACTTTCTGTCCAAGCATCGGTGACTCAGTGGTTCTTTGAGTCAGGTCTCTCTACTATAAGTAAAACTCTATTGGGCGTCTACTGTACAATCACACATTAGGAGGAGAGGAGACTCGTTGTTACAACCTACCCCAATAGTGGGGTGGGTTGTAACAGCACCTGGGGACAGATATAACAGATGTAATAGATGCAAGAGCTTTTGGGTAAAGCTAGCTATGTTTGTTGATGATTGATTGATTTTTATTAAATGCATGATTTGTAAATTCTAGGTGTCTCTCTTACATTAAAACAATAACAAAATGCTTAGTTTAACGACTTTCTCAAGTAGCATGGGATCATGGGAGTTGTTATCTTAATTGTTAAACACCAAAGATGAAAATCTATGTCAAATGACTCTTCTTCATAGGCGGGGTCATGTTCCTTGTTTTCCCAGAAGTTATAGCAACTAGCAGCTAGCTCGCGCGGTTAGCAGGAAACATGCTGTTACCTTGAGTAAATTATGGATTTCTCTCTGTTTAAACATTGTCAGAAACATCTGCCTTCTCTTCTTACCCTGATGCCCCCATCACTCTGGAACAGGATAAATCTGGACTCATCAGACCACATGACCTTTTTCCATCGCCCCAGAGTCCAATCTTAATGCTCCCCTGCAAATTGAAGCTTTTTTTCTGATTATCCTCACTGATAAGTGGTTTTCTTAAGGCTACACAGCTGTTTAGTCTCAGTCCCTTAAGTTCTCTTCACATTGTGTGTGTTACTTTCACTATTAAAAACATAGCTGTGAGTTCACTGAGTTCACCAAACAATTTCTGACCACGATCACTCAAGGTTCACCACTATCCTTCCAGGTTTTAATAATGTGTTGGGCAGTTCTTAACCCAGTTTTAGTAGTTTCTTTTAGTCTCTTACTTTTTTTCTGCCAGGCAGTGTGTAATATCTGTCTGGAGTTTTTAGACATTTTAAGGCAAAACTGTTACATATTGTAACTTTAATGTAATATTAATTGTATTGTATAATAATATACATAATAATAACTTTTTTAGAAAAAGATTTATTTTAAGTTTTTAATCTATTTATTTATTTTTTGCATTTTACAAAATTTTCCCTCCAATTTCCTGAGGCGTGTCTGGCCTTGGCCAGCCATGGTTATAGAGCGAGTCACTAAGGTTAGACTTCCTGGGGTCACCATTGATTGGTAACTATTGTAGCAGAACCACATGGATGAAATAATTGGAAAAATGTGGAGAGGAATATCTATCTACACAAAAATTCTCCTCTTTCCTCACACCAAATACTACTTCACAGGTCATACAAGCCTTGGAACTGTCACATCTTGACTGCTGCTCAGCAATCTGGTCAAGCGCAGCAAATAAAGAGCCGCACAAGCTTCAGCTGGTGCAAAATAGAGCAGCACGTCCTGCACTCAAGTGTTCAATGAGAGGAAAGCATGGACCGAATGCTCTCTGATCATGCCAGGCTCAAAGTGGGAGAAAGATTAAAACAGATGTCTTTCCAATTTTCTTCAGGAATATATGTTTCAAAACAACCTGACATTTAACAGACATAACCAAGACACAAGACGGGTTATAAGAAGTCCTGCTACAATCCATCAAGAACTGAGGTTGTGCATATATGGCCCATATATGGTGCCATATTTTTTTACTCCATCAGCAAGTAAAGAAAGTTTTAAAAAGCAACTAAAGAGGCCTGCAAAATATGTATTAGTGATTCCTTCTGTCTCTTCTGTCTCTGATTTTATTAAGTATGAACAATCACTGAGCATGGTCGTTTACAAATGTTTGTGTGTTGCATTTTGTATATTAATATGTGCATACAGATGAATGTCTGCAGTTTTACACGGTTTGTTGAAATGGTAGTTGGTATTTGTTATGTCTGTACTGTTTTAATTAGAGTTGGAGTAGTGATGTAAATGTATTTATGTATGCAGAAAGCACGTCTATACATTATGTTTTTAATATGGACCTCAGGAGGAGTAGCTGTCCCTTTGGAACAGCTAATAGGGATCTGAATAAACAATATATAAAAATTGACAACATGCAACCTGCCTCCAATTGAACTATTGCTATTTACTATACATTTCTAGTGAGAAATTCACAGATCGACAAAGTAAAAGTATTATTATCCTCGCTTATCCAAAGCAGCTTTACAAAGTGCTTTACACATATGCAATAAAATACACAGAAGTAAATTAATTAACAGGCAGGCGTAAGAAGTAAAAGAGGGACAAAACTTAAAACAATGCATGATTAAAACCATAAATGAATTATGAAGGATAAAATGTAATTTGTGCAATAAAATAATTAAAAATACATAAAGCAGTGCGAGTCCGAAGTGCAACATCATGGATAAAGAAATGCGTATCTCAGTAGTTAAGAATCAAAACTAACAGGGAATTATAAAAAAGCCTTTTGATAAAAATAAGTCATCAAAAGTGATTCAGTTCAAAATGGGATCTGGATATGCAAAGACCAAAAAATATCAAATCAAATTTAATAAAGCTAGTATAAACAGCATGAAACATAAGTGTTTATGTGTTTTGCATGAAAAATACTGCAGCATTTTAGCACACACACACACACACACACACACACACACACACACCAATGTCTCAGTTTACCTCCAATTATGTTGCTCGTTAGTCTTAATCAGTGTGTAGATGATTAAAGCTGGAGTAGGTAAAGTATTTTAGAAGCATTGTTTGATATAATTGTTCAAATTTTCTTTAAATCCTGACAGCACTCAATAAATCAAATACTCTCACTAAAAAAAGAAGACAATAACTCAGGTATCTGTAGCTGTCCCAGGCCTGTAATAAGCCTCCATCCAATCAATTCATTCTGTGCTCCTCTCCTCTCCTCTCCTCTCCTCTCCTCTCCTCTCCTCTCCTCTCCTCTCCTCGTTCTCTCTCTCTCTCTCTCTCTCTCTCTCTCTCTCTCTCTCTCTCTCTCTCTCTCTCTCTCTCTCTCTCCCTCCCTCTGTCTCGTGTCAGCAGTCAGCCAGTGTGCGTTCATGTGTTTTTGGGGGAGTGGCTGTGGGAAGAGGCCTGAAGGGAGGGGGTGGGATTTTTTTTTCAGTTGGATACTTTCAAAATCTAGCTTACTGTTGCTGGCTTCTCCAGGGATATCAACCCTAAATTTAATGTAAAGATGATCCCTTTCAGAATTTCTGGCAAAATCATCAAGATTTCACTTGTGTTGCAGTAAAACCCTAATCGAGGGCTCTGGACCCCACATGTGCTCATTATTTAGCTGGAAATGGAAGCAAAATTTCTAATTTTAGTTCTGATATGCAGTATTTTTTGTTTGTAATTCATCTAAAATCAATATGGAGCTGCGTCTATGTTAGAGAGAATGAGATACTTATGCTTTTTGTTTGTCCAACTGTTTAAGTTTTTGGACCTGAAAACTGAAGAGGAGGAAGATATAGAAGAGTTGCCCAATAGGGTATAAATTTTAGACTTTCTGACTTTCTAATACTTCATGTGCCAACTTTTAAAACATTTTACACAATTAATTAACAATGTTCTTTGATGTTTTGCATACAAAGTTTCAGAAAAATTGAAAAAACAAAAAGGAACAGTAGTTATTCACATATATAGTAGAATAAAAACAATAAGCTTTATACAGACGTTCACTGTCTGATTATTAAGTTGTGAAGATATAAGTAATTATTTTTTAAAAAGATAAAATCATCCTTAAAAATCTATTTTCTAAAAAAAGTAATCCTCAAAATATAATAAACGGAAAAATTCCAATACTTGTCTCATTGCGGTCTTTGGTCTTTTGGATTCCTGGATTTTAAAAGGAAATATGAGTATATTTTTTGAATGTTGTCAAAGTTACATGACCTAAGTACTCGACCCCTTCACTGTTCTTCATGAAGTTCACCCACTTAATGCCCCTTCTCCCACAACCTGTCAGATAACTATCCCCCAGGATCCAGAAACCATTAAAGATTAATACACAAGTGTCTGAAAACCAAACAAACATGGCTGCTCCACATCAGCCAGTCTACCGTTCAAGGTAAGTAGATACCAGTTTAATGGATATTATATGTGTTATATTGTCTATTCCCTGTATTTTTAAAGTCCTTGTAAAGAAAAAGGAGTTTTTCCTCTAAACACAGTGTACATGTTAGAACATAGTTGCAGAAAACATGTGAAAACTGAGCACTGTGAAGTATTGTTCAGGATATTTTTGGGCTCTGCGACGTGCCGGAGCCCCAACACCATGTAAGTCCCGCAAACCGACAGTCTTTCAGTCCAAATCAGCCCAGCAGTTCACTTCAGCACACGTCAGTTCCAGCAGCCCGACACAGAAGAAAAAAAACATACCATCCTATCACCGTCTTCTGGCTCTGATGGCTCAAACGTGTCTGGACATGTCCAACAAAACTGCTAGACAGAGCGTCCACGTTTCAAGTCGTTTTCAGGTCATAGTGATATTTGACAGTGAGACAGCAGAGCGGACGAATCCCCAGAGTTTCAGAGAAGATAAAACTGCTTGCTCTTTCGTGGTTTTGAGACCTAATTTTACACAGTGAACGATTTTTTAATCATTTAAATTTGGCTGGGTTTTTTAATAACATGTTTCTGTGGTGTGACAAACTCAGAACACACATTTATTGTTGTTTTACAAGGTCTTTAAACCTCAAAATATCAACTCTGCAACAAGGATGAAAACCCTCTCAAGTGCAGTGGAACACATGACCAAAACTATCTTGTTTTTTTTTTTTTTTTTTGTAAAAACCCATTAAAACATTTTCATAAGCCACTTTCAGAGGAACAAGTAGATTAAAGTTAGCAGATAAATCATTATCCCTCTGTGTTTGTGTGTGCCATGCGTTGTTCTCTGCCACTTCCCTCTGTGATATTACTACTGATCCCGTCTCTGAATAATGTGTTCAGTTGTAAACTTCTATATCATTTCAAACAGTGCTGTTAATTGTCTTTTCTCTTGAAAAGCTGTAGAATTCACTGAATATCTGTAGTGAGGGCAAAGCAGCCAAGTAGTGCCGATTGTAAAATTAATCAATCGTTTTATTTCAAACAATTTGCCTTAGTTTAATAGAGGGCATGCTTATCAAACTACCACCAATTGCTTCAGTGCTTCAGTGTGTATATATATCTACAGAATGCATAGAGCACATTTTTGCATGTAGATGGTGCGTCCGATAGCTACGTTTCTCTTTTAATTTATTGTTTTGGCTGTACTGCGGAAACACATAGCACCGATGAAAGAAATACACTAGTAGGCATTGGAAGAGGAAGCATTATGTTTGGATTAAAGAGCAGTGGACCTTGGGGTGATCAGCAGTGTTTACGGCATCTTTCAACCACACAGACGGATCAGCTAGACGCAACACCGCAGACCACCACCAGGAGGAGAGGAGGTGAGCCGTGCTACAGCTGGGATTTAAGGCTAATGTCTGGTCAGGAAAACGAAACGGACGAAACGGGCCGAGCAATTGGAAAACCAGAAACTGTTGCGCCAGCATCTTATGGAGACCTGCTCCACCGAATCGTGCATCAAGGTGTCGCACTTGATGGGCGGACCAGCTCTGAGCTGAAAGGATGTAACACACAAGAATACCAGCAGAATGAGGGAAGGAGGACTCTTTATTTACATCACCGAGGCTCGGCGCTCAAACATTGTCAAAGTTGATGGACAGTGTGTCCCAGATGTCAAACTTTAATGTGAAGATGTCGACCATTTTATCATTCAACCTGACACAAATTCAAAAAACGCACAACAGAATTATTTCCTTTAAATAACCGCATATATAGTTTGAGTGTTTCATTTTTTATCCTGTTCAACTCCATCTATCTTGTACATTTCTATAGCATGAAGGAAGCATAACTCTCATTTCTTTATATAACTCTGTGTTGTGTAATGATAATAACTGACCTTGATACCTTGATGCATTCATACAAACAGATACCACCCACACATTACACCACACAATACAATGGACATCGTAACTTGATATATAGGTAGTTGAGAGTGTTTTTAGTTATCTACAGTGGTTGTACAATGGAGAGTGCTGCTGAATGTGAAGAAGAGGGGACAAAGCTTTTGTTGGAGTCGGCCCTCCACTGCCTGAATGTCCTGTATTTGTCAGCTGAAGGGAAGGAGAGTAAAGTGGCAGTAGAGCTGGTGGTCGAGGCTGTAACAACTGTGCGTGCTCTCTGTGTGAGGGTACAGGAGGTGAGCTTAAACAAATCAGGAGTGGGGACACTAATGTTTCTGGCAGCTGTATGTGAGATTTCGGGGACTGTGTTAAGTCTGTGACGGCAAACCAGAACAAGCACAGTAAACAAGCACATAGCTACATATAACTACAGATGTGACAGTATGGATTTTTCTCTGACTGCGTTGAAAAGCAACGTATTCCAGTGGGAGGTGGTTTACCGTTGATTACCGTTGACCGTAATAGTTGTCCAGGTCTTTTCTTTTGTGACACGGTCACCGGTGCACTGCTGCTAACTGCCCTTAGCTAGCTAGCTCAGTTAGCAGTCCTATTAGACTGGGATGACATGGTTTGACAGGGAATACAGCACCTGAGGGGATTT
Organism: Lutjanus erythropterus; assembly: GCF_056507025.1. Taxonomy (NCBI): domain Eukaryota; kingdom Metazoa; phylum Chordata; class Actinopteri; order Lutjaniformes; family Lutjanidae; genus Lutjanus; species Lutjanus erythropterus. The sequence goes on from NC_139324.1 coordinate 36,867,931, forward strand.
AATGTTACAGCGGCTCCGACCAGGCGGGGGACAGGAGGTGAGAAGTGGTTGAGGAGTGAGTTTGTAACTTAGCTAGTTAATTTGAAAGTATTCGTAATCCACCATGTTGATAAGTCTGCGAGTATTTGTTCTGGTAAAGTTAACAGTTATTAAATCCTGTATTTGGAACACCGAGGTTATGGTGTATTGAAATGTCCTAACAAAATGTTCAGTGCCCTTGCTGGTTGTTTTTTGTAGTATTTAATCGGCATCTTGCTTTGTGCCCCACAAAAAATATATTTAATTATTTAATTAATATCATAAACAATATTAGCTATCAGTCGACCCACTCATATGTTTATGTTGTTTAGTCAGGGGCGACCTTAACCACGGCCACTGAAATAATTAGGTCTTAATCGACTTTATAGAAGCATAGTGTCATAAGCATAGCGTTGCTCCTGTAACGAACAGGGCAGTGCATAATGTGTGTGCTGACTGCAAGCAAAGGGGGAGGGGGGGGTGTAAGCTGAGCAGGAAAAGGCTAATGTTAACGCTAGCGTTGTACCTTTACAACATCAGCTCAGGTGAGCTTGTATCTCTTTCAGAAGATTTGCAATCCATCCTTGAACTGCAGTGTCCTTTTAGGAGAAGTAGTAAAATAAATCCATAATGATAAATCCAACACTGAATTTGTTCTGTGGTGATTTATCCATTGTCGGGTTGAGTCTGTCGGCCAGTCAGAGGCTGTGTTCCTGACTTCTTCAGCTGGACCTCGGGCTTGCAGTAATGCAGTTATCGTCACACCCCCACTTATAACACGACCAATTCAGTACATATACCGTGACGTGCTTGAACTGACAGTGATGTGACCATGTCTTATCCACCTGTCATGGACAGAATGGACGTCATTATCACTGAAAGTCTGACCTTTTTTTTGATTTTGCATATGACCGTCAAACAGCCCGGTGAGGGCAGTAGGAGGGCGTTTGGAAGGTTGGCGGGGGCACTACCATGTCATTTGTGCAGATCAGAGAAGCCTGATATTATAAATGGGCTTCAGGGAGCGTGGACGCCATCCTCTGTGAATTCATTTTCCAGCTTACATGGTGATGAAGATGGCTTTCTGCATGTGCAGCGCTCTTTATCATGGCTTGTTTATGCACATCTTGGTGTGCATAAATTTCTTGTGAACAAGACGAAAACACTTTGCTTTGTAGCTCAACTGAGGCTCAGAAACTGCAGAAATTTCCATCACAACACAATTATACTGAATAGCCCGCAGTGTACAAAGCTCTACCCACGAAATAGACTGAGCAGGTAAATCCAAGCTAAAGCTATGATGTTGGTTTAAGTGAAACTACGGCATCAATTTAAGTGATAAAAGAAGACGCATATGAAACAAAGGTCACCGTTTAAACGTGAGTGTTTAACTTCAAAGGTAAATCTTATTCTTAGAACATGCAAAAGTGGGCAGTAGATATAAGAGATGCAGGGGAAAAAAACCCAAAAGCTTTGTGAACACAGACATTAGTGACTTAATTCACTCAAGTACCCTTCAGTACATTTCCTCATTAGATTGTAACAGTTCAATTTAAATTTTCCCCTCATTGAGCCGAGATCTCCGGTGTTTCCTCAAGGAAAGAAAGAACAAATATCAGCCCGCTGTCTGCTGCCTCCACAATTCTGCACCTTCAAATATGAAACATCGAGAAAAACAAGAAATACAATATTTTGTGGCTTTTATGCAAATATGACATTTCCCCTGCCGGTTCCACAGAGCCAGGTTCTCTGTTGACCACAGATACCTGCCTGCGTTAGTGCTGAGGCAGCAGCAGCCTCTGTTGCATTGAGTCTTCATTATTTGTTATCAACACATTAATACCTGTCAAATAGAAATTACACACAAGCAAGTCTAAAAGTTGAGCTGCTCGTGTACCAAATGTAGACGAGTGTTCTGTATGTCAAATCTATCAGTGTGCAGGCCTATCTTACGGCTGCACCTTCGGGATTGAATTGCAGTGCAAAGCTGGCATTTTTTATTTCATTCAGTTTTTATTGAAAAGAGATTGAAGCAAAGATACAGCGTATACAAAATAACAACTCCAGTGTATCTTAATACTGTAACTTTACATCGCTGTAAATGTGTGACATGCATTTTCCTTTCTCCCTGCACCCGTTTCATTGATGAAACCAATCAATCAAATTCATTAATTGACTGATAATCGACTGCTGACGGTTTTAATTTAATTTGTTATTTACATTCAAAGTAGGAACTGCTGTGTTCAGCCAATTGATACATCAAAATATCCCCCTCAGCACCTTTCTGAAGGACAGTTGCAAGAAAAAACTGAAAGTAAAGAGTAAATCTTGACCGCATGGAGCTTAAAGGGACAGTTCAGCCCAAAATAAATACCTTTGGTCTTACCTGCAGTGTTACTTATCCATCTAGATTGTTTTGGTGTGTGTTGCAGATTTTTGGAGATATCAGCCGTCCGTGTATGTCTGCTTTCTTTCAAATGTAATGGGATGAGATGTCAAGTGCCACAGAATAAAAGCGTGTTTAAAATTCAACAGCAGTGTCTCTTTCCAAAAATCATGACCCAGTTACTCAAGATAATCTGCAGACCTTGTTGTGAGCTGTTGTTGATGTTGAAACTACTTTAGTTTTAGTAGATAGAAAGTAGTTCCTACATTAACTCTTGTTCACAACAAGGTCTTTGTTTTTCTTGTGTAACCAGGTCATGTTGAATATTTCAGATGTGTTTTTTTGGCACTTTGAACACCGCAAGCTGAGTGCCATCTAGTTCTGTTTTATTCAAAAAGCAGACGTTTCTATGGCTGATATCTCCAAAACTCACCAACTCACGCCAAAACACTCTGGATGGATAAATAGCATGCATTTTTGATTTTGGGGTGAACTGTCCCTTTAAATTCCTGACATTTTCCAGCCTTTTTATCATATCTTTTCAGAAACATGATCAAACACGTATGTAACCATAGATCATCACTAAATGATTTGACCAATTAAAGCTGCATGTGTGATATTTCTGTTTTGTTAATGGAAGTGTTTTATCTGTGAGCAAATTACTGTGTTTATTAGATGATCCAATAAATGTACAAAACTGCCCGCAGCAGGACATACATTATTAAAGATGATTTAAAAGAATTTTCTATTGCAAGAACACCTTTTCATTATTTATGCCTTTTCTCTTTGTTCAACACTAAGTTCACCTGCTTGTTCAGGTGAAATTTAACTCCAAATTAATGTTCAACCTTTCATATTTGTTAACAAAACTACAACAAACTATGTTGGAACAAAGATCCAATCAATAGGGATGTAACAATACCAAACATTCAACGTGTAGTAAATCCACAATAAAAAGTTCACAATACAATATTTATTATAATATTAAGAAAAGAAAGAAAAGTGATGACTAGAAAAGAAACGTGTTTTTCCTTTTGTTTTCCTTCTTTAATGAAATATGATGAAAGAAGCCAGTTATGACCCAAGCTTGTGCAACAACAACTGGCATGAATTGTCCTTGGAAATGTTTAAATTATGTACAACTGCAAAACAAAAACAACGCAGCAGTCCTTTTTCTAAAATAGGAATAAAAATAACTAGAAGAGTTCGCCAGGCAACCTGAAAAGAATATTTGGATGTAGCCCCATAATCACCAAGATGTTGTTTAGTAACTGTAATTTAATTACACATCTGTTCTCAGTAACTGTAACAGATTACAATCATATTTATTTTGTAATTTAATCTCATGTAACTAATTACATGTAAGTAGTTACTCTTTCAACTAGTATCTTATTATATAGTTTTGTGAAAGTTTGTCATAATTAACAAATTATTTGTTTGGACTGATACGCAGCAAAGGGCGACAGGCTTGAATCGAATCAGTGCCGCTCACAGCCTCACACACACACACACACACACACACACACACACACACACACACACACACTCACACACACACACACATGAATTCTTGAGTTTTGGCCAAAAACATGTTTTGTGAAGTTGCAGTGACCTTGACCTTTGACCTCCAAGGTGTTGTTGAGAGATTACGCCCACAAAATATGGAATGACCCAAAAACGTAAAGCATGTGGACACGGCTGTGGAGCCATAAAAAAAATGTTTTTAATAAATCATAAATCACAGAGGTCCTCCTTCAGCACGCAGTCATGAATGTGCACAAAAAAAAGGCTGTTGAAGATCAGCTGTGGACAAACTGTAGGTCTGTTTGTCACGCATGCATGCACAAACACACACGAGCAAACACACAATCCCCTTCAGGCTCGTGCCTGACAGAGATAATAAAATAAAGTAATCAAACAACTAATATTATGGTAGATATCAGTTACAGTATTTAATATATTGTTACGTTCAAGTTATTTCAGGCTTGATTAAAGTGAGCTGGGTGCATTAACTAACTTTTCCAGAGCTTTTAACCACACCTCATGGGCCTCTTCAGTGGATACAGTATGCTCATATGCAGTCTAAATCTCTGGAAAAGATAGTAAGATTTTTTTTGTTTAATGTTTAAGTATTTTTTAGATGAACTAATTCATATAGCCTAATTTAAGAATCCTAGCTGATCAGTCTCATTTGGTTCAAGATGCAGTATTTTCTGCATACAAAAAATAATAATATAAAATAAAATAAACCAGCAACATAACAAAACTTAAGGCACAGTAGTGTCATGCCAGACCCAAAGTTCAGTGAACATAACAAAAACTTCAAACAAAAACTTATTAGGAAAAAAATAGAGCAAAGGAATGATGCAGCATTATATCCCTGGTAGGTGCTGCACTGTTTTATGATTCTAATTTTATTCCACATAGGTGATTTTTCTTTGCACAAATTTCTAAATATCAGTGACAGCACTATTGGATTGAGGCTGAGATCTAAAAATGTAGTTGCCAAACACTGCTGTAAATGTTGTGCGTATGACAATGAAAAAACTTGAACTCAAGCACCAGTGAAATAAACACTTTATTCATAGACTGTTCATGCTTTTAATCTCTACTTGTGTGTAAGAAAAATGTTTAAATGTAACATTTGCACACAAGATGACTCACAGCCATGCTCTCAAGGGCACAAACCCATTTGATTTTAAAGAACCTTTTGCTTTAGCAACAAACTATACATTGGCTTAATGAATATTGTAGCCTCCAGGGGCTGCTAGCGAGGCTTTAGACTCTGGGTCTTGAAAAATTACTATTTGATTATTAGCTTGCTGGCTTGCAAAGTGAGAGGCTGTGTTTTTGTGAGGCTAGAAAGACACGGTCCCACAGTTTTCACATTCAGAAACATGCATCAAAATGTTGCCACAAGCCTCCTTTATCTCAAAATGTAAAAATAACCCACAGGAAATTCAGCTCTGACTCTTGATTGATAAATGTGGAGAGCGCTGTCAGACTGTCATTCTACCATAAAAACTGAAGGCTAAAACCTTCACTTATCCTCTGTTAAAGTTAACGGTTCTCTCTTAATTTAGTTTCATTTAGTAACACTGTGTTAACATTGTATATTTCATCCTGTTTTTGTATTTCTATTGTGCCTCACAATCTATCAATTTAAAAGTAATCCATCATCCAGCTCACACAGGTATATGAAGTTTGCCTAGACTTCTCCTTTAGTGTGCAGGTTTCCTGTCTGATCTTGTAGTTCAGGGCCCTCTTGAAGGCACAGCCTCCTGAAGGTAAAAGAGAAAAGATAAAGGGTTCAAACCACAGTTCAGCTACAAAGCATTATAGTTAACAGAGATTATCTGACACCTCCAGTTCGGAGAAGCACAGGAGTACAGGTGTAGGAAGCTAAGTGTACACTATATTTAGAAAATTTTCACTGTTTTACTCTGATGTCAGACAACCTTTTCTAACAATGGCCAAAGAAACCAGATCCCGTGGGTGAAGTCAGTCATTTGATCTTGCAGAGCACGGGATTAGCTTGGCATGACTTCAGTGAATCTGAGCTAACCTTTTAAAATACCAAAGTCACACAATAACACAAACAAATTAACTGATCAAGCCAACCGCTGACGTTATGTCGCTTTTCACAGCAGTTCATTGCTTAGCTCTGCTTCTCCAAACTGGACTGCTATCTACTGTAGGTAACACAGTGACCACGGATAAGTGGTACATCAAACAATCCAAACTATCCCTTTAAGAGACTGGCCTCACAATTGACCCTTCCTAAGCCCCGCCCATTTTTTTCTCTAAGCCCCAATAATAGTTGAATGTATTCGGTACCTCTATCACCTTTTCCTTTTCCTGTAAAAGCGCCATAGGGTCACATCTAAAGTTAGCTAATGTTAACAAATAAACATTAGGGGTGTAACGATACATTGATCTGGATCAATATATATGGATTCAATGTTCAGTAATCCAATATAATAGTGAAAATATTGATCTATATCATCATCTTTAAAACACACCTTTATTTTGAAATTCCCATGGCATGGCTCTGTCACAAATGTCTGGAAGAGTTCAGTCATAAAATTGTTGAATTATAATTTAATTGGGTTTTTTTGTGAGTTGAAATAAATGTAATCTAAAAAAATCTAAAATTAATTAATCAAGTCTAAACTGATTTAATATCATATTGTGATGAAACTGGTGATTTACATTCCGACTAAATGCCCAGCTAATGTTAGCAAAATGCTAGCTTACTAGCCAGCTAATCATTGATGTTGATTAGCTGGCTAGTTATCTAGTGTTTTACCAACATTAAATAATTAAAGAAGTGAATGTATGTCACGTTTACAGCTGCTACAGATTCCCCAGAAATGTCTTTCAACCATCTTCAAAATTTGGTTTTCTTTTCAACATAGATGAGTTGAGCGCATAGCATGGCTAGGTACAGGAAACGGGAGAGGAAAAAGTTGACCAAGGTACCAAGTTTACTCAAATGTGATTGGAGCACAGATTGAAAAGGGGTGGGACTTAGGAAGGGTTGATCCAAGCTTGTTAGTTAGAGATTTGGAAAAGTGCTCACGTCACTTTGCCATTGCAGCACTAAACTGCCCCGCTGACATGTATGGTTCTATCTCACACCCGGTGCAAAGCCGATGCGCTGGTACCGCAGGTGGATTCGCTACCTTACACCAGTATGGTTGCCATTTTTGCCACGTCTGCAAGATAGCAAATGAACTTGTACCTGGTCTGTCTCCATGGACGGGAGGTCTGAAAATGAAGGCAAAACGAAGGCGTGGCTATCTGGATAAAAACCACTCATGCTTTACACAAGCTAAAACCTGGTCAAAGCGCGAAGTCTGTGGCGCGGTCGGTCTGTCTGCACAAGATAGCACCCAACGCATTTTACCGAAGTACGCACACACACGTTTCCACAATCACAAAATACCTTCATTTATGTTAAATCCTTTCCCCACACTGGATTGTGGATTACTAAAATGTCATTTGAAAATGTGTTGAACAAATGGGACAATCAAGTGTAATCTAACTTTATTTTTAGGTTCCATTATGTGCATTAAAATTCTCTTTCAACGAAAGCAAACAAAACAAACATTTTTCCTTAGTTATTTTTGACCACTGTGAACTGCTCTGACTACTCTGGAAAATAAAATGCTGTATTGATTTTGATTAATATTTTAACATGTGCTGCGTTTCCTCTTAAATGGCTCCGGTGAAAACAGACACAGACGAGAATAGCCTGTTTCAGGAACATTTGCTGTGATCTGTTTAGAGGCCTAAACTGAGTTCCTTTGCCACCAAAAAATGGACCTAAAACTGTCCCTGCTCCTGTGGGAGCAGATACAACTATCGGAGCGGAGTTTATTGGACTCAGTAGCTGTTTATTGTCAAATATCTTTAGATTTTCCATCTTTTGTTCAGCTCTATCCCGTGGTGTTTCACTCAATAATGATGATTCTTAGAAACAGGTTTAAAAAGATTTATGAAAATATCTACACACAAAGAAAATTAATTAATGGTAAGTAATTCCATTTGTTATCAGAACCATCCTCCTTAAATTTTAGACAGTGAGATGAATGTGTCCTAAATTGCCAGACTGCACTTTACATCAAAACAACAGCTGACCACAGAGACGTCCAATAGATGGAGCTTTAGGATGAGATGATAAAAGTGTCAGCCTGTTCTCTCAGGGAGGATATCTCCCGTCCACATCTTCTAGTTCTACAAACTACTTTTACTTCTCAATAAACAGACCAAACAGGCCAATTTTAAACCCCCTCAACCATTTCCTTTCACAGCTGAGCCTTGTATTTTGAAGGGAGAAAAGCACTCCCGTCACGCCATTCTCAGACTGAATAAAGTTGTAATTCACAATATTTATGGTTGTGTGAGAAGCGACTTACAAAGGCCTGTAAAAGCACCTGCTGATGTATTTAAATGCTCCTGCAAAATGACACGTTATTGACAGTGGCAAAAATAACTTGAAGGTCAGCGACATTTTGTCCATTGTATCTCATTTTTTTTGGGCATCAAACGCAGAACAGGCCCGGGGTTTGGAGTGTTATTGGCTCTGACAAACAAACATAATGCCATCCACTCCTTGAATGGTTTTCATGTGCCAGATGTGCCTGCGTGTTTTTTATTCACATTTGGTATTTAGTCATGGCGTGGACTGTGAGCTTTCATTTCCTCTGTGAGACTGTAAATAAGCCCAGTATCCTCTGGGAGTGACTACATAAAACACTCTGTGGTTAGCAGACCTCGGTGCCTGCCAGAGGCACAGCTAAACCATGGATGCTTCACTTCTATCGACTAAAGGCAATATCCCACATATCTCTGTTTATCTAGCAGAAGAACACCCCATCGAAAGACAATCTGACTATAAAAAAAGTGTAATAGGGTGTTTCTGCACCTATGGGCATTTCTGTAAGTCCAGTCATATAATGCTTGGAAAAAACAGCTGTTGACATAAAAATAATTACTAAATAATGTGATTTAATAACATTCATGAAGCATTTTGGGTCCAAACATCACTTGAAATGTGTAAAATATGGCATTATTTCAAATTAAATGTTTTCATATGAAAATTACTTTACACCATATTAAAATTACTTTTTGTCCATTTATAATTGATTTAAAAATGATTTTTTTCATCTAAATGCACTTGTCTCACACCTCCATGTGTATACTGGGAAGCAGGGGCATTTCTAGAAGGGGTGGGGCCAGGGGGGCACAGACCACCTCTCAAATCTGATTGGCCACACCGAGTGCCGCCCCATTGATTGGTTATCTGCTCAGTGAGAGGCGGGACTGTAGTTTCAACCAACTGTTTGATGAGTATTTTTGAATGGGCATTGTTTTTTTTTTGGGGGGGGGGGGTTTGTATGCAGCCCAATTTAAATTTTTTGCAAGGTCAATGTACTTTATTCTTTTCATTTTACAAAAGCAGCATTATATGTTGTGTTGTTAGTTGTAGTTGCCTTTATGCTGCTCTCAAAAACAAAGACCATGCCCAAAAAACTTTATACAGCAAGTGGGTGAATAAATAATAAATCACAAAAATAAAACTATTTTTCATGGTGGAATTTAGGAGCCTCACAGCCTGAAGAAAGAGGAACAATGGAGGTACAATTCTGTATTGAGGACTTAAAGAATAAAGTATGGAGGCTTTTTATCATATTTGTATGGTGCCACTCTGTTGTGTTGTGATTGGTCGGACTATTTATCTTTTATTTTTAAATAAAGTAAGATACTGTAATGTTAGTAATCAAAGTAGATATGGAACTGGGAGGTTAATGCTATTCAAACACGTTTGCGCTGCTTTGTGTGACCCCTGCATAAGTCAGTGCCCCATCTGGGCCACCCCACTCAAAAAAGTCTGGATCCGCCCCTGCAGGGACACTGAACAAACGCCATAGTATGAGTCTTTTTCAAAGCCAAACAATTATAATTTCTAGGGAGACAGATCTTATCAAGTGTGTCGTTAATTGGGCATTTTGAGCTACATTTTAAAAATAAATAGATATTACTGTTGAATTCATAAATTAGATACTAAGGGCCAAAGCTAGCAGCCGTTTACTGCAGTATTAAAAAAAAAAATCATTTCCGCAACACATATTTACCGCAACAGCTTGAGGTATTGAGATAAAGGCAAGGTAAACAAAGGATAAGATGATTTTTTTTCTAAAGCTGGACTGTATTTTCCCTTGTTTTTGTGTCAAAGTGATAATGCGGACAACAATTTTGGAAATTGGTCCAGTATTGAGTGAAACCGCTGCAGCTGTTTATCAGAAAAAGCAACATCTATTATCTTTTGTGCATGAACACAGTTTACATCTAAGGTTACTGTCTAAATTTTCAATATTTACAATGAAGCACAAAGCTTAATGAAAATACTTTTAAATAATAGAAATAAAGAAAGAAAATTTGCAAAACAAACATTATTCTAATTTTGCAGTAAGGACATTTTTTGGTGAAAAACATTAAATATTAACATGTTCCAGAATAAAATCTTAATGATTATATGCAATTTTGTGTACCTGTTAATATGTATTACAGACTCTAATGGTTATAATTAATATTCATGAGCTGGATGAGGTTGGTCTTTAATTTTGGGGAGTTAAAAATGCCTGTAGTTGCAGAAACACCCAAAAAAAGCATGTGTGTGAGGGATTGCAATGACAAGCAACAAAAGGAGATGGAGCCAAAGAGATCAATTATACATGTTTAATCTGATTACGGTTAACATTTACTGTTTGATTATGTCGTAAACTCGTTTTTATTTAGTGCGAAAATGACTGTGTTTTACAAATCATCCTCGTAGATGTTTGGGAGGGTAAGAGGAAGCAGATGTCTTTTGTACCCATATTCATTCTGCAGTTTTGAGTAATCTCTCCTATCTGCTGCTCCCCCGGACTTGACTTGGCACGTGTGTTTTGGAGCGGTTGAATTCACTTTTAAATATGCCTTTTCTCTGGAGGTCTCAGCCCCTTGTGATGTGACCCGCATGACTAATTCCATTTAAAGGGGAATAACATGCATTAGGGCTCTCACTTTTCTGCCTCACATTTGCATAATTTTGTTTGGCAACTTGGAAAAGGGCCATTAACAGCACTAAGACACACACTGTAAAGGATAGGGACGGAGGCAGATCAATACTTCATTTCAACATCTTTAGCAGCATCGGGGTCCAGATCAGGAGGCATTCACTAATTCAAATTCGTGCAGGAGTCTTGTGATGCTACCATTAGTTCCTGATAAGAAAACGCCGTTGTAGTGCCTCTCTTAATCTCTGACAGACACGTTCCCTCGATCAATAGTCTTTTACTTTTTTGTTGCAAAGACAAGATTGATTGCCAGGAGTTGCTTGTGCTCAATTCCACTTCTCGCACTCCTCATTATTGTTTCAATTAGGCATTCCCTAGAGACCACGCTGGGGGTAGCATTAAAAAGCGGTGACCCCCTGTGATTCACATCAAATGCCGGATGTTTGGCAGGACAACCTTTGACACCAACTTTATTCAGGTCAAGAAGTGGAAGCGCCGTCCAAACAAGTGGATTAAGCAGGCGGAGGTGGGGGGGGGCTGTCGGCTGGAAGCGCAGGGATGACCGGGGGAAGTTGCAACTCGCGCCAGTGAGGAGGAAATAATCACAATGTTACCTTCTCATGAATTATTAAGTACCCTGTGCCTATTTTAGTCCGGCTCAAAATGCTGCATTTTCATCTGTGGGTCTGAGGCAGTGTGCAAGGTTGTTTTTTTTTTTGACAGCTGTATTACTGCTGATAAGCGAGACTGTGTGAGCTGATCAAGTAGTGAGACAAGCGTTCAGAGCAGTAGCAGCACAGCAGCAGCAGCGCTCTAGTCACTAGGAGCCGTGGCGGCAGAAGCAGCAGCAGCACTATCAGTCACAGCAGAGGCAGCAGCAGCGGCGGCAGCAGCAGCAACAAACTCTCTCCTGTCTTTTTTTCCTCTTCTTTCTGGAGTTGTTTCCCGCTCAGAGGACAAAAGCCAAGGAAGTAGGAGGGAAGTGATCCAGGGCTGATAGCTGCCATCAAAAACAAAACCAAAACGCAGACCTGGCTGCCCCCATGCCTATCGAATTTGTTTGCAAAATCAAATTTGCAGAGGAGGATGAGAAGCAGAAAAGCAAGCAGGATGGGGACAAGGAGAGCCTGATCGAGGAGAGCTGCACACCTCCGGCTAAGGACTTGGCCGGGTTTGCTAACTCCTGCTCCCTTCATGGGATTAACCACATCTTTGTCTCTGGTCGCCTGGGCATCCGGCAGACTCTCTGGGCTCTTGCCTTTTTGACATCACTGGCGCTGTTTCTCTACCAAGCGGCTAAGTGTGCCATCTCATACCTGGAACACCCTCATGTCACAGCGCTGAATGAGGAGGCGACTCCGGAGATGGTTTTCCCCGCTGTGACCATCTGCAACATCAACCGCTTTCGCTTCTCCGCGCTCACCGATGCCGACATCTACCACCTGGCCAACTTGACGGGTCTGCCCCCCAAAAACAAGGATGGGCACAAACCTACCGATTTAATGTACCCTGCCCCTGACATGCAGGACATCTTCAACAGGACAGGACATCAGTTAGAAGAGATGCTCATGAGCTGCAATTTCAGTGGACAGAACTGTTCAGTCGAGGACTTCTCTGTGGTGAGTGAAAAAGTTTCTCAAAGTTCTGTCTTTGCCAACTCCGGCAATGATTTTGCTTTACTCCATCATGCTTTATTTGCTTTGCAAAAACTTTTTATTGCGTAAAACAAGTGAGGTAAAAGTAAAACTTTCACATTTTAAACACTCTGAGGAATCATACTGTACATACGTAACTTGTTCGTACAAAACTACCAATAAGCGTGAAAACAGAATGAACACTTTAAGGCAGCAGGAATTGAAATTCTCTTTGTGCTTGTACTCATCTCCAGGGGCCATGTGGTTCCCACGATGCATTTCTGCATGCAAGATTCATTGCTTTGGCTCAGTCATTGAGCTGTTTCTCTTCTCACTAAGTTCTAAGCAGCAACAGTGTTTCTCTCCAGCCGCGTGTCTCAGCCTGTACCAGAATCTATTATGTCAAAGAACAAAGGCTGCTCCTGAAGAAGAAAAACACAGCGCTGTCGTATGTGGTTGTATACTTTTTTTCGAAGGCAAACTGTGCTTTAATGCTGCCTCCAACTCCACTAGCTGAGAGTGCATGGCAACAAAATTGTCATCGAAAATAGCCGAGTCTCGTCTTCTTCTTCCTCTCTTCCGTCTCTCCCTGTCGCTCCCCCTCTCTCTTCCTGACATTGCAGAGCAGCTGCCTCTCTCCCTCTCTCTTCCTCCTCCTCCTCCTTCTCCTCCTCCTCCTCTCTGAGCTCTTGTACCTTTCAGGAGAAGGAGTAATGCTTCTTCAACGTTGTATTTCAATCTTGCTGCTGTTAAGATTAAATATTTAAAGACAGACATACATGATTTTTGCATTAGCCAGATTGACTAAAAGGAATGAAACAATTTCCATGAGAGAAGGAAAGTGTGTGTGTGAGTGTGGGATCAGGTGAAAGAGGGAGAGTTTGTGCCTGTGTTCTGTGCACTATTTATTAAAGGCACTGTCCTTGCAGGAGATGGATTTCCCCATCTCTCCTGCAGGAATAGGAATATGCAATTGCTTTAGTGATGATAAAGTGCGGGTGTCAAGTCTTAATAGGGTATGTTGAACATTGATATGCTCACCTTCCTGAGACCTAAAGATTCTGTCTTATCACGAGGATGGCACTACATTACCTCTGATGTGCCAAATCACACCAAAGAAATAATGACGTTTCACTGCTTCTCTTTTGGTTTCTCTGACTTGTTCATCTCTGTTGTCTTTGAGACAGAACCTCACATGGAGACGTAAAATTACCTGTGACACAAGAATGGATCCCCCTCCAAGAAATTTTCTCAGTTGTTCTATCAGGCAAACAAAAATGTCATGTTCCTCAGGGGGGGCTGAAAAGTTTGACGAAATTCAGTGTGAAGCAACAACATGACTCTAAAAGTTTGTAATGTGCTTCTAGCACGTTTGACGGCGATGTCCTCTGACACTTTGACACTCAGTCCTCTGTGAGTACATTAATTAGCAGACAATTCTGACATCCAGGAAATGTCTGTCCCGTGTCAGTGTATGAATCGTCCTGTAGCTCTTGTTGGACGCTGTGCGACTTCATCACAGATTAAGATCCCGTTGAAAGTTCCCTAAGCTGCTGTTTCCTCTCTGTCGGCTATGTGATCTGCATTTTCGGGGGCTGTCAGTTAGATTTGTCTCAGGCTACTTGCTGCTTCCACGCGTGACAAATCACTTACTCTCAGTCCCGGTGGGGGACACAACTGGGAGTGCATACATTGAGGGAGGACGGACTGGGAGTTGTGGGGACTGGGCAGGAGAGCAGAATGTAAAAAGTGCAAATGAGGCTCAGTTGCATGCATTCACTACTCTGTTCGTGCCTGTGTGATTGTATGTTTTATAACTTCAAATCACACATCATTTGTTACAGCAAGGAAGCCATTATTACAGGTGATGTGCTATTAATCACATGCAAGCATGTACAAAGCCACAGACACACACACATATAAAATTCTCCTGTGCACACCGGTCATTATTCTTGCTCTCATGGGGCCCTCCTTCAGGATCAGCTTCTTGTAATGTGTTTTCCTTCGATTGATCATTCAGGGAGCTCCAGATGTTTGATTTTAGTAATAGCTACATGGATGTGGTTCTCATGGGAAAATTACATGATGAAATGTAATTGGAACATTTTCTGACATTGTAGCTCCTCTGTAAACAGACCATGCTTGGTGCAATAGACCTGTGGTTAGTATTTAGTTTTATTCCACAAAGAATTGCAAGAAATTTCACTTTTGCATGCGTGGGGTGTTTTAACATACTTGATTCACAAAAAAATCATAAATATGTTGTCATTCCATATGAAGTTATTAGTTTTACAGAAAACCATGAAATTCTTCTGTACATTCAAAATAGTTAAATAAATACGAGTGCCTGGCTGTTCTAATTTATGGCAGAAAAATACATAATCACGTAGCAGAGAAATTTGTTTTCCTCTTTCCAGCATCGTGGACCAGCGTGATAATTTGACGTAGGTAATAAGGCCATTCTTTATAATTAAAGATTACATTATTGACTTGGATTAATCACAGAAGATAAAGCTGATTCAACAAGCCATGAATAAATAGATTATTTTTTTCTTCCAGTCTAACTCTGAATAATTGTTCATCTATTGTGTGGTGCTGTCGCAGAGATGAGCAGCGAGCCCTTTGGCTTTTTTTAAACAGAGCTCTGAATTGGTTTGCTCTGACTCTCAGCTGTGTTTGCTGCTGCATTATCAGATTTTGCTCTCAGCAAGGACAGATCCCTTCTGCATATATTCATGGAGATAACTAAACAGCTATAGGGTGGCATGTGAGGTGATCTATAAAAACCCAGGTTAACGGGGACAACAACGAGGAGCCCTCCACCTGCAATCTGTCATTACACTGACTGAAGCCCCTATTGTGTGTTTTATAGATAATTGAATGTTTAATAGTGTAAGCCTCAGATGATGTTCACCCCCCTCCCTCATCCTGTCCTTCATAGTGGAATGAAATCTAAAACCATCTTATTGTAAAGAAATGGCGCCAAATAGAAATTATTGTGAGCTGATTTCAATAATACTGCCCCAGATATTATGAACAAACAAAAAACACATTTACAGCCTAAATACGAAGACTTCAATTAAATCTTGATGATAATGAACTGTGGCTATAGCATGCGCTTAAACCTAGAAGACTTTGCACATAGAGTAGGGCAGCACTGAGTGTGTGGTGTGTGAATTAAACCCACAGCATCTTGTTTGTATCCACGATGTGTGGTATAAGACTGACGTGAAATCACACAGAGAGGAGTCAAAAATTACAACATGTCTGGGTTGCTCTTTATTTTACAGTACACTAATAAGATGTAACAAGGTGTGTTTTGTATTGTATTGGACAAAAGTAGAAATAATGTTCTTTATTAGACACTATTAAACCCTTTATTAGACCCTTATTAGACTTAATTAGGGACACATTACAACAGAACTATGCCGTAAACTGAATTGTATTATTTTCCTCTGTTAAACTCTTTTAGACTTTATTAGAGGGAAATTAGAGACAGATTACAACAAACTGTACTGTAAACTACAGTGAAATCACATATCTGCTATACGACACGACAATTGGCAGTAACTCACACAAATTATTTCTTTACCTTTATAATTTTGGTCTTCATTTGGCGGTAGATGTAATTTCACTTTAGTTTACAGTACGGTTCTGTTGTTCTGTGTCCCTGAGTACCATATATGAAAGTCTGTCTAATAAAGAACATATTATTTCTGTTTTAAGTCTAATTATACACAAAATGTGGCTTGTTGCATCTTATCAGTTTACTGTAAAATAAAGAGCGATCTCTGTTTGCTACAGCAGCTTTACTTACATTTTGAAACAAGTTTGACATTTTCCTGCTGTGTGAAAGCCATTCAAAGATTTTATTTTTAACTTTAAGGTACAAGGTTGCACCCACCACTTTCAGGGTCTCTCTAGCCTGATGCTGTGTGGGTTTGCGAGCCAGTGCCTCTGGAAAGACATGTGAGTGTGATCATCCCCGTTACTGCAAGAAAAACCTTTGGCGTTGTCTGCGAGTCCTGTGAAAACACTTGTGCACAGTGTTTCATTCTCATATGTGATTTCACTTTAGTTTACAGTGCAGTTCTCTCGTAATGTTTCCATAATTACCATCTAATATAGTAGAAATTAATAAAGTAAAATAAAGGGCGACCCATGTCTGCCACAGCAGCTTCCATTCTGAAACAAGATGATTTTCCTGTCATGTTAAAGCCACGTACGGATTTCATTTTTAACTTTCAGGCGCAAGGTCGCACCACATGTCAGTCTCTCTGGCCTGATGTGGTGTGTAAGATGTGGTTTTCGAGCCATTGCCTCTGTGGAAAGACACACAAGTGTGATCGTCCCTGCTACCGCAAGAAAAACCTTTGGCGTTGTCTGCAAGTGTTGTGAAAACTCATGCACAGGCTCTCATCCTCAGATTTATATGTATTTTTGTGTGTGTGTGTGTATATGTGTGAAAATGTGCTGTCTACATGTGCAGATGACTGTAAGAGTGACATCCACTCCCCTAGTGGGTCCGATGTCTGCACACCCCTTAACAGCATACCCACCCACCCACACACACACGCATGTCTCGCCGAGCCTCCCACCTTCCCCCTGGTGGAGAGCGCAGAGTGTGGGAGCGTGAAAGTGACTGGCTATCTGGACTGGCTTTCGTCTCCAACCGCCTGTCAATTAGCCGTCTACAGTTCCACTGCTGTGGGTGTCCCTGCAGCTTAGTATGCTGTCTGATATCTGATCCACACATCCCACCCTGGAGGCCAGCGCTGAGCATTACTACACCCCCCCCCCACTCCCACACCGCCTCCCCCTCCACCACCCATAAACAAACAAATTCACACATTGTCTTTTTTGTTGTCTTTCTCTTTCGTGCAATATGCAAAAAGAAAAATAACTGATCCCGTATCTTTCAAGGCTAGAGGGAGGACTGCTGCTTGTGCAACCCACTTCAGTCCCGCTGCACTCCTTCCCCACCGTCTCCTCCTCCTCCTCCTCCAGCATATGAGAGGAAGATGAATTACAGTGCAATTGGTCGGCTGCTCCTCCTGATATGCATCACCACTGTCTAATCAGATGAAGCCCACCTGTGACCAGCCACCGGATAACACCAATATGCAAACAGTTTATATTTGGGAAGATTTACCTTTTCTATCACTGCCTGAGCTGGTTTTAAAACCCCTCGCTGTGCCACGGTTTGGAGCGCTCGGTTTGATGAGGAGAATCTGCGGCTCAGGGACGGCTTTTAACTCACCGATAAAGGCTTCCGATGTTGTGGTACAGCTAAACCCCCTTCCCCTAACCCCTGGGAGTCTTTTACTCACACAGACATTTGTCTCTTTCTGACAAGTCATACACCAAGCCGTTGGTAGTGTTAATGTGGCTGCACACACACACAAACCTGTGTATTTAGTGTGTATAGTGCAGATAGAACACTTCCCCATACAAACACACACACAGGTTTCGTCACAGATTGAGAGAGTTGGCTCGCAAGATTGATCATGACTCCTGACTGGGTGCCCCTCCCTCTCTGGAGGATCAATACATCCTTCAGTCAGATTGCTTCCCTGCCCTTCCTACTCCAAGCCTGGTGTGACTAATTATCTTGTGCCTGTGTTTTGGGCCCAGTCTCAGCTGCATTTGTTAATGCCGCTAGAGTTGGTGAGGAATTTGATCTTTAGAACAAGATATCTGTTTGTTTTAGCGTATATCCAGCCCAAATCAATCAATATACACTGTCTACCTTTTCCCTAAAGGGCGCTGAAATGATCGAGCAACACGAGATGACTCACAGCTTGCACTGTGTGGGGATGGGGAGGAATGAGCATTTTGATAAAGCGAAATCAAATTTAAAGTCGAATACAAAAGTCAGAATAGAAGTTTTTCAAATGTAGTTGACTGGAAGAAGTGCTCGGTCTGCATTAGTATCCGCCTAATAAAGAGCAAGAGGGAATTTTGATGGAGATTTCACCCTTGGGCCTGATTAGATTGCTCAGAAATTTAACACAAAGATTTCTAAACTTGAATTGAGTGCTGCAGGGATGTATTTTTGTGGGCCAGGCAGGAACTTAGTTTTGTTCAGCAAAATAATCTTCCCAAACGACAACCACTTTTCTGATTTTTGAAGCATAAATGCAATATAGCCAGAAGTGAAAATCTAACATCAGGCTATAAAGTAATTAATGCTTCTGACAACGTCTGCAGTCTCATTTAGCCACTTGTTAGCAACCTTTTTTAAAACACATAAAAGCTTAAAAAATCATAGGTGGGGTATCTACTGATTTTGTTTTGTGGAACAAATGTCAAAATCTTTTAATCTTATGTGAACCACAGACCTTATTTCAGACAAATAACGCAAAAAAAACCCCACTAGCTTTGAGACGAGGGAACCGTATGTGATGATATGCTAATTCATTTCCGGGTTTTCAAACACATTCCTGTAGCACTATTCGTTCTCGCAAATAGAAAGTGTAGAATGTCTGTGCTTCAGATTATGACGCTGTAGATACACCACTAGCATCATTTCTAATGGTTTTCTCAGACGTTCAGTCAGATGATGTAGTATAAAAATTATTTTGAGACGGTGACCTCCGATTTAGTTCAATTTAATTTTATTTGTATAGTGCCAAATCATAACAAAGCGATCTCAGGACTCATTTCATATAGAGCAGATATAGACTGTACTGTAACACCAATAGTTCTTCCCAAGAGCAAGCACTGAGCCAACTGTGGTGAGGAAAAACTTCCTTTTAACAGGCAGAAACCTCAAGCAGACAGACCCTTTTTTAATGGTGGGCAGCCATCCACAGGAGGAGAGAGAGGAGGAGAGAGGGAGAGGTGGCGGTGGAGTGGGGGAGTGGCTGACAGGAGACGGGTTTGTGTTGTGTGACACCAAAAGTCTTCTTTTTAAGATGTTACGTAAGTTATGTTCTGTACTTAAAAGAAACTTAGTTCAACCCAAACCATGATCTTTTCCTAAAGTTACCCAACTACCCAAGTGTTTTTTGTTTTCTTTAAAAAGTCATGGTTGCGTATTTATTATGGCTAACTTGATCACAGAGATGTGCAAGTGCAAAACTGAAGATAGCAGATTACCTACAGCAGGACTGTACAGTTTTAATAACAATCAGGCCAGATCAGTCTATTTGCTCTGGAATTCCCCATTTTCACAATCAGCGTTACATCTCTTTAGCTCTGAGAGAGACATTTTGAAGCTTGTTGTTAGCCTAGCTAACATGAGTTCCTCTCTGGCCCACCGGCCCAGAGTGCAACACAAGGCTTGACTGAGCGAATGGCAGATGTGGAGCAGCTGTAATCCCATTGCAACCAATCACAGCACATAGATGCCTTAAAAGATATCTGTTCTCATGATGCAGGTTCAGATGTCTCAAAGTAGAAGATACTTATCTCTTTATTTATCGTATCATACACACGTCAGCTGGATTTGCAGGCAGCCTCTTGCGGGCTATAGAAAAATTCAAAAGAGCTGCATCCAAAGGCCAGACCCACAGCGGCATAGTTTGAGGCGTGGGGCTACTGACCAAGCTGCCATGTTTGACAACCTAGGCGTGAGGTACCTACGTACATTCTCCCCTCTCAGTGTCCATATTGCAGATGTTCCTCACATTCACAGTGCTAATAAATTATGGCATTTTCAAGTTGGGTCTCTCTACATTACCTGTTGGAAAGATTTAATCTCTGGCTACTCAAAGCACTGCCCACAATGCCAGTATCATTCCCCAGGATCATCTTAGAAGGAGCTCATTAAGTAGTTTATTTAAGAAAAGGCTGTGATCTCTGCTTTAATAAAGCTAATAAATGATTTTAGTGGTGAGTGTGCATTTTTCTTAAAAATATAGTTGATTTAAACTCCATTTCGGTTAATGAAGTATTCCAGCACTCCTGCACATCCGTCATAATGAGGCTTTTTTTTGCAGTTTACAGTGATGATGAATAGCATTCACTGTGCTGATAACTATGATTATGAAAGCCTTTGGCCAAGCACACTTTAAATGCACACTTTTCTTCTTAGCTGCCAATGTGAGCTTTTTATTTTGTCATGTCTCAGAGTCTCTGAATACATTAGTGGAAATTCCTCTGAAAAATTAACCAAGCTTGCTTTTAGGCCACCGCCACATAATGGGTTCGTGCTTCTTCATTTCCCTCGCTCATACGGTTTAATTACTTTGCGAGAGATAGCACATGAAGGAGGTGGACAAAAAAATAGAGACACCTTACAATGTAATTCAGTTTAATGTGATAGTGTTATTTTTGTAAATAAAAAAAGCAAACTAACATTTCAAAATCCATTAATCCATCCAAATAAAAACAAGTAGAAAGCATTTTCAGAATCTTGATGAAAACTGAAATGTTTTCTGAAAGATGGGCTGAGACAAAACAAAATCTGCTTATTTTTCTTTATGTCAGTGGAAGAAATTTCCAGTTTGCTTGGGCTGATATGACTCACTGAGGAAATGCACTTTTGAGATCGTGGACTTGAGCCACCAAATTATAGGTTTTAAATGAGGGAGCAGTGTGTGGGATCATTTTGAGTGCACACCAGAAAGTATCAAACTTAAACGCTTAATGTCTTCTGGCAGCTGTTTCAGAATTTGAACTGAAAGGAAAAGATCCCAAAATATTCAAAACACACCTCAACTGTCGCAGTAAAGATGTGTGAAGACAGGGAAGGCTAAAATGATAGCTAACAATACCAGAGCTCGCATGAAGGAGTGAAAAGCGGTCACCCCACAGCGTAACACCATGCTTCAGTGAAGCTGCTGAGGAATACGAACTGGGGAGGGAAGCAGCTGTGGTGACTTCATAAGATAAATCTGAGATGTCGACCACATGATGTGAAACACTTGCCTTCAAAAAGTACTGAGCCAAGCTTGAACCAAAGTTTCTGATGCCCAGTGGTGTGCCAGTTTGTCGGGTTATACTTTATAATGACCATCATTAATAAATAGTAAAAGGATAGTTGATTAAACTTTTTCACTGTTAACCAATAATGAAAAGATCATTATGTTTACTAAATATTAGTGATGCTACAATTCATGTTAATTTATTATTTGTTTGTGTAATATTAAATGTCATCCAACACGAAGCATCATCAATGTAAAAACAAAGTAAGCAAGTAAATAAAAATATGATTAGTAAAATAATTAGTTTAGAAATTATATATTGAATCATAGCTGATAAGAGATGTTCATTCTGATTAAAAAAGTAAAATAACAGGTTACTGTTGCACACATTCTAACATTTAATTACACGGTTTTGTTAAGTGCTCGATTCTGATTGGTCAATTTCAGTCTTCTAAAGTTTATTATTTCTGTAAAGCAGACTGTTGCTATGCATAACAGAATGTTGCTATGGCTGTAGCTGTGATAATATACTCTAGAGTAGCAATAAAATTATTTTTAACCGTAACCATTTAACCATGTAACCATGTAATAAGCAGGATAATGCACAGTGAGCAGGTCATTATTGCAAAATAAACCCTTTCAGGTTGTTTCTGATCACTTTTAAATCCGTAAAATCATTTAAAATATTAATTAATTTGTATTTTTTGTAAGTAACCATGTAATAAGTGGGATAATGTACAGTCAACAGGTATTATTGCAAAATAAACTTCCTCAGGATGATTCTGATTGGTCAATTACAGAATCCTAATGTCTGTCATTTCAGTGTAGCAGACAGTTGCTATGAAGAACAATCTGTTGCCATGGAAGCAGTTCTGATCATAGACTAGAGGAGCAAAAAAATTGTTTATATCAATATTTTGCATCAAATTATTGATTTATTTTTGTAAGTAACCATGTAATAACCGGGATAATGTACAGTGAGCAGGTCATTATTGGCAAATAAACCTGGCAGGGTTTATTCAACAAGATAATGACCTGCTCACTGCACATTATCCCTTACTTACTGTTTTTTTTGGCTTGTGTATTTCCAAATTGAGGTAAAACTACACTGAAATGTTTTTGTCCAAATTAACTAAAACCTGAAGCAGATATGGTTAAAACTTCGATTGTGAGAGCGGGGTGTTAAATCCCCTCTGTGCGTGTTTCTAAGGCAGTGGTTGGTTTGCAGGAACAGTATGAACACCTTACAATCCATTGTTTTGTATTTCCCCTCACAGTGGGTACATCCTGTGTATCTGATATTTTGAATAGATTTGAAATGTAGAAATCATGGCCAGTGTGACTTGGATGAAAATGTCAGTCGGCTACAACTCAGCCGATGGAAATAGCATACAGCACAAATGTCACAGTGAATATTTACCCCTGGCATAGTCTGAACATGAGGGCTTCGTCTGTCCGCTTGGCTGGACACTTGGCCCTTATTCTGAATTATGTCTAATGTCACACACTTGCCCGTGCCCCTTGCTGCTTTTTCGGGTTTGTTGCCACACACATTGCACATAATGTTGGCTCAATGCACATGCTTTTTAACGTCCATTTTCTGTCTCTTTTTGCCTTTCTGGGTACATTACGTTGGCTTCAGTTATGCAAACAAGGTTTGAGCTACAGCACATAACACTAAGGTGTCATGACAGGTGTGATATTTTGTCTGAATCTATATGACTGTGTGGTGTAAACCACCTGAACAGGCCTTCCTGTATGATGATGTTTGGCATACCTTGTAGCCTCCTCTTGGGAGATGCAGGCAATGATTTGTCAAACAGCTTGGAGGCTGGGTCAGCAGCAAATGCGTCAGATGCATGTTTTTTTTCTCCTGTGTAATGTTCATACTGACTGAAAATCCCTGACATTCTATATTACTTAATAATGTACACCGAGCTTATGGAACAAAACGAAAATGCTGAATAATTCAAGCTAATGCCTTCCTAATGTCAGTAGCTGCTACTGGCCTTCAGCGAGGCCATTTGCTGTGGAGGGACCCTGCTTATGTTTCTATACTGTTTTGTAAAGCGAAAAGAAATCAATGGCAGATTAAACATTTTCATCAAATTCAAATTAAGGTTGTCCTTGTTTTTATTATAGCTGTTCAAGAGCTATGGCACTGTTGCAGATGAAGCACTTAAATCACAATAACCAACAAAATTAGAAGGATTTTCCTGACTGGGGTGCCTTTGTTGGTCAGTGGCCTCCATTTCAGACCGGGACTGAACGATAAAAAGAAAAAGAAAAATCTTATTGTGATTCATCAGACCAATATTATGAATAAACTTGCAGTTATTTTACTGTATATAAATAGATCTATCTCTATCCACTCTAACTCCATTATTGCTCAATTTAACCGTTACCCTGTGAACATCTGCTCCCCCTACTCTTCTAAAAGACTATTAAAGATTTCTTACGATTCATAAACTAGGTAACTCGTCTGGCAAACTTTCAGCATTAATTCGAACTCTAATTGACATGAAACGTAGAAACAACAAAACAAGTTACGGACCAGAATAGAACTTTCAAAGGGGGACGGTTGGAGCGTTGTTGTCAAAGACATGAATAATTCAACTTAGCATGTTTCCTTAATCTCTGATGACATATTATGGTCGTTTAATGATTTATTACCATAAATATATTACAGTTTTCTCCTTTAAAATATGCACAAATATACTACGAGGTATACAAGGTGACAAAACAAGCTGCCAACATAATGTTCACAACTCTGCGTTGTAGCTGCTTGAGCTAACAGGGATGCTAGCTTCTCAGACTAACAGATGGAACTACTTCAAGTCCTCGAGGTCCTGATTCAAAACCGGTGACACATTTAAAAAAACGGTGTGCTTCAAAGTTTAACGTCTGAGATTCTGACAGCTGTTTGTTCAGCAGCTGTCTGTTACACTCAACAACAGAAGCAAGATGCTAGTTTGAACAGCCCACTCACTTTTATTCAAAATTAGCCGTAGTCTTAGATGAGGCTGTCATGTGTTAAGACAACAGACCCTCGTGCAGAGAGAGTGAGTATTAACCACAGTTAGTAATGACAACAGCAAAGGTTTATTATTTGTTGCTAACTCACAGAATTAATGTTAATTAACAACAGATGAGGAAATTTTCTAGGGAAATCAGTGGTTGCTGCCTTAACTTTCTGCTTGTCACTGTTTATACACTGAATTATATTAGTTATAATTAAAATTGCGATTTGAAAATTCAGCTTATTAAAATTATTATTTCAGTTTAAAAGAATTAATTGATTGTTTTGCATCCTATTCTCCTTTGTCTATCTTGCTCTCTACTTTCTGCTTACCTTCACAATAATGAATTTATTTTTGCTTTTCACATGTAAATAACTGACACAGGCCTGAAGTACAGCTCATCAGACTCTCCAGACGTATGAATATTGTACATGCAGACCTTTATTATAACAGTAAATATTTATTTTTCCCCTCAACATACAATAACCTACCATTTCTCTTTTCCCTCCCTCTCAGACTTGTAATGTCCACCTCTTGTTTGGGCAACATGACAGTAAAATCTTTCACCCGACGTTGGCAGCTTTGTCATCAGACTCTGTCCATGTTGACAAAACACTTGACCTTCAGGTGCAGCGAAATGTCATCTGATTTAGCACGCCCACTTTGAATTGCCACCACTCATTTTGTCACCCAAGCGCTGCATTTTGGTTAGGGATTGTCAGCGCAAATGCATTACGGTATAATGAGCTCGCTTTAAGCAGGAGGATCACGCGCATCATGAGTCCTAATAGCATTTGCATAGCTGTTGCTGCATATCTGCGTGTGTGTATGTGTGCGTGCGCGTTTCACTATAATTGTAAAGAATACGAAGATAGATGAATATCCATTACATGCTATTCTTAAGCTTTGATACCAATTTGTTGGTCAAATAAATGTGAAACATCCAGCCCTCTTTTGCCCTGCATAGCAGAGATTTGTGGAGTACAAATCTTTGAAGTGGCATTCATGCTGAAAACCATGATTTTATCCAAAATGACAGGGAGTGAAGCCATGATGCACAGAGGTCTTGCAACTTTAAAGATGATATCGCAGATTGCTTTATCATTATACATGTATAAACCAATGTTTCATTTATGTTTAGAAAACACAGTGTCGACCCCCTTTTTTTTCCCCCTAATTCATGCTTCTCGTTCTTTTAGCACGGTAGCTTTTTGTCCACTATAAGGTCTGTCGAACTGTATTTACCTACATTCCTCATGTCCCTTCCTCACGTGACGCTGAGCCACCGTCAGGCATGTTTGTTTAAACAAGCGTGTAACTGTAGTCATGTTCCCCAATGGTGTTGTCAAGATTAATTCTGTGTTTTCCTAATGCATGCTAATGAGAAAGTTGTGTGCATTTGATTGTCAATAATGTGAAATACGGCCCTGCTCCCTAAATGCTGTCTCCGTTCAATAACCTATTAAAGTTGAATCACAGATAACTTGGCGCGCATCAGGAAAGCAATCTGAAATTTGTGCTGACATTGATCCAGGAGGAAGGAGACCTATTGCTCCGATTAACACTGTTGCCCCAGGAGAGGAGTCCCTTGGCCATTAATAGCCCACTGTCCTAGATTTTACTTAGACCATATAAAATGCTTTTATTTATGAGACATATAGGGGCAAAGCGTCAGAGACAGAGAATAGTTCTGACCTTTTTAACTGTCTGTGGGAGCAGTGTTGGTGAGCACAGCATTATCATTTCTAGGTATTACTAGTACTGTTATTATTATTATTACTGTTCACTTAGGCACTAGACGAGATGTGGATTTATGCTGAGAAATCTGCTCTCACAGTCAATGATCATAAAGCTAACAAAAATATTGGAAAGTTAAATTTGTTGAAGACAACTAAAGTAAGAAAGTTTGCATTTTGTGGCACAAACAGTTGAACTTCAGCACTTTTGTCCAGTTAGTACTAATGGTAAAGTTTGAGCGCCTATATGAACCAGAATGCATTGCAAAACTGCAATGATTTGTACATAGACAAGATATTTAACGTTCAAACTGATAAACTTAATTGTTTTTTGTAAATATACACTCATTATGAATTTGATGCCTGTTTCAGTTGGGAAAAACTGGGAAAGTTGAAGATGCACAGAAACAGGTGACAGTAACATAATTAGGTTTTAAAGGGGCAACCTCGAAAGGCTCAGTCGTTCATGCATGGATAGGGTGAGGTTCACCACCATGTGAAAAAACTGCATGGGCAAATAGTCCAACAGTTAAAGAACAGTGTTTCTCAACACAAAATTTCCAGGAATTTATGGATTGCACCACCGACAATCCATAATACTATTAATAAAAGATTCAGAGAATCTGAAGAAATCTCTGCACGTAAGAGGCAAGGCCAAAAACCAGCATTGAATGTCTGTGACTTTCAATCCCCCGGGCAGCACTGCATTAAATACTGACATGATTATGTAAAGGATATCACTACATGGGCTTGGGAACACTTTGGAAAACTGTTGTAGGTGAAGACAATTTTCCACATTTCAAATTGTTTTTCAAAATCATGGATGCCATTTTTTTCTGAGCTAAAGAGGAAAAGGACCATCCACATCGTCACCAGCGCAAAGTTCAAAAGCCATGGTCTGTGATGTTATGGGGGTGTGTTAGTGCCCATGGCATCATGGGTAACAGTCACATCTGTGAAGGCACATAAAAGGCGTGTACAGGTTTTGGAGCAACATATGCTGCCATCCAGATGAGGTTTGTTTCAGGGACGTCCCTCCCTGCTTATTTCAGCAAGACAAATCCTGCATGCGTTACAACAGTAGAAGAGTTCAGGTACTAGACTGACCTGCCTGCAGTCCAGACCTGTCTCTCATTGAAAATGTGTGGTGCATTATGAAGCACAAAACTTCAACACTTAGTGTCCTCAGTTCCCAAAAAGAAAATGTGATGCATCACCATGGTAAACATTCCCCTGTCCAAACATTCCTGGAATGAGTGTATATTTACAAAAAAAAAAAAAGTTTACTAGTGTGAACATTAAATATCTTGACTTTGCACTGTATTCAGTTGAATAGGATTTGCAAATCATTGCATTCTGTTTTTATTTAAGTTTTATTCACCACCCCAACTTTTTTGGAATTGCGGTTGTGTATTTTGACAAAACAAATTTGCAGAATTTATGCTTGATTTCTAAGAGACAGCGCTGAATGATAAGTCAGCGACTTCTTGTCTTTATTCCTCACGTTTTGAAGATATACTGTGTGTATCCTCAGCTTTTGTTTTTTGGCTTGTGCTGCGTCTGTCACTCTGGCTGCCAAACAAATTGTATTTTCTAACACATTTAATAATGATTAAACTCTTCTTTTTTGCTGTTAGTTTTTTAGCTACATTTCGAGCTCTTGAAGATGTGGCATTTGAGGTGCCCTTAACACCAGACTGAGCATCTGAAGTTAGAAGGTTTGAATTCCTAGTTACAGTTTCTTGCACTCTGTGTGTGTCATCTCAGAACCAGCTAATGGGTGTTTTGACACATTTTAAACAGTGCACGGGAACATCTGTAAAATGCCATGGTCCCTTTCTAAGTGTGCCAATTATTTCAATACCAGATGCCTGCGTGATGCTGTAGTTTAATGCCAACTCATGGGAGGCTGCTATAATTAGACCCACTCAAAAAGTGATTGTCTGATCTTACAACGAGATGAAAAGCATATAACATGCATCATGGCTGGAAAAGACAAATAGCTCATCCATTAAACAACCCCCCAGGAACTTGGAGGGGGAAAATGACAGATCTTTTCAAAATTGCGGTCTCATCCGTTTAATTATAAACACTGTGATAAGGGCATCTCCTTAGAATAAATATGACCAGTAATGAGGTATGGCATCGCTGTTTACGCGTGTCCTTGACATTCACTTTGAGAATAAGGAAAGGGGGTAACGGCATCCTTCTAAACAGATCTTGAAAGTCCACGGGAAGGGATAAATGTCAGTGGGCTTCACTCACAAATCACTGTGCCTTTTTCTTCTGCTCTGACCTTCACTATGTCTACTCTAAAAAGAATTAGCAGGATATTAATAAATAATTGGTATGTATGCTATGATGAAAGTGATCCCCTGAGACAGATTGAATGTCTTCCATAAAAGCATGCCCTTAAACTGACAATTAATTAGCGCATTTAGGTAATGATAAATAATTAATTAGCATGACATTGAGGAACTTCTGGGACAGCGTGACAACTGGATAAATTGCTAAGCATCACCGTAAGCCAAATAAGTCTGAGACTTTAGCCCACGCCACATAAATCCATTGTGTATTTTGAATATCAGTGTAATCTAATTGGTGTCATCATATCTGTCTTGGCAAGAGCCTCGCCTAAGGACACCATTTGGCTGCTCCAGTGGAAGTGTACTGTGAACAGATCAATAGATGTAGTGGGCATGATTATGTTATGATTATACGCCGGAGAGAGCCTTGTAAAGCCCAGAGAAAGGTGATTTGGAGAGAGGTGCCACACCTCTTGGCACAGTTCCCTGGGCTGAAAAAAGCTCAGTGGGAAACAGAGCGGTCAGTGAGATTGGCTGCAGCCCCGCTTTAGGACCAGCTGGCTCGAGAGCAGAATTAGAGCCTCCCCCCTTGTTTCCACCTGCCGTATGCTGCTCAAGTGTTCCAAATCAAGCCATTATTTGCTTCATTTCCTTTCTGACTGACTCAGCTTGCAAGTTAGTCAGCTGCTCTCCCCGATAGCATGACATCTCCCTGCTTAGGAAAACATCTAAAAGAAATCTAACAGTGAGAGAGCTCAGAAAGGTGCATCCTATATTTCTGTTCCTATCCTAATCCATTCAATTCTATTCTATCTTATCCTATCCTATATTTCTGTCCCATACTGTATATCCTATCCTATCCTATCCTATCCTATCCTATCCTATCCTATCCTATCCAATATTCCTATATTCCTATCATCTATGTTGTATGTATGTATCCCCTGTATTGTATATCCTATCCTATCCTCTATTTCTCAAAAGAGATTCTCAAAGTGTGGGCCACAGTCCCCTGGTGGGCAGTGAAGGTACTGCAGGTGGGCCATGAGAGATGTTAAAAATCAAGTTTTTTAATTTAAAATTTTATAACCAAGTTTGAAATTGCCATACGTTTCCAATTAAATATTGACCTTTAAGGTAATCAGAACTAATAAAACAAAGCCATGGGATTCAGATGTTGTGATATTATGAATTTATTTGACCATATTTGGTATCCTGTCACATTAACACCAGAACGTGTCTTGTATCTCATCTGTGGCAGGGAATCTTACTTGATGGAATATCTAATTATTGGCAGGAAAATACTTAAATGTATATGGATGATTATCAATTTGCGCTGGATTATGACATACCCACGTTCACATAGAATTGTTCTGTTAATGAAATAAGAAATATATGGGGAAATATAGGATTTTAATCTCCTTTAATTGTGACTAAAGCTTTGGGTCAGCCGCAGGAGATTTTCAGATTTCAAATTTTATTGTGGCATTCTTAAGTTTGGGAATGGCTGCTCTATTCTGTATCCCCTCCTATAGTATCCAGGCCTATCCTATATCATCTTACCCAATCCTGTCCTATCTCCCAAATGCTATTCTATATCCTATCAGTTTGCATAGTGGTTTGTGTATTTATGTGTCCCACCATTCCACCAATCCACATCCCTCCAATCCCCTCTAAACCTGCCCCACATATGTTCAAGGGGCCGGATTTTGCATATGATGTTTGTTATCTGTGTTTTTTATTGTTTCCTTTCATTTTTAATGTCAAATATATGCTAGTCAGTTTTACTTTTTAATTTCAATACAGAAATATAACAGAAGAAACAAACAGTCACATTAACGTTTGCATCACGTCTTAAAAGAAGCACAAGTCACCGTCGTGATGCCGCCAGATACCAGAGGTTGGTGCGGAGTAGCTTTGTTTGTATGGAAGTTCCAAGTATAAGATGAAAATAATCAAATGTGATGAATTATGGTACGGTATGGTTATTTTTAATTTTCTTACAGAACAGTTATTTCATCGTGATATATACCATTACAGAGATAGAACATTTTGGCCGTCAGATCTTTGTCTTCTATCAAGACAATGAGCTTGAAAACAGACTACATATTATATTATTACAGTAGATTTCTATCCTTCACCTTTTCTGTCTGTACAATTCTGGGGACAAATGATTACTATGATTTTAATATTCAGTATTATCATTACCGCACTATAATATGACAACTCTGTGTGCTTTTCTGGATATGTGCTATCAATCTTTCATCACATCCCTTCCAAATTCACCTTTGTGCCCTTTGAGGGGTTTGGCCAGAAGGTTGAATAATAATCAGGTCAGGCTGGGGCTGTAAGCTGTGGAGAGGGCAGGGGTACAGGGGCAAAAGTCTCAGGGTTCATGAGAAGGTCCAGAAAACTAAGATTGCAATGCCCTAATGGCACTTTGCTCTGATTTCTGATAATTATAAGACAGATACAGATTAATGTGGCATATTTTAGTTAAAATGTGATATTTTAATTCATATGATTTCCTCACCAGCATAACAACAAAGTGTGAACATGAGTTTTACTCTTCAAATACCCTTTCTAACATGACCACAACAAAGCTTTTCATGCGTGCATCTCTGAATAATTGAAGTTACCACCGTTAGAATTCAGTTATGATGTGCAAAATAAATCAGACCTGATCCTCACAGAGCGTACGATGATACTCGGTTGAGGTCACCTTTAACCGAGCTTCTTTCTAATGCAGGTTATGCGGGCCTTTGGCCTGATCTCACCAGACATCGCCTGTATACAGAGTAGATGCCACTGAATAAATAAAACCCTCAGCCCTCCAAACACCAGCGTAAGATGCCAGGATTAGCATCTCATTAGATAGTACTTGTGCTGGTGGTTTGTGGACAAAGGAGTGAGAAATCCAGCAAAGGGGGGACTGTTTGAGGTCCTTTGCCTGTATGTGGAAGAGATTTAGGTTTTTGCATTCCCTGGAGATTTACTGTTGTGAATGTAAAGAAAGCAGTATTATTTTTAATGGAGCGGGGCCTCTTTTTTTCTTGGTACTGCGAGCTTGTTATGAGATGTGATCACCTGCTCTGTTAGCAGCTGCATCATTACAGAACACTGTGACAGAGATGTCGGTTGGAGGCACAGACAAGCTTATAGAAGCAAAATGCATCCATTTGATATTTTTCAAAGTGTAAGATTATTGCTAAAACCCGCACACCCGGGAAGAGAGTGTAATCTAGAGACTACTTGCACTGAAAAACTTGGTGACAGTTTGCTTCTGAGATAAATTGGCCTCAGCAAAAGTGTCTCCTGCTGGTGGCCAGTCTGTGTTATCTGTGCCATGAACATGCAATTTCCCCTTGATTGTGCTCCCCACGGATAAGTAAACACATTCAGCAGAGCAGTAAACTACAAAAGACAAGAGCCCAAAAGACAGTAGTAATAATCTGCCTGAAGAGACAAATTCAAACCCTAATTCTCAGAGATTCTGATGATTTTAGATATTTAGATTGTCAGCCTGCAGTAAACAGGTGGCCCTTTTTTTTTTCGAGTATCCATTTATTAAGATAAAACTTGGATGTCAGTTTGTTCTTCCTGCATGTCTCCAAAAAGCGAAGCAAAAAACCTTTATAACCACAGTGATTTCCTAGATGTCTCTGGGAGATGTACTATAACTGACAGGTATGAATGAAATATGAAATGCCTGGATTGCCTGGGCAGCCCGGACTCTCCCACACCACCACCTCAATTTAGCCGTACAAACAGCACTTTGCTGCATCGGATGGCTGAGTTAATGTTAGACTTGCATGGAACAAAGTTTAAAAAGAAGGTTAATGTTGAAATGTCAGTGGCGCTCCCAGGTGTTCTGTATGGCAAGTTGAACGCGAGTTTTTATTCCCATATGGATCCTGAAACGTGTATTTCCATATCTAAGGTGAAATGATACCCCTAGCATGCATATGTGCTCTCTAGATGAAGGCTGAAATCTGGATGTCGATTGAAATGGCGGTGGCGTGTTTACCTCTGGCTGTTGATAGCACCATAATCTCTTTCAAACTCTGAGGACTGTTCCTCGTTAGTGTGCAGCGCTATCATAAAAATCTTCATGTCAGAGCAAGAAATCCTACTGTGAATTTTACTTGAAGTTAAACTGCCTTGCTTTGCCTTGTCATTATGACATGTCGGCAGTGTCTGAAATTAAGTTTTTAGCTCGCTGCCGAGGGCTGTAAACTAAAAAATTACCTGCCAAGAATACCGACCCTTATCAGCCCAAATAATTAATATATTTTTCATGGAAATATGTCACGCTACATGTGCAGAGCCTTTTCTGAAAAGAGCCAGGTACTGCATGTGCATGAGTTTCACATATTCAGTCGCTTACTCGTTTATTTTTCTTTACTCTTTTAATGTTTCTGACCTGATATGTACAGCAGAATCACAATGAAATAGGGTTATGCTATATTACATTCATTTAATTAACTGTCAGTACTCAGAGGTTTACTGAACAGTTGGCTTTCAGATGTTTTTGATTTGCTAAAATGTTTCACGAGTTGATTTCACTGTGAGGGATATTGAGCCTCTCCTCCCGCTGATAGGTTATAAAAGGCTTTTGTTCAGGCACATAGTGAACAGTCCATTAAAGGCTTTTGAAGCTGATACAAAAGGGCACACATACTGTAGCGTGGACACAAGCAGAAACTCAAAAAACAACTTGCAACAATGGACTACAGTATGTGCACCATCATGTGTATTGACAAAACCATATGTTGTGTTACTTAAAAAAATTAAATGTCACATATAGCAGGGGTCTTCAGCTACATTTGTCCAAGGGCAGGCCCTTTTAGAAGCAGACACTGTCACATAAAAGTTACATTTATTTTGGCCTAAATTATATATTCTTTAATTTTATTGCAAACTCTATGTAATTTTTGTTTGCCTATATAGGTGTAAAGAGACTCCTAAAAATATTATCATTATCATCCATAATGACAACTGTAGTTACTGGTGGCAATTTTGTGCATTTGCCTTTTTTGATAATTGGCACATGTTAACTATCAATAATCGACATTACTCATGTGAAACAATAACTTTTGAACCACAAACAATTTAAACGAACAGACTACTAAAATAATGAGGCTCTCGCTCAAAATGGCCGCCTGTCTGCTGGTCCATTTTCAACAAATTACGCCGCCAAACGAAATGGCACTGCCGAACAAAACATTGTCAGATGGAGAGCAGTTACTGCCAGTTCTGAACCTGCTACCTCCAGAGAAATGGTACCCAGACAACACATTTTTAATCAGTTAAATCTTCAATTAATTGTTTGGAGACAGCTACACAATCTATTGTTGTTTATTGTAGTGTTGTATCCTGTCACCTGCAGCTCACTGTGGCTGCTCCTTCTTGTTTCATTACCCCCATGTGATATTTTAAACTGATCCACCGGCAAATAATATGTATTTGTAGATGTATTTTTGATCAACGAAAGGGGTAAAGCTTACTGACAAAGACTGTGACTACTTCATAACAAAAGTCAACTAATTTTTCACCAGTTAAATGCTTTTAATTTGAGGCTGCAGCAGTAGGAAATGTTTGGTTTGCATTAGCAGTAATTTACTACAGTATTTATTCCTGGGTTTTTGCCACAGGCACCCAGTTTGTAATAATGCAAATATATATACTTTCATCAGTGGCCATCCTCAAGGTCCGGATGTGGCCCATGGGCCACCATTTGATCATCCCTGTTATGTAATATGTACACAATATATAATTTTAACAATGAACATACTAGATAGTGCAAACATTTAAGTTGTAAAACTTATTTTTGACATAATTTTCCCTGTTGGTGTAGTGAAGAGAGAAATAAAAGGCTGGTGTACACACAGTTCTTCATCTAACAGCTCACTGTGGCTGCGCCTTCTTGTTTTATTACTCCCTGCAATATTTAAAACTGATTTGTTGTCAAAAAATGCAGGAAAATTGTCTTGTTTTGTTGATTCATTTTTGATGAATGATAGAGGAAAGCTTAGTTTACTGACGCAGACTTTGCATTTCCTGTGACTAATTCATAACAGAAATAAAAGGCACAGAGCAGTTTTTATTCTGGCTGTATAGATATTAAAATGCGATGTGCTAAACTTGGTTTTGTTTGTTTCTAACGGGAAAACTGTTTTGAACATTCATCAGTTCTGAGACAATGTGAACGCCACACCACCTACTCTGTCTGCAGCACAGGAAGCACCAGCTGCATCTCACGCCTGTTTGGTTCCTTTTGTCAGGAACAGAAGCTAAAAAAGAAATGTTACATTGTTGTCCTTGAGTTATTGTCCATTTTGGGGTCACTGTGACTTATTAGAAACCAAGCGAGGTGAAGTTACACTGACAGACAGGTGACTCATTCGTTGGAAAGTTCTGGTGGTTTGTTGTCCTGCTTCAGCGGCACCACATGGACCTGCAGGGGGAAATCAAAACAAGGTTTATTTTGGTGACTGATAGAAGGTTGTGCTGCACTTCACTGACCTCTGTAGCTTTATACATCTTCTGTGGTGTCACAATAAAACTCACATAGAAATAGATGGTCATAGACATTACAAATGGAGGCTGCAACTGGACCTCACACGTCAGGAATGATGGCGGACGGACAGAGCCTGGTACTTTAATAGATAAAGGAAAAGTGGCTGCTGTCGCTACTTAACAAAAGTTTTACTCACTCTTAACCTCATTCTATTGACTGACTTGCAGAAATCATTTATCCATGAATTTATTTTTTTATTTTCACAATCAAAATGCAACTGAATTTGACTTGATGAGAGCCTGATTTTACCAACTGTCCCTCCTCGTACCTACAGCGACACGCTCTGTCTGTGCGTTAGAAAATGAAACTGTCCTCATGAGACTGTTGTCACTAGTAAAACAACCGAGCCTGTGTTTAAATACCTAAAGCGATCTACTGTGCTTTTCTTGTGGGTGTGTGATTTATGAATGTTGTCTCTCAGAATCAACAGGGAAGTGACATAATGTTGTTACAGCACCACAAAACCTCTTAAAGAGGGGGTTTATGTCAGCGATAAGGAGGTCATGACTTTGACATGGAAGACCGCTGTTTGCATCCCTCGTTCTTTCAGTGTTGCTCATTTTTAAACATGACTGTTGTTCTGAACGGTTTTTGTGCCTAAATCTTACCAAACAAAAAACAATGGCAGAAATTCAGAAAAGGGTCATATGAATAATTTTTGTCGGGGGGAAAAAGAGAAAAGAGGCAAAAGTTTAATGGTTTTTCTCAAACAAAGGATGGGGGTGTGGTTAATAGCTGGACGTAATCCATTACCATGGCAACCAAATTGGTCAACTACATCAGCGTGGATATTAGCATGGATAGCGACAGTGTTCACACTCCACAGCGCTCAGCACTGAGGAAAAATCTGGCCCAACATTATCATTCTGCTATAAGGGAAAACATTCTGCCTTGTTCCAATCACATTGGAAGAGTCTTGGGCAGAGCTAAGACCAGGATGCAGCAGCAATGCCCCTGAAAATTTGTTTTTATTTGGCCTATCTTGTGCAATATTTGCATGCAGGGAGTCTCTGGCAGTAAAATGGCTACATCCTGGTGGCCTGTGGCTCAGTTAGTTCAGCCTTCTCCCGATGAACCGAGGCTGAGAGTCTGCGCAACGGCTTTGGCTTTAACTCCTACCTGTGGCCCTTTTGGAGTAAAAATATTAATGACTAATCACCACTAAGAATTTAACTAATTAAAAATGCATTCATGGATATTTAGTCAGTAGCCATGACAGTAATTGCACCTCATTTGAAATTGTTTCAACTGGTGGAGCCATTTGTTGAATAAGAAAAGTTAAACCTACAATTATAATGAGAAAAAATTACCAAAAAAAAAAAAAAAAGTGGGGGGGTGCATTAAACATCAACTGTTAAAAAGTAACTAAGTAACTAATACTCTGAGTAGTTTTTGAGAAGAGTCCTTTGTAATTTTACTAATACTTATATTTCTAGCACCTAGCAAGGTAACAGTAACAGATGTTCAGTACTCTTTCCAGCGCTGATTAAAATGAGACAAAATGAGTCATTCTTAGACGTGAACAAGCCGCCACTAACTAACTGATGACGCTCAAAGTAGGGGTGGGAATCTTTGGGCACCTGCCGATTCGATTACGATTACGATTCAGGGGCTACGATTCGATTATAAAACGATTATTGATGCATCTTTATGTATATTGATGCACTTTTTCACAAACACATTTCTTTTTGTCTCACTGAATAAGCATTCGTCACTTGCAATTTTTAAAAACAGCGCATTTGTAATAAGAATTCATTTCGATTATATTTTATTAAACTATTGGAAATATGTGCAAACTGGAAAGTACCAACAGTAGCCACTAGTAGCCGCAGCAACAGCAGCCTGCCGTCTCCCCGACTCCTCCGTCGGGTGGAATCGAGTTACGGCTTCTCATGTTTGTTGTGTTGCCAAAGTATTTTATTTTAGCTCGACACAGCTTACATATAACGTGGCTCTTGTCCAGTTCGCTTCCGCCGTCGACGTTGTAGAAGCCGAAGTGTTTCCACACGGCTGCTTTTAAATTAGAAGGAGCTGTTTGGACCTCATGGCGAGGTGGCTGCCGGTCGGCCATGTTTGTTTTCCGCTGTGCGCGTGTCGCTCCAGGTGCGCGTCCCAAAGTGTCCCGGCGATGACGCGTACCGCGCTTCTTAGTTCCACATTATTTAGAAGCTTCTGTATCACTTTAATTAACAGATTTAAATAATCGAAATTTGGACGTTTGTGAATCGATTCAGATTCGTCCACGTCCGAATCGCGATGCATCTAAGAATCGGAAATTTCCCCCACCCCTAGCTCAAAGTGAAGGTCACCAGCTAATGTAGAAGGTATTTGATTGGTGTCACCAGGACAGGGACTGTTTTACTCTTACAGTCCTGTCTTCTGTCCCCTGTCAGTCCTGACAGTCATATGCTGCTTATTACTAATTTGAATTACGCTTTTAATGACCAGGCCCGATTAACAAGTTATCGTCCTGCTACACTGTCTTTTCGCCTGCAGTAGCACCACCCTGGAAGGACTGCACTGCTGTTATTACAGCTGACAGTGATGCATTGAAAGCACTGCTCTTGAGATCAGTTTTATTACTGTCAACATGATCCAGTTTTGGCACAGAGTTGCACAGAAGTTGAAAATTGTCCCAACCTTGTGCAGAAAAACCCAGAGGAAGACTCTGCCTTTGCTGTTGTGTTTGTGGCAGAAACACTCATGAAAGGAGCAGAGCATCCATCAATGTGCAAAACTGGATCTAGTAATTGTCATCTGAGATAGAAATCCAAGATGTTGCCAGCCTCCTAATTCTAACCATGCCACTTTATCAGCCAATATTTTCTATCATCTAGAGATGCGGAGCTGATGTTGGAGTACTTTGCTTGTTTACGCTGTTACCATTAGTAAAGATCATGTTAGCAGGGAAATTTATTCTTGTCATAATTTAAACGGAAAGAGAAAGGGCATGAACATATGATGGGAAAGTGGTGGGAGGCACTATCCTCCTCTCCCGAGGCCAGTCATGTAATTTCTTTTCAAGATTCACAGACACAGAGAAAATGATCAAACAGAGCAGAACTGAAACCAAAAAGCTGCAGTTGCTGAGCGCCGCCACGCCGTGCAAAAAACAGAGGTTTAAATGCTACTGCTTTGTCTAGACTGAATAATGGAAAGCTATCAGAGCCATTGTTTTGCTTTGATGTAACTGACGGGCAGCGTTTGGAGGCCAGCAGGGATGAAGTGTGAGAACGAAGGCATTAAAATCTTTATTACCAGACGCTAATATACTGTACACTCATTATAGTTTCAGTACCATGATTGGCCATAATTGCCTCTTTCTGTTTGAAAAAGACAATTTGCATTTTTTTTAATGGACTTATGTTTCAGATAGATGTCTGAAAATGTTAGGCTGAAAGAATTATTACTATACATGTTTTCTGTATTTGAATTTAATGTGTGCTTTTCTGTTAGGGGACACTTCAAGACAAGATGCAATTTGTCATA
Source organism: Lutjanus erythropterus (assembly GCF_056507025.1). Taxonomy (NCBI): domain Eukaryota; kingdom Metazoa; phylum Chordata; class Actinopteri; order Lutjaniformes; family Lutjanidae; genus Lutjanus; species Lutjanus erythropterus. The sequence goes on from NC_139324.1 coordinate 36,906,531, forward strand.
AATTAGGATAAGTATTAATCAAGAATTTACATTTTATTGATGACCCTCTAAACTGAAACGTCGATACTGGTTTGACTTTAAGGGAAGCAGTTTATGAAGCAATCTCAGTTTATTACTGATGCCTCTATATGACATACAGAAGTTAGTGAGACATCAGTGAAAAGATCTTCTATTTCTATACAGTTATTCTTAATGCCTGCCACCGGGTCAGATTCTCCTTGAAATGAAACGAAACATGTACTTTATTTTCAAAAGTCACATGAGTATTATATTAGCCAGTTCAAATTAAATAAGATGATATTTTTACTTTCACAATTTTGTTTTATTTTTTGTTACTGTAGTGGAAACACAACCGCTTTGATCCACAGGGGCCTCCAAAATCAACATAATATGAAAGTTCCTTGCAGTAGCTTTAAATATTGCATCCTAATAAGTTTTGATATTATTTGTTGTTGGGTGTGAATTGCACCTTGAATGTGTTTTTTTTAAACACTGGCTCTGAAGTAGGGGTCTGGGGACCCTTAGTGCTCTGTGGTACTGTGCCAGGGGGGTAAGTGAAAAGTTTTCAGACTCACTAATTTAAATAATAATAATAACAATAATAATAATAATAATAATAATAATAATAATAATAATAATAACAATAATAATACATAATATTAATTTCACAAAAGGCTTTGTTATAGCCTGCATTTGACCTTCAGCAGTCATTGATTATTTACAAAAACTGTTTTGCTTCCACAAACAATTTTAGAGGCATATTGTTGTATTTTAGTTCCGACTACACAATATTTAGAACGTTTGAGTCAGCATTACAGCACACTGTGTTCTTCGCTAAAAATATTACTCCACCCTGAGGCGGGATGCTTTTGAAATGTTTTTATTTATGAAAATAAATCACGAACCACAGTGGGCCTATATAGACTGTGACCTCCTGTTAGGGTCTTTCTGTCAGCTGTTAAAGTGACATTTATGGAAAACTTTCTTTAACGAAGATAATTTGTGGTGCTGAGCCAACAGTTTTTTCACCACAGTGAACATGTTTTTAAGAGGTTAAATACCAATAAATATGTAATGTGAGGATTTTTGGAAGTCTATTTTTACCCATTATGTTTTAAAATGTGGACTTAACAACAGTCTGGAGTTATTGGATTATGTTCAGACCACACAGAAACTTTATTCAACATCCTCCATCGTCTCTACCAGTGAGTCAGAGACGGGGCTACTAGCTTAAAAATACAAGTGAAGGTCGTGGATGTAGTAACGAAATCTGTCCATTGGGAAATCAGCAGATATCTTAGTTACATCAAGACTGCAATTTGGTGTTTGTACATATGGTATTTATTCAGTTTGTTAAATCCCACAATCTCCTGAAAGCATTCATGTTAGCTCAAGTTAGCTTGCTGTAAGACTACATGTTGGAGTAAATTAGGTTTCATTACACAGAGGTTTTAAAGACACCACTGATTGTTTTCCAGAAATTAGTCAGACCCCATGTGTTTCCAGGGAAGGAAGAGATAACATTGGCAGAAGGTTTATTTTCAGAGCAAATTGCCCAACAAAATATATACACTTTTATTATAGCTTTTATTTTGTTGGTATCTATTGTGTATTCAGAATATTACTATATGTGTAGACATGGTGCAAATATTTTTGACAGATATCATATATCTTTCTTATATATTTCCCTTGTGTTGTATGTTCACAGAACTAAGTGGAAGTGAAAAAAGGTGGGCTATGTTAGATTATTCAAAGCGACACACATCAGGGTGTCCCCGGTATGCTATATTTTCTATCTTGTTCCTCTTCCTCAGCTGAGAAAAAATTGACAACCTCAGCTTTAAAATGTTTTCCCCAGCCTTGATCATGGGAAAATGCATATGTAGAAACATATGCATGCATGCATCACCATAAACCTGGAGATCTGAGTCGCTGCGGGAAATATAAGATGTGATTTAAACAATTTTAAGGCTGGTAACTCCTCCTGTGAAATATTGATAAGTGTGTCTGGGAACTACTACTCCAACAGTCTCCCCGTGCTGGAAAGTTAAGATCATTTGATCACCCACCTCAGAGACATCCGCAGCAGTGATTTACTCCCTGTATTTTATTTTATATTTTATCCAGCCGATCATCTATCTTGGCCCCGGCACACGGAGCCCGGATTTGCCCTCTGTATTCTGTCTTCCAGATTACAACGGGTTCAGCAGCCTGTCCGCCGCCCACCACTCAGCTGAAGCCCTTTGCGGCGCCTGTGGGACGTGGCTCGGTGCCGATGATCCTGAGATGTTGCTGGAAGTTTAATCCCCACACTGTGAGAAATGAGGTTCTCCTGCTCTCCCTCTTGCTCTTGCAACTTTGATCAAGCCCTAATGTGATTAGGCAGTGACCCTGACATGACTGGCCCAGGAACTTGTAAAAGAAGCCCAGGGAGGGGGCTGGGAGTGGGAGAGCATCTTGATCTGACCAGTAAACCAGGAGAAGAAAGGAATTATTCTGAAGGTGTCTTTCCTCTGTTGCTGCTCTGCCTTGTGGGTAATAAAGGTTTCATGTATTCGTTTTACCCCGGCAAAAATTGCGATCTATAATGACCTGACATTTCTTTTTTAAAACTAGCCAAGAGGCTCATGATTTGAATGTTAACCAGGGCTCTACTTGATGTAAGGTGCAGTCTACTGGGAGGAAGCTTCTTTTGAATTCTACAGGATCTCGGCTGCTCTCAGTTGAGTCTTCATGGTAAATTAATGTAAATCTTCCGCTGCCTGTATTACATAGCAAAATGCTTGTGTACATACGCCGTCAATGCGATACATCTGCATAAATAACCCTCTACAACATATTCCGGTTATTCACACGAGACTGTAGCTGCACTATACCACCTCACAGACATCTCTTGTTCACAGTCGTGCGCTGAGCCTGTTTACTGTGTCGTGTACTGGACTGCTCCCATATGTGCCGTGCATTATTCTTGCCGTCAACTCGCTGGTGATGTGTGGGGTGAGACGCAGTGCTTTAACTTCACAGGCCAAATGTGTCAAGTCTCGATATATTAACTTCACTCTAATGGACTTTATCAGCCATAGTGCAGAAAGTCATGGAGATTAGAGCGAGAGGGAGTGGATGTTTGATTATTTTTGCATTCTGTTTGGTTCCCTCTGCCATGCCGGCATCTGCATGAGGATACTTAAAATGCCCTTTGGAATCTGTTGAATATGGCATTATACTTCATTCTCAGGTACCTGCATTTCTTCCACTGATACACAAGCTGGCTACAGCCCTGCAATCCTCACCGGTAATGAGTTTACTCTGGTTTAGGGCTGTGTTTGCTCTGTTTGGCGTCCCAAGATTTTCATGCACGTCCCCAATGATGAATGATGCTCTAAAAAGGTGTATGTAAATGCTCAAGTACAAAAACGCATGCCATTGAAATTAGAGAAATATGTCTCAACATGTGCACCGTGTTTTTTGATAAGTATTTCAGTCAGACACTAGCTTGAAGATCCACCTACGTATTGTGTATTCCTTGCTTGCTTTGGCAACCCAAAAGGGACAATGTCAAAGAAGAGGCAGAATGTGAAAGATGTCCTGTACAATTGGCAGTGAGATGGAAAAAGATGCTGCACCACAAGGGATCCTTTGCCATTAGTCTAGAATGAGGGAGCTGGTGTAGAATGGAAATAGGCTGATTTACAGACATGATGGTGCTTTGGATCCAAAAAAAAATGTGTTGTATCGCTCACACTGTTGATTGTATCGCATTTATATTTGTCCAAATATCAAGAAACTAAGCAGATGAATATATTAGGTTCCAGACATTTCAAACATGGATGTGGATATAACAAAGCTGCATAATTTACTGATAATGCATAACCATTATAACGTTTGATTAAGGATGACTTAACACAGCCGGCACAATGTGACTCACTCATCGGGGTTTGAGTCAGTTCAACTGGATCTAAAAACAGCATATTTATGACTTCTATTGACTTATAACAGCAACCAATGTAGGAACACTGACAGGTATCTTGCAGAACAGCTGCATCCTCATTCATTGAGTTAGAACAGCCTTGATTGTCACAGACTTTGAGAATAAGGATGAGTAAGCTACCTAATTAAAGAGAAACAGTTATTTTTATTTATCAACTACTCTGAAACCTCTGCATATACTGTATGTTGTGATTATATTTACTAAGGGTAGAAAATACCTGTGAGATCAATCTATTTAACCTTCAAGTGGGTGTAAAAGATGTTTACAAGCGTCACTTAGGAAGTGGAGGTTGAGTTAGACTGTGGTTAAAGCTTCATTTACGTGGGACTAGTATTTTCCAGGGATCTCCTGTGATTTAGAAACTACTCCCTCCCACGTCTGTGTTTCGTGCAGGATAAGCAAAGTCTGTATTTTACTTGCATTTACTGACGAGGCTCTGATCGACATTGTTTTAGAAGTGGAGCATCTGTTCGTCAGCAGCCACGTTGTTTGCAGGAAAGCTTGGGTCGTTTGGTTTCTCTTGATACATTTGACCAATCAGTGTTGAGTATCAGGGCATCAAGACACGTCTTGAAGGGAACACTCGATTTTCAAAACTCATGTGAGATTTGCATGTGTTGTTTATTTATTGTGCACCTTGTACAAACTAATTATCAACACAAAATGTATCCAGATTCAGTCGCATTTTAATGCAATGTGTAAAAACATAATTAGAACGTGATCAGATCTGCCTCACAACATCTGGACTGGACTCATTGTGTACGAATCTTAGGTAGGTGTACACGCAATGCTTATTCTCATTTTAATGCCAGGTGTACATGACGTTTTATAATGTGATCTACTTAGGTTTAGGAGCAGTGGGCAGCAAAAGAGCAGCTGCCAGGAACCAACCCAGCGTGTAAGCAGCACCTTGGTCAGGGGGACTAACTGGAGAATCGACCTTGTTGTTACTGGTGGGGGAAACCCATGCAGGTGCACGGAGCACATGCAAACTCCACACACGCCATGTCTGAACCAGGATTCAAACCCTTAGCCTTCATGCTGGTGAAAGCACCAGCTATTACCTTCTAGACGTGACCCTCTTGCTCATCATCCGCAATCAGACAGCTGAAGAGGAAGGGCCGCATGAACTGTCAACAGCTTATTACTGTTTCATTTCCCTGTTTTTGAAATTCTTAAAGTTATGTGTGTAGCCCAGAACGACCACAAAACTGCCTTGTGAACCAGTCTCAATAAACATTCCTGAGATTGTGAAGTCAGACATTTCTGCAGCCAGTTCCCAGTTAATCAGTCAGTAGCCATTTCTAATAATGTAGTTTTGAGTTCTTTTGCCACTGTCTGCATTTGTTATAACCATAATTACACATTTGGAGCAAACCTCCTCTGTCATCCTCACTAATTCATAATGTCAATATAGCCAAACTCACAGCACAGCTGTTGACAGCTGTTCCACATATTATGAGCTGTGATCAAACTTAATCTTTGTTCACTTGTGTGACAACAGAAAACAAAAAAACAAACAAAAAAAATACCCCCAGTTCACATAAATGCAGATTTGTACTGGACTAATATTATCATTTCTGTGCTGTGTAAAATTTGGTAGGTCATTTGTGGTGAATTTTTACTTCACAAATTACAGACATGGCTGATTTGGACAGGATTAAGATCACAGATCACAGACAGCCTACACAATTATTGCAAATCACTGGTGTCCCAGGTGATAATGATAACATATTATATAATATATGTATAAGTAAGATAATTTTTTTTTCTTTTTTGTGACTGAAACAGATCAAAACATTAAAACAGTTAACTCGTCTGCTTTTTTACAGTTAAGGAGCTGTGTGTGTGGATGTTTTGATCTTTATTCGTTGCTGGTGTTTTTTGCATCCTGCATATTCTTGTTTGGTTGTACTTTTGGGAAAGTTTTGTTGCTTTTTGTGATTAAAACTGTTTTGGTCTGGTGCTTGGATTACCTCTGTTGACGTACGTTCTGCGCAACAATTTAAGCGACTGAGAAATTACATTTTCAGACAGGATTTTAAATTAAATGGACTAGTGTGTGGGAGTTAGTGGCATCTACTGGTCAGCTTGCAGATTGCAACTATGTTGTCACTTTAGCTTTCCTAGTGTGTTGGAGAACCTGCAGTGGCTGCGAAACTTCAAGTGTGTACCGTGTTCATTCTGGGCTGCTGTGGAAACATGGGGGTGCAACATGGCAGACTGTGGAAGAAGACCCTTTCCCCCTACAGATATAATGGATTTATTTTCATGTAGCAAAAACACAGTTTTTATTTTGAGTTAATTATACACTAATGGAAACATACTTAATTAATATTATACTCCTTTTCTGTAATATTCTGTCAATAAATCCCACTGAATCTCACAGACTGAACCTTTAAGGTGAGAATAGCCCACATCAGTGTAAAATACAGTTTTCCATTTCGAGAAAATGCTCAGAAATTCCCCTCTTGCTCCATTAGATCTTGCCTTGCTACAACAGAGCACCGGTGCTTTGGAGGCTCTGGCAGACCAAAGATACTGCCTGCCCGACTCTCAAGTCCCTCCACATTCAACAGCGTCATTCAAGGCCGTGTGGGGCCAGACAGGAACATAAACTAACACAGATGCCTGTGTGGTGGCCTTGATAGATTGGGCAATAAATATACCATTCAAGCAAGGTTCATTTATTTGCCTAGCCTATCTTCCGATTGTTTTTTTTTCTTGTTGGTAAATGTAGGGACCACGGCTTCAGTCAATTATAACGAATATCGCCAGTTCAGTCTAAGTATCTGTGGCGCAATGAGTTCATTGTGTTGTGGGTTTTTTGCAATGCACTTTCCAGGGTTCACTTGTCAACTGTTCGAGCCAGTATTGTGTGCAGAGGCTATTTATGTAGCATTTTCAATGTTGCTTGCTGGTGGCCATTAGCTCCCAGATCTAAACGGATGTACCACCACCCCGTAAATGACAGGTTGAGGAGTGCAATGGCACATTTTAAACTTTGTTGAAATACTTAAGCATGCCATCTGAGGTTCACATGTCAGACATCAAAATATGGTGACCATATCTGACCATGAGTTTTTCTTAGTGAGTACATTTCATAAAATATATATGCCTCTAATGTGTGCACTCTGGAGACTGGAGGATTGCTTTTCCATTATAGTGGATTTTTGCAAAGTACTCTGACTTTAGATGGACATTTGCCTGAATCATATGAAGGATAGTGATAAAGTAATGCACACAAAGATTTGAAATGCAAAAAGATAATATGTTAGCCTGTTGTGAGGCAGCTATGTTAATGACCTGTGATCATAACAGAAAGGTTAAATTTTGGGCTAAACACGCTCTCGTTATGCATGAGTGGATACATCCCCTGCCTGTGAGTCGGACTCTTTTCTTTTTTCTTTTTTTTTAATCACAGATGGAGAGGAGCAAAAGTGGGCAGTTATTTTTAAGATACAGTAGCAGATTACCATTTTTCTCCTTATGTTAATTGAGTTGAGTGCTGGTGCGGTGCTTACATTAAGAGCCTCTGATTTCACATGGAAAAGACCAAGGCCATATTTTGCATTAAAGCAGGGGTTTTCAGAGTCGCACACTGCTGCCCCCTTACCTCAGACAAACCGAAACAGCTGTGCCCCCCCCCGAATATAACTATGTCAAACTAGCTACAGTGCCTGTTTGCAATAAATCCATACAAATGAATTAGTTTATTAGTGAAGAAGATTTAAAAACCTGATGACTCTCAGGCAAGTTCTGATTTATGAATGATTGTTCCCAATGGACATCTGCGATAATGATGTCCTTTGAAAGTGCAAATCGCACTGAATTTAAAATGTGTTGTTGTGTGTTGAAATTTGAGTTATGACTCCAAGAAGGAGTGTGAACTTTTTGCTCTAACTGCAGCAGTCGGGGCACTCAGAGGTTTCAAAGTTACTCAAGTGGCTAATCGCCTTCATCAGCTGTTGACCGTGTATTGATCATTGACCTAAATAGAAATGGATAACGTGACAGCTTCCCAAAACATCTTGATCTCCACCTGGTGGCTGGCTGCAGTAGGTCCTAAATCCTGCCTCCTCATGTTAGCAGATGGGACATGGACCAAACTAAAACATCGGAGTAAACGTTGAATTAAATAACATGTTGGTTATTGAAGGTTGCAACCAAAGAGAACAATGTAACAGTCTGCGTCTACTAACCAACCAATATGTGTGTGTGGAGTGTGTGTCGGTGGATGGAGACAGATCATGTCAACAGATGTTCCAACATGGAAATGTACCTTTATATAATGCTATTTTAAATGCACATGGTGCAAAAGTTAGTGTAACTGTTTTCATCTTCTTCTGTTATATTTCCAGCAGATTGCGGTACTGTTGGAAAGGTAGTTGTGATTGATTCTGGATTTCAAAATAAAGGATTCTGGATTTCAAAGGAAAAGAAAGGAAAGTAAAACTGCAGAGTGTTCATTTTACATTAAAAATTAAACGTAATCATGTAAAAAGACCAAAATCAAACACCACATCCAAGGCCGCCCCCTGAACAATCTTTTGGAGGAGGCTTGAAGGGGATTGAAAGAATATGGATTAGAGGAACGGTGCGACACACAAATGCACAAACACACAAACCCTTCTCCAATTATATTAGTAGGGTAGAGCAAATTGATAGAGTTAAGGTGCCATTTCAAAACAAAGGATTCTGGATTTCAAAATGAAGGACTTGACAATAAAAAGTAAAACTGCAGACTATTTGTTTAACATTAAAAATGAAATGAAATCATAAAAAACGCCAATAACAAACACCATATACAAAGGCTTCCCCCCTCTAGCCATAATTTGGAGCAGGTTTGAAGGGGACTGGAGGAATGGTGAGACACACAAACACACAAACGCACAACCCACTGTCCAACTGTATTAGCAGGATAGAGCAAATAGGAAGAGCTAAGGCGCTGCAGTTTACTGATTACTGATTGCTCCATGAATTTGTCAGACTTCAAGTGTCAGCTGTATCTTTATCCACCTATGTCTTCACACTTTTACTGCTTTACTGCAACGTTTTTACTTTTTCACGTCGGGTCTCTGGCCTCAAAAATGAACCACAAAGCAGCTTTCCACTCCACCCAAAATAGAAAACATACAAGTAGTTTACATCCCACACAGAGCGGGCCAGACATCCCACCTTCTCCTGTGTTGGCCCTTTGTTGCTCCTGTTCTTCAGCATCGCACAAACACACATACCTGCTGTCCTCTCAGCTGCATTGTGGACTAGTCTATCAACAGAGACCTCGAAGTAGATCTTCCCCCAAGGGAAGTCAATCAAAGCCTCCCAGCGGTGAGCCATTTCTTCAAGCCTAGCTGATCATTTTCCCTCTAATATCCTCAGTCCCGGCAGCTCAGAGGCTGATCAATGTTGTTGAAAACAGAAAACTGTCCGTTCTGTCTGGGAGCGGTGTAGGAAGTGAAAAACACACTGAATTGATGACTTTGTAAATGGAAGCTGGGGTAGACTCTGTGACACCCCTGGTCCCCCCACCCCTTCAAAATACGCCCGCCGTCATCCTCATCACAAACGAATTAGCAATTCAGAGCGTGGCCCTGGGGTTGCCGAGTGTTTATGTGGACGCCCAGTGTGATGAAGGCTCACATTTGTTTCCTGTCACTGACCTGCCACTCATTTGGCTATTAGAGCCGAAGGCAGCGTTAATTTCAACCTCGAATAGTAGCAAAGACGTTGGCTGCGACCAAAGAGGGGAGGGACGGAAAGAAAGAAACAAGACGAGAGGAGGAAATGTGTCCAAACCGCACACCCTCCGCCCAATCATCCACGCGCACATCAAACAAAGCAGACGTTATACCATCAAAGCTTTCGGGGGAGAAATGCCCTTCACAAAAGTGGTGAGGTGGCACGCACAGACTCACAGTAGATTACATGCTGAGAGACTGGCTCTCTGTTTTTAAACATGATTATATGGGATCAATATTCCTAATTAGCACTTCTAAAGCAGCCTAAAGTATTTGTCAGATTTCCAGATTATATTTTCCAATGCATGGATCAGTTTGAAGTGTCCTCTTGCGGCTGCTGTAGTGATTCTCACCCTTGCAGCCTGATAAAGAAGCCTCCTCTGCCTGCCTGGGACCATGGAGGTGCACCGCAGTCTTTTAAAAGGCAATTTACACTAACTTTACATCGAGTCTCAGCTGAAAGATGTGGCTTAGCCCCCAAAGCACACTCCTCATATTGTGTAATGTAGATTAGCGGCAAAGCGCATTACAAACGGCATTTAATGCTGTACATCACGCTGATCCAAAATACCAACAGCAGGTGTTAAATGAGATTCAGTGCGAGGAATGCTAGTGGGTTTGATGAGGGTGGAAATAACGCCTTGTGTCATGCAGGGGGTTATTTTATATTCAGAGCTCAGATATACTGTATGTATACCTTCAGTCTTACTGTCATTTCGTGTTGGCCATCAGCCAGCTGTATAAATTCAAGAGGGGTTATAGCTTATATGGCAATCAAATGTCTAAATTCTGGTCTAAGTTTCATTAAATTGGTCCTCTATTAAACGTACCTCATTGAGTTTTTTGTTGTTGTTGTTGACCAAAACACACTGTGTGTAAGCTTGAGGCCTAACAAAGTAGTTAAATGCGTTTTTTTCCTAATTAAACATTAGAAAAGCTGATTTTTTTTTTGAGAGAGAGAGGAAGAATTTCAGCAGTCCTCTTCCTCTCCTAAATTAGAACATTACTAAATTTCTTGGCATAGTACCACCACCAGCTGTTAATTAGCACAACGGCGTGAAGCGAGGATGCATCAGATACAAACAAAACATCAGTATAGAGTTTAAGTAGTGCTCCGATACCGTTTGACCTGCATCAACTGCAATTTTAACCAGCAACTTTTGGCCACAAGAGTGCAGCAGAAGCAGCTTTAAACATATTACTGATATATTATCACTTCATAAATGTAGTATGACGTATTAGTTAGCAACCAGTTGTTCATTTACACTTCCAGGAAATAACATTATCATTTAGTTTGAATGCTACTGTCCAATATTTGCTCTCTTTCTTGTCCTGATTTCCTCCCGTCCCCCCGTTCCTCCCCAACTCCTGAGGGAAATATCTGGTTCTTTAGCTGCTAAATTCTCCTGAATGTTGACCAGCTAGTCAGTAACGCTTCCCGTTCGGCAGATAATCGGCGGTCAATTTGTAGAGATTTTTTTTTCATGACCTGCTGGATCTGTTATTGAACAAGATCATGAACATCAAGATTGTGAACTTTGTTGTCTTTTCCACATTTTGTATGTTCCATTTAGAATAATTAAGATATCAACTAACTGTTGTCCACAAACAGTGTAACCTACATCCAGCCATTAATTAAAGGTTTCAGCCTACTCTTGCACATTGTAATGACAGGTTTTGCTTGGGTTGTGCTTCTCGAAGATTGTCTAATTAAGAAAAACTGCATGGAGAATTATTGTTATATCCAAGTACAGCTTGTAGCTTCCTCCTCTGACTGTCCTTTTGTATATGAATGGCATCCAGTCCATGTGGATCATAATAAACCAGAACAGCTTGCTGCATAAAACAGACTAATCAACGTGTTATTTCCACCACATTTTTATCCAGCGGTTCCATATAGGATGGCAGCTCATTGTAGCTGCAGTCTTATTAAATTCAATAGCGGTCATGTCTGCTCAGGTTTTATATATGTGGTGTTTGTCCACCGCTGACCCTAATTATTTAAATGTAGCATTAATCCTCTGAATCCGGGGGATTGTGGAGCTGAATTAGGGTCAGCCAGAGGTTAATGATGGTCAGAATTATCCGGGTGGTTCTCAACACTCTTTTCAAAAACCTGCATTTAATGTGGCTGCCGTGTGATTATAACTCGCAGACTCAATTTTTGCCCACCTTATGCTCGTCCTGTTTTCCATCCACAAATATTGCCACCATCCACCACAAAACGTTTTCTCTTTTTATTAGTATTTGACAAATGTTACCAACTATAAAAGCAGCTGATCACACAGAGCTGTTTAATAGTACAGATCCCAGTGGGACGTTAAGGTTTGACTGCTTTTGATTTCTGTCAAAAGATTGCGAGTGTCTGTTCTTTCAGCACGCTGCTGTCTGATCAATAAGAACTTGGGTGGCCACTTCCATGTTCTGCATGAAAACATTCACTCAGGTATGGTTCCTCACAAACAAATCACCAAGAAAGTAGAGGGAAATTAATTTTTTTAAAAAAAGCAAACAATCTGGCTACTGTTGGTGAAAATGTGATGATGATGAATACTTCTTGAAATCTTTTAATCAGATTTTGGGACAACTTTTTCTTCAGGTTACATCACAGTGTTTACCAGGGGCTGCCTAAGGATTGTGGTGGTCCTAAACAGAACACTCCCAGCACAACTAGTAAATCACATACAACGTTCATAACTGAATGAATACACACATTTTGCTTGTTAGCCCACCCTTACAGGCATGCATCCATCATCTGTTGTCAGGTAAAGTAGCTGCTTGCATCATCTTCCTCAGCATTATTTATGGTTTTATCGGGAGGGGGATCTGCATGTTGGACAAATTACCATCAGACATAATGATGAGGATAATAGAATATCTTTATTTTCACTATGATATGCACATAAATATGATCCAAAAGGACACTAATGTGTTCAAACTCTGAGATGAGTCAGAATGCATGACATGAACATGCTTACGCGTCATTAATGCTACATTAGGAAAGAGTTCTTGGCCTTTGAGACACACGTTGCACTTTAGACTACATTTCCCCACTGCACCCTTCTCTCCTGTACCTTTTTTTGGAAAATGAATCACCTACTTCAGCCTCTCCTTCGCAGGTCTCGCAGAGGCCTGATGGTCTGATCTGCACTAGATTCAGCTGCTTATGGCAGCCAGATCAAATAAATTCAGTATGGTGTAGAAAGTCCACTTCTTCATGCGACTGGACGTTAGATATAAGCTGATCATGTGGTCACGCAGATCAAAATCTGCTCTGCCTCAGTCACTGCTCTGTTTCTTGAGGTATGGAAAACAGCTTAATTTGGAAGGCTTCATATTAACATACACTTCTAATATCTTGATGTAATATAGGTAAGACTCTCATAAATAAAAGACAACATCCTTATGAACACAAGAACATTATAAATTTAATCACTTAACTTCCTTACGACCAAAAAATGTTAAAGCTGAAATTCCTGCCATTTTGAAAAGACATGTCCTCTGTCTTCCCCCATGTGTGTTACATCACTAGAAAGCCCACAATGCACTTTTAAGAGGACATTAGGACTCAAATAAACCACATGCATGGTGTTTGAAATAAAGTCCTCAGTATCATGTCCCCCACAGAGGACAAATATGAATTTCTTGGTCTTAGGAGTATAATACTATACAAAACTGTTTAAATAAATCACAAATGAGCCCCAGATGATTTACTGACCTTGGTAACTGATTTAGCATATTTATACTGTAATTACAATCTAAAAGTAAATTCTAACTAAACACCATGAAAAGTTCAGCTCAACTTCTTTTCTGCACTGTTGAGATAAAAACTTTGCCATGACTTTTACCATCAAAGTTCGGTTCATCTTTTAAAGTGTGAAATACAAAGTCGTGCTTCATGAACTTGGATGCTGTCAGGTGGTGCTTGAAGTTAAATTTCCATTCATTATCCTTTAAGTTTGATTTTAGTTTACATCCTGCATGTACTAAGATAATATCTATGTAATTCCATTACTCTTTACAATGTAATTCCTGCCTGTTAAAGGGATAGTTCACCCACAAATGAAAATTTGTCCCATGTCGATTGAAGTTCAGGTTTAGTTTTTTTAGTCCACAAAACACTGCTGGAGTTTCACAGGAAAACAGCGTTGCAGAATCTCCCAAACAATGGAAGTGAATGGTGACCAGTTTTCAAATGTTACAAAAACAACAGAATAAGAACATAAAATGTCTCCATGCTGCTCATCTGGTGTGATCCAAGTCTTCTAAAGCCCCAACATGCCAAGTTCAATAAAATAATGTTATTTACACCATGTTTTTAGCCTGAATCTTCACTGTAGATCCCATAGCTTGGCTTAGCTTGCGCATGCACACTGTCTGAACTAGGCGCATGTGGTGTGACCGTGTGCAAACAGCATGTCAGGACTTTAGGAGACTTGGATTACACCAGATGAGCAGTTTGGAGGCATTATATGTGTTTTTGTTTTTTACATTTGAAAACTGGTCACCATTCACTTCCATTTTTGGGGAGATTCTGCAACACTGTGTTCTTGTTATACTCCAGCAGTCTTGTGCAAATTAACAAAATAAACTCGAGGGTAGACGATGATTGAATTTTCATTTTTGCTATCCCTTTAAGGGACAAAGTTTTTTCAAGTTCAAGTTTTTTTGAGTGAATAAAAATAGTACACCTATGTAACGGGGCAAAGTTGCAAGGAGGTGGTTGCAGTGAATGGTAAAGGTCATTTTGGTGAAATGTTGATAAAAAAAATCTCATCTCAAGTTAGTGCTGACTTTTATATAGTGCTGTAATCACTACGACTGGATAGTGTATTGCAAGATTGCCTATTTTGGCAAAAAACAAATGAAAGTTGTCAATCTTACTAATGCGTTCATTATCAACAACTTGTGAGGTACATTAATTATCAACATTTCCTCATTAGGTTAATAGAAAAAGTAATTGGGTCGGCAGGACTTTTCCCACAAAATGCATTTGGTGTTTCAAATTACTTGTATACAAGCATCATTTCTAGGAGAGCTCACACATGCAGACAAAAACACAGATTCTGGAATTATTACAGCCACATGAAAAACACTCAGTTTGTTTGCTCATTCCACTCTCATCACACTCAGAATGGGCGAAGCAGCCTGAAGCCTCACCTGTTTGTGATCCTAATAAGGAGATCAGGCGGCCTGACAAAAAGGGCTTTAACTTAATTAATAACATGTCATGGCTTAGCTGGCACACATGTAGTATTAGATGCCCTACGGCTCTCTCGTCAGGTCTAACATGACGGCGCTGGTAGCCCGTGACTTGGCATAAGCAGTATCTAAGGAGGAGTGCATGGGGCCCAGGGGTGCACTTGATTTGGTCATCAACATAATGAGGTAATTTTAAACAGATTGCCGCTGAGACAGATAATAGGCACATCATCAATGTGCCGGCCTGACCTTTACTAACAAAGCATAAAACTGCCGTGCTCCGGCTTGAGGTTCATCTTCTCAGGCCACTATTGCAATAAGCCGTCGTATCAAGTGATGAAGTTTCCAGACAGTTTTTATTTCTTTAATCGCTTTTGTTTTCTCTTTGGAAATTCTGCACATGAGTATGGGTTTATTATTTAATACATCATGTCCAAATAATCCATTATTTTTGTTATTATTTGTGTGGAACCTTGTAATAAATGCAGCTAAAGTGCTGTCTTTGCTCAAAATGTCAACAAAAGTGTACCTCTACAACTAGAATTAAAACTGTTTTGAAACTGTTACCATTCAAGGTAATGACAGGTCTTTTAAAGCGATAATAAGTAACTTCTGCATGAAAACGTCTAAAAACGCTTCATATACAGCAACTTGTATGTTTTGTTGTTCCAAATGTTTCCAAAAATTGTAAAAACTCAAAGAAATCTGTAATTTATTCAAGGTAACAGTGCATTTCCTAAATACAAATACACTCATTAACAAGGCAAAAGGAAGCGCGGGGACTAGGTTAGTGCAGCAAACCTGGAGACAGATCACCCAGTTGGATCAGCCCACAGAAGACAGCCTGGATAAGGGCTAAGCTAACCCGGCTTAGACCTGAGACAGTGAGCTAAATGAGATGCACTGTCGTCAAACCACCTTGATTCTGCATCAGCCCACATCCTCCTCCTCAAACCCCCACAGAACAAATGCAGATGCAGTGATATCTAGCAAGTTTGTCTGTAGATAAAGTTGCTGCAGCTAGTAAGCTAGCAGTAGTTAGCCAGACATGCTAATGTTTGCAGCTTATGTTTGAGCAGATGAAGACAAAGTTTAACCGTCCAGATTCATGAAAAGCCGAGTATTGCTCTTCCCAGATCCTCCTGCACATCTTCAACATGTAGATAAATGGAAAGCTTGCCAGTCGTAGTTACGGTTGCTAAGCTGTGATTGGACGGTTGCTGTTTGGAGGCAGGGCTTAGCAAAGGGTCAGTTATGTATTTCAAAGACAACCAAAACACATGATCTAAATATAAGTAATTTCTCATGTTTTTAAAGTAAAACAAATTGTGTTTAGCTGAGAAACACATAAAATGGTTGAACTTCAACTCCTTCCACTTTACAAGTCACTAAAAAACAACAGAAAACACACAATGTTACATGTAAATGTACACACACATGCACACACACTCACACACACATAAACAGGTGATAATGTTATTATGGGAACAAAGTTGAGGTCGTTTTAAAAACTGAGATCATAAAACTGCAGCAGCGTTGGAGTAGCTACTTGTCAAGGAGGAAAAACAGTCAATGATTTTTATTTCCCAGCTGGTGAAATTAGGAGAGATGATAGTGAACAGAAAACGACGTGTTTTCAGCCTGGATTTGAAACAGTGCTCGCCTCCTGCATACTAGTAAGTGTGATTATAAATTATCTTAAAGGGATTTCGTGCAGCTACTGAGAAAATCATAACAATATGCAGGAAAGGATCAGAATAAATAGTTCTTGTACTTCTTAACTCAAACTCGATTCTAAATATCACGGCTATCCATCTAAAAACATATTTCTGTTTTGTCTGGGGCAAAGTGGAGGACCGACCGACCAAATTAATTTCTCAAGTAAGCCACTTCTTAAAGATTTATTTCATTTTCACGGAGAATCTTTGAATATATGTCTTCATTTTGCCCCATGTTCAATAAGGGGAAAGATCCACCATGCATTGAAACGACAGCACATTAGATGGAGGAACTGGCGGCGTGAGCCTGTTATTTACTTCGTACAAATTGACAACCTCAAATAGCGACTGTGTTCTGACTGATGTTCTCATCTTACCGTGCTGCTCAATGAGAGAGGCACACTCCATCTCTGGTCAGTGAAAAATTGTGGAGTGCTTTTGGGTAGAGTCTCAACAGGGCTTAGACTGATCTGGTGGAGCTGTGGGATTTCAGTTTGAGGTGTGTGTATGTGTGTGTGTGTGTGTGTGTGTGTGTGTGTGTGTGTGATTTGAAGTATTTTTTTTTCCCCTAGTCTTCACTGTGTTTCCTTTGCTGGTGAGAACACGAGGTTTTCACAACTTCTACATCCGTTTTAATGAGAAAAATGTCACCCTGAGACAACACAGTAACATTAACAAACATAATGAATTACTTTTAAATTAATCTGCAGCTGAAAGAGCTCTTTGTGGCCAGTTTGTTTTGTGGTTAAAGGAGAAATCTGTAATTTATTTTCTCTATTTGTTCTGTAATAAATAATAAAATTATCATGATATGTGGAAGGAAACATGAAAATACTTAAAATACTCGCTTCTTAGGCAACAGCAGCTGTGGTGTCCCACTTCTATTCTTTCTATTCAGGGGTGTTTCCAGACGGGGGTGCCTGAGGAGGCAGTGTGCGTTGATAACTTATTGTTAACCTACTTTTGTTTTTCTATAAGGTTATTTTAACCCATGCATCATTTTACAACACAGGGTTGTATAATGAAATGTTAGTTGTAGTTTTCTTTATCCTACTCACAAAACTAAAAACCATACGCATTAAGCTACATACAGCAAATGGGTGAATGAATAATACATCATAAAAACAAAAATATTTTATTCATGGAAGCACAGTTTATTTTTGAGGACTTTAAGAATAAAGTCTGGTTGCTACACATTTGCTCTAACACTGGAAATATGAAGTCCCTATTTATTATTATCTTTTAAATTATCTGTCTTTATCATTTAAATAAACATTTTAAGCACATGAATGTAATAACCTGTAGGATACTTTGATGTCAGTAATTTAATTACATATAAAAACATAAAGTAATACTAATCCAACACATGCACATACTTCATGCTGCCCCTGCATAAGTCACTGCCCCGACTTTTGCCACCTCAGTCAAAAAAGTCTGCACTCAACCCCAGTTTTTGTCAGCCTGTTTCACATTAATTAGAGTTCAAATTAAGGCAAAATGTTTGCAGAGTGAGTGTCTGTGAGTCGTAGGAAATCATCAATTATCTTTTAGACGGCGTAGATGTTTAGAACAGTTAAAGTAAGCAAGATTTTAATTTGTTCCCATGCAGCAGCGTCTCTCCGTCTCCCCTCGCACTGTGCGGGTGACAGCTTTTACTATGATTATGAGAACATGTCCCCACCGACTGTGGCATGAAATATCCATCCTTGTTGTCAATTTATGATGTTGCGATGTCGACTTGCGCTCCTGCGGTGTTCCTGCAGCCTGCCAGAGCTTCTGCAAGTCAAGGAAAGAGGGAGCAGGGGGAACCAACTTGCTTCAAACATTTCAACCTACTCAATATACAGTCCGTGGCTCTAGCTCACTGTCTGGACTCATTTTTGCACAATTGCTACATATTGCTCCTTTAATCTGAGCATTGAGTGACTTTTGAAAAGAACAGTCAGCATTACATCATCTTGCAAAAACAATTTTCAGACACTTAGCATGACAAATACAATAGCCAAAAGAACAAATGTAATAATGCAGCATAATAGTCCACATGCATCACGGGTTGTTATGATGCCTGTTATCAACATCGCAGTCATTAGTCATCATAGACAAATGCTCACTGTTGCTGGCAACAGACATTAGAGAGATGGAGGACAGCAGTGTGTTGAAGAATGTATTATCCATATTCTTCTCCCAACCACATCCGACCGTTTTGTTATCCTTTCTTTGCCTAATTAAACCTTTTTATATGTAAATTCTTAAGAGATGTGAGCGGATGATTTCTATTATGGATTCCTGCGAATGAATATGTTTTGACATGTGTCTTGCATACTAAACCCGAGTGTTTTTAAACATCATATTACCTCTGACATCTAATTACCTGCTGTCTTTCTTAGAGGCAGTGAATTATCTCTTATTTAGTACCAGCTCCATAGACTAAGATGTTTTATGATGTTTTCAAAATAAATGTGTTTCTTAGATTAATGCCCCCCCCCCCCACCTCTCAGTGCTTGTTGACAGTGCGGCTGATAACATCATGAGGGGAAGCACTGCGGATTAAAAATGTCAATTTCAGACGTCACACTTTGCTGTGTGATATACAGCCCGGGGATGGGAATGCACACTGGAATCCGAACAAGGACTCTTCACTTGAATGTTCTGCAGAAAACACCTGCTAGAGCTGCATTCGTGTGTGTATGTGCGCACACACACGGGATGTGGCTGTCTTGACTCCTCATGACATGACTATACGCTCTAATCTCAGTTAGGGTTCACCCGGCATGCTACGTGCTTCAGTCTGACTAATGTTTCTCCGTCCTCTGCCTCCTAAGCCATGCTGGCCTTTGACTTGTTTACACAGATTAAAGATGTGATGTTGAAACATGTGCCGGATCAAACAGCGCCTCTGCCGAGGCGTAACAAATGTCAGCATGATGAAGGTGAGGACTCTAATGCTGTATTATCTCTGCCACATTGTTTAGTGGATACAAAAGGGGAAGCAGGTGTGATGAATGTCCAGTGGAGACAGACACACATTTCTACCTGTCTCCACCTGTGTGTTGGAGGAGGGGGGTTGGGGTTGGGGGAGGCCACAATCTATTTAGCCGGGGGGGTGGGGGGTTGGGTCAGGCAATCCAATCTGAAGATGTTTGCTGGTTGACAGGGTGGAAGCAGTGAATGGACATGGCACAGTTTGGCCCTGGGAGATTTCTGTCTGACACTGGCAGGGAGCACACACAGGAACAGGTCGAGGACAAAATGGGAAGGTCAGCACAGGACAGACAGGTGTCACCCGATGCATCGTGGGTTAACAGCCTCCGAATGATGTTGCCGTCGGCTCAGCCCACGATAGAGACATCTTTGAAACAAGGCTGAATTCCTTTCTCTTCTCAGCACGTCTCTGATGTAACTCGAATTCGATCAGATCCTGTCTTCCTGATTTTTTTCTATTATGTTGATGTACATTTAATCTAAAGGATAATGCTATAAAACAAATCGATAACGGAAGCAATTTAATTTATTTTTTAATTTATATGGTTATCAGGAACTTGAAATCCCTGGTGATATAAATCCCAAGTACTTCAAACTAAACAACAAAATTTGTTTGTCAGCTTTCTAAAATGACCCACAGGAGACAGAAACATCAGCAGAACAACATTCATTTTTAGTTCCTTCCAGGTTCAGTTTAGGTAAAAACAAACAAACAAACCACACAACATGAAGCCTTCTTATTTTAATATTTAGATAATTTCCTCATAATTTAAGTAATTAGGATGTATAACACTTATCACAAATCTTTCTCATTTGATAAATATTGGAAATAAATCTAAGACAAATTGTACGATTTGTCATTTTTTATTGTTAATGTTATTTAGTGCAGGGTGTGTGAACACAGAACAGAAATACAGACAATAAGTGAAACACAGTATGACAATAACAAGGACACAAGGAGATTTATTCACCATCTACAACAAGGTTGTATAAAAAGATCCCCCTTTGATTGGTTTGATCTGATTGGCTGTGATGGTGGTGTCATCTGCAAACTTCACAACTAGACATTACCCAACAAAACCCAGAAATAAATACAACAAACAGTGACAATTAACAAGACATAAAACACAATACCACCCTCGCTAGGCAACAGATGGTGAAACACCTACTGCAGTGTCACCACGACTAAATGTAACCATGCCAACATTAAGATCTTTGTCCTGAGCTGAAACAAGATTTCTAACTGAAGCAGTTGTTGATCACTTGTTGGCTGTAGTGGTCGGTGAAGAGGAGTGAGAAGTCAGCTGTCAATGATCGTATAAAACTGAGCCGTCAGAAAATCAAATTACTGCCTCACGGTTGTTTGTCTCCACCAACCAGTCAAGTTACAGTTTGCGTCCATGTCTGTCCAGACTCATATGTGGTATGCAGTGAACATTTTGAAGGAATTTAATGTAAAACTTATCACTGTATTGGCCTGTGACTGAATTTAATAAGAGGTATTAACTGATTTTTTTTATAAAATGGAAGTTTTCACCCCACAGGTGTGACTCCAGTGAATAATTTCCAGAGAGAAACATGCCGTCCTCACTTCCAGACTGTTTTTAACAGAGGACTGATAGAGAGCTGAACATCATGATGTCACAGTGAAGTTGACCTTTGACATTTTGGATGTAAAATATCATCACCTCGTCATTCTATCCTGTCAGATATTTGTGTGAAATTTTGTCATAATTAGTGCATAAATCTAGACTTGTCAGGTCACTGCGATCTTGACCTTTGACCACCAAACTCTAATCAGTTAATCTTCCAAGTCCAAGTGATCAGTACTTTGAAGAAATTCCCTCAAGGCTTTCTTGAGATATCGTGTTCACAAGAATGGGATGACCTGAAATCATAACGCCTGCAGCCATTAAAACATGAAGGCATGTGAGATTTTTTCATGACTTCTGAATCACAGAGATCCTTAGAGATCCTAGGCTGATTGGTCCGTTAGAGTTTGAGATTAGCTTGAAAAAAGCAAATAAGCAAAAAAAAAAAGTTAAACTTTGAACAAGTGTTGCCCAACACCTTAATCATAGTTTATTTTCCAAAACCACAGTCTGTCCTTCACTTTAAATAGACAGACATTATAGAAAGAGCAAGTTTTTTCTTTACGTTTTCACAGATTTTTGCAGAATCATTCAGTATCAACATTCTTGTCTGGTGATTGATCTGATGTTTTTGCGTTAGTGTCTCACGACTTCCACCTTAGCTCCCAGGATCATACTTCAAATGGCAGCTGGATGTCTGGTTAACACAGCTCGTATCAGCTTTTTGAGCAAATGACAAATGCTGTCATTTTTCTTGTGAGGACAGTCTCATAAAAACACGAATTTCCATCAGTCAAATAATAAATGATAAATTCCATCGCTATCAGTACACGGCTTACGTTTTACTTAAAAAAAGAAAAAAGAAAAAAGTCATCCATCATAAAGGCTGTGTGAGTCAACAGTCAATCAACAACAGTTAAATTACTTTTCAGACTCAGACAATGGATCAAATAGTTTTATCAACAGCGAATGTGGGTGAAACTCCCTTTTTCTATTAGAAAAAATACCACTATGAAAAAAGATCATCAGATCATGTTGGTGTCAGATTTCTGAGAGAAAAACAGGCTCCGGTTTAAACATGTAAAATAATTAGAATATAGCGCACTGACCTTTTCTCTGACCCTTTTTCAAAGGCTCCTCTGCTGACAGGCTCTAATTAACATTAGCCTCCAGCAGCTGACTGGTGTCTTCTGGGAGGCAGAGAACAATCCTGGCCAGGCTGTAGTCCTGTAAAACACAGCAAAAGGCCATCAGTTCATCTGTTCGCCCCCCCCTACTCGTCTCCCACTCCCATCCGCTCCGCTCACCACCCACCTCCTTCTTGTCTTTCAGTCCAGTGGAAAAAAAAAAAAAAAAAACAGCTGGAAAGATGCTCGTGGATGCTGCCATTAGAGATGTTTTTACATTCGATCCTTTCATTCTGTGGTCACATGTCATGCAGGGCTGACTGACAGCGTGTAGCCAGCACTTAACGACACGGAGGAAGCGGGTAACTTCAGACAGGATTAGATGAAATGAACAACATTGCTTTTACAGACTGACAAGTCATGGCAGTAACACTGTAAGGCTGGTGCCCACTTACATGATTGTTCTTCAGGAATTAGTTGTTCAGACCATGAATATCATGTCAAATGTTAGCCGTTGAGACCATGTTAGCACCTGTTGTTTTCCATGCCAACCTACACACCTGCAGCAACCTTGAAGCATTGTGGGCTGCTGCATATCACCGTGTCAGGATACAACCCTTTTCCCAGCAGAGTTCAGAGGCAATTTTATCACATTTATTCCACAGGTTTGTTAATTCTGTATATTTGAAGGGACAGTTCACCACAACATCAAAAATACATATTTTTCCCCTGGCCTCTACTATTTATCCATCTAGATTTTTTTGACGTGAGTTGCAGAGTTTTGGAGATTTTAGCCGTAGAGATGTCTGCCTCTCTCCAGTATAATGGGACTAAATGGCACTCAGCTTGTTGTGCTCAAGGCAACAAAAAAATACAGTTGGAAAATTCAAAACCAGTGCCTCTTTCCAAAAATCCTGACCTGCTTACTCTAGATAATCCACAGACCTTGTTGTGAGCAGTTTCATGTAGGAGTTATTCTCTTTCTACTAGAAAGAAAGTAGTTCCAGTAGATTTCACTGCAGAGAAAAAGTAGTTCCTATGTGAAACTTTGTTCACAACATAGTCTGTGGATTTTTTTGTGCTTTGAGCTTCATAAGCTGAGTGTTGTTGGGTCCCGATATACTGGAGAGAAAATCTCCAAAACTCTGCAGGTCGCACCAAAGAAATCTAGATGAATAAGCAGCACTACAGGCCAGGGAAGAAATATGTACTTTTGATTTTGGTGTGAACCGTCCCTTTAAAAAGGCGCTATCAGTTTTACAAATGAAATTCAGTTTACGCATCACAATGAGCACAACTCAGTCGTGAAAAAGTTTTAGGGCTGGATTATACAAGAACAGAAGTGGTTAGACCAAACACATTGGAAATCAAAAGTGTTTACACGTGATCTGAATGTGCACAGTGGAGGGCAGGATAAAATGCTGGCCATCATAGTAAAATGCTGGTTGTCACAGAGAAGTGACGGCCCGCTATATGGGCATAACGGCACACATTTTCAGACAATCTGTCTTGGAAAGAGCTGCGGTTTTGGGTGAGTAGGCGAGAACATGTTAAGTCTATTATGCAGAAGATCACTATGTGATTGGTTCTGCCCATGGTAGATTTGTATTTCTGTTTCTTGTGACAATCGCAGGATATTTAAGAATGAAGGAAAAGAGAAAGAAATCATGATTTGGTTTAAAACAACCTGGTTTCACACAGGAAGTGAATCCTGACCTCCTGTGTGAAAGTCCTGTCTTTAACCCGTCCATCCACCATTATACTAATTGCGAAATGAGAAACAGAGCAATACGCAGGTGCCAGCTGTGCACCAAAGAAAAGCTCTGTTCTTTGCATGTTCTCAGTACGGTGTTTTCTGTAACAGACATACCTCCCTGGAAGACGGTCACAGCTTTGCACTCAGTGTGTCACACAAAAAGTGACACAAACAGAAACACAAATAGAAAGACACTATTGTGTTGATTTCGATCATTTGTTTTTAATGCTCCAACTTAAAAGAAGAGGTTTACTAAATAGCTGAATTATCCCTTTAACAACTTCTTTATTTTCTTGTATGGTGTGTCTAGTGTGTAGATATGAAATAAAGCATGGACACCACATGTCAGCACGGTTGTGCTACGGTTCTGATCCATCCTTCACACGGCTCCATGCGTCACCTGCAGCATTTCAGAAGTGTTTTGCTCACCTGAAAATGCTGACTTGTTCAGATTTTGTTGATTTGTTCCTCTTTCCTTGGTTGTTGTGCTTTTACCATGGATGAGAAGGTTACAGAGTTAAAATGTTTCTTTTTTTTTAGCACAAGTCTGCACAGTCTTTTACTTTGAAAATTGACAGGATTCCATGTAATTTGTCTGTGTTTGACTTCCTGCCCGCTCGATCTGCTTGACATAGCATCCATCAAAAATAGTTTTCGTCGAGGTGCTGCTGGTGTAATCACAAGCATTGTGCAGAACGGTGCTCCAGCAGACGTGGCGCAGCTGTAACGTGATGCAGTCGTGCCTGGTGGAATCAAGGCGTGAGGCCCTGCTCCTGCTCAAACAGCCAGATATTATGTAAAACTACAATGTTTCTTCTAACTTTGTGAATTTTGTGATGTGGACATCAATGAATGTGTACCAGTTCTTTTTTTTTTCCCCCCTCTAAAGTGTGCCGTCCTTGATCTGAGAAGCCCCTGATTCAGCTGCTTATTTCTGGAAAATGTGGTGGTTCAGGTCCTGATATCACAGGTGACATGACCAGGTGTCTCAGTGATGTTACGGAGCTGAATTTACTCAGGCTTCTTTTAACCCTTACACAGATTGTAGTATCAATATCGATGGAGTGACTTAATATTTGTCTGGCTGTGAGGCCACCGGCTGAGCGGATCGTTTCGCCTTAAAAACATATTCCCTCTGATCTGTCACGCCAAAATGATTTTCTGACATTTTTATTTTTTAATGGTAAGCGAGGATAATCTCTGCAAAAAAAAAATAAACCTGGAGTGAGCCCTCTAATCTATGATCGGTTCAGATTTTTCGGTCAAGGTCAGAACAACTCAAAGCGTGCAGCACAGTGTCCCTTCACCCTCCAAGATAAATTCAGGTGGTGTGAGAGCACCTCGTGAAAACCATCCCCGACATCTTTTACCTGCGGTTTGTGTAGCGTTGACAAGTACTCCCAACTTGCCTGCTACTTTTTCCCTGAAAAAAAAAAAAAAAAAAAAATCAATCAGTTGCATCAGGGAGGCTCATTTTCATCATCACCTCATTGACTTTCTCCCTGGCTAAATTTTCTTTACAACGACCCAGTGGTACAGCTTGAGAGGCAGGGAGATCATAGCACGTCTTAATGAGCCCGTGTGTGCACGCACTTCTTCTTCCTTCAGCCTTGTTGTCTGACATTTAGCCTAGCGAAGGCGCTCGCATGTTGCTGACAAAAGCATTCCCGCTAATGCTCTTGCTAGGCGAGGCTAGCTGAGGCACGTGCAGCTCTGTGCTTGATCTTTGCAGCTCAGTGGCAGGAGGTCAGAAGAACAAACACAGAAGAACACAGAATGGCCCTGCTGGGATTCTGTGGTGATGCAGCAATTTTATGAATGACTTTAATGGTCGTGCTCGTGGCACGATGGCTAAAGCTGCAAAAAGAGTCTTTGTATTCAATGTATATGACAGAGTGTTACTTTCATTTGCATTAGTGAGGGTGTGTGTTGTTATAAGGGTCTTGTGGTCCAGATCTCTCACACCTTGTTAGAGCCTTAGGGATTGGTTTGCTTCGTTATGGATTCCTCTGCATCATCATCACCAGATCGGCTCCAATCAGGTCGCATCCTCCTTCTCTCATCCGGCAGCATCACCAGCTGAGTCCAGCACTCCTGTGGCTGATTGCTCCAAACACGGAAGTGCTTGAAAGAGCATCTGGGCAGCTGTGATTTTGATCTGAGCAGTTCTTGATGTTGGATGAGTTTGTGAATTTATGGCACTGGCTTAACAGTTTGGGAAGTGGGCAGGGATTCGTTTAATTTGTTTGTATACACATTCCTTTGTGAAGCCACACGTCTTCAGTCTTGATGTTTAACACGACGTAAGGGGCGGTTGCAAGTGTTTGATTCCAGTTTTTACTGGTAAGGTTAGACTACATAGACATGACATACTTTCACATTGATTTTCTTACAATTTTCTTACAATATAGCGGTGGATTTAAGTAAAAACTAGAGTTCATTGATTTGTCATCATCTACAGCCCTTTTCCTTTATTCACTCACCTCAGTTCTAATATTAATTAATATTTTACATCCATTTTCAAGCTTGTATTCACTGTTTATCTGACCGCTGACAGTCAATGGTAAACAAAGCCTGAGTCTGTCCTTCTGTCTTCTTAGACCTCTGTGGGATGTAACACAGAGCTATAGTACATTTTTTTTAATACATTTACATTGAACTTGAACAGGTTTGTTTATATACTAAATTGATGGATTGATTTAGCATTTAAAGGCCAAAGGTATCTGAAGATTTCCCTACAGTTCATAGTGAATAAAAATTGCCATTTTGATTAATATCACATTCTAACGTTCAGGTATTATTTGATAATGTCAGTATAAACCAAGAATCCAATAACTGAGCAAATGAAAAGTGTTTCTACATTATTGCCCATCATCAATTACAATGCAGTCTGTCACTGTCACTCTGAGGCAGTAAATATTAATTCATGCTGGTAGCAGCCCTCAATTTAGGAGATTTTTGCCTTTAATTTATAGTTCATTTTGATTATTTACTTCATCCAGCGCTGTTATTATTCACTAAAAATCTGCAGCACTTTATCTTTGCTCCTGAAGTTAAAGTTGAAGATTAAAATTTTCAGTTGGAGACTGAGATTTGAAGGTTGAAGGTTCGCTACAGTGAGACCTTTTTTTTTAAAAGAATAAAATACATTTTGTATAACCAGAAACAGCTCTTTTATTGCTCTCGCCAAACTAAAGGCTCAACTTAAAAAATTGTAATCGTAACATCTTCATTCACATAAACAAAATAAAAGTCTGACACACTGCAGGGATCGAAAGCGCTGCAGCAGCCCGGCCTGAGAGGGATTTTACACCTGAACGACAGGAGGACGCACATTTTTACTTTCTCTGATCTGATGTTTTTCACATCACACATGACAAACAAAGGCATTAAAATGTGAGGCTTACTGTTAAAACAAACACATACTAAACTGGTACTAAACTTAAGTGAAAAAAAAAGAAAAAGATCAAATTGTTGACTACTTCTACTGAACGACTGAAAAAATTCCATGCAGCCCTAGATTACATTGATCCAATTTTAAAGCCGGTGCACAAGTGATAGCACTGTCCTGTTTGGCTGTTGCCATGGAGATTATTTGTAGGCAAACCGTTTTCCATTATCTGCAATAGATGGGGCATTTGACTAGGTCTGGTCACTTACGGCTAATTAAAACATATCCTTGGACTTTTTGTTGCTGTGACTCCATTCACCAGCGAAACAGAGACATCTATCCTTCCTTGAAAGGCAGCCGTGGTTGTCTAATAATCCTCCCACCGTGACTCAGCTCCGTCCTTGTAGCCACCGAGGTCTTCCACGCTTTTCGACGCTGACCTTATTCCCAGTATGTGTGATGTGATCCAACATGACATTCAAGTATCTCCCCTGGACCACCGAATGGCTCTTAGTGCTGTGTGCCATCAGAAGAGGCCCAGCTCTCCGGTTCCCTCCACTATCCTACAGGGAATGAACCGATCATCTCTTATTTTCCAAATGGACCTTAGGTTCTGCTCTGAGGCAGCGAGAGCACCACTATAGAGCCGCTCCTCAGGTAGTCCGGCAGGTGGAAAAGCGTGAGTGAATGTCACTGAGGGGAAGAAATACATGTCATGGGTTGTTGCATCTTCTTTTTTCTTTTTTTTTAATCAGAGCAGACATACAGTATGCTGAAAAAGAAAAACTCAAGTGCGCTGTAAGACCACAGTGGTCAGAGTGATCTCTGAAGGCACTGAAGTGTGTTAAACAATTTGAATGTTCAAATATCCTGACCAACGTGGCTGCAGTCTCGCCCGAGGGATGTGAACTGCGCTAATGGAAATCAATGAAACCACTGGCATTTCAAATGTGGCTTGATGAGATGTGTGAAGTTACCAAGAGAAAAGAGATAAATTGATCCAAAGAGTAAATTGATGCAGGCCGAACTGATCGCTGGCTGGGTCTGGAGGGTTGCTTTCAAAATGTTTCCTGAAACAATTATTACAATTATTAATTTAATTTATAGTAATTAATCCAAATATCACAGTAATCACTTTCTGCTACTTTTTGAATTACCTTAATATAAAATATATTGAAATTGTTTAGCCTGATATAGTGTGTTTAAGGCTGTTTTCATCATTGATTAACCGATTGAGTATTTTCTTAATTAATTGATTAGTCATTTGGTCCATGAAATGTCAGAAAATTAAGAAAAACGTTGATAAAGGTTAAAGATGATGTCCTCAAATGTCTTGTTTTGACCGCAACCCAAAAATATTCAGTTTACTGTCAGAGAGGAGGAGAGAAACCACAAAATATTTACATTTTAAGAAGCTGAAATCAGAGAATTTGCAATTAATTGTAATTCAAAAATGGCTCAAAACAATTAAACGAATATCAAAATAGGTCCAGATTAATTTAATAGTTTATTAATTGTTGGGTTTGTTGTTAAGTGTCCAGCCTTCCCCTCCTTTGTTGTGTGCAATTTACTGATTAACTGATTGATTTATAGACAAAAAATGGCGGATTTTCCACCCAGTGCCACATTTTTTCACTTGATAATGAACTGGCAGCTGTGTGTGCACTGTCATGGTAGTATATCATTCTTTATTTTATAATTAGAATCATACTAATAATCCTCATTTTTACTAAATGCATCTGTAATCTGATTATATCTATTTTATCCGTAAGTGTAATGGAGAGCTGTTACCTTTTTTGTATTATTATTATTTAATTCCATTACATGTAATACCTTAACTTCCCAAGCCTGATCGCTGATATTGTATAATGTTTCTTAGAGGGAGCGGATGTGAGCCAAACACAGGCTGCGTGACCTGTAGCTTCCCGTCGTCCAACCACCATTATGTCAAAAAGGCCTGATGCTAAATATTGCTGCAGGGGATTCAAGCCGAGTACCGCCACCTCAGGGGTAATCACTGGTACCCAGCACCGCCGGGAACAAAAGACAAAGCATCAGGGCAGGATACTGTGAAATGTTAGTCTGTGATATTACTAGCTGAGGTGCAGATCTTAAATCGAAGTTATGTGGGTGTTGGATGTGTTTTAGAAGGTTCCCCATGAGAATCGCGGTGAGAAATGTTCTTTGCCGAAGGAAAAGGAGAGAGAAAACGCAGCCCTGCGTCTTTTCTCTAAGATACGTGGTTCAAAGGTGAGCCGCCAGCCTCCTCATCTCACCTTCTCATTATTTTAGAACAAATAGCATTCCTGCCATGTCAAAACACAAAATAAAACATTTTATTACTTGCTCCTCTTCTGCATACCCTATGTAAAACCAATTATCTGCATACACTGCAAAGATTTGTTCTGCAGATGCATGACACTGAACCAAATGAGGGTGCAGGATCTGTTGCAAGGAAGATGGCTACCCATTAATTTTTCACATATTTATTTGCAAAAGGCATGATTGAATATCAATTGTAAATATTCTGAATGACAGTGAGGAGGACTAATAGATTAAACTGCAGTGCTTCGCTTTGCTCTGATAGACCTTTCCTTATTGAAATGTAAATATGCTGATGGCTGATTATATTAGCAGTCACTCTTAATTATTAAGAACTGCTGTTATCAGCAGGTTGCTGGGTCTGAATC
Organism: Lutjanus erythropterus; assembly: GCF_056507025.1. Taxonomy (NCBI): domain Eukaryota; kingdom Metazoa; phylum Chordata; class Actinopteri; order Lutjaniformes; family Lutjanidae; genus Lutjanus; species Lutjanus erythropterus. The sequence goes on from NC_139324.1 coordinate 36,936,718, forward strand.
AGATAAGTCTTGATAAGAGCAAAAAGAGCGATTGATGGATTTTATTAGCTTAATGATTAACTAATAGGCATTGTGCCTCACATCCATTTCTTTGAGGAAAAAAAGGACTGACAGGTTTGTTGCTTTGCTGCTTTGATGAAAAAAAGGGCCCTCATGAGCAATGACACAGATGTTCTGTCGAGTTAAATGAGTATGTTGTTCAATTGGACAAAAAGAACAAAGTCAAAAAGAAACTTGGGAGAAACTGAGAGGCTGTGAGCAGAGAGCTGGCAGGCCGACAGCAGCTGCAGCAGCTCCCAGCAGCCTTCTGTAGACTTTGACAGCCAGGGATAAGTGGCCATTAAAATCCCATGATCACTTAATACACCTGTCATTAGCCATCAACTGTGCATTAACACTGCTAGCTGGGGCTTACCACAAAAGAAGAAGCGCAGTATTGCCTCAATTAAAAAACTCAAAAAACGTACCACATTTTGCCAATTTGTCTGGTGATTATTGTGTTCTGCTAAGTGCTCCCAGTAACGTAAAAAAAAAAAAAAAGCCGAACATGTAATGTTTGACCATCGCCAGCTGCAAACATAAATCTTTAAGCTTGAAAAAGAATAGCAGTCTGAGACGACTCAACAACAGGGAAGTGAAGCCGTTATGTCGCTCCAGACTTCTTCGACTTCTTTTGTCTTGTCGAACACAGGAGGCGCTGGTCTGCAGCTGCCTGCAGTAAATTTGTTCGGATCCACATTAACGTGCCGAAATACTTCAAAGCTGAACAACAGATTTTTATTGTTGCTTAATGAGACACTCAACTTTGAAATCTTGCATGCATTTTCAGCATTTCCAACCAAGTTTCCAGAGGCTTTATTATTTAAATGACAGTTATTTTCATAATTTTTTTTATGGCTGTCGACATAAATTACTCATACAAGCATTTTGTTATCTGTTAGAGGTTTGGTTTGGCGAAATTTAAGCAACTAAAACTGCAAAGTAAATATTGTTAAGACACTGTAGTGATTGTGAAGGTTAGGGGAAGGTTATGTTTGTGGCTAAAAGAAACAAATTAGGAGCAGATCAGAGACTCTGATCTCTGATGACACTCTTTGAACGCCCAACCATCCAGACTGACCTCCTTCCTAAGATGTTTTGTGGCTGTATCGATACATCACACATATGTCTGCTTGTGCTGCTTTAAAGCGGATCGTGGTGGTAATTTTTCTGATAAGGACAGTCCCCTTTGGAGACAGCTGTCTTGTCTCTCTGGCGTCTTTAATCTCCCTTTGCAGACATTCTGTCCAGAGACTATCGTGATGACTCTGTGTTATTGTCTCACCATGTGCTAAAGTGACATTTAAAAACATCCGATAAAGAAACACTTGGTCCTCAAATTTGTTTCTGGTGCTGATATTTGTATGAGTCTTTTCATAAAAATGAGATTTGCAGTTGTGAAATTATGTCCTCAGTCCTCAATTGTCCACAGTCTTACCTAACCAACATTGTTAGTGAGTCACCTTAAAAAACTGCAGCTAGATAAAAGCAAAAGTTCTCCTGATTCTGACATTGAAATGAAGTTATTTGTGAAAAAAAAGGTTTAGTACTGACTGGCCTGTCCAAAATCTCAGACATTCTGATGCATAACTGCTGCTTTTATTGCAGATGTTCTCTGTAAAAGACAACAGGCAGTTTCTGTCAAAACAACATTTTCTCTCATTTTGCCCTAAAAAAACAAAACAAAAAAACAACTAAATAAAATGGACTGTAGACTTGGGACCTTGGCCAGTCAATGGAATGTTATCATTAATAGAGTCATTAAAAGAATAGGAAGCTGTATATGTATAAATGGATTTTCTGGTAATTGTTTTTGTAGCCTGAGGCTTGGGATGCGGATTTGTTTTGTTGGTCTGTTTATTTCTTCAGTATCATAGCTAAGGGTTGCTCATTTTCTGCATGAATATACTGTTTGAACTAGCGTGGATGCCAGGTCATTTTAATTAGGTCCAAAAGTCCAAAACAGGGCATTTCTCCTGCCAACGCGTGTAACTCCTCTTGCTGTTTTGTCAGAAATTAATAAATCGGATTGTGTTAGAAAATGCCCATCTAATCTCTACCAAGTACGCTCACATTTAGCAGTGGTGCAGTTGTTATAAATACAGTGTACTTCAGTGGTGTCTGGTAGTGTTATTATTAACGGTTTGTGAAGTACCCTGGGTAGCTAGATTTGGTACATAAGAAATCCAAAAGCCATCAAACCTCCAGCGCAGATAGCAAGAGTTAGCATCAGCTAACAAACAACATAAAGAAATACACAGTTTGATTCCACTGGGCACGGCTACCAGAGCTCATCACCAATCATTCTCCAATCCACTGGACGTCCCAGAAGCGGCTCTCCGCTCTACTCCTCAGAGAAAACGTGCAGGAAGTCAGACAAGGAATCAGCACAGATAATCAAGTTAAATTTTAAAATGAAACACCATGTGCAGACTCATGATCACCTAAACCAGCTGTCCCCAACTTTTTTTCCTGGGAGCCCCCCCATATGTGTCCAATGACAGTTAAGCACACACAGGGACATAAACCGAAAGAAAAAGAAAAATTAATTCCAAAGCTTCACTGTCCCAAATAAACATCAATTAAATTGTTTCCATTCTCAGATATGTTACATTTGGTAAAAGTCTCTTTTCTATTATAAGCCAAACAAAGTTGGCGTATGCTCTCTAATCCTTACCAGAAGAACAATAATGATTCATTATCAGAGTTTGAGATGGTCACAGGGTTGTGGTCTACGAAGTAGCCTTCTGTTTTTAATTAAACACAAAGAAATGTATCTTTTTAAATAGTTTAAATAGTTAGGACCCCAGGTTGGGAGCCAATGATCTAAACTGCTAAAGAGAAATTATTTAACTAGAACGCCTACTTATCCATGGTATAAACTCAAAAAGCGATCAATCAATCAAAAAAAATTACCAAATCAAGCCAGCAAGTCAACGTAATCAGGTGGGCAAAAGCTCTGCTTCTGAAATGCTGGTGTTGGTGCATGAAGCCGTGTGGAGGACAGATAGAAACATACATGATTCATTAACGTTAAGTCAATAGACAACAAAAATACACTTATTAACGTTGGAGTAGGAAGATCAGGGATTAGATTAGATTAGATTAGATTAGATTAGATTAGATTAGATTAGATTAGAAGTGTAGTGGACCTTGAGATGGTCGGACAAGCCGGACCGAGATCGCCTCAGGAAGAGAGCTGGGATAAGAGCTAAGCTAACCCCACTTTGACCTTAGAGAGCGATCCAGAGAGAAATGCAGCGGCGGCCCGCTTTGATTCTGCACCAGCCCACATCCTCCTCCTCAAACCCCTGAGAGATCAAATCTCAATTTAACCCCCGGTGCGAATAAGGCACGAGTTTGGCAAACGCAGTCGTATCAAACACAAGTTTGGCTGGAGGCAACGTGACAGCAGCTAGCATCTAATTAGCCAGGCATGCTAACATTTGCAGTGTACATTAGAGCAGATAAAGACGAAGTTTACTCCATTCCCCACACATCCCGCTTCAACATGTAGAGAAATACAAAGTTTGACAGGCCTGTGGCGCCCTAGTTATGGTTGCTAATCTATGATTGGACAATTGCTGTTCACAGGAAGGGCTTAGGAAAGGGTCAATTGCCCATAGGTGTGAATATGAGCGTGAATGGTTGATGGTCTCTATATGTCAGCACTGTGATGAACCAGTGACCTGTCCAGGCTGCGCCCCGCCTCTCGCCCAATGTCAGCTGTGATAAGATCCAGCTACCCACGACCCTGCAAAGGATCAGCAGATATAGATAATGGATGGGTGGAACCTCCATCACAAATTAAAATAAATCCTTTCAGATATGGCCTTACATTAGTCTTGCAGTCAGGGAAGATGACTGACTGAGTAATGGGGATTTGAGAGATGACTTAAGTGAAAAATAATGGAGTCATAAATGCACAGAAGTAAATAGAGGAGTAGAAATAATTGATGAATGTGAAATTGTCTGTAGAAATAACAAAGAACATACTAAGGAACAAGAAATGAGTGCATGCTTTTTATTATTTTAAGAGGATGGATATACAGGAGCAGCCAGTGAGAGGGAAATCAAAAGAGTGGGGAAGTTGGTCACTCTTCATGCTGATTTGTATAATTACTGCTGCTCTGAATTGGTGAATACTGTAACGCCGCTCTGCATTTGCAGTTGTCAGGGCTCCTGTTGTTGCATGAAGCCCTCCAGAAAAGCTCGTTGGATCCTAGGCTGAAACCTAAATGGTGGTTGCGAGGTCAAGTGGAAGTCATCATCAAAAAGATTTCGAGATCTGTGTTCTTTTCACTCTACCTGGAGGCGGGTCGGTTGTTTTTGTGCTCCTTACAGTCGAGCTGAGCCTGCTGCAGGCCTACAGTACGAGCTGCCCTTGTGTGTATTACACTGTCATCTGCTAATCAGAGCCATGAGCTAAGTTGCAGTGAGATGTGGCTTCCTGGCGAATATGAATATCCATATTTCAGTTTTTCCAAATAGGCGCGCTCGCTAAAATTTATGCCCAAGTGGGATTTTTTTTCTTTGCTGCCTGAGGGTAGATGACAGCTGTTCGGTTTGCCAACAGTCTCGTCTGATAGCAGGCCAATGAGTTCCAGCATTTCTGCACTGGGTTCCTCCCTCATCGCCGTTTCACCAAAACAAATATGGAAATGGAGGTTGTCAGTGTTCGGTCCCGCAGGACGCCGAACAGAATCAGCGGCATCTGACACTCCGCGGTGGTCACAAAGCCGCACGACAGGGTGTGTGTACTGTATGAGCCTGGGGTAGCATTGGCACTTAATGCAGCTGCAGCTAGCTTGTCTTCCTGCCCCCCCCCCCCTTCCCTTCACCCCCGGCCAACCCTCCCACCCTCACCCCCTCCGCCACCGCCATCACCCAGCGCTGAGTGATGTCAGACGGCCGCGGATGCTGGATGCTGAAGGAGAGCGCAACGGCAGCAGGCGGCAGAGATAAGGCCCCCCCATACCTCCACAGATTAAACAGCAGGATTAACCTCTCTCCTCCACCACTGCCACCATGGTGTCTTTCACCCCCTTATCTACCCCCACCTTCCCCTTTTCTCCTCCAACATTTGCCACCATACATTTGTACAGTTGTCATGATGTGGGAAATTGCTTTTTAACCCTATGAGGCTTAGCTCTGTCCTTGGCAATTGAAACATAAGAAAATGGAACAGGGCCTGCCAGGGAAAAAAAAAACAGAACTGTTTTCCCCAAAATGCTTTCTGGTCTCGTCCCAAGCCAGACTTTACTTGAAATAGCACGTCTGCAGAAATAAGGAGAAAAGGAAACTCTGCTGAATATGTCACTGATTACAGCTATTTTGGTCATTTTGTCAGTTTTTTCTACTTCTTTTCTTTGTGCCTGCCAGATTTGATAACTTGAAGAATTAGTTGCAACATTCGAGTTATTCATGTTCAAAGGAATAAGGGGAGCCACCGGCACCAATAAATAGTCCAACAGATAATGTCCTCAGCTGTGCCACCCCGAAGCCACACAACGGAAATGATTCGGAGATATTTATTTATTTATTGCTCCAGTGTGCAGGGGTACAACCACACTTATAACAATGCATGTCCAGTTCTCCTGTTTCATGGTTATTTGATAGCAATCAAAAAATATATACATTAAACGATTCTGCGTGAATGCATGTGCAACGCAAATGACGTATATTTACATAAACTGTATGGCACAGCGTTGCCTCAGTCAGTCTCCATTCAGAAGTCAATGTTTTTTAACCATCTTTGCCCAAGGCTTACTGGATGTTGCAATTATATAAAACGTACATTAAAAATGCCACAGTTTTGTTGTTTTCACTCGATATATTTTTATACTTACACACATTTTCTAATCCAAAGGTTTCCATTTTTTTCTCAGACTGAGACCCCTGAAGTCAAGTCAAGTCACAGTTTATTAGCCTGATATTACAAAGCATGTCTCGAAGGGCAGTACATAAGATAAAACAATAATGGATAATATTAGAAAAATATATAAAGATACAACTACAAAAAAATAATATGAATATTTAAAAGTTAAGGTAAAAGACAGCAAACCACAAAATTACATCAAATTGCACATTTATACCTGGATGCAGATCAAAAGACACACATATATAAAAATGTGTTATGGTGCATATATGTAACTGTGCGCACATAAAACTGTAGTTAAGCTGGATGACTGCAGTTTAATACACAGGGCAACTAGCTGAGGTTGAAGGCTGATGCGAACAGTTATGTCTTGAGGTTATTTTTGAATGAGACAAGAATAAATATTCCGGAAAACCCTTCATCTCTGTCCCTTGAAATAATTTGACATCTAGTCTATGTTTGCACACTCGTACGTAGTTATGTGAAAGAACAACACAAGATAAATGTATTGGAAAGATATTAGACATGTACTAAAAATGTTTGCACCATATTAAGCCCAAATACCCATAAAATACAAATCATCATCATGTACATCAAAGTACAGTTTGCATTATTTTAATGCAATATAATATACAGTGAAGAGAATATAAATGATAGAAAATATAAAATATGCCTAATAAAAACATAAAAAGAATAATAATAGTAGTTGAATATGAGAGGCCTGTACATTCTTTATCAAAAGGAAAAGTTTGTGTAAATAAGTGCAAGCTATTATGAAGCCTTTTGTGTAATATATATATGTATATATATATATATTTATCACACCTTTCATACAAAACATGCTCAAAGTGATTTACATTACATGACAATACAATTTACAAAATCAGGCAAATAAATTAAGATTAGGCAATTTGATGGACCGGCTAAAAAACAAACATCTGAGGCATTAAAGGTCATTTAAGGCATAAAATATCATTTGAAGAACAGTATACAAGGTCGATTAGGAGGCATCAACTGCCTATTAAAAACAGCACAAAAACAGGCATTTAAAAACAGCCTGTGGAACAAGAAGATGTGTTTTTAAGTGCAGTTTAAAAATCTTAACAGAGCCTCTCTGATGTTTGCTCCATAATTTCAAGTCAAGTCAAATCAAAACGTTTACTGTCATATGCACAGTTAAAACAAGTTTCCCTCTACAGTGAAATTCCTCCTGTGCCTTCCACTCTGAATGCTGTTTAAAAGATAAAAACACATAATAAGTGAAGAAAACATAACATATAAAAATACAAAATAAGAATATAAAAATACAAGAGACAAACAGAGATATTTGTGAGCAGTTTGGAGTTTTGGGTATCTAGGAAGCTGGCTGAAAAGAATCAAAAAAACTGTACATAGGCCCTTGGCAGAATGCCACAGACCCTTAAGCGTCCTCTGACCAATATTTGAGACCCACTGTAACTTACTTCGGTTTATATTTATATATTTTCATTTTTTTTCCAAATCTGAATTTCCTGCAGCATTTAATTATAGCACCAGGCTACAATTCAGTTTAAACAACACATCATGTCATGTTGACATTTTGTCTTTGCATGCATGTACAGGCTTTTGTTTGGCAGGTAAGAGCTGTAATCAGTCACCTCAAATGTTTGGTTCTGGCCATCAGACGTCAGGCTAAGATGCAAGAAATGAAGATCCCCAGCTTTCCAAACCAAGCAATTAGCATAGCATCCCCCTGTGTTAGGTACTTGTGATAAGAGGGCTAGTGACCAAGTGAGCTATGACATTCCATTGATCCAGAAAATTGCTGCAGAGCCAGCCTTGAAATTAGTTTAAATTGCTGAATCAAAAAATGTTATCCTGGATTCTGGCAAGGCCAGCGTAAACCTTATGCCTCTAATCCCCAGACTGATGTGAAAAGTTGTCAGGGATCGTGTCGCCCACCGCCACGATTGATGGGGGAGTTTGGATTCCGTGTGACAGAGGGAGAGAGACACAAGCAAGCAACTGGGATTTGACTTGGATGGCACTTATGGCTACCAGGGTCGTGACTTGGTTTCAAATCTGCAGGCTTTGGGAATTTCCAGTGCGATCTACCACTGGCTTTGTGCTTTTCAATTCAATTACACGCTGAGTCTTTACTCTGTGACAATGTCGGATATCAAGCTCTCTTAGATGTGAGTTGAGTCATAAATCTAAGCTTTGACGCACAGTTCAAGGATTGGGGGGGAATAATTTACCATCAGTCAGGTGCCTCGTTTTATCCTCTTTGGATACTCTCAAAATAGCAACAAACAGCAGCGTTGGAGTTGTAGATTGATGGAAGGAGGGAGCAGGCAGGAATACGTCAACTCTAAACACCCTTAATGTGGAATAAGTTCTGGTAAGAGGATCAGTGAAGCAAACACAGGAGTGGATTAAAGTCAAATTTAGTCTGTTATAAGTATAATCACCAGTCTGTCTAAAAGCAGTGCTTGACCAAGAATACTACCAGCACCACTAGTCTTAGAATTTGTACATCACATTTTTGCTATTTGGACAAGAAAATGAACACTGGTCGCTCACAATGACACAAATAGCAGCATGTCAAACTCAGAGGGAAGTTGTAATTTTGAACTTTAAGAACTCACCCACACATTGGTTGGCACATTATACGTTTCGCACAGTAATTAAACTGACAATACACACAGCCTTCTAAACCTGTTGGACCTCAGCGATTGGCCGCAGCGTGCTGCTGCCCAGGTGTGCTGAGATTGCTTGCTAATGAACAGCTGGAATATGATTTTAACACCGGTGCGCAGCAGTCTGCCACTGTCCAAGCTGCAGGTTTTAACCTGTTATGAAGAGTTTGTAGCTGTATGGTTGTAATACAACCAGTGGGTAATTTGAGGTGAGATGCCATCCCTCTAGTTGGCAAATTGACCAAATTCATCCACGTTGTTGGATTGCTGGTGCATAAGCTGAAAAAGTTATCTACTTTCCGGGCTTACTTCCTGGATATTCAGCCCACTGAATATGCGCAGTAGTGTTACCTCCTTTCCTCTGCTTACAAGTTCACACTCAGCCCATAGACTTTACATTCTGATGACTCCACATAGTTTTAAATCACCTTTTTCATCTCTAAGAAAGTTTTACAAATATTAAAGCTTCCATGGATCAAAAATTCATCATAAAAAGAGTCATGAGTAATCATCTTTGCAGTCTGAGGTGTCCTGACAACAGTTTTACAGATGTCTCTTATAATGGTGCTTTTTGGGCCGTGGGGGAATTTTTCACCACAATGCCGCAAGTGGGAAAAATTGGACGCAAGGCTGAGCAGCAAAACCCTACCTAGGTTTATATAATAAAATCTATGGTCTTAACTCATTGATCCTTTATCTGACGTATCTGAGGTTTGTGCAGGTTAGAGTCTACAGCCCCGACCATGGCTCTGTAATATCAGTAACCAAACTGTGCTGTGAGCAGAGACCAGACTGACTCACTGGATGTGCACACCCAATATGCCTTGTGGGAAAACCAGATGTTCTAGGCTTCTGCTAAATGTTCATTTTTGCCAAGCTATGACTCTGGCCGGCACTACAAACTAGTTATGACCAGGAGGAGGGTGACTTGGTCTCAGCAGTGCGTGTATTTTGTTCCTGTTGTTGTCAGAAGTAGGCTTGGATGGTATATTTGGATGGTTATTGCGGTATGGGGCAAACGGTATAGAGACAGTACTCCGTCAACACAAACAGAGATCATAGTCACCAGCAGCGTCACTACTACTCCCACAGTTGGGAAACAACACGCACAGGAGCTTTGCTTTGGTCTTGAGAAGCTGCAGCTTTTATTTACTGAAAAACTCAAACCTAAACTGAACATTCATGACCTACAACTTCAGTGCTCACCTTTTACACATTCACATGCACTTTCTGCCATTGCAGACGGTAATTAATGCTCACTAAAGTTACACGCTCACTACGATATGCTATTTTGACCAATCAGCAGTGTTTGCTGGTTTACCTTTATCATCAGGACGCATTCAAAAATACTCCCAAATAGAGGCAGGTACATTTTCCTTCTTTTTAACTATTTAGTCCGCTAACTTCATCCCCCAGACGCCATGTTTCTCGGCTCAGCTGTGCTACTGTGTCCACCAGTACATAGACTGACCTCTGGTGGCATGAGCTGCACACTACAATACAGCATGTCCCTATCAGTTCAATAGAAAAAGGAGCATCTGTATTTATGACGATATTGAAAATCAAACCATGGGGATTTCTTAATACCCTGGTTTACTGTAATACCTTTATACTGCCCAGGCCTAATGCAAAGTCTGATCCCCACTGATATGTCTTTCCCCTTTCCTTAACCTCACCCCAGCCTTATCCCTAACCCTACCCAGAGGGGGGTTTTGCAGCTACTGGAAGTAAATTAATGTGAAATGCAGAGTCATGTCTGTCCATACAGCCCAGCTACTTGTCTTCCCCGCCAGCAGCTCCAACTGGCATGGGGAACAGCACCCACCCTGAGTGAGTACTGGGCACCGCTCCCCAGAACCACCTGCCCGCGCTCTCTCCCTCGTTCCCTCCAGTCCTCATCAGGCTCAGGTGCAGCCACTTAGTGTCCACAGCAGCTCCCCTCCACGACCACAGTCACTCTTTTACAATAACTTCCCATCAAAACACAGGTCAATAATCACACATTGTCCTTAATTTTATATTTCAATAAACCATCAACCAACTAACTAAGAAGTAAAAGTCTTCTGAAGTCAACCAGACTGCTCTCACAGCGGGGTCTGTGAGTGTGACTGGCCGGCTGGCTAGCCAATGACCCATGCAGGCTCTGTCTTGCAGTTTTGCCAGTTGGGTCTGGGTGGAGTAGGTTATAAGGTTGGGGTGAGGTAAAGGTCAAGGGAAACAGACTTTGACACAACACCATAAATAAAAGCCTGAGCTGCCAGGGTTTAATCACTCTCAGTGCTGATTTGTAATTGTAATTTTAGTCCTATGCTTTTAGTCCTATTATCTATACTATAAATACTCAAATATCTACTGCTTTGTAGCCTGTATGTTCTATAGAATAGTGTCAGTTTGGTCAACAAAGTGACACTATTCTTAGTGCTGCCATTAGTGTTAACAGTTATCGTTATGGCGTCCTACAGCAATGTCCTTTGGGAGGTGTACTTGGGTGTGTGTGTTGGTAGGTGGTGTGGAGGGAGGGAGGGGGTGTTTTCAGCTGGGCCATCCCTGTTAGAAATTAACAAATGACCGACTGGATACAACCCCAACCATCCCGCTCCTCATCTTTCTTTGCTTTGGAACAATTGGACTGTTACGGATTCAGTTTCATACTCAAACACTTTCTTCCATCTTTGCCGCCGACTTTGGAAAAATGTCAACAACCAGAGAAAACAGAAGGCATTTTATCTGCCAGTTTGCTGGGGCAATCTTTGCACACACCCTTGTTTTTAATGTTTGTTTGTCGTGTCCCACAATGTCAGCAAATGCAAAACTGGTCTTTTTTTAGTTTTCTCTTTTTGCCTCGTGTGGAAAAAAAAAGTTAAACTCTAAGTGGGTGAAGCTTTAAGTATCGTACATAATCCCTCTTGCCTCTGACAGGAATAAGAAACTTGCCCTAAAGACCACTCAACGGATTTTTAAGTTAGTGTGTGAAAATCCAGCAGGATAAGAGAATGCCCCACTGGATACACCAGGATTAGTATATCTATTGATTTGTGTCATCGCAGGGAACACGTAGTATATTACAAGCACATTAGAAGACAGTATCTCTCCACATTAAAATGTGAAGCAAAGGGAACCGGCAAGGGCACTTCAAACAGCTGCTTAGCAGCTTACTGATTTGCTGAGTGTGTTTCTTCCCAACAGGTACATAGTAATATGTTCTCATTAGAGCTCCAACATCAAAGCTACAAACAAAAAACTCCTTATCTACTGACTCGGGCTGAGGACTTCTGTAAAGCTCAAGATTACTAAATTTGATATAACTTCAAAAACAGCATGTGGGGTGAAGGATCTGGCATTGCAGTGACCAGTCCGCAGTGCTTTGTCTGCTTAAAGTCGCCCACTGGGGAGCAAAAACCACAAGGCCTGACAGTGTGTTGACTCTGCAGTGTGTTGACTCTGTTCTGTATGTCACACCTGCACAGATGCTGAACTGGAGTAAAAACAGCCAACCATGGCACGGTCAATGTCCAGCAAAGCTAAATAATTTCTGTCCTTAGCCCAGCATTTTCTGTGGCTTAAAAGGTCCAGTGTGTGAGATTTACGAGTATTTGTTGGCAGAATATGGCAGAAATGGAAAGTAAGCTTTCATCACCTTAAAATACTCGTGGGACTCGTGTATCTTTGCTGCCTTTACCTCAAGGATGGTAGAAAAAAAAAGTCATGAACATTATTGGACTTTATTGTGATTATGTGACATCATGAACCTTGATAATTTAGCAGTTTTGGTGATTTAATGTCCGCCATCTCATATATAAAATCAGTCTGTGTTAATATTTTATGGTAATTGTTTATAATTATGGCATTCTTTTGACTCACTAAGTTTTTTTTTGTTTTAAGGATCACTATGTCGTGACAATAAAAGACGTCCCGGTGGCACCCGTGGTTTTGAAAAAAATATTCTTTCATCCTCCAGATGTAAAAATATCTATCATTTACAACAAGTAAAGCAATGTTTTAGTATTTCATTAATTAAAATATGTGCTACTGTCTGTGTCAGCGCCTTTTCCTTAAAATTTTGCCAGTTGCTGGACTTCAGTCTTTGTAGGCTAGTTAAGGATGTCAAATCCAAAAAAAGAAAAGTCTCAGAGGAAAATAGAGGATTAAACAGTTGTGGCTGTAGACAGTTTTGTCGGAAGGGGAGGGTGATGCGATGTGTTTGCAGTCTGCAAGCTCACCTCCAGATGCCACTAAATCCTTCACACTGGTTCTTTAATGGATGCTATCACAGCACACAGCAGTGGATTGTACAGAAAGTACAAGCTGATATCAAAATATGTATATTTTTTGATATCAACTGTATATTTTAATACTTGCAAGTGAGAGTGAAATAAAATAACAGACATTACTAAATCTGGGAGGTTGATCTTCAGCCTGTTCATTATAAAACTCACACCTCAGCAGCACTTATACACAGCTCACATATTTCAGGTAGTTTCTCAATAGCTTGTGTGATTTGTAACACCACCGCAGCGAACTGTAAACACACGCCATGCAAGCAGACAAGCTCAAATGCTAATGCTGATTAACACACAAGGTTACAGCTGAAATAAAAAAGAGACCAAAGTCTTAACAGCAATTGTCTTGGAAAAGCTGTTTAAAACTTCAGGTGAGTACGTGTTTCAAAAGACTGACAGACTTTTTTTTAAGGACCATGGTCCTTGAATTGGAAATCATGCAGCTGTATAAATACTGACTGACTGAGCAGCGGCGTTAATGAGAAGAGTGCACTGCCTTCTGGGGCATTTTTTTTGTACACTGAAAAAAATGATTGGACCAACTTTAAAAAAGAAACTTCAACTGGTAACACACATTTTTTTTTTTTTTTTTCAAGTCATCAAGTTGGATGAATGTAATTCCTGTAAATCAGATGTACTGAAAAACCTGAATGTTTTCAAATCAACAGTTTGAATTACTGCAACTTAAAGTCAAGTCAAAAGTTAGCATTTTTCCAACTCAGTTATTTCCTCAACCAAAAGTAAAATATGCCGTTTTTAACAACCTAATAGTACGAGGGTAATTCAAAAAGTTCTGAGACAAATTGAAAAAAAACTTTATTTATGAAAGATACAAAATTATTTTTCAACATAAGATCCACCTAACTCAATACACTTCTGCAAGCAATGTTTCCACCGAGAAATTCCTTCTTGATGGAATTCTGGAGCTCGTCTAGTCAACCAGGTCACAACCTCCCTCTTCGCTTCAAGTATGGACTGAAATCTTGTTCCTTTCAAACGTTCCTTCAACTTTGGAAATACGGCTCTAGAAGGTGAAGAGTCTCCATAAACATTTTGCAAAGCTTCAATGATTTCCGTAGGTTTCCATTGAAGTTTTGTTAGAAATTTGATGTTTGCTTGAACTTCAAATTGGCTCATTTTGGACGGTCAAAAAAGTTGGTTTTGTAATATGTAACCTGGAACATTGAATAACAAAGTTAGAATGCTGTAACTTGTCAAATTTGTTTATAAGTCATCAGTGGTACAATTCAAGGTCATTTTGTTACACTATTTTGACTCAGTTTGAATTTATGTCATTTGTCTTAGAACTTTTTGAATGCCCCTCGTATGGTTTCAGGAAAAGTATTATTTTATAGTAACCTTAGTGTGTTATTTGAGTTTGTTTAAGGGACATTTCACCTCCAAATATACATATTTTTCCTCTTACCTGTAGTGCTATTTATCCATTTAGATAGTTTTGCAACTCTGCAACTCACACCAAAACTATCTAGATGGATAAATAGCACTACTGTGTGTATATTTGATTTTGGGGGTGAATCGTCCTTTTAAAAAAATGTTAGTGAGTTCACTAAAACTTAAAAATAAACACAATTTCTCCAGTTCAGTCAAGAGAAAATGAAGGCTCAGCTGCAGCAGGAAAAATCAGAGAAAGACATGGACTTGATGATGTCAGACACACAATACTAAGAGAAACCCAACTGATATGCTTTTACTGAACTAAGAATAGCAGGTTAAGGGAACGGGGCGTAATTACAAGCTGTTAAAATCCACAGAAAAAAAAAAAAAGCAGAAAGCTGAATGAGACTCATTCAGAATATTTAAATATTTCATTACTTCTACTAGTAATGAAATACACTTTTTTTACAGTGTAAGCCTCCATCATTAGATCCTGCTGTGAACAATGCAGTGAAATGATGGACATCATCCATTTCAGGCTTGTGAATCACAGACTGATTCAAAGTCTTTGTGAAGACCGCGGCTCAGAGCTGGTGCTCATGACCTGCTTCATCAGGTGGCTGCTGCTTCGTGGCAAGAGGCTGTTTTCACCTCATGCTGAGGAATGTGCTCTTCTAAATGAGCACCTGATCCATCCGGAGTGAAAGGAGCGAACTTATGCAAGGTTAAGAAAGAGAAACCCTACAAGGTTAACAGTTTCATGAGCAAGGTCTGACGGTGGGTGAGCATGTGTGAGGCTGGAAATGTGAGCCGTCGCCTGTTGCTTGATGCCTGCGGACTCAGACAGAGCTCCTGCAGTGAAAATGGTTAACACGTGCGTCTGTGAGCTCCACGGTGACTTCAGGTCATATTTGGGTGATATTGACAGGACATCTGTTAAACTGGACCGGGTGAGGAACCCTTTCAGTAGAACTGAGAGCAGCAGCAGCAGCAGCAGCAGCAGCAGGCTTCCCGAGCTGCAGGAACAGTTGATGGATGTGTCGACAGACTGTGGGCTAAAGATGAAACATAAAGACAAGGCACTGTCGCAGAGTCCAGACCTGGGGAAATATGGCCTTAATGAAGCCTTATTCTTTGGAGCTAACGTCTTGTGTGAAGTGACTTGGCAGCAGAAGGACAGACTCGATGTGCAGAACAGCCTGATTACAGCTGCGGTCAGACTGCTGTCAAAGATTTTAAAGACAAACAACCTGAGGTTGCTCATTAAAGGGAGAGAAGCTGCTTGATGAAAGTGTTTGGTTTGGTTTTATTTCAGTGGTGATAATTGTTTCCGTCTGGAACTAAATTATTGTAGTTACTGCCTGCTTTGATAATATTATTGACAACGGAAATAACATCAGCTCAAAGAAACATTCTGTATCTCTGTTTCTGGTGTTGATGAAGGGATAGCTGAGCCTTACTGACACACTCTCAGGAATAAGGGTTCCAAAAGGGTTCTATCTGAAGAACAGAGGTTCTACCCAGAAACATTTGCTTCTGAAGAACCCTTTTCAGAAGAAAGGGCTTGACAAGGGGTCTTTGTAAGAGTGAGGGTTCCCTTAAGAACCATTTTCATCCAACTTTTTCTTCAAGTTTCCTTAACCATAATATGAAATGGTTCTTGGTAGAACCTCCTGCGTGTGTTCTAGATAAAACCCTTGGAATACAAAAAAGTTATCAGTAGAAGCTCCTGGGTGTGTTCAACATAAAATGTTTAAAATATAAAAAGGTTCCCAGTAGAACCACCTCAGAGCGTTCTAGAAAAAACCCTTGGAATATAAAAAGATTATTCGTAGAACCTCCTCAGTGTGTTCTAAATTCCTATTGCCTAGATACCTGTAATAAGGTTCTTGGTAGAACCCTCTTAGTGTGTTCTAGATAAAACCCACAGAATATAAAAAGGTTCTTGGTAGAACCCCTTGGTGTGTTCTACATAAAACCCTTGGAATATGAAAGATTCTCAGTAGAACCTCCTCAGTGTGTTCTAGATATTTTTAGCCTAGAAAAAGATTTTTGGTAGAACCCCCTGGGTGTGTTCTAGATAAAACCCTTGGAATGTTAAAAGGTTCTCGGTAGAAGTTAAGTGGAACATTTATAAGCGATTCTGACAGGAATCTATGGGGACAAGCCGAAGAACCCTTTCTGGTTCTAGTTATCCCCGTTCTTTTCTTTCTGAGAGTGTGTGAGTGACATGCAGAAGGTCAGTAAACTGCCTGAGAAGTCCCAGAATAACTGCGCTGCCACTGGAAAGGACATCTGACAAACCTCGAATCTCTTTGAGCCACTTCTTTATCCGGCTTTAATAGATTTGACCAAATATTGAACCTTTAAAACGTTTTTTTGTAACCTTGAGGGAAGGAAAATAGCAAATCTGTGGTTTGAGTTGGTTTGACTGCTGATGGGAAAATACATTTAGAGATCTCAGAACAACTTGGTCAGGATTGTGTTAAGTGGTCATCCCAGAAGAACTGTACAACTACCCCTGAGCCATGATGGGATGTTTCTCAGTATATCTACTCGAGTACTGTACATTAAGTACAATTTTGACGTACTTGTACTTTACTAGAGTATTTCCATTTTATGCTACTATAACCTATCATGTTCTCTTGCTTATGAGCTATTTGGTTTCTACCTGCCTTTGTTTTGTGGGGACAGGTAATGAGTGTTACACAGGAGAGTGCCTCATGGAAAACAGTGAAGAGAGAAGTTGCTGTGCCCCTGAGGTGGGATGTGTTTGTACTGTCGTGCCGTTTTGGTGAACATTAAACGCAGCGAAAGAGAGAAAAGTTGTAGCCCGCTTATTATCCGCAACCCACAAGAACTGTGGAACGCCATCAACCAAGAAAATAGGGTCGCACTATTTTATACGTAAACACAGCTACATTTCAGAGGTAAATATTTATGGCATAACATTTGACTGAGAGCTTTTGTTACTAGCTACTTTTCAGATAAAGATTTGAGACTTTGGATAACATAACAAGTTTAAAAATACAACACAGAGAAGACTAAGTCAGTTAGTTAAAACATTTTTGGCTTCAGACATCTCACAAAAAGCTGCGGAGTCGGGATCACATGTCAAATATCTATGAATTGTTAATAGCATTGTCAAAAAAAAAAAAAAAAATCATCTCTAAACTTCTTCGTTAAATGTTCAAATTATCTAAAAACTCACCAAAAACTGACTGACTGGAAAAAAAGACCAAAAAGTGAAAACAGATTTGTGTATCAGAACTTTTTTCTTTCGTCTCTCATTAATCATCTGAACCCCTTATTCTGGTGTCCCTCTATATAAAACTCTATTAAAGTATTTCAAAGTAGCTATTAAGTATAAATAGGATTTTGTTCTATTTAATGCACAGTCTGTGGCTCCAACTAGGTAATTGTACTGCAGTTCTAATTTTTGGACACACATTCGCTCCTTTAAGTTTTAATAAATTTGTAAATCACAGTAAAACCAATTAATGGGGAAGACTTTACACTCATTCTGGATACTGGATTTAACTGGTGCAACCCGAAGTGGGACTCCTGTGTCTTTATCTCAAGGATGAATGAAGAAAGACATGGACATTATTGGACATTACTGTGATTGTTGCCCTTTTTGATGTATATTTTTTAGTTTTGTGCAATTTAATGTCCCCCATTACATGATGTCAAAAAGACCACACTAAAATCAATTAAATGTGATGTTTTATGTCAACTGACTTTTAAATTAGAAAATCTAATTATGGCATAATTAAAGAGCAAAGAACTAAGAATAAAGTTATCAGCATTTAAGAGATTAAAACAGATTAAATCATTACAGATTTAATGTGATTTCCATTTAGTTGAGGTCGAGGTATTGTAGTTGTGTTATAGTGCTTGTCCCAGTGGAGGAAGGCAGTGGAAGTAGTACACAGCTGTGAATAAAAGAGTGCCATGCAAATAGGAAGAATATTTCATGTTTGAGCCAGTCATAATGACAAAAGAAAAAAAAACAAGCATACCTTTTAGTTTCATTCAGCAAAGCTGCTCCATCGTTAAATAGTTGCTGTGCACGGACCTCCTGGGAAATTAAAAACATATTGTGCCACAATTTCCCTGTGACTCAGAGCGTCTCTGGGGAGGACACTTTTAAAATTTCTAATAAAGGAGACTTCAAATTACAGAGAGGGGACCTGGCATTAATTAAACTGGGGATTTCAGCAGGGTCAACTTCTCATATTTATCTGTTTATGCCCATGGTTCGGTCCTCTGTAAAGACTGTTTGGTGTATTGAGGTCACAACTCATGGGTAAAACAAACATTTGGATGTTCTCAAGTATGATACAGAGATGATTTATGTGTTACAATAAACCAAAATCATGAGGTGATAAAAATGTTGCTGTGCAGAGGGGTCGGGAAGATCTGACAAACTTCTCTTTTGTGTTATTTTTGTTCTTTGAAATGTCTTCAGAAGGCTTTTTCATTGGTTGAAAACGTGCCGTTTTTCGCCTTAATTGTCAGATTTTAATGCCATCACCTCATTTGTCAGATTAACCTTTTAAGAGGATGTGCAGTGCAAGTTCTGCTTTTACTCTCCCTACAAAATGACCTTCATCAGAGTGAGTCTGTCATTATTTCTGATGGACCAATCTACACATTATCACTCACCATCTACCTGCAGTTTTACAAGACTTAAAAGCACCAGTAAATTACTCTCCTACCACAACACACCACTGAGATTCTATTTTTGTTCAAGATATGACGCTGATGTTGTTTGCAGCCTTGACTTGGACTAAATTGCAGACTGGTTGGCAGGTAGAATACAAAGAATATAGGATTTTTTTCTGTGTAATCTTTAGTTCCTGTTTCAAGGAGTATAACTGTATGTTGTGGTCGTAGGTTTTTATATCATGAGTGGAGGAAGCTAATCACAGCCATATTGTCCAGGATTTCTGGAGTTTCTTTTTTTTTTCAAGGCAATCAATCTTAGATTAGATGGGGACTTGTCACTCTGGTAACCAAGAAAGTAGAGAAGAATTTTCCTTTCTGTTTTTTTTCTTCTTGTTGTTTTTATTCACTGCAGAATTGACTCAGACTCAACTCATGTGTGTGCAGGAGAACAGAGAGAAAGATGTGTTCAGTGTTCTTCTCTCAGTACTTCTGTAGCTTCTAACTGAATCTCTGTGGTTCGACATTGAGTTTCTCTCCTGTGTCGCTGTTTGTACTTTAAGGTATTTGCTTTATTTCACTGTTTCATGTTAATTTTCAGCTGAAAGGAGTCGTGTTCAGTTGCTGCAGATGAAAACCAAGCATTTCCTGATTTTGACGCTTCATAATAAAAGCTTTTAGATAACCAAATATTAGGGGACTTTCTATGAAGAATTCATAGGAAATGAAATGTGGTTAACCAGCGCTATCAAGACACAACTTCAAGTGGTTTGTACAGATGATTATTCCTGCTTCTTTTTTTTTTAAATCCTACAGCTACATCCTCTTTTTAGGTCTACCATTGAAAGAAAAAAAGGCTCCTGACAGATCAATTATGGAATAATTTTAGGGCCAGGCATAAGGGGAAAAATTACACATTTCAGTTTTATTCTCAACATTTCAACTTTATTCTCACAATGAAATACAAAAAAAAAATCTTCCTTCTCTGGTTTATTTTTCCTCATACCTGGCATTAACACTGAAAGTTCCACTTTATTCTTGAGATTTCCATTTCCTTCTCAACATTTCTTAATGCTCTTAATATTCTTAAAGTGGCTCTAATATTCTGTTGTACACCAAGAACTGTCGTCTGTTAAAATCTGCATTTTAGTACTCTGCAAAGTCACCAGCTGACCACTAGCAAACACATATGTTCTGCACCTAGCAAACCTCCATTATCTCACATTGAGTCTGTACGTTCACAATCAATCTTGATGCAGTTTTAGTTAAACATAGTGGAGCATTTAGCAGCTACAGAGCTGATAAGTTTGGACTCACCAGGTGGCCAGTAATATGCCAGATTGATGCTAATGCTCCATCTGCTGGATGTTTAAATATGCAACTGTTTGCTAACACACAGCTTTTTTAAATACACAATTCTGATTGGTCAACCACAGCATTCTAAGATTTATTATTTCTGAAAAACAGACTGTTGCTATGGACACAGTTCTGGTTATAAACACTGGAGGAGCAATAAAATCCTATTCAAATCAATAAAATCTTTTATGCATTAATATTTTGTACCAAATTATCAATTTGTTTCAGTAATTACCTGTTTAAGAAGCAGGATAATGTACAATAAGCAGGTCATTACAACAAAATAAACTCAGCACACACTGCTGGGGTTTATTTCACCATATTGACCTGCCCACTGTACGTTATCCCGTACATAATATATCAATGTTGTGTTCAAAGTTTGTTGTGAGGTTCTCAAAAACAAGAATGCAAGAATAATAGTTAATATCAAGGTTTTGTAATGTGTTTATTTCTACAGTATCTATCCTGGCAGCTCCAGTATGGTAAATATTTGGGAAAGATAACACTTCTGCCAGCTTTGTGTGCGTGTCATGTTATTTGTAATTTCCTCTGGATGAAAAACATTTGCTGGCGGTGCTTACAATGCAGGGATTTAATCTGAGCTTTGTTTTACATCACAATTACAACTGGCGATCCCAATCAGTAATTTCCTGTGTTACCACCATGTTCCCCCAAAGTAACACAGTGTTACCCCACTGCTGGTTTTTACTGAGTCTGGTTCTGTAGATTTTCCATATTAGACAGAAGTATTGATTTGAAAGAGTTTTGAAATCCAAAGCATCTTGAACCTTGTACTTTAAATTAGCTGACTAAACAATTGATCAAAGAATAACTTCAAACATGGATTCACATATAAATTAATGGTTTGGAGACATCTGGTTAGAAATGTTGAGATAAAGAGAAATGCAGTTTCAGATATAACAGGCTGTCGGTTTTAAACAATAAATGTCTTCTTGTAGAAACAAAACAATTTAGAGTCCATGTCGGTGAACTCGACAGAATAACCTGAGAGGAAGAACGTGGCTACATGAGCCTCAGTTATGGTACAGATCACGGTTGCATGACTTTAATTACATTGTCTGTTTGGCAGAGCTGTGGCACATCAATCTTATCTGCTTAGCTGCATGCAACAACACTCAAAGCTCGACAAAAACCTCTCGGCTGACACACAGGACCCTCAGAAACACAGCACTTTAAAGTCTCACCTTCTGTCTCTGTCAAATCTGAACTAACTGAAGATCTCCAACACTAGACACGCAGAAATTATCACAACTGACAGGAAAGAGAGACTGAGTGATTTTTTTTCCCGAGCTGTTCGTAAACGCACCAGAAAGATAATGGATTGTTGAGGCTCATTTACGGGACGTCAAATATCGATGTTTTGGGTTGGTAAAATGTCATAGAAACAAGGGTTCCAAAAGGGTTCTTCCTGAATGGTTGAGGTTTCACCCAGACCTATTTTGGTCTGAGGAACCCTTTTTTGAAGAAAGGGTTTGTCAAGGGTTGTTTGTAAGACTGAAGGGTTACATTAAGAACACTTTTCATCCAAAGAACCTTTCTTGGAGCTCTTCAGGGGTCATTGGAATCCTTGAAGATTTTTTTCATCAAGATTTCATCAAAGGTTGTTTGTCCCATAATCAAAAACGGTTCTAGATAAAACCTTGGAATATAAAGAGGTTCTCTGTAGAACCCTGTCAGTGGGTTCTAGATGAAACCCTTGGAATATAAAAAGGTTCTTGGTAGAACCCTTTAGAATGGGTTATAGATAAAACCTCTGGAATTTAAAAAGGTTTTGTTTAGAACCCCCCCGGAGGGTTCTAGATCAAACCCTTGCAATATAAAATAGTTCTCTTTAGAACCTCCTTGGTGGGTTCTAGATTTAAACCCTTGCGATATAAAATAGTTCTGTTTAGAATCCCCTAGGTGGGTTCTAGATAATACTCTTGGAATTTAAAAATGTTCTCTTTATAAGGTGGAAAGGTTCTGAATAGAAACTAGAGAGGGTTATAGGTGGAACCATTGCACCATACAAGGGTTCTCTGTAGAACCTCTCACAGGAGGTTTTAGGTATAACTCTTTATGCTGGATTCTAGGTAGAAATCCCTGAAAGGGTTCCAAGTGGAACCTTTATAAAATGTTCTAAAAGAAACCAAGAAGGGTTCTCCTAAGGGAACAAGCTGAAGAACATTTTATGGTTCTAGTTAGTACCTTTACTTCTCAGAGTGCATCCACTGCCACACAATTCTTGTGGTAGTAAGTGACGAGTGAAAGTGAAAATGTTTATATATATTGTTTTTTAAAGGAAATATTGCATATTATGCCTTTTCTGAAAATAGATGTAGAAACTTTATACATAACATACATCTGTTGACAGTCTGTTTATATTGTTTTGCACGACTCTGATGAATATATTTAGATTTACATGCCGTAGGTTAATAAGGAAAAATAAGGCAAGATCAAACTTTATTGATTCACGTGTGGAAGTGTTGTAGCAGTAATATTATAGTTGTCACTAAAATAAAAATGCAGCTTTAGTTTCACTGCCGTAATATATTAAACACACATTTTATCAGTGTAATTGATACAGTGCTGCAGACTACTGCATCACCATTACACTGATCATCGCAGCATAATAAAGATACAATTTTCTTTCAGTCAGTTTGACAGTAAAAAATGCCTGAGCCTTTTTGTTTGTTTTGTTTAACATTACAGATCGGCTCTTAACGATGTTTGATCAAGCCTAATTGAAGATAAGGCCAACTTTATCTGCAGCTCAACAAACAGCGGGGTAGAGCAAAGTAGGAGTGATGGATGGTCCCTCCTAGCTTCTCTTGTTGTTTGTTTCATCCCTCGCTGTGTTTAAAAATGACCCTTCAAAACGGTACCAAGGGTGGAAACTAGTGTTCTCGGCTGCGCTGAAGGAGGACATGCTTGCTTGGGTAATCCTTTACCATGGCTTTTACAAGGGCCTTTCTTGGCACCAAGGCAACCCTTCAAACATCAATATCGGGTGTGTGCTATTCCCTTTGGGTAGGTTCAGTTGATGGCTTTCCATCCCTGTATGAGGCTCGCTGGCATAGATGGAGGAGGCATGGGAATGCACCGACATTGATTTCTTCATCCCAATGCACACGCTGATGTATTGACTGTCGTGCCGATCAGTTAGAGACATTCTGTTTGCTGCTGTTTGTTGGAGCTGAAAGACAGTGAGCAGAATTTTATCACGCCACGCCACGGAGTCAAAGGCCATACTCTTTTTATTTCACTGCGACGCTGTATTCTTTTTCTTCTTCTTATAAGAAAATATTTTACTTTGTCACAGGGATGGCGATACACCGGGACCGGTCGATAGCCATGTCACAAATCTATGTAGCCCCGGTTAAGTCCCTTCAAACATTTTAGTGTTTTTTCTTTTTAAATAGAGAGATATGTAAAAGTTAATACCAGCCAACTTGTTTTACACACTGTGTGCACAGTTGACAGAACAGTGGTGAATGCACTCTTGTTATGGCTGCACTGTGGATATTATTCCATTCATTTTTGACAATGTGACAGACATTTAATTTGTAACATCATGACCAATGCACCGCAGGACGCGTGTTTATTGTCAGCATACAACTTGTGGGATTTTGTTGTAACAGAAATAGAACTTGTGATAATAGACAGTTTTGTTTTACACGTGTGTGCACAGATCGTGTAAAACAACCATAATGTGTTCAGACTCGGGGAGTAATGGATTACATGTAAAACCACTACGTAATTAGGATACAAAAAAAAATCCCCAAACTGTATTCCATTACAATTACAAAAAAATAAGAATTATATGTTGTAACAATGGAGATTATTAGCAGAATCATTTTTTTATATTTATTTTAATATGAAGAATTATATATTACCACGTGCAGTGCTCACACGTTAGACCGCAACACGAGTGTCAACACCACTCTGGTATCAGTGAAACCAGTAATCACAACATTTACAGGTCAGACCACTAATGTTAGTACACAGACCAACAACTAATGTTACACAGTGTCGTTCGTGTTACACAGAAACCATGAACAACAGTTTAATGGACTAACTCCACAATTCATTTCTACATAGTTCTCAGTCTTTTCACACGCAATAATGTTCTAACATGTATAGTGTGTTTAGAAGACAAACTCAATTTTCCTTTACATGGACTTTAGCAGGCAGAGGCTAAACACATTGTACTTTAGTTATTGTTAATTTCATAGCCATTTCATCTGCAGTATGATTCATGCACAGTTGTCTTATCATGCATATGGAATAACTGTCCTTTTTATTGTCACATTTTGGATGTACTGTGTTATTAATTGTGGTCATGTTGTCATTGTGGTCAGTTGGATTAAGCTGATAGTTATTTTGTTGAGTATTATTTGTCCACATTCAATGAAAAACCACAAATCAATGAAATCACTGAAAATTAACATTTCTATCAAATATTCTGATTCCAGTATCTGCTTTTACTGAAAAAAACTTCCTGATAAAGCAAGTCTGAAATCATGAAAATCAACTATTTTCTTAACACCCCACGTATTATGCTGCATTCACATGGATTCAGGCAGACAGTAGACACCAGGTGGAGGACATCTGCTGGACAGAGCAGGAAAAACAAACAGTCTGACAGAATGGCAAACAAAACACACGTGATGCTATGTTGACGTTGTATTGTTTACAACGAATGGAATAAAATATATTGAATACATTTTTTTT
Source organism: Lutjanus erythropterus (assembly GCF_056507025.1). NCBI lineage: Eukaryota > Metazoa > Chordata > Actinopteri > Lutjaniformes > Lutjanidae > Lutjanus > Lutjanus erythropterus. The sequence goes on from NC_139324.1 coordinate 36,961,746, forward strand.
TTTTTTTTGCATTACTTCATGTACTTAATGCTATAATTATTAAAGAAATGTATGTGGCTATAAAATGCTTTCTCTTAATATTGTATTACAAACTTAATGCTACATTCCCTCAGAAACTTAAGGTTATTGATTGTTTCCAACATGAATAGTGAAAGGAGAACCTTTCTTCCAGTGTGAGGGAGCTACTTCCTGTCCAGTTGTAAATTTTGTCACATGCTGTCCTCCTCCGATGACGTCAACGGTTTTCTTTGCCGGCCTTACAGAATTTTACCATCATTCTCTCATCCACTAAAATGATATCCAGTTTGTCGTCCACCGCCTGCCTGAATCCACGTGAATGTAATATTGGCAATATCGACCCTCCCATCCCCCCCCCCCCCACCGGGAGAGAAAAAATCCTAGAGCCGGCCATGCTTTGACTGGTGTAAAATGTGAAATGTTGCCAGAGTCGGTTTAGAAAAGAAGTCTTAACTTACTGTTAAAGCGATGATGACAACCAATGTGATTATGCTGAGGGGTGTCTGAGTGCAAATAGTAAAGGCTGCTCTCCTCTGTTGCACTTACTGTCATTCACTTGCAGTCAGTTGCTCCCGTTTAAAACGTCTATAAAGGGGTAAAGCATGAACAGAAAGCCTCGTGCAAGAGCCGGACGGGCCTTCCCTCTTCCGTCACGGTGAAGAGCCTCTGATGCACGGGGCTTTGTAATCATAATTTAGTCATCTCAGTGGTGTCATCGCTCGCTAATGATGAAGTCATGCACGGCGCAGAAATCACAGGCTGCAGTACGTCAGGGCGTCTGGTGTCTTTAGAGGTATATTGTGCTGCTTGTTGTCATGGTGCGGCTAAAATAAACATGCTGTGTTTCTGACATCTGTCAAAGTGAATTATAGATCTGGGGAAGAGTTGCAGAAGTCACAATTCTTCTTCTTGCTTTACAGCTTTGTTGTTTGTTATAATAAGTCATGCGATTTTAGTGCCTGACTGGAATCTGACTGATACAACACGTGCTCCAGAGGCAGAACACAGGGAGAAACACACTGCAGCTGCTTCCCACCTCCAGGTAATGGAGCTGAGTTTGCGTGTGTGTGACGGAAGGGCACAAATGACCTTGTGGCAACAGAAATAATCCTGCATACTTGACGATCTGAGGTGAAATATAAATTAATTGTCTGTCTCTGCAATAACCCTAAAATCTATTAAAACCTTCAAATAGATGCCTGATAATTATTTGAGAAGCACTGATTTCTAGATATGATGGATGTGTGAAGCGACTGATTTATACCATCTCCCTCCTGCCTGCAGAAGTCCTCGTCAACCGGAAGCATCCAGGTTGGCTTTGTGTCCGCTAAACGCAACGAAATTGCTCTGAGTCGTATTAATGGAAGTCAGCCACAATCTGAGCAGCCCGGGACGAGGTCAAAGTCGAGGCTACCACCTCTGAAATTGATTTGACACAGATTCATCCGCACGGAGCAAATGCGTGTTAAAAAATGCATGCCTCTTGATATTTTCATATTATAAACGTTGAGGCTATATTCACCTGTGACACAGAGGGAAAAATAAATAGACAAATGTCTCGTCTCCTAGATAGAAATACAATAGAAATACTTCCATCTGAATTACAGACATGACAAATAAAATTATATATCTGTTCATAATGTAAAAAGAATACATAACTGAAAAATCAATACATATTACTGTTAGCTTGCAGTCTTCAATCTTTGCTTTTCTCCTATTTCTGTAATTATTAAATAGGATCCACAGTGAAAGTAATTCAGAGTGTAAAGGAAGCTGATGACTGGAGTTATTCCTCTATTTCACTTGTATATACTTCCTTATTTCACTGGTGTGAGAAGTATTAAGATATTCTTCTTATGTAAAAGCAGCAATACAGTACTGGAGGAGTACTAAATAATTTTACTCAAGTAAAGTACAAAAGTATAAGCAAAATATACTTGTGTGCAAAATAGTGCACACTTGAGTAAATTTAGTTACTTTCCACCACTGTTGCATTTATACTCAATGGTTCATTACACCAAGTAGGTGCCTATCTGCAGAGGGAAGCCTTGTTGGTAATTTTAACTTTTGATTTACTGTTCACTGTTGCTTTCACTTAATTTTAGGCCATTTCTCATTAGGTTTCTTGTTCTCACTTCATTAATTAACGACAAGCTAGCTACATGTATTCAGTGATATATTTATAAAGTGATGATCGTAATTAGAGCAAAATCTGCCATATTTGTAATTAAAAAACAAGGCTCAGTGTTGAGTCATGCTCTGTAAGGCTGTAATCTGTGATTATGTTGTGAGCTAGAGTTGTCAGACCAGGATTTTAAACTTACCATGTAATACTTAAAAAAAATACATAAAAAAAAAATTAAAAAGAAACTTGATGCTTCTTTCAAATCCAAGAAAAAACAAAGGCCACCAAAAAAACAAAGGCCACCAAAATAGGATATGTTTTTCTCTGTTTTTATTGACAACATGCACTCAGTGCTGCGAGCCGGATTTCAGGCAGGACGATAAAGACTGAAGTACACAGAAGTCTTGAAGGAGCGCTTAGATAATTTCTAGATTTAGTTTTTTACATTTACAATTGATCAGTAATTAATCATATCATCCCTAACCCAAACTGTTCATTTCTATTTTTGTAGCCAATAAAGTTATCATGACATCCAGACAATAATCAATGAATCAATCAAGGGTTCAAGGTTATTTATTATCATTACACAACACAGGGTTACACAGTGAAATTAGAAATGTATCATACATGCTGCACACAAAATAAGACGTATACACAGATATTTAAATTCAGAATGGAACAGGATGAACTATAAAACAAAATAAAATACAACTTGAGTACAGATTTTCAGTTCTCTGTCAGACATTTGCATGCATTTAACCTCTGTGTGTGTCATTTGGACTGCAGTGTCACATGAGAGTTGTCAAGGTCATGTGACAAAATGGCCATGTGACCACCGTGTGCGCGACTGAACGTAGCATGTATGGCGGCCTTTGTCCCCCATCCTCTAATTGTGACAGCGAGGAATGCGTTCCAGTAATGGGACACATAACGGTAACGATCATCTCGACCTCCGCCGTGGCTCAGCCAAGTGTACAATGGCACAGACTCACTCTGAGGCTTCGGCTGTAAATAACAACAAACAACTTCAGTGTGAGTAAACTCCGCGGAGATCAAATGCACATTGACAGTCAGGGCTGTAACCACAGGAAGCCTTCCAATATTTTGAGGCCCTATCACAAGCGAGTTCTTTAAGTGACAGTCAGAGCGCCGGCGACGGGCCTCGGATTGTCACGACTGTGGGATATACAGAGCCCAACATCAACTCTTTCTAATCCACGCTGAGCTCTGTGGCCTCTGTTATGTTCATAGGAAATTAGAATTTTAAAAGTGAGGCAGCTGTGTCATCAGCTTCTAAAGGTTTCTGGGAGCAAATGCAATAACCTTTTTAGCCAGGTGGGAAATTGATCTTTTGAAAATGCTTTATGAACCCTCTAAATGGACGATGAGCAGCACACATATAGTATTGGGCAAATATGAAGAGAGTGATAGATTATTATGCATGTAACATTTTTTTAAATACATTTTTGTCCTTGAAGTTTTGGAGCTTCAGATGCTTCCTGGAAGGCGTCCTGCAATCTCATGATTCCCATTTGGCAGAACCGGAGTCCACATGCCAAACATCTGGGCAGGTGGCATCCAGCCACTCGGCTAATAGCAGGCCAGATATCTGGCCTGTCTTTGATGTGCAGACAGGGATTACAGTGGTCTTCTGCTCTCACTCTTAATAACCTGGTATTAAAGGAGCATCAAATCATCTATAATCTTTATCGACCTCCATTGGTGAACAGTAGGAGTTACAACAACAGTGATAGATGAGCCTCAGGCACAAAAGAGAGAGCGGCAGGAGTCATGTGATCCACCAGCAGCATGTGTAGTGAAGAAGTGATGTGTCACTATGCTAAATACTAGAATAATTATACTGTAGAGCAATATAAGAGCTTTCTTCACGAGGGTGTGTGGCTTGAATAACTGCAATATGATGCCGGTCACTCATTTGTGCAACAACGCTGCAAGGATGTGTGTGTGTGTGTGTGTGTGTGTGTGAGGGTGATTGAATGGGCTTTGTGGAGTTTTTGTTCCAGAATAGAATAAGCACCAGAAAGGGCGTTTATGATGCCAGAAATGTCACCACCTAAATAGAAATCAGTGAATCATTAACTCCATCACCCCCCCCCTGCCAGGGCCGTAGCAAGAAATACTGAGGTCGTGAGTCCTGGCCACTCCAGGGGTGATTTGTGGGCATGCATGAGGATTCTGATGACCAAAGTATAAGTCGCCAGAAATCAAGGAAACCAAAATAAAGTCCGTGGTGTCCTCCTTTGAAATGTGAAATATTCTGGGACAGAATAACGGTTTTAGTCTGTAGTTTTTTGTGTTCATTAGAGTTCAAATTAATGCCAAATATTCACCAAATGAGTAAGTGTCTTTTTATGAGTGGTAAGAAATCATTAATAATGTTGTAGAAGGCACAGATGTTTATAACAGTTAAACTGAGCAATATGTTAATGGGGTCTGGCGGGCAGTGAGACAGTCCACGAAATTCAACTCCAGAGTGTTTATTTTCAGAGCAGTGGGCTTTTGTTTTCAGGATAACAGGCTTTAACTTTACATTGACAGAGTTCACAGAGTAATAAAACACAGATCACCCTACAGTGTGGGACCCGTCGTCGTTTGTTATTGTCAGTTTACAGTGTTGCGCTCATCTTGCACTCCTGCAGTGCTCCTGCAGCCTGCCTGAGCTTCCCCAACTGGGGGGGAAATATCATATTTTAAATAGGATTTCAACCTATTTCATAAACAGTCTACGACTCCAGCTTGCTGTTCGGACTGCAGTACTCACTTTTGCATGCGTAGTTGCTACATATTGCTCCTATTGCTCATATTGTACTGTCCAGTCTGTAATTGTGTTTTTTTTTCTTTTACTCCTGGGTGTGGGGTAGCCAGACAAAGACTTTGGTGGTTTCTGCACTCAGCAAAAATTGTGTGTTCAGTACAAAGGAAGAAAGAGATGCTGGTACATTTTTGACTTGGGGAAAAAGTCCACACATTCATGGAAATTGCATAAAATTGTTGAAAAGATACTTGGGCCTGATATGTCTTTAAATTATAATGTACCATTTGAAACGAGAGATAAAATCATGTAAATGGAGTTTTTACTTGTAATAAAATAAAAAAGGAAAGCTTTTTCTTATTATTGATCAGTTATTTATAGTGATTAATGAGGAATCACTGGACACACTACTTCTGTTTGTGCCTCGTGACTCAGAGGAGACTGATTGCTCTTAACATGCAAACAGTCAAGTTAACCCTAACCCTGTTATATATCATTTGAGTAATCTCTTCCACCCTCTGGTGGATTATCAGTGCACTGCAGGCAGCAGTTGGTCCGTGAGTGCAAAATCCAACATGGCCGCCTTCACGTAGTGGCACGTTTTTGTTGGAGAAATCTTTGCTTATTATGAAGAACTTAGAGTAACAGTTAGATTGTTGTTTGTTACCCTTTTTTTTTTATAATTTTATTAAAGGTATATATAATTTATCTGTGACTCCATCAGTCATTATTCTATTGAAGTCCATGATGCAGTCTGCATTATACCTGCCACAATGACAAATACACTGTTAAATAAATTAATTAAAGATTAGAGATTGAGATATTTTCATGCATATGCAAAGTGCTCTCATCATACCTACTTGGATGTTGCAAATAATTTTGAGCAAGTGATCACTTGCCAATTAAAATGTTTTTGATACTTGGTTTTCCCTAAAACACTTCCATGGCTCACATAATTGCATGTTATGTTGACAAATTCAGATTGTATTGATTATATTGTTATTTTATATATTGTCTTTCCTGACCATAAGGTGATATAATATATTTAAAAAATACAGAGGACATGACCTTGTGGTAGCTACTGGCCTGCCTCCTGCAGATACACAGTGCAGAAATATGATTATTATATTCAGTAAAAAAAAAATTCTCACTGTGACTTTGATCAGAGTCAGTCAAGGACAGGATCAGTGGTCTAAAGGTTTTCAGTTCCTTTTCCATCTGCAGGCCCTTTGTTCCATCGCTGCATTATCTCCTTCTTTAACTCGGCCATTCGAGGGGACTGTGATTAGAGGCCAAATTAAACTGGGCGTGTTTAGGTGTGCGGTTTAAACCTCTGTGTCTGCCAAACTTCCTTGGGCTCTGGCTTTAGATCCAGCTTAGTCTAATGGACTGTGAGATCTGCTTTTGACTCAAAACAAGCTCTTTCGCCTGAGCAAAAACACTAATCAGACTTGTTTACTTGGATGATTTATGTAGCATGAAAAACACGAATCCCCATGCTCATAAATGTTACACGGTTGAGAGGCAAATATTGTTTCACTGTTGCGCTCACCAAAAGGGTAAGGTTGGAAGTGAGTCAGTAAGAGGGTAAGTAACTGCACTTATTGCACCATCTTGTGAATAAAGCAAGTGTTGCATGACATTAGGAGTCCCAGGACATTAGAGACTGGGGTGCACAAGGAGGAAAAAACACACATACTTATTATTATCTCATGCAGCAGCCGCTTTTTATAAAATACTTGCAATCACAAGCATTTGTATATGTTGATGCATGTGCTCCGTTATGAATAACTTGTCACAAAATGACAAGAGCTAGCAGCTGATATTTATTTGCATCTCTATCTTTCTCCTATCCCTGAAGGGACACCATATTTTATATTGATGATTCATGTCAAGAGATAGTAGATCCTGCTTTTCCTCTCTGGTAGTTTCATCAAGCCTAACATGTGGCTCCAATCCAACAGATATCATTTCCCCAGAGTTCCCTGGAAAAGAAAAACAACCAAGCAGGTGTCTTGGTTATGATGAATACTAAATAAAAGTTTGGCCAGGGAACTGTGACGCCGTTTCTTCGGTGGCAGTTGGGTGGGAGAAGTGTTTGTGTTTTGGAGTGGGTGTCAGAGTCTGAGAGGAGCAGAGAGTGGTGCGAGATTGAGAGCTTAGGAAATGAAATCCCGTGTTAATGACAGACGTACCTTAATTAAACCTGAAATATCTAAACGACTGCAGAAAAACAAAGTCGACAGTTAGACAAATGCCTGAGGCGGGACTGTTTGACGGTGCAGCGCCCAGGGCAAATTTCTCCTCGGCCATATCAGTGTCCACCGCACGGAATAACTGATCAGAACTGTGGGCAAAATGAGGTGAAGTGGAAAAGCAAGGCATACTTGGCTCATGTATAGCCGGCAATATGTCCCTATGCTATCTTGAGAGCCCCATTAGCTCATACATTCAGCATGACTGTACCGCACTCCTCTCTTCTCAGCCATGACCTCAAGCTCAGCAGTGGAATAAATAGCCTGAAATTGTTCCTAAACCACCATAGGGCAAAACATAACTTAACCAGAGGCGCAGTAAGGGTTTGACTGGGAGGATCTGAATGACTCAGTTGACCCAGACTTAAACAGACCCCTCAAACATGCCAGGGATTATAGATTTTTATGCTGTCAGAGCAGTTTTTTTTTTAAGTTTTAGCTCAAAGTTCCTAGAGCAGAAGTTCTCGATTTTTTTCTCAGCCAAGTGCTCTTTAGAAGATAATAAACACACCAGGGACCCCACTCATGTATGTTTCTGTGGGGTCCGAACAGTACTTGATTTTTTGGGTAGATGCAAATGCAGATATTTTCAGTTTCACGACATCGGCCAGTATTCTTAAAGGAGAAATCTGTAATATATTTACTGTGATAAATCATAAAAAGATTCCAAGCCTATTTTTTGGTTACCTGTTTCACGTTCACCAAATGAGTGTCTGTTTATGACTCTGGGGAATCTATTGCTTCAGCTCAATGTTTGGACCGCAATACTCATTTTTGCACTTGCGTTTTCTACATATTGCTTACAGTGATCCCAAGTGATTAACACTTGTAACAAAGATATGTAAATGGAGGCAGGGTATATTACAGTTTAACAATCAACTTTTCAGAATTTTTTTTATAATTATGAATAACTAACTAAAAAAAAATATATAATATACTAACAGTATGGAATGCTGCCTATGAAGCAAACAAATTAAAACAATCTGCATTATGTTCTGTTTAAAAAAGTGTTTATAAACGTGCAAATCGGACAACATATACTTTACCAATATAGACTGTTATCGCTGTGATAGGCTAATATCGGGCCAATAATAGTGGTTCATTGATATATGGGTCAAGCTTTAATATTTATTAAGAGAGATTGTTAGATTAGAACATGCGTCAAACTCCAAGGCTTCAACCTGCTCACTTCATGTGGCCTGCGCAAGATTGCACAGAATAGAATTTGCATAATACAAGTCTATGCTGCGTTACAGAAGTACGGTGTTCGTCAGCTACACACTTCAGGATGCGTCCCAGGTTTTTCACCCACTCTGAAGGCGTTTAGCTGCTCCGTCATAAAGCTGTTTCCACCACTCTAGGCAAATGGTTATAGCTAATAACATTAATACTTTGAGGTAGCAGCCTATCAAAATGTCCCAGAAAACAAACGTTGATGCAGAGGGAAAGAAATTTAATGAGACAACAAATACATGTCTGTGTTAAATGGACACAAGCTGGTATTTTTTAATATGTAATTGTTGTACACTTGAAAGTTCTCAAGCCATTATTTTTCCTAAATTTCTGCTATCAGAGCTTGTTGATAATTATGTTGTTACAAAATTCAATACTCGTGAAATGCAGCGGCAGTTATGTAATATGATTACGAGTAGAAACACTTAAATAGTTTTACATTTGCAACAAGCCCTTTGAGGACAAACAGAAATCTGATGTGACACGGGATGAAAGTGAGTTTGGCGCCGCTGGATTAGAATGCAACATATGAACTATTTTAGATTTAAAAATTTAGATATTACTCAAACCATGAAGCCTAGAACTACAAATCTGAAAACTTTTCACAGACCACTTGGCACAGTGCCACGGACACCTGTGTTTCCAGGGACCCCTGTTTGACAACCACCGTCCTCGAGGCTTTAAATATAATTTGACATGGAAATCACCAACCAGGTCGATTAATTTTAACACAGATAAATGGATAATAGCGACTATTGTTCCATATGGAGCTTAATTAATAGTTCGACTCTTAAGGTCAAGAATTACCATTACCATTTCGGTTGGATCCGGGCGCGAGCGCTTGCTGCAGGAAATGATTCATCTCAATTACACATAAAGACTGATTAGGGACTTGTCTCACTGTGGTGATCCAAATGAATTATCCCCATTATGACAGTATTTCTAATCACATTTATAAAACAGCAGCTTTATGGGCCCGTGGCCGTGATGATAGTGCAGACTGTGCTCAAAGGAAGCTTTCACATCTCTGAGAGCGCCGAATGTAGTGGACTATTCTATTTGTGAGTTGCTGTATTGTGCTGGAGAGCCTGTCCATTTTCAACCTCTTTTTCAAGAGCATCTCTCACTGCTCCATTAGCTGAGTATGCTCGGATATGCGGGGAATAGCAGCATGGAGGGGGAGGGGGGCGAAGGACAGGGGGAAAAAATGGGAATACTAACATTTGAAGAGAGAGAGGTTTGCTGAGTGCACTGTTCTGACTTTGGTGCTCCACTTATTTGTGATGCTCTGTCGGAGGAAACCAGAAAGAGGGCAGCAAAGGCAGAGAAGACGTGAGTCAGAACTCCTACACTAATGACTGAAACAAGCCCTGCAGGGGTATATCTGAGATCACTTCATTTTGACATATAAGGTATTTAGTCAAACAGGAGTGCAAAATGTAAAGACATACAACTTAAAGGGGACCTGTTATGTTCATTTCCAGCTCTATATTTTCGTTCTGCGGCTCCACTAGAGTAGCTCTGCATGATTTACACTTCAAAAACATCCTTATTTGTCTCATACTGGCCATTTATGCAGCCCCTCTGTTCGCTTTCTGTCTCAAACAAGCTGTTTTAGCTCCTGTCTCTTTTAGCCCCACCTCTTTAAAAGCCCACTTTCTTCTGACTGGTCGTCGGAGGCCTGCTTAGGAGAATGACCCTCTGCTTGTCAGCTCCGCTCCGCAACTACAGACACCGTGAAGGTGTTGGCTGCCAGGCGTCACTGATTACTGTACAAAAACACTACTTGATTTTACTGAAACTAGATTATTTTTCATGGAGAGAATATTGTCCGGTCTCTCCTGTGATGTCCTCTGGCTGCTCTGACTCAACATTCAGCAATTTACGCTACAGAGTTTTCTGATTGCTAGACAGTTTTATGTGTTGTTAGCAGTTGTTGTTAGTTGGCTAGTTAGCCCAGAGATAGATCTGGCTATGTGAGACTGCAGCACCCAGTGCTTCTAAGCACCGCTGAGCATGGAAAATAGATATATGAGGCACCAAATTTGATTACTTTACCATTTATGAGTTCACAAATGAGACAAGAATTAGATTGGAAAAATGATAAAGGCTAGAGCTAGAGTGTTTTTGGGGGAATTATTGCTGTACACACGAACACAACTTTATATCTTTATTCACTGTGAAACTGGATTATAGTTTATGAAGGAAATATTTTCTGGTCCTCCCTGTGATGTCCTCCAGCTGCTCTGCCTCAACGTTTGACAGTTTACACCACAGAGTTTTCTGATTGCCAGCAAAGTTTTACTTGCTGTTACTGATTAGCTACTTTAGCTGTTAGTTGGCTAGTTAGCACAGATATCGGTCTGGTAATGCAAGACTACAGCACACAGTGTTTCTGAGCACTGTCTTAGCACGGAAAAGAGTGATATGTGGAACTAACTAGCTGTAGTGGTTAGCTATTTTAGCAGCAAGTAAAGACATCTGTTCATCAGAAACTCCACAAATCATGGAGAGTTGAGCAGCAGCAGGACATCAGAGGGAAAACCAAAAAACATGCAAGTCTTTCCCAACCGAAAAAGCACTTTCTCTGAACGCTGTGCCTGGAGCAGATGACCATATAAAGAAATACACGACGTGCCAACATCAGCTGGTCCCGCCAAGTCAGTGAAAGTAGAAAAAACCTTGAAAACATTTTAAAGAAGTCTGAAACTTGAGTGTTTTGTTATTACTTCTACCTACATTTACCTCATTATTTGACACTTTGGCCACGTTTAATATGAATGTCCAACTTTGTATATATATATATATACGTATATATACTGTATGATAAAAGCTAAGAAAAAATGTAATACGTTCCCTTTAAAATGATCAAATAACTTCGCCACTTTGAGGCTTAAACCTACCTCAGTGTTTGATCAGGAACACAGAGCGACAGTCCGACATTCAATTTTCTTCTTATTAATCAGACGGGCACGCTCATTATAACCAGCGTTCATTTACATTTCTTATAACAATCTGGGAAAATTACCACATTTATTAAACATGTTATTCTGCCCAACAGCACAGTAAGACCAACCAGGATGACAGCCCCACTGATTACACAGTATTTACCTCACTTGAATGGCTTTATTAAACTACCATTCAGATCTCGGCACTCGGTTGTGTAATGAAGGCTGGAATTGACACACAATAACTGTAATGTGTTGAATGGCAATCCAAAGCTGCGTCCCCGGTGCCGTGTTTAGAGACCCGACATTGAGAGGGAGGTTAATGGTGCAAAACCAGTGTGCCTCACATTCCAGTCTGCACTGTTTAGGCTTCATGGCTGAGCCTCTCCCATGTTTAGCCAAACTGTTTTTCTCTGAATATCTCCGAGAGGGAGGTTATGATGTTATCTGATGTGTGTTTACTCCCCACTGTATGTATGTATGTAGAGATCTTAAAGCGCTGACCCACGATAAAAGTGATCTGCCTGACATTTGACTGAGGATTATTTATGAATTATGCAGCTTAACTGTGGTGCAGGAGACGAAGCAAGATGTACCAATGAGTTCTTATCACATCTTGTCAGTTTTTCAGACACGTGTGCTGACTTAACACATCGCCATCATTTTTTCCTAATCTTTAGCTGAAAAATCTTTAGAATCTCTGCAGCCTCGCTGTTAGCCTTGTTCATGGTGTCTGAGGGCTCCTGAAGGTTTTGTCACAGAGAGATAAGTTCCACGATGGGGTCCACAAGCAGCTTGTTAAAGGAATTTTTGTGCTGTCGTTTTGAGTTTTCAGATAAATTCAGAAAATACTCTGAGTTAGGAGTTTATTCAGTACAATAGCACTAATAAACCTGTCTTAAACTGATAGGTTTTTTGAAGTTTTGTTGTTTGAGATACTCATTGATAGTCAGTGTAGGTGGCGGCCATAGTTTGGAGAAGCGGAAACCACCAGTTTGGAAGCTAAGCAATAAAATGCTGTGGACAGGGTCAGCAGAAAAAAGTATTTTAGCCACTTAAAAAACATCCATGTCAGTTTAATTGACCACTATAGTTGGCATTTTCTCACCATCAGACAGCCTTTTCTGATGGGAAACCACTGTTACATAAGCCTAATACAGTTCTCTCCAAACCAACCAAACTCCATAGGCGAAATCAGTAATTTTATCTCGTAGAACATGGGAGTTGTTGGTCTACCGCTGCCTCGATCTGTTAGTTTGTTTGTGTTATTGTGTGACTTCAGTGTTTTAAAAGTATAGTTGGGATTCACTGAAGTTGCACAACAACACAGACAAACTAACAGATCAAGGCAGCGGTAGACCAACAACTCCTGTGATCTGCGAGATAAAATGAATGATTTTGCCTATGGAGTTTGGTTGGTTTAGGGAAACTGATATTTTGCTTGTATAGTGAGGGTTTCCTGTCAGAAATGGCCGTCTGACAGCAAAGTAAAGCAGTGAAAATATTCTAAATATAGTGCACACTTAAACTGAACTAACTTAAACTAAACTTTAAGTGACTAAAATGCATTTTGTTGCCGACCCTTGCTGGTACTCCTCTCTGCTTTTCGTAACTGGGGCTGTGAAGACTTCTGTCTACTGTAAGTAATACACAGATCATCAATAAGTACCTCATACAACCCTCCATCAAATAATCCAAACTATCTCTTTAATGAAGCTTATCAATCAATTTTTTGTTGTCACTAAGCTATTTTAATCAGCTCTATGGTCATTATAAGAGTGTAGATAGAGCTGTTGTTGACTGTATTATACTGAACAGTGTTGCTAATGTTTTGTTCACCACATGAGAGGGTCAGTGGGCTTTTTTTTTTTCTTTTGAGGGCTATTATACTGAAATGTGCAAGTGCACCCAAAAAAAGCTGGTACCTCAGTGTAGTTTTCTCTTTTTTTGCCTCTCGTGTAGGTTGGAAATCTGGTGTAGGAATCCACAGATCAAAGTGATTATTTTTCCATGTGTTCCTTTTTCCTTTCTTGTCTGTCTCATTTTGCTCAAGAGAAGTTGACAGCAGAACAGAACTTTACTGGGAAATATCAGCATTAAAGATGTCTTTTCCCCTTAAAGTCCACCATATGATATTTATTGTGATTAAAGCTGCAACCACTGATTGTTTTTATTTAACCTAACAATCACTTTCCTGATCAATCGATTAGTTTCTCAGTCCATAAAATGTTGATCAGTGTCTCCCAAAGCCTAAGGACAATTTTGGACATTTTTTTCTTAAAAAAACAAACAAACCTCAAAATCATTTATCACTATAGTAGTTTAATCGATTAATCATTGCAGCTCTACTTGCAGTCTTAAACAATGACTTGATTAGGGTATTTTATGAAAAGTCTGATGTGTGCAGGATTTTTATGTTCATATAAAATTAGTTTTTCCTTTTGGCTTAAAGTGCTTCTGCTCTCCTTCTTTAATACTTTAAAATAAAAGTAGCCTGTAGCCAAAAACATAGCATTGAAGGCAAAACAAAATAATGCAGAGGTCAGTTGCAGTCCTTTTATAAAATAAAGTAAGAAAAAAAAACTAATTAACAATGAAATATCACGGTAGATGTTATGGTATAAGGTATATGTATACTCATCAATCATATGAAATTAAAGCTGCTACATGGATTTTTTTCTCTTTGTTGGTTTTGGAGGCCCCTGTGGACAAAACTAGTAGTGTTTCCTACAACATAACCACAAAATGTGACGTCAAAAATAAATTTATCTTAATAAAAATCTCCTCCCAATTCTTTTTAACCGGCCGGCGTATCTTCTCACTGTAACTTTGTCTGAAAAAATGTAAACATGGACTTGTTTTAACTAATTTGATGTAAATTCCGACCCGGTGGCAGCCATTAAGAATAACTGTACAGAAATAAGGAGGCATCTGTTTTAAATTCATTTTAAACTTTTTCATAACCAGTTAAAAACTCCTTGTAGTAGCTTTAAATAAAATATTGTTTCTGGTCTATAGTTTTAGCTATTTGTAAGCCCAAGTGTGGTGGTGAAAAATCTCTGTGTTGAGAGTGTGAGACTTCATAGAGTAAAGTTTGGTGTCGGGTTAGGGTTACTGAGTATTGAGTGCAAGGGCAAAAGGAAGAACTGCAGCAAAAAATGTGGTTCCTGACTTTGTGCCCTGCCCTTAAAGGCTGTGTTCTCTCTGTAAATATAGTTTTCCCTCACTTTCTTCATTTTTCTCTGTTGAGAACGACCTCTAAGATTAAGGCATCACATCCCTTTTTTCTATCTACCTTCTAACGCTGTGGTTAACAACTCTTTTGACTGAACTGAGGTGTCTCCCTCAGTACTCTGCGAGGCAGCTATCCGGCGTGCCGTTGTTGTCCTCTTTGTCCTCCAGAGCGGCTTGGGCAAAAATGATGACACTGTCTCTGATGCATTATGTAAGATTTAAGCATTGTCATGACAGTGCTGATTTATTTATTTGTTTGGTTGTTTAACAGGGGGATTTGAGCATTAAAATACAAACTGCATCACCAGCACATACAGTACAGATTAGAACCAAATCAAATATTTGGACTTTTCAATTCCTTGTCTTTCTAGCAGGAAAACATGCAGCTCCCTCATGCAAATGGCTTAGGTAGAAATTAGATTTGTTCATTTTATTCTCGTGTGTATGTGTCATAACTAATTTTATATTAGTATATTTTCCTCTTACAGGAAAACAACGTATCAGTCATGATACACCAGTATATCTTTTTTATTTTTTAAAAGAGATTATCTTGAAACAGGATGGATCACTTCAGCAGAATTATATTAAATTGTTGAAACAAATTAAATTGGTACATCAATAGCCTTTTTTCATTTTAAAGGAGACATCTGTAATATATTTACGGTAATTTATCATATAGTGATCATGATGTGCCATCAGAAATTAACGAAACATGCAAAATTGAAATGCTTGATTCAATGCTGATGTCAACGCTGCAGCCGCAGTGTCAACTGTATCTGTTGTTACAGTTTTTGTTTGCCTGTTTCACATTAATTAGAGTTCGAATTAATGACGAATGTTTGCAAAAGGAGAAAGTTTCTGTTTATGAGTCTCTGTTAAGGAGTAGTTGTTTATAACGATCTGATAAAGGAGTCTGGCAGGCAGTAAGACAGGCCGTCACTTAAGTCAAAGTCCAGAGTGTGTATTTTCAGGGCTTTTATTTTCAGGATAACGTGCTTAACTTTACATTGAGAGACAACTGACAGTTATTAACAGCTGATCAACTTACAGTGTAGGACTTGTCGCTTGTTATTGTTGAATTACCATGTTGCACTCGTCTTGCACTCCTGCAGCGTTCCTGCAACCCACCTGAGGTTGGCTCTAACTCACTATCTTGAAACAAGACAGATCACGTCAGTAAAATTAATAAAATTATTGAAACGAATTGAAATGTTATAGTTTATTTTATAGATTATTTTTCTTTTTTATCAGTTAATGTTCTTTAGGGTTTTTTTTTTTCTTCATGAGACATATATTGCCCGTCTGTCCATCCTGGGAGGTGGATCCATCTGTGGCTCTCCCTGAGATTTCTTCCATTTTTGTCCCTGTTAAAAGTTTTTTGGGGGAGGAGGAGTTTTTCACTCTTTTGAAGGTCTACAGGACAGAGGAGGTCTCATGCACTGTACAGATTGTAAAGCCCCCTGGGGCTAATTGTGATTTGTGATATTAGGCTATAGAAATAAAATTTGACTTTGACCTTCAACTGCCATAAACCTCTGCCATCTTTCACTTTTTTCACTCGTATATTATCACATAGACACCCAGTGAGGTGTTTCCAAAGACCCAGCAAACGAACTAGGAGGCAAAAATACACAATAACAACTGAAGAGAGACAAAATACAAAATTGTCATTTTTTTCTGATGTTAAGGGGTTGATAATACAAGTGGACTAAATGAGGTATGAGAGTTCTGCAGTATAGAACATTGACTGACAGCCCTCTTACACACACCACCGATCCTGAGAAAACATTCAGAGATACCATGTAAATATTCAGTTCTTGTCACGTTGTGATCAAGTCTTTCTGCCGGGAGCTTGTAATGAACACATTAAGTCAAGGAACGCTCTATCTCAACCTTAAACCTGCATGAGCCGGCCTTAATGGTTTTCAATTGCCAATCAGTGCTCCGGCGTCTTCTACCACCCTCTGTAAATGAATTCAAATCCTCCTTCCTCGTACTCGGAGTGCCGGCCGACGCCACGCAGCCTGTCTGGAAATGGATGTCCTCCGGAGAAGCACTGAAGTGATTCCTGCAGGTTATTTAAAAGGAAAAGTGCCATGGTGCTGTCAGATCACGGTCATAAAGAGGGCGTTTAAGGGTTTACTCCACAAGGGATTATGAATTACATGGTAAGGGGTTGGTCTCTTAATGCACTTAACATGGAGTGACGGAGAATGAAACAAGGCACTTTGGAGGAAAAGAACACATCATGAACTGACATTTGAGTTATAATTGTTGAGCTACATGAAATCAGACAATTTTCCAGAGTAAGTTGCTGATATAGATGAGGGATTTAGCTTAATGCTTCTATACTTTAAAGTTGATCCAACTTTATTAAATCACAGATTTGTCTTGGAAAGACCCTTAAATTGAAAAAGAAAAGAAATCTACAAAAAAAAAAAAAAGAAACAGAGCAGGGACACATCGTCCAGTATGGACAGACGGACAACACACATCATGTATACAGAGTAGACAGGAGTAGCAGTATTAGTGCCTGATTAACACGGACAAGGGCCCCGAGGTGAAATAGCGCCCCCCGTTCTTCCAGCTGTCTTTGCATTATGAATATATTCAGTTAAGTGCCCATCATGTACCGTGCACACAGCAGACTGCACATGGCAGCTTCATTATATTTTACCCAGAGACCCAGAAACCTCCCACTACCCTTATTCTGAAACACTGTCCGTCTCCAGGTTTGCTGTGTGAGTTGGTTTGTGGTAATTTGATTAAAAACATACACATCAGCTGAGATAATAAAGGTGATCGAATTGCATTTTGACTAGAAATGAAAATTTGGTGCATTATACTTAACTGATCAATAATCACTTTGCCATTAATGATAAATAGCAAACAAAACATGCACATCTTTTTTTCAGTTTAAAGGCAGAGTCAGCAGGATTTCTCCGAGCTGTTCGTAAACACGTCAGGATGTCAAACACCAACAGTTTGGGTTGTGTGAAACGTCCTGAGCACAAAAAAATCAGTGAGGAAAAAAAAGGAAGTACAAACAGAGGGCAGGGTGTTTTTTTTTTTAGAAAATGTTGCAGATTATATGTTTAAGCTTTATATAAACAATTTGCAAGGCAGACCAGATAGGACTGCAGCTAACATTTATTTTCATTAACGATTATTCTGTCAATCAGTCCAAAATTCAGGGATGTTAAGTTTAATATGATATGAGCCAGAGAAAAGCAGAAAATCTTCATAACTGAGATGCTGAAAACAGCATTTTCTGCCATTTTTGCATGAAAAATGACATGAATTATTAATCTGTTAACAAAATAGTTGGTTATTATAATGCCAATCCACTATTTGATTAGTCATCTGATCATTGTAGCTCTAGACAAAAAAAAAACCTGTGAGCACTACGAAACATGTACTGTCAGTTAATACAGTTTTTACTAAATACTTAATAGTGATTGATTAATCATTAAAGGGATACTTCGTCCAGAAATGAAAATCATCATTATCTACTCACCCTCAGGCTGGATGGTCAGGTTTAGTTTTTTTAGTCCACAAAAACAGCGCTGCAGAATCTCCCAAACAATGGAAGTGAATGGTAACCAGCTTGAAACAATAACAGAATAAAAATAAATAAATTGCCTCCATGCTGCTCATCTGTTTTCCTGTGAAACTCCAGCAGTGTTTTGCAGACTAAAAAACTCGGCATGAGGATAGAGTAGATAATGACTGAATTTTCATTTTTGGGTGAACTATCCCTTTAACATCCCTAATTTTGACACAGGATCCCTTTGTAAGACTGTGCATCAAAATAAAAAAAAAACACAGGGCCTAATTTAAACCAGCATTTACTGTTTTTGGCCACTTGAGGGCAGCAAAAATCAGCTGTAAACAACAACAACAACAAAATATTATCACTTTATAAAGTTATTGTGGTGAACCTGTTAGCATAAAAGATACGGCAACATTAGCATTCATTTAGCTTCATGTTTGTTTTGGTCTTTTTATCTGGCTTTTGCTTTTTAGCTGCAAAATGTTCCACAATATGAACCGGCGCGTATTTTTTTCAGGTAGTTTGCAGTGGACCACGTTTTTGTTAAAATATCACAAATCACCATTTGCCTCATGGAGCTTTACAATCTGTACAACAGTGGTTCTCAAATAGGGATTGGGGCACCCTCAGGGATCCAGGGCATTCTGCCAGGGGTCCTTAAAAAGTTCTCAGATTCATTCATGTAAATCATGATATAAAATTATTAGTGTTTTGCGAAAGGCTTCACAGTTCAAGGTGTCATACTTAATGTTTAAATCTAAAATAGCTCATAGGATACTTCCAGTACCAATCCAGCAATCTATATCTCTTAATAAATACATACATACATATATATAAAAAAAATCTTCCTCCCGCCAGTCATGCAATGCATCACCCATTAACTGTGGAAACCAGTAATCCAGTGGACGTACTTGAGGGGTCGCTGGTATATTTTCTGTGTAGTGAGAGGTCCTTGGCAAAGGAAAAAATGAGAACCTCCGCTGTACAGTGTACAACACCCTCTATCCTCAGACCCTCGAGTGGTGATTTTGAAAGTGTTTTCTTCTTTTTTTCCTGCCTGCTGCAGCCGCTGTGAGAGTGGTGAGACTGAGCCAAAACAGTGCAGTTGGAGGCCATTGAACCAAAACAACAGGCCTTTTTCCAAAGAAAACACTCTGACATGTCATGACAGAAAAAAAAAAAAAAAAAATCACAAATAAAATTATTGATGGCTGAGCTCCATTTAGCTGCTTTGGTTTTAGGATTCTGCAACCAAGCGACTCCTTTCACATTCATGCGGTCCATTATTAATATAAAGTAAGAATACTTATTATAGCCCTCCAAGGCCTTTCTCATCTCCAGTTTATAGTGCATGGTGCATACTGCATGCACTATTACCACACAAATTAGCAATTATTCAAATTAATGGCTGCACAGTGAACCAAGGGCCTTTGAGTTTTAGGGGGCCCAGGCCAGTTGCCAGTAGCCATCAGCCCGGGAACAAGACAAAATACGAGCTCATGTTTCATTTGCTCTGGCAGATTCGTCTGACCACGCTCCTGTTCGGACAGATTCCCACTTGTCCCGGCTCTTGTCTTATTGCGACAGTTTGTTTAACGTGGGGCAGGTTGATTCAGTGACAGTCCAGATCTGAAAAGTCACACGTTTTGAGCGCAGCGCAAAGGGTCATGAACCTCGGATAAAACTGTCAAACTGTGCAGTGCTGATCAAAAATCAATCAAGTTTGTGTTACTTTGTCTGTTTTCTGCTTCAGATGTTTTCAGAAACACATTTTGTTGTTCTGTGTTCTTTGAATTGAGGAATTTTGTATCCATATCTGAAAGTGAACCAAGTGTTCATTACACTACATACATCTGATTATAACTATTATCAGCCCAGATTACATTTGAAAATTATATGATTAGATTATAGTTACATTGTCAAGGATTACTTGAATAAATAATGACCAGAAATGAATATGAAAATAAATAAATGATAATAAAAGAGTATTAGTTACTTTTAACTGCAGATGTCACAGTCACCTCTCCAGACTAGGGAGCAATAATAATTGAACCAATAATGTTCTTTTCATAATTTTCAATATTTTTCTGGGTTTTTTTTCTTCATGTTAAGTCGAAGTTTAATTGTCTTTATTCAACAAACGGCTCGGTGCAAATTGGTGCCACATCTATTGATTAAATATCCATGAATACATTTTTCATTGGTTAAATTTGTAACAGCAATTAATTAATTAATGATTAATCATGAACATCCACAGTGTTTGGCTTTGTTTTCCGTCCATATTCCAGTTTTCATTGGTCCGTTTGCGATCAGATCACCTGATTGGCTACTAAAACGCAAATTAAAGGTTTGGAGATCAATTCAATTTGTGCTCAGTACTCAACTATGATTTTAAAAGTAACTAAGTAGATTACAGTTTGTAATTTATACTTAAGTACTTGAAAAGCTCCTCATAAAAGCACAAGTACACAAAAAAAACTACTGAATTTCAGTATTTTGAGTATTTGTAATTAGTTACTTCCACCCCTGAAAACAATACAGTACAAAAAGCAAGAAATAGGAAACAAACAAAACAAAAAACAGCAACAAACACAGAACAAACAATAATAAAAACACATCTGACATGTAGGGTTTCTTAGACAACTGCTCCACAAAAACGCGCCACGCTTGCAACAACATGTGCAATGAAAATGTTTTAAGATGTATATATATAAAAGAAAAATGTGGAAATTTTTGTGGCTGCATTGTAATCCAGTGGATTACATTACTAATTTAAAAATGTTGTATCTGATTTGTATTCAGTGAGTAACTCTGCCCTGATGGAAATCAAAAATGAACCGACTAAAACACATCTGTGAATTAGTCTGGTGATGGGAGGTTATTTGCCATCTTTGCCCAGCAGGTAATCATCCCTGAATAGCAGAATTACAATATGAAGAAAGAGAATAATAATATTATGTAAATGCAGAAAATATTATATTAAGTTGGTATTGAGTGTAATAAGACTTTCAGCTTAATGAAAGAGTCTGTTTTCAGACCTGACTCACAGAATAAAACACACCTGAAACACATTTTGATCCATTTTCATCTAAAAGTCTGTCAAATGCAATGATAGACCTCCGAGTGACAACAAAGTGAACAATGCTGCATTAGGTGCTGCAATAATTAGCTCTGTAAACAAGTTGAGCTCCTGAGAGGAGCACAAAACCTCCTTTCATTTGGTTTGTTACTGCCATGCTGCTGCTCTGTCTCAGCTTGTCAACAGCAGTGCCAAGTTCCCGCTTGGGAATTGCCCAAGTCAGCCCTGTTACCTTTTCTAAATCTGGTGCGAGATGTAACAAGAGAAAAATGCTCCATCAATCAAGTTGCAGATGCAGAGAGAGAGGAGTGGGGGGGGGTTCAGAGGCAGAGAAATAAACCAGTGGAAGCTTTGCCAACAACCATTTCCTGGGTGAGATGATGGGAAAACTTCGCCGTACTCTCTGGGGACATCATTTGTGAGCGCGCCGGCGTCCTCCAGAGCCCAAAGTTTTAGAGCGGAACCCAGGCACTTGGTCGGGGTGTTTTGAGCATTTCTAAAGTGAAATCCTCCTTTGCCTCTGTTGCCTGCTCCATCAGATAAAGTCTCCCTGCCGAGGCTTAAGTGTGTCAATGAGCGGGGGGAGGATCAATGATAAGTGCGGCTTACCTCCTCAGCTGCTCCGCACCAGCCAAATAAGAGATTAAACCATTTCAACCTAATAGCACATGTCAGTCAAAAGTCACACTTGAATACTTCAGCCCCCTCTGCCCGAGCCCCCACCCCCTATTTGCAACGTCCCATTTTCTAATCGCGCTCGCTGAAAAGATGCTGCAATTTACAAAATAAAATCCGAACGGGTTCGCTCTAAAATCAAAACTTCATATTTTTCCTCTGGCTTGTTGTGCTGTTTATCAGTTTAGATTGTTTTGTTGTGATTCTTTGAGTTTTGGAGAAATCAGTAGTAGAGATAATATTAAAAATCATTTTGTTTACACTGTTAGACTTTTTAAAAGGTTTTTCAGTAACACAAAACTGTTGCCAGTAAGTTACTGTAATCCAAATGTACAGTACCATAACTTTTTTTCGCTTAACTGTATTTAGTTACTGTAATATTTAGTAACTGTAACATATAATTACATTTCTGTAATATACAGTAACTAAGTGCAACTGTAATTATATATCACACATTTAGTTACTTTAACATCTACCTACAGTAACTACATGTCTCTGTAATTATATTATTGCTGTAATATATAACTACAGTAACTAAGTGTTACTGGAACTTGGCTTGCGTTGCTCAAAGCACCAAAATAAAATAAGCTGTAATGATTAATTGACTTGAAAAATTCAACAGCAGCGTCTCTTTCTAGAAAACTCGAACCGATCACTCAAGATAATCTTCAGACCTCGTTGTGAGCAGTTTGATGTAAGAATCTACCAGAACTACTTTATTTTCTACTAAAAACAAAATATCTCCTATACATGAACACTGTAAAAATGAAAAAGTTGGTAATTTCAAGGTAACTAAAGATTTTTGAGTTTTGAGCCAAACTTAGTTTTTTAAGTTTTGAAGAAGTTTACCCAATTATTAATCTTTGTTGATAATTTATATTTCTCCCCCAGATAGAGTCGAGTCTTTGGGTTTTAGAAACAAAAAAACAAAACAAAAACTGTATTTCGATACAAAAAGTGAAATTAAATAATGTATACATTTTCAGTCCGAACCATTTAATTTTCAGGTAAACAAATGATGAGAATTCAGGTTGAAAGCTCAGTGTGACCAATTTTTGAAATCCAATGTTTTTCTAAAACGACTCAAGTTAATCTATACAAGAAAAGTAAATCATCTCAACTGAAGATTACAGGTTTATGATGTTTATGTTGTTAGGATCAGGTCAATATTTGAATACACACTACATCATTACACGCCCTGTGGATTCATTAATCTGCTCCTGTGGAGCTTGAAAGACCTGTGATCATCTGGACGTAGAGGGAAGCCACCTGTGCGCAGATTACTGTCATCTGCTGTGTGTTTCTGTGTTATATTGTCTGTGTTTTTATATGAATTTTTACGCTTGCTGCAACACAAATTGTCCCCTTTGATTGAATATATCAGCATCTTCTTTATTTATGGTTATTTCAATACTTATGAGTTTGAGTTGGGCTCTAAACTCAAAAATCTCATGCAATACGTCCTGAAATTGTGCCTTGAAATTTTGATTTGTCTCAAAATTTTTGATCACTATAAGACAAGTACCATTTAGTCCCATTATATTGGAGAGAAACCAGACATCCTTACAGCCAAAACCTCCAAAAATCTGCAGCTCAAACTATCCAGATGGACAAACAGCACTGCAGGTGAGAGGGAAAACATGTAATTTTGATTTTGGGGTGAACTGTCCCTTTAAGTGGCTATTAGAGCTAACTGTGCAAATTTTCACCACGGAGACCCCTTTGTGCCACATCAGAGCCTCGAGTGAGATCTCTAATTGTGTCGGCCGTACCTCTAAATCCTCGAGTAAGACTCACTTTGAAGGTCGCCATTTGTAACACATCCAAAAACATGCACACACACACACACACACACACACACACACACACACACACACACACACACACACACACACACACACAGATCAAAAGCCTCACGCTCTATTATTGCATAAAGTGCAGCTGTCCTTCTAAACACCGACCTTTTGTAAACGGTACTCATTTCTTTGCTCTAATCACTGTTGTGGATATTGTGAAATTGCCCACTGTTCCAGGGAAATACTTGACTGAACCCCACCGCCGAGGCTTTGATTTGCTGTTCAACCATCTCAGATGTGAAAACACCCTGTGGTCTGCAAATGAGAGCTTGTGCTGTTCCACCAGTGTCCCTTATTTAGACATCAGAGCACTCATTAGGCGGATCAGGCTGATATCAAAGTCAGCACACAGACGTGGATGTTTTGGAGAACGCTCGGACCGTCACCGTGTCTCTTTAATAATATGTCTGCTGTCTATTCAGCTCGATTGTTATTTCACTGTCATTTCTCCGGCGGCCTGTCGGTTGACCTCTCCTGCCAAGCGATTTCCTCGGCTTTAATGCTTTCATCGCCGTCCTCTTTCATTTGATGTTTGGACAAAACGAATCCAGTAGTTTACAATGTTTTTGCACGGTGGAAAAGATGTATTATAATGTGTTGTAAATGTGTGTCGTTTACAGGAGAAAGCTGCACTCAGAGCCTGGAGCTGTTTGAGTTCATCAACATTTTATCCTCAAAAGCCTGTTTTCCTTAAAATCAGCTACGACTTAGGAAAATTTTGTGACCTTTTTTTTCTTTTGCAGTCTCTTTTTTTTAGGCATCTTCTTCTGCAATGAAAACTAGGGACATTTCCAGTTTTGCAGTCAATATATCATTAGTATATTCATGTTTTCTATGAAATAATAAAAAGCAGACACTTCCAGTTACACGTATTGTGACCATAGTAACTGTTGTACTCAATAAACTATGCTGCAGGCTGAATGATGATACATCATCGTTTTCAGTCCCACTGTCCTCTCCTTCACACTACTAAATAATATACTACCAAAATACTGGTTAGAATCTTGTTATTTAACTCATTTTTAGAATTTTATCTTAAAAGCATTGATTGGAGTAATAAATTGGCAGGCTCTGTAATCATATATATACCTTTCCTGCTCTATCTCCCTCACTCTTCATTTTCTGGGGACAGTTCCAGCCGAGGACAAGCCACCGAAACTGTCCCTGACTGTCCCTGAAAAACGGGGACAAACGGTCACCCCATTTCATAAGCAACAAAGCTTTTCATTTCCAGCCTGCAACGGTCAAATCTGTCCTTCAAAATGAAAAGTGTTGGAGATTTTTCCAGCTCTAAGGTTGCAGTCGGTGTCTTGGCGTTTTTTGATATTTCCATTATTAACTTGTTTTAAAGTAAAAATGGCTTTAAATATGCACTTGATGGGTAAAGAGGCCAAGACTACAAGACTAACATGCCCAAGGTAAAATGTCCTCACCAGTTAATCCACGTAGAGGACGTGTAAATAAAGAATAGTTCTTGTATTGCAGGTTAGAGCTACTTGGTCCAAGTAGTTTCAGTATGATGATGAAAAGTGTAAGATTCGTTCTGACATGACTGTTATTAAAAGGCTTTTACATTAGGGACTAACCACTGTGTTTGGCAAATATAACGCTAAAATGTAAAGTTGGCTGAGGTTGCTGGAGTGTAAACTTCTCTAAAAACAATAAAGAGCGTGACAGAACTGTTAATAATTGATCTTAATCCTGCTCAAATCTGTTACGTTTGTGCACAGATTTGTGTCCCTCTCAGTCTTTAAGTTTTTAAGATTTTAGACTCAGGTCTTCATGAACACCTTTGTGCTTCACAGACTGCAAAATATTTTATATACATAAAAATAAATATTAAAAATATGATGCATCCTATACACTCTATGTACCTACGTCCTATCATGCTCAAACTTTGCTTTTTTTTGCACTTTCTGTTTTCTGTTGTTCTCTCCTGACTCGAACCTTGCTTGTGTTGTAGCAGCTCTCAGATCGCTTTGGATAGAAGCGTCTGCTAAATGAAATTGTAAATTGTAAATTCTGATTGAACTATAACTGTACAGGGGAGGGGTTTGGTCAATTGAATAACTAAAAATAATCATTTTGTGGAGCTATTTTCACAATATATCACTGATGTGATCAACCCTAAATCAGGATAAAAACATGTCGTTTTATTCTGTTCGTTAAAATAGCCATCAGTCATTTTCGGAGTGGTGGCGGGTTTTCATCCTGTGCTTTCGACTGTAGTCTCGGCCCTACTGTTTCCTTTTGTTTGCATGTAGATCACGCATTGTCCCTTTAAAACTCACAGGAGATAAGTGACTTGTAAGATGGATATTTTCTGCAGTGCAGCAGTTTAAAGATGAGAAGCATAAACAAAGAGATGACGCGTCCCCCACAGAGACAGCTCCTCTGATAGGTGGTGACGTGATAGCTCATTCAAAGCGGCCTCTCTCTTATTGTCTTTTGTTTTCTTTTGAAGGAAGATTAAAGAATCTTTTATGCCATTTGATATTTCAGTGGGATGGTAGTACCACGGAGCGGCATTGTGCAGGGTTTGTGTGGAGAGTGTTGGGAATTCATTCAAATACAGCTTATCAAAGTCCATGAGGGACTGAGCCAGCAGACTGCATCCAGAGGTTTGTGGGTAATATTCAGTAACTTGCCCAAACAGATGCTCGGCTTATTTATTTATTTATTTTGCTCCATATCTCTGACTTCATTTCGATGCACCACTAGCATGATCTTGTCACGGCCCGCGTGTGGACTGTCATGTTTATGGTGATGGTCATGATAGGCATCTATTCTCTTCCAGGTTTACACCAGATATGGGAAATGCTACACTTTTAATGGTAACAAGACCACATCCAGGAAAACCAAGCAGGGCGGAATGGGAAATGGGCTGGAGATCATGTTGGATATCCAGCAGGATGAGTATCTGCCCATCTGGAGAGAGACAAGTAAGCCTCAAAACTATTTGTCCAATATAATCCCGTCCTATGCTACAGCAGGAGATACCTGTTTTATATATATATTTATATATATATATATATATATATATATATATATATATATATATATATATAAAATAACCTGAATCAATTTCTCTGGGTCATGTTCAGTAAATAATGCTTTTTTATGATTGATTTCGTGCAACCTGGAAAATGTGATTTGTAAAGGGAAATTCCTGAACAAAACACACCACAGATTTGTGCACCGTAGTTTACCTGTTCCTGAGAATTGGGACACATCATGTCCTACAAAAAGCACTTTAAAAATGACTTATATCAACACTCTAATTCCATTTTTTTGGGGAAAATGTATCTATTAAGGATTCATATATATGAAATATATTATAATATATATATTTAATTTCTAAACAATCAGAAAAACAGGAAACATCCATGTCCCAGACAAGAACGGACAACTTCAAACGATTAAAAATGTATTAAAGCCTTTATCAATACCTACTGACTACATAGGTGTAAAATAATAATAATCATCTTTGTTTTGAAATGGAGTTTTATAAAATTGTGTCCCAGATTTCCATTGACTTCATCAGGTTTTTGCGAAAACATGATTTAATCAGGCATAAAAGGGTTCAGCCATACCCTGAGGACCCCTGACTCACTTCCTGGTTTAAAAAAAAAAATGCTCAAGCACTCAAGCAGTTTTCTACTTTTCCACAAATTCACTCAGTCAGATGTGTCTCAACCACAAGATACTGAAATGCACATCTAAGTCACTTTCAGTTATTACCCTGCCCTCAAAGCAACAGGCTTAACAAGCAGGAAGTTCTGGGAGTGGGCGTGGCCATTACCTGTGGAGGTGAACGTCTTAGTTACTGGTTGAGGCTGTGGCTCCGCCCCCTCAAAGTCCTCCAAAGTTGTGAAGACAGGATGCTCATTTGCGGCGAGTCCTCTGAACTCACCCATGTGTGACCGGGCACTGATGCAGAGGGCGCCTCACAAACATTTTTCACCCTGGTACCTCTGTCTCACCTCCTGGTTCAAAAACGGCGGAAACGTTGCTCAAGCATCTGCAAGTTTTCTATTGTTTGAAAAGTTCATTAAAGAATATAACTATTAGCTGTGTCTCAACCACATTCATCAGATTTTTACAAAAACATGATTTAATCAGGCATGAAAATGATTAGCTAGACCCTAAGGACCCCTGTCTCACTTCCTGGTTTAAAATAAATGTGAATACTGCTCAAACAGTGGTAAACTTTCTGTTTATTGACAACATCATTAAATAATATTCCTATCAGATGTGTCTCAATCATAACATGTCAACTCTAAAGCACTCCAGCAATAAGAATTATGATTTAAAAATATATATTTTGATTAGCATTAGGAGAACTCTTTGCAACTTTAATAAATAAAATGTCCACTTACTATGACTATGCTGTGAAATGAAAAATTTACCATTTTGTCAACTCCATAAGACGTTACCTTGTTCAGGTTTTCTATTTGACAGAGTTGACATCAGATTTAATAAAAACTTTAATCACTAGGAGGCTGATCTGTTACAAGGTTTAACAGTGAAGGGTTTGACCTTTTAAATTTTATTTTCCCAGCATAACTGAAGAGTAAAAATCTAACCTCCCTCAAAATGCAGTTCTGGCCCAGTTCTCAAGAATGAGCGAGGCTGTGTCACATAATATTAATCCCTACTGGCTTATTTTTCAGACTTGACAGAAATATGTTTTGTAGTTAGCGTCAAACTGAGTCCAAGCTGTCAGATGAGGCAGCCATCTGAAATTCCCTTGTACTCTCCCTTTACACAACGCTCCGCGCTCCTGCTCCGTTTCATCCTGAAGATGAGACGTCCCTGGAGGCCGGCATCCGAGTTCAGATCCACAGTCAGGACGAGCCTCCCTACATCCACCAGCTGGGTTTCGGCGTCTCTCCGGGATTCCAGACCTTTGTTTCATGTCAGGAGCAGAGGGTAGGTCTTCTTCATCACAGATTCCCCGCTCTACCCCCTCCTCACACACCCACCCCACCCCAACCCCCCACCCTCAGCAGATTACTGTTCTCGCTGCAACTGCTCGCCCCTGGTGGTTCGGACTGGGGTCTAATAAATCTCTGTGTGCTTAGCTGACCTACCTGCCCCAGCCCTGGGGGAACTGCCGCTCCACCAGCAAAGAGAAGTTCCCAGGATACGACACGTACAGCATCAGCGCCTGTCGTCTGCTCTGCGAGACCAACGAGGTCCTGCGGGTGTGCAACTGCAGGATGGTGCACATGCCTGGTAAGTTTACCCCCTACCTCGCATTTACACCGAGCCCAGCAGGTGTCACGGTAGAAGAAATGTTTGCATGAATAACAAATGCTTTTCATGATTTATGTCAAGTTACTGTTACAGCAGGAACTAAAATAAACCAAACTAAGAACAAAATTTATGTGCGGGTGGAAAATAGAAACACACAAACACATATCCTTTTTATGTTTGTGGCTACAGACGTAACAATGAACACTGTGGCTCTATAACAGTGTTAGTGTCATACTTGATTCATGAGTGTCTGAGACGTCTACAACATCAATATGATCAATACTTTCCCAAGTGCAAAATCCAATATGGCTGCCTTCACGTAGTAACTCAAGTTTTTGGCTGGAAAAAAACTGCTAATTTTGAGAATGTTACTTTAAGAATAACAGTTATTGTTACTAATGTTTCAATATGAATATTTACTGTACAGAAGCAACCTAAAGCTACTTAATATTTTGTACCTTATCTTATAAATCGTAAAAATTGTGTTGAAACTGTCTGCATCAAATATGATACAGAAGATATATAAGATATTTTTTTCTGTGAATCAGTAATTATCTCTTAAATTTCATGATGCAGTCTGCCGTATGCCTCCCGCGATAAATTAAAGATTGAAAGGTCATCTTAAAATTAATTTAGAGTTAGAAATTTAGATTTAATCTGTTTTGTTTTACACAGAAAATGTACACCAACAAGATGGCTGTAACAATCAGTGTATTATCCTAAGCAAGTAAAACGAAAAAAGAATGCAAATTAAAAATTAGAAATTCTGGCAGTAACAAATTCATAATATTGATTATAAACAATATGACAAGGGGAGAAAACAAAAGACAGACAAGGGGGAACAGAATAAATAAAAATAAGTAAATAAAATAATGATAGATATTTAAATAAAGTAGCATGTAGAGGAGTGAGCCAGTATCTGTTTTTTTATGTATGCGACCTGCTCTCAGTGTAATTACTTGAATGCTATTGTATGTTATATTGATCAGTTCAGATGATATTGATTATACTGTTTTTGCCTTGGCAAAGCAAGCAATGACTATTTTTTGGGGTTTCTAGAATAACAATTACTTTGATAAATACATTTCAGAAATGTCCAGTTAACACTTAAATTAAAAACAAATAGAGTTTTCGGGAATTTTTTTTGACACGTCAAGCCTGACAGTGCCAGTGATGAGAAGGACGGTTGTTTTAAGTAACCTGGGCCTCGTTTTCCAGAGCCTCCTTAGGACTGTGTGCATCATAAGATGTACATTAAGCTCACGGGCTCTTTAGCTCAGGTATACCTTAGAAACCTTCGCAGGATGCTAAGGTACGTCAAAACTGGGAAACGTGGCCCAGGTATGTTTTGTTTCCCCACTAGTGAACCGATTCATGAACAAATCTTTTGGTACCCCCGCAGCTTTGTAAATATCATAGATCCAAGATGAAACTAACAGAAAGGCAGGACTGGTGTTTTCAAGAGAGCCCCGAGCTCCCACCGAGCTTTGGAACTATCACCCTGACTTTCTGCAATATGAACTTTTTGCAGGGGTCGCAAACACCAGTCTGATTATTCTGGGAGGTCACAACACAAAAAAAAAAGTTGAGAACCGGTGAACTAAACAGCCACTCAGCCCCTGCAGTCCTTCTGCTACTAGGGGATGGAGAGGAAGGGTTGCAGGTTAGCGAAGGTGGGGGGGCGCATTTTTGGTCATTTTGCAACTTGAAAGTCATGAAACAGTAAACATACAGTAGCATAACTCACACAAGTATAAAATACTCCAGCAGAGGTGTTATTTTCAAGTCTGTTTTTAAAAATTGTTCGGCCTAGCGCGACTGAAAAAACAGTCAGCTCAGTATTTGCATGATATGACTGTAGATGACCCATTGTGCAAAACATGTCATCGTTTCTGGCTCACTTGAATAATTCCAGCACGGATATAATTTGGGCTGCCACACGCCTGACCTTGATGCTTGACATCTGGAGTGGGATGCTCTTCAGCAGTGCTGGCAGCTCTCTGGCCACTGACTCTTCAGACTGCATGAAAGTCTCAATGAATTGTAGATCCACTTGCTCAGACATTTCAGCCGTTTGGGAATCAATCTGCCGTGCTCCTGAGGCCCTCATTAATCATTTTGATTATTAAGTATTATTGGTCCTGGTTGTTCTTGTGTTTAGCTTCCTGGTAGATTGTTTGCAGGGAGCTCTTTCATATTAACTTAGCATTGATTCACACTATGACAGACTGCCTCCAACGCACACAAGATTTTCATGTGACATTTCATGAATCATATGCAGTCTTTGCTCTTATTTATAATCTTAGGACTAATTTAAACTAGAAAAAAATGGGGCAAAGTCAGAGGTGGAAAGAGCTGAAAATCTGAAATATTACTGATGAAAATATTACTCAACTACACGTTGATCTAAGACTGTTACTTTAAAGTACAAAGTCTTCTTCTTATAACCTACTAATACTCTGAGTATTAGTTACTTTTTTACAGTTGGTGTAATATCAGTAATCAATTCAAATCATAGGCCTACTCCAAACTGATGATATTCTTCATACTGATACCAATGCATACTAATGCATAGTACAAGTACAATTACAGACTTGAAGAAATACTCATAAACGTACCCAAAATATTACTCAGTTGCAGTTGTTTGAGTTGTTGTAATTAGCTACCTCCATCCCTGGTACAGTGTAGTGTAACTAACAATGTACACGGAATATAAACACAACATTTTTGTTTTCTACTCTCGTTTTTCACAAGTTGAAGTAAAAAAAAATATTAGACTTCTTCAATACATGCAAAAGGTTTATTTTTCTTTCAAGCATTGTTAACAAATGTGTAAAATCTGTCAGCGAGCACTTCTCTTTTGCCAAGATAATCCATCCACAGGTGACAGGTGGATGGATTAGAGATGCTGATTAAACCGCATGATTATTTCACAGGCGTGTCTTGGACTGGTCACAGTAAAAGGCTCCTCTAAACTTTCAATTTTATCTTGAAAAAAAGATGCTGATTTCACACGGGGCTACATCACGCTGCGCAATTAATCAAAATATTATCAAAATCGCAACATGGCAAAGAGCAACATTCAAATCACAGATGCTGCAATTTTTTGATAAAGGAAGTTTAGACTCCAACAAATGTCACATCATCATTTTCTTTAATCATTCTTTTTGGGAAAATGATCATTTCTGCTAACTGTGAATCATATCACAATCACAATATTTGTCAAAAATAATCGTAATATGATTTTTCTTGCCATATTGTGCAGCCCCAGAGCTACAGATCCCACGTTTTCCTCCCAGGAGGTGAAAATCAAGGTGACCTGCGCTACTCTGCCTATGAGTGGCTAGTGCTCGTTGCCTTCACTGGTTGGGTTGGCTTGATTTAGACATGAGGAGTGATTGGTTAGGGTTTGTGTAAGAATATCAGGGTAAGACAATCAAAGGCAGAATAGAGCAGGTCATGCCTATTTAGAGCGGCTTTTTATTGTGACCAGTCCAAGACACCCGTGCAAGAATGATTCTGTTTAATCAGTGGACTGGTAGCTCAGTTGGTGGCACATTCATCCTCTGCAGTGACCATAGATTTGACTCCAGCTCGTGGCCCTTTGCTGCATGTTGTTCACTTTATATTTTTGTTGAGCGTATTATAGTGTTTAATACCTGTAAAACGTTTGTATGACCAGTAAATATTAGCACACAAGATAACAGAAATCAGGACAAGTATTTCCAAATCTAACTTGAATTCACGCTGAAATAAACACAGAAAAAAATGTTTTTAGTAACTTAAGGAAGACTAAATTAATCCAGCAGTGACACATAAAAATATTTCAAGGATAAATCTATTGTTGAGTTACGATGAGTGCAGAATGATAAGCAGACCCAGAGGAGACCTGACACATACTTGTTGTGTGTCAGTGCGCTCGTCACTGCAGTCCCACCATTTACGCAGTTTCCCTGCTCAGCTCGGGGATATGTTGTAGATGTGAGTCCGACAAACACAAAGTAAGATGCTTGGACGTGCTCAGCGTGTGCGTCATCACGGCCCGGGTGCATGAAGTCGAAGAGATGAGTCACTGAATGCAATGTCTGATAAGTGGGCATGTTTGAGGTGGTCACATTTAAAGGTAAGGTAGGAATGTATGCTGGAATTCATTTACATATAAGTGCAGCTGACATTTGCAGCCTTATTCAGCGTGATTGAAAATATAGGAAAATCAAGTGATGTGAATTAACACCACAGTAAGAGAAACAAAACAAGTTTTAATAGTGATTTAACCCCACAGAGCAATTTACATGTCAGTCACACGTTTTTAAACTTCTATTAGCAGGCTGTAACGGCCGGACAAAAAGTGGTGGTCTGATCCGTGGAGAGAAATCCCGGCTAATCATTTGATCTGGACAGGCTGTGAAGCGGACACGTTTCTAATCAGCTTGTGTGCTCCGCAGGGTGACACTGCCTACCTCACTACAAGATCGTGATTGTGTTGCAATAAACCCATGAGCTCATGATTTTGAAAAAAAACAAAACAAAACTGGCAAACTCCCATATGAAACTGGTGACTGCTTGGATATTTTCTCACACACCTGCAAAACCGTCTCGTACCGAGGGTGTCAGATCCAATCCTGTTAAAGGAAAAGGTTGAACAATACATTACTAAGACATATCAGGCTGTACTGTGTCAGATTAGACAAAACTAGAAATAATATTTTCTTTATTAGCCATTATTAGACTCTTCTTTAGACTTTATGATTAGATAGAGACACATTACAACAGAACTATACAATAAAGTGAATTATTTCCCAGTGTTACGTTCTTAGAATTAGAATTTGTATTAAAGACACATTAAACAGAATTGTACTGTAAACTAAAGTGTATTATTTCCAAGTAAAGACCAAAATTATAGCGGTAGAGGAATATTTTGTCTGTGGGTGACTGCATAGACTTACTGTAGGAAGATGTGATATTTGATTTCACTTTAGTTTACGGTGCAGTTCTGCTGTAATGGGTCTAATACAGGTTTTAATACTATCTAATAAAGAACATATTCTTTTTCTCTAATTTAATACAAATTACAGCTGGTTACGTCTTATCAGTGTACTGTAAAATAAAGCGCAATCAAAAAAAAAATATCCGTCTCACCAGTCAGCTGTCTGGAGAAACTGCACTTCTTCCATAAAAAGTTTTTATTGTAACGGTTTTTCAGATGAATGAGACACGTACAAAAATGGATCACAGAGGGAAAGTTTGGCGTTAATAGATAGTAAGGGCCGTTCACGGAGCAGAAGTGGTGAGAGCAAAGCAGAACCACTTTGCTTTCCATGATGATGTATCACATCAGATATGATATTTATTATATCAGATATAATGAATGTGGAAGCTTTTCCAGGCCATTTGCCCGGTCCGGCTTAGTGAAGGGCTTCTAGGTGGCGGGAAGCTCGCATTAGTTCATTGCACTTATCAATGGCCGATAAAATTTATTGTCGCATATTAAGTTGAAGCTGAAATTTCTTTCACAAGGTTCCAGAGAGTAATTGGTTGAAAAGCTCGCCAAGGGTGCGTGAGGCCAACTTGTGAACTGGAAATCTTTTCACAGCCTCCATGTGACAACAAAGTACTGTATCAATGAAATGTAGGAGCGCCGTGCCTCACACAATTTACTGTATCAGTTCTTCTCTCCTGCAGCCCTCTGCGGCCACAGCAGCTGCAGTTTGCTGCAGTTTTATTCACAATAATAGTTTGCTTCTGAGAGAACAGCACCCATTTCTCTCTCATAATCACTTACATAATCCAGCAACCGTTTACAGTCTACTTAACATGCCAGAAAATTGTCATCAGCATGTGTTTACATAATCCCACATTTTTTTACAGTCTGCTGCCTCTGGTTCTTAAGTCTTATGAACTACTTTTATAGTCTTTTTATAGTTTCTGTGTTATGTTTCTTATTGTTTATGTATTTATGTTGTAGATTATGTCTGTGGTGGTATATTTATACATCTGTGTTTGTTAGCAGGACGTCACAAAAACAACTTCACAGATTCCTAAAATTTGGTTGAACAAACGATTCGGATTTTTGAGGTGGCTTTTATATTTTTTGCTCATGACTTCTGAACTGAGAGGCGTAGAAGCAAAACTGTGTTTTCCTGGATTATTTGGTTCAAGATGAATATTTCAGTGTTTCGGCCTATTTCTATATTTGGATGACCACCCTAAAAAAAAAAAAGCTTTTAAGTTGTTCTTCTTCTTAATATGTGGACAGCATACAGAAACACTGCACAGCTCTTTCCTCCACACGCACAAGTTCTAAAAATAAAATACACAAGATGATAAAAAAAGTTTGAAAGTGTGAGCAGACTCACTCCTCAGATCATCAGAAACTATCTCACTCTGTATCAATTAACGTTTCTTAGTACTGAAGAGCGCAGTGGCCCTGAGAGCTTAAAGCACTGCAACTTAGGAAACATGAAAAGAGACAAAAAACACAAGGAAATTAAGAAATTATCAGAAAACATCTTCACCAAAACACAACCAAGTACAGAAATGTGCTGTAAGTAGCACAGGCGGCAGTGGAAAATGTGTCAAGGGGAAATTAAAAATCAAATCAAATCAAATTTTATTTATATACATACATATTTATGTACATCATGTACACGGACATTAAGTAACTTTACATTAATATGGTAACGTTAAAAAGTCAGCTTTAGATGAGCTTTTCAGCTGACTCGAGGAGTTTAAGCATTAGCATTAGCTTACATTAGCCAGCTACACTTGAAGATGAAATCTTTAGCGAAAGTCGTCATTTGGTCGATAAAATCCACAGTTATTGGTCAGAAATGAGAAGCTGCTTTTGTTTACCTCTGTGGAATGAAAAACCTAGCGTTTAAACAATAGACCCCCATTTTTGATGTAATATCTACACCGCTGTGGCAACTTCATATGTGCTGTACGAGAATGGAAATCTTGACAGGCGTAGTAACAGTAACTAAGAAGGGCGGGGCTTAGCAAAGAATCATTTGAAGAGTGAAAACCAAAACAGTCTCAAAGTAAGGTTTTGTTCATCAGGCTGTGTTAGTCATCCTCAGCGCTCCTCAATATAAATTAGTTTGTTCTACATTTTAATTGACTTCTTCAGCCAATTCAAATATACTGATCAAAAGGGAACCACGTTAAAAAATATCTTTATACAACCTTGTGTCTTTGTGTTCGGTTGCGTTTGCAGTAGCATTTTTGTAAAAGCCAAGTCACGTGTTGTTTTCTTACTTTTGGTGTGTTTTATCTCTGTGGGTGTGTTTTCATGAGTTGCAGTGCGTTGAACTCTCAGGGCCACCGAAGAAACACGAAACCTGTGAACATTTCGCAGACAGACAGACAGACACACCTCTGCCAATTAATTGCGCCGCTGATGAATACTGCCCATTAATGGCCCGGGCAATATGTTTGTCTGCGAGGAAGTAACTCATTGATTGTTTTTTAAAGACTCTCCAAATATGCCTCACGGGCGAAGCCAGCATGCTCCATTTCTCAGCGCAATCAGGGACAGACGTCCAAGATGGGCCCGGGCGCCGTGGATGGAAGTCATCCTCTGTGTGCCTGCCTTCATTTGGAGATGAATAATAAGCTGTGGAGTGTTGTTTGCCGCAGACACGGGTCACTGATCATTTTGTTTCTGATTGATCAGACTCATTTTCTCTTTCTCCTCTCCAGGAACTGCAGATATCTGCCCTCCCAGTAAAATCAACTGTGTTGACAAAGCGCTCGGTAAGAAACAATCCTCCTTCATTTCTTTTCTCATTACAATAGGTCCCCCCAAAGGGAAATGGAAACACAATCAGTAAATATGATAAGGATTTTTTTTTTCTGTTATACAAATACCTGGAGGTAGACTTGATATTTTGAAATGACTTTTCCTCATTGTGATTTAGTCACTTTAGAGCTCGATGGCTGTGCTGCCTCCATTGTTGAACTGTTAATATTAAACCGACGCTCCAGTCCTCCATATCTGCACCCACCCTCCTCCTTCCCCACACCTCCACCCTCATGCAGCTTCGACTCCGACCTCACTCTCCTCCGGCAGACACCGTAACTGAACAAAGGTGCTTTGGTTTCAAAGGCATTATGGCTGCAGTAAAAAAGACATTTTTTTTATGATCATGGCAGACACATAAGTACAATTATCATTTCTCTGCCAAATAAGCCAGAAATTTAATTACGTCTCTCCTTTGCTCAATTCAAACCCTATTCACAATATGCTTGAATGAAATCTTAGATATATCTTACAAGAATGGAGCATATTCATGTGGGTCATATTCCTGAATCAAATAGCGTGAATAAATTCACGGTGCATGAAAGGTAATAAATTAGAATATAATTTATATATTTATATCGCAAAGGTGTTTTGTTCGCATATCAGACAAAGAATATATGCCACCGTGGTCCTGCATGCATGGAACCTGATTTTTAGAGTTCTAAAATACATAAATCATCAAATTATAATTAGTGCTTTTAGTGCTCCCTCTGTCTGATTTGTTCTGGACTGAATGCATTTAGAATTTGAAAAGAGAGATTAGGAAAAGCTATTTACTCTGCTGTGTACACAGTGTTGTCTTAGAGTTGGGGCTGTGAATGTGTGTTTGTTAATGTGTGAACAATTCATCTATTGCCTGTATTTTACTTTGGTGTAAATCTAGATTTGTTTTGCTCAGTGGTGCTTATTGTATTTATTCTCAAAACAAATATGATAACTGAATTACTGTAAACACCTTTGTTACAGTTGTTTTCTCTTATGGTTGGACTCACACATCATTTTGTTGATATATCCAGAATGATGATGGTTGATTGATATGATGTGATCTATTTCTAATAGATAGGTTTGAAATGAAGCGAATGAATCAATCAATGCAAATGACATCACATTCTTTGTAATTAGTTAATCCATCACGTCACAAAAAAATGTAACCTACTCTGAATTCTTTTGGATTACTTTAAAATCAAGCACTGAAAATGTTGCACCTTATATTAAAAAACAAAAATTAGATGAAGCCACTTTGTTGCAAATAAAATGCATTTTTTCATAGAGGTTTTTTTTTTGCTTCTAGAGCACCTCAGTCAATATTATTGGCCTGATATTGGCCTGGCGCAGCTATTTCACACTGCATCTGTATCAACGTATATGTTGTACAATATTTCTCTTAATACAGATTGGAATCAAATATACACAACATGCTGCCTATCAAACTAAATAATAAAAATAAAACACAATCTGCATTTGTTCTCTTGTTCTCTGATACTGACATACACACTGTAACCATGCTAAAATGAAAATATCAGATGACTCAGTTAATTATATCTAGAAACATACAAGCAAAACTTTACTGTCTCAGTGCCCTGATGTCATTTGGGATTTTATATATGTATTGGAAAACAGATCAAAAAATATGATCAATTAATCTATTACAATGTAATTGTAATGTAATTACACATTTTTGAAATGTAATCTGGGCTGATTATAGTTATTATTTTTTTGTAATCTGATCATTCAGTCTTGATTACATGTAATCCCTTATAATCCAACACGGCTAACAAGGCAGAGATCAGTGCTGGAGATGTCCATCAAACCTGACGTGATGCCACCTGACCTTCTGTGGTACATTTTACCCATTAAATGATAATGCTGTGATCAAAGGGTTCATCCTCAGTACAACTGGGAGAAACACTAACTACTAGTAATTTTCTGTGCGTGAATGTGATGTAATTTCATGATGTTAAGTGCAGAAAATCTGCTACTTCTCTCTCTCTCTAAAAAAAAACATTTTATCCTTCAAAAACCCTCTTAAAACTGAAAAATCCACATGGACATCAGCACAATTGCACTCATTTTTCTACTTAGGACATGGCCACTTAATAAAGGAAACTGGGTATTTTAACAATCATGAGAATTACCAGCTAACATAATGTGTTCCATAAGTACTGTTGCTATGGTTACCAGCAGTCTAACAACATGCATAGAGTCCTTCAGTTTTAATGGACACCTCCAGTGGTGTAAGGTAGCTACGATGGGCCCCAGTGCACACTGGATGCAGTGTGTAGCTGCAGACACACACACTGAACTGCTGCATCCGTACCAGGAGGAGTTTAGTCAGTTTGCTCAGCTTGTCAGTCTTGACAGAGAGTGCAACTAAACTAACTACCGTTAAAGTATCATCCTGTCAAAAGATCAAATAGAGAGTTGACACTGGACGGCATCAGTGTAACAGCCAGTAATCATCATTGCATGTCTGCATATGACAAAAAATTAGATACTAATTCTGCATAAATTACAACAATATAAATAAACTATAAAAAATTAAATTAAATGAATAATTTGTTAATGTCGTACCTGCCCAGAGACTCTGGATGAAAATAAACATTTAGCTACATCTCTACATACTGCGTCTGATTTATTAAGAAGTTTTAGAGTTTATGTTTATTATATGTGGTACCTGTCAAAAAAATTATAAACCAACAAAATAAATACTTTTGATACTTGGCTACTGACTGTTTACCCTCCCAACAAGAAAACCATGATGGGGCTGGGTTTGCCTCTTTAAAGGCATACATCGCAAATGGCACCATTATTAAATTAAAGGGATAGTTCACCCCAAAATTAAAATTCAGTCATTATCTACTCATCCTCATGCTGATTGAAGGTCGGGTTTAGTTTTTTAGTCCACAAAACACGGCTGGAGTTTCACAGGAAAACAGTGTTGCAGAATCTCACAAACAATGGAAGTAAATGGTGACCAGTTTTTAAACGTAAAAAAACAACAGAATAAAAACATAAAATACCTCTGTACTGCTCATCTGGTGTAATTCGAGTCTCCTAAAGCCCCAACATGCTGTTTGCACACCGTCACAACACACACACACCCAGTTCAGACGGTGTGCATGTGAACATGACTCCAAGCTAAAGGATCTACAGCGAAGATTCAGGATAAAAACATGGTGTGAATGACGTCCTTCAAGTCAGCTTGGCATGTCGGGGCTTTAGGAGACTTGGATTACGCCAGACGACTAGTATGTAGGCATTTTATGTTTTTATTCTGTTGTTTTTTATGTTTAAAAACTGGTCACCATTCACTTCCATTGTTTGGGAGATTCTGCAACACTGTTTTCATGTGAAACTCCAGCAGTGTTTTGTGGACTAGAAAACTATACCCGACCTTCAACCTGGCATGAGGGTGAGTAGATAATGACTGATTTTCATTTCTGGGTGAACTAACCCTTTAATGCGAGCTCTTCTTTGAACACAGGCACATTTCTGAATCACCTGCCCTCTCTCTCTCTCCACCCCCTCAATCTGCCCCAGTGCAATTGCTCTGTCTATAATTACATCCCTGGACACCTTTCAAGCAATCGGAAACATATAATTTATGTGGTCATAGTTTTAAATATATTAACAGACAACGTACAAGCTGCACAGATCAATATTTTTATTGTAATGATGGATCAAATTATAATGTTCAGTGTGGAGGAGGTTGCTTATAATAAGAAACCCACAGATCACCTGACTCAACGCTTCTCAACTCTACCATCTTTTGGCTAATTGGTTCACTGCTTTTATCAGCCTCGTTTCCAGCCGTAGCAGGCAGCTGATTCCTGCAAAGAAGCCACTGAACGCTGCCTGCTCAGAATCAAACTGCACACAGGCAAAGTTAGCGACTAGTCTGTGAACATATTGGAGCATTTAGCGGCTAAAGAGCCCGGTATTTTTCTCAGGGGTGCGCGGAGACCAAAACTGAGCTAAAAGCACAGTTAATATTGAGCTTACATTCACAAGGTGGTCAGCCTTCACTTACATTCACTCCAGCTGCTGTACCTCCTGGATAAGTTAGTCATAACAAGTTTATATGGTGATGACATGTAAATGTTGTGCTTAGAGTTTGTTCTGTTGTCACCAAGTTGTCAAAAAACACTCTTATTCTTATAGAACACACACACTATCCTTCACACTTGATGCTGATTGTTTTTGCCTCTAGATTCTGTGTGTCGTTTGTTTCTCTGGTAGAGCGACTGCCAACAAATCAGTACAGAAACTGTTTCCGTTGAACAGCTGTTTTCATTGTATTGCAGCACAGCAACAGAAGAACAGTGGGGATACCTGTCCATGTGAGACACCCTGTAATCTCACCCGCTACGGTAAAGAGCTCTCCATGGTCAAAATCCCCAGCAAGGGCTCTGCTCGCTATCTCTCCAGGAAATACGACAAGTCGGAGGACTACATCAGGTACGACAGGAACCTTCAACCAGACTGAACTCATGTATGAGCAGTCATGTGGTTCTCAATAAAAAGGGCCATAAACTTTGACCTCCAGTCTGGGATCACTACCAGACAACCATAAATACAAACAAAAATCAATTACATTTTCATACATGCAATCATTTTTTTATTTTGTCTTTTGGCACCATGAGGTCATTAAATATGTATGATGTTTAAATTAGAATATATTATTATATTTATTATATTTATTATGCAATCATGAGATGTTGTACTGCTTCTAGGGTTCATCTTGGTCTGTCTGAAGGTCTCTCAAACACAAAACAAAGTCTCTTGACAACTGTAAATCAGACTGCCACGACAATTTAGAGATACTCCATTAAACGTACAGAATCAGAGGATTATTTCATGTAGTTTTAATTACCTTATGACCTGTCTAGCACTACCAGTAAGTCAAAATTTCCCTTTGAAAAAACTCTTGATAACAAGAAGTCTTCAGATTGAATTTGTGTTTGATTTTCAGACTGATGATAATGTTTCAGGTGTAAGTTCACTGAAATGCCTCTTCTGATATTCTTGCCAAAATTCAGTGCATACGTCTACATTATATAGCAGCTCTCAAACATAGCGTGCAACTCAAAATGCTTTACAGTGTGGCATTAAAAACAACAACATGGGGAAAAAAACAAGACAAAAATATATAAATTCATAACGATACATAAAATCAGAGTGAAAAATTAAAAACAGCTATGTGGCATTAAAAAAGACACAAAAGAGAATTACAAAAAATTAATTCTTAGAAATATAAGATTTAATGAAAAGGCAGAGAAATGCAGGTAGT
Organism: Lutjanus erythropterus; assembly: GCF_056507025.1. NCBI lineage: Eukaryota > Metazoa > Chordata > Actinopteri > Lutjaniformes > Lutjanidae > Lutjanus > Lutjanus erythropterus. Next base: position 37,003,845 of record NC_139324.1, read on the forward strand.
AAAAATGTTCCTACAAGTGATTTCTATATGAAACTCCACTGAAAAATTAATTAATATACTTCATGTTATATCATGTTTGTTTGAATGAGTAATACTGCTGAAATATCCCCAGGTTGGTCAGTATTGTAGGTCAAATGAGTTCAGTTCTCCTTATATTTGTCAGGAGGTCATACTTGCTGCAGGTCTCCCTGGACAGATGTGAGAAAAACTGAAAATTTGAGATAACACATGATGTAATTGGATATTATATTTTACCATACAACAGATACTGAGTTAGTATTGCCCTGGACATGATGCACATCATCACCAACAATCATATTTTTCTTAAGTTTTGTATTTATTTGATATCAGTTAAATGTCAAAGTCAAAATATCACCTAGTGTTATATCTGTGCACCATTTTCCACCCCATATGCTTCAATGACAAAGAATGATGATATTCCAAAGATTTGGTCATATTCTAGCCAAATACTGAGGCCACATATTTTAATATGAGTCATGATAGTGTAGTCAGATGTTTTATGTATGAGGCCATGAGGACATGCTCCAGATTCTTGAAGGATTTAAGAAAGATATCTCTGGATTCTGGGGTATTTTGTGCCGTTCATGTCTTTTCCTCCAGCACCACCAAAATTACTACTTGAACAAAAAAAAATTACACGCTCAAATGATTGTGGAATTAAATGAATGATAATGATGATGATCCTGAGAGGATAAAACCGTTCAGTTTTGTAAACTTCTGTGGCCCTGCCAAAATGTCAAATTTGCAGACTAAATATCTCCTGTGTAGCTGGTAGGCTGATTGCCAGGAAATGGGAATAAACCAGTCTGACTTTACAGGTCCTGTGGTCTTTCCTGTGGTGCCACCTCCAGTAACAAAAAAAAAAAAAAAAAACACTATCAGAGCTCAGAGAGCAGCAGAATCATCATGAGGAATCAACACTGAGCGTGAAATTTTAAATAGCAGTGACAAAATAATCTTAACACCTGTATGTGCATTTCACTCCATGGTTTACCCCTAAACAAATAACAACAATAAATCCTGGGAAAATACACACCACGCAAATGTGAAGATTTATTCATTATGAAGGATCTGTCACAGGTGTTGTACTGAAGGTTGCAGGTACCACACGGATTCCTCATTTTTTAAATTAAATTCTCGCATTCTTAATATTTTCTAAATCAACAAACTGCAGGTTGTTCAGTTTATACACCGTTATTTCAAAAACCTGCTGCCTTCTGTCTTTAATGTTTGCTTTAGCATATTTAGCGCCAAACACAAAACCAGGCCAGAAGCAGTCATCAGTTTCAGTCTTTATTTCCTACTTTTTCCCCAGAACATTTAAAAAAACTTTGTAAAAAATTCCTCATTGATTTTGAAAATACATCCATATCAGTATTGTAGAATCAGACTGGCACAGATGATTGTGTGATTGTTGTCTGTAGTTATTTTGCTCCTGAATTTTGATGTTTTGCCTTTTGGCTTGTTGCCTCTGCCTGCACATCTGTTGTGACTGTGTGATTTTTCTCCAGTGTGTTGACCTGTTACACTTTAGCTTTTACTTTTCATGTTTATCTTTATACAACCCCATTACAAAAAAAAAAAGTTTGAGCACAGTGTAAAACATGCATAAAAACATTTGCAAAAACTTTTTGACCTTGAGTACAGTAGAAAGACAAGATATTTAATGTTCAAACTTTAACTTTATTGTTTTTTTTGTAAGTATACACCTGCAACACCACCGATTCTTTAGACAAAAGTGTTTGGGAGCTGAGGACACTAATAGTTGAAGTTTTGAAAGTGAAATCCTTTTCCGTTCTTGCTTGATACACAACCTCTGATCTGGACTGCAGGCGGGTCAGTCTAGTATCTGAACTCTTTTACTATGAAGCCACGCTGTTGGAACGTGCAGAATGTGTCTTGGTATCGTCTTGCTGAAATAAACACGGACATCAATGATCTCATCATCTGGATGGCAGCAGATGTTGCTCCAATACCTGCATTTATCTTTCAGCGTTAACAGGGATCTCACAGATTATGATCACCCATGATGCCATGGGCACTAACACACCCCCATACCATCACAGATGCTGGCTTTTGAATTTTGCTCTGGTAACAATCCAGATGGTCCTTCTCCTCTTTAGGATAGAGGACATGACATCCACGAATTCGTAAAACAGTCTGAAACGTGGACTCGTCAGACCACGGCACACTTTTCCGCCTTGCGTCCGTCCATCTCAGATGAGCTCGGGCCTCAGAGAAGTCTGCAGCGTTTCTGGATGTTGCTGATGTATGTCTGTCTCTTTGCATGGTAAAGTCTTAACTTGCATTTGTAGATGCAACAACAACTGAGGGTTGAAAGTCATGAGCATTCAGTGTTAGTTTTCAGTCTTGCCCCTTACATGCAAAGATTTCTCCAGGTTCTCTAAGTCTTTTAATGATATTATGGATTGTAGGTGGTGGAAACGCTACATTTCTTGCAGTTTTGTGTTGAGAAACGTCCTTAAGCTGTTGAACTATTTGCCCACACAGTTTTTCACAGCGTTGAACCTCACCCCATCCTTGCTTGTGAACGACTGAGCCTTTCGAGGACGCCCCTTTAAACACAATCACGATGCGGCCACCTGTTACCTAGAGACCCTTTTACAGTTTGCAAACAATGAGCAAGCTGCAACAGAAGGACAGCGGACGACGACAGCTTGTCAGTGGGCGCTGTAAACACAAGCAGTTTTGATCGCATCCTCAGTCCAGTCAACACGTTTAATAGCTTGCAGCCGTAGACAACTTAAGTTGACCAGCAGAATATCAATTCTGATGTACTGTGTATGCAAACAACCAGACATGTTGAAGATTTGGGACTGATGAAATGTTAAATTCAACATTTGCAGCTTGATAACTCATCTGGATGACTAAGGGGTGCCAAAATGCGCACGCAGCTTTTCGATGACATCGGCTGTAAAAGGGTCTGTTCACCTGTTTACCTGTGACGTGCTGCAAACAGGTTTTGTTTTTAGCATTTTTACCAAATTTCCCAGTCTTTTGTTGCCCTTGCTCCAACTTTTTTGCAATGTGTTGCAGGTGTTAAATTCAGAATGAGTGTATATTCACAAGAAACAATAAAGTTTATCAGTTTGAACATTAAATATCTTGTCTTTCTACTGTATTGAATTGAACGCAAGTCAAACTGTTTTTGCAAATCATTGCATTCTGTTTTTATTTATGTATTAGACAACGTCCAAACTTTTATGGACTTGTGGTTGTATTATGCAAATAAAAAACAGACATGTAGACACAAGATTAATTGGACAGACATCATCATATTATTTGCTCCATCTTGTAGATAAACACTGTGAGGTTTAATGAACACTGTAACTTCTAGTGACTTTAACTTTTAATCCTGTTCAATCTACAACATGTTTTATGCAACAACAGATTATAATGAACTTAATTCACTTACAAAGTGCTTCTACTGTAGCTCCTTTCAGCGCCTCACAGTCAGGGACGTGGTGGAAGGTAAGCACGCCTAAACCAAAGAGCTCATGATGGCTCACAACACTTAATATTACCAGACTTTCTAAATCCGGAGAGATCAGAGACGTGGCAGTGACTGAGCATGCTGTCAGTGCTCGTTCTGCTCATCTCCGTTAAACCCTGAAACACCTCATTATCTCACAATCGCCGGTTGGATCTGTGTAAAGTGCTGCAGGCCTGACAATCCCATCACGAAAATTTACAGTGAGCATCAAGATGACTGGGAATGGTGCTTTTTCAAATGATGTTAGATTTGTGGTGAATTATAAAAACAGCGCGAGTGTACTTCCCTTTGTTTGACATTCACGCTCCACTTGTTTTTCCAGAGACAACTTCCTGGTCTTAGATATCTTCTTTGAAGCTCTGAACTACGAAACAATTGAGCAAAAGAAAGCCTATGATGTTGCAGGTTTATTAGGTAAGATTTATTTTCTCTCTTTTCTGCATATTGAAATAGACTTGTTTGCGCAGGGTGAAAGGTGTTGTCATAGTAACTGCACTTCCTTTGCATTACCATTAGTGGCAAACAGGCTCTGCTTTGGCAATATGTCCATTATGCTTCATCTTGAGTACTCCTACTTTCCAGGTGACATTGGTGGACAGATGGGCTTATTCATCGGAGCCAGCATCCTGACAATCTTAGAAATACTGGATTATATCTATGAGGTACAGTTTCTGTCAACCCCACACACATCAGCCAATCACATTGAGCTGTGTTATAATTAGCACTAACAAACAGCTGGATATCAGCAGGAAATCCGTGCCTACAGACAGTAGCTACTTTAGCTACTTACTAAATGCATTAGTGCAAGGTTTGTTTTTTTCATGATTCATTTTAATGTGTTAGCACGTATCATTGTTCTTCCCAGGCATAATCATGAGAAAGTCTAAATGTTTATTATACATGCAAGAAGTTTTATTTGATTCCAGGGATGGAATAACATTTTTTTTTCTGTAGTTTGAGCAATATTGAGCAGTCATGTTGGAGCAGGCTTAGGTTGATTAGCTTAGATTGCACTGGCTGAAATGCAGTCTCAGAACCCATCAGCTATTGTCTGACAACGATTTAGCTTTTTATTTTTTTATTTTATCTTCATTCATATACCAGTATCTGATTATAGAGATCGGGCTCCGACTCCATTCTCATGTCTCAAGTTGCAAACTGTAAAGACTGTAAACGGTGACCAGCAAACGGAAGACTTATCTGTAATCTGGATGCTGGCTACACTGGATGTCCGGAAACGTTGGCCGTTTTTTTTTTTTAATCTAAAAATAAATAAAAACAGTTAAAATGTAAGGCACATTGATCAGCTAAAACAGGAACACCTGGAAGTAAAATGTGATATGTGTAATGTGTTGTTGTGGAAATAAAACTTTGATAGAGGGGGAAAAAACCTTAGTATGAGCAAAATTTTAATGTATTTTTTTCATATGGATTAATTGATCATTAATATTACCAATGATCAATTAATGAAAGTGCATGTAATTTGTAACCTAAAGTTAAATAAAATAACAATAAAGTAAATAAAAGTATACACATTTAGGAAAAGTCAGGGTCCTGTAGTTAGATGGGTCCCATTTCAACAATATTATACTGCAATTTTTAAAAACAGTCAAATTGATTCCCTTGATAGATTCAGTGTCAATTTAATATCATTCAATATTGAGAAAGTTTGTTTTTATAATGATTAATGTTGTGTGTTAGTACATATAAGTGACGGGGTACGGACTTTTGATTTCCAGGCTGCAGAGACTAATATGCGCTCAGATCAGTGCTGAGGACGTGCTGCTCACGCCGGTCAAACGAACTCCTGTCTCAGCTGTATCCTCTTAAAGCTCTCCAGCCTGCTGCCTGCTGGCTGCCCAACATGTATGAATAAAGCAGAGTCAGAGGGAGGGCCTGTGTAATGCAGACATCACAGTGAATGAACTCTTCACTCTTGTCTCCTCCACTCATCTCTGCTCTCTTTCACCCTCCCTGCTGCTGCTGCTGCTGCTGCGGCGCTACGGGTGAAACCAGGTGATCAAGCACCGGCTACAGCGTCTGCTGAGGCCGCAGAAAGAGGAGAAGAAGAACAAGCAGCAGACCAGCACCGTTGCAACAGTGGGTCTCGAGGAAATGAAAGCGAAGGTACTGCACATACTGTACTGAGACAGCTGCACTGTTTCCATACACAACTTCGCCTGCAGCACTTTAACTGCATTACGAAACTACAAGGGAATAATATTGGGAGAAGCAAATTAATTTTCCACTTCTAAAATAATGAAGAATGTATTGTTCCTAATTAGTCTAAACCACTGAGCAAAGCACATCCACCCCTGGAGCTTTTATTTGTTACTGCGCAACTTTATTGTGGTGTTGCATATATGAGAACAATGGGCTGTTTGTCTCACATCTAACCGTAACTGTGTCTCAGTTCCATACTGAATACTCGATCTATAACAGGGTTTAAACAAGTCAGCCAGAGAAATCAAAAAAGATTTAGTTTGTTAGTGTTCAATACTTGCAGCTTTGATTGGGTTTTGGAGGGAGTGACTGGCTGACATCAAATTTGACTTTCTATTACAGGTGTAGACGCCAAATTAGTTTAGAACAGGAGTTTTCAAACTATGATACTTGTGGGCCTCTTCCTCCTCCTCCTCCTCCTCCTCCTCCTACTTGCTTATTAGTTTCGCTCAATTGTGGAATGTCTACTGGATCATAATTACGTTATTTGATCCCACAGACACTTGACAATTGAGCCAAGATAGCCAATATTGCTGTTTTACATAACTTCATACCACATCAATTACATGAAAAACGTCTGTCCAAAGGCATTAATTAGTTTCTGACTGTGTGAAAAACTTTAAATTCCCCCGATAGATCTTTTTCACTGCAGCCATATTGTTATGAAATAGTAGGCATCATTGGTAACACCTGAAATGATCTATGCTGTTTGTCCAAACTATCTTTTTAACCAAATCACACTTATTTTATATACTATTTTAATGATCTCCCTTTGATAAATCATGCAGTATTGCATTTCCATTCACTGAGCATCCCCTGAAACTGGACCCCTCCGCCTTGGAGGCCCACCTCCCACTTTGAAAACCTCCAGTTTAGAATATAGGCAGAAAACTCTTGTATCTGTAGGAAAATCCAATAACATTTCACAGAAAATGCATTCAAGCCAACCAGGAAGTCGGCTATTAAAGTTAAAATATATAATTTAAAAGTAATTTACACTCAGCGGCTGTTTACCTGGCATGCCACTGCTATCTTTCTCTTGGAAACCATGGCCAAATTTTGCAGTGTAGGTGTTATACACAGTGTATTCAGCAGACAAGATCCAAGAGTTTCATTTGCATTTTGGCCGTCTCACTGAACTGACTATAATGATGATGGCTGTCATTACAGTCTGCAAAGTTTCGTTGCATTTGGACATTCAGGATGCAGTATCACTTCACTGGATTTATGTATTTAGCAAAAATCATTATCATGACATTTTAGAAGAAATACTGTTTTGGGAAATACACTTATTCTGTTTCAGTATCAGGTGTCAATATCAAGATCAATATCAGTGTTCGATATGTACAGAAGCATGGAGTAAGTATGGAGACAGCGTAGCTTAGCATAAAGACTGGAGACGTGGATAAACAGCTAGTTACAGATAACCTAACCTCTATAAACAGATATCTGCATATGAACATGCAGAATCTGTTGGAAAGTAGTAAGATTTTGGTCCCTGAAGCGCTCTGGTTTCTGTCAGTTGTCCGGGCGTTACTGACCAATCACGCTCGAGCTTGCTTGAGTTGAGCGGAGGTAAACAGTCCCTGTGGAGAGGAACAGAGGCTGGACGCATTATCTGCATTCATATGTCGATATCTGTTTATAGAGATCGTCTTTCATTCTTGCTTCTGTTGCTAGTCAGACTGGAAACAGTGACCAGCGTACGGAAGAGGAATGTCTGGAAACCTGTTGTCTGGATATCCACTGGCTACTCAAGAAGCCCTGAAACACTGGTTATTACAGGCTAAACTGTCACGTTGATTGTTTCTGAGATTGAAGCAAACACATCTAAATATCAGAATCTCAGTTGACCCCTGGTGGCTGGATGCAGGATAGGTCATAAATCCTGCTTTCCTGATGTTAATATGTAGGTCACGGCCCAAACAAAAACATCTAAGCAGACATCAAATAATTTTTTCCCAAAGATGGTTTCTGTGAGATTTTAAGCAGCTCTTATGACTTTGATGTTTGTTCAAGTGTTCATTTCTCTGGAAAGTTTGATTTTAAAAAGTTATTTGATGATTGAATCAAACCGTTATGTGGGCGGGAACCCGAAAGCGCAGCTCCAACGTTGATCGCTACCCCACAGACTCTGGCTCCCAACGACGTTGCCAACGCAAGATGGCAGCGCTCGTGTCCAGGATATTTTGGCTTCAGTTTTGTTCGGTAGGAGGAAATGAAGCCGTGGCATCCATCTTTTATATATGTCAGTGGTTACAACACATAACTCCCCTAAAAATCTTAATCATCTTTAGAAGTATTGGTAGACATTTTTTTTTTTTAAATTTTGGACAGCAGATCACTTCCAGTCTTTATGCTAAGCTAGGCTAACCACTTTTTAAACTCTAGCTGCATACTTAACGCATATATTGATCTTTTCATCTCATGTGTAAGATTTACAAGATTTAATGACAGAATACAGCAGACAGTGAACATAAAATTCAAAAGTATGTTTTCATCAGTGTATAATCACCTGAAAATAAGAATCATTGTGTTTCTGTCACCTTAGAATGAGGTGTTTATATCGACAGAGCGTGTGGGTCCTTTTCCAGCGAGTTTGCCATATTTCTACTTCAGAAAGGACAAACACTGTCTCCAGGGAGAGCCTTTTGTGTTTTACTCAAGTTTCTCAGCCACTGTAGATTCTTCAACATGTTAGGAAGGGCAGAGTAAGATGAGGTGTTGCTAGAAGCCACTAAATCCTACAGACTGGTCCTTTAAATTACATTAATTTAACAGTAGTATGAGTCAAGTGACCATCTTGTTTGTTGACTTGTTTGTTCTGCCTTCAACAGGAGCCCAATGACATGACACGGAGTCACCCAGAGGGGGCGTACGCCAACACGATACTCCCCAACCACCACCACCCTCTCCCTCACCCTCACCCTCACCACCATCACGCCGGGCACCACGGCGTGTTTGAGGACTTCGCTTGCTAGAGCCATCGAACCATCCGTTTCCAGTCCTGGTGACACCAAAAGATAAAGAGCCGTCTGTGTTAAGATCAAATAACAGACCCGTCCCCCCCCCCCCCCTCCTCCTCCGGCGTTCCCGTCGTCGCTCCTTTGCTGTCACCAGCGAAAAGCTACAGCCAAAGTCGAACACCAAACTCGTGCTGCTAACAGAGCACCTGTACGTACAGTATGTAGGCACAAATTGGACACCGCTTTTACTTTTTCATTCTCTCTCTGGATGGGACGCCTCTCAACTTCGTCTAGCTTCACGTGAGAAGTCAGGCACTTTTGTGATTTCAGGACCAACTTTTGGTACATGGTCACATAAAGGGAACAAGAGGAGGACTGCATGTCACCTTGATTCAGTTTATACTCCAAAAAAAGGGAGAAAATCTAATTTATTTATTCAGCTAGCATCTCTGATTTTTCTCGGATGTCTGTATCCCTCCATTCTCCCTCGAGTTTTCCTCCTGCTTCATGGAAAACACACTGTACCATATCAAGCCATTACACATTATAAATTATGTAATTATTTAAGGAGATACTATTATCTATATGTTCTATATTGTATACAAGATGAGAATACTTAAGTAAGCGAACCTTACTCGTGTTACATCCATCCAAAATACGAGGGGAATTATTTAGGCTGAACTGTATGACCTTGGCTTAGATCTAGCAGCATCTTTCCACATGATACACTTTGTCTGGTTTGTGGTTAAGGTGTTAGAGAGTAGCATTGTACTTGTACATAAAGTCCGACTTTAAAATGAGAAAGTTCTAAAAGTTCTGTTTCAATGGTTGTTGTTTATATTCAGTTAATATATAACTTATGTAATATTAATTTTAGTTATTTATACATTTGAGAAAAGACTTTTATATGATAATATCGATCACGATTGTAGCAATTATTGTACACTTTCGATCTGCAGATATGTTAGACTGCCAGAAATCAATACATTTGTCCAGGTAACAAAAATGGACTGTATGGATCGTGGCTGTTATCTCCATCATTTCCTTTTATGTGTCCTGCTTTTTTTCTCCGAGATGACGCACACGTCCTTTGCATATGGATGTTTTTTCGGTTATGAGATGTTTGTGCTTAAATTATTCGTCTTATTGAGTTCATCCCTGCCCACCATCCACTCCTCACTTGGGTTAGCATCATAACTTTAAGCTGACATAAGCAATAAGAAACTGAATTTTATTTTTTGCCAAGTCATCTCCTTCAGCTTGTGGACCAGTATCACTGTAAAAGTGTAGCAGCTATTTACAGTGTGAACCTGACGGTGGAGTGTGTGTGCGCGTGTTTGCTTGTGTGTGTATGTGTGTGTTTGTTTGCATGTGCACTTTAACATTTTGCACACATCACTGAGCACATTAGACCGATGCAACTCGGCTGAGCTGATCCACGGGAAAAAAAAAACAGGAGAGTTTGAAAATCTGAATAGTTAGCATGAAAGCTAAGAGTTTTATTGCAGTAGTAAGGTTTTTTATCTAACAAGTGTAGAATAAGAACAGCTTTTACATTCAGCCCCAAAATTGTAGAGAGGAGTTTAATTTAAAAAACTGCTCGAGGGCTGAATAATTCTTATTGGTTGACTTAATCCTCAGTGGGCGGGACAAAGACACAACAGTTTAAAAGAGCACAAGTTAGCAAAATGGAAAATAACGACAAATAAAAACCCTTAAATCTATTTATTTATAATCATGTTTGTCATTATCATGGAAGGTCAGCTTGCTCACCTGCCCTGATACACTGCAGGAACTTAACCTGAAACCTCTGACTTCCCATAATCTGATCTTTTAAAAACTGAGAGGCTTTGGTGTGAGACTTTATCCTCTAGAAACTGAGATGTTGAGATGTTTAGTCATGATATAGAGTTTCTTGCACATTTATCTTAATTCTGAGGCATTACTCGTGCTGGGGCCAACACATCAGCTCCTTTAACCTGTTTGTAGTTTTTTCAGTTGTTTTATCCTCTTAATTTATTCCACGCGCTGAGAGATCTCTTCATGTCTATCATTTGAACCTTACTAAGTCCCGCCTCTTTTTGCTCTGTGCTCCAATAACAGGCAGGCTTGGTACCCGGCGGACTGTACTTAGATTTGATATGTGGTGGCCTTGTCTGTGTCGAAAAGAAAAACTAATTTAGAAGATGGTTGAATCTGGGGATCTGTAAAAATGACATACAGTCACGCCTTAAGTTAGCTTAAGTTGCTACCTAATGTTTTATGTAGAATAGCTAGCTACTTAGCAGTAGTAGATGTTAGCGGTTTGCTAACATCAGCTATCAAATGTAACTAGCAAGCTAAAAATTTATGTACATTAGCTCGCCAAGCAAGAGTTTTGAGTAACACTTCATTTTACAGGTCCTCACTTTTATGATAAGTATGTGATAATTAGCAAGTAACAACTTTGAAATTACCCCCCAAGTGAACCTCATATTTATCGCCACTTTTTAAAAAAATATATTTCCCAAAGATCAGACATCAGTTGGAAATGAAGCTGCAACAACTCATTTCGATTTAGTGGCCTGCTCAGCAGAGGCTGAATGGAAATCAGTTGGAAATTAAACTGGCATGATCAGCAGATGTTAGAAACTAGTTGGAAATTACACTGCAACAATTCACTTCAGTTTAGTGGCCGGTTCTGCAGGAATGAGGTGGAAGTTAAGCTGACATGATCAGCAGAAATTAGACAGAAAGCAGTTGGAAGTAATTCAGTTATATTCCTGTTTTATTCATCCCCTGCTGCCCTGACGTCAAGATTAGATATAAATGAGGTTTCTGTGTTAAATAAATGGTGTCACTACTGATCTGATCTCTGAAAAATATCTCAAATTTTTTTTTAGGAAAATGTTTGGGTAATTTGTGGCTTGAGTTTTACTACACCTGCTAACTAGCAAGCTAACGATTCATGCAGATTAATTAAGCTTGCTGAACTCGGAGCACAATGCCTGAAGCAGCGGGATTTAATAAGGATCCATTTTTTTGTAATGAGTTTCTTACATTTCCCCCTTTTTTAAAAATAAGTTGGTTGTCTTGCTCGGTACAGATGCAGTAGTAAAATGGTGTTTGCTGTCGTAAACTTCATGAAAACGGCTACACATCAAGTTACGTTAAGTTCCTGCAGTGGAAAATGGCTCTAGAACATCTGATTAACTGTAGGAATTTCCAAGAATAGCTGGACAAACCAGGTAATGTAGAAAATTTGGCATAACTCGACACCACTCTGTCAGTGGAGTTACTTCTTAACGTTCTTAACCTTTTGCATTTATCACTGGGTTTCTAATGTCTCTTATGGTACAGGCACACTTGCATCATCTTTTTCAAATATTTGTTTAGCTCTGCATTCATCTTCATGGAAAACCACATAAAGAAGCATTCAGGAATGTGCTCTCAGAAGGGATGCAATGCCTGAGATGCGGTCTCATTTAATCGACTCTGACCTTGAAAAATGTCGGCCTTGTTACTTTATTAGCGCGCCATAATTTATGATGTTTTCCCATCATCCATTTATATATTTGACAAAGCTCGGGTACAAGAAGCTGCACGCTCTGATTCGGTTTGTAACATCTCTGAGAAGAGGTTGATCATGTTTTCCCTCATAGCATGCTTGCGGCTTCTTTGCTTTCATGCAGCAGTTTGGGCACAAAATCAAGCCTGCTGAAACCCACCTCGGTTTTGACAGGCCTCTGACAGTCTGCTCTGTATTTAATTAATTCATAACATTTGTCTGGGAATATTTATGAAATGCTTCACTTTACAGGATATCATGTTTTCAGACGACAGCGTAATTTTTCTGTTAATTTGATCGGCGCATTCTGTTGCCGCAGCGTCGCCATACATCACTTTAGCTCACAATGAGATTCCCGTCCTTCATCTGTCAAATCCCCTCCTCCTGTCAAGTAATCATGGGCTATACATGGCTGTTTAATATTCATAATCATGTGTCACTTTGACATTTTCAAAAGGTTCCCAATCACAGTCTCTGATGGCATCCTGTACAGGCTATGCATAACAATCTTCTCCTCTGTCATCAATAATTGTAGCTATCCTCAGACAAGTCACACAGGGGCTGCTGTGTTCAGATGAATACAGGGCTGCTTTATCACTGTAGAGTTTCGTCTGAACGTTGGAGCCTGGAGTCAATGTAGGAAGGTTTTTTTTTTTTTTTTTTTTTAATCCTCCAGGTGCTGCACTGTAACACACAACCCGATTAACTCTGTAGACGCACAAGAACACAGCTAACAGTTCACCCATTCTTGAGAACTGGGATAAATCATGTCCTGCCCAAAATATTTGAAAATTCATTCTTTAAGGATTTATATATGTATATATGAAATATTTGCCATTTCTAAACTTGCCCTGAGCCAGAAAATAAATGTGCCTCAGACAAGAATTCAGAACTTCAAATAATTCAAAAATGTGTTTAAAGTCTAAAACGAACAACACACAGTGAGAGCATAGGTGTAAACATTGAATAATATAATCATCTTTGATTTAAAATATTTTTTATGAAAATGTGTCCCAGATTTCCATCAACTCCATCTGATTTTTTTTTTTTTTTTTTTTTCCAAAAACATGATTTACTCAGGCATAAAAAGTTTTAGCTATGCCTTAAGGACCCCCGTCTCACTTCCTGGTTTCCAAAAAAAAAAAGTGTGAATACTTCTCAAGCATTCGTAAGTTTTCTATTTTTAAATAAATTCATTACATAATGTTGCTATCAGACGTGTCTCATGACATGTCAACTCTGCAGCCCTTATAAATAAAAGATAAGTAAGAATTATGGTTTAAAATTATGTATTTTGATCAGGATTAAGAGAATTCTGAGCAACTTTAAAAAATAAACTGACTACTGACTGTTACTATGCTGTCAAATATAAAAAAATTAACATTTTGTCAACTCTGTAAGACGTCAGTTCTCTTTAATAATTTAATAATGTGTTTGAAATTAGTACTTTTTTTTGTTTGTTTAATAAAACAAATAAATAAGTCAGTGCCCCCAGTATTTGAAATGATTTTGAAGGTTGAGTGATATATATATGAATATATGAATATATATTCATTAAATATATGTTCATATATATGTTCATAAGGTTTTATGAAGATGAGTTTGCATCAAGACGAAACAATTCATGATACACCCAATGTGTGTTCTTTGTGTTTAAAATGATTTTGAAAGTTGAGTAATATGTTTGAAATTTATTTAATAAAATAAATATAAGGGTCACCCAGTAAAAAAAAAAACAGTCAGGACTCGCCCCTGTCTGTGACGTCAGCTCCAACACAGAGGAGTTTGTTTCTGATATATTCATTAAATATATGCTCATAAAGTTTTGTAAAAGGTACAGTTTTGTCCCAGTTCTCCAGATCGGGTGAATTACAGAGTTGTGTGCAGCCTGTGTGAGGTGCCACAGGGCTGAGAGGTGGGCGGCAGGTCTGCACTGTAGCAGATGGGACGACTTCCCTGCTTGACGACATGTAGCTCACATTCCTGGGATTCCTCGAGCCTCCTCTCTGAGCTCCTTTCTTGCCCAGCTCTTTGGGCCCGCCTTTTTATAGCTCCATGACATTCGGCTTGTATGTGCTTTATTACATTATCCACAAAAATCAATTCAATCCAAACAGCCACTGATGTTGAGTTTTGAATATGTGCCGTTAACGTCTTTTTCAGCTGCTTATTTTTAGCGGTGGTCGGAGAGGTCGTCTGAGAAGAGAAAAAACAAGGAGTGCGGGTGATACGAGCCGCTGTCAGGAATTCATGAGTCCTAATTTCATCCCGTAGCTGACAGGAATTGAAATGGACCATCACTGCAGAAACAAGGAACGCTTACATTTTGTACAGAATTGTGATCTTGTGATTATTTCCTCTGTTAGAACACATTTTATAAATGTTAAATATGGTAAATACGATAATTATTAAAGTTTAGATTGGTAAAACCAGTGCCTCCTAAATCCAGAGCCCACTTCACTTTGGAACTCCATGTTGTCTGTTTTGTTTTTCTTTGCAACAAAGTTGAATGTATTTTAAATTTCCCACCACTGACTGAGACGTTATTATAAAACTTACAAGAAGACTGACGGCATCTCAAAGGTAGGTTTTGGGTCTTTAAAGAAGTATAATTATCTTGTTAGGATAAATGAAGTGTGTAATTCTGCAGCTGACAACAGGGACCCTCAGGGGTCCACTGCCAGGGGTCTGTTAGAAGTTTTCAGATTCATTCAAGTTAGGATTTTTAAAAAATTATCAACAAATAATATTTGCTGTGAGTTGCAGAGTTTTGGGTGGATAATAATAATAGTGAAACTAAACGGTGCTGGACTTGTGGTGCTCAAAGCAGCAGAATAATATGTTTGAAAGTTTCAACACCAGCGTCTCTTTCCAGAAATTATGATCCGGTTACTCAAGTTTCTCAAACTGTGGCGCTCGTACCACTGATGGTACTTGAACTCCCTCTAGTGGTAAACTGAGGAATCTCCTAAAATAAAAAATAAAAAAATCAATTAATTTAAAAACATACAATCAAAGTAGAGCGGCAAAGATTAATCGATTATTAATCAACTATCGATTTGAGGCATTTCTTTGTAATTTTTTAAGGAAAAGAAGTTAAATTCTCTGATTTCAGCTTCTTAAATGTGAATATTTTCTGGTGTCTTCACTCCTCTCTGACAGTAAACTAAATACCTTGAGTTGTGGACAAAACAAGACATTTGATGACGTCATCTTTGGCCTTGAGAAACACTGATTGACATTTTTCACTATTTTCTGACATTTTATTAACCAAAAAACTGATTGATAAAATAATTGTTAGTTGCATCCCTAAATGAAAGTACTACAAAACTTCAAACAGAATATATAAACTATTAGATTGCTTAAAAGTAATTTAAAATAAGTTTAGTCTTTCCTGTAATATTTTTGTTTTAGTATCAGCCTCTGCCTCAGGTGTGGTTCCTTACATCATGTGTGCATTGTCATCACTTTTTGGATAAAGCAAGCAAAACCATAACCTAAAAAGTTGTTTATTAACCTCATCTTTGCCTTAACCCAAGATTAAACCCACAAGAAACCTCACACCTTGTGAGCCTGTAACTTCAAACAAAGATGACTTCATATTTTTTGTGGTCATAAGTTTACAAAGATACAGATTTTGGCTCCGACATGGTTGCAACTGTGACCAGACTACCTCGGAAAAAAACATTAAACCTGCCTCCTGCATGAACTGCCTGTAGCTGAATAGGTTAGTCCTACACCACTGTGTGTTTACGTCAGTGGTGCTTGGAAAGTGTAATATTTTTGGAGGTGGTACATGGTGTGAAAAGTTACAGAAACGCTGCTCTAGATAATTCATCAACCTGCGCCTTCATCAAACTGAGCAGTTTCATGTAGAAACCATTTTCTTTCTACTAGAAAGAAAATCGATTACACCACAGAAAAGACCATAGTTCCTACATGGACTATCTTGAGTAACCGGGTCATGATTTCTGTTTTGAGGTTGTTGTTTTTTTGTTGTTTTTTTTGGCACCTTCAGCACCATGAGCTGAGTGCCATTTAGTTCTTTTTTACTTCATCTCTACAGCCGATATCTCCAAAACTCTGCTACTCACGCCACGGACAAAAAGCACAACAAGCCAGAGGAAAATGTGTATTTTTGATTTTGGAGTGAACTGTCCCTTAAATCTAATATTACATTCCCATCTACCAATGCATAACTCTCATCAAATATATTTATAAATCTTCCTCCCACCAGTCAAGCATGTATCACCCACACGTCCCATTAATGATGAAGACCACTTGTCTGTACCTGGGTGTTCTTGCGTTGATGTGCTTCTAGTACATTTCTCCTGTGTTGTTCTTTTACATAACTAAGAAGTGTAAAAACAAATGATTAAATCAAATTGTTCCAGGGGATATATGTACATGAGGGGGTCTGCTGTGTATTTTAAGGGGAGAAACACACAGTAATCTCCAGGTGAATCCAAACTGTCATGAAAGCTAAAAAAAAAAACTCCTAGCACGAGTTCCTAGAGGACATGAAACAAATGTGTCCCTGTGTGGGAGGAGAAAGTCCTGGGATTGAACGTAAAACGAAGTACAAAATAATGACTTACAATTAACTCCCAGCTGCTCTGTAGTTATGTGGTTTTACAGCATGCCTCAGGGCAGCGCATACGGACCCTTGAAATAACTAAAGCTGTAATTAAGGTTGCAACGTTTTCTCTGTTTTTACCCAACCCAGACGTGGGGAATACCTCGAGTCCGACGTGCAGGAATGTTAACTGCAGTCCTGCTGTGCTCAAGCTGGGAACATGAAGGAGATAACCACGCCAGTTTGTATTAGAAAAGTGATTTCTAAATGTTCAGTAGCTCTGCTCACCTCAGCAACTGGCAAGCTGAGTACTGGTCTAGGACCTGTGCTACAGACAGTAAACACGCTCTTCTGCTGACACCTAAAGGACAAACTGGATTTTGTAGCTGAAATACACAAAAATGACTATTTCCTCATCTTAAAAAAATAAAGACAACAAAAAGAGCAAATGTTTATTATAAATCTTTATTTTAAAAATTACAATAATTCACAGTTCATTGGGAATTACAGCACACAATTAAATGTGATGAGCATTCAAATGTATTGCTTTGGTTATACTAGTACCCATATGCATAAAACAATGTAAACCAAATGGTCAAAACATCAATGGAAATTTAAAAATGCATTTTCCTGCTTTTTCAAAATTAACTGCTTGACTGAAAGTGAAACACACACATTTTAAATTGCCAAGTGATGTGATTTTCAAAGAACAAAATACAAATTAAGATACAGTATAGGTTTAATTTTGTCACCAAAATAATAAAATATCAATTGCTGTGTAGATAAAGCTAAAAAAAAAAAAAGGCTTAAAAATAGAGTCTGTGAAATATTTATACATGTACAGAGAATGTCATGAAAGCCTCTGTTAGTGCGGAAGAATTCAGAATCTGCATAATTCATAGAGAAATGACAGATAAATAAGTTATGGACAAAATACTTAGAGACTTCGCTCAGCGATGGTGGCGTGTGTTAACAACAGGCTGATTAATCTGCCACGCTCGCTTGATTTTAAGCTTCTCACGTCTACAGAAGGCAAAGACGACGCAGATCACCACAATAACTTCATCTTGTAATCTCAGCCCTCCGTCTTTCACAGTGGTTTTCTTTTTTTTTTTTTGTCTTTTTTTTGAAGATTCAGTTTCCAATCCCGCACATTATTAGTGTCATACTCTTCAAAGGATCCAGGAGAACATTCATATTACGTCAGCTGGAGCACTGTCACGGTGAAAAACTGCTCTCGTCAAGAATGAGATGCGTTTAAAAATGAATGCAAAAAAAAAAATCAGCAATAACTGACCTCCGTGGTCTGTGTTCATATGGCAGAAAATACAGCAAACACTGTTGAGGAGCACCACTGTTGATGTAGTGTTTCCATCATATACTGTGAATCCAATTAAAGTTAAATAAAAGGACTTGTCTTAAAGAGACAATTCACCCAAAAGTCAAAAATACATATTTCCCCCCAGCCTGTAACACTGTTTATCCATCTAGATTTCTCTGATGTGAGTTGCAGAGTTTTAGAGACAGAGATGTCTGCCTTCTCTCCGATATCATGACACTAAATAGCACTGTGGTGCTAAAAGCACCAAAAATACTCAACTCAGAACCAGTGTCTCTTTCCACAAATCATAACCTGGTTACTCAAGATAATCAACAGACCTCATGAGTGTTTTTCTGTAGACTGTTTTCGTTTTACAGTAGAATCTATTGGAACCATTTTCTTTTTGCAGTAAAGTCTACTGGAACTACTTTAGAATCTATCGAAACTACTTTCTTGAGAAAGTAGTTCCTACATGACACTGCTAACATAAAGGTCTGTGGATTATTTGAGTATCAGGGTCATGATTTTGGTAAAGAGACACTAGTTTTGAATTTTTTTAACTTTTTTTTTAAAAGCAACACGAGCCGAGTGTCATTTAGTCCCGTTACACTGGAGAGAAGATGAACATCTGTACAGCTGAGGTCTCCAACACTCTGCAGCTCACGCCCAAAACATTTTAGATGGACAGGTAGCACCACAGGCCAGGGGGAAAAAAAATGCATCTTTGATTTTGGGGTGAGCTGCCCCTTTAACTTAATGTATGTAAATTCGATTATGAAAAGTGTCTAGTGACAGAAATACAATAAAGGTCTTGTCAAAACAAATTACAGTGTATTCACCTAACATTGAACAGAAAGCATGAGTCTTACTCTACGTAATGTCATGTACAGTATTGTGATACACACACTGCTGTACTTGCAGCAAATGTCTTTGTAATTCAAAGTCCTATCCTCCAACGGACATTTATATAGTTATGTTATCTGTAATATTGCACATTATAATATACCAATAACTCTCTGGTGTCCAGTACCGCACCGTCCACCACCAGCACTCAGTAACATAGAAAAGGCCTCCCACTGGACTGCGCAGCAACTGGGAGAAAGCGACCATTTCTAAAACTGAGCTCAGGAAATGAAGGACAATGACACCGTTCAATAACTTATAAAATCTTTAACAATATAGCCCAAAATACTTTGGAACACTTAAACATCTTTTTTTAGAGTATAAAAAACTGTCTGCTATACTTGGTGACGTGGAAAAATATGTCATACATTCTTAATTTCAATCATTTCTACACTAATTAAGTCTGTTCTGAAGTACCACTTACTTCAATGAGGATAAAATGACACACCTGTGCAATCACTTCAGACATTTACCAAGGTGATTTTTTCCCCATTATTCATACTTCTCCTTTGCCTCCTGCATGTAAATGTTCTTGCAACATCAAAAGGTTTCATGGAGAAAAGGTTCACTCTACTGGAATAGACTAGTCTTTATCTATGACTCCTGAAGATGCTCTCTAGAAACTCCGTCCCTGCTGTGAGGCACAAATACAACCTGTAGATGGTTGATCATAATATTTCCATGTAACCTTTGAAAACACGTAAGGTTGACCCATTCAGTTCTCTCAACTATGTAACAAGCTTCAGCCACAGTGAGGGATTATATCTCCCTCCCGCTGAAAACCGTATGTAGCAACAACACCGAAAATCTAACGAAAAACATCAGCTGTGCATCACCTGAAGGGGTGAGCTGCAAAACTGTGTCACATAAAGATTTCAAAACAGTCATCATATGAAAAGTCAGTGTCAAGGCACATTTAAAAAGATGCGCTTTTGTAAATACTCCAATCAGTAAATATCAAAGGCTCAATGTTTGAGTGCCCTCGTCTGGAGGAGCACACAACCTGTGGTGCAATATATTAACGTATATCTGTTAGAGTTATACATCGCCGCTCCATTTAACAATATCTTTGATCTTAACATTAAATCAAATTACATTCTGTAAATGTGAAAGTAGGGATGCACCGATACCAGTGTCGGTCCAATACTGACGTTGTGCACTTATGGTCTGATACCACTTTACAATCAAGCAACACAAGCAATTTGATAAAACACCAAAAGAATCAACACGATGCAGGGTTCAAGGAGTTTGCTAATGCTAACATTAGCAATGCTAAAATAATAAAACACCTTTTGAAGTCATTGTAATAACTGTAACGGCATCAGGAAGTACTCAAATCGGGTCTCTGTATCCAAATGTAAGTACTTGTCTGAAAAAACTGGTATTGGTGCATCCCTATGAGAAAACGCTGCTGCTGGTATTTCTGATCCCACTGAAAGGCAACACACCACTGCATGTTTTTGCCCCTTACAACGTAACCAGCGCTTTATTTCTAATTCGTCTATTGTATGATACCTCCCACAACGCAAAATGGTCCAAAGGAATATATTTCCTCCAGGAGTTAATGAACCAAACAGGATAAAATCCCAGCGAATACTGGGATTACACTGGACGCACAGAGAGACCGACAACTCCAACAAGGTTACGTAAGTAGCCCTGTGTCCACCGCGTGTGTAGTGGACACCTTGAACAAAACAACTGAAAAAGCCAGTACCAAGTCAAGGCTCTGCTCGTGTGAGTTTCTGCCACCTAGTGGTCAAAAATTGCTTACCGCAGCTTTCAGAATCGTTAGAGTAGCAAAAACATTTGGTTCTAGGAACTCATCTGTATGGACAAGTATTGTAAACATTTAAGAAAAGGTTTCATTAGGAATGTACTGCATTCATGTTTCCAAACTAGCTAAAATCTCCAACCAACAAACTAACAAACCAAATAACCTCTGATGCACACTGAAAGGTGGAGAATGTCAGGCAGGGTCACATATGTGACCACAGCCCCAGGAACAGGCTGTGTTTAGAGCAAAGTTAAGGGTTAATTTATGGGTGGTACTACATGTGTTGCTCCTGTTTACCCCAAATTCTAGCTTGCATAAAGAGGCTATTACGACAAACACAGCTTTCAACATCGTTTTAAACACATGCAGGAGCAGAGGTTCACTGATGTTTTCAAGTGCTGTTGCCTTGTTCTTGCTCAAACAGCAGCATGGCGAGCTGCGAACGAGAACCGAGACCCTCCAAGTTGCTCTGCACACACCTGTGATAGATGTCTTCACTGAGCCGCGGGTTGCAGGCTTGGTACGAGTACCGCTGGTGCAACGCCGGCTCCACCGCCCTGAACACGTGCAGACCCGAATACTTTACGAAGATGTCGAAGATGTCCAGGGTCTCGAGAATCTCCTCATTCTCCTGGACGTCTGCGACCATTCGTGTGCGTGTCGCCATGTAGTCAGAGTTGTAAAAACACGCTTCTTCAAATGACCTGCGGTCGAAATGGCCCGCATCCTTCACCAGATCCGCTGTGACCGGGCGCTGCTGGTTGTGATAGGCCACATCGGGGTTGTAGTCCTGGAAATGGATGGGGAAGAACACCTGCCAGTTGTTTATGGAGTTCATGCGGCAGCGGTTCAGAAATTCTGAATTGATGTTTGTGTGGACGTTAGCCAAGAAAAACAGCGTGTCGACCGGGTGCTTCTTCGAGATGATGTCCATAAATTTGATCTGGGATGGTGTTTCCGTCTTGACGCTTATCCATGGGATTTTTACTGTAGGGTATTTGCGTTCATAAGCATTTATCTGAGTCTTTACGCTGGCAAATATATCATTCTGGTTAACCTGCTGTGCCTCCACTGGATCATAAATAAACAAGAATGTTAGGATGGCATTCTCACTGGTCTCAAAAGCATTTGAGGCAAATACTTCCAGGAAACGGTCGACATTGCCCCGGTCCTGCAGAGTTAGAGGTATAATTATGTGAACCCTGGTAGCTTCAGTGACATACGGCATGGGAATGATCTCAATTCGACTTAAAGGTCGCACCAGATAAACTCGCTTGGTGATGGAACGGCTGTGACCTTTTTGGTTGACCACCTCCAGCTGAAGGTCCAAGGTGTACTCCATCCCCCTGATGGGGTCGAAGCGCCTGTAGCCATTAATCAGCTGCTGCTTCTTCAGGTGTAGGACAGGCTTGTACTTCTTGTTCAGCTCTCCCATGGCTATGTCAATTACGTCGGCCACATCGATGCGATCGATGCCACTCAGGTCGCACTTCGGAGAGCCGTCGATGCATGAATAGATCTCCTCCTCCGTGAAGTATTCCCACTTCAGAACTTCAAACCGGGATTTGGGCTCAAAAGGTGGACTGATCCCCACAGGCCACTGGGCGCTCCGGTTCCCCTCAAAAGCAACTACGCTCACGTTCTTTATTTCTGCCTGTGGAAACACAAGAAGCATTCTGATCTACACAGTTGCCAACTCACCATTTACACAACTAACACTTCATTATAATTGTGGTATTTAGGTAAACAAAGAGAAGCCTCTTTTATAAAAACGTTCTTAGATTTGTACTTGAGCTTAGTCTTAAGATAATTGCTGACAGTGGACTTTCGTTCGATTCATTAAAGATACTGGGCATAAAAAAAACTTTGATTAAGAAGGTTCTGAGAAGAAATTATTTTTTTTTCAAAAATTGTTGACTAAACTCATTAAAATGAAAGTGAATAATAGTGTCGCTATTGTTTCCTCACACCTTTAATTGATCATTTTTATCACATTGCAAAGTCACCACAGGTGGGAAAAACCCCGACATAACCATTCAAGTCTAGACTTTGCTAACAGATAAGATCATTTCCACATAAGAGGACGTTTTTATAAATAACTCCTTACACATGGTTCTCTGCTCAAGTCACACTCAAGATCAAAATTGATGAGAAGTTCATTTTATAAATGAGGCCCAAGGTTTTTTATTTTTGAGTGGCTGATTTGTGACACTTGAAAATCAGCTTACCTGCAGCTTAGCGATCTCATCGTAAGTCTTCTGGAGTTCAATCTCAGTGAAGTATCTGTGCAGCCGGTACATCTGTTCGGGGTCAGATACTGGATGGACAGTCAGAGCTTTCTTTAACTGCTCATTCTGCTCTTTACTGGGATCAGAGTTTTTTCCCAGCTCATAATGGTGGTACTGAAGCCCCTGAGAGGAAACAGAGAGGTCTTTTCATGAAGCGTCTTAAATCCGGCATGACAGAAACATGCCTAATTTTACTCCAAGTTTAGATGTTATGCTGCGCTACTTCCATTCAAACAAGCACGGCACGCTATCCAGGAAGACTCCTGGGCTCATCTCCAACGCTGGTTTCAACCATAATTGCATAGCAAAGTCTGGGATTCATTTTGCAAGAATAGAATACTATTGTTATACAGTACAACTACAGTTTTGGTCATTTTCAGGAACTAAATTTGCTCTGGGAATATGAGGTTTAAGAGACGGTTTATCTTAATTAAAGTCACAACTTTTCAAATGAATAATTTATGTTCTATGCAGCGTCAGGTTAAAAAAGCAACAGTTACTAAATTAGAGGTGAAATCTATAGCGCACTGGCACCCGAATCCCACTTAAAGACACAGTCATTTCAGCTGAAAACAGAGTAATCACCTAAGGAGCTCGAGTGATTAAAAAAGTGAATCCAATCTGATAAAGCTATTAAAAGAACAAAGAATCAAGACGCCGTTTAAGTGAGCATCGAGGCTGCTCAGCCAACAGCCTGTAATGGTATACTTAAAGAAGCATTGTCCATGTCTAATTGTCATCAATGTTCTCTCTTAACACATAAATTGATGTCTGGCTCTGTGTTCAAGCTTTTTTTTTTTTCCTTCAGCCACACGAGGCCTTTTAAGTTTCCCCCTGCTCCTCTGCCTTATCTAGAGGGGCTCTGTTGGAGCTCTTCTGGCTCAGGGCACTTTGGTTAGTCATGCAACTCACTCTCAACTGTGTAACAAGATGGTTTCCTGCACTGGGTCGTGGCCAAGGAGGAGAAAATGGAAGCAAAAGACAGCAGGATAAGTCAACAATAAAATATTTGGCCCACCTGTATATTAGAGGGCACATTTATATTGATAAACTTCTAAGAATTAATTTTAATGTGTTGACCAGGAGTGCAAACTTCAGCATAAATGAAGCAAACTGCGCAGAATGCAAGAAACAATTGCCTGAGAGGGCACTAGGACAGATCAGGGCTCCACAGAGCTTGTTTGACCTTAAATGCTAATGACATTACAGGAGCAGAGCATGTTGACCCACAGGGGATTTTCACACCATTGAGCCTCGGCAAGGCTGAAGTCAGCTTTGCTCTGCTTGCCTGTTTACCTATTCCACGTTGCTGCTGGAGACGTGGAAAAAAAACGAAAGGCTAAAGGGTATTAGCAATCTACTCTGTAATATAAATACCACCTCTGAGCTAGCATGGTAATTACAGTTTTATATAGCCGTCTGTCAGTTTTAAGTGCTGTCCCAGAGGCAGAGCATGATTTCTGCCGTGACAGCTTTGTTTTTTTTGTGTCGAGATGGAGAACCCCTGCTGTAACCTGTCTCACAACTGTTCTGAATGACAGTCTCCTCATTCATTTTAACTACCTCATTCTGCTCCCTTTAAACATCAAACACCAAGAAGTCAAGATGCTGTTTTATAGATTAAAACAACGTATGTATTATTACAATCCCAATTCCCCAAAAAGTTGAATAAAATGTGAATTAAAACAGATTGCAATAATTTGCAAAAAACTTCTTGACCTGTATTCAATTGTACAAAGACAAGCTGTTTCACTTTTTTTTTGTAAATATACACTCATTCTGAATTTTATGCTTGCAACATGTTCCAAAATGGTCGGGACAGACGCATGTTCACCACTGTGTTGCATCAACTTTTCTTTTAAGAGCACTGAGTGTCGGTTTTCGGCCTCGCGCCTTATGTGGAGAGATTTCTCCAGATTCTCTGAATCTTCAAATGATATTGTGGATTGTAGAGGGTGAAATCTTTAAATTCCTTACAGATTTGTTTTGAGAAACGTTTGGACTATTTGCCCAAGCAGTTTTTTTTCACGTGGTGGCGACCCTCGTCCAATCCTTACTTGTGAACGAATGAGCCTTTCAAGGATGCCTCATTAATACCTTATCATGATGTCACCTGATTCTAGGTCTGTTGTTGCCCCTTTGGCAAGTTTTTTAAAACCTTTTGCAGACATCAAATTGAAAATGAGTGTATATTTACAAAAAACAATTAAGCTTTTTCAGTTTATACATGAAATATCTTGTCTCTTTACTGTTTTTAACTGAATACGAGTCGAAAAGATTTGAGAATCATTGCATTATGTTTTTCTTTATCTCACACAGCTTTTATGGAATCGCTTGTGAAAAGAGATGTGTGATGTTATATAAGCACACTGTGATCATGTGCTCTTTCAAGGATACACTCAACATACCTCGTATTCACTGACACAGTTTGTGTTTGTGTAATCAATGATGCATCTTCCGAGCCATTCGTCAGGCCTCGCGCTCAGGATGTCATTCCTACAGTTTTCCAGGAAGGGCTGTAGTCGGAGAAGCAAGGTACGTGACAGGAGGTACCCGAACCCTCCGTAGCAGTATTTCCCCTCCATCTCTCCGCCTATGAACTCCTCAGGACTGCCCATGTAAAGCTCTCGATCCATACTCAGGTGATCCACCAGGGCTTTGATCCTGTCAGCTTCTGTGTAGGCGTCATCTTGGACAAAGTAAAACCAGTCGTATTCATTGATGTAATGGTCTAAAATGTATTTGATGTTCTGAAACATGTTCCATATCAGTCTCTCGTCCCCGTGGGAGACGACAAACATGCCGTGAGGGACTTTGCGGTTGCGCATGCCGGTGAAGAAGACCACAGTGTCCAGATGATGGCTAATGGTGCGGTTGACAGCAACACCCAGGGTGTTTATGGTGTTTTTGGAGGTCAGGACCCCGACGAAGAGACGCTCTCGCATCCCCAACTCTGTGCTTATGTATTTAGCCCTGAAAAAGACATCAAACACTGAATAAATGCTGCTTTGAATAAAAACAATAAAAAAAAGAATTCACCAACTTACTGTCACAACAACACACATTATTTTGTTTCTACAGTTTTCATGTTAAGTTTAATAATTGACCCTGAAAATTATGGGAATGCAGAAATCTGGCATCCAGACCAAATCTGTGCTTCTGTTCACCAAATTTCATGGAAATTCTGGGTGTTTTAAATGAATAGACAGTCAGACTAACAAGAAAAAACCATAAGCTCTTTGGAAAAAGAAGCATGCCAGAACTTGAATTGTGATTCATCATTGCACCCACAACCCAACCCAACTTTTATTTCCCTGTTATGAAGTAAATGTCCTCATTTATCCCTCATATTAGAGCTGCAGTGCTGAGTAATCATTCAGTGAACAAAACAAGAAAGAGTAACTATTTTTCAAACAAAAAATATCAAACATTTGCTGGTTTCAGCATCTCAAATAATGATTCACTACTGTGTCCTATATGACAGTAAATTAAATGCATTTGGATTTCAGACAAACAAGACCAGCGCTGCAACTAACAATTATTTTCATTATGGATTAATCTGTCCATCATTTTCTTGATTAATAGACTGATTGTTTGGTCCTTGAAATGTCAGAAAATAGTGAAAAATGTTGATCACATTTTCCCAAGAGCCCAATGTGCCATCTTTATATTAAGGAGCAGAAAAAATCCAATATTGGTATCAGCTGATATTGTTTATACAGAATATTATATATAGAATATACACATAAACACACAGTTTTTGCTTTGATCCCTCAAAAGTAGCTAACACATGTGATAATGACATACTGTATGAAGGAAGCAGGGTATTTTACAATTTATGCTAACAATAAACTTTATTGCCAAAAATAATAGAAGAACACTGAAACATTAAAGTTTCACTGGTACTTTTAATAATTATTAATAACTATAAATTAAGAAAACACAAATAGAGGAAATATATGTGTATATTGAACCTGAATTAAGAAAAAGGATCAAATATAAATAAAAATGCTTTCTATCAAGCTAGCAAATAAAACCACTTTGCAAAATGTTCTGTTAAAAAAAGACATATCAGACAACACAAACACCAAACCGATGTAGACCGATACATCGGTAATAAGCCAATATCAGGATGGTAATATTGGTCGACTGATACACTGGTTTATGTCTTGTTTTGTCCACAACCCAAAGATATTCAGTTTACTGTCATAGAGGACTACAGAACAAAGAACATATTCATATTTGAGAGACTCAAATCTGAGAATTTTGACATTTTCTCTTAAAAAAAAAAAGATTTAAAAAGATTAATCAGTTACTTAAATACTTGACTCATCTTCTATTTGCTGCAGCTCTAAACAAGACATTTAAACACAACACTTTGGACTTTGTAGCTGTGATGATCTTTTTTTCACTACTTTTTGACATTCCATAAACTAAACAACAAATAAGCAGTTAATCGAGAAACCAATCAGCTTTAATTGATAATGAAAATGATCATTAGTTGCAGTCTATGCAAAAAGTTGCCCATGAAATCCGGATGCCCAAATACTTTCAGCCCCGACTGTCCTCAGCAGAACTTTTCTACGGGGAAAACTCTTTCTCAGAATTGCACTGCAATGCAGCCACTGTGAGTGTGAGGGCTATACATTGAAACAAGGGCTCTAAACAGGGATATCTTGGGAAATGTCTGCCTGTTTACAAAGAAAAGGTGGGGCAGAAATCTTTGCCACAAAATATGTTCTGTGGTTAATGTTGGCTCCATGGCAGGGAAAAGTTAGCAAGCAGAAAACCAGCAGAGTGAGACTTTTATCACACTTTGATCAAAACCAGTGACATCATGGAAGAAAACAATGCCTGCCTTTTAGTTTTGTTTTATTAGTCTTATTCAGCATGTTGTCCATGCATGCACATAATATTCCAGTTTTTGCACCCATTCTGAAAAAGACAATATTCCTACTAAGCTGTTTACTTGTCTAAAGAAAATGAATATCCCTTTAATATTCCTGTCTACATGCAGCTGTGCATACTCTGATTATGTATGCTTATTTCTGTAAAAGTAATATTTTTTTAAAAAAAGTTTTCCACTGGTGGTGAAGTAGATTGAGAATGTGAACTCAGCCTCCCTCGTTCATTAATTCAATCACCTTCTTAAAAAGGTCTGCATTGTCATATTTGTGCATATCCAAAAACATGTTGATATCTTTACCGCAGTCCTGCAAACTGTTAGCTGTTTGGTTTGTTTACAGCACAAAGTGCAAAAGGTTGTGTGTCACAAACTGCTGTAGAAACCCCAACTGAGATGCATATTCTGAATTAGGGATGGCGGTATCTATTTTTTCCATATCTTCCTGACATTTCAAGGTATATGATGGTATTTATGTGAAAAAACAAATCATTAAAAGCTGGTGACAGAGGTCTTTATAGCATATATGACATTGTCCAGCTAACAATTCTTTGTGTCTAATATGCAATTAGCCTTCTTAGGTAAGTCTTGGAGGGTTTAAAATACCTAGAATAAATGAACACATGGTAAATAAGCACCCAGATTCTTTCTGAAGGACCCAATGACACTTATTGCCATGGATATCAGCACATCATTCAGCTGAACGGAGATGATTTATCGAAGTATCATGTGGCTAATAAACTCCTTTGTAGTTGGAAGAGGTCATCTCAAAATACAGTTACATATGTCTGTATCTACTCTATTTAATTTAATTCATTAACAAGGTTACAGAGCAGAAATGATGAGCCAATTATTTCTTGTCTACCTCCAAATAATTATTCTGTTGGCCAAGTTCCCTACTGTCTTTTATTTTACATCAATTACAAAAAAACACAGTTACTTTATTTTAGGGATGCACGATCATACTGCAATTATTCTGACTGAAACTGCAATTGCAATAGGATTAGTGGAAATGATCGGTTTAGGCATTACAGTTTTCATGTTCACTTAAATAAAGTACATATTTTTTTCCTTTTTCAAAAAATTGCAATTTGGTTCTGCGATTTGGATATTGCACTTGGCCATATAGTGATTTTATTGCGATTAATTGTGCAGCCGTAGTCTAAAGCATGCTCCTAAAACCAGAATACCACCAATATATCACATTAATCAGAATATTAAGGCCTAATTCAGAATATGCTGTTAGCATGAGCTGCATGGAATCCAGAATACTGTCATATTCTGAATAATAGTGTGAAACTGGTGTGCATGTTAGTTAAATTAGCCAGTGTAAAAGCTTATCCCCCACATGACAACACCTGTACACTTAGCATTATGTGGACTAACAGTGATTTATTTATCACTGACTGAGGATGAGCTCCACTGCGGCCTGCTGACTGTACACTATAATGATGAGGTCTGCATTCAAAACAACTGTAAGCCATATTATCATCAGCCTCCTCAGAGAGTGTGTTCACCGGGGCTCACCTGAAAACTTTCTTCGGGGGACTCTGCTGGACTTGTTTATATGGGACTATTCTCGGTTCAAAATCCTCCTCGGACTCCACATCGTTGATAGTCGAGATGGAGTTGGGCTTTCGGGCTCCTTTGAGCTGTCCATCCTGCCCCAGAGTCACCTCCTCGCCCTCCTTGCCGTCCAGGTAACACGCTTCCTCCGTCCAGTTCACACTCAATAAACTCAACGTGAACCCTAAAGAAATACCGATTACCACCGGGCCGACCGAGCGCAGGACAGAAATAAACGCCGAAAATCTCATCTTGTGCGTCGGGGCTCCTCTGTCTTCACAGTCCCGCGTCGCTCCGGAAAAGCGTCCAAACAGGCCTCTGGTCCCGGGGACGGCTTAACTATACATCAAGTCCGACGCCGAGCAGCTGTATCGACAATCAACTTCAGGAAAAGATGTTGCTTCTTCCTTAAAATTTACGCAGGTTTCTTACGTGTCAGTATAGCTGCGACCTGGCTCCTCCCCGGCGGCCAGACGTTAGCATCAGAGGCGGGGCTAGTTCCAGACTCTGTAGATGAGCTCAGGCTGCGCAGCGCGGAGGGATATTCGCAGGGTCTTGTCTAAACGAGAAGTCAAGATTTGCGAAATTCTCGCGAGATTTGTACGCTTTGCGTCTTTATTAAGAGTGTTTGTGTGTTTTTAAAGTGAAAATACCGTGGTTGTCATATGTTTATGGTTATAAAGAAAAACATATGGCAAAGGTCTAAGTAAAGATTATGGTTTTTGTTAAAAAGAATTACTCTCGCGAGATGTTTCGCGAATCTAGGGTCCCCATCTAGACACGATTCTTCAAGATTAGAGACAGAAAAATATGAACTGGAACACAACCAAAGTCTGTTTATACCTGGTGATGGCCTACATTCATGTATGCTGACATATTTACTGAATTGCATCAGGTAATGTTTTCATAATTGTTGTGCTGTTTTTTCTTTTTAACTTAAGTGACATTTCAATACGTACATCTACTAAAATTTGCAGACTTTTACAAATAGCTGGAAAGGTCAGGTGTATTATCACTTTAACTGTGCAATGGTGTAAATTAAAACTATTGAATCTGTTTCTTGTTTATATGTATATATTGTCTGTATTTTCTATATTTCTTTGTTCATACTGTTCCTGTTTTTTCTATTGCCTCGTGTTTACATTGTTCCTATTTATTTTTTTATCTTTTCTCTTGTTTATATTGATCCCATTTTTTAATTTCCTCTGGCTCTCTTATCTTATCTTATCTTATCTTATCTTATCTTATCTTATCTTATCTTATCTTATCTTATCCTATCTTATCTTATCTTATCGTATCTTATCTTATCTTATCTTATCTTAAATCAGGGCAGAGAAAAATTGGGAACCATTGAAGTTACTAAACCATTAAAACTGTCAGTGATATACCTGCATTTGCCTTGATTTTTTAGATAAACATACTAAGATTTTACAGACAAAACAGTATTTTAGCCATGTGGTTTCACTAAGTGTTTGAGATTTACAAGAATCTATTGCAGAATGTTACAGAAATGGAATATAATATGTATAACTATGTTTCCTTTAGTGTATAATCACCCTAAAAAAAAGAATCTTAGAATGAGCTGTTTATATCTGCAGAGGCTGCGAGTCCTCTTCCACAAAGGCCACCATGTTGCTCTGCCATGTTTCTACAGTAGCTCAGAATGGACAAATCAAACACTGGCTCTAGATACAGACTTTGCACTATTTTTTTTTTTTTTTAGAGCTTCATGCCCACCGTTCTGTACTTCTGTACTCCTGCACACTTTGAAGGGGAGGGTGAAGCAAGCAGTATTCAGTAAACTCTTTAATAATGGAACGTCTACCCTGCACTTTCATCATGTGTTGCACTGTAATTTTTACTTTGCAGCTCCCTCTATCTATTTCTACTGTATATATGTATGTCAATTAAAGGGACAATTCAACCCCATACCAAAATTACATATTTTCCTTCTTACCTGTGGTGGTATTTATCCATCTAGATAGTTTTGGTATGAGTTACTGAGTTTTGGAGACCTCTGCTGTGCAGATGTCTGCCCTTTCTCCAATATAATGGGACTAAATGGCACTCGTGTAGGAACTACTTTCTCTCTGTAGTAGAATCTACTGGAACAACTTCTTAGAGTAAGTTCCTTTCTTTCCTTTCCTTTGTGGTTAACTGTCCCTTTAATTTTCATTTTCAGAAATAATCGCTGCCATACAATTACATTATCTTTTTCCAGGTCCAATGTTTTTCTTTTGCTGGCGGTCAAATCAAGTCAAATCCTGTGAAGACGGTTGATTTTTGTGCGCCTTCTGAATGATCTCACACCACATGGGCTTGTAAAACAGTTGGAATCACATCACAAATATTGCAACCCAATGAAATCTATTGTTTTTTGTTGAAATAACCATACAACTCTAGTCTATCTGTACCACATCACATTTTAAAGGCTTTACCCAGAGTTTAATTAAGTACTCAGTGTGCACCAGACGTCTCCCTCTGCAGCTGTTTCATGTGTATTTTAGTGATGAGTGGCTCAGCTTTCAGCTCATCCACCCGGCTCTGGCTGTTCTCTATCTGGCTTCTGTGCTCCTCGCCCAGATGTCAGGGGTTGCAGCGGCAGTCTGCTTTGTGCCGCACTGTTGATCCTCCATCAGCTGTATCTTTTTGGGTCCTCTCCTGAAACTCACCGCCCCGGATCTCAACCGCCTCACCGAGACCTCCGTCCTCCACCCGGAGCCCCTGACCCACACAGTCTGAGCTGCATCAGCAGCAGAATAAGAGAACTCCACATGGTCTAGTTCCAGGTCTTCAGACTACAGGGTTGGCCTGTTTTTCCCACTTTAGCTGGATGAATGAGTTGAGTGTTTGTAATTCATCAGTTTAAACAAGATTAAAAGCCTGAGATGATTCAATATGGTTCCTGTGCTGATGGTACCACCAGAGTACTGAAAATCTGTGCTCAAGTACAAGTACTGTTACATCACTGACACACAACTCAATACTGTAAAATATTCTTCTCCAAAATGATTCATAGTATTAGTTACTTTTTACATGTTGGTTTCTGTTTTTCCAAATCTAAATTACTCCCTTGCCTCTACAAATCTGTGCTTACTGCAGCATTTTTATAAATATATATGATGGCTTTGCTAATTTTTGGCTGCTGCCACACCAGAAAAAGAAAAGCGGGTAAATATCACTATTAAATTTACAAATTTATCAAGAATTCTTCTTGTTGGAAGAAAAGAAAAGACATGTTATAACCTCAAAACATTTCATGTGATAAAATGGCAGTATAAAAATATAAATGAACACATTATAACTTGATAACTTATAACTTTATATCTTTATAACGTGACATCATGAGGATATAAAGATATAAGTTATCACATCATAACCTGAAGTGTTTCACATTATATGAGGATAGATATTGTTCTAACAAGAAATATTTCTTGTTATGTTATTATGTTATCACATGATAAGTTTTTTGTTTTAACACTAAGTTATCACATTATAACATGAAACTTTTCATGCTCTAACAAATATTCAATTTTGATATTAACTCATATAGTACACTGTACTCGAATATGTCTTTAAAAGTAACTAAGTAGATTAGATGTAATGCATAATCAAGTACAAATAAAATTACAGACAAGTACCCAAAATCATTACTTGATTACAGTCATTTGAGAAATTGTAATTAGTTACTATCACCCCTGTAAACAGAGTGAGGTCTATCTGACTTGATTAAGTCTAATTTTAAGTGTATATTTGTTTTCCTTTCATGTTGCGCTCTGTGATCTGTGATAAATAGAGAATATTCTCTCTTGGAAAAGTGTGACTGTGCTGTTTATTCTCTGTTATCCCTTTTCAGCTGTTTACGTCAATGCTCTGTTCTCTGGTGTCCTCTAGTGGTGACCAGAACACTGAGCTCAATTCATCTGGGTCATAGAAGGTTTACTCAAACTGATCAATTTTGACGAAGGTCGGTGAAAATTAGTAGCATCAAAATATACTTGAAGTACCGAAAGTAAAAGTAGTCATTTTGCAGAATGGCAGGTTTCAGAGTAATATTTGAGTATAATTATTGATCTGTTAATGTCTTCATCACTTTATAGTTGCAGTGGATCATTTTGATCATACTGCTGGGTAGCTTGTGAATTTGCTCCAGGTATCAAATATTTTAATCTATAACAACCTATCATAATCGATTGATTTTATTTTGTATAATTAATCTGAAGCAACTAGTAACTAGAGATATTTTATTAATGCAGAGGAGTAAAAAGTGCAATGTTTGCCTGTTAGATGTAATGGAGTAGATGTAAGTGGAAATACTCAAGTAAAGTAGAAAATTATGCTTATGTATAGTACTAGTACTAGTAAATGTATTTTGTTACTTTCCACCACTTTGGTTTTGTAAAACAACTATGCTATGAATGAAAAAGTTGTTTATTCATGTTCTAAAACTAACATTCTGTCAGAAACTAATTGACATTATGCAATTTTCTCATGATAAATTGCCAAATCTTTTCAGACGTGGACTATCTTACTGCCAAAACTCACTGTTTACATGTGCACAGCTGTGAAATGTGATGACACTTCACCTAAAAATGGCACCACATATCGAATTTTAATGGCCATAACAGGGGCGATGATTCTGACTGGCTTTTTTGTGTTTGCATAATCCATCCTTCTACAATACACTGATATTTTCTATCCTATTTCCTATCACTTAGCTGTTGTTTAAGAACAGCTGTTTCTTGTGTGTAGAGAAGTGAGAGAGAGCGCAGCTGCTAGCCGCACACAGCTGTCTGCAGGCCTCCCAGCGCTGATTTTGTTCTAACAAGTTCTCACAATATTTAGCACTGTGCTAGTACTATATTGTTATGTGAGTGCTCTGAATCATAAATGATTTTGAGTAGCCTCATGTTGTTTGTTATTTAGCCAGTCTGAAGGTCTTACATGGTTAAAGCAATGAATATTATATTATGAAAAAAGTGCCCCCTTGCAGTTTTTAACAGCCTCCACACTTACTTCATCCTGGAGCCTGGCAGGCAGCATACACAACACTTAATCATGCTTTATATACAAAAGGGGCATCCAAGAGGGCAATTTTGCATTGTTTTTTGACCACTGGGGAATGTTCAGTCCTTTGAACTTTGTCTATTTGTCCGATTTAGCCTGCTGAATTGTTTATAGGCCAGTATGAACAGGACTGTTGATTGCAGCAAGGAAATTATGTTGCAATCTTTATATGGGCAACTGGCTATTATTTTAAGACATACTTAAAAAAAAAACTGTGAACCTGTGGGCCACTTTTAAAGGACCAGTGCGCAGGATTTAGTGGCAACTTGCAACCAAAGAGAAATTAAGTTGGAGGTGAAACAAAAAAAAACACAAAGGGCATTATTTGTTTGGTCTGCTGTTCTGGGCTACGGTAGAAACATGGCGACACACATATATACACAGATGCTGCATTGGCCTTTGACCTGTACATCAGTGTCACCGCTATGTTGGACAGGACTCTCGTATTTGGACTTGTTAACAAATACATGGCATGCTATGTTGAAGGGTTTATGATCTGCATGGTGTCAGAAAAGAATGGTTTTTTTTTCTAACTATGTCTATGGGACCCTATGGGTCTCTGTAGATATAAACAGCTTCTAAGGTGACAAGTAAGAGATAATTCACAATGAGCAGGTCATTACTGGGAAATAAACCCCGACAAGGTGATGCAGGACCCCTGACGCAAAGTCATCCTGACCTACTCATCACATGGTTATTTACCGAAAAAACCCAAAACGAAACAACCTAAAAGCCCCAGCAATCTGACACAAAATATTGATTTAAATTTTTTTTTTCCTTCTTCAGAGTCTTTGATCAGTATTGCATCCTTAGCAATGGTTTGTTCTTCATAGCAATGGTCTGTAATACATAGCAAGTCTGTTATATAGATCTAAGAATGCTGTAATTGACCAATAAGAAGTATTTGATAAAGCTGTGTAATAAAAACACAATACATGTTTCAGATTATACACTAATGAAACATAATTCTAGTATTTTATTAAATATACATATGTATTGTCATGTTCTGCCAATAAATCCAAGTAAATTTAACACATTAGACCTTCAACTCAGTGGCTCTCAAAGTGGACCCCCAGGGGTCCTTGAGGGGGTCCCAGGCATCGACTTATATATCCATTGGTCCAGGATATATTGGTCCTGAAAAAGGGAAAATAATTTATTTTTATACTGTAATTACATCCACAAATAACACAGTAACAGAATGTATGACTATTCTGCTCATAGGTTTCATACACTTTATGTAATAAAACTTCTAAATGCAAAATAATTGTCAGACAAGGGATCTTCTGATAAAATCTTATCAATTGGTGGTCTAATTTTTTGTCAATTTAGGGGTTCTTGACGAGAAAGAGTTTTTTAACCACCGCTTTAACTGCCTGAAAGCTGAGGTGAACGTACTATCTAAGAGGAAAGTGGAGTCTCCCACATTCTAAAGGAGCCCGTGAACGCACCAGTTTAGCTGTCCTTATAGGTGCCTGAAGAAAAAGTGTAAATGTCACTAGCAGCAGCGCCGCTTCTGCCCTTTAATGCCGGAGTTACTCCTCACATGCTAAGTTTCAGCGTGTCAGAGCCTGAAGGTTTCTTTAATGCAGCTTTAGGACTCGTGGCGTCTGCTGTTTCTGCTCGGTGTTTTTAAACGCGGTCGGTGTATTTGCGGTAATGGAGTGTCGTGTGTTGTCCATTCAGAGTCATGTTGTCAGGGGATACGTTGGGAACAAGTCGGCAACATTCCCGCTGCAGGTAAGAACTGGATCTTACGTTCAGGTGAAACGTTTTAGATTAAGTAACAAGAACGAGGAAGGCAAAATAAAGCAGAAAAATAAAAAATAAATGCAAAATGTGTGACTTCCTGATTTGTGAGAGGAGTATTGCCTTTATTGCAACAGTATTTTCTGTCCCTCGGAAACATGAGGCCGTTTCCCAATTTGCAGAAATTACCCACCTGTCTTAATGGACAGAGTCTGTAAAATAAAAATACTAAAATAACTAAAAACTCAATGACACACATATGACAATATTCAAAACATCTGTCGAGAATGATTTAGAGTCTAAGTAGTTGACATTGTTTACACTCTTTACAAAACAGCTACAGGTAGCAACTAGTGCAAAACAATTGTAAAATCTGGAGTTTTTTTTATAATGTTGTTGGATTTGATTTACCAAAGGGGGAGAAAAAGCAGGGAAACAATCACAGTATTTATAAATAGAAATAGAAATTGCCCACCTAGCTTGATGGACAGTGGTTGTAAAATAAAAAAAGTAAAATGTCTGCAAACTTGATGAAAAATGTGCTCTAATGTGACAAAGTTCAGAACAAAATTTAAGACTGATTCAGAGTCTTGTTGTCAGTTATCCCCACACGTTACAAAACACACTGCAGCTACAGATAGCAAGTAGTGCAAAACAACTGTGAAAGTTGTGTTTTTTTAAAAATATTGTTGGGTTTCATTTGCCAGAAGACAGTGTGGATGGTTAATTACTAGTTTTTTAGGTTTTTTTGAGCATTTTAGTTTTTAATATGATTTAATTATATTATAATTTTAATAATTTTAAAAACAGCAAGAAGGAAAACAGCATAAAACAGAGACAGAATTCCAAGTTTTAGAAATAACCCACGTAGCTTAATGGACTATGGGTTATAATGGGTTAAATAAAACTGCTGAAATATCCACAAACTCAAACTTTCAGAGTAGTTTAGAGTCTAGTTGCCTTAGCTTTTTCCGCTTCTTTCAAAACACTCTGCAGCTACAGGTAGCCGTGCAAACCAAATATAAAAGTAAGAGGTTTGTTTACACGTTGTTGGATTTGATCTACTAAAGGACCAGACCTTTCAGAACGGTTTTAAAGGTTTTAGGATTTGATTTCCCATATTAATCAGACCTTAAACACCTAAAACAAGCCTGAGTTCCATTATAAATCCGTTATAATGAATATCATGTATGTATTAAGATATTTTCAGTGTGTGACCTGTGCAGAGGCAGGAAAAAGCTGAATCAGTGATCCGTTTTATGGGCCTTATCTCCAACAAGTTTCCAGCCTGAGTTCAGCAGGTTCATTTTCAGACAGTCCACAGAAATGACTGCTTTAAGTGCAGGAGAAAGCATTATATATAACAGTACACTGAATAGCCTTCACAGGCGTTTATCATGCTGTTCCCACAGTACAGTGAAATTCAGAAGATCAGTGAGACCCGGTGATGTACAGGCGTCATTGTTCTCTGTTTCAACAGCTGCTTCATTACTCTCTTTCTCAGGTGCTCGGCTTTGAAGTGGACTCCATCAACTCTGTGCAGTTCTCCAATCACACAGGTTTGGCTGAGTGCTTTTAAATTACCCGGTGTGAGAAAACTCAGTGGCTTTCATTCACTCAGAGCAGATTGAGTCATTTTCCACTTCCTTAATAACTCGACCCTTTTCATCTTTTTATCCAAATATGAATAAAGTTGTGATTCCTGTGGTGTCGTACACTTCTGGAAAGATTCTTTCTGCAGACTCTGACTGCTAGTGGTCGTTTTGTTTGCATCGTCTATACTGATAGTAGATGTTTTTGGGGCGATGCCAATACGATTGATCAGTTATTTTGTCTAGAAGATGTCAGAAAATGGTGAAAAAGGTCAATCAGTGTTTCCCAAAGCCGTCCTCAAATATCTTGTTTTGCTCACATCCCAAAGATATTCAGTTTACTGTCAGAGAGTAAAGACACTAGAAAATATTCACATTTGAGAAGCTGAATCAGAGAGAGTCAGAAGTTTGACTTTTCTAGCTTAGAACAAGACTGACTCCACTGTGTGCTTTTTTTAATTAGGTGGCAGCGAGTTAATCACTGTCTGAGGTTCTTGTACTTTGCCTTGCTTGTATTGGATAATCTCTGTTTTGCTTTATCTGACGGTGTTATGCAATCGTCTTGGTCGTCAGTCGGCTTTAAAGTTAATGTTTTCTCAGAACCTTTTGTCTCTGATCAGTTTATCTTCCATCTCAGTTAACTCCACTTCTTTGATTAAATAGATGCAACAACAGATTCTGCTTTAATGAATGATTGTTTTTTTCTTTAAATTAAGGATATTAAGGAAAAAAACATCCACCTTTAAAGTTCCAAACAAAAACACACAGACCATAGACTACAACATACAGAGTCTGGCAAACAAAATACTTATTACTGTAAAGGTTTATATGGCAGGATTCCTTTGCTGAATATTTATTACAAGTGTCTGAAAATATAAATTCATGTTGTTCTTCCCCTTAATTTTATAATAAGCCTCACAAAGCGTCTAATAATTTGAAAGCTCAGTCCTCCTCTGTAAAGGATTTGGCAAAACAGCGGCTCTCCGGTCAATAACTGCGTTTCCCAGCTGCCGATAGTGCAAGATCAGTATCTGTTTTGTCATGTGAACTCCACCTGTCTTCTCTAATAGCAGCTAATAGAGAATGTCTAGGATTTAACGATGCATCATAATGCATGCACAGAGATCAAGTGAGGTGAGAAGAGACCAAAAGACATGCAAGATTTGTTTAATTGCACCAAACATAAAGAATACATATCACACACTTCATCTTATGTATCATCTCAGGACTAGATCACATTCTAGTCATTCATTCTTTGTGGCGTCTTAAAAAGCATCAACTGAAATAGTAAATTATGTAAACATTTGACATTTCAGCCTAACATTATCTGTATTTTCTGTTTGTAATAAATGCTATGTGATTATGCTACATTAAGAATAGAATCAAGTCAGGAAGAAGGTAACTGTTATAAGGGATCAATTAATAGAATAAATAAAATTAGGGAATAATCTAAACTAATGAGGGAAAAAGGACATCATGTTTCTTCTGTGCACAAGATAAAAAGTTTCTATCTATGTTTGGACGATCTCTACCAAATGATGACATGATGACGTCCACAGTGAAACACTGTGATCAACGATGATATCTTTGTTGTGTCTTAAATTGTCTTTGTCTCTGCACCAAATGTCCGTAACTTAGTTAGAAAACAGTAAACACGACATGGAGACATGGTGCCATGAACAGGAGCAACAGCTTCTTCTTGCTTTCTCTCTCGCATGACAAAAAAACAAAAAAAACAATCATAGGCAACAACTCTATGGCAGCTCTGAGGGGACAAACAGTCTCAAATACAGAAGGCTTTTAAATCACGGTGTTAAGATGGTAGAAGGATGGTAGAGCGGTCGATGACTGTCAGCCATCACGATGAACCCTAGTTCAATCTTCAAATACTTCTAAAGAGCGTCTGTGTAATTTTGGATGTGCATTCAGTTTCCCTCCCGTTTCCCAAGATCCTCTTCAATCAGTTGTTTTAAAGACACCATCACTTGTTGATCTCATGAGAGTGACTTGAATTGGACTGTGAGCAGAAACTAAAGTCCACAAATTGATTTATGCAGTAATAAAGCTTGTTAACATTAGCTAACATTAGCCACCATAAGCTACTGGTTGTACCGAACCAAGTAAAAGCTCGATTCCACCAGGCACAGCTGTGTTTCGTTATGGCTGTGCCACATCAGCCGGGGCTGAGGGCTGCCATTCTATACAATGCTTGTGATTTCACCGGCAGCGCCTCGGCTTCACATATGCGCCACGTCTATTTTTGACGGATGTGGCGTCAGTTTGCACAGAGCAGATCAAGCGGGCAGGAAGCCAGATACAAAAAAGCAGAGATAATCCAGTAAATTTTCAGAATAAGAGACCCCGCGCAGACTCCCAATCATAAAGACATAAAGAAAATAAACTATTTAACTATGTAGCCTACTTACCCGTGGTTGAAGTACAAAAAGTCAAGGAGACAACATCAGCAAAGTCTGAGCAAGTAAACCAAGTCATCGTCACATCATCCTCTAACACCACCCACCTAAACTCCTGTTTCCAGGATAGTTGAAATGCTCGCTGCATGTGTGCAACATTCATTAATTTAAAAGCGGAAGATTTTTTTATTTAAATTGTTATATAATCTATTGTTTTGGAGACATCTGTCTTCACTCAAATATAGATGTCACTCAAAGTGCTTTTTGAAAATATCAAAATATAGTACTCAGAATAATCCATAGACCTTGTTGTGAGCAGTATCATTACTCCATTAATACTGTAGAAACTGTAGGCCAGAGGAAAA
This sequence comes from Lutjanus erythropterus, assembly GCF_056507025.1. Taxonomy (NCBI): domain Eukaryota; kingdom Metazoa; phylum Chordata; class Actinopteri; order Lutjaniformes; family Lutjanidae; genus Lutjanus; species Lutjanus erythropterus. The sequence goes on from NC_139324.1 coordinate 37,044,634, forward strand.
AAATATATATTTTAGGTGAACTGCCCCTTTAACGTGTTGCTTTTAGACAATTGAACAATTGAGCAAATGCCATGAAACAGATTTAGAGTGTAAACAGAGTGAAGGCTGCAATGCATTTAACATCTAGTCTTCTCAGTAAAAGTAGCACCACCCTGTCTCACAGATATGCTTCATAATCGTCGTTTTTTTCCACTGGGGCAGGAAGATGTTGCTCCATCAAGGAAAACAACATGAAATATTATTTCTCAAGTTGAACCTTGTTGGCTGAGTCACCTGCAGAGAGGATAGGGTTATAATCTGGGGTTCACGGTGCCAAAGTATGTGAAGAATGTGCTTCCACTGCAGGGGCAGGAGACATTAGCATAGAAACCACTGAAATCAATATAAACACCTGCTGCTGTGTGAAAGGAAACTGGTCAGCATTGAGCACGTAGACCGCAACCTAATTCTAGTTTATATTAGTGTGTCTAAACAACTTTAATATCCTGACATTTTCACTTTAATTGGAGGCGTTGATAGACACTTTCACCTCCAACCGCAGCACATCCGTCTGCTTTGACTCGAGCTTTGTGCTCAGTCCTCTCTGCAGGAGTTGTTCTCCGCTGGCTCGCGGTCAGGGTTGAGCTCCGTGTGAACTCTGTGCTTCAGCACGAAGAATATACCGAGGTCTGTGCCCATTCTGCGTCCGAGCATTTGCAGTCAGAACAGCTATTGAGAGTTTATTCTAGGTTAAAGCCGAATGAGGGACAAAGAAAAGGGGGAAGCTGGCAGCTAGGATACAGGCATCCCATTCAGTCCGTCAGTGGAGGCCCCGTTTGGCTCTGGGCACCAGAGAGAAGAGGGACCTCAGCAGAGGGAGTGGGGGGATGGGAACACAGAACAAGGAGGATAAACTGTGTAACTGTGTATTCTTTAGATTGACACACTGCATGACTACAATAATACAGTGTTTTTCTTAGTTTAAGCAGTGCTTAAGTGTGTATCACAGTCCCCTACAGAGCCTCTTCTCTAAATCTAAAGTCAGCATCTGTAAAATTTAATTTTGAATCTCTTCATTGAATCCTAGGCTACGCCCATTGGAAAGGACAAGTACTGACAGCAGAGGAGCTGAATGTGCTGTACGAGGGCATTAAGCTCAATAAGGTGAACCACTATGACTACATCCTCACAGGTGAGTCTGAGCAGCGAATCGCTGTGGGGGTAAAGAAATGCAGAGATGAAAAAGCCTAAACATGGCGGCGTGGATCTTGAGCAGCCCAGGCTTCTGACAGCTTTGTCGATTAGAGGAGATAACAGCAGTAGAACAGAAATACCTGCATTTCTCACTCTGTGGGCTGCAATAGATGGATTGATATAGTTTTATTAATAGTTGAAGTACTTGGAACAGGAAAGTAACTGTAGACTTTTCACTGTTTTCATCCCCAAGGCTACAGCAGGGACACGTCCTTCCTGGAGACGGTGGTTGACATTATTCAGGAGCTGAAAAAGGCCAATCCCAGCCTGGTATATGGTGAGTTTACATTCTTCACATTGCAAAATAGATTGACCAGTATTGTTACAATGAGACCAATCCAATATCGGGTGTGACATTGATACAAGGCATTCATGGTGTAACAATAAACCAGCACAAAAATGATGAACATAAACCACCATGTTCTGAACAAACTCATTACAAACGCATGACAAGCTGAAATTCTCAGCAGATATCCAAATTCAAATATCGGAACGGAACTGAAAAGAAATGTGGATCAGTACATCTCTGCAATTTTGGTTAGTTAATGAATCAGTTTGCCGATAATAGTAATTACCTGCATATCTTTGGGCTTTCAACTGTTGGTCGCGCCTAATGAATAAATTCATGACATCACCTTGGGCTTTAAGAAATGATGAAGATGCTGATTAATCAGTTGATTGATAAAGTAATCATTAGATTAATTATTAATTGATTTTGAATTTTCTTTTCCACAGTTTGTGATCCTGTTATGGGAGACCAAGGTGCTATGGTAAGCATCATACAGCTGACAAGAATTTACTAGAATTTTAATTTATCAGTTTGAGTATTTTTGTAAGAAGAAAAGTAAAAATACTTTGATTCCATCTTCTTAATTGTGAATGTATCTTGGTTTCTTTACTACTTCATGACAGTACACTCAATGTCTTTGGGCTGTGAGCAAAACAAGACATTTGAGGATGTGATCTTGAGCTTTGGGAGACGCTGGTCAACATTTTTTTGCCATTTTGTGACATTTTATAGACAAACAACTACCGATTAATCGACTATAAAATAATTGTTAGTTGCAGCCCTAGTTGTAGTCCGCACCTACAGCTTTGTCCTCTACATTTTGGAGGTGGAAAATCCTAAAAACGAAAAAATGCTTTCACCACCAACACTGCCAGCTTACTTTACCTCCAGTGAGAAATTAGCAAGCAACAAAAAAGTAATGCTGAAAAACGTTTCCAGAAGAAGCTCGCTGCATTTGCTTGTAGCACAGGGAGGATCAGAGTAGGCCTGCAGAAGTCTTTATAACTAATGTGTTTCAAAGTAGACCTGCACATGCCAGTGGATTTTTTTTCCTCCACGATTCTTTAATTTTGTGTTTTGCTGGTGATAGCACTGTCCTATAAAAATAACCCAAAAAAGTTAAAAGTTTATTGTTGTTTTGTTATTTCATAAATGCAACAAAACATTGAATGGCTCTTTTGAAAGGTTGCTGACCTCTGAGATAAGGCCCTTTGTCACAAGTGTCATGGTCATGTTGGCTCTCCCACAGGGTTGGAAGGGGAGGGTGAGATGAGGTGTTTGCTGTCTACAGACTCCGCATCAGATACCACTAAATCCTATATACTTGTCCTTTTAAAAGAACCTTGTATCTGTCATTCATATGGCACTTATTTGTTTTGACGGATGGGATTTCAGTCTTATTGAAAAAGCAGCTGTCATGTGTAAGTAGGTTTACAAACTGGAAAGGAAACTTAAAAGACCTGGAAGGTAGTTCTTGTCTTTGTTGTCTGTTTCAGTACGTTCCAGAGAACCTGCTGCCAGTCTACAGGGACAAAGTAGTGCCTTTGGCTGACATCCTCACCCCCAACCAGTTTGAAGCAGAGTGAGTGCACTTCCAGTCATCAAAACTGATAAACAGCATAGTTTGAAAAATCCATAAAATGCAGCCTGTTAAAGTGAATTAGGCTGTGATTCCATTTTGACATTATTAGCTAACAGGGAGAAACACATGGTAAGACATGGATCATTATCTGATGCAGATAAACACTGTGACTGCACCTCATAATGTGTATAAAAATCCACATTATGTGAAAGAGGGAACGTGTGTTTAACCTTTCTCTAACTGAATCAAATAACTCCTGTCTGTTTCTGCACAGGCTGTTAACTGGGAGGAAAATCAACACAGAGGAAGATGCTGTTCAGGTGAGAATCCCACGTAATTCTCGTTGTGCTTTATCTGATTTAGTTTATGAAACCAGAAAGTACAAAGCTTGAGGAAATGGGACCCCTCTTACTCCACAGGTGATGGACTTGCTACATAAAATGGGTCCAGAGACCGTGGTCCTCACCAGCACGGACCTGCCCTCAAAACGTGGGGACCAATTCCTGGTGGCCCTTGGGAGCCAAAAAATAGGTACAGTACCGACCAAACTGTCTCCGGACAAAACGTCTGCATTACAGTCGCTTCCATTCAAAAACAGAAGGGTGTGTGTATGTAAAATGATACAGAAATTATAAGAAAAAAGAACAGAAAACTCTGTGTGTCCTCACCGTAGTGAAACCAGATGGGACCAACACCAGTCAGAAAATCTGCATGGACATCCCCAAAGTGGACGCTGTATTTGTAGGGACAGGAGACCTGTTTGCTGCCATGCTGCTCGCCTGGACTCACCATCACCCCAAAGACCTGAAGGTCAGCGACACACTCAACTTTTCAGTCAAAAACTCGATGGAATCTGGTGGAATTTTGTCACAGGGGCTGCAACTGAATATTCAGCATCGATTAATCCATCTATTATTTTCTCGATTAATCTGTTTGGTCTGTAAAATTGTGAAAATGTCGATCCCAAAACCCAAGATCACGTGTCGTCCAAAGAGGGGAAAAAAAGCAGCAGCTCTATATGTTACTGTACTCTGTAATAAATTAATCCCAGCTTCCTTCTGTTTTTCACAGGCTGCCTGTGAAAAGACTGTTTCAGTCATGCACCATGTCATTAAGAGGACCATTACTTATGCCAATGGTAGGTTTGTGTGTGTTTGTTAACTTGTGTTTGTCGTGTTGTCGCTCTAGTTTCTCTTGAAGTTGTTCGCTGCAGATGAAGGAGCACTGTTTGCTCCCTTCTGCTGTTAACGTTGTGTTTACACAGGCAATAGTAATGTGTCAACCAATAGTGTGAAAGGCCACTGGCATTATCTTAAAAAGAAAAACTATAGTGGAGACAGACATCTTCTTGGTTGATTAAATCACATAGTTTGCCATCTCACAGGTTTTGCTTTGCTATTTATAGGAAATGAGTAAAAATCAGGAGAACCGTTGCTCTTTTAACTTTGTGTAAAAAAAAAACAAAAAAAAAAACACAAGATGATTAACAGGCTTGATATTCACAGAGGCAGGAATAACCCTGTGACTGCAAGGTTTACCAGTAATCCAAAGTTCAAAAAGTCCAAGGCCTTAGAAGTAGTTTACAAAATCTTTGCAAACACAGGCCTGCTTGCACAGTAGCCTGTTCACATGCTGATTGTTGTATTCTTGTCTTAAATTTGTCTTACTTTTTTTGTACGAAGGCCTCATACGAACACGCCATATCAGATTCAACTTCAGAAAATTGTGTAAATAATCCACCTGTGTGTATTTGAGTGCACGTGCATGAGACTTGTAAATAAGCATAATTGACGCCCCTATAATACCATATATGGCTGTGCTTCCTGCTCCATATGTCAGGAAGTGTTCATTGAAAATGGCATCAAAGAGAAAAAAAAAGCGGAACATTACAGGTTTAGAGTTTGACATCAAGCTTTCAGAGATCCTTAAAGGAAGATCTGCATTTTTATCAGAGTCAGCAGTGGAATTAAAACACCTGCTAAAGCAAAGAAATGGGAAAAGCGAGTGCTGTTAATGCCGTGTTACCAGAGGGACTGTCACAGGAATAAAGAAGAAACATCTCAATATGAAAATCACTTAAAAAAAACAAAAAAAACAAAACGACTCCACACAGCATGGGCCGGTCTTTGACTGCAGCGAGAGGAGAGGGTTAAGGGGAGGTTTCCTCATGGAGACAGAGGACAGAATAAGTGAGGATGTTTGCCTGGACAGAGACTTCATAAACCTGCATGTGCAGATAAACAGCCAACACACCTGACAGCAGGTAATAATAGAACATTGAATGAATGATGAGAGGCTTTATATGTAAATTTACAGTTATATTATAATTTGAAATGTAGTCGGACAGAATAATGTTGATGTAATTTACTTTTCAATCTCAAAATGTCTTCATACTAATGAAATATGCAGTCATTGGTGGAAAAACTTCAGTTTGGATAACAGCAGACTGACAGCACAGACAGACTCCACGACAGGTCTGGACCACTTGGAAACTGTGTTGGAGTCTGAGAGAAAATTCAAAATATGAGAAGACTGGTGAATGCCACAAGGTCTCTTAAATCACTCATATGCACCGTTTAAGAACAAATCTGTTCGTCCATGCGGTTTTTGCATGAGGCCCAATGTATTTGAAATTTGCAAGGGAGGCCCACTGTCTCCATGAATGTCCTCTCGTTCACCTACGAGGTGCGAACATCTAGTGCAAATGAAATGAACTATAGCTAAATAGAGTATTTATTTCCACAGTCTGCACATCGCCTCAGATATGAGACGACGGTAAAAGTGCGGTAATTGTGTGATCACCGATGAAGGCTGTGACAGACCATCAGTTTAAGTCTGCTTAAGTCGTCCCTGCTGTGTACACAGTTTTTCACCTTAGGAGCTTTCTCAAGGACCAAGATGCTGCGTTTATATCTTCCTAGCCAAAGTTAAAGCGAGTAGGATGTTAACCAAAAAATAAAATTCTTTAAATAAGAATCTCCTCCTGTTTAATTTTAAGCAGCTATTATGGCAGACACATGGCCATTTTTGCCCACAAGGGCCTCCAAAATCTACAAAATATGAATTTTACTTGTAGTAGCTTTAAATATTAAGAGAAATTCTTCTTAGTCTAAGAATTGTCGTAAAATTTTGTCATTAGGAGAAACTAGGAAGCTTTATGAATACTGTTTTTGTTTTGTTTTTTAAATGTGCTTCTTGTCTTCCGTCTTTCAGAGAAGGCTGGCCCAGGGAAAAGGCCCAGCCCTGCACAACTGGAGCTACGGATGGTTCAGAGCAAAGCCGACATCGAGAATCCTGCCATTGTAGTGGAAGCAACGGTTTTACACAAGTCTTCACAATGAAGGCGGTAACGTTTCCGTGAACATTCACGCCCTGCTGGTGCAAATCAGCTTCAAATCCGGGCTATCCACCAGACATGTAGGATTTTCACATCGAAGACTGTCGCGTGTCTCTGCCTTACAGAATCTCTGATGTGTCCATGAGAGGGGATTTGTTCAATGTACATTCTGCTCACAAACACACTGGAATCACTGCCATATGTGTGTCTGTACTATGGCCTGTGTAGACATCATCTGCCCTTCAACAGAAAAAAAGGACATTAGCCAACTATGTTTAGGGTTAAAGATAGTGTACTTGAATCCTCCTTAACATGGTGAAAATTATTTCTAGCTATAAAACAACTCATCTCAAATTAAGCTGAATAGAAAATACACAAAACCAGTGATGCATGCATAACCAGGCCTCTACTTGTTTAGGTTATGATAGTAAGTAAGGACTAGTCACATGTACTTAAAGTGTTAAAGTTGCTCACAAGACATTATAAGCACGTGGAAATATCTATAATACAATCAAAACACAATGTGTCAAGAAGCACATAATGCAAAAACAAAGGTGCGAACAGCTTCTGGTGAGAATATACAGTATATAGTACAACCCCAAGTCCATAAAAGTTGAGATGTTGTGTAAAATGTAAATTAAAACAATGCAATGATTTGCAAAAACTTTACAGCCTGTATTTAACTGAATACAGTGCAAAGACCAGATGTTTCAAACTGATTAATTTTTTTTTGTTGTTGTTGTTGTAAATTTAAACTCATTCTGAACTTGTTGGGACAGGAGCATGTTTACCTCTGTGATACATCACCTTTTCTTTTAACAACACTCCCTAAGTGTTTGGGAACTGAGGACACTAACAGTTGAAGTTTTGAAAGTGAAATTCTTTCTCATTCTTGCTTTATGTACGACTTCAGCTGCTCAACAGTCCGGGGTCTCTCTTGTTGTATTTTGTGCTTCATAATGCACCACGTCTCCAGTGGGAGACGGGTCTGGACTGCAGGCAGGTGCAGAAATCAGGGTTTTTGGATGCTGTTGATAAATGGCTTTCACCTCACATGGTCGACTCTTAACTTACCAACAGCAGTTACTGACAATGGTTTTCCAAAGTGTTCCCAACCCCACGTAGTGTCCTTTATACAATTATGTGAGTTTTCAATGCAGTGCTGCCTGAGGGGTCAAAGGTCACGGGCATATAAGTTTTTGGCCTTGCCCCTTAAAGCAGATATTTCTCTGCATTCTCTTAACCTTTTAATGATATTATGGATTTAGATTATGAAATCCCTAAATTCTTGCAGTTTTGTGTTGAGAAATGTTGCTCTTAAACTGTTGGACCTTTCAAGGAAGCCCCTTTAAAACCCAGTCATGATACTGTCACCTGTTACCAATTCACCTGTTTACCTGTTTCACAACTTGGTCAGTCTTTTGTTGCCCCTGTCCCAACCTTTTTTGAAAAATTGTTGCAGGCATCAAATACAGAATGAGCATATATTGAGAAACAACTTTTATCAGTTTGAACATTAATTATCTGGTCTTTGTGCTGTATTCATTTGAATACAAGTCAAAAAATATTTGCAAATCCTTGCATTCTGTTTTTTTTTCCTTTTAATATAAATGTTTTACACAACATCCTCACTTTTTGGGGGGAATTGGGGTTGTAGTTTCTTAACAATGATGTCAGATTCACAACATTTTATTGCATTGTGAGTTTTCAGAAATGATATGAATGCATGCATTGTGCTTATAATGTACTTGTACTTCTACCATGCACTTTAAGTAAAGTGTCACCACGTTATACATGTAGATTGGATGCATTATAAGTGCTGAGATGTGTATTGTAACTCCCACAAAATGTCTTATGCAATGTTTATGTAGTCTATACAGAGTCATGACCCAGATTTATTTCACTTAGTTTTGCTCGAAACAGACTAACTTAAATGATAATCATAATAGTTGATGTCTAAAGAAATGTTCTTTTAATCAATTTTCTGAAAATGTTTTCACCTCATTTTTTTAATTATGCATTGCTTTCTCGAGCTAGCAGGTGTGTAACATGTTAGATCCATGTCTTTAACATCTCAAATTGAGGTATTTGCACAGATAATCTTTAGTATATTTACTAAATAATAACTAATTTTTTTCTCATTTTTAACTGTTGTCATATCTATCGCAAAAGAGTCTGTATGAGAGACCATGCTGTATAATAGCCTTAACAGGGTTAGGAAGAAAAAAACACATTGGTCGTGAATGTTTTTGTGTACCAATGTAACAATAGTTGATCCTCACACATAATGTTAGAAAGTCAAGTGCCAAACCTTGAGCTGCTGCTCTGATGTAGAGCAATATAAGAACAGAAATAATAAATTATGAATCTTTTACTGAAAGTGCGTTTTGATTTTATTTTATTTTTTTATTAATAGGTTTCCAGATGAGTCTCTAAAGTGTGTGCTAACTCTTTTTCAGGGTTGGGAGGGTTACTTTCAAAATGTCTTCCCACACAATCCCTGATTACCTGTTTAAAAAATGTAATTAGTAACCTAATCCAAGTATCACAATGTTGTTTGTTTAGCAGCTATTCACACAGCACTGACAGAAAAATGACAGAAACTTTTTCTGGGGCTGTTTAAATACCAATGCACCATCCTGGTCACCACCTACAGGAGTAGTGGTATTGACTGGTTAGGCGGCTAACTACATTCCTGAGTAGCTAACATCAGCAGCTGATCTGTGTAGGTAAGGTTAGCAGTTATAGTGTTAAAATTTCCACCCTTGAAGCCTTTTTTCACTGGAGGAAATGATCATGTTACTTTGGTTTTGCTGAGACCAGAGTGGTGTTGTGAGCAGGCAGGTGGCCTCAGGCGCAGGGACACGAGTCAAGCAGGGGGTCTTGGAGTCAGACATTTAATTTCCTGCATTCTGGTGAATTTTTATGCACTAATTTCAAAGTCCTGTGCTGCTCTGAAGGGAAATAAAGATTCAAAAAGAGTGGAGCACAGTTGCATCAATTATATTCCAGATTCAAACATCGGGCAAAATGTTTGGTTTGTAAAAATAACTCTGCTCTGGACTTCTTGCTCCAGGTCGGACAGCCCATCATAGGCAACAGAAAACACTCTGTGAGACAAACTGCACAGTTTGCCTTGTGCTCACTCACACTGACGGGACTGATCTCCTCGTGATCTGTCTGCCATTTAGATCTGTATTTGAACAGCGTCTCTCTTTAAGGAATTTGTTGGCATTAAAACAAACAAAAATGTGTTGAGTGACAAGCAACCTTCCTGTCATTCTGTGTCTCATGAAAGTACAGTTTATTATTTCTCATATCATTTCTAAGTATGTGAAAATGTAGATTTATGCATTAGGGTAGTGTGTGCATGACAATAAGGGTTAAATTGTGTCCTGTATTGATTCAGGAGGGGAGAGGTTATTTTTCAATACAGGACAATCCAGTAGGACAGGTGGAACCCCCACTTGTAATGTGTGCACACTCTACATGACAGTATATTGTTATTCTTAAAAAATGTACTTTAAAAATATAATTCTACTAATAATCCAAATTTTTACAAAATGTATCTGTAATCTAATGATTTCCATTTTTCTGCAACTGTATTCCATCACAGTTTTTGTTTCTTGAGTACATAATTTCATTACGTGTAATCTGTTACTCCTCAAGCTTCTTCTTTTTACTGATGCCTTTTTCTGTGTGAGTGAAGGAGCATAAATAGAGCCTGTTCTGCAAAGTGTTCACATGAGGGAGCTAACTATTCCCTGAGGCCAGTTTACTATGTCTGCATACAAATGATGGCACTTCTTCTCCTTTTAGTAAATGTGAAAGATAAATATGTATAATATCCAGATCATGTTCAGGTTAAATAAGGGCGATGAAGATGGGATCAAAAAGAAAGAAAAACTGTTATTTGTCCAAACATAAAACATAAAAAGGTATTCCAAATAAAAGCAAATGAGCTGCTGGAAAAATACATGAATGCATTTGGTTTTATTCATGTATTGTAAAGAGGACGGAAGGAGAAATCAGATCAGGTGCTTTTAATTTGAAAGAGTGTAAATAAAAGCACTAAATACAGAAGAAAAGCAAACAAGTCTGCTGCCAAGTGCTTACTATATTGTGTGATTAGGGCCAGGTGACGGCTCTGTTTTGCCAACACTAATCCACGGTATGAATAGCCAGCATTAACCCAAATAACCAGACGGGCCAACATGTCTGTCCAACTGCAACCTGAATACAGTAAGTGAGGAGGACATCTTATTGGTGAGCACGGTCCTCTGCCCGGCAACCTGAAGGAGAAACTACAGGTTTCTTTGAGAAAGAGAAGGGATACGCTTGATGTTGTGACCGGTTCATGTTTCACCCTTATATATAACATATGTTATCAACAGACATACCAGATTTGTCACAGAGAGGGTCACAGAGCGTTATGTGTACAACCAGTGTCTGATCCCTCAGCTTGTCTTAATTCCACACTGCAGCTATGCAAAAACACCAGCAGAGGGCTAAAGTGGTCTAAAACTGATCAAACATGCACACACACATCTTCAGGGAGTGAAATTACTTTAATGACGTGACTGCTTGCTGCTATTATTTAATATTTTTTACTGTATGTAAGCACTTTGTGAACTTTGGTTTTAGTTTAGTGGAATAAAAATAAAGTTCTTCTTGTGTAGACTCATGTAGAAACATGCAGTTTATATTGTTTTGAATATTAGAGAGGCCTATCTAATTTGTCTTTCTGAGACAAATGGATTATTCCTGTTGCAAAATTACATTTTACATGAAAGAAATTCTTAATATTTAAAGAAACAGCCTGCTCTGTGAACTAATGTACTCTAACTGGTCACAGGGACATGCAGCAAAATACAGAGTGGGGGTTTGTGATATACCATTAATGCTGATAACCATATTTAAAAAAAAAAAAAAAAGAAATATTGATATCATGCTAATAATACTAATAATGTTAAAATCATGTTAATAATACAGGCATGATAATATTGTGTGATTTTATCCCAGAGATGCTCAACAGTTGAGTGAAAATAGTCGTTTTCCCTGTTTTACATACAGTGTAACTTCAGGCTACACCAAATATAAAAGGTCTGTTGGGCATTTATTAGTTTTGCACTAATTGTATTAGTTGTGAAAATGGGAAAAACAGCTAAATTGCCTAAAAACAGTATCTCAATATTATGGCAATATTGTAGGGATGACTATTAGTGCTTTCACATAATATTAACACAATGCAATTTTTGATAAATAATCAACAGTAATGTGAATATAATGGCTAAGTGGGTAAAGGCAAATAACAGAACAGCTAGAATATTTCATAAATTTAAATCACTTCACTGTAATGCAGCTTCTAAAACAGGAAAAAAACAACACTTATCATGATATGATGACATTCAAAATCTTAGATCATATCTAATCTCACATCACAATATAATATCGATATTCCCCAGCTTTAATCTCTGTAACCAGATGACACAGATTTAAGCTTTTCAGTGTGATCTTTCTCTGATAACTAATGTCATAAATAATGTATTTCCATTCACTGAGCCTTCCCTGAAACTGTCCACTGCCCATTTTGAAAATTTCAGGTGTAAATAATCAAGCGGCACTTCAACATACTGTATGCTGCTTTTGTACGCTTTGGTACAGTTATGGTTACAGACACTGTCTCCACCTCCATACACATGGATTTTGAGTGTAATTCATTCACCAGCAACATGTATTATAAATAATATGTCAATATTTTTAGTCTGTGCCACAATTGTAACACAGTCTTTAAAACCAGGAAAACACAATACTCAGGCTATATCATGATTTATTACATGACTTTGTTAAATACTCGACTTTGACTGGTCAGTTGCAGCATTTTTAGGTCTGTTATTTCTGTGTAGTAAACTGTTGCTATGTAGAACAGACCATTGTCATGAAGAACAGACCGTTGCTATGGACACAGTTCTGATCATAGACTCTGGAGGAACAATAAAATCACTGTTAAATCACTTAATTCATTTTAAAATTTATATTTTGTGTCAAAGTATTGCTTTTTGGTAAATAACCATTAAACAAGCAGGATATTTTACAGTGAGCAGGTCACTATTGTGAAAAAAATCTATAAAATTAATATTTAGTGTCAAATTATTAAATGTTGTTTGGTAAGTAACCATGTAATAAGCAAGATAATGTACAGTGAGTAGGTGTTTATTATTAAATAAACCACAACAGGGTCATGCAGGACTTCATCACATCATATTCATCACAATATCCAGAATCTAAGGCAATATTGCTATAGGCTAATATCGATATATTGCTCAGCCCTACAATGAACAGTGTTAAAGCTGAATTTGACTGATAGATTCTCCACCCAAAACTTTCTTTAGATATTGTGAAAATATTGTTATTGTGAATTCTTTTTGCCATGATCATCATGTGGTCAAAATCTGATATTGTGACAGCCTTGACATTTGGTCTATTTCAGTTAATATGCTTCTGCTACTTTTTTCCTGAACTTGTATAACATGTATGTGCGTGTGTGGGGCTGCAGAGGCACGTTGTTTAAAAAATATCGCGTATTTGAATGATTTTCCTGAGAATGAATGAGGGGCCGGACCGGATGTAGGGCATGCTACCTTCAGATGGGCTTTGAGGAAATGTGGGGCTTTAACCGACAAACAATAGCGCTCTTGCAAATCGCATTAGCTCAAGTCATTTTTGTTGCGTTTCGGGAAACGAAAGAAGTCAGAGCGGATCCTTAACAGTATTATTTTGCGCATGTGAAGACCAGAGAGGGACGAAGGAGGAGAACAAAATCTACAGACTCGCCCGACTCCCAAGTGAATAATTTGCAGGTAAGCCCGGGGTGCCGTTCCTGACACTGGCTGTTAGCATTAGCCGGCTGACTAGCATAGCATACCGTTAGCCAGCCACACGGGTCAGTTAGTTAAGTACAGAAAATGTATTTCGGAAATTTGGCACTCAATAGCATTTTAACAATCCAAATAGCCTGCTCCATCTTCCTCTCCAAACACAGTCATTACCCTAGCTTCACCGGGTTTATTAAGTTAGCATGCTAGCGCCTACCGTTAGCCGCTCACTCTATACCGTTAGCTGCTCAGTCTGTCCTTGTGCCGTACATAAACGGCAGGTTAACGGTCCTGTCAGCTAGCTTTAACTTATGTGCTGTGTCTGGGAGGAACAGCAGGACACATCGGTAATGCTGTTTTTATTAAGCGTAGATGTGTATTGATATGCGTATGCAACTTTGAGTTCACCGCGGCCGCAGTCAAGACATGTGTGAAACGAAAAGCCCAGTCACTGGCTGGGGACAGGTGCATGCTGGCTAGTTGGTTATTTAGCATTTTTATGCTAGCCACGCCGCAACAACTCATATTGTCAGCTTGTGTATTTTTATGCAGGGGGTATGGAGCCGCTAAAATAAGTCAGGTGCACTGAGTTAGCAGGGTCGATGGGTTCATTTATAAAAACTGTTATCAAGCCGCCTGTCTGTACCCTGCTGTACGTCAAGTGAACCAGCTGCCTCCCGGTTGACCTGCGTATCTGTCGTACCACACATCAGACGTAAAGGTTACTGGAGTTCATTCAAGTCTGCGGCTCTTCCAGCCAGTGCTAACTTTAAGCTCGAGCCTTAATTTTAAACCAACGAGGCGAACAGAACCTGACGGGCAAGTAATATTACTGTGATGATTCCTGACAGTTTGTGCTAGCAGTGTTTTAAAGGATGTTTTGGTGTTTTGCCAGTGATCATCAGAAGGCTGTGACTGTACTTGCATTATGCAAGAGGAAGATGTATTCTCATGATAGTTGCTGTCCACGTAGTTAAATAAGACAACATATGGCTAGTCCATTGACACAGCATTTGGCTTGACTGACTTAATTATGGTTATTAAATGGGAATATGATTAGGGCTGGGCAATATATCAGTATCATGATATGAGACTAGGTATTGGATTTTGGATATCATGATATGATATGGTACAAGTCTTTCTGGGTTTTAAAGGCTGTGTTGCAGTAAAGTGATGTAATATTCTAAAGTTGCCTACAGTAGTGTAGCAAATATTGAGGTTTGTGATAAAAAATAATGTGATATTTGATTTTGTTCATATCACCTAGCTCTTACTTCACCAAAGGTTCAGTATTCTAAACCTTAATAAAATTCTTTGAGTATTTAAGCAACATTTACTTAAAAGTAGTCCTTGTGCTGGAAAATGGGTCTTGACAGTGTTTTACTATCATAATAATTCTTATGGATTAATATTACTGCTGCATTAATGTGTATGTCACATCTTATTGCTGTACATGATTTTTGACTAATTTATATGCTGTTGGGTATTTTAATCCACAGCCATGCATCATATTCCATAAGATCATGAACTGAGAATTTATAGTATGTTATTTTAGACAAAATATGTATTATTCAGATTCAGTAAACTTAATTGCTATCTCATGGTAATATAACATTACCAAACACAACATAAAATCATATACCTATGAAAGACTCATACATAATTACAAGTTACAATAATACACAAAAAATCAGATAAATATATTGTATATTTGCAGAATAACCTAACAATACAGAGATATTATTCAGAAGCCATATTTCTCAGCGCTAATATGTATTTTCACTCCCTGGTTGATGTTGTAAAGCTACTTCTTAGGTGTATCTGCATGCATCAGACCTTGAAAGGGGGATGTGTAGACTGCTTTAGTTCTGGACAGTACTAGTGATTAATGATTATTGTTATAACATTAGTTAATATGTAAGATATATGTTTTTCAGTTATCTGATAAATGACCAAGACAAATAGCCACTTATCTAAATCTGTTAATTTGCTGTTGAGAGAATTACCACTTGACCGTGTAATCTTTTCAGCATAATCATGACTTCATCCTGCTGACCGCAGGGACTCCTAACAGCCATTTGTCAGTGACTCAGATAAAACCTGCAGCAAACAATAATTATGACTCAAAATGTTTCAGTTTAGAACTTGGTGATAAATCTGTCTGGTTGACAAGAGGCAGACAACTTTCCTCTGTATATGTATGTTCACACATACACACACAGATATAGATATAGTATGATATATGTAGACACACACATTGAGGCGCTGACACCACTGCTCTTTATAAATATGTGTATGTGTGTGTGTGAACTATAAATAAAACACACACAATACATAAAAAACTGCACTGACTCAGTTTTTCAGTAAGAATAAGTCAGTCTAATTTTACTTTAACAATCCCTTCAAATTCTACTTTATTTCAAAAGTCTCTGTAGCATTTTTAATGCAATGGGACAGGACTGTGTATATAGAGCTGCAACAGTTAATGGATTGTTAAATTTATCTTCCATTATTTGAATCATCTGTATATCTGTTTGAGTCATTTTTTTAAGGAAAAAAGTTAAAATTCTCTGTTTTCAGCTTCTTAAATGTGATTATTTTTCTTTACCTTTTGATGACAGTAAACTGGATATCCTTTGGTTGTTGGGCTTTGGGAAACACTGACTAATCTTTTTCACCATTTTCTGATTTTGTAGACTAAACAAGTATTTATGGATTAATCAGGAAAATAATTGACTGATGCATCCCAGTGTCTAAAAGTGTCAAACTAAGTACAATGTCAATGCTTTGGCCTCATAAATGCAAGTGCATATTCAGAGACTTGAATGTGTTGCAATGATGTCCAAACTGCAGCATCTACCTCAAAACTTCTCTGATTGTATATCTGAGTCAGAGGTCATACAAATGCACCTGTTAATGGAAGAAACTGTTCAAAGTCCAGTGACATGTGACTGTTTGCACATAGTAATCTGCTGAACTGTTTATCAGTTAATCAAGTCAGAGTATTGCCCTATAGGACTTTGAGGCATAGAGTGCATGCTAAGATAAGCCTTTATCTAAGCAGTGCCATCTTAGAGGGTAATCCCACCCCAGCAATGTGTAATTTTATTAACTTCCTTTGTGGCAATCTGGTTGATCTCAAAGTAACTTTGAACATTCATACTCGAGCTGTCTGGCAGTTACACCCAATAACCCCTCCACCTCCTTTTTCAGCCCCATTATATTTTGCTGACTACAACAAGAAGCACCTTCTGTATCCTTGAGCCTTATCAGTCATCATGGCTTGCTTATGGCTACATCCAGAGCCCAGAGGGAGCTTTGAAATGGGTTGTTGTGACCATGTTTAGGTTAGGTTGAGTGATGCAAGGTCATTCTACATCAGTCAGCTTAGCTCTTTACTGCATTTGTGAAATATTTTCTTTGCTCTCTGTGATAAACCCCTCTATAAAGGCTGTACACACATGTAATATTTGAGTAGTTTCCACGATCAAATCACACTTTTTTCAAAATTATTTTTAAACAACTGTTGAGATCACACTTCTTAAAAAGTGAGAGAAAATTCTCTCTTCACTAAGGTTTCCCATCCTATAATCTTTCGCTGAGATTATTTACTCTGAGACACACCCAACAATTTTTGAAATACAGCTTGATGTTTTTCTTTACAGTGCACCCAAATGTTAAAATCTGTATTGTGTTTTTAATAGTTTTTGGAAGATGGTAGATGGCTACACAGACAGTATGTGTTACTAGGGTCAATGAATTGCTGGTTTTGGTCTTTTTGTGGGATGTGTTGATAATGTTAAAAAGATCTAATGAAGTCACTACTATAATTCACTGAGTGTGTTGGTTGTATTATTGCCATTTACGACTTTGAGTCTAAAGATGAAATCATTACTGGTTTCATGACAAACTACAATTACAGCCCAGATGATTAGTATTATTGCCTTAAATTTGAATTATCATTAAATTATGGTTGAAAAACTCACAGTAAATACTGTACAGCAACAGTCCCTCAGATACAGCATACAGTGTGGGTTTGTTTTGCATCAATGAAAACATTGAGAGCTTTTCAATAAAAAGCTTGAATAAATGATTTCAGTTTGTATCAGTCCTTTTTGAATATTTTCAGCCCATTTAGACAATACCATGATACAGATGACTATGATAGTTGTGGTCCCTATTATTGTAATCTCTTGCCATGACAGTGAAAACTTCTGTTTACTGTGAAACTGTGAAATCCCATGTTAACCTGACTATGTTTAAATTAAATCTTGTATTGTCATTTGTCATGTAAGTTTCTGCTTTCTGGCCTGTGTGTACGTGGTCATGATCAAAGGAAGTGAATGCACTTTCAGTGTTGTTTTTTTAACCTGCTAAGAGCAACACCAAGAGGAACTTTAGGATGTTGTGGTGTTTAGTGATGTGGCTTTAAAATATCACACATGACCTAACAAACAAACATTAGAGACCCCCTTTCTGCTGGTAAACATGACATTTTTTGTTTGCAGAGCTTAGGTGGAGGCAGAAAATTTCCCTAAACACATTCATTTACAGTAGCTTGAACGCCTTGTTGGCTCACCTCAGAAAATCAGAGATTTTCTGAATATTTAAAGTCATTAGTCAGTCGTTACTTGAAAAAGTTCACATGAACAATGAAACCAGACCGACTGTCCCACACACTCTCACTCAATGGATGGACAAGCTTTTCCAGTGCCATAGAGTTGGACGATTGGACGAGAATATCAGCGATTGGCTGTGTCCATCTCCAGTTGTTTTATTTAGTTAATTTAATGGGCTGCAGAGTGATAGGTGCTGCTACAGCTCAGAGTGCTGGAGGAGCACTAAGTGCATTAAGTTCGGCGGGACAAGTGAGAGGAAAACGGCCTGTAGGAGCAGACTATCTAAAGATTGATTTTGACCAAACCAGTGTTAGTGGTTGTTGTGACAGTAGGAACTAGACAAGACTACTTCTGTGAGTTCTAGTTTGTTCCTGTCTGTCGAATTCATATTAGAAAGTTAAATGCAGAGATGATGGGTTATATTTTTGTAGTTTAATAAGGAAAAAAAGGTCTGAGAATATTTCCTTTCTTGACATATTGTGAGTTCATTTTGTTTGTTTTGTTGAGGTTCATGCACGTCTCCAAGGTTTCGTCTAATGTGGTTTAACCATAGTTGTCTTCATTTCAGTTTTTCCTCTGTTTCCAGCTAACACTGTGACATAATTATGACGTTGGACCAAAAAGGGTCTTTTACTGAAGTAATTATTGAGGGTTCAGCAGCACAGTGGTGCTATGTGCAGGAGCTCTTCATGCTTTGAAACATGAATGACCTTCATTGTTCAGCCATCACAATGTATTTTTATCTCTCTGTTTATATTTGGCTTTAATGCCCAGTGGTAAGGCCTCAGGACTGTACTCTAACCTTTGACCTATTTGCTTCATAAAACACTTGAGTTTATTTTTGCATCTCTCTGCCAGCTTGTCTGAACCATGTTTGACATTAGCTCTGTGTAGGAACCCAAAGGCTTTTGCTGGCTTGCCTACTAACCCTGTTTGTCATCTCTGTGTGTCTGAGCAATACAGATCTGTTGTAAATAATTTACAGTACCTGAGGTCCTGTCAAGAGGAGAGGGCGAGGATAAATAACGCTGATTTCCAGGCTTTGGGTTAAATCATCCCTAATTATACTTGATCAAAGTGAAACAAAGCACAGCTTACATGAAGACGATACAGTGTTTCCCACAGGTTGAGAATTTGCTTGTGGGTGACAGATGGGTTCGGTAATAAACTGCTCAAACAGAGGTTTATGAATAACTGTTTACTGCAAATGAATAGCTACTCAGAATAAATAAATATATTTATGTCAACATAAATAACTGTTTACACATTAAACAACATTTTCAGTTTTCAAAGTTTCAAAGTCTTTTTAAAAATAACTATGTTATAAAATACATTTCACATTTTCAAAATAAGTTCAAGAGATCAAAACACTTTAACTTTGGTTTTGGTCCAGAGATATTCTCCAAAGTCCTCTGTCATGTGCCTATTTGCACAGTTGGCATTCCTTGTTGGAACATGTAATTTTCCTTGCCTTGAGGGGAAAAAAGCATTTGTAACGCCCGTCTGTATGGGTAGGCTTCAGAGTCAGGTCCATTTATTGAGGTTCTGAGGCATGCAGCCAGGTGCTGTCCTGTCAGCTTGTTTCTTAGGTCAGTTTTGACCTGAAATGGAAATGAACCTATGTAACAATTTTGAATACTACCATTTTGAAAGACGGCATTTGAGGAAATTTACAGGAAATTTGCACATTGTGCTCGTGTGTGGTTGAAAATCACTTATACCCTGCTCATTTGCTGAGAAGTTTTGCTCACAGTTAATGCTTTGAACACAGACTGTCTGAAATCACTCACGACTCATTATAAAGTACACTTCTTAGTGACTTTGCATGTTGTAGTGCTGTCCAAATGCATAGTGAGGATTATACACCCTATATAGTAGGCTCAAAGAATCCCACAGTGCATTGTGGAAAAACAGCTGATTGTCAGTGTTTTTTTTCCATCACCATATGTTGAGCTCATATATAGTCCTCCAGAAAGTGAGTTGGGAGTAGTGAATGAGCAGTGTTGGGAGTATTGTGTTACCATAATTCCACTATATTTAGCAGTTATTAGACATGTAGCCTAGCTGATTACTTTTCTTCAATTCATAACTCAATTACAATGACTGAAATTTAAATGGACTTGTTACTTGTTACTGTTCTTCACAGTTTACAGTTCAGGCACTGTGAGCTCGCTTTTCATCATAGAATATAAACTGTTCATCACATAATTATATATTAACTACTGATGCACTGCTTGGTTAACATATCCAGCATCCTGTGTGCCCTCCTCCACTAAGTCTTACCGTTTAAACCATCGTTGCTGCCCTCTGGTTAATGACTCGTATTAGTGATACTAGCTACAATGATAGATACAAATTTGACAGATGTCACCCTAAAGTAATATGGCTGTGTGTGCATTAATAAGAGAGTAAAATCAAACATTTAAAGGTAACGCAGAAGTTACTTTCCCTAGTAACTAATTACTTTTAGAATGTGGTAATTGGTAAGATAATTCAGATACTTTTGAGAAGTAACTGTGACTAATCATTTAATTTCAGTGACTTGCTGAACACTGAATGATTTCAGACACAAACTCAGTTAGTGGTATTAGTGGCTGAGTTGTTTAAGGAAACTGTTGTTCTTTCTTTGAGGTTATCACACCTACCCAATAATAGGTGCTAATAACAGGTGGCCAATGGCAAGGTGAGGCAAGAAATTCTACATTCTGATTGGTTCCTTGGGCGTAACAGATGCCATTCTGCTAACTCCAGAGTGGTATGGGAGAGCCCAGCCTTCTTCTTTGTTAACGTTAATTAAATGTGACATATCCAGGGTGCCCATAGCCTGCTAATCAGCACTAATCTGATCCACTGGATTAGAGGATGGGAATGCATGTAAGACACTGCTTACAGTAGGCCTACGTGTGTGAGCCTCCCCCCTTACAGACGTGAGCCATCAGTCTTCCCTAGCATTCATTAGTGGACTTGAGTAAGAATCCACAGGGGCCTTTGGGAGTTTTTTGGGGCTTCTTTTTGCACTTGTTCTCAATAGAGATCCATTCTTTTTGGTGATTTTTCGGGTGATAACAAATTCTTTGGTTCTCAATAGGGCTGATTAGGCAGTTCTTCCATCAGGATCCTGAGTCTGGCTGTGTTCTTGCTGCCATCATCATAATCTCCCTCTTTCGTTCTGTGGGATTATCATGGCTGTGAAGCCGGGCAGCCTGTGACTGTCCACTGCTCTGTGCAGGCCTTTTCTGTATATTTTTATTTTGGCTTTAGTTTGGTGAGGTACCAGGAGCCAAAATGCTGAACCAGGGGGCTGTGATGATCTTCACTGGGATCTGTGGGGCATTGGTGGTCATGGCAATGGCCTACTATGTCTACTGGTAAGTTAAATGCGAGAGACATGACCTGGCTAGGCTAGAATGGGCCTTCCCAAATTTATTTTAAAGGATAGAGAAATCAGCATAGCACTTTAAAGCATAGCCTAACTCAGCCTATCACACTGGTAAGTGAAGAGACTTTGCAAGTCAAATTAGGCTTTTACATTTACTTGATTCATTCGACAAAGGTGTGGTACCTGAGGTTTGCTAGTATTTAGTTGATGTATTTTACTGTACATTGAACAGTCTTTTATCATATCAGAGACCCCTAGCAAGCAGTGGTCATTTGTCAGCACAGAAGCTGTATTCAGGTGATGCAGAGCAGAAGCAGCTGTCCAGCCTTAAGCAGCTTTAACCCAGTCAGTGGCTCTAATCTTTCCTCCAGGCTGAGTTGGGTCACAGGTGGGCCCTGCACCCACAGCGAAGTGAACCTCCACTGGCTGTTGTCATGGTCAAACCCAGTGTTAGTTTCTCCGAACTTCTTTTATTCCATCTTTGTTACTGAGACTATTGAAACCTCCATGCAAGACAAATATGCAAGACAAGAGAGCACCTAACCATCACACCACAGAGAAAATTTGATTTGTGTGATAATGTGTCACAGTAATGGTTGTTTTAAGGTCAATAATGGTGATATTCTGATTGGGTCTGGTGAGTGAGTGGAAGTGTGTACAATTTCATGTAAATGGGTTTTTTTTTTGCTTGTTCTTAATACTGAACTACTAACCTGAATAGCTGAAATAGAGCACTGATCCAATCAATCACATTTGTCCTGAGCACCAAACTATCGTTTATGTACGACCTTGGATGTAGAGAAAGATTTAGGGTATTTAGTTGTTTGTAGTAGTTTATATTGTGTTTTTGTAAGGCTTTGTAAGATGTATATTGATCTTGTTACTAATGTCTTCAAAAACACCTAAACCTATGATGCATGAGAAATGTCTTATTCACTCCCCTGTTCAGTTGGTCACCTATTAGTTAGGGCTCGTGGCATTGCTTAAAAATAATATCTGTATTTTTAAGATGTATACATACATTTTTATATACACATTTCTCTAAAATAACATACTGTACATTCTCAAATAGTACAAAAATATGATCGTCTTATGGAAAATGATGCATTGTTGTAGATTCACTCACCCATCAGTATATAAAGTAGATGAAATGAGCACAACTTTAAACACCCACAGCAGTAAAATGCATCATACACAGCTGCAATATTAATCCAGTAACATCAGATGTAATAGTAGCGCACCTTTAATAAAGTATGGCATGCAGAACATTGACTTGTAGTGGGGTATTTACAATGTGGGGTGTTACTGTAGTACTTTTGGTTTTGTAAGCCTTGGTTTTTGAGCCTTCCCCTTTACAGAAGGTGGGCCTGTGGGTTATCTGTGTGACCGAGGTCTAGAGGGGTTTATTGTGAAAGCGAGCAAGCTAGCGTGCCGCTATGAGTTGGGCTACAAACAGCCTTAAACCGAAGGTCTTTCAG
Organism: Lutjanus erythropterus; assembly: GCF_056507025.1. NCBI lineage: Eukaryota > Metazoa > Chordata > Actinopteri > Lutjaniformes > Lutjanidae > Lutjanus > Lutjanus erythropterus. The sequence continues at coordinate 37,067,426 of NC_139324.1, forward strand.
GTACTTTTCAGAGCTGGAAGCTGCAGGTAGAGTAGCAGACTTGATCAGATGATTGATCTTGTTTCCTCGTGATACCTCATAATATCACAGTTACTCATAGCTGCTAACTAGCTAAGTTAGCTTTTCACGGACCAGCTCTGCTGTGAAGGAGACAGGAAGACACCATAGTAACGTTAGATGAACAGGGACTTTTTATTTCTTTTCTGTGGCAGCACACACAGCCTTCCAATAACTATTACACTGCGATCTGAGCTGATATACACACGTTATGGTTGTCTGAACTAAAGTAACTGCCCCTCAGCAGTGATCAGTGGAAACATTGAAAACTTGGATATAACAATATGGTCATCTGTTTTATGGCACATTAATTCATTCTCGATTATAACCAATATAACTGATATATGACCCAGCCTCACTTTAAATGAAACAGCAGAGCAGCTGCCCATCACTTAACTTCTGTAACAGTCTATATTAGTTCTTCATTTTAGTGTCTTCATCATCTGACTGTGAAAATTTGATGTTTACACATCACGGAGAGTGAAAATGTTCGTCTGGCTCATAGTCCAGTGATTAATATCTTAGCGCACCACAGGGTGTCTCTCCTGCCGAGTGGTTGACAGCACTGTCTGCTGAACACTAAGCCACGCTGGACAGCATGAGAGAAAGTTCTGTGAGCATCTGGTTAAAATGTACTTTAGTCGACTGCATTGACAGTCAGTATAGGAGCTGAGGACGTCGTGGCTCGCGCTGTCTGGTGTTGCGCTGCTCCTACTTTCATCATGGTTAGTTTTGTGGCTAGGCCATTTTGAGACAAAACTATTTGTGAAGTTTTCAGCCTTCCATCCTATACTGTTTCTCTTGCCATGCTTTGTGTACAATGACGCAGTAAAAACGAACAAAAGCCAAGTTGACTAAAAGGTCTCCTCATTTTAGAATATGTACAGCTCTTAATTTGAAAAGCAGCAGTCAAACAAGAATGTGCTCAAGAGATTTTTTGAAATGAAGATGTATGAACTTGGTTCCACTAATATTCTCTTGAGAACTTGGGTGCCCCTTTGACACCAATTCTCAAAGCACATATGTTGACTGCTGTTCGTTAGCTGCCTTTTGTAAAGTGAAGATATATTTAGAGGTGACGTGAATGCACATTAAGTTATTAGTAAGATGCCCTTTGCTCAAGGCACTGTGAATCAAGGCCTCCATTTCTCATTCAACTCGAGCGAAAATTTACGGTCATTCTGAGTTGAATAACTCAATGAATTTCCCAAGGCAGGAGCAGAGAGAAGAGAACTTGGAGGAAAATTAGAACAAAGGTCACAGCTTGTCTGAAAATCTGTCTGAACTGTCACACACAGAATTGCTGTTTGTTGCCACAGCAGAAGTTGGCTGGGGAACCATTTGCTGCTTGTGGCCAAACAACACAATGTGAAAGTTGAATGTTTTCACTTTTTTCAGGAAGTTTGAAGTCTCCTTTGGTAGATATTCAGAAAGTACTGATGTGAATTGAAACCATTGGCCGATTGTAAAGCAAAAAAAAAAAAAAAACAAACAAAAAAAAAACACCAAAGCACTAAATACTTGGCTTGAAGTGATCTTATTGTTCTTCCAAGTTTGCTTAGTATTTTTAGAGTGAATTTATAAATGAAACAAATGGAAACAAATGGAAACAAAGTACCTATGAACTGATAATTGGCATGAATAACATGATGCCCCTCTTACCAAAAACAAATCAAAATAATTAAAAAAAAGTTTTAACAGTGGCCTACAGCAGTGGTTTGCAACCTATTTGATTATCCCCATGATAATCAGGTGGGTGTCAGTGACCCCACAAAAAATCCATATTGCAGAAAGGCAGGGTAATATTACTGAAGCTTGGTGGGAGCTCTGTGCTCGGTTAGAAACACTAGCACCTTGTGTTTTTCAGTCAATGGAGCTGCCATTCCCCACTCTAACATACAGCCCTCGTTTTCCAGCTGTTACATTAGCTTTTTTTTTGCATTTTACAAAATGCAGTTGTTACTTTTTGCAAGTTTATAATTTAAATCATTAATGAGGTGGCGGTTATTTTTTGAGGCCAGCTTGCCTCTTAGGTTGAGACTGAGAGTTGCCTCCTGGTCCTCATTCCACGTTGCTCACTATAATATTTTATTTTATTTTCCAGAACCATCTGGTGACCTGTGGAAATTATCATACGACCCACTTGGGGGTCCCAATCCCCAGATTGATAGCCAGTGGCCTACTGTATCAAATGACACTCTCAACAAGTGTATTTACCTTGTGTGCATTGCTGGATAATCCTATCGCAAGCAGGGTTCAGCATTAACCATGAGCTGAACTGATGGCCCGTGGCCACATAAAGTTCCTCTGTGGCCACTTAATATCGTGTGTTGGTTGGCCACCAAGTTTTATCCCCATACCGTGAGCCTTCACCAACATTACAGTTCCACAAACATCCCAATTCTTTTGTACATTTTTGTCCAAAACAGCAAATAGCACTTGTTGCTGGTTAGCTACTGATATGTTGGGGCTTTTGCAGGGTAGGTTTACTAAGCCTACTCAAACTAACCGCTAACATGAACCTTACAGAGGAAGCAAAGACACAAAGGGTGGAAGATGAAACAACAAAATGGCAACAAAAATTCAGGAGTAAAAGGAAGCAGGTTTAAGTGTCTAGAATATGACGCATCTAAAGGCGCAATGTACTGCATTGTGTGCCACCAGTTTCTCTTGCTAGCCAAGAAGCTTGTTTTCATTGGAAACACTATCTTTAGGAAACACCCCATCACATTTTAAGGGAAAAATGGACAAAGCAGTTCAGGAAGGCTGTTTTAAGTGTGTTAAATAGCCTTTTCTGTATTGTTCTTGCATAAGTTTACACCAAAAGTGTACACTGGCTAGCAGGTTTAGGGGCTCGGTGGCCCATGGGTCCAGGGCTTAATAGCCTCAATCTCTGCCAAGCATGAATGTTTCACATCATCTTTGAGACAACAAAGTAATAAACTTTTAAGATTTGAACATTTACCGGTAATTTCCATCAGGAAGTGTAATATCTACTGTGAAAACAGAAGACTATAAATGACAAGATGTAGGGGAGAGGTAAGTATTTTTTCCACCTCTCATTGTCATCCTGGGGCAAAGGTTTAAGCTTACTAAATAGATTATACTGCCATCAATTTGTTTATAAGCTTGTTGTTATAAACAAATACAGGAGAAAATCAGGTTGAGTGACTTTCTTGCAACCAAAACAGATCACATGCAGCAGTTGTTCACCACACAACATCCTCTTTGATTCTTTAGTGTTGTAACTTGCCACCCTTCCAAAATATGTCATAGGAGCTACTAGTGAAATGTGCAATAGTCTAACTTTACTCCTCACAGTCACTCTCTCCTGCTAGGAACAAAGTTCATATCTGTAACATGATGCAGAGACAACTGTTGATGACTGTAGATAATCAGATCCATCAGGCAATGCACACATGCAGTATTTCAACACTTCAGCATGTCTTAACTGCAGAGGTTTAGACACATTTTAGTGTTCATTTGCCCAAGAGACTGGGCTGAAGTTCTGGGGAGGTGCATGTAAGATTTAATTTCCTTCCTTTCACACCCAGGCCAGTTTCTTATTCTGTGTATTGTGTTACAGTGTTTAAGAGGGATTGATTGCACTGGAGAAGTCTTGCTGCCTGTGCCTTGTATGTTGCTTAATTTAAGGTTGCTTAGTTACTTTGTCTTTAACTGAGATATTACTTTGAGGCAATATGATGCAGCCTTGAGGTAAAGGATGTCTGAAAATATAGTTGCATTGTTTGAAAATTGAGGCGTGTTTCTTTATCCATATTTTTTTTTTGTCAGGATAGATGAAATCCTCAAGGTTAAGAATGTTTTTGTCTGTTTTAGGAATTTCACTGTCATATATTTCTGTTTCTGTTGTTTCACTTGTGAAAAAATAGATGTTTGGAGAAACAAGAAAGTAGTCATAACAGACAGCATGTGAACAAGAGAGTATCTGTGGTTGAAGACTGTTATGCCAGTGTGACACGCAGGCACACAATGTTTCTGACTCTCCCTTGTTGTCTAGCATGCAGGCTGTTGTTCTAAAAAGAAAAACACCAGACGGCCTCTTTTTTTCGCTGGTTTGCTGACACAGTTGTTGCAGTGAATGCAGGTGACTGTACATATGTTGATGGTGCTAGCACTGCCCAGTTAATCATTGAACTGGGCAACAAAGACAAAATCAAATAGAACATCACAATGTTTTTGAGCACATACCTCTATTGATATTGCAACAATATTGTACACAGCCCTCGAAAATTAAGGTTGTCCCATTATCCCTGGGACAATAAAAATAGCACCTGGGTCACAAAGATATGGTGTGTGGGACGATTCTGGGACAGTGGAGAAACTTTTCATTACAAATGAATTAATTACAAGTAATGTGTCATGGCATATATCATTTTAATGGTTAGGTGATCAAATTCAAAACGTGAGGTGGCACCAGCACAAGCTTAATGCATGCCACTGTCATGGTGTTTAAAATTAAGTGAATAAAAGTTTTTACATGTTCAAAGTGTGGATGTAAATGTGTGTTGCCTTATACCAATCAGACACAGGTTTGCTTTTGCACACATTTATTGATCAAACAGTTAGAGAGAAAAATTAAACAGAAACTCAACAGTTGATTGTAGAATTCGGGGCAGTCAGACGATGAGATTTTGCATAAATCATCATTAATAATGTAGATGTAATGACTAAGCCGATAAAGGAAAATAATAGAATAGTTAGGACACTCTGGTAAGTTCAGAAAATGATATCAGTTTACTGTAATACAGCCTTTAAAACCAAGAAAAGAAACAGTTATGCCTTATCAGGATATAATCAACTATGTGTAGTCTCAAATCATGATATTGATATAATATCAAAATGTTGCCCAGCCCTAGTTAATCATAAAATAACTGGGAGCACAACAACATGATTTTACATTCTCCAAATGAATTAAACTCTATGGTGTGCAGTATTGATGCTGTACTGTTAAAGTGTTTGTTCTGGTGAATCAAATCATTTGCAAATCAAGACTGGATCTTTATTTTATTCATTTGTTTTATTGTATATGTATTTGAGACCCTCATTTCATGTTTTAATGACATTTAGTTTTGTTTTGTTTAAAAATACTTTTGAATAGATAATTCTCTTTTTGTTTTTGCCTTTTTTGTCTTTAATCAATAGGACAGCTGAACTGAGGACAGGAAAGAGGGAGATAGAGTGCAGGAATGACATTAAGCAAAGGATCTTCCATCTGAGCAACCAGGAGACTTTGATAGTTGATTCTGTCACTAAAAAAGAAACTTATAATGTAATGTAAAGTTATTATGTAAGACAAAGCAGGTGGAGGCCCAGGCATCAGTCCTGAAGTGGATTGGGTGTCCACAGATGCCACTGCAAAAGAACAACTCAGATTAGGAATGTTTCTCAGAACACCTTTAAGCTGGCTTGACCTACACTTTAATGGGCTTTGGTGCAGATGTGGGAACAGCCCATTCAAGGCTGGGCACATGGGTCTGCGCTCACCCCAATGGGCACTCACTGATAGTAATTGTCACCTTTAACAACAATGCCTGATATTTTTGTGAAGCGTTATGGTGACAGTGCTCAAACAAGCAGAGGACCAGTACATAGTGTAATGCGAGATGTTCTCGGCATCTCGGCAAACGGCATCTAATGGCATCTGGCCTTGTACAAACTATAAATGTATTATCTGTGGAAGGAACCTGCATAATAACACATCCGTTTTCCAATCCATCCATTCTCCATTACTGCTTATTCTTATTCAGCATCACAGAGGGGTGTGGCCTTTCCCGGCATGCTTTGTACAAACATGGAAACAGCCTGGACACGTCCCCAGCCTATTGTAGTCCTGAGAATCAGGCAAACACAGGCACATCCTTACCTAGGGACAATTAGGTGTTTCCAGTTCACCTGTGTTAAATGTGTTTGACTTGTTGGAGGAAACTGGAGCACCTAAAGGAAACTCAAACAAACACAGACAGAGCTTTAAACTTTACACTGGCAAACAACAGCCCAGAAGAGATAAACAGAAAATTCTTAAATCTTAGAAGCTGGAACCATCTGAAATGTATTAAGCTTTATGGAATAGTTTGACTTACAGGATGCAGTCTGTAGGTAAGCCTGCTATTGGTTGACTATTTCAGGTGGCGTTCTCCTCCCCTTATGCTGTCTTTGTGTTGTCGTTTTCAAAATCCTCATCGCTTCAAGAAACAACTTCTGAGCTAACAACGTACATGTGGAAAATGGCATGTTAACCTAACCTGACCGCCAACAGTAAGAATGTAAACAAGCTAGCAGCTGCTGCCTTTTCTTTACTAGGGATTTATCTGTTTTAAGTCCCCTTTCTCCAGCACCAATACAGCCTCAACTAAAGATTATTCAATTATTTTCTTGATAAACCGATTACAGTAGTTGTTTGGTCAGTACAGTAGTGAAAAATGTTGATCAGCGTTTCCCGAAGCCCAAGATGATGTCCTCATACGTCTTGTTTTGTCCACAACCCAAAGATATTCAGTTTACTGCCATGGAGATGTAAAGAAACCACAAATATTTGAGAAGGTGGAATTAAGGAAGTAAAATGGCATGCTGGACAGGTAAATCTGGCAACACAGCTGCTCAACTGGGCAAGTGGTAAAAAAAAAAAAAGTTTTTTAAATTTTAGTTTTAAGGTATTTTGATCATTGATTAAGCATTAACGTAATTCTTCATTCAAAACAGCGGGAAATACTGTTTTCAGCCTCTAGAATATGGAGAGTTCCCATTTTTCTTCATTTGTTATCATATTAAACTTAATCTGTGGGTTTTAGACTGACAAAACACACCATTTAAAGACATGACCTTGGACTTTGAAAAACTGACATGGATATTTTTCACAATTTCCTGACATTTTATGGAGGTTAAACATAACAATTAACTGTATTTTTTACTGTTATTAGGTAACTGCTAATAAACAAAACAATTTGTACATGGGAGAGTAGAAACTGTACGAGTATCGATGCCCAGCGCTAGTTGTGCATAACATGTGGACATGTGCTTCCCTCTGCCTCTTTGCTCAGGGCAAACCAAGAACTTCAACAAAAAAAGTAAAACCTCAATAATCACACTCCTTATCAAACCAAGTGTGATTTTTCACAGCTGTGATGTCACAGTGTATGGTTCGTGAGAACGTGAAATATGTTTTTAAAGAATTACTTACAAAACTCATGTGCTACAGTATGAGACATGCTGTTGCAGGATTTAAGATAAGATAATTCTTTACTAACTCCACAACAGAGAATTTTGCATTGTTACAGCAGCAAAAGGGATAGGATACAAAGAGAAGCAACAATAAAAAAGTTAAACAGTAAACAGAAAAATGTGCAAATATGTATACAAGATAGACCAAAGGTATAAATAGGATTTCAACAAGATAAAATAAATTAATGTTCTGAGCCTGTTTCCTGTTTATTCAGTATGAACAGGAAGCAGACCCAGTGGTTAAAACTATTTGCATGTTTTATGTCAACTTTCTAATGATACTAGGAATAAAAGAGGCTATTTCTGACTTGTCATAAACTAATACAGTTCAGTCTGTCTGATGAAACATGCATGGTGCACTTTATTAAATTTGACTATAATGACACTGCACAGTAGCCTTTTATGTTTTGTGTCACTTCTGTCACTGTTACATCAACCTCTGTTCTGCTTTCTTCATCAGGTCTGTAGTATTGGCTGAAGGACCGTGTAAACGCGGCTTGTAAAAGGATCCACCGTGGTAAGAAACACCGCTGTCTTTTTAAATTTCTGAAAGCATGTTTGTGTGCACAGCAACAGACCACATCCTTTTGTCTCCACTGTTCCATCAGTCTATAATTGTTCGCCCTCCCATTATTTTTACCCTTGTGCTCTTTTGTTTCCACATCTCTCAATGAAGTTCTTTTCATTAATGGATTCTGCCCTCTCTCAGGTTGGTCGGAGTGTATAGAGAGGAGCCTACTCAGCTCTCCAGGCTCCTCAGTCATGGCTCTGTTGGCCTACCTGAAGAGCCTGTTCATCCTGCAGTTGCTGATGGGCTTTGTGTTTGTGGTGAGCGGCCTCATCATAAACTTCATTCAGCTCTGCACCTGCATCCTCTGGCCGATCAACAAGCAGCTCTATCGCAGAATCAACTGCAGACTCTCCTACTCCCTCTGGAGTCGTGAGTAGATGAAACTCCTACATTGTTGCTAGTAGTTATATTTTTCTTTCATGCAAATGCCAAGTTTCATATTTCAAAACATATAAATAAGAAAAGGCAGCAGGTAGTGTCGCACTTGACCTGGCCACCTGCTGAGCGCATGTCTGAGAGTCAGTCTCCTTTTAGCGCTGAGATAAATATGAGCGCACAGCTGTTAAATTCTCCACAATGTCACCAGGTCCCCACTGTCAATGACAGCAGAGCAGAGGAAATATATGCCTTAAATAGATCTGTTTGAGATAAAACTACAGTGTTGCTAGTTTCTATTAGCACATTAATGAATGAATTCCTATTATGTGTTAGCATTGAGCTAACAGGCTACATGTTGGTTTATATATATATATGTGTAAATGGCCACATTGGTTAGTCAATCCTAGGTGGAAGTAGCACAATTGGCTACTGACTAGGGCTGGTATATGGTTTAGAAATAAGATCTCTATTTCTGGGCCATTTCACAATATATCTGAATATACACATTTCTTTAAAATGACACTGTAAATTCTCATACAAGGCTGGGCGATACAGACAAAATCACATTATTGCAGGAACAACTATTGGTGCTGGGTGCTAAAAGCATCTACCATAAAGAAGTTTCTCAGAGGGGATTCCTGAAGACAAAACTGTCTCAAATTGGGGGTCTGTGGTCTAATGAGCATCTGTTGTGGTCCTTGACTATAAATGATGAAATGTGCTCTTGATGTGTTGTTGCCTCTGTGCAGAGCTGGTGATGCTGCTGGAGTGGTGGTCGGGCACAGAATGCACCCTATACACCGACCAGGCTACGGTGGACAAGTTTGGCAAAGAGCATGTCATCGTCATCCTCAACCACAACTTCGAGATCGACTTCCTGTGTGGCTGGACCATGTGTGAAAGATTTGGCGTCCTAGGGGTCAGTAATGTAGCAAAATATGACTGTAATTCAAACCCCCCTCCCATCTTTACATGATTGAATTAATGCTCGTCAACATGAGATCCTGCTCTTAACGACCAGGTTGGACTTCAATCCTGATTGTGAGAAAATCCAAGCTTCATCATTAAAAACACATGCCTGTCCTCCGTCTCTAGAGTTCAAAAGTGCTAGCCAAACATGAGCTACTGAAGGTTCCTCTGATTGGCTGGACCTGGTACTTCCTAGAAATAGTCTTCTGCAAAAGAAAGTGGGAGGAGGACCGAAAGACTGTCTTCAAAGGGCTGACCAGGCTCAAAGACTATCCTGAATGTATGTGGGTAGGTACACATCAGATATTCAGTGTTTGTTTGTCTTCTGGCATGCCTGTGCAAGCCTAGTAGTAGTAGTCACCTGTGTGTAAGATTCATTTTCATGCTGCTACACATCCATTTGCGCAAATACCAGTTTGTGTGTTTTTGCAACTGATCAACTGTAGCCCAGTTTCACAATCAAGATTATGAAATATTCACTCAGAAAAGACTGATGTGGAAATTCTGGTTTATTACATCTTGAGCTTAGTTTCTGAAGCGTATCCATCATCTTACTGGTTTTGATCACTGTACTCACGAAGTCTGCTGATGAGATCACAGAGAAGAGAAACAAACTGTCAAACCAGTTAATTTGGCTGTACAATAAAATGTGTAAATCAAGTGATGGGCCTCTGTTGCTTACAGTGTCAACATTAATCTGAAAATTGATTGAATATAAATTGGCTTTCAATTAAAAAAAAAAAACAATATGAAGATTTCACCTTGGAATTAGAATAGGCATTTTTCAGTTTTGTTATGTTTTATTATGAGGGTCATAATTCAATATTAAATAGAAAAATGATCGAAATAAAAGTATAAACTTTCAATAATCAAAATCAAAAACAGAACTGGCAATTCTCTCACCATTTTTTTTCTCTCCACCACTACCTATTTGTGCATGCAACAAATATCAGGAAAAAAAAATGACACAGCATAGCTTAACAGCTGTTACATCACACTTAAAACTATAAAGATGATCTTTTTACTCAAGAATTTGAAAACTTTAATTGACCTTAAAATCAAAAGTCAAATTAAATTGTGGATTAGGACAATTGTGACACTCCTATTGATTAATAATCCCTCATTCTATATTGAACAGGAATGAGTGCACACAACTACGGCAAGTACAGGAGGTCAAACAGGAGGTCAAACAGGAAGTCAGCCTGTGGCCCATCTACATTGTGCAGTATGGGTCATGATGTTACTGGCTGCCTTTGTTTTCTTTAGTTTTTGGTCCAGTTTGACTAATCTGAGAATTTATAAAAAGCTGTACGATTGTGTCATGGCTTGTGCTTCCAGATCTCAGCTGTTCACTTGGTGAATACAGTGTTATTACTACCAATAAAAATGACGGCCAAAACTTCAAAAATAAGATCCAAGTTGTGATGAAGAACTGGAATTAAATGATTTAAGAATAATCCTAGTTTTACAGGGAAAAATATGAGGGAAATCTGATGCTACCCTTTCACCCAGTTTCTCTTAAGTCGGTTGATCTTTGTGAAGATATACGCATGAGTTCACTGAGTGCACCAGCTGTATTTAAAGTCTCTCACCAGGAGGGTGTGTGTTTATTCTTTTTCATAAAACCTCATGAACTGCACTCTCCACTGTGCGTAAACAGTCTGAGGAGGAGGATTTCACCCTGCTTTGGGAGTCAGAACAGCTTCTTTCTGTTTAAATCAGCAAGTGTCTGACATTCATGGCATCTTACCTGGAGGCAGCAGGTCCTGCTGTGTGACTGAAGGTCAGGGCTCAACAATAACTATTGCCTGCTTGCCTAGGGCTAATAAAATGCCATGTTGGGCTACTGAATCTTACAACTCACCTGCCTGACTGGGAAAGTGATAAAAAAGAATTGACTTAGTCAACTATTTTGATAATTGATTAATTGTAGTCATTTTTCATGCAAAAGGGCAGAAACTGTTGTTTCTAGTCTCTTGAATATGGAGAGTTCTTGCTTTTCTTTGTTTATTATCAAAAGACTTGGACTCTGAGAAGCTGGAATGGATATTTGTCACTATTTTCTATTTTTCTATTTTATGAATGTTGCAGCCCTAAATTAAACATAACAGTTAACCTTAGTCTTAGTCTAACCACTAATAAATATAACAACTTGTGTTGTGTGGGCGAGTAAAGGTTTTCTTTGGGCAAGTAAATTTCTGACCCAGTTACCTGATGGGCTAGTGAAAAAAACACATTCTCATTGGACCCTGCTAAGGTGTGAAGCACCTTGAGTTACAGATTTTCACCGTGACTCAGCCAACTGAGATTAGGAAGATCAGCAGTTGAGCTAATTACCCCTTAAGTCAAGCATTAGGCCAACGCTAATGACATAGTTTGTATGTGTTCAGATAAACAAACTAAACACTCATTAGTAGTTTTCATCTACCTATCAAGGTAAGATAGTAACTTTATTATGACGTAGTGTTACTTTGAGGTGAACTTGATCTGTAATTCAACCAAGCAGAAGTAGGGTAGTGAATGGGACAAGAGAAAGGAGGTCACCTCAAGTCTGTGTGATTCTTCTTCATAGGTGTGTGTGTGTGTGTAGGTATTAACCCAGCTCTTCTCCCTCCGCAGTTTCTGCTGTACTGCGAGGGCACCCGCTTTACAGAGACGAAGCACCAAATCAGTATGCAGGTCGCAGAGAGTAAAGGCCTGCCCAAGCTCAAATACCACCTGCTACCCCGAACCAAAGGATTCACCACGACGCTGCAGTGTCTTAAAGGCACAGGTAGAGTCTACAAACACACACATACACACACACACAAAGTTAATCATGCTCTAAAGTAGAGATGGGAGATATGGCCAAAACCTTCTATAATTTTATGTCAAGAAACAATACATTTTCTGCAAACTCAGTTAAGAAATGGTTACAATAATTGTACCATATTTTTTGTTTTATTTGAAGCTAAACGATGTCCCCACAATAGAAGTCGCATCCCTTTTAGTTAACGCGTTCCTCTCCCTTATCTTTGCTTGGTTGCAATGCGTCCTGCTCAGTATTTATATTCTAGTCTTCTGAGGCGACTGGTAAACCAGCTTAGAGGTCAATTACAGCCACCAGCTGTTGCTCTCGTGTCACTTGAGAGCGTTGTAAAGCAGTCCTGCTGCCCACATTACATTACCTTGCGAAACAGCTGGACTCCAGAGAATCCAGTCCTGATTTGCCACATAGCCTGCTCAACACATACAACAAAGGCACTTATGGTTGGGTAACATTTGGGTTTTTTCTAGTACCAGTGATAAAACCATACTTGGTGCTGGTAACAGTGACTGAACTGACGAAGCACAAAAAGGCAAAAGGCTTTTGTGATTGCAAAGATGAATATAGAGTTGACATTGAACAATATATTCACTGTCAAGCTGCTTAACTTTTCTTGAATATATAAATACATAAACATTTTTATATGTAATTTGAGTTTACCTTTATTTCACAAGCCAAGTCATTAAGAACAAATTCTTATTTACAGTGGCAGACAACAGCACCAGGCAACACAGCAAGAGAACAAGAGTAGCATACACATGCAGCTAGACAAACGAGCAATGTAACAAGAGTGGACAGCAGGCGAAGGAGCAACTGCAGAGTTTAATATTTAATATTCCATAATTCTGACCAAACCAAATCTGAAATCAAATCTGAAACAGTTCTGACTCTTCAAATTTCATTAATTTTTTTCTGGTAGAGTTAATTAAAAAATACTTCACAAACAGACTTTGAATCTGTCAAATCAGATATTATTATAGCCATCGTCTAATATCCTCCAATATAGACATGATAGGCTGATATCCATCATGTATCTATCATGTAATTTTGAGTGAAATAAAGCCCAACTTTAGATTGTTTAGCTTTGCATTTTAACTGTGTTTAAGGTAGCTACTGGTACCTGCTGCTGGAGCCATGTAGAGGGAGTTTTGCTGGGTTGGTGATGTGTTTATGTCTGCACCACACGGCAACTAATCTTAGCCGACAGCTCAGGCATGTGGCAAATGAGGTGAAATAAGGCACCACAATCTGTGTGTGCAATTCAATCCAATACTGGCACCGGATTTTGGTACCCAACCCAAGGGACACTAAGGTATAGCTCTGCAGTGGAAACTGTATTGTCAAATCTCTACTGGTGGACTATACTGGTGGATATTGTATTGATACTCTGATATGAGACGAGATACCACTGTTATTATTATTATTTTTCTTTACTTGCTTAGTCATTATATCCACATAATTGATGGGCAGTTCTCAAAACTCTTATTTTATTAATATCTTGTGAACGCACCAATTGTCCTCCCTACAATATTGCTGCAATATCAATAGACAAATTATCATATTTGATTTTGTCCATATCACCCAGCCTTAATGTTTGCACCATTTGAGAATTTATGGTATGTTATTTTAGAGAAAATGTGTATATCAGGATCTATATTGTGTGTCACAGAATAGCCTAAAAATACTGAGACATCATTTATAAGCCATATAAGCCAGTCCTACTCAAAACACTTGAGTCTTTTGTTCTTAATCTGTCCATTTCTCTCTTACAGTAACTGCTGTGTATGATGTGACTCTCAACTTTAAAGACAACCAAACTCCCACTCTGCTCGGCATCGTCAACGGAAAGAAATACAAAGCTGACATGAGCGTAAGGTGAGTGTCACTGATACCCTCCATTTACGTTTGAATCATCAGTTATATTGTAATAATGATGCATTACACTGCCAGATGTACCGAGTTTCTTCAAGTGGAAAATGTATTTTAAACCTTTTGGCCTCATACCAGCTGCATTTTTGTCCCATAACAATGAAAGAGACAGTGAGAGAGTGCTCAAAATGTTGGCCACTTTCCCAGCACGTTTATGGTTTCAGAACAATAACTCTGATGACCTGGGCACTCCTACTGAGATGGAAACAGAATGGGATGTCTCTCACTGATATGCCTGGGAAAGCGTGTCTTTTTTTCTGGACAGCACAACGGGATTAAAGAAATGCAGAAGAAAAACAAGGACAAGAGTACTGAAGGGTTTTTTTTTTTTTCAGCTAACATGGTTGAGTAGATTCTGTGGATTTAGAGACTGAAATCACTCAGCACAAAATGTAATCTATGGTGCAGAGTGGGAGAGAATTTTAGCCAAGGGAGCCCCCTGGTGGTGAGAAACTGCCATAACAGGACACAAGTGATGTATCATCAGTTCTCTTTCTGTCTGAAAGGAACCAAAAGTGTCTTTCATCTTGATTAGATCAATCATAAATGTATGTTACATCTCCTTGTCCATCATGTTATGATTTGAGAGTCTTACTCTTTCATACAGTTTTAGCTGAATCATTTTTTGTGTCTCTTTTATTTGAAAATAAATCCTTTAATCAGGTTGCAGTGCCAATTAGTGATGACTGAAGAATATGTAGAACTTACCAATGGTTCTTTTAGGTTGGTTGATCATGTTCCATTCTTCATTTTTCACTTCACTTTTCTCTCTCTTGCTGTGTGCGTGATTGTCTTTAAAGACTTAGAGACACATTACAGTTAGGACTGAAGCTAATAGTTATCTTCGTTATCAATCAATCTGCAGTCTTTTCACGAATGCTTGAATAATCTTTTATAAAATGTCCAAAAAATGTGAAACCTGCCCATCAACATTTCCTGTAGCCCAAAATTACATCTTCAGATTTGTAATTTTGTCCAGCCAACAGTCAAAAGCCAAAACACTCTTCATGTACCCTCATAAATGAGAAAAAACCTCAAGCAAGTCCTTACATTGAAGAGTCTGGAACCACTAAATGCAAAACAACTGAAACAATTAATTCATTATCAAAATAGTTTGCAACTAATTTTCTTTCTTTGTTTATGAGAGTTGTAGTTCCTTCATTCTGTCAGGATTTTTTTTTTTCAGATTTGTCTCTGGTAAACAACAGCAACATCTTCACATTAAAATTTCCACATCTGGGAAACAATGTCCCTCAACTGAAACTGCATGTCACAATTGATGGACTAAATTTCAGTTAACGATTTGAGTACTGGGTGACCCGCTAAGCCTGTTCCACTGTGGGTCAGTGTTGTTGTTTGTATTTTCTAGTAGTGTTGTAATGTATGGACTGTCTAATCTTTCTAAAGTCTGTTCCCAGTTCAAGAAGGTGACTGTGCACTTTTCTTTATATTACAGTGAAAATAAATTCATTCCTATGTATTTTTTTTTTACTCTGTCTGAACCAGACGGTTCCCTGTGGAGGACATCCCAGATGATGAGCAGGAGTGTGCAAGCTGGCTGCACAAGCTCTACCAGGAGAAGGTAAGCTGAGGATAGACGACATTAAAGGCTCAATCCGTAGACAAAATGTAAGGAGTACCCACCACAAAAATATACAAAAGCACAATATGTAAAAGTGATTGACAGGTCTTTTGGTACACTAGATCAAACTAAAAGTATTTCATGATAACAAGTGCTGTGAAACAGATTACAAAACAATTAACTCCCGAAAAATAGAAAAACACAAAACCACAAAATTTTGCCTTTTACACTTGACACCAGTGCACAAAGTATTTACCAGCAAGCGCTGTCATTTTTGACTAAATTAAGTCACATTTAAAAGTAGATGCTCCATCAGAGTCACTCACTATGTAGTTACTATTCAAGGTGGTTGTTTTTATGTGTGCCAATTTTTTAAAAGTCTCAATGTAACAGTTGCGTGTTGAGTGCCAGCGTGGCTACAGGTGCTTAAAAAGTCTTAAATTCATATTTACTTTTAGAATCCTTTAAAAAGTATGAAATATTCCTAAATTCTGCTTGGTAAGGTCTTAAATATTTGTTTAATGCTTCACTAATCACTTCATCATCTGAAGTGATCAATCAATACATTCCAAACTAATTCTTCTTCTCGTCCTGCTCAGGACGCCCTGCAGGAAACGTACAACAAGGAGGGCAAGTTCCCCGGACCCACAGTAATCCCACAGCGCAGGCCATGGACGCTGCTAAACTTCCTGTTTTGGGCCACCCTGCTGCTCTCGCCCCTCATCAACTTTGCTTGTGGAGTGGCCGTCAGCGGCTCCCCCCTCCTCATCATTGGTTTTATCATCTTCCTCATCATAGGTAGGTAAACTCTGGAGGCAGTGGTTCTTTAAAGGTCGGGTTGTATGAGGTATTTATCTATAGTCAGCGTATTAGCTACAGTAGATGCCGGTCAAAGACGGTAACAAAACATATTTTATCAATTTAAAGATATAATCTGAAATGTTGTCCGAAAACAAACAATATATAAAGTCATATAAACATGATCCCTTTCATTCATCCCTAATAACCCAGTGGAAGTGTGTTGGGAGTGTTTGTTTCTACACATTTTTCTCATTGTTTCACTGTGCTCAGGATGTTTCACCCACACAAAACGTTGGTTATTGACATCCTAATATATAATGCAAACTATACCTTTAACCTGACCTGCTGAAGACACAGTGATGTTTAACATTTGAATAGTAGCTGTCCTCATTCACTCTTTTTCTCCTCCTCTGTTCTCTCCACAGCCTCCATAGCTATTCGTCGCCTCATAGGGGTCACAGAGGTGAAGAAAACAGGTTCCAGTTACGGCAACCAGGAGGCCAAGAAACAAAACTAAAGTGTGTCACCCCCCCCCCCTCCCCTCCTCCTCCGTGTACGGCCGTCTCCGTACTGCGGTGTCTCAACCCTACCCAACTCCATTCTCCTCCTACTGTTGAGTCAGTCGGCAGGCCGCGGAGGAGACCCAGCTGTGAAAACATAATAGAGACCAGAGTTAGAGATACTAATGGCACTAGAGTGTGAAAGGTCAGGGGTTCAAGCTCTCTGCTGAAACACAGAACATCAGGAGGGGGAGATGCAGTCCTGTATTCTCCCGCATCTTTCTTAATCCAGCTAGCGACCCACTGTCCCCATCCAAGTCCCATTAAATCCCGGTAACACAAGGTTAAGCTCCTAGCCTGTCTCGAGGTCACATCGGACCCATTTCCTGCTCTGAGCGACCTACCTACACTTCCTGTCACCTGTCATCAGCCAATCAGGGAGTGGCGACGAGCTCATTCTTTCTGCCCACAGAACACAAGCTGATCTTTTTAATCTTAACCTTCATCCAGGAGCAGCGTGTCCCCGCAACATGCAGGACATCTCCCTCCCCGTTTTTCACTAAGTGGGACTTGTAATGGGAACCGGTGCCTTGAGGCCCAGCCTGGTTTCCTTTATCGTGAAGGGTCATTTCACCCAAAATCACACAACCTTCACCATTAAAAACCATCAAGGTGTCAAGCCAGACGCATGGTTTGGGTTTGATAGAGCCTCCAGCTGCCACTTCTGCTGCCACACCAGTACGATGTAGGTGAATAAGATTTTATTCATGGTGTTCAAACCACTGTAAAAGTATATTTGAAAAACTTGAACAGCGTTGTGTCTTTCCAGGAACAATGTTTTGGTTGCTCTCAATAATTTAAGACTGTTTTCATCTGTAATTGTGTCAAATGTAAAAAAGAAAATGTGAAAACTGATCACATTGACATCACTGGATTATCCAAGTAGTAGGCATGTTGTTTCTGGAAATAGATATTGCTTTTGAGTTTTTTAGTTCAAATAGTGAGTAGGAGCCATAGACAGTATACTAGATTGTTTGAAACCTATTGAATATACAATCTATGGTTGAAGAGAATAGTCCCCCCTTGAACTCTAATTAAAGTGAAATGGGCAAACTAAAAAAGTTATTCCTGCCCGTGATCGAAAGTTTAAAGGAGGACTCCACAATTTTAGCATCGTTGTCAGAAAAATGAGTGCTTCAACTTAACTTTTTTCCTTTATCTTGGATGGCATATCATTCATTTCATATCATTTTATGATAAATTACTGTGAATATATTATAGATTTCTCCCTTAAAATAACTTGGCCACCATCATTGACACTTCCATTGTATTTGTGTAGCGGCAGAAGTCTCAGGGCAGGGATCTCAAAAAACATAAATCATGAGCCACATCATCTCCAGGGCTGAATAGCGCGAGGGTTTTTTAATCTTGTGATCTTGGTGAACTGACCCTTTAACATTTCGTCTTGGAGAGGCTGGTGTCTGTTAAACTACAGCAAGGGCTCCGAATGTGAAAACTGTCCTTATCAAGGATACCCACCATCTGTTACAGGTCTCATGTGTAGCCCACAGCACCAAGAAAACCCACAGATTCATTCTGACACATTTAATTTTTTTTTTCTAGTTTCTATTCCTATTGTCACTCGCTTTACATGAGTAGGAATTTGCATACATGCTTTTGTTTGTCTTTAAAACACATTTGGATCTTCTCTGACCCCCTAAATGTGATGCTAATTCAACTAGCTATCCCAGTCGAAACACTGAGGCAGTTCAGCCCACCATTTCCCCTCCCTCTGATGTCAGTCCGGACGGTTGAAGTGCAGTGCAAACCGTTCTGCTCGATGTGACCGTTCTGCTCCTGCTGTTGGACGGCAGCGCCACCAGATTCCAGAAAAAGGTCACCAACTGTCTTCATGTAGCTGCACAGCTGTTAGCATATATTATTTTGCTGTCCAGATATAGACTGTGTAGTTGTGATGTTTTAACCTTTGCCTTAAATCAAGCTTGCTCAGGCAAGGGATTGCTTATTCGCCACCCCTTTAAAAAAAAAGAAAAAGAAAAAAGACAGCACCCACCTCTTACTTC
This sequence comes from Lutjanus erythropterus, assembly GCF_056507025.1. Lineage (NCBI taxonomy): Eukaryota > Metazoa > Chordata > Actinopteri > Lutjaniformes > Lutjanidae > Lutjanus > Lutjanus erythropterus. The sequence continues at coordinate 37,086,345 of NC_139324.1, forward strand.
TAAGTTACATTTGAATCTTCATCCTCCTCCTCCTCCCATGACACTGCATCATGGTGTGCATTCATTTGGTTTGATTACCAAAGTGAATGAGCGATTTAATTTTTAATCTGTAAAGTGGAAAGCTAGAAAGTTGATGGTTTGTTAAAGGGACAGTTCAGCACAAAATCAAAAATCATTTATCCTCCCAGATTATTTTGGTGTGAGCTGCTGAGTTTTAGAGATGTCTGGAAATAAATGGCTATTGTGGCTTTGTAACTTTAAATAAGCACATTTCTCTTTTGGTTAGTACTCAGTGTTTGATGATCCATAGTGGTTTTGGTGGTGAAAATTAACCCCGTCAGTAAAACGAGACCCATAGGTGGACAGTGAACCAAACCAGCGTGGGGCACAAAGAGGGGGAGCACGTAATCTTTCAAAACTTAAAAACATTGTTTTGCATCTATAATTAGTACAGGTGCTCTCACGCAATACTAAATCTCATTAACAGACATTGACTACTTCCTGTTTGATGAAAATTATTGCTATTGCAGTTTGGCAATCCCTGGACAGTGGAAGGGACATGTCCCTACCGTCCCTACCCAATTCTACACCCTTGCTTCGTTGTGAGCGCTCTCATGTAGGAACTCCGTTATTTCTGTGGTAGAATCTACCAGGACTGTGGATTATCTTCAGACATTGCTGACAATTTTTTTTTAAATATTTTTTTCAGCACTTCAGAACATCTCAAGCCGAGTGCCATCTAGTTCCAGTATATTAGAGAGAAGGTAGACATCTCTTTAGCTCACACCAAAACTGTCTCGATGGATAAATAGCACAACAGATCAGAAGAAAAATAAGTATTTTTGATTTTGGGGTGAACCGTCCCTTGAAAGGCATCCTTGTAACTGTACATTGTCATTAGTCAAAGCTGCTTACTGCAGACAGCTTTGCTCCTCTGGATGTCCTCTTTACACTTCCATACATTTCACCATTTAAGACCGGTTCATCCCAGAGTTTTTTTTTTTTTTTAACAAATTAAATGTCGGCTGCTGCAGTCAATGACTGAATCTCTCCCAGTGTTACAAGAAACATTTCCTGGTCCGAACAACGGTAGCAAGACGCGAAGGAGATATTTTATCCCACTCTCTCCTCCTCTCCCCTCCCATGCCACATGTAGTATTATTAATTCTATATTTTGATTTGTTGGTTTAATTTATCGGGGAGGGTTCGTCACTCCTCAGCAGCAATATGTTGTGTACTTCCTTTTTCTGTAGAGCTCTCTCAACCCAGACAGATTTCATGCAAGCCTTAATAGACAGTGCTGCTTAATTTTTGTGTGAAAACGTAGAAGCTAACTGAGCCCCGGTGGTAGAGAAGGGTTGATCATTTGAAAGTTGTTCTTTGGTTATAGCAAGCAAGTTGCTGGGATTAGTTGCCAAGTAGCTTGTTCTTTTAACATTAAGAATTAAGAGAAATGAGAATGGATAAACTCTGCTGTTGTGTACGAACAGCTCTGTTCGTCATCAGTTCACTTTTTTTTTTTACAAGATACTTTGAGTTGCTTTACCTCAGATATTTGTTCAGAGCTTTAGTATCTTTAGGTTTTTTTTCTTCCTTTTGTCCCAACATACACATCAGATACGAACTCATCCAGTCAGTCAGTAAAAGTCATGTTCCAGAAACGGGGAAGGAGGCTGAGAAGTATTTGGAAAAACTTTTTACACTGGATGTTTTTTTATTCAGTAAAGAATTATTAATGTAACTTGTGGTTGTTGTTTTTTTCCTTCTGAGCTCTCGAATGGAATCAAATAACAAATTGACACCATTTTGACTTTTTTTTAAAATCTCACAAACATAATTCAGTTAGTGGCACCTCTTGCGTCAGCTTTTGTTTTGTTTTCTAAGGCTATTTTTATGTTTTCTTCAATTAAAACACTTGAGAATATTAAAGGATTTAATCACAAAGCAACCCTCACTCCTTTGACTTATTTGGATTTGTGTGAGTTTCTGTGTTTGCTCAGCAGTTTGGATAAAAGGCACACAGCTCGGCGTGATACCGGGGGGGCAACCTGTTTCCTCCTTCCATCTTTTCTGCTCCGTCAACAGAACCATTTTCTCAGAGGCACATTTACATCCATCCTCCTCCATTCATCATGACACATCCACGGTTTTCCATTAGGGCACAGTCCAAAGTCACTGGAGAGTGACCGTATGTAGAGACTGGGCAAACTGAACATATGTACATAAAGTAAATGATGAATGTCACATTCACTTTTAGAAACTGTAGAGATGTACTTAGCTGTTCTTTTGCAGTAGACCTTTTGAATGACACGTTAACCAATCGTCCATCACAGTCGCCAGACGTGTGACAGGATGCTGAGAGACTGTATAAATATGTACATAATGTAAATGACGAGTATGATGTTCACTTTTAGAAATGGCAGAGATGCTCCTATGTTTTTTTGCAATAGCTCTTTTGAATGACGGCCATGCGTTCAGGCTACAACCAAATGTTAACCACTGATTGAGAAACCACAGCAGAAGATTTGTGAAACCGAGCTGAGCTGGCCTCCTGGGTGGGGCGGTGGAGGGGGGGCAGTGAAAAGGTTAAACTTGACACTATCTCACTTTTCAGGTTTGGAGCTGTAAATACCTTCAGCGATGCCTCTCTTCTAATTAAAGCCACACTCACACACACACACACACACACACACACACACACACACACACACACACATACACACTGAAGGCTGTAGTCACAGATGATGCTTACAAAGCATTTTTCCAACTTTGTAATTAATCATGGTTTCTTACTGTAGTTAATTACTTTTTGCATGATGTGCACTACTGCACAGTCACTGAATCGAGTTAATTCTGACTCAGGGACTCTTTTACAGACTGGCAATGCAACAGCTGTGGCATTAACTCTGAATTTGAACCTGAATAAAAAGGCTTTCTGAGGAAGCTGAAAAAGTGTGATTCTTGTTTTTGTTAATGCTATACTTACTGTTCAGATATCATAATTTATTTTCACTTAGAGCCAAAGTTTCTCTGTATAATATTTGTGACTAAATAAGCAACAATCAAAGCAGGGCCGTCCCCGGCTTTTATGGGGCTCTGAGCTCTAATCTACTATTTTTAATTTCTATCTTTTTAAAAAGTGTTGTACAGACTGTTGTGTAAATTGTGGTTTTAGTTAATGTGCAAATCTAATTTTGACAGCCTCAGAGCAGGCAAGGTTTTGGGGACCCCCTGTGATTTCTGGCGCCCCCCTTAGAGGACTGAGAGGGTAGAGAACTGGTAGTTTACATCATATTAATGTCAGCATGACATGCTTTACTCTTCTGTGATTTTTAATCTGAAAAAGGTTGCAAACTCACAAGACTGGTCTGGTGTTGGGCTTTCACTGTGTGTATGAACATGACACCGGCTCTTATAGGGGTGTAGAGTTGTATTATATTATTATTATAGTCAGGCCGACCCTGAATCAACGGAAAATTAAATATTTTGGTGTTATTTGTTAAGAGTTAAATGCAGCAATCATTGGACGGCCTTTAGCTTTGATTACAGCACACATTCACCATGGCGTTGTTTCGATAAGCTTATGTAATGTCACAACGTTTATTTCTGTCCAGAGCTGCATTACTTTTTCTCCAAGATCTTGTATTGATGATGGGAGAGTCGGACCGCTGCGTAAAGTTTTCTCCAGCAGAAAAACCCTAAAGATTCTCAGTGGGGTTCAGGTCTGGACTCTGGTGGTCAGTCCATGTGTGAAAATGATGTCTCACGCTCCCTGAACCATTCTTTCACAGTTTGAACCTGATGAATCCTGACATCGTCATCTTGGAATGTGTCCGTGTCATCAAGGAAGAAAAAAATCCTCTGATGTAAAAACCTGCTCATTCAGTATATTCAGGTCGTGAGCTGACCTCTTTTTTTGGGCTCATAACGTTGCTGAACCTCGACCTGAGAAACTGAAGCAACCCCAGATCATAACACTGCCCCCACAGGCTTGTACAGTAGGCACTAGGCATGATGGGAGCATCACTTCTGAAACAGAGTAACATCTTCTCCTCGACCACAGGATGTGTCTTCTGACATGGTTGTTAAAGAAATGAGAAGCTGCTCACTGCATCAGTTAGGGTTCAATAACTTGTAACCAGCTGAAACATATTGATCACTGCAGTAATTATCCAATGGAAGGATCTCACCTACTTCCTTAGTTAAATCCAGGCAGTGCCTTTTTTTTTTGGCCAGGCAGTGCACATGACACCACATGGTGGCATAGTGGTGCAGTGATAAGCACTTTTCACCTCACAGCAAGAAGGATGTAGATTCATATTCTGGTTCAGACATGGTCTTTCTGTGTGGGCTGTTCATGTTCTGCCTCTGCCTGTGTGGCTTTGCTTCAGTTTCCCCCACCATTAAAAAAAAAAAAAAAAACAGGATTAAACAGGTAAATTCTCCAATTCTCTTGTTGGGTCACAATAAAAACCTTTACATTTTTCCAACAAGAGAAAAAACAGAAAACTCTCTTTACACTGACTGTTGTTTGAACATTCTCACCTCAGCAGAATTCAAAACCTCAGCAGAAGTCACTGATGTCTAAAAAAACTTTCTGACAGGTAAGAGGCAGAGGAGAAAACAGCGAAATCAGCAGGGGCAGTGCAGGTGGGGCATCGAGACCATTGTGTCTGCAGGACATATAATTCTTTGAGGGGCAAAAGTGTGGCACTGAAGGGACATTACAGCTATGACCTTCATGGCCTCCTTGAAATTCCTGCGTGGTTTAATAACCAGTAGCATTACAGCAGCGTTATACTAGGTAGACACAGAATAACTACATTTTGAAGGGTAGGAGGAAAGTGTGTTTTGGCAGCGCTCTAAATATTACACACCCTATATATCATCTTAAATATGTTTTTATTTTCATTTTGTGTTTTTCAGTTACAGGTAACTGATTTGCGTCATTACTTCTGTGCATGATAGTCATCATGTACATATGCTGACCATGGTCAGTGTCATGTAGCCAGTTTCCTGTGATCATATGCACAGATGTCCACACATGTCCGCTCTCAACCTCCCCTCGTCTCTGTAAGACAGAGGAAATAAAGAAATTTCTGATCTGCTGGTCATAAGTCGATGTCCTCCTCCCAGCAGCTGGACCACATCTGGTAAAATCCTCAAATCTGGATCGGCATGGGTGGCCTAGACTACAGACTTTGCTCAAAGTTTCTTGGAAAAATAAATGTCCGTCAGACCATATTATTACCTCATTGGATATATAAGTTCATATGCAAATGAAATTAAGCAGCTTTTAGTGGTAATTCTGGTGATTCTGTCAGCAGATTTTTAAACCGTCTTTGATGGACAAACACGGAATTAACTGTGCGTGTATTTATCTAAAATAATACAAACATCAGGCAAATACAGTCTCACAATGTGTGACTCAAAATGTGCATCATCCACAGTACTAGTGTGGCTGCTCTCCTCAGCAGCCACTAAGCCAACCTGAGGAGCCATAAAACCCTCTCATTAATGCCACTGTGCAGCAGAGCAATGTGCAATATTAACCAGCACTTCACAATAAATAATGTGCAATAACACATTTCTGCACCTGTCATTTTAGCACTTCACAATCCAACGTCTCCTTTTCTCCTGGTTTATCTTGAGCAACATCTCATAATCGCTGACTGTGCTGTTACAGTTCAGATTGTCATTCTGTTTCTTGTTTTATTGATTTTCTGTCGTTGTGAAGTTTATGTACAATTGTGATTTGTGCGGTTTGTTATCTAACATCAATCTGCCAAGAGACTACAGATGGAAATCAGCCTCTGCCAACAATCTTGCATATTTACATGTAAATGTTCATTAATACGTACTGACAATATTTTAAATAAATAAATCACCTCAGAACCTGAGGTTTTAACAGCCTCACTGAACTCAGTACTCAGACCCTGGCAGTAATTATAGTGGTTTAATTGGTTTAATTACTCTGTTCCACTGAGTTGACTGTGTGTGAGAATAATTACATCTGGTCTCTCTCTGAGTTTTATGACTCGTCAGGTTGGCTGGACTTTGACCATTTGTCAGACTGCTGAGTCAAACATTAAAGTACAGGACGACAGGACGCTTTGTTGTGTTTGGTTATGACTGCTGATTTAAAATGTTATTACAACACAGCTTTAAATAAAAAGATACTTGACAGAATAAAAGATGGAAGGAAGAGTTTCAGCGGGCTGCAGAGCACTGACACGAGGTATGCTGTTAAATTTCACTTACTCTTATCTTTATTTTATGACTTTATTGAGTATGGATAGTAGGATCGTGTTTACTCACTCCAGTTATATGACACATAATTTATAATATCTTTATGGTTATCAAAGAAGAACCAACAAAAACAGACCAGACTAAACAATCTCACAGTCTGGTGTGTTTGGTGGCTGCACCGGATCTGTCTCAGCAGACAGACGTTGCTCAGTTGTCACGGAGTAGTAGATGCTGACAGTGTTAGTTGTCAAAGCATTTTAAGGACTTGACGTCCATGTTGCTTATTAAAGTTAATTAAACTTATACAGAAATGTCTAATATGGACTTATAATGGACCTTATAAACATGAGTTCTTCTAACTTTAAGTATGAGATGAGAACAGTTGAATGAATGCAGTGTACAGAGTTCAGTTAACTTGTTGAATTCAGAAACGTGATCAGCATATAAGCAGATTACCCAGCATGCACCGTGTGAGAGTTAACACCCTCCTACTGGTCTTATTTATAGCCTGAAGAAAACATGTATGATTAAAACTCTGTCATGATTGCCTGTTTTTACAAAAATGAAAACCTTGTGAACATGTTTTCTCAAGTACAACTGAAACAATATCCAGTTTAGTTTTAGTTTTTTAATGTACAAAATGCTCCTTTCAAAACCGTAAAATATAAATATAAAAATTTATTCGATATACAATTAATCCTCTTTATAAAGGTTTGTAAAAAAGAAAATCATACAGGAAAGAAGTGGAATCAACAAATCTTTTCTCATTAAATTAATGTAAATATATAAATTTAATTTCCTCAAATTAAGTAATTTAATTTAGTAGTATTTTGACTTGAAATGTCAAGCTGAATGAATGTACAGAGTTCAATCAACTCATTAAATGAAGTTTCAAAAGAAACAGACTTCCCAGCATGCATTGTTTCAGAGTTAAAACTCCGCTGCATGAGACCACGGCTTTTTATAGTTTAAAGAAAACATATGATGAAAACTTGCTGCGTGTGTTTTAATACACTTCAAGATAGGCATGGTTTCTTTTTTTTTTTTTTTTTTTTTTTTACAAAAATGAAAACTGTGTGAACATGTTTATTTGACTAGAAAAGTTTTTTGTTTTGGATTATTACAGAATTACCTCAACTTTTCTTTTCAAATTCAGCCGACCTAAAAGTTTTAGGATACCTGGACACAAAGGTTTTTTTAAAGATCTGATCTGTAGCGGTTGAAACATATTGGAATTGGTGATGATTTAGCCGCTATAATAAAAGCCTTTAAATATTTTCCTTCCTTGTCACTACCATTTATTTTTTGGAGTTACTGATTTTTCAGTATATACAATGTTCTCCTTCAAAAACAAAAGATATAAATCTTTTATTTAACATATGATGAATGAGCTTCATTTTTTTCTTCTGAAATATTGTTGTCAGCATAATAAACATTTCAAAGGCCTGCATTATAGCAGGACTATGATATATTTGCTCTGCTGCTGAACAATCTCGTCTCCTGCCAGGGGACAAACGCTGTCTTCAGGAGCTGAGGATCGTCCTCCTGGGGCACAGCTGGCTGGAGAAGAGCCTGACAGGAAACACCATCCTCGGTCGACAGATGTTTGACACCAGCAGAGACGTGAAGATGTGTGTTAGGAGACAGTTCTCTCTTGATGATGGCCGCACACTTATTGTCATCAACACCCCCGAGAGGTGGATCCGCTACTGTGTCCGAGAGCCCGGCCTGATGGAGGACAACATGTCAGCCTGCATGTCCACGTGTCTGCCAGGACCTCACGCCTTCCTCATGGTCGTCCCCGTCAGCTCTCACAGAGGCAGGGAGTGGACAGTAGAGGGACCTCTTGAGCTGCTGAATGACACAGTGTGGAGACACACAGTGGTGATATTCACCAAGTGTGAGAGACTGAGAGGCTCCTCTGTAGAGGAATACACTGCAACATGCAGTTTTCTCAAAGCACTGCTGGAGAGGTGTGGACACAGATACCACCTTTTAGACACGAGCATTTGGGGGGAAGAAGATGACACTCAGGTTGAAGAACTTTTGGAGAAGATCGATGCAATGGTGGCAGGAAACATGAAGGCAGGAGGAGCTGGTTATGTGACAACATCTGAGGAAATCTCTAGAATAACTGAGAGGGAAAGGAAAGAGGTAGAAGAGAGGGCGAGTTTGAGGAGAACAGATGTGCAGACGGCCAGAAAGACACTCAGATCTCTGATGGGTAAGAATCACAACTATAATCAGCTCAACTCCACCATCCCCTGAAAAAACTGACTAGAAATCATTAATTAAGTCTCAATTCTTTTATTAGTTTGATTGATTTTGATTCCTTTAATTGACCTGTTTTGTTTTCTGTACATTTTATTTCCCAACGCGTCTCTGGCCTGGAAAACAAACATTAACTTTTCATGAGGAAAAAGTCATAAAGAAAAACACTTTTTCTCAGCTCTCCGGTAAACACTATGGATTTTGAGAATAAAGTGTCTAGAAAAAAAATCAAAATGTTGAGAATATAATTGAACTAAATCAGGAGATTTTTTTTTAAATTTTGCATTTTGAGAATAAAGTCAAAATGTCATGTGTTAGTAGTTTTATATATCCCCAAAAGTTCAACTTTATTCTCAGAATGCAGCATTTTAAAAAACTTTATTCAGTTCAGCTTTATTCTCAACATTTCAACCGTATAGTTGACATTTCCATTTTATTCTTGAAATGCAAAATTCTGTACCTCAAACCAGTGACGTTTACAATAAATTAGTGAGACAAAGACAGAGGAGAATTTTCTCCATCTCTGCACTTGCCAAAAATACTAATATGAGGGTTAAATAATCAATCATGTTTTGTTCATGTATTAGGTTAAAACCAGTCAAAATTAATGTCCTAAGAAAAAAAACATACTGGAATCAGTCTGTAAAATCAATCAATCCAAAAACTAAGAATTAAAACATCTGATTCTGCTCATTGTCCTCTCAGCTTCTATGGACCTTTGTAACTTTTTTCAGCTCATTGCTTTAGTTTCCCAGGCTGCAAATTTACTGCTTTGGTTCACTCACACTGCTCACAGAGTCATTTTCCCACAGCTACAAAAAACAGCTGAAAATTTATTTCCCAAAATTGTGGGTGGAGGTGAAAAGCTGAGCTAAAAGAGAAATATACGACTTATGATGTGTTGCTTGGGCAACAGGCAACTGTGTGCTAAAAAGTTCACAATGTCACCTTTAAAGGTATTTATGCAGTATGTCAGTGTGTTTGTTTTGGCCCCAAGTGGCTGAAAAACTCAGTTACTTCAGGTTTAAGTAATGTTGCTCTGTACTGAAAAACTTAAGGCAGCACTTTGAGAGAACTTCTTAACTCAGCATGTCCCAGTCCTGGTCCTCAGGACCCACAACTCTGCGTGTTTTATAAGTTTTCCTGCTCCAACACACCTGGTTCAAATGATCAGCTCGTCATCAAGCCTCTGCCTGATATCAACCTGTTCATTTGAATCAGGTGTGGTGGTGCAGGGAAACATCTAAAACAGTGGTTCCCAACCTTTTTTTTTGCTTGGAGAACCTCTTATTTGTATCTAAGTAAAGCTGAGCCCCCCCAGCCTGAACACAGACTTTTATATAAACTGCAACATTCATATGTGTCCTGGAAATCCTTAAAAACACTTGAATTTTGATGTTTTAAAGGTTTGAAAAGTGTTTGGATTTTGGATAAAGTGCTTGAATCTGCTTGACATTGTAATCACATTACTTTCATAATAAACTGCTGCCTGACTGAATCAATTAGTTAAGTTTTAGATAAAGAAATAAAGTAAGTCAGATATTTGCCGAGTCAGATTGTACAGGAAGTTGATGATTGATCATTTATCAATTAACTGCCAAATAAAAATGTAACTGATTAAACAAATTAATCGATAATTAATCAGCAGTCTAAAAATGACATTAAGTGAGCCTCATTTAACAGTAGTTTGTCTGGTGGAGCCATTCACTGGAAAACTTAAATTAACTTAATTAAACTTAAAATGAGAAAGAAAGGAAAAAAACAGGAAAAATTAAAATGAGAAAAAATATATTACTAATGATTAATCAAGAAATCAGTTGTTAGCATTTTCTATTATTGGTTAAGGATTCATTCATAACTCTTATAGGAAGTCTAATTGATATTTCAAACTGTACAAAAATAGGTTGATAAAAACAGCTTCTGTCATTTTTCAAAGCTCATCCAAACCTTTGATTTTTCCAAGATGAAAATGTTGTCCTGAGAAATACTGTTGCCTAAATCCTGCATTGTTTTTTTTTAAATCCAGGAGAGTCTCCATCGATTTCGAAGCTTCGAATTCTCCTGGTGGGACCGAAGCATGCTGGGAAGAGCTCAGCTGGAAACACCATCCTTGGTGAGGAAGTCTTTCCTGCTGGACGTCCGACATTACAGTGCACTGAGAGACATGGTGACGTCCACAAAAGGCGAGTCACTGTGGCTGACGCTCCTGGCTGGCACGGGAGATACTGCTCAGAGGACACTCCACAGGAGGTTCAAAAGCAGATTACCCACAGTGCATCTGTGTGTGGCCCCGTTCCCAATGCTGTCCTGGTGGTCGTACGCAGCGATGAAACTTTCACTGAAACCGACCGTCTGAAAGTGGAGCAACACTTGAGCCTGCTTGGAGTTTGGAGTTGGACTCGAGCCATCGTGCTTTTCACCTGGGGAGACAAACTGGGAGACGCTCCCATCGAGGAGCACATTGAGACATGGCCTGCTCTGCAGTGGTTGGTGGACAAATGTGGAAATAGGTATCATGTTTTTGACAACACAAACAAGGTCGGAGACGTTCAGGTTAGAGATCTGCTGGAGAAGATCGAGGAAACAGAGGTGGGCAGTGACACTGGACGCTTGTTGAATTGTTTCAAGAAACTCCAAGAAAACAACAGGAAACTGGATCAGAGCTTCAAAAAGCTGGCAAGACAGCTCAAAAAGGCAAGGACGGACAATGATCTCCTGAGGCAAACAGTAGAGGAGAAGCAGAGGGCAGTAGAGGACATGATCAAGACAGCTGAAGAAAAAGACGAGCAGATCGAAGCTCTGAGAGCAACAATTAAGAAGGAGAGGGAGGCAGAGGAGAGGCAAAACAAAGACTACGAAGAAAAGATTCAAAGATTAGTGAAGGCTGAGAAGGAGAACAACCAGCTCAAACAGGAAATCGTGGACAAAGACAGGATGATATCAAGACTGAGTGAAAGATGTGCGGTGAAAGATGGTGCGACCGAGGCTACAAAGCAAAGCACTGAGGTGGAAAAAGAAGTGCTAGAGGAGAGAGTGAAGGAACGAGAGCGAGAGACTACAGAGTTGAGGAAAAAGTTCGAGGAGAAAGAGAAAGAGCTGGACCAAATGACGACAAACCACAAATGGGAAGCAAAAGAGCTCAAAGAGACAAATGAACAGCTGAAGAGAGAAAACGAAGACATGAAAAAGGCGTTTAAAGCCACAATCGAAGGGATGCGGCGGCACTGTCAGGAAATAAAGACTGATGGAAGAAATGAGACGAACTTTTATAAAGGTAACCACCACCAGAGGAAAACAATGACAGACCTCAGGACACTGGAGGAGTTTGGCTGGCAACAAAAATGGGCGTCCACGGTGCCTTTGAGCCACCATGGAGACATCAGTAAACCCAGTGAGCATGACCTGATTCTGTAGTTATCTAAATCCTAAATATCATCTGATCCACTGTTACCTTTTGATCAAATGTCACAAATCTCTTTTAAGTTGCAGAGACAGAACAGAAAAGGCTGGTAGTTTTGGACGATGACACCTTGCCACATGAGACGGTGAGTGCGAATGGCAGTTTTAGACATTTTTGCAAAAGAATTAATGGTGGGCTGTGCTATTCTAATCCAATAAACTGTAAGGGCATGTTCGTTCACAACAAAAGCAAAGCAAATATTCACCCTGCTGGATTGTTTTGGGAATGTTTTTATTCACACCAAACATGCAGCCATAAGCTAATAAGCAACACGCTAACAGCTAGTGAGCACCAAGCCAGCGCCGTACATCCACAAACAGTTTTGCTCAGTTGTTACCATCATTTCCTTGGCAATGCATGTTCACAAATTTGAGGGGCGGAGCTTAACTTTATTTTCTCCAGCACCTTTAATAACCGACTTTAATAAGCACAGACAAATCAGTTAAAGGTCCAGGTAACTGAGGATGAGCCAGGTGGCTGTAAAATGGTAAATTAACACTTAATTTCTTATAAACCCCTCTCAATAAAAGTTGTCTGTTATTTTGTTGCTTAAACGCTTTTATTAGGAAGCAGCAAAATCAGGAAATGTTGAGTTTTCACCAGCAGTAACTTCCTGTCCTCTCCAGCTGAAAATGAACATGAAACAGTATCTAAAAGTACAAACGGAGATTCAGTTCAAAGCTTCAAAAGTTGTGAGAGATGAAAACACAGACACTTTTAAAAACACTGTTCTCTCTGCTCTCCTGCACAGACATGAATTGAGCTTTCAAACACACCTTTGTTTAAGGGGAAGAGGCAGGGGTCAGTACAGGTCGGCTGCAGGTGGATGAGACATCACCACAACCTGCTTGGACAGGGATCAGGCTGAGTCTGGAGTCTGGAGTCTGGAGATGGTCCATCTCAGCCGATGCATCTCAGATGCAGTGATGGTGCTGCTGCAAAATAGCGTCGAGGGGGAACTTGTTTTTGGTGAAGCATTTGCACATCTGGAGGCGAGCGCTGGCATTAAAATGACTACATCACTGCAAAAGAGAAGCCCCATATGGGACCAACTCATATCTCATCTCATACATATCACAACCACAAAAGTACTTATTTTCACAGCTGTGACATACTGCTGGATGTTGGGATGGTAGCCTGGTATAGTAATACAGTGACTCTTATTGTGATTTTTTGTCTATAGAGGGAGACCGCGAACCAAGTGTGGTGTCAGAAGGCCGGCTGGACTCCGTCATGGCTGAGGGCCGGAGGTGCTGCGCTGGGAGCTGCAGTTGGGGCCCTTGCTGGCTGCTCGCGGGCGTCTGCAGGGCTGAATGCCAAGTCAGCTGTTTGGGCTGCAGCTGGAGCTCTGCTGGGCAGCTTACTGGTCCAAAGCGCCACACCCCAGCAGCATTGATTGCATCTGGATAAAGCCAGGGGAAGACAGTCTGTGATGATGAACATAAAACCAGTGCAATGAGCTTTTTGATATTTTACAGTATGCAATGGTTGGTCTATACACGTTTTAAACACATGTTGAAGAAGATAACACTCCACTAAAAGAATCACCGGCTTTTAGTAATCACCTGTGCTAATTAAGAACTTATGAGAACAATAGCATCTACTCTAATTCTAATTCACAACTTTGTGACTCTGAGTTAGGATTTTCTTAGGACCTTTATTAAGAACAAATTTAAGGAAAAAGTTATGAAGACACTGGTGAAGGTGTATTTTTATGTTCTAAATACATTTTAGCAAATTATGACAAACACATTAAGACTCATGGATGAAAATGAAAACTGGAGAGAAATAATCAAGAATGATCCAGTGTTGTTTCCTGAGCAAGAATTTTATTATAATGAGGAAAACACCATGATTTCTCCACATATGTGAAATCTGTGGGTGGAGATGGAAAACATCACGGCCATTCTATGATTTTATTACAGTAAAAAAATTACAAATGTCTCCTTTTTCTTTGAAAATGAGCATGATGGAGAAAATATGTCTGTACTTCTTTTACACATGTTGACAACTGTGTTTCCTCAGCAAGAACTTTATTACAAAAACCCAAAAAACAAACATCCAACCAAACAAACAAACGAAAAAACGTCTACAGGAAAGCAGAAAGTGCACACCCTATTCACAGTTTTTACCTGAGATCACTCAAGCAAAACTTCAGTAAAATCTCACAAAACTTACCAAAACTCACTAAAGAGCCTGAAACATTATAAATTTGACAGCACAAAATATATTACAAAATGTGTTTATATGAATTCACAAGATGGTGGCTGTGCTTAAAACTACGGGTTGTTTCACTCACACACACGACAACTCTTTAAAAAACTTAAATCTAACTTACACAGAATGTCTCTTCATGCTCTTAACATGTCAGCAAGATATTACAAACACATGAACTCTGTTTAAAATCCACAACATGCATGAAAATGAAAAATGGAGAGAAATAATCACAGCGAGAGCAAGAATGTTACTCTAATGAGGATGTGGGTGAAGATAAAAGCAATCAGTTTTAGTTTTTAATTTACAATATTTTTTGCTGTATTTTAACTGGTAACAGACTATGATTATTTTATTTTTTAATCTGTCATAAAAGAAATTGTATAATGTCTAGAGGAGCTTTGTCACATCTCAGTAAATAACTCGCTGCTTGAGGCTGTGCAGTGAAATTTAGCATGAGTCAGAACAAAAGCTCTGATCGACAAGTTAAATGTTTAAGAGAAGAGTACATGTATGATGTAATGTGACAAATGTTCTTCCTCACAAAACATTATATTGCATAAAAGAGCAGAACAAAATATGTATGCATATATTAATTCACTTAAAAAAAAATAACAGTTAGTAAGCACATATCGAAGCCTGCAGTTGTTATACATGCAAAACAAATTGGGATATATTCAGGTTAAACCCAGAGGAAATATATTGAATTAATTAATTAAACTAAACTGCAATCTACTGTATTACTTCTTCCTAAACAATATTTGTATTTAATGTTCCTGTTCAACAAGAATTCAAGATCATTATACAACACAGAGCTGCACAATGAAACTAGAGTTGTAGTTCCTTCATAGTGGTCACAAAATACAACACAGATGATGAAATTATTGTAGAATGAAATAGGTTGAAATATAAAAAATAATAAATACATATATGCATGCAGGAAAATAATTCTGTAGTGCATTTTTTGAATTTGCATCAGGTTGGATGTAAACAGCAGCAACAAGAACAAACAACAAACAAAGAGGAGAGGTCATTTTCTTTCAATATAAAATAAAGCTAAAATTCTGTTTCTTATTTTGGTCAGTTTAAATCCATAAATCAGAGGATTCATTACAGGAGGAATGAGCAGAAATTCTATGGCGATGAAGTTTTGAACGTTTTGCGGTAAATCTGTGGAGCCAAAGCGCATGTACATCAAATCAAAAACTATCACAACAAGGAATGTGAGCAGAGAGACTAAGTGGGGGACACACGTCTGCATAAACTTCACCCTGTCCTCTGTGGACTTCACAGAAGTCCTGATGAGGTGGACGTACGTCCACATGATGAAAAAGCCATGAGACACGTAAATGAAAGTGGTTGTGTGTGACATTATACTGCTTGCAACAGTGTCAGTGCCAGGGCACGCCAGTTTGTAAATGATCCAGTTCACACAAAAGAGTTTCTGAATTTTCGAACTGCACAACTTCAGTGTGGACGTTAGTATAATACTGACAGAGAAGATGCAGAAAGGCGTCAGCCAGGAGAAACAAACCAGCTGAGAGAGCCTCCTCTTGCTCATGATAGAGTGATAGTGCAGCGGTCGACAGATGGCCAAGTATCTGTCGTACGCCATAACAGCTAAAATGGACAAATCACAGCAAGCAAATGAGTACATGACAAAAGCCTGCAGGAGACATCCTTCATATGAGATTTCATGAGAGGAAGACAGCAGATCTATGAGGAATTTTGGGTAGAAACCTGTGGTCCCATAAACTCCATTAACACAGAAATTGCACAATAAGATGTACATAGGTTCATGCAGGTTTTCATCTAAGATTATGATCATGATCAGGGCGATATTGACAAAGAGAATGACACAGTAATACAGTAAAGTCAGTGAAAAGATGGTGATTCTGAAATTCATCGTCTCATTTATCCCACAGAGAGTGAAAATCCTGACAACGGAAACATTATCCATGATTAGAGAGCAAATTTTCATCCTTTTGAATTCTACCCGTCCAGTGGTGCAGCCACACCGAGCTGCTGCGTCTCGTCCCTCTGCACCATCTTTTAATAACAGCTTTGACTATGACAGCGCAGCAGCTGGGGGTTCACCTGTTGATTATTGGTCCAGTCACACCTGTGGAGACGTAATCACATCAACCTGCAGATGAACCTGCATTATTTATTCATTATCATATGTGTGATGCCCAAAAATCACATTGTAAAGGCAAAATATTCATGTATTTTATTGATAATCAATTGCCCTTTTCAAGTGACACATGAGATCAAAGCTGCTGGTGAACTGATCTGACACTATCAAGCCAAAATAATGTTAATTTCACAAAAAAAAAAACTTTCATAGTTTTATTTCAGCAGACTTTAATATAATTGCCACATTAACTACAATGTTTGTTTTTCATATGAAACTGCATGTGCTGCTGTCTTGACCAGGACTCCCTGAGAGAAGAGATCTAGTATCTAAATTGCGCCTTCCTTCCTTTAAATAAAGGATAAATAAAATAAAAATAAAATAAAATATATTATATAAGACTTTTCTGTGTGCAGTCCTCCAGCAGTGCAGCCTGACAGTGATGTCATACATCCTGAAGAAGAGGCTGAAGAATTCTTTAGGGCCAATATCAATAATGCTATATTGTTATTTGAGCAAATATAGCCTAATAAATCTAACATAGTATCTCATAATTGTGCAGAATTATGTACAATCACTACTATAGCAGTACAGCTGGATAGTGATGTCATACATATAAAATAGCGTAGGAGTTCTTTAGGACAGTGATGTGCACAGATATTTCGGGGGCAGGCGCTCAAGGAAAAAAGGGGGGGGGGGGGGCACTTCACTCATAATTTTTTCATGCAGTTCATTTTATAACAATATGATAAAACCTAAGTATTTTGTAATTAATTTGTCACAAGAAAACAGCGATTTTGTTTTTTGAAATGCCTAAAAGTAATGTTTACATTTACTAAACAACAACCTTGTTTTAGTTTGGAGGACTTGTTATGATGTCGAGTGAAGTCAAATTAATCTGTTGATCCTGGGCTGATTTTACAGTGTTCATTTACCTTTTCTAGAGGAAATCCAGTACTTCTAACCTTCCCCTCAAAAAAACAAAACAAAAACAACCTATGAGACCTCTGAGACGCTCCACCCTCTAATTTCAAGACAGTGTCACTTTCGTCCTGCGCGCAGGTCCGTGTGTTTCAGTGGAACCACCGAGGCTGGGAGACTGAAGCTGCACAGCTTCTCCCTATCAGCTGCCGTCTGAATCAGACCTCTGTGTCTCCTGGCGCCGGGGCCCCTCTGGTGCCACTGGTCAGGCAGGCTCTCCATCTTGATTCTGCGGAGCAACTGTATCATCGACTTGACTGTCAGCTAACTCACACTGTCGACACACCCAAAACATATTGAGGAGAAGTCTTTTATAATGTTAGTACATA
Organism: Lutjanus erythropterus; assembly: GCF_056507025.1. Taxonomy (NCBI): domain Eukaryota; kingdom Metazoa; phylum Chordata; class Actinopteri; order Lutjaniformes; family Lutjanidae; genus Lutjanus; species Lutjanus erythropterus. The sequence continues at coordinate 37,103,983 of NC_139324.1, forward strand.
TTAACAGTAAGTAATATTAGCACCCAGCTGATGTTGGCCGAGAGGCGGGGTCCACCCTGGACAAGTCGCCAGTTCATCGCACAGCTGACGCATGAAGACACACAACCACTCACTCTCACATTCACACCTACGGGCAATTTAGAGTCACCAATTTACCTATTATGCTGCAGGAAGCTGGAGTACCCAGAGAGAACCCAGACGGACACAAGGAGAATATGTAGGAACATGCAGAAAGGTCCTGCCCCTGCCACAAATTCCCCAGCGCTCCAGCCGGCTGGGGGATTCGAACTCAGGACCTTCTTGCTGTGAGGCAGCAGTGCACCAACGTGTCGCCTATTATTAATTAACAGATCAATAATTATCTATCAGTCATTATGTTGACCCTGCCAGGTGCTAATTAGGCAAACGCTTCCCAGTATTCCAGTATGCTTTGCTATTTAAAACTGATAGTTACCAGGAAACAAGTAAAATTTTTATATTTTTAAAAAGCATCAAGCATCCAAATGTTTTGAAGAGAGTTAAAAAAAAAAAAGTCGTCATAAAAAGGAAAACTATCCAGAAAATAAAGAAATAAGATGGAATAAAACAAAGTGCTATGGACTAAAATGTGTCCATAAATAATCAACTGAAAATCAGATTAAAAAGTCTTGAGTTTGCCTTTTGAAATACCATCATTCTCTGCTGCCCTCAGGTCTTCAGGCAGTACAGAGACGTGGACTGCAGTAATAAAAACATGCTTCACTGCAGCCTTTTGTTCTGACTTTAAGGATAATCAAAAGGCCGGAGGCTTCTAAGGGTTCAGGCAAAAAACAAATTTGATTCAAAAAAGAAAAAAGGCAGGATCAAGACCCTTAAAAAGATTTATAAACCAATAAAAGGATCTTAAAATCAATTCTGAAGAAGATGTTTCCTCTAACGTACTACTTTAAATACCCGCAGGAGCGATATGAAAGATACAAATGACCATATATTGATTTATTATTTGTTAGTCAACAAACTAACAACTTTCTTGGAAATCTCATAGAATATAGAAAGAGAAAAGTGTTTAAAAGTATACGAGTTTTATTGTTTTTAGGGGTCCAAGCAGCATCACTTGCTGCGGGACCTTATTATTTTTGTTCTGATGAGTCTCTCTCTTTCTTTCTTTTTATTTTTCTCCAAAATTGGCAGGTGGGTTGCAGTCCACCCGCTACTCAGGCAACAAAAATGACATGCATTGACAAACTGCACATTTTTGGCTCATGTGAGCAAAAGATTAAGTATAATTGTCTACATTTGCACAATAAAATGCACACGACTCACGATCAAAACTGATGAATTGAGTCTCAAATGCTTCACAACGTTCTTTCATCGTTTGAACCGTCAGTGATCCGCTCAGTTATCAAAATCTGAGACATACATGTATGTTCCATAAATATTAATGTCATGTAATGTTTGTGATTGCAAATGACCTGCAAGGTGACAGCGATGCACAAGGAATCACATGGGTTCATTTTCTGCCTGATTTTCTGTGTAGGACTTTACATGAAAGATCGAAGGTGAATTTTTCACAGTACACGTAACCAGTGGTGTAGTGGAGGGTAAACCAAAGTAAACTCAGCCTGTCGCCTCTTTGAAATGACTTTACTCAGTTAGTTTAGGGTTAATAAATGGATAATGGATAAATAAATGAAGAGGAAATGGTGAACCCACCTCTGTATTTACCATTACACCCCTGCACTGCTACACAAATAAAGTTACTGTAGACATACACCTTTTTCTGTGCACTGCAGTATTGTACCGTATTTACTTTTCCCAGTTACTTTCTTTTGAAATCTGAATCTAAACAGTTCAGTGCGATCACTTTTGCATTCAGCTAGACAATCTGACGTTCTTTATAATGCAGTAAACTGTCCAGATCAACACAAAAGTAAGAGCAAAAGAGAGATCTGCATGTAAGAAACTTTTCTGGGGTTTCCTGACACAATAACTCTGTTTTGAAACATGAATGAAACGTTTTAGGTGAGTTTTTACCTTTTGCAAACACGCAGTAGAGTTCTGATGTCCTGTGAAACAGTCATGATCACTGTAAAACAGTTTGGAGAAAGTTTAAGATTGTTTCAGAAAAAATTAGCCAAAATGACTGAGAAAAACTGTAAACAAAGTATAGGACACTTTCAATTTATGAACTTCTTCCAATTTAAGAAAAAGTATAAGAAAAAATAACGGGACATTATCAGCTTACTGATTAATATTAATGTTAAGATGGATGTCATCAATGGTATTTGAGTATCAGTCTTAAATGTCTGTATCTGAATATGCATCGAGTTCTTTTTCTGTTTTCTGTTTCTGTTAGAGTGTAGAGTCTGTCTGTTTTGTAAAACTGGCATTAAAAATAAACTCAAATTAGCAAAATAAACTAAATTAAACTAAATATTCTGAATTATTTTGCAGTCATGTAAAACAGATTGTAATTTTCTGCAGACATTTTCGGGAAAAACTTAACCCGGACATCATAATACATCACAACACACTGGATTTGAATAAAACTTATTGGAGGAGATCATTTTTTTTCAACATAAATTAAACCCAGAATTCTGTTTCGTATTTTGGTCAGTTTAAATCCATATATTAGAGGATTCATTACAGGAGGAATGAGCAGAAATTCAATGGCGATGAAGTTTTGAAGGTTTTGGGGTAAATCTGTGGAGCCAAATCGCATGTACATCAAATCAAAAACTATTGTAGCAACAAATGTGGTTAAAGAGACTAAATGGGGCACACAAGTCTGCATAAACTTCGCCCTGTCGTCTTTGGACTTCACAGAAGTTATGACAAGATGCATGTACGTCCAAATTATGAAAAACCCATGAAACACATACAGGAAAATTGTAAAGTACGCAAACATGTTGTTCAAAAAGGTGTCTGCGTCAGGGCACGCAAGTTTAACAATGATCCAGTTGACGCATAACAGTCTGTGAATGTTTGCACTGCACAACTTCAGTCTGGACGTGAGCAAAACATTGACAGAGAAGATGCAGAAAGGCGTCAGCCAGGAGAAACAAACCAGCTGAGAGAGCCTCCTCTTGCTCATGATAGAGTGATAGTGCAGCGGTCGACAGATGGCCAGGTATCTGTCGTACGCCATAACAGCTAAAATGGACAAATCACAGCAAGCAAACGAGTACATGACAAAAGCCTGCAGGAGACATCCTTCGTATGAGATTTTTTGAGAAGACGACAGCAGGTCTATGAGGAATTTTGGGTAGAAACCTGTGGTCCCATAAACTCCATTCATGCAAAAACTGCACAGGAAGACGTACATAGGTTCATGCAGGTTTTCATCTAAGATTATGATCATGATCAGAGCGATATTGAAAAACAAAATCACACAATAACACAATAAGGTGAATGTGAAAAGTGGCACTCTGTAATTAACTGTCTCATTTAACCCTGCAAGAAAGAAAACTTTGACAGAAACATTTTCCATTATTAGTTAACACCCGTCTCTTCAAACTCTACTTTGTGTCACAGCATGAACGGTCACAGAGCGAGCGGTCGCACTCTCTTCTCCCTCTACACCTTTTATTAGTAACAGCTTCAACAACAACAAAACGGCTGGGAATTAAAACCCTGTTTACTCCTTTAGTAATACAAGTGATCAAAACAACCTGATAATTAGTTTGACCAGAATCAGCACTGGTTCTTGAGATACGGGACAAAACGTCCTAACCAGAGAAGCATTATTTCTGTGAAAAATAAATTGGAGAATTTGATGCGCCCTCTTTTAAGACCTGGCTAGCAAAGATCTAATTTGTTAAATATGGAGCGGATCCAACACAGTGGGCCTCATGCAAGAACCACTCGTATGAACAGATTTGTTCTTAAAGCGATAGTTCACCCCAAAATTGAATTTTACTCAGTATCTACCCGCCCCTGTGCTGATGTGAGGATGGATGAAGATCTCAAGTTCACAAAAACACTCCTGGAGCTTCAGCAGAAAACAGCGTTGTAGCCAAATCCAGTACAATCGAAGTGAATGGTGACCAGTTTTAAAATGTAAAAAAAAAACACAAAAATGTCTCCATACTGCTCATGTGGTGTAATCCAAGTGTCCGTAGGCCATGACATTAAAATTTGACCCAAAAAGACACAATTTACACCATGTTTTTAGTCTGAATGTCAGCTGTAGCCTCTCACACCTGATCCGCGTCCACATGTCTGAAGCGGGTACACAGGCTCTTGCCCAAGCAGCGTGACACGAGATCTCGCGATACCTTCACATCTGTGTTTACATGCTACCTGGAAGCGACTCAGACATCAGAGAGAGATCTGCTCAGAAACAGTGACTTGTTATGTGCACAGTTGACTTTGCAAACTTTCAACAAATGAGAAAATGTCCGAGGACTTCGCTGCTCGGGCGAGAGCCTGTGTGCACGCGGATCAGGTTGCTGGTGGCTAGTCCAACTGTTGTGCCGACTTGTATCATACAAGATGATGGTTGGGTAAATGTTATGGAACTGTATATATTCATGACATTAATTTCATTTTTTATTTGTGAAAATCCAGATTCTGTACCCAGCAAATTTGTTTTTAGCCTGCAAGCGGCAAGCGGTCAAACTGCCAAAAAATTACAATTGTTACATAAATATACATATCAAATGAAAGGATGTGAAAGGGTGCGTCTGTACCTTCTGCGTCTGTATGTTGAGCGGTTAGAAGTGTCTGTATTTACCAGGTGTAAACAGCCTCTGTGTTAATGTGTTTAGTTGATGGTTATGTGGAGTAACCATGAAAAGCCTGAATACGAGAGTGGAATGTCTTTGTTGATTATATAGACTGTGCTTTCAAAGATTCTGGAGCCTAAATGATGATGATAATAATAATGTTAATAATAATAATAATAATAATAATAATAATAATAATAATAATAATAATAATAATAATGTGTTTTGAAACACTGTGTTAGTTAGTTTTCTTATGTTGTGACCTCAATCACTTATTTGGGAAAAAAAAAAAGTTCTAGTCTCAATCAGCTGTTTGTCGACAGCATCAATGATTATTCAACACTAAGGCTGCAACAGTATGAGATGTTCACAGTACAATATTCTTATTGTGCTTTAACTGAGCCTTAAAGAAGTGAAAACATGAGTTTTTTTTGGTTGAAGAAATGCTTTATAATCATATCACAAAACATTACGACCTGACAGACATGAAGATTGAAACCATTTTAAATGGAAGTATGGAAGAAGAGACATGTGGTAGAGCTCAATACCATAATAAACAAACAGACATGGTTTGGTACATTTCCATTTTCCTGTAAAAAGAACATGATTTGTTTATCCTTGTTTTGAACTGCATTTTACAATACAGAGACAAGATATTCCTCATCAATGGGAGACATGCCTGGACTGCAGGCGGGTCAGTCTAGTATCTGAACTCTTTTACTACAAAGCCACACTGTTGTAACACATACAGAATGTGTCTTGGCTTTGTCCTGCTGAGACAAGCAGGGACGTCCCTTAAAAAGATGATGTTTGGACGGCAGCATATGTTGCTCCAAAAACCTGAATGTACCTTTTAGCATTAATGGGGCCTTCACAGATGAGCAACTTAGACATGCCATGTGCACAAACACACCTCACAATCTCAGAAGATTCTTTCTCTCTTTAGCCCGGAGGACACGATGTCCATGATTTTCACAGTCTGAAATGTGGACTCATCACACCACAGCACATTTTTCCTCTTTCTGTCAAAACTAAATCCCTTGCAGTTTAACATTTGTCCACACAGCTTTTCACAAAGCGGCCGCCCTGTCCATCCTGGTTTATGAACGACTGAGGCTTTCAAGGATGTCCCACTCATATCCAGTCATGATACTATCACCTGTTACCAATGAACCTGTATACCTGTTGAATGTTAAAAACAGCTGTTTTTTCATGGTCTTTTGTTTTTTGGAACATGTTGCAGGCATCAAAGTCAGAAAACTATTAGGTTTATAAGTTTGAACATTAAATATCTTCTCTCTGTATTGATTTCAACGCAATAAAGATCAGTTTTACAAAGAAATCCAGCTTTTCAGAATATCACTGGACTGAAGTTATTGTGCCTCTTTTTTTATCCAACATAATATTCTGAGTACATGTGAAAATGCTTTAGAGAAGAAGAACACACACTACAGTTACTTTGGCCTGACACTTTCTTTCTGTTCTTGAATAAAACCAAAAATTCTGTTTCGGATTTTGGTCAGTTTTAACCCGTATACTAGAGGATTCATAAGTGGAGGAATTAAAAGAACTTCTATCGCCATAAAGTTCTGAAGGCTCTGTGATATCATTCCTGAACCAAATCGTGTGTACATTAAATCCAAAATCACAGCAAAGCCGAAATTGAATAAAGAGACTAAATGTGGCACACATGTTTGCATAAACTTCTTCCTGCCCTGTTTGGATTTTAGACATGTTCTGACCAGATACATGTAAGACAAGATAAGAAATAAGTAATGGACAACATAAATAGTAAAGTTCAGAAATGCTATACTAGTATTTACTATAAGGGTAGAGCAAGCTAATTTACCAATTAGTGCATTTACACAGTAAAGTTTAGGTATGTGTGAGCCACATAATTTGGATTGAAAAATTGTCATTGTGTTAATGAACATGCAAAAAAGAGGTAAGAGCCAAGAGAAGGCCACTAACAGAGATATTCTTTTCATAGTCATAACAGAGTTGTACATTAGAGGATGACATATAGCCACATATCTGTCATAGGCCATAACAGCTAGAACTGATAATTCACTTCCAGAGGATGAGTTTATCACATAACTCTGCAGAAAACATCCAGCATAAGAGATGACATGAGAGGGAGACAGAAGATCCATGAGGAATTTTGGGTAAAAGCCTGCTGTCCCATAAAGTCCATTAAAGCACAGATTACACAGGAAGATATACATGGCCTCATGAAGGTTTCGGTCCACAATAATAGTTATGATGAGAACAACATTTACTAACCAGATTATTAAATAATACAGTAAAGAAAGAATAAAGAGGATGATTCTGTGTGGCACTGAGTAATTTAATCCTGAAAGTGTAAAAAATGTTATCACAGTCATATTATCCATTAAACCTTGTCATTCATTTAAATCTGGTTTTATATGTAAAAAAATAAATATATGTAACCTCAATATATGCAGATCATGAAGTCTCAGCTTAGAGAAATATCATAAAGATCATAGAGTGTCACTTTAGAAAACCATCTTTGACAAACATGTTCCTGAGATGTAGGACAGTGAACATCCTGTCCTGAGTGTCTCCGACCGCTGTCCTGTGTTTAAATCATCTCTCTCTGATGACTCAACTTAACTGGGAATTCAAACAGCACTGCTGTAGAGACGTCACTAAAATAAAGTTTGTTTGAGTCAATGTTTGGCGGATCAATTAATGGAGTAATGCCAGTGATGATGCAGAACAAATTAATATGTTTGAGATGTGAAAAACTGCAAGTGAGTTTTAAAAAATGTTCTACTTTGAATATCTTTTATGTGTTTGATAGCACAGTTAAATGTGAACATATTAAATGCTGCTGTTGTACTTCTGTCTTCAGTAACAGTACGGTGTAATTTTTAAAAATAAAATAACAGTACAGTGCTTAGTGATACCTGTACGTAGGTACTGGGTAAGAAGATTGAATAAGGATATAACAAGTTGGGATTTTACAAAGAAATTAAGCTGTAGTTATTTTTTAACACCTGGGTACTTCTAAAACTACATAGTTAAGTTTCAGAAACAATTACTGTCTGGGTTAAAATACGTATGTAATGTCATGTCGGTTATAAAGTAAGTCATGTTAAACTTTAGATAACACTGACTTTGGTTTAAGACGGGACCTCACGTGAAAGTCCAGGGTGTGTTTGACCCATCCAACCACTCCACCTCCTCCATGTGCAGATTTAATCTGTCTTTATACTACATGACAGGACGTGGACATGTTTGCACTGAAGTTACCAAAAACCCGGGTGTGTCTCATCGAGACACTACAGGGTACCTTCTGCATCTGTACATTGAGCGGGTTTACCAGGTGTAATAGATCCAACAGTATGAGATGTTCACAGTACAATATTCTTATTGTGCTTTAACTAACTAAAGAAGTGAAAACAGTTTTTTTTTTGGTTGAAGAAATGCTTTATAATCATATCACAAAATATTATGACTCATCACACCACAGCACATTTTTCCTCTTTCTGTCAAAACTAAATCCCTTGCAGTTAAACATTTGTCCACACAGCTTTTCACAAAGCGGCCGCCCTGTCCATCCTGGTTTATGAACGACTGAGGCTTTCAAGGATGTCCCACTCATATCCAGTCATGATACTATCACCTGTTACCAATGAACCTGTATACCTGTTGAATGTTAAAAACAGCTGATTTTTCATGGTCTTTTGTTTTTTGGAACATGTTGCAGGCACCAAAGTCAGAAAACTATTAGGTTTATAAGTTTGAACATTAAATATCTTCTCTCTGTATTGATTTCAACGCAATAAAGATCAGTTTTACAAAGAAATCCAGCTTTTCAGAATATCACTGGACTGAAGTTATTGTGCCTCTTTTTTTATCCAACATAATATTCTGAGTACATGTGAAAATGCTTTAGAGAAGAAGAACACACACTACAGTTACTTTGGCCTGACACTTTTTTTCTGTTCTTGAATAATAACAAAAATTCTGTTTCGGATTTTGGTCATTTTTAAGCCGTATACTAGAGGATTCATAAGTGGAGGAATTAAAAGAACTTCTATGGCCATAAAGTTCTGAAGGCTTTGTGATATTTTTCCTGAACCAAATCTCGTGTACATTATATCCAAAAGCACAGCAAAGCCATAATTGAATAAAGAGATTAAATGTGGCACACATGTTTGCATAAACTTCTTCCTGCCCTGTCTGGATTTTAGACATGTTCTGACCAGATACATGTAAGACCAGACAAGAAATAAGTAATGGACAGCATAAATAGCAGTGAGGAAAAATACAACATTAGTATTTACTGCAGTAGGAGAGCAAGCTAGTTTAGAAATGAGTGAGTTTGCACAGTAAAGTTTAGGTATGTGTGAGCCACATAATTTGGATTGAAAAATTGTCATTGTGTTAATGAACATGCAAAAAAGAGGTAAGAACCAAGAGAAGACCACTAACAGAGATATTCTTTTCATAGTCATAACAGAGTTGTACATTAGAGGATGACATATAGCCACATATCTGTCATAGGCCATAACAGCTAGAATTGATAATTCACCTGCAAAAGATGAGTTTATCACAAAACTCTGCAGAAAACATCCAGCATAAGAGATGACATGAGAGGGAGACAGAAGATCCACAAGGAATTTTGGGTAAAAGCCTGCTGTTGCATAAAGTCCATTAAAGCACAGATTACACAGGAAGATATACATGGCCTCATGAAGGTTTCGGTCCACAATAATAGTTATGATGAGAACAACATTTACTAACCAGATTATTAAATAATACAGTAAAGAAAGAATAAAGAGAATGAAGCTGTGTTGCACTGAGTAATTTAATCCTGAAAGTGTAAAAAATGTTATCACAGTCATATTATCCATTAAACCTTGTCATTCATTTAAATCTGGTTTTATAAATTAATTGTGTGTAACCTCAATATATGCAGATCATAAAATGTCAACTCAGAAAACTATCTTTGACATACATGTTCCTGAGATGTAGGACAGTGAACATCCTGTCCCGAGTGTCTCCGACCGCTGTCCTCTGTTTAAATCATCTCTCTCTGATGACTCAACACAAGCTGGGAATTCAAACAGCACTGCTGTAGAGACGTCACTAAAATAAAGTTTGTTTGACTTAATGTTTGGCGGATCAATTAATGGAATAATGCCAGTGATGACGCAGAAAAAAAAAAAATATGTTTGAGATGTAAAAAAACTGCAAGTGAGTTTTGGAAAATGTTCAATTTTGAATAACTTTTATGTATTTAAATGTAAATAAACCGATCAGGCATAACATTATGACCACTGACAGGTGAAGTGAATAACACTGATTATCTCTTCATCATGGCACCTGTTAGTGGGTGGGATATGTTAGGCAGGAAGTGAACATTTTGTCCTCAAAGCTGATGTGTTAGAAGCAGGAAAAATGGGCAAGTGTAAGGATTTCAACACGTTTGTGATAGCTAGACGATGGAGTCAGAGCATCTCCAAAACTGCAGCTCTTGTGAGGTGTTTCCAGTCTGCAGTGGTCAGTATCTATCAAAAGTGGTCCAAGAAAGGAACAGCGGTGAACCGGTGACAGGGTCATGGACGGCCGAGGCTCATTGATGCACGTGGGGAGCGAAAGCTGGCCCGCGTGGTCGGATCCAACAGATGAGCTACTGTTGCTCAAATTGCTGAAGAAGTTAATGCTGGTTCTGATAGAAAGCTGTCAGAATACACAGTGTATCGCAGTTTGTTGCATGTGGAGCTGTATAGACCAGACCAGACCAGTCAGGGTGCCCATGCTGACCCCTATGCACCTCTGAAAGCATCGTTAATGGGCACGTGAGCATCAGAACTGGACCACAGAGCAATGGAAGAAGGTGGCCTGGTCTGATAAATCACGTTTTCTTTTACATCACATGGATGGCTTGGTGCACGTCGCTTACCTGGGTAACACATGGCACCAGGATGCACTATGGGAAGAAGACAAGCCAGCGGAGGCAGTGTGATGATTTGGACAATGTTCTGCTGGGAAACCTTAGGTCTTGCCATCCATGTGGATGTTACTTTGACAAGTACCACCTACCTAAGCATTGCTGCAGACCATATGCACCCTTTCGTGGAAACTGTATTCCCTGATGGCTGTGGCCTCTTTCAGCAGGATAATGCATCGTGCCACAAAGCAAAAATGGTTCAGGAATGGTTTGAGGAGCACAACAACGAATTTGAGATGTTGACTTGGCCTCCAAATTCCCCAGATCTCAATCGAGCATCTGTATGATGTGCTGGACAAACAAGTCCGATCCATTGAGGCCCCACCTCGCAACTTACAGGACATAAAGGATCTGTTGCTAACATCTTGGTGCCAGATACCACAGCACACCTTCAGGGGTCTAGTGGAGTCCATGCCTCGACGGGTCAGGACTGTTTTGGCAGCAAAAGGGGGACCAACACAACATTGGGCAGGTGGTCATAATGTTATGCCTGATCGGTGTATATTACATGCTGCTGTTGTATTTCTGTCTTTGGTAACAGAACGGTGTAATTTTTTAAAATATCAGTGTACCAGTACAGTGCTTAGCAATACCTACATATGTAGGTACTATGTAAGAAGCTGGAATAAGGAGATAACAAGTTGTGATTTTACAAAGAAATTAAGCTGTAATTATTTTTTAACTTATTTGTACTTATTCTATTACTATAGGGTAAGCCAGGGCAAAATCCGTCTCATTGCATTGATTGTAGATTGTACTTTTTAATGTATATAACAAAGCTAAATACATTAACCTCTTCAATTAACCAGAGGTTAGGCTACATCTGTGTGTTCACCTCAGAATCCCTGTCCAGGGGATATCATGTTGTCATGGATACTGTCAACCTGTGAAGACTGTCTCCCTTCAACAAAATTCATTACTGGATGCTCATTTATGTGTTCGAGGCTTATGTCAGAAATCACCCATCCTGTGTCATTCACTTGAACTACTTTAGAGGCCAATGCTGGCTAGATTAATGTACAGCAATGCATCATGGTCCATAAAACCATCTAATGTCTGTAGCATCACTGTCCTATGAGAAACATATATATTCAAACATCTTTATTAGTATGAATGTACAAGACATTATTGTCAAAGTGTATAGTAATAATGACATTACAAGCAAAAACAAAGTGGTACAATTCATAAAATAATGAAAAAACACTTTGTGAGACTGTGGTAGTGTGTGTTGAAGTTGTCAGTGTGTGTGTGTGTGTGTGTGTGTGTGTGTGTGTGTCACAGTGAATATCACTTTCAGTGGTTTTAAGAGCAAGCAATTATTCAAAATGACATTATTATATTAAATATTTATACCAACATAACTAGATTATAAAAGCACAATGTAAGTATTAAGTTATTTAAAAACTGAATAAACTGCTCTATCAGTTGATAAATTATAGTTCTAAATTATAGTCCATCTAAATTGTGGTGACTGTGGTACAGGACATGGAGTGAGATTTGTGGTTCAATCCCTGGCTCCTCTAGTCAATCAATGTTTCCATTTCTTGGAATGCTGTGCAGGTAAATGAAACTGTGGTTACTTTGAACTTGTAAAAAGATGTACAGTTGTTCATTATTTACATCTTTGATTTTCTCTGTACTGCTGTACTTTCAGACTCTGCCTGGCTGTCATGTATCACAGTGAACCTGCTGACGAACCACACTTCACATCTGGTGGAGACCAACTCTTCAAAGTGTTCAAAGTTATCAGAAAGGGGCATAATATGGGACCTTTAACATTTAATGTTGCACCAAGATGCCATGGGCAGTAACACAATCCCAGTCCATTATGCTGGCTACTGGAACTTTGGAGCTTTCCCAGTCTTTTGTTTTTCCCTGTCCCAGCTTTTTTTGGAACGTATTACAGGCATCAAATTCAGAATGAGTGTATATTTATTCAAAACAATAAAGTTTATCAGTTTTAACATTAAATATGTTGTCTTTGTACTGTCCTCAACTGAACAGACACAGAAAAGGATTTACAAATCATTGTATTAATTTTTTATGTTTTACACAGCATTCAAATACACTGGGGTTATTATGCTTCTTTTTATCCCACATAAAATCCTCACTTAATGTGAAAATGTTTTAGGGAAAAAGATCTGAAAACACATACATACTAGATTTACATTTTCTAGACACTGTCTTTTTGTTCTCGAATAAAACCAAGAATTCTGTTTTGAATGTTGGTCAGTTTTAAGCCGTATACTAGAGGATTCATAAGTGGTGGAATTAAAAGAAATTCTATTGCCATGAAGTTCTGAAGGCTCTGTGACATCATTCTCGAACCAAATCTTGTGTACATTAAATCAAAAATCACAGCAAAGACATAATTGAATAAAGAGACTAAATGTGGCACACATGTTTGCATAAACTTCTTCCTGCCCTGTTTGGATTTTAGACATGTTCTGACCAGATACATGTAAGACCAGATAAGAAATAGAAAATGGACAACATAAATAGCAATGAGGAAAAGTACAACATTAGTATTCACTACAGTGGGAAAGCAAGCTAGTTTAGCAATTAGTGAGTTTGCACAGTAAAGTTTAGGTATGTGTGAGCCACATAGTTTTGATTGAAAAATCGTCATTGTGTTACTGAACATAGTACAAAGAGGTAAGAGCCAAGAGAAGACCACTAACAGAGATATTCTTTTCATAGTCATAACAGAGTTGTACATTAGTGGATGACATATAGCCACATATCTGTCATAGGCCATAACAGCTAGAATTGATAATTCACTTCCAGAGGATGAGTGTATCACATAACTCTGCAGAAAACATCCAACATAAGAGATGACATGAGAGGGAGACAGAAGATCCACAAGGAATTTTGGGTAAAATCCTGCTGTTGCATAAAGTGCACTGATGCACAGATTACACAGGAAGATATACATGGCCTCATGAAGGTTTCGGTCCACAATAATAGTTATGATGAGAACAACATTTACTAACCAGATTATTAAGTAATACAGTGAAGAGAGGATAAAGAGAATGATTCTGTGTTTCACTGAGTAATTTAATCCTGAAAGTGTAAAAAATGTTATCACAGTCATATTATCCATTAAACTGTCAGCTGGAACAATTTCATTCATTTAAATCAAGTTGTATATCAAACATTTGTAACCTGATCAATATGTGCAGATCATAAAGTATCACTTTAGAAAAACATCTTTGATATACATGTTCCTGAGCTCCCAGGCAGCGAACATCCTGTCCTGAGTGTCGGTCCTTCTGCTGTCCTCTATTTAAATCATCTCTCTCTGATGACTCAACACAAACTGGGAATTCAAACACAAGTGCTAGAGGAGTAACTAAATTGCAGTTGGTTTGTGTTGATATTTGATGGATCAGTTAATGGAGTAATGCCAGTGATGTCTTATTTTGAAGAACTTCTATGCATTTGATAGCATAGTAAACCAAGGGTTTAGGGGTTTGGGGTTTCATTGTAACTGTATTAAGAACATAATAAAGGTGACTACGTGTAGTACAGGGTCTAGCTAAGAAGAAGAAGATGGAAGTAGCGAGAAGATGAGGAGTATCAGAAAACCGTCCGTGAGGGCAGGGGCAGAGTGCACGGTTTCAGCTTGTCAAGGTGAACAACTTGAGCCTTTTCCATTGAGTCCAGGGGGTTAACAGTGCAGTACATCAGTGCAGCCTCACCTTCAGAAACCAGCACCTGCACAACCTGGTAGGGGCGCTTCCACTGCAGTGCCAGCTTTGTGCAGCTTTCTGTGGGATTGCTCAGCCACACCATTGTCCGCACTTCATAGGCATGGTGGACACACTCACCCCTGTTAGAGAGCAACATCTTCACCGGCTGATCAAACAGAGTCCTGTCATGATGCTCCACCATACCATCCACTTGGGGTTGATCCCCAACAGTCGGCAGAAGCTCTGAATCACCTCCACCTCAAACTGGCAGCCTCGGTCACTGTGCTGAACCTCTGGGACCCCATGCACTAGCATATAATCCTTAAACAGGCAGCAAGACACAGTCCGTTGAAGCGCAACAGGCTCCCCAGTGGGATTGAGGACATGAGCCACAGTGGCACCATCCTTAACACTAGTCACTGTGTGTGCCACCACCAGTCCAATAGTTTTTCTGGAATGTTTGGTTCCAAATAGCCATGATAACACATTTACTGGCACCAGAGCCTCGCTGGAGGGAATAGTCATCACATCAGTGAGGGACAGCATTCAGGAGCCAACTGTCCCACCCAAAGCAGGGGCACCATAATGACCCAAAACTGTGAAACATCCTGTCCTAAGTTCAGTAGTGCATGGTTCTCAGTTAAAATATTAAGGCCAAGTAACACATTCTGGTTGGATCCCCTCAGCACATGAAAAGGGTGTTGCTAGTAGGTGGGGCCCAGGCAAAAAGTCACTGAAATCATGCCCAATGTATCCAACATCTGTCCATTGCACGGGAGTCAATATAGTTCTTCCCCAGAGACCTGTTTCACAGGGCAGGGACACCAATAAATGACACAGAAGCCCCAGAGTCTACTAACATTGAGACCTCAGTGCCTTCCACCACCCCCTGGACATAAGATGTAGGGTGGCTAACACTGTCCATGCCAGGAGTGAACTCAGAAATGTCATATTCAAAGGGGCCCATGGGTGGAGGTACTGATCTTTGTGCTTCAACACCAGCTACCAACTGTTTCCCTGATTGCAGCTGTCAGTGTCCAGCTGTTGTCAGAGGAAACGCAGACCATGCTTCATTGGTTCCTTTTCTTGTAAGATACACCAGCCTGTGATAGGGCTCCTGGGCTCAGCAGTGGGAGATATCCATTATTGCTCATAGGGGCCATGTGACTGGTAGCTTCCTGGAGGCAGAAACAGATCCTGATTGGGAAAGTGCCTCCGATGTCAATCATGGGGCTCCTGACTGGCACCTCAGTTCACCACAAGTGCAGCTGCAGCGTCGTCTTGAGGGCGAGAAGAATGTACATGAAAGTTAAAGCCACTTTTAAATGGAAGTACAAAAATATCGTAGAATTAAATTACATGGAAAAGCAAATGTACATTGTAAAATAACTACCAATTTTCTTACAATTTCATAGAATTTTCATGGTTTGACCATGAAACTGCTATACCATTGCCATGAAAAATATGTATAAAACAGGATATGATTTGCAGACCGTTTTTTTGACATACACATTACAGACATTTAATGTTTAAAGTGATATAAATATTTTGTAAATTATACACTCACTCTGAATTCTAACACATACAACACTTTCCAAAAAAATTTGGGACAACGGCATGTTTGCCACTGTGTTGCATCACCTTCTCTTTTGACAACACTCAGTAAGCATTTAGGAATAACAGAACATTAATTGTTTAAGGTATGAAAGCAAAATTGACACATCTTGATTGTTGCAATTTGCACTTTATAATTCGCTACACATTTTCAATGTGGGACAGGTCAGGATTGCAGGCAGGCCAGTCAAGTACCCAAAGTCATTTATTATGAAACCATGTTGTTGTATCAGGTGCAGAATGTGTCTTGGCATTGCTCTTAAAATAATCAGAGACATCCCTGAAAAACATATGATCTGAATGATGCATATGTTGCTGCAAAACTGTTGGTGCCTTTGCAGCTTTGCAAGTTACCCATGGACACTAAGAAACAACCGTACCATCACAGATGCTGACTTTTGAAATTAGTGCTGGTAACAATTTGGATGTTCCTTTTCCTCTTTTGCCCAGTGGTCACAACGTCCATGATTTCTGAAAACAATTTGAAATGTGGACTTGTCATACCACAGCACACTTTTCCACTTTGCATCAGTCCAGAACAAAGTCTGCAGCATTTCTGGATGTTGTTGATATTTGGCTTTTACTTTGAATGGAAGACTCTTTAACTTGGGTTTGTAGACGCAATGCAAACTGTGTTTACTGGTTATACAAAATGTTCCTGAGCCCATGAAGTATACAGTTATGTGAGTTTTAATGCAGTTTTTAGTGTAGTGCCACTTGAGGGATTGAATGTGATAGGGATTTTTTTTTAATGCACCCTAATTACTTTCAAAATACACATTGAAAAAAGAAAACAATCAATCAGACAAATAACAACAATGACACAGATAGCAACAACAATAAAGATTTTTGCAGTACAGGTATTTTTAATTTAATTATTAATTTTCAATTTCTTTTGTCTGTTTTAAGCTTTGCACAACTTTCTCAGTCTTTTGGTTTCCCTCTCACAACTGTTTTGTTGTAGGCATCAAACTCAAAATGAGTGTATAGTTACCATAATCATTGAAGTTTATCAATTTGAACATTAAATATCTTGTATTTAATTGCATATGGGTTAAAAAAGATTTGCAAATCATTGCATTGTGATTTCATTTATGTTTTGTACAGTGTCCAAATACACTGGAGTTATTATACTTCTTTTTATCCAACATAAAATTTGGAAACACACACTAGAGCTACCTTGGCTAGACACTTTCTTTCTGTTCTCGAATAAAACCAAGAATTCTCTTTCGAATTTTTGTCAGTTTTAACCCATATATCAGAGGATTCAAAACTGGAGGAATTAAAAGAAATTCTATTGCCATAAAGTTTTGAAGGTTCTGTGATATCATTCCTGAACCAAATCGAGTGTACATTAAATCAAAAAGCACAGAGAAGCCAAAATTGAATAAAGAGACTAAATGTGGCACACATGTTTGCATAAACTTCTTCCTGCCCTGTTTGGATGTTAGACATGTTCTGACCAGATACATGTAAGACAAGATAAGAAATAGAAAATGGACAATATAAATAGCAATGTTGAAATATGCAACACTAGTATTTACTAGTGAGGTTGAGCAAGCTAGGTTATTAATTAGTGAGTTTACACAGTAAAGTTTAGGTATGTGTGAGCCACATAATTTGGATTGAAATATCGTCATTGTGTTATTGAACATGCAAAAAAGAGGTAAGAACCAAGAGAAGGCCACTAACAGAGATATTCTTTTCATAGTCATAACAGAGTTGTACATTAGTGGATGACATATAGCCACATATCTGTCATAGGCCATAACAACTAGAATTGATAATTCACTTCCAGAGGATGAGTTTATCACAAAACTCTGCAGAAAACATGCAGCATAAGAGATGACATGAGAGGGAGACAGAAGATCCACAAGGAATTTGGGGTAAAATCCTGCTGTTGCATAAAGTGCACTAATGCACAGATTACACAGGAAGATATACATGGCCTCATGAAGGTTTCGGTCCACAATAATAGTTATGATGAGAACAACATTTACTAACCAGATTATTAAATAATACAGTAAAGAAAGTATAAAGAGAATGATTCTGTGTTTCACTGAGTAATTTAATCCTGAAAGTGTAAAAAGTCTTATCACAGTCAAATTATCCATTTAACAACATCAGCTGGAACAATTTCAGTCATTTAAATTAAGTTGTATATCAAACATTTGTAACCTGATCAACATGTACAGATCATAAAGTGTCAGTTTAAAGAAACATCTCTGACATACATGTTCCTGAGTTGTAGGGCAGTGAACATCCTGTCCGACATTCCCGCTGTCCTCTGTTTAAATCATCTCTCTCTGATGACTCAACATGAGTGGGAATTCAAGCAGAAGTGCTGGAGAGAAGTAACTAACAGCTTGTTTGAGTTAATATTGGGTGGATCAATTAATGGAGTAACATCAGTGATGTTATTCTATGCATTTGATAGCACAGTTGAATGTAAATATAAAAAATGCTGGTGCTATGCTGGCTTTCAGCCTCAAAATGTAGTTTGAGCCTTAGTCTTTTTCCATTACGTCATGTTTGCTTGTAACCATGAACTGCATGTTTTAACAGAGTTCTAGTTTTAAAGCAAATCAGCATATATTTTGGTAACTCACAAAGTATTTAATTAGCTAATACTCAATAGCTGTAGCTGATAAAATGCACAGGTTATGCTGTTTGACATAAATGAAGGTGCTTTGTGATTGTGGAGATGTGTATGTGTGCTTTGGCCAAATGTGCAGGTTGCTATCTTGTGCAGAAAAGCGCTACTGTGTCACAGACTTTGTGTCCTGTCCAGGTTATGGCTGCTCTAAAGTGGTGGCTGTTCTGACTATAATGCACCGAGCAGAAGATAGCAAATGCACCTACACTTTTACACCTCACACCCATGGCCACACAGACTAAGCGCAAATTGATTTGCTATCTAACAGATGTGGCAAAAATGACACCTGCACCATTGTAAGATAGCAAAGCCACCACTGGCGCATACACTTTGAGCCGGGTGTAAGACAGGACAGTCTATTTTACAACATTATGTGCGTAAATGTGAGGCTCCTCCATTTGGTCAGGCCCAGAAAATCAAAAGAAAGGTGACCAGGTGGCCTTACTGCCAGTGTCACCCTTAGAAAAACATGTAATCGGAGGCCTCAGTAACATCCTGAAAACATTTTCTGAATGTTGCTTTGAGAATGTTCTTCCTTTGTTATAATATAACATTGTGGGTTCATTTTATAATAAATATTATGTGATCTGAGCGGCACGGTGGCACATTGGTTAGAACTGCTGCCTCACAGCAAGAAGGTCCTGAGTTCAAATCCCCTAGCTGGCTGGGGCGCTGGGGAGTTTGTGGCTGCGGCCTTTCTGCGCGGAGTTTGCATGTTCTCCTCGTGTCCGCGTGGGTTCTCTCCTAGTACTCCGGCTTCCTCCCACAGTCCAAAGACATGCAGCATAATAGGTTAATTGGTGACTCTAAATTGTCCATAGGTGTGAATGTGAGAGTGAGTGGTTGTCTGTCTCTATCTGTCAGCCCTGCGATGAACTGCCGACTTGTCCAGGGTGGACCCCACCTCTCGGCCACTTCATGTCTGCAGGCAGCACTTAATCGAGGCAACCGTGAGTGAGCATGGACCGACAGACATCAACAGTGTATGAAAACAGAAATCTGACAGTGCAAGACAGCAACAGAGCAGAGAAATTACATGTCAAAACATAAAGATTAAGTCTGAATCTACAGAAGTACTGAGAGCTGAACATAAAGAGACTTTGTGGGAACATTTTATAAGAAATGTTTTGTAATCTGAGCCCTTATTAAAACCCTGAAATCATTTTCTGAATGTTGCTTTGAGAATGTTCCTCCTTTGTAATCATGCAACACTGACGGAATGTTTTAAAGAGGAACATTTTATAATCTGTTACCCCAAAACATCCTCAGAATGTTGCAGACAAAACTGTCTGTTAACACATCACATCACATTACAGGAACATTTAAATAATGTAATCTGAGGCCTCAATAAGATACTGAAAACAGTGTTGCTTTGAGAATGTTCTTCCTTTGTTATCATGTAACATGTGGGAACTTTTTATAAAACAACATTCTATAATCTGTCACCTAAACACTTAAAATATCCTTGGAACCCTGCACCAAAAACATTTTTCCCTAACATTTAAAGTTATAGGAACGTTATTTGAAATGATAAACAACCATAAAATGTTCTTGAACATTAGATGAAAACATTTTCTTTAAACATTATCAGAACTTGTAGGGGATGTTTAGCAGTTTAAACATTAAACATCTTGACTTTATACTGTATTTAAATGAATATGGGTCGAAAAGGATTTGCATTTCTGTTTATATTTATGTTTTACACAGCATAATGTTATAATGCCTCATTTCAAACCACATGAAATTCTGAATAAATGTAAAAATGTTTGTAAAAAACAAACAAAAAAATAGATATGGAAACACAAGACAGCTACCTTGGCTTAACACTTTCTTTCTGAATAAAACCAAGAATTTTGTTTCGAATTTTGGTCAGTTTTAAGCCGTATACTAGAGGATTCATAACAGGAGGAATTAAAAGAACTTCTATTGCTATAAAGTTCTGAAGGCTCTGTGATATCATTCCTGAACCAAATCGTGAGTACATTATATCAAAAAGAGCACAGAAGCCAAAAATGAATAAAGAGATTAAATGTGGCACACATGTTTGCATAAACTTCTTCCTGCCCTGATGTGATGTTAGACATGTTCTGACCAGATACATGTAAGACCAGACGAGAAAAAAATAATGGATAATGTAAATAGCAAAGCTAATATTTCCAATACTAGTACTTACTACAGTACTAGAACAAGCTAGTTTATTAATTACTGGGTTTACACAGTAAAGTTTAGGTATGTGTGAGCCACATAATTCTGATTGAGAAATTGTCATTGTGTTACTGAATATGCAAAAAAGAGGTAAGAGCCAAGAGAAGACCACTAACAGAGATATTCTTTTCATAGTCATAACAGAGTTGTACATTAGTGGATGACATATAGCCACATATCTGTCATAAGCCATAACAGCTAGAATAGATAATTCACCTGCAATTGATGACTTTATCACAAAACTCTGCAGAAGGCATCCAGCATAAGAGATGACATGAGAGTGAGACAGAAGATCCACAAGGAATTTTGGGTAAAAGCCTGCTGTCCCATAAAGTCCATTAAAGCACAGATTACACAGGAAGATATACATGGCCTCATGAAAATTTCGGTCCACAATAATAGTTATGATAAGAACAACATTTGCGATCCAAATGATTAAGTAACACAGTAACGTGAGAGTAAAGAGGATGATTCTGTGTTTCACTGAGTAATTTAATCCTGAAAGTGTAAAAAATGTTATTACAGTCATATTATCCATTAAACTATATCAGCTGGAACAATTTCATTCATTTAAATCAACTTGTATATCAAACATTTGTAACCTCAAAGTGTCTCTTTACAGAAACTTCTCTGACATACATGTTCCTGAGTTGTAGGGCAGTGAGCATCCTGTCCTGAGTGTCTCGGGCCATGCTGCTGTCCTCTGTTTAAATCACCTCTCTCTGATGACTCAACACAAGTTGGGAATTCAAACAGAGGTGCTGGAAAGAAGTAATTAAAGTAAAGTTTGTTTGAGTTAATATCTGGTGGATCAATTAATAGAGTAATGTCAGTGATGTTTTATTTTGAATAACTTCCATGCATTTAATAGCACAGTTTAATGTAAATATAAAAAATGCTGCTGTGATGCTGGCTTTTAGTCTGAAAATGTAGTTTCAGCCTATATCATGTTTCATGCAGCCATGAACTGCATAATTTTACAGGGTTCTATTTTTAAAGCAAATCAGCTAGAAACACAATATTTGGGTAACTCACACAAAAGGCCCTATCTTACACCAAAACCACTTGCACCACAAGCGCAAATGCCATTTTTGTCATGTGTGTAACATAACAAATGCACTTGCGCTGGGTTTGTGCCACTGTGGGCGGGAGGTCTAAACATGAAGGCAAAATGAAGGCGTGGCCTGGAACATTGGCTGTCTGGTGTTCGGCGCATTGGGGCAAACACCGCTTGCGCTTTAGACCAGCTAAACCTTGGTCGAAGCGCAAAGTCTGTGGTCTAACCCTAACCCTAACCCTAACCCCTTTCAACACAAGATAACACCCGATGGGTATGGCCAAAACACATCTTCACAATCACGAAACACCTTAATTTATGGTCATTCTCTTCCTCACACAGGAGTGTGGATTAGTTAAGTGTTATTTAAACATGTTTTCTATCAGCAATAAATTGTAAATATTGAAGTTAAAAGCGTTCGCGTGTCTCTCACACTTGGCTGAGGCGCACACACGTCTCCATAATCACAGAACACTTTTCATTAATGTTGAACTCACTAATAAGGAAAAATAATAATATAAAATATAATATATAGAATTATAAAGCCTAATAAATCTAATCAGAGCTGCAAAGTGCGCACAGGCCGGGATCACAGCTGTCAGATCATCTTTATCAGATGAATCAGCATGACAGCTGGAGCAGCTGTAGTGTTTGTGTTTGCGTGTTTATGATCCAGAAAAACAAGGATTAAACAATTACGTACAAACGCTGAGCTCTCGTCTTGCCAGTCCGTGTGTCTGTAATTTCTCCGTGGGTTGCTGTTGCAGAAGGCTGAGAGGCACAAGTGAAAATGAATCCACTTTTTCATCTCAAAAGTTTAACAGACGAATGCTGAGCTCCACTTTGGCTGGACTACGGGTCCACGATTTCTTTATCGTTGCTGCAGAGGGTTGAAATGCAGGAGTGAAAATAAATCTTCTTTAATTCCAAAAGTTTGAAATATACAATCTGAGCTCCCCCCAGCCAGTAAAGATCAGAGCGACTCTGGTGTTTTGTTCCTCCAGTGGCTCCAATCTGCCACCGACCCTCCCCTGCAGAGTTCCCCAGCTCTGAGCAGCTGTCTGTGGGCTCTGTATCTGAGCTCCACCCGGTCCTCTCAGTCCTCGGTAAAACCCGACAATAGACATGAATGAACTCAACTGAAGATGATGTCAAAAGTAACTGAGTGAGCTGATGAACTCCTGGGCTGAGCATGTTGCTCATTTGATTCTTTTTAAGATTCTCTTGATTATAATTCTGTATTGTAGCGACTTTTCCTGCAGGAGTTTCAGCCATTGATTCAGGGTCCCACCGAAGGAATGTGCATACGCAGCTGAACTAGTAGAACAGCCAATTGGAGCCCCCGGTCTGAGAAGACCTGTGATTGGTGTAAGTCTACACTGTGTACTAAATTAATATGCAAGTGATCTTTTCTTGAAAATCTGGAAGGCTGATGTTTGGAAAAAAAATTGTGTTTTAGTATGATGTATTTAAGGCCTTGTGCTTTCATCGTATCCCTTTTTGTTTGAACCTACAAAGCTTTCTAATATCCTTTATCACAGACCACATGTATATAAGTGTGCCACATTATTATGCAAGTCCTATTCAACTTTGACCATGGACAAGAAAAGTGACCTGACCAAAGAGGAAAACAGTCAAATTGTCAAGAGTCTGAGCAAGGGGGAATCAACAAATGATATAGCCAAGAAATTGCAGCGTGACCACCAGAACATAAAAAGATATGTTAAAAATAGTCAGAATGGGAGAAACCCAGAGCAGAAAATGCTTGTTGAACATTATCAGGCCGAGAACTGTCAGGAATCAAACGAGAGGTTGCTAAAAGACCATTAGCTACCGGTTAGGCCATTTTTGAAGCTATGGGGCTTGATGATGTATCCAGGTATACTCGATGTAGGACACTAGGACGAGTGGCAAAGGTCCAATAGGCAAAGACGAGACCTCCACTGAAGAAAAAACGATTGGAATGGGCTAAACAATACATGAAAGCTGACTTCTCCAAAGTTATATTCACTGATGGGTGCCAGGCAACCCTAAATGGACCAGATGGGTGGTCATCTGGTTGGATTTCAAGTGGCCATGCTGCTCCAACTCGACTGCGATGTCAACAAGGTGGTGGTGGTGTTGTGGGCGGCCATTGTTGATGATGAACTTGTTGGTCCTTTCCGGGTTCAGGATGGTGTTAAAGTCAATTCTGAGGAGTACTGCACTTTCCTAAAGACAAATTTCCTTCCATGGTGGTAAAGGCAATCAGCTAAAGTGAAGAAGATGCTAGTGTTCATGCATGACAATGCACCGCCACATGCCTCTTGTTATTCCCAGGACTGATTGGCATCTCAGGCCTTTAAAGACAACCGCCTCATCAACTGGCCTGCCTGCTCACCCGATCTCAACCCAACAGGGAACTTGTGGTCAATAATAAAGAAGATAATTTACAGTGATGGCACACAATACAGCTGAAAAGACCAGCTTTGGAAAGCCATACAAGGTGCAGCACACAGTGTCAGCAAAGAAGTCATCAGAAACCTAACTACATCAGTTGACCCTCTTTGAAAGGAAAGGAAGTTATATTGGACATTAGAGAAACACTTTATATTTGAAATGTCTCAAAGACATTAAAAGTTTTATTTTGTATACAATTGTAAAGAAAACTGTTGTTTCTGTTGAACTTTGAATACAGTTGTAGAAAATATTATTATTTTCAATCAATAAAACATTTAAAAGGTGCCTAATTCTTATTTTTCATAAGTTAAATGCTCTTATCACCAACTTGCATAATAATTCGGCACACTCATTTCTGCAGATTCTGCATTAATTTAAAAATACAGCCTGCAATACTTTGATAAGCATAATATTAACCACACATTTGAAGAAATATATTCACTATCTGACTTAATAAATTTGAAAATGAAAACATAGTTTTTAAAATATTCACAAAAATGCAGCTTGCATAATAATTTGGAATGCAGTGTACGATCATGGGCCAGATTCTCTAAAGGCTGAAAACAGAGACAAGAGGAGGTGCAGAGGTCTAGTTTTGTCTCAGATCACTTGATTTACAACATGCTAAAAGGTTATTATGAAATTATTTCTCAATCATATCAAAACAATGTTGCCTACCCTAACTTTAATAATATCCCAAAAACATTTTCCGAACGTCGCTTTGAGACTGTTCCTCCTTTGTTATCATATAACATTGTGGGAATGTTTTCTAGAGGAACATGGCATAATCTGTTACCTTAACAACATCTCCACAACATCCTCAGAATGCACACAAAATGTTCTACCTTTCACATTACCGGAACATTTGATAAAAACGTTCTCTAATCTGAGGCCTTAATAATATCCCGAAAAACATTTTGAGTGTTGCTTTGAGAATGTTCTTCCTTTGTTATCATGTAATTGTGGGAACGTTTTCTAAGAAGTGTTTTGTGATCTGAGACTTTAAAGCTGCAGTTGGTTGAAAGCCCAAAAACAGGTGGTTGCTGAGTCTCATCTTAGTTGTTTTGTCTGTCCTGAGCCCCTTCTACCAGACGAGCAGCACGCACTTCATGTGTGCAGGCAGCAGTTTGTCGAGGCAACCGTGAGTGAGCATGGACCGACAGACATCAACTGTGTGAACTAAAACAGAAATCTGACAGTGCAAGACAGCAACAGAGCAGAGAAATTACCTGTCGAAACATCATGACAAACAACAGGTCTACTTTATGACAATATATGTGGAAATGCAAGGCTCCTCAAGTTGGTCATGCTCAGAATATCAAAAGAAAGGTGATCAGGTGCCATTACTGCCAGCGTCTGAGTGTTGCTTTGAAAATGTTCTTCCCTTGTTATCATGTAACATGTGGGAACATTTTTATGAAGCAACATTCTATAATCTGTTCTTGAACATTAGATGAAAACATTTTCTTGAAATATCAAAACTTGTAGGAAATGTTAGCCAATGTTGGGGAAACATTCCCTGCTAGGTGGGCAAAAAGGATTTGCATTCTGTTTATATTTATGTTTTACACAGCGTAATGTTATAATGCCTCTTTTCAAACCACTTGAAAAAAAGATATGGAAACACAAGACAGCTACCTTGGCTTTACACTTTCTTTCTGAATAAAACCAAGAATTTTGTTTCGAATTTTGGTCAGTTTTAAGCCGTATACTAGAGGATTCATAACAGGAGGAATTAAAAGAACTTCTATTGCTATAAAGTTCTGAAGGCTCTGTGATATCATTCCTGAACCAAATCTTGTGTACATTATATCAAAAAGAGCACAGAAGCCAAAAATGAATAAAGAGATTAAATGTGGCACACATGTTTGCATAAACTTCTTCCGGCCCTGTTTGGATGTTAGACATGTTCTGACCAGATACATGTAAGACCAGACGAGAAAAAAATAATGGAGAATGTAAATAGCAAAGCTAATATTTCCAATACTAGTGCTTACTATAGTGGTAGAGCAAGCCAGTTTATTAATTACTGTGTTTACACAGTAAAGTTTAGGTATGTGTGAGCCACATAATTCTGATTGAGAAATCATCATTGTGTTACTGAATATGCAAAGAAGAGGTAAGAGCCAAGAGAAGGCCACTAACAGAGATATTCTTTTCATAGTCATAACAGAGTTGTACATTAGAGGATGACATATAGCCACATATCTGTCATAAGCCATAACAGCTAGAACTGATAATTCACTTGCAGTTGACGACTTTATCACAAAACTCTGCAGAAGGCATCCAGCATAAGAGATGACATGAGAGGGAGACAGAAGATCCATGAGGAATTTTGGGTAAAAGCCTGCTGTCCCATAAAGTCCATTAATGCACAGATTACACAGGAAGATATACATGGCCTCATGGAAATTTCGGTCCACAATAATAGTTATGATAAGAACAACATTTGCGATCCAAATGATTAAGTAGCACAGTAAAGTGAGAGTAAAGAGGATGATTCTGTGTTGCACTGAGTAATTTAATCCTGAAAGTGTAAAAAATGTTAAGACAGACAAATTATCCATTTAACAATGTCAGCTGGAACAATTTCATTCATTTAAATCAACTTGTATATCAAACATTTGTAACCACAAAGTGTCTGTTTAGGCAAATTTCTTTGACATACATGTTCCTGAGTTGTAGGGCAGTCAGCATCCTGTCCTGAGTGTCTCGGGCCATGCTGCTGTCCTCTGTTTAAATCACCTCTCTCTGTTTGAATTCCCAACTTGTGTTGAGTCATCAGAGGTGCTGGAAAGAAGTAATTAAAGTAAAGTTTGTTTGAGTTAATATCTGGTGGATCAATCAGTAGAGTAATGTCAGTGGTGTTTTATTTTGAATAACTTCCATGCATTTAATAGCACAGTTTAATGTAAATATAAAAAAAATGCTGCTGTGATGCTGGCTTTTAGTCTGAAAATGTAGTTTCAGCCTCAGTCTTTTCACATTATATCATGTTTGCAGCCATGAACTGCATGTTCTTACAGGGTTCTAGTTTTAAAGCGAGTCAGCCAGAAACAATATTTAGGTGACTCACTCAAAGTGTGTAATTAGCTAATGCTTGATAACTGTAGCTGATAAAATCTGCTAGCTACTGCCATTTCTAAGCAAATAAAAGAACACTTGTCAGATAGAAATGTGAAGCCCACTTCTGTTCGTTGTGAGGAGCAGCAAATCGGATGGAGTCACTGTGATGTGTAACCATGGAAGGAAAATCGTGACAGATGCAGTCAAGAGGAGAGGCGAACCAATCCAGAGTGGCCACAATGCTCTCTTTCCCACATCTCCTCTTTCTCATCATCCTCATCTCCTCCTTCCATCCTCGCGCCACAGGCCTTCCTTCCTTCCTTCATGGCCACCTAACCATTCCTTCATGAGGCACTTTCAGTGCTCTACTCTCACTGTGACAGCTGATATGTGGCAAACTACACAGTGGTGATAGATGAATTGAGTCCCTCCAAATATGTGAAGTGCTACATAAACCAACATACTGAAAACTCAGCCTGTTATGCCAGAGGTGGTTGGGTTGAGATACAAACCTACAGAGTTACAGAACTCGGGTGGTGCAATGTTTGTAGTGCATCCTTTTAGTAATTTCCATCTATACCTCTGTCCAAGTGTAGAAGTCCACGGCGGAGGGCCCGAATGAGGCGAGGCTGGGTGCCAGAGAGGGTGGGGAGTGTGGGGAGTCAGACTTGGACTTCACCTCCGGAGAGTGGGAAGGGGATATGATCAGATCTGATATGGATGATGCCAGTGAAGTTACACTGTTTGAAACATTCTTCCCAAAACAAAACCCCCATACTGGTGGGGCCCAATCTAAGGGCTGCACTCTCAAACTGCTGTGGAGCAGAATGAAGAGTGTGCACTATTAGGGGATTTTAATACTGATTTCACTGATTTATCACCAACAAAGCTTACTCAGACTAATGTAAATCCACCAGTCTGACTCATTTGATTGATTTCATTTTAGTGTCTGACAAGGTATACACTATCAGAGTGGTGTGATTAAGTATAAAATCTTATCTATTGTACAATGAGGGTTTTTGGATGGTTTAAGCATGTCATAAGCCTACTGTCCGCTCTACTCAGGAGATATATTTAGAGCTCGTTTGGAAAAGGTGAGCTGGTCTTAAGTCACTAAAGCCAGAGTAGCACTGGGTGTTTTCAGATATTTGTTTTTGCAAGTTGTGGATACAGTGGCCCCATTCAGGCAAAGCAGAATTAAGCAGAAACATAACCCCTGGTTTGATCACAATATCACAAGGTTCAAGCATCTCAGGATTATACTGTCTTTGTATGTTTTAAGAGATAAAGGAAATTGACAGAGGAAATTATTAGAACAGCCAAACAGAATTATTACTCAGAAATAATGAAGAATAATAGTAAGTGTCCCTTCAAGACTATGGAAAGAACTTGAGTCGTGTGTAAGCCTCACTGACCCTGCTGTTGGTTTCACCCCCACACCCTAGACCCTTAATACTGATAATGGTATTGAATTTGATTAAAGAAAGGTTGCCAGGATCTTTAATATATTGTTTTTTAATCTCTGTGGCAAACAATATTGTTTTGAAATTGCCAAACAAGACAGGGGAGTATGGACAAGGCTGTATTTTTAGGCTGGTTCCTTCGTCCTCTGCAAACTTACTGTTGAAAAGGTGGCTAGTATGCTGGGAGATCTTAAAATTAAGAATGCAAGTGGCCTCGATGGCATAGTGGCCAGATTCCTAAGAGATGCATCAGATATAATTGCTCCATACATTACTTACGTCATCAGTCTCTCTCTGGACCAAGGCAAAGTTCCCACAGATTTTAAAAATGCTAGAGTCACTCCAATCTACAACAAAGGGAATAAATCAGACCCAACTAATTAACAAGCCTGTGTAATTAAGATGTAAGTGTAACATCCAAGATTTTTGAGATAATTGTACATGGCCAAAAAAATATGAACACATATGTGACAACAATTTCCTTTATGAATTACAATAAGGTTTAGGAAATCTTGCTTCACAGACAATTGTCTTTTATATCTTACAGATTTTATGAGGAGGGAAACAAATGCTGGAAATATGTGTGGTCTAGTTCCTTTGAACCTGCAAAAGGCCTTCAGTGCAATTAATTACAAGGTTCTTTTAACAAGGTTAAAGGCCCTAGGTATGGATGGCACACCGCTAAGCTGGCTGACCTCTTATTTGTCTGGAAGGGACCAGTTGGTGATTGGTGGGCAGTTGTCGGAGGCCATGCCAATTACCTGCGTGGTGCCCCATGGCAGCGTACTGGGTCACCTACTCCTTTTGCTCTTTATAGATGACATGAAAGCAGCCTGTACTAGCACTTTATTCTTATGTGCAGATGATTCAGCCATGCTTGTTTCGCATAAAGATAAAATAAGAATACACAAAATACTGGTTTAGTAGCTAGAAAGATCTGACTACCAGAAAACAGGCTTCTACTACATGTTGGCAAGACCTGTCTTGTTTGGTTCAAAGCCTAAGTTCAATAATGAATCAGCTCTGTCATCCTGTCCTTGCTCATCAACAACTGAACCTTTTAAGGATGCCCTTTTCATACCCAATCATGACTATCACTTTTTGTCTGTTTTGAGCTTTCCACAATGTATTGCAGGCATAAAATTCAGAGTGAGTGCATATTCATCCAAAACAATGAAGTTGATCAATTTAAGCATTAAATATCTTGACTTTATACTATATTGGAATGAATATAGATCAAAAAGGATTTGCAAAACATTGCATTCTGTTTATATTTATGTTTTACACAGCACTGAAATACACTGGAGTTAAAATGCCTCTTTTCATCCCACTTGAAATTCTGAACAAATGTAAAAATGTTTATTAAAATAAGATTTGGAAACACAAGACAGCTACCTTGGCTTTACACTTTCTTTGTGAATGAAAGCAAGAATTTTGTTTCGAATTTTGGTCAGTTTTAAGCCGTATACTAGAGGATTCATAACAGGAGGAATTAAAAGAAATTCTATTGCTATAAAGTTCTGAAGGTTCTGTGATATCATTCCTGAACCAAATTGTGTGTACATTATATCAAAAAGCACAGAGAAGCCAAAATTGAATAAAGAGACTAAATGTGGCACACATGTTTGCATAAACTTCTTCCTGCCCTGTTTGGATGTTAGACATGTTCTGACCAGATACATGTAAGACCAGATCACAAGCAAATAATGGACAATATAAATAGCAAGGATGAATTTTCCAATACTAATATTTACTATAGTTATAGAGCAAGCTAGTTTATAAATTAGTGAGTTTGCACAGTAAAGTTTAGGAATATGTGAGCCACATAATTGTGATCGAGAAATTGTCACTGTGCTACTAAACATGCAAAAAAGAGGTAAGAACCAAGAGAAGGCCACTAACAGAGATATTCTTTTCATAGTCATAACAGAGTTGTACATTAGTGGATGACATATAGCCACATATCTGTCATAGGCCATAACAGCTAGAATTGATAATTCACTTGCAAGTGATGACTTTATCACAAAACTCTGCAGAAGGCATCCAACATAAGAGATGACATGAGAGGGAGACAGAAGATCCACAAGGAATTTTGGGTAAAAGCCTGCTGTCCCATAAAGTCCATTAATGCACAGATTACACAGGAAGATATACATGGCCTCATGAAAATTTCGGTCTACAATAATAGTTATAATGAGAACAACGTTTACCATCCAGATAATTAAGTAACAAAGTAATGTGAGAGTAAAGAGAACGATTCTGTGTTGCACTGAGTAATTTAATCCTGAAAGTGTAAAAAATGTTACCATAGTATAATTATCCATTTAACAATGTCAGCTGGAACAATTTCATTCATTTAAATCAAGTTGAATATCAAAGATTTGTAACCTGATCAATATGTGCAGATCATAAAGCGTCTGTGTAAAGAAACATCTTTGACATACATGCTCCTGAGTTGCACAGCAGCGAACATCCTGACCTGAGTGTCTCACACCCTACCACAGTCCTCTGTTTAAATCACCTCTCTCTGGTGACTCAACACAATCTGGGAATTCAAACAGAAGTGCTGGAAAGAAGTAACTGAGCTGCCATCTCAATCTGGCCGAACACCCACCTGAACTGGACTGAGGTGCAGCTTCATGTTCTCCTCTTTCTCCTCATCCTCATCTTCTCCTCCCATACTCGCTCCTCAGTCCCATTAACACTGGAGGAAACAGAATCAGAACTTGTTCCTGAAGTTGAATAATCTGTGTGCAAAATTATGCACAGGTTATGCTGTTCAACATAAATGAAGGTGTTTTGTGATTGTGGAGATGTGTTTGTGTGTGCTTCAGCCAAATGTGCCAGTTGTTACCTTGTGCAGAAATGAAGTTAACTAGCTAACTAACTGTTTGTGTCAGATCTCTCGACAGATCCTCTCAGTTAGACAGTACTTCACACACAGTTTAAAAGCATTCGCCAACTTTGTAGTTAGCAATTACTTACTCACCATAGATGCTCAACTGCACATCGTTCCACCTGATTCCGATCTTTATGATCTTTACAATGACCTGTACGAGACCAGCTGCCCTCCTTCAGCACAGCAGCTGGACCGCAGCCAAGTGTCCCACAGGAGCTGGGTGCACATACCACAACCCCGCCGCTCAAGCTCCATCAATGAGTTCTCTCCTACGCCCAGCAGAACCCGGGCCTCCTCTCCACCTTCAGCAAGGGTCCACAACGCCAGTCGCCACAGACAGGGTCGCAGAGGCCAGCTTCATTCCTCTTCTCCTCCTACCCATTGGCAGCCTCCCTCATGTCAGTGTAGAGCCTCCAGTCACAAAACACCAGAGACACCGCCAACCTCTACCTTCTCGATCCAGATTTTACACTAAACACATTCACTTTGTTAATCAGGCAGCTGGCCGCATTCAGCAATTTAATCAAGAAAATACTGGGGCGCCCTTGACTCTGAACTATATTGCCGGACCTTCGCTGCCCAGACGTCCCTCTCCTGCGAGTTTTGCGAAGCCCCTTCCCACCCCACCACCATATGCACAGTCAGTCCACCACCTTGATCACATTTCTCTTCTTCACACATCTGCCACAACCTCCAGTCCGCTCTTGCTGAACCTCCCGCTGTCGACACCTTGCTGGCTAAGGAAGTAAAAGAGGGTTTCATGATAGGGCCGTTCGACAGTCCCCCATTTCCGACATTCCGCATCAGTCCCATAGGTGTTGTGACTTGGAAATATTCAGGCAAAAAGAAGTTAATCATCGATCTGTCTTCACCACACAGCTCACACATTCCAAGCATCAACAGTGTCATACCATGCCGAGATTTCTCCATGCAATACTCAACTATCGACCACGCCATCACCCTCATCTGTCTAAAAGCCAACATCACCAGCGCATTCAAAGTTTTGCCGATTCATCCAGACTACTGGCGTTTTTTCAGTGTTTGCTGGAAAGGAAGTTATTACTTCTCAGTGCACCTCACCTTCGAATGCAGAAGCAGTCCTAAGATCTTTGACTCACTTTCAAAAGCCCTTTGCTTGATCTTGGTCAACAACCACAAACTCCTTCACGTACTACACCTCCTTGACGATTTTCTCATTGTCACTCCTCCATCCTCACCTCCTCGCCATGAACTCACAACCCTCATCAAAGCCTTTTCAGAACTTGGTGCTTCTCTTTCTGAAGAGAAAACCATAGGGCCTGGGACTTCCATCGAGTTCTTGGGCATTACCCTTGACTCAATCTCCTTCCAAGCTTCTCTGCCCACTGAGAAAACACAGCGCATCTCCCTGCTCCTGTCTAATTATCTCCTGGCAGACAGATGCAATAAACGGCAGTTGCTAGCCCTCCTCAGCCATCTCAATTATGCCATTCGCATAGTCCCTCAGGCAAAATCCTTCCTCTCCAATCTCGTGAGTAAAGCAGCAACCATCCCCTCACTCCACGACAGAGTCACTCTGGATGACACCTGCAAAATGGAAATGCACATGTGGCAGCATTTCCTGTCCTCCTGGAATGGCATTTCTTTCTTTTACAAAGACTTCCTCACTCAGCCCGAGGATATCCAACTTTTCACAGACGCAGCTCCCTCCGTAGGTTTTGGCGGCTACTACGGATGGAGGTGGTTCGCTTCAGCTTGGCCCCCAGAGTTTAGCTCTCTTGACTCAGAATCCCACTGTCCTTCATCCGCGCTCCACAAGTTATACTCCATTATCATAGCTGCCATTCTGCGAGTCTGGAGACCGGGAGTGGGCAAATGAACTAAATCTGTTTTTCCAACAGGTTTGATTCTGTTCCCACTCCCTCCCCCACCCTTGCAGCACCGACCCAGGACCTCCTCACCCGCTCTGGCACTCCCCCCACCCCCCTCCCAGAACATCTGGGTTTTAAGCTGTTGCTGTGGGCGGGAGGTCTAAGCATGAAGGCAAAATGAAGGCATGGCAGGGCGTGTTTGCTATCTTGTGCTAAAATGGCAAAAATGGCACTTGCGCTGGCACAAGATAGCAAAATCACTTGCGCTGGCGGCGCAATGGCTCCACAATCACCAAACACCTTAATTTACATGAGTCTTCATTCTACACAGGAGTGTCGATTAGTGAAGTGTCCTTTGAACATATCCACCAGCAATAAAGTGTAAATAATGAAGCTAATAGTGCAGGTATGTGTGTGTCTTGCCCTTGGCTGAGGTGCGCACAACCCACAATCACCAAACACCTTTCATTTATGTTTAAAAGTAATGGATACCGTGTTTGACCTGTAAGTTAATCTCACTAATAAGTACAACAGTACTATTATTATAATTATAAAGCCCAATAAATCTCAGCAGACCTGCAAACAGGATCACAGCTGTCTGATCGTCTTTATCAGATGAGTCAGTATGCCAGGTAGAGCAGCTGTAGTGTTTATGTCTGCGTGTTTGTTATGATCCAGAAAAACAATGTTTAAACAATTATGATCTATAACATATAAAATATACAGACACTATATTTGACCGCATGAGTCCGGCCCAACCTGAGAGAAAATGTTATGTGTGCTTCTATCATAGCTGGTTGGGTATATCTGTGTGTAATTTTGCGCACCTCAAACTTAAAGGACCAGTGTGTAATAATTACAGGAATTTTTGTACATAAATGAGATATTATATATAAGTATGTTATTTATTATTATCAATCAACGTAAACTCAGAATCTATATGTTCCCGTTACTTTAGAAATAGCCATTTATAGTTACATACTGTTGGGTCGACTTATGGAGATCATCATCCTGCGCCGTCTACGGCAGTGCAGAGCGGACAAACTGCACTCACAGTGAGTCTTGGGAAGCCCATGGCGACCTTACGTAGATGCCGCATCGTAAACACGGAAGTAGACGGGGAGGATAGACGCGGGTGATTGCTGGCAGACCATTTAGCGTTGTGAACCTTGACTGGCACAGTTTTGACAAATGGAGAATCATACATACACTGTACCAGAACAAAAAGCAGCGGACAGTGAATCCCCGCCATCCAAGAAGCGGAGACGTGAAGAAAGTAAATGCAAGCATGACAGGAAATGGCAAAAACATGAATCAACATCGGCATAGCGTTCACACGATGGAAATCGCTGATGGAGGACAAACGTTTTCACAGTGACGCCGAGGTTGCCTGTTTTCTGCTGGAAAGGTAATTCATCCTACACACATAATTGTAGTTTGTTGTGAGATAGCTTTCACTCGCCATTTTGTCCTCTGACGGCCACCGTACTTGTGGTGAGAGAGGGGCGGGGTCAGGGTAAATCCTCTTAGTTGCAATCTAAGGTTTGAACGATAGATGCCACTGGAAATCATACACTTCTCCTTTAAGAAACTCTCTCTGATTATTTCGCAGCGGGTCAGAGGAGCGAGGATGGGAGGAGGAGATGATGATTAGGTGGGAGAGGAGAAGAAGAAGGAGCACGGACAGCCGCGTATCTGCTCCTTCACCTGGCTCAGGTGGGCCAGCAGAACCGGGAAGCTTCGCGGCTAGACTGGATCGGTTTGCCTGCCCTCTCTACTGCACCATCTCTCTCCCCTGCTCCTCAGCCAGCAGAGTTAATAATGATGATGATGATAATAATTAATTATAAAATACAACATACTTTCAACGTGCTTCAGGTTAAAATATAAGCAGTTACATATCTGCATGGCATTTGCGGTTCATTTATTGTATTGTTTTTTGCAGGCGTTAATGTAAAATAAATTATTTACACATGAAGCTGTTTTGGAGACGTCCTGCTGTCTCCAAATATTGTGTTTTCACTCCTTGAACCAGGAGATCTGTCTCCTCACTTTAAAAATCTTTTCTCTTTGGTGATGGTGATGAGATGAGAGCTGACTTTCTGATTGGTTTATTGTATGTTCGGCCTAAACTCGCCTGTGAATTAATGAGGGCACTTGGGCACATCTGATAGGTGTATCCCGCTTTGCTCTGGTGGCGCAAAGGGCGGGGCAGGGCGAAATATCACTCCCGGCCCTGGCACAAGACGGCAAAGGTGGATTTGGACACGCCCTGAAATAAATTAAATCCATTGCGCCTCGTGCTTGCCACTTGTGCTTTCGATCAGCGTAAGATAGGGCCCTGAGTCTCACTTTGTCCAGCATCCATTGTACCCTCTGGACCAGCCTGGCTGACGACATCCTCCATCCATCTTCAACCCCCCCCATTACATTCATTCATCATCAACTTCCTATCCCCCCAAACATTCTTTAAAATCATTAACTGCAGTGAAAGAGCTATTGCACCACTGACATTGCAAGCAGTTTCATTGCCAATGCACCGAGCACAAATCGAAGTAAATCTGAAGATGCTTCAGTGTGGAGTGAATGCTGTTGTCACCCTTCTCCATGGCCCCGAGAAGATGGTAGCCTCACACTGGCCAAATAAGTCTCAGGCTAAATAAGAAACCACAAAACCGATCTCTCTGAAATACACTATGAAGGTTTATGTTTCCAGACACATAGAATACAAAATGCCACACTTTTTTTTTTTTTACACATTTGTTCGAAGACAGCAAAAAAGCCAGTGTTTAATGTTATAAACGTAGAGTCTGTGATGGCTCAAATAAATTAATGTCACATGTTACTGAATGTCTGATCTTATGAGGAAACCTCAGCACTGATGTTTGCTGTCCACAACTTTTATGTGAGATTAAACTACAAAGCCACATTATTATAACACATGCAGAATGTGTCTTGGCATTGTCTTGCTGAAATAAGCAGGGATATCCCTTAAAAAGATGTTGTCTGGACAGCAGTATGTCGCTCTAAAAGCATGTACCTTTCAGCATTAATGGGGCCTTCACAGATGAGCAACTTAGCCATGATAACACACCTCTCTGCCTCAGACGCTGAATTTTGAACTTTGTGCTGGTAACAATCTGTATGCTCCTTTTCCTCTTTAGACTAGAGGACACGACATCCATGATTTCCAAAAACACTTTGAAATGTGAACTCATCACACCACAGCACACCTTTACACTTTCTGTCAAATCTAAGTTCCTAACGACGACGAGTTTGCCCATGCAATTTTTCCATACATGTCTGTGAACAACTGAGTCTTTCAAGGATGCCCCATTTATACAAAATCATAATCCTGTCACCTGATACCAAAGAACATGTTGCAGGCATACAATTTGTATTTGTACTGTATTTAGTTGAATATAGGTTATTTTCAAATAATTGCAGCCAGTTGTTTAAGCTTTACACAGCATTCCAACTTTTCAGTAGCATTGGACTGGAATTATTGTACCTCTTTCAATCCCACAAAAAATCTGAGTAAATGTTCAAATGTTTTAGAAAAAAAAAAGGTAAACAAGATTAGCTACCATGACTAGACACCTTCTTTCTGTTCTTGAATAAAACCAAGAATTCTCTTTCGAATTTTGGTCAGTTTTAACCCATATATCAGAGGATTCATAACTGGAGGAATTAAAAGAAATTCTATTGCCATGAAGTTCTGAAGGCTCTGTGATATCATTCTTGAACCAAATCGTGTGTACATTATATCAAAAAGCACAGAAAAGCCAAAATTGAATAAAGAGACTAAATGTGGCACACATGTTTGCGTAAACTTCTTCCTGCCCTGTTTGGATGTTACACATGTTCTGACCAGATACATGTAAGACCAGATAACAAGCAAATAATGGACAATATAAATAGCAAGGATGAAATTTCCAATACGAATATTTACTACAGTGATAGAGCAAGCTAATTTATTAATTAGTGAGTTTGCACAGTAAAGTTTAGGTATGTGTGAGCCACATAATTTAGATCGAGAAACCGTCATTATGCTACTAAACATGCAAAGAAGAGGTAAGAGCCAAGAGAAGGCCACTAACAGAGATATTCTTTTCATAGTCATAACAGAGTTGTACATTAGAGGATGACATATAGCCACATATCTGTCATAGGCCATAACAGCTAGAATTGATAATTCACCTGCAACGGATGACTTTATCACAAAACTCTGCAGAAGACATCCAGCATAAGAGATGACATGAGAGGGAGACAGAAGATCCATGAGGAATTTGGGGTAAAATCCTGCTGTCCCATAAAGTCCATTAAAGCACAGATTACACAGGAAGATATACATGGCCTCATGAAAATTTCGGTCCTCAATGATAGTCATAATGAGAAAAACATTTACTATCAAAATTATTAAGTAGTACAGTAAAGTGACAGTAAAGAGAATGATTCTTTGTTGCACTGAGTAATTTAATCCTGAAAGTGTAAAAAATGTTATCACAGTGAAATTATCCATTAAACTCTGTCAGCTGGAACAATTTCATTCATTTAAATCAAATTTTTTATCAAAAGGTTTGTGCCCTGATCAATATGTGCAGAACATAAAATGTCAGTTTAAAGAAACATCTTTGCCATACATGTTTCTGAGATGTAGGACAGCTAACATCCTGACCTGAGTGTCTCACACCCTACCACAGTCCTGTGTTTAAATCATTTCTCTCTCTGATAACGCAACACAAACTGGGAATTCAAACATCAGTGCTAGAGAGAAGAAACTATACAGTTTGTTTGGTGGATCAATCAATTATTTTGAATAACTTTTATGCATTTGATAGCACAGTTGAATGTAAATATCAACAACATTATCAGTTTGAACATTGAGTATCTTTTCCTTGAACTGTATTTAAATTAAAATAGTCCAAAAAAGATATGAAATCATTGCAATCCATGTTTATTTATGTTTTGAATCGTGTCTGAATACACAGGTGATATTATGCTTCTTTTTTATCAAACATGAAAGTTTGAAACACTCGAGCTACCTTGGCTAGACACTTTCTTTCTTGAATAAAACCACGAAATCTGTTTCGAATTTTGTTCAGTTTTAAACTATATACTAGATGATTCATAACTGAAGGAATAAAAAGAACTTCCATCACCAGGGTTCTAGTTTTAATGTGAATCAACTAGAAACACAAAAAAGTAGGCCAACGCACAAACTATTTGATCAGCTAATGCTTGATAGCTGTAACTGATGCAAAGTGCTAGCTACTGCCACTTCTAACAAAAAAAAAAAACGCACTTGTCATATAGAAATGTGAAGCCTGCTACTGATTGCTGTGATGAGTCATGGGTAGTAAATTGGACAGAATTACTGTAAACTGCTTGACAGGTGCGGTCAAGAGAAGTGGCTGCAAAGCTGCCATGTCAATCCAGCTGAACATCTACCTGAACTGGATTGAGGTGCAGCATCGTGGTCATCTGTTGTCCTCCAGCCGTTGTTACTCGAGGAAAAAGAATCGGAAAGTATTTCTGAAGTTGAATAACCTGTTCTCAAAATCACGCACAGGTCATGCCGTTGGGCTTCACCCAAAAGTGCCAGTTACTGTCTTTTGCAGACAGACCTGTCACACCACACTTTGCACTTGGACTAAGTTTTAGCTGATCTAAGGCACAAACCGTTTCAACTCCAATGCACTGAGCACAAGATAGTAAAGGCACCTTGCCACAGTTTTATTTTGCCTTTATTTTTAGACCTCCCATTCATGGCCAAACAGAATAAGTGCAAGTTAATTTGCTATCTTACAGATGTGGCAAAAATGACACCTGCTCCAGTGTAAGTTAGCAAAGCAACCACTGGTGCATAAGATTTGAGCTGGATGTAAGACAGGGCCCCAGGACTACTTTCTGACAATATGTGCGTTAATGGAAGGCAGGTGCCCAGTGAAATGGCACTGGAAATGTATTTTATCCACATTTTGTAACGTGGCTGCAGCAAGAGCTTGTCTGATCAGTAACACCTCTCTGCTCTGAGTGCATCCACCTCGCTTTTTTTCCCTGCCACTGCTCTCCCATACCCACTGTGCACACACTCACGCTGTCGTGCTAATACAGCAATGTATCATGTTGATGGAAAAACAGATCAGGAATATTCACACAAATTGAAGGAAAATTGCACACTGCACAGAAAGTTTGGCTGCTCATTTGCTGATGACAGTTTGAAATACACAGACGAGATGGATCCTATGTAGACAGA
The DNA here is from genome assembly GCF_056507025.1 of Lutjanus erythropterus. Classification (NCBI taxonomy): domain Eukaryota; kingdom Metazoa; phylum Chordata; class Actinopteri; order Lutjaniformes; family Lutjanidae; genus Lutjanus; species Lutjanus erythropterus. Next base: position 37,143,872 of record NC_139324.1, read on the forward strand.
TGCTTCAGTGTGGCGTGAATGCTGTTGTCACACAAACGTTATGGTGACATTATGTTTGTGGTCCAGAGAAGAGGTTTGCCTCATGCTCTCACACTGACCGAACAAGTGTCAGACCAAATTAGAAACCGCAAAACTGATCTTTCTGAAATACAGTATGAAGATTTATGTTTCTGTGCACACAGAATACAAAATTCCACACTTTTCTCCACATTTGTTAGAGACAGCAAAAACTCCAATGTTTAATGTTATAAAGGTAGAGTCTGTGATGGCTTAGATAAATTAATGTTTAATGTTACTGAATATCTGAGCTTCTGAAGAAACTTCAGCTCTGATGTTTGTTACTCATAACCTTCATGTGAGATTAAACTACAAAGCCACACTATTGTAACACATGCAGAATGTGTCTTGACATTGTCTTGCTGAAACAAGCAGGGACGTCCCTTAAAAAGATGTTGTCTGGACAGCAGTATATTTTGCTCCAACTGAAACTGTGAGCATTGCACAACTTTCAGTCTTTGTTTTTTAAAACATGCTGCAGACATACAAATTATATTTGTACTGTATTCACTTGAATATAGCTTATTTTCAAATCAGTGGACTCAGTGTTTAAGTTTTACACAGCATTCCAACTTTTCAGTAGCATTGGACTGGAGTCATTGTGCCTCTTTTAATCCCACAAAAAGTTCTGAATAAATCTTCAAATATTTAGAAAAAAAGGAAACAACACCAGAGCTACTTGGCTAGACACCTTCTTTCTGTTCTCGAATAAAACCAAGAATTCTGTTCCGAATTTTGGTCAGTTTTAACCCATATATCAGAGGATTCATAACTGGAGGAATTAAAAGAAATTCTAATGCCATGAAGTTCTGAAGGCTCTGTGATATCATTCCTGAACCATATCGAGTGTACATTAAATCAAAAAGCACAGAGAAGCCAAAATTGAACAAAGAGATTAAATGTGGCACACATGTTTGCATAAACTTCTTCCTGCCCTGTTTGGATGTTACACATGTTCTGACCAGATACATGTAAGACCAGATAACAAGCAAATAATGGACAATGTAAATAGCAAGGATGAATTTTCCAATACTAGTACTTGCTAAAGTGGGAGAGCAAGCTAGTTTCTTAATATGTGAGTTTGCACAGTAAAGTTTAGGTATGTGTGAGCCACATAATTTGGATTGAAAAATCATCACTGTGTTACTAAACATGCAAAAAAGAGGTAAGAGCCAAGAGAAGACCACTAACAGAGATATTCTTTTCATAGTCATAACAGAGTTGTACATTAGTGGATGACATATAGCCACATATCTGTCATAGCCCATAACAACTAGAATTGATAATTCACCTGCAACGGATGACTTTATCACAAAACTCTGCAGAAGGCATCCAGCATAAGAGATGACATGAGAGGGAGACAGAAGATCCATGAGGAATTTTGGGTAAAATCCTGCTGTCCCATAAAGTCCATTAATGCACAGATTACACAGGAAGATATACATGGCCTCATGAAAATTTCGGTCCACAATGATAGTTATGATGAGAGCAACATTTACCATCCAGATTATTAGGTAGCACAGTAAAGTGAGAGTAAAGAGAATGATTCTGTGTTTCACTGAGTAATTTAATCCTGAAAGTGTAAAAAATGTTATCACAGTCAGATTATCCATTAAACTGTCAGCTGGAACAATTTCATTCATTTAAATCTAGTTATATATCAAACATTTGTAACCTGATCAATATGTGCAGATCATAAAGTGTGTGTGTGTAGAGAAACACCCTTTACATACATGTTCCTGAGTTGTAGTGCAGGAAACATCCTGTCCTGAGTGTCTCTGATCCGAATGCTGCCCTCTGTTTAAATCATCTCTCTCTGATGACTCAACACAAACTGGGAATTCAAACATCAGTGCTAGAGAGAAGAAACTATACAGTTTGTTTGAGTCATTATTTGGTGGATGAATCAATGGTAATGCCAGTGATGTTTTATTTTCAATAACTGTTATGCATTTGATAGCACAGTTGAATGTAAATAACAACATTATCAGTTTGAACATTCAGTGTCTAGTCCCTGAACTGTATTTAAATTAAAATGGGCCAAAAAAAAAGATTTGAAATCATTATAATCCGTCTTTATTCATGTTTTGAATTTGTTTCTGAATACACAGGAGTCATTATGCATTTGATAGCACAGTTGAATCTAAATGCAAAAAATGTTGCCGTGACGCTGCCCTTTTTCCTGAAAATGAAGTTTCAGCCTCAGTGTTCTTACAGTCTATCATGTTTGCAGCCGTGAACTGCATGCTTCGAATCAAAGTCACAAGTAGTAAATTTGAGTATTTTAAATTGCACATGTGTAGCAATGGAAAGAAAAGCTTGACAGGTACGGTCAAGAGGGGAGACGAACTGACCCATACTTCACAGTCATCCATTGTCCATCTCTATCTCCTTCTCCTGAGATAGAGTGATAGAGAAGGGAGCAACATTAAATAAATTTTCCCAGGAGAAAAAGGAAGGAAGGAGAACTGAGACAAAAATGTGAACAAAAGTTCATTTATTAACAAATGTGTCAAATTAAGTTAACAAATTAAACTAACTTAACTTACTAAATTAAACAACACATGCACAAACAAGAGACAAGTGTCCATGCTAGCCAGGGAGGCTAACAAGAACACAACACAAACAACACAGAGTGCCTTTGCTAGCTGGCGGGACAAGCAAAGCACATGGGGGCGCCCAGACAAGTGCCCTTGCCAACCATGGAGGTAAGGAAGGCACAGGAAACAAAGACAAGCAACCTCACTAGCTGAGCGTGCTAGAAAAGCAAAAGTCGTCTGCCACGAGTAGACTAACCTGCTGCTGCAAGATTAGCCTATAGACTAGCAGACTGTAGTCTGCCGAATGGCCCACTGGCCCTGGCTGGCTGCACTCTCCAGGTTTTTAAGCAGCAGGTCTGATTGCAGAGTAGCTGCACCTGACGCCAATCACTGCAATCTGCAAGGGGGGGAGGGGCAGAACCTGGGCACAGGAGATCACAGCACTACACAGACACTGTGGCATGTAACACTCATCTTCTCCTCCCATCCTCGCTCCTCAGTCCCGCTAAATCTAGTGTTGCTGGAGGACACAGAAGCAGAAACAATTTCTGAAGCTGAATAACCTGTGTACAAAATTATGTACAGGTAATGGTGTTGGGCTTCACCCAAATGTGCCAGTTGCTATCTTGTTCAAAGAGAATTATTGCGCCAGACTTTGACCAGGTTTTAGCCGGTCTATGGTTTTTATCCCAATGCACCAAGAACAAGATAGGAAAGGTGCCTGGCCACGGGTTCATTTTGCCTTCATTTTTAGACATTCCACACATGGCCACACAGAACAAGTGCAAGTTCATTTGCTGTCTTACAGATGTGGCAGAAATAACAACTGCGCCAGTGTAGGTTAGCAAAGTCACCAGCACCACTGGCGTATACACTTTGAACCAGGTGCAAGACAGGCTGCTGCTCAGTAAAACAGCATTGAAAATGTATTTTATCCACATTTGCTAACATAGGCAGAGCAGAGTTTGCATCGCAACCAAAGAGCGTCTCACTCTGCCCTGGTTTAATCCCACAGACTCTCTCTTAATTCACCCAACAACTGGGAAGCAAGATATGGGAACTTCTTGAACTTCTTCTGCAGTGTTTTCATGGTTAAACTGTACATTTACTGCCACGAGACAACTTCACTGCTAAACTGTCAGCCCTCTGGGCTGAGTGCATCCACTCTCTCTGCTCACCCGCACCCGCTGCACACACACACTACCATGCTAATGCCACAATCATATGCATTGTATTTTTTTGTGATCAACTTCTTATTAACATTTTGCATCCAAATATCCAGAATATAATTCAACATGTACATGAAATAATAACAACAACAAAAGAAAACAATAGACCTGTGGCGATCCCAGTCTTAAATCATTGAAATTATGGAGCCTGTTTTCACTATGAATATCTGCAAATGTATGAACCCCTTTAGCGCTCAAGGATTGACATGAAAACAGGACTCCCCCCAGTGAGAAGAGAGTAGTTATGAAAGATTGGATTCTTAAGGTGCCATTTACATGTTGTATTAGATCCCTTTTCTGCAAGCCGCCATACTGACAAAAGAAAACTCATTATGGGGCCGAGGTGCAACTTAGCCCATTTCAAGGGAACAGTTGAGTAAATCAGTCCATGTGTGTATGCTAAATTAATCTGTATAGCCTTCCCACAGGTGACTGAATCAGAATTAAGCCAAACTGATAATGATCTTAAGACAAATGACCAGAAATACTGCTTGAAATTAGGAACTGAAATGCCAACCTCTGATTTATGGAGCTGCTGAGCTGCGTGGTCATTTCCCACCTCAGACAATTTGGATACCAAAGAGTGAATTTTGTCCCAGTAATCAGCTGGGGGTGGTAAAGGTAACATGGAAGAGTATTTACCCGTGGTAATATATCCATCTTGACTACTGATACACGAGCTTGCAGTGATTTTGGGAGGTATGACCTTCTTTCATGTGACATTAAACTATATAAAGCCACACTATTGTAACACATGCAGAATGTGTCTTGGCATTGTCTTGTTGAAACAAGCAGGGACTTCCCTTAAAAAGATGTTGTCTGGACAGCAGTATATGTTGTTCCAACAGCATGTACCTTTCAGCATTAATGGGGCCTTCACAGATGAGCAATTTAGCCATGATATGGGCGCAAACACACCTGCCATCTCAGATGCTGACTTTTTAACTTTGTGCTGGTAACAATCTGGACGGTCCTTTTCCTCTTTAGCCCAAAGGACACAATATCAATGATTTCCAAAAACACTTTGAAATACAAACTCATCACACCACAGCACACCTTTACACTTTCTGTCAGAGTTCCAAACAATTAACCATTTGCCCATTCAATTTTTCCATACATGTCTGTGAACAACTGAGTCTTTCAAGGATGCCCCATTATACAAAATCATAATCCTGTTGCCTGATACCAAAGAACTTGCTCACCTTTTGAATGTTCTGAAAAAGGTGTTTTTGAGCATTGCACAACTTTCACAGTCTTTGTTTTTTTGGAACATGTTGCAGGCATACAATTTGTATTTGTACTGTATTCAGTTGAATATAGCTTATTTTTAAATCAGTGAAGTCAGTGTTTATTTAAGTTTTACACAGCATTCCAACTTTTATTATTCTGCCTCTTTTAATCCCACAAAAAAAAATTCTGAATAAAAGTTCAAATGTTTTAGAAAAAAAAGGTAAACAACACTAAAGCTACTTGGCTAGACACTTTCCTTCTGTTCTCGAATAAAACCAAGAATTTTATTTCGAATTTTGGTCAGTTTTAACCCATATATGAGAGGATTCATGACTGGAGGAATTAAAAGAACTTCTATCGCCATAAAGTTCTGAATACTCTGTGGCATCTGTCCCGAACCAAATCGTGTGTACATTAAATCCAAAATCACAGCAAAGCCGAAATTGAATAAAGAGACTAAATGTGGCACGCATGTTTGCATAAACTTCTTTCTTCCCTCTTTGGATGTTAGACATGTTCGGACCAGATACATGTAAGACCAGATAAGAAATAAATAATGGACAATATAAATAGTAAAGTTCAGAAATGTAATATTAGTATTTGCTATAGGTGTAGAGCAAGATAGTTTAGCTATTAGTGAGTTTGCACAGTAAAGTTTAGGTATGTGTGAGCCACATAATTTGGATTGAAAAATTGTCATTGTTTTATTGAACATGCAAAGAAGAGGTAAGAACCAAGAGAAGGCCACTAACAGAGATATTCTTTTCATAGTCATAACAGAGTTGTACATTAGAGGATGACATATAGCCACATATCTGTCATAGGCCATAACAGCTAGAATTGATAATTCACTTGCAAAAGATGAGTTTATCACAAAACTCTGCAGAAAACATCCAGCATAAGAGATGACATGAGAGGGAGACAGAAGATCCACAAGGAATTTTGGGTAAAATCCTGCTGTTGCATAAAGTGCACTGATGCACAGATTACACAGGAAGATATACATGGCCTCATGAAGTTTTTGGTCCACAATAATAGTCATAATGAGAACAACATTTACTATCAAAATTATTAAGTAATACAGTAAAAAGAGAATAAAGAGAATGATTCTGTGTTGCACTGAATAATTTAATCCTGAAAGTGTAAAAAATGTTATTACAGTCAAATTATCCATTTAACAATGTCAGCTGGAACAATTTCATTCATTTAAATTTATTTTTATGTCAAAGGGTTGTTACCTGATCAATATGTGCAGATTATAAAGTGTCAGTTTAGAAAAACATCTTTGACATACATGTTCCTGAGTTGTAGGACAGTGAACATCCTGTCCTGAGAGTGTCTGACTGCTGTTCTCTGTTTAAATCACTTTTCTCTGATGACTCTACACAATCTGGGAATTCACGTAGTGCTGAAGAGAAGTAACTAACAGTTTGTTTGAGTTCATATTCGGTTGATTAATTAATGGTGTAATGCCAGTGATGTTTTAATTTTAGTAACTGTCATGCATTTGATAGCGCTGTTGAATGTAAATAACAACAAGCTTATCAGTTTGAACATTAAGTATCTTGTCCTTGTATGTAAATGTCAAAAATGAAAATGTAGTTTCACCCCAGTCTTCTTTCATTATATCATGTTTGCATCTATAAATTGCATGTTTTAACAGGGTTCTTGTTTTAAAGTGAATCAGTTAAAAACACAAAAAGTAGGCTAACCTACAATGTATTTAATTAGCTCATGCTCAATAGCTGTAGCTGACAAAACCTGTTAGCTACTGCCATTTCTAATCAACAAAAACAACATTTGTCAGATAGAAAAATGAAAACTGCTTCTGTTTGCTGAGAAGAGTCACGAGTAGTAAACTGACACAGCTATTGTACACCACATATGTGTAGCAATGGAGGGTAAAGCTTGACATTTGTTGACAGTTTTACTTATGAATAAATAGAAACTGGCTAAGTTGCTAGCTTGTTTACAACCTGTCTGATTGTATGACCCATAGACTCTATAGACAACTGTGTTCAGGCTGATCCACAGTTTCGACCAAAAGTGAGTCTAACATGTTTTTCATTAACGTGTCTTACAAAACAGAAACACTGATTTTGATCTGTGCGGATGTCTGTTCCAATTCCGTGCGACTCATTTCTCAGCCTGAAACCTTTATTTAGACATCAGTGACTCTGTCTAACACTGGCACAAAGCCATTGTGCTGCTGGCGCAGGTGGATTTGCTATCTTGCACCAGTGCAGTTGCCATTTTTTCCACATCTGCAAGATAACAAATGAACTTGTGCCTGATCTGTGCAGCCATGGGTGGGAGGTTGAAAAATGAGTGCAAAACAAAGGCGTGGCACGGTGCATTTTCTATGCTACTTCAGACCGGCTAAAATCAGGTTGAAGTGCAACGTCTGTGGTACAACCGGTGTGTTTGGCTGAAGCACACACATACATTTCCACAATAACAAAACACCTTCATTTATGTCTTTGCCCACATAATGTGGATGAGTAAAGTGCCCTTTGAACATATTTTCTATCAGCAATAAAGTGTAAACATTGAAGTTACAAGTGTGTAAAGTTAATCTCACTAATAAGGAATAATGAATTATTATTATAATTAAAAGGCCCTAATAAATCTCAATAGACCTGCAAAGTGGGCATGGGATGGAATAACAGCTGTCAGATTGTCTTTAACAGAGCAGTCAGCATGACAGCTGGAGCAGCGCTAGTGTTTGTGTCTGCATGTTTATTGGGATCCAGAAAAATGAGGATTAAACAATAATGCTCTCGAACACACACAGTGAACAAGACGTACCTGGACTAACATCAGAGCTGGCTGGATATACCTGTTGGCTAACCTTTGTGTAATTTTGTGTATTACAGAGTGTGTATCACAGCACGCAAGCGAGCTGATATGTTTATGCCAACAAAATAGCAGTAGGGTCTGTCTAATACTCATTTTTTTCAACACAAAGCCACACTCTTTCAACACATGCAAAATGTGTCTTGGCCTTGTCCTGCTGAAACAAGCAGGGACGTCCCTTAAGGACCATTTTTCTTTTACTTTCCAAATACACATGCAAAAAGAAAACAATCAAACAAAGAGAAACAATTCAGAATGAATCTATATTTACAAAAAACAGCAGGTTTATCAGCTTGAACATTAAATATCTGTTCTTTGTACTGTATCCAATTGAATAGAGGTTGAAAAAGATTTCCAAATCATTGCATTATTTTTTTATTAATGTTTTGCACAAATACAGATACAGTCCAAATACACCTGTGTTATTTGCCGTTTCTTAATCACACATACAGTAATATTCTGAATCAATTTCAAAATGTTTTAGAAAATAAGATTTGAAAACAAAAGCTGGAGCTACTTGACTAGACATTTTCTTTCTGTTCTTGAAAAAAACCAAGAATTCTGTTTCGAATTTTGGTCAGTTTTAAGCCGTATACTAGAGGATTCATAACTGGAGGAATTAAAAGAAATTCTATTGCCATGAAGTTCTGAAGGCTCTGTGATATCATTCTCGAACCAAATCTTGTGTACATTATATCAAAAAGCACAGCAAAGCAATAATTGAATAAAGAGACTAAATGTGGCACACATGTTTGCGTAAACTTCTTCCTGCCCTGTTTGGATGTTAGACATGTTCTGACCAGATACATGTAAGACAAGATAAGAAATAGAAAATGAACAGTATAAATAGCAACGTTGACATATGCAATGCTAGAATTTGCTATTGAGACAGAGCAAGCTAGTTTATCAATTAGTGAGTTTGTACAATAAAGTTTAGGTATGTGTGAGCCACATAATTTTGATTGAAAAATTGTCATTGTGTTACTGATCATGCAATAAAAAGGTAAGAGCCAAGAGAAGGCCACTAACAGAGATATTCTTTTCATAGTCATAACAGAGTTGTACATTAGAGGATGACATATAGCCACATATCTGTCATAGGCCATAACAACTAGAATTGATAATTCACTTCCCAATGATGAGTATATCACAAAACTCTGCAGAAGGCATCCAACATAAGAGATGACATGAGAGGGAGACAAAAGATCCATGAGGAATTTTGGGTAAAAGCCTGCTGTTGCATAAAGTGCACTGATGCACAGATTACACAGGAAGATATACATGGCCTCATGAAGTTTTCGGTCCACAATAATAGTTATAATGAGAACAACATTTACTATCAAAATTATTAAGTAATACAGTAAAGTGAGAGTAAAGAGAATGATTCTGTGTTTCACTGAGTAATTTAATCCTGAAAGTGTAAAAAATCTTATCACAGTCATATTATCCATTAAACTATGTCAGCTGGAACAATTTCATTCATTTAAATTAACTTGTATATCACACATTTGTAACCTGATCAATATGTACAGATTCTAAAGTGTCAGCTTAAAAAAACATCTTTGACATACATGTTCCTGAGTTGTAGAGCAGCGAACATCCTGTCCTGAGTGTCTCGGGCCATGCTGCTGTCCTCTGTTTAAATCATCTCTCTCTGATGACTTAACACAATCTGGGAATTCAAGCAGATGTGCTGGACAGAAGTGACTAATTGAGTTAATATTTGGTGGATCAATTAATAGAGTAATACCAGTGATACAGACTAAATTTGTATTGGTTTGAGATGTTTGCACATCCAGAAATTACTAGTGCCACCACCATCACCTGCTCCATCTGGCCCGCTGTTGCAGTCGTCGCCAGCTCCTGCTCTGGAATAGTCTCCGTCACCATCTTCTGTCCCAGTTGAGCTGCAGCCATCTCCTGTTTCCACTTCCTGTCTTAGTGGGGCCAGTGCCGCCATCACTTCCTGTCCTTTGCTCTGGCTGGGCCGCCGTTGCAGTCACCTCCAGCTCCTGCTCCAGCTGGGCCGCTGCTACCTCTTCCTGTCCCGGCTGGGCTGCCGCAGCCTCTTCCTGTCCCAGCTGGGCCGCTGCAGCCACCTCATTTCCCAGTTGGGCCGGCACAGCCACATTCTGTTCCGACTGGGGTGCCACCGCAGCCGTTGCCAGTTCCTGCTCTGGCTGGGTCGTCACCGCCACAGCCTCTTCCTGTTCAAGCTGGGCTGTCACCTCTGCAGCCATCTCCAGCCCTGGCTGGGCCACAAGGACCTCCTGCCCATCCTAAGCTGCAGCTGCCTCCAGTCCCCCTGGCCTTACCAGGTGACCTGAAGGTTGCTTCATCTCCTCAGTGCTGGTCTCCTGCAGGTACCCGCCTTCGTCTTTGCCAGCGCTGCCGGCTGCCAGAGGGGTCCTACCGCCTTTGTCTTCGCCAGCGCCACCGGCTGCCAGAGGGGTCCCACCGCTTTCATCTTCACCAGCACCACAGGCCACCAGAGGGGTCCCGCCTTTATCTTCACCAGCACCACGGGCCACCAGAGGGGTCTCACCACCCTTATCTCTGCCACCGGCCTCCAGAAGGGTACTGTCTTCGCTGCCAGCCTCCTGCTCATCCACCCAAGGGGTCTTGCCTTCGCCGCCAGCCACCAGAGGGGTCCCACCACCTTTTTCTTCACCGCAGGCCTCCAGAGGGGTCCCATCTTTGCCTTCACTGCCGGCCTTCTGCTTGTCCCCCTGAAGGGTATCATCTTTGCTGCCAGCCTCCTGGTCGTCCATGCCGCCATCCCCCAGAGAGGCTCTCTCCAGAGGGGCTCTGCCTTCGTCTTCGCCTTCGGACAGTAAGAGACTAACAGCATCATTTTTAAATCTGCTGTATGAAGATTAATGTGCAGCTGCCATGTTAGAAATAAACGACACCATCAAGATCACATTCAGTTGATCAGTAATTTTCTGCCAGCATTCTTCTTCTCCTGCCTTATTTGCAGCAACTGTGCTGCTTTTTGCAGTGATATATTTTTAATATTTTCCACAACTCTTCATTATAACAGCTTGTTCATCTCGACTGAAGTGGGTGGCTTGTGATTGCTTCACTGTGTGCATAAGAGGAGTCAAAGGACACCGCAAATGCCCCTTTTAATGTGAGCGCGCATGGAGTCTGAAGAAGAAAGCCAGAGTTAACAAAGCAAGTGGATAACCATTGTGGTGATACCCATTACCTCTGACTGGGGATTTAGGTTTTGTCGTGCCAGCTCAGGCAAATACAGCCTGGCTGTATTGAGCTTCCTTCGAAGTACAGCCCTCTGGCCTCGAATGGAAGTTTCAATGGAAAACACCATGGCTGTGTTGTTGCTGTCACAATAGCAAGAACTTTGGTTTAATAGGTTTCCTTAATTTCTGGTAAAATATCACAGTAATTTTCTGATTTGTTATTATTATTATTATTATTATTATTATTATTATGTTAAATACTATAATTATATTTATATGTACTCCTTGAAATGCAAATACAACAAAAGGTGGTGCATGAGTCTGTTCCCTTGTCTCCGTCTCCTGTTGCTGCCCCTGCTCCAGCTCCCAAAAGCTGCCAAGCTTGGTGTTCATCAGGTTGTTTAACTAAGTTCAGTCCTTGTGCAGCGCTTCCCTAGCTACTAGCCAAAGGACAGGCAACCATCACCCCTCACCCCATGCACACTGCAGACTTTACAGACTGTGCCTCAACTGCTTGCAAGTTCCTTGCACCATCCCTGTCTGACACAAGGTGTGAGCAGTTTCTTCAGTTGCTCAGTTGTATAACCCATTAGTCCGGTCCTGACCTGCCCAACAAGGTTGATGTTGTAAGGCTATGGTAGGCTGTCAACCTTGCTCCACAGCAATAGCATTTGGTATGGGGAAGTTGCCCAGTAGGGCCCCTGTGTCACCTGGAAGCACTATCATGATGAAACCCACCTCTTCCCGTTCAGTCCCTGAGGACATAATTATCGGATGGGTTGTGGCTACCATGTGCTGTGATTACTAGGTCCCGATAAAAATCCTTGAACCAACAAATAGTCTTGCGAGGTCAAATGCAAAAGTGTCAGATGTCTTTCCATGTGTCTTTGTGGAGGATCTTCCAGGGTGTGAGTAGGCCACAGACTGGTCAGACTACTGACCCTGCCTCCAACTCAGAAACCACCTCTCCTTTGTCTTAGCAACTGAAAGACTGTGTATTGGCAGACATCAACCTTGTGTCTGTGAAGTGTCAGATGAATTGAGACAGCAGGTGGCGAAACTCATGCTAACTTACCAGGACATCTTCTCTAAGGATAATCTGGACTGGGGAGAAGTGAAGGAGTTAGTCCTCTGAAGAACTGCACAGCTGAGCAGAGACGTCAACAAATGGGTCAAAGATCAGAATCTCTCTCTTGGTGACCAGGTGCTGCTGGCGAACAAAGGAACCACCCCTCGAATGCTGATCACTGGGATGATGGCTGCACTGCCTCAAGGGTCTGTGAGCAGTCCTCCATTGATGAATCCCTTGGCCTGGACAGTCCACCACCTTCTACTTTTGTGACCTCTGTTGCTTCAGATGATCCTAATACTGCTGGGAACTCAACATACCTTAGTTTGGCAGAGTTATCAGGCCGGTGTGTCATTTGATTGAGTCCCTGACACATCTTGGGTCCATTCAGGGGTTGAGCCAAGCTCCCACGCTGTTATTCATGTGTTAGACAAAGTGGCATATCTGACATGTTTTTTCCTTCCTTGTTGCGCTCTTTGGTCGTACTTTGTGTTGTTTTGGTAATGTACTGCTGTGTGGAACTCCCTTTTTCATCTACCTAAGTATGTGTTTTGTATAAGGCACATCATTGTCTGTGGAGTATTATGGGTTTTTGCAAAGGCAACAAATGGATCTCTACTTCTCTTATCCTTTTGAATGGAAGCTCAAATGACTAGTTCATTCTGCTTTGTTGTGTTTGTGTTTTCATTATAGCCAGTTTTTGTGAATGTGGACTGTCATATGACCTATGATGTTGTGTGCTTTGGGGGTGAATGTAACAAAGTCAATTACACAGCAGTAATATGTGTAACAGACTCAAACATACAGTACATTTGTAATATTTAGTATTATAATTACATAAAATTTGTGTAGGACTCCATATTCAGTGTGTGGAATGTTTCAGACTCAGTTCTGTACTGCTATGTTGACTTTCGGTGTCCCCCTCCTTTAAAGGGGTGTCTCCTGTCTCACCTCTCCCCTTTTGCTGTTGTACTCCATTAGAGAACTAAGTGAAATTCTTCTCATAGTAAACTAAGTGCCATAAGACTACATTAAAAAGTTAACTTTTTAGGATTTTGTTATTTATCTCTTTGCTGTCAGGTATTTTTCTGTGTTTTATTGTACTATATTGAATGCAACATGGCCTTTGCCCTTTTGCTGTTGTACACCATGGGAGGATTTTGACAGAGGATTTTGTTATTTACATCTTTGCTGTCACAAATAAACACAGATAAAGATATCCATGGTCTCGGCTTCTTCATCACAACATAATGCAGATAATATTAGATTCCACCTCCATGCAGACAATCAGGCAGGAGCAGTTATTTAGAGAAGAATGTGCATCCAAATTCAAAATTATTACTATCATCAGTTACAATGATCCTTAAAGGAATAAAAACACAAGGGGAATTTAGTTAAAGAAATGTTTTATAAAAAATATCACAAAATATTATGACCTGACACACATGAAGCTTGAGAACATTTTTTTTTTAATGTAAGTACAGAAGAACAGAAATATGGTAGAATCCAATACCATAATAAGCAAATGCATGTGGTTTGATAACTAGATAAATTTTCCTACAAAGGTATGACCATGAAACCAATATAACATCATCCTGTTAAAATGAAAGAAAAAGATTTGCAAATCCTTTTTGACCTATATTTTACAGTACAAAGACAAGACATTTGATGTCCAAACTGATAAACGTTTATTGTTTTTAGTAAATTTACGTTAATTCTGAATTTGATGTCTTGCAACATGTTCCAGAAAAGTTGTGACAGGGGCATGTTTACCACTGTGTTACATCATCTTTTCTTTTAACTCCCACTCTTCGGGAACTGAGGACACTAATTGTTTAGATTCTTAAAGTGAAATCAGCACAGATAAGCAACTTAGCCATGTCATGAGCACTAACACACCTCCATACCATCACAGATGCTGATGCTTTGTGCCGGTGACGATCAAATAACCTGATTTATAAAAACAATCTGAAATGTGAACTCGTCAGGCCACAGCAGACTTTTACACTTTCTGTCAAATCTAAATTCCTTCCAAATGACTATTTGCCCACACAGTTTTTCACAAAGTGGTGACTCCATATATCCTCGTTTGTGAATAACTGAGCCTTTCCAGGATGTTGTTTGGAACATGTTACAAGCATGATATTCAGTCTGTATTCAATTGTATATAGGTTATTTGCAAATTATTGCATTCTGATTTTTACAGCGCATCCCAACTTTTCAGTATATCACTGGACTGGAGTTGTTATGCCTCTTTTGATCCCACATAAATATTGTGACTCAATTAGAAAAAAGATTTGGGAACACACACCAGAGCTACTTTAGCTTGATGCTTTCTTTCTATTTTTGAATAAAACCAAAAATTCTGTTTCGAACTTTTGTCAATTTTAAGCCATAAATCAGAGGATTTATAAGTGGAGGAATTAACAGAAATTCTATTGCCATGAAGTTCTGAAGGCTCTGTGATATCATTCCTGAACCGATTCGTCCGTACATGAAGTCAAAAAGCACAGAGAAGACAAAATTAAATAAAGAGACTAAATGTGGCACACATGTTTGCATAAACTTCTTCCTGCCCTGTTTGGATGTTAGACATGTTCGGACCAGATACATGTAAGACCAGATAACAAGTAAATAATGAACACTGTAAAGAGCAAGGATGAAATATCCAAAATGAATTATTACAGTGGTAGAGCAAGCTAATTTACCAATTAGTGTATTTGCACAGTAAAGTTTAGGTATGTGTGAGCCACATAATTTGGATTGAAAAATCGTCACTGTGTTACTAAACATGCAAAGAAAAGGTAAGATCCAAGAGAAGGCCACTAACAGAGATATTCTTTTCATAGTCATAACAGAGTTGTACATTAGAGGATGACATATAGCCACATATCTGTCATAGGCCATAATAACTAGAATTGATAATTCACTTGCAAGTGATGACTTTATCACAAAACCCTGCAGGAAACATCCAGCATAAGAGATGACATGAGAGGGAGACAGAAGATCCACGAGAAATTTGGGGTAAAAGCCTGCTGTCCCATAAAGTGCACTGATGCACTGATTACACAGGAAGATATACATGGCCTCATGAAGTTTTCGGTCCACAATAATAGTTAGGATGAGAGCAACATTTACTGTCCAAATTATTAAGTAACACAGTAAAGTGAGAGTAAAGAGGATGATTCTATGTTGCAATGTGTAATTTAATCCTGAAAGTGTAAAAAATGTTATCACAGTCATATTATCCATTAAACTATGTCAACTGGAACAATTTCATTCATTTAAATTAACTTGTATATCAAACATTTGCGACCTGATCAATATGTGCAGATCATAAAATGCTTCCTCAAAGAAACATCTTTGACATGCGTACTCCTGATCTTCAGGGCAGCCAACATCCTGTCCTCGGTGTCTCCGACTGCTGAGCTCTGTTTAAATCACTTCTCTCTGATGACTCAACACAAGTTGGGAATTCAAACAGTGGTGTGGGAGAGAAGTAACTAAAATAGTTTGTTTGTTTGTGTTGAAGTTTGGTGGATCAATTAACAGAACAATGCTAATGATGAGGAATAAATTCATATCTGTGTGAGAAGCTTTTAGAGTGAGTTTAGCATTGGGAAAATGAATATGGAATATATAATAATTGGACGCTGAAAAATTAGTGCTTCAATCCAAACAGGAAGTTGGGGCGATTGAATGCACTGTATATTAAACAGGTTGAAATCCTGTTTAATAGATGTTGAAGTGAGTTATTTAGCCTTGTCCCCCTCCTCCCCAGACTCAAGGAAGCTCAGGCAGGCTGCAGAGATGCTCCAATAGCACAAGACAAGCACAACACTGTAATTTGACAATGACACGTGTCAGACATTTTAGTTGATTAAACCAGTTAATGCTCATGTAAGTGTAAAACTATTACTGTCAAATTTAAGAATTTGTTTAGAATTGTATTATGTGAAACAGTCACATTTTGTGTTTATATTTTTGTTGTTATTTTACTTATAGTTTCATGGTGTTCAAAGACATGCCAAAATAAAATGACTGCAAACGTTTTGGAGACTCTCTGCTCTTATTGTCGCCAAGGGCTGCGACACCGGCAGGTACAGGTTCAAAGTTCAGGTTTCAGGTTTCAGGGTTGGACAGGAACAGATGGTTGGCAGGTATAAACACTGAGGGGGGAAATTAGAAAAAGAGGAACAGTTGACCAGGTGGATGAAGGTGTCGGGTTACAGGGAACAGTGGGACAGTCTTCTGGTGGATGAGACTCTGGGTGGGGGTACCGTCTCTCTCAGGCTCCTGGTGTACAGAGCCGCCAACAGAACTTCAGACAGAAAGGTGCATCTGGGCGTTTCTGATGTCTTTCATGTCATCTTGGATGTATGAGAGGTAAGCTGGAGAGGACCAGTGACCGAGAATTTTGATGGCGTGGTCAGGAATCTCCTGCTTAGTTGCAGTTGAGTATAGTTCAGGAGATATTCCTGGTCTGTACAGGATGTGACGGAAATGGTGGTGGAACCAGAAGTGACAGGCGGCCTTACCCATCTCAGTGACGAATAGAGGATCTTGTGGGGATACTCAACTGGCTATTCTCGAGTTAATGTAGTCACATATTGGCTCATATGGACTCGGGTATGAGTCTAGTCGAAAGAAGTAGATGGGTTGCGCCGGATCAGACTGGTTTGTTTTGCTGCATCTAAGGTGGAAGGCCAGGGTGTCAGTAGACTGAATAGTCATGTCTGACAAGGTTGCATGTCACGATGGTTGGAAGTTAAGAGAGGAACTAACAAAGAGTCTTGTGAGGTCCAATGCAAAAGTGTCAGATGTCTTTCCATGTGTCTTTGTGGAGGATCTTCCAGGGTGTGAGTAGGCCACAGGTTGGTCAGAGTGCTGACCCTGCCTCCAACTCAGACACCACTTCTCCTCTGTCTTAGCAGCTGAAAGACTGTGTATTGGCAGACATCAACCTTGTGTCTGTGAAGTGTCAGATGAATTTAGACAGCAGGTGGCTAAACTAATGCTAATTTACCAGGACATCTTCTCTAAGGATAATCTGGACTGTGGAGAAGTGAAGGAGTTAGTCGTGACGAATTGTACAGTATCCTTCTCTTGGTGACCAGGTGCTGCTGGTGAACAAAGGTGTCAGAGGGAAACATAAGCTTTCTGACAAGTGGAAGGCCTCTGTTGACACTGTAGTGGCTGCAAAACCCATCTTACATATCTACCTGATCAGAGATCAGAATGGAAATGAACATGTCCTTCACTGGAACCTGCTGCTACAGGTCAACTTCCGGCCCTGGATGAAACCTTGGATGATGACGATGCTCCTGCATCCATCACTACCTCTAGTGTGACCAATGCCCCTCCTCCATGTGATTGGCATAAAATTGAGATGTCTGGATTGGACACTACAGCTACAATGGTTGAACCATCCCTCAAATGTTGATCACTGGGATGATGGCCGCACTGCCTCATGGGTTTGTGACCAGTCCTACATTGATGAATCCCTTGGCCTGGACAGTCCACCACCTTCTGCTTTGGTGACTTCCTCTGCTTCAGATGATCCTAATACTTCTGGGAACTCAACATACCTTGGTTTGGCAGAGTCATCAGGCTGGTGTGTCATTTGATTGAGTCCCTGACACATCTTGGGTCCATTCAGGGGTTGAGCCAAGCTCCCACGCTGTTATTCATGTGTTAGACAAAGTGGCATATCTGACATGTTTTTTCCTTCCTTGTTGCGCTCTTTGGCTGCTCTTTGTGTTGTTTTGGTAATGTACTGCTGTGTGGAACTCCCTCCGTTCATTCTGCTTTGTTGTGTTTGTGTTTTCATTATAGCCAGTTTGTGTGAATGTGGACTGTCATATGACCTATGATGTTGTGTGCTTTGGGGGTGAATGTAACAAAGTCAATTACACAGCTGTAATATGTGTAACAGACTCAAACATACAGTACATTTGTAATATTTAGTATCATAATTACACAAAATTTGTGTAGGACTCCATATTCAGTGTGTGGAATGTTTCAGACTCAGTTCTGTACTGCTATGTTGACTTTCGGTGTCCCCCTCCTTTAAAGGGGTGTCTCCTGTCTCACCTCTCCCCTTTTGCTGTTGCACTCCATTAGAGAACTAAGTGACATTCTTCTCATAGTAAACTAAGTGCCATAAGACTACATTAAGAAGTTAACTTTTTAGGATTTTGTTATTTATCTCTTTGCTGTCAGGTGTTTTTCTGTGTTTTATTGTACTATATTGAATGCAACATGGCCTTTGCCCTTTTGCTGTTGTACACCATGGGAGGATTTTGACAGAGGATTTTGTTATTTACATCTTTGCTGTCACAAATAAACACAGATAAAGATATCCATGGTCTCGGCTTCTTCATCACAACATAATGCAGATAATATTAGATTCCACCTCCATGCAGACAATCAGGCAGGAGCAATTATTTAGAGAAGAATGTGCATCCAAATTCAAAATTATTACTATCATCAGTTACAATGATCCTTAAAGGAATAAAAACACAAGGGGAATTTGGTTAAAGAAATGTTTTATAAAAAATATCACAAAATATTATGACCTGACACACATGAAGCTTGAAAACATTTTTTTTTTAAATGTAAGTACAGAAGAACAGAAATATGGTAGAATCCAATACCATAATAAGCAAATGCATGTGGTTTGATAACTAGATAAATTTTCATACAAAGGTATGACCATGAAACCAATATAACATCATCCTGTTAAAATGAAAGAAAAAGATTTGCAAATCCTTATTTACCTATATTTTACAGTACAAAGACAAGATATTTGATGTCCAAACTGATAAACTTTTATTGTTTTTAGTAAATTTACGTTAATTCTGAATTTGATGTCTTGCAACATGTTCCAGAAAAGTTGTGACAGGGGCATGTTTACCACTGTGTTACATCATCTTTTCTTTTAACTCCCACTCTTCGGGAACTGAGGACACTAATTGTTTAGATTCTTAAAGTGAAATCAGCACAGATAAGCAACTTAGCCATGTCATGAGCACTAACACACCTCCATACCATCACAGATGCTGATGCTTTGTGCCGGTGACAATCAAATAACCTGATTTATAAAAACAATCTGAAATGTGAACTCGTCAGGCCACAGCACACTTTAACACTTTCTGTCAAATCTAAATTCCTTCCAAATGACTATTTGCCCACACAGTTTTTCAGAAAGTGGTGACTCCATATATCCTCGTTTGTGAATAACTGAGCCTTTCCAGGATGTTGTTTGGAACATGTTACAAGCATGATATTCAGTCTGTATTCAATTGTATATAGGTTATTTGCAAATTATTGCATTCTGATTTTTACAGAGCATCCCAACTTTTCAGTATATCACTGGACTGGAGCTGTTATGCCTCTTTTGATCCCACATAAAAATTGTGACTCAATTAGAAAAAAGATTTGGGAACACACACCAGATCTACTTTAGCTTGATGCTTTCTTTCTATTTTTGAATAAAACCAAAAATTCTGTTTCGAACTTTTGTCAATTTTAAGCCATAAATCAGAGGATTTATAAGTGGAGGAATTAACAGAAATTCTATTGCCATGAAGTTCTGAAGGCTCTGTGATATCATTCCTGAACCGATTCGTCCGTACATGAAGTCAAAAAGCACAGAGAAGCCAAAATTAAATAAAGAGACTAAATGTGGCACACATGTTTGCATAAACTTCTTCCTGCCCTGTTTGGATGTTAGACATGTTCTGACCAGATACATGTAAGACCAGATAACAAGTAAATAATGAACACTGTAAAGAGCAAGGATGAAATATCCAAAATGAATTATTACAGTGGTAGAGCAAGCTAATTTACCAATTAGTGAGTTTGCACAGTAAAGTTTAGGTATGTGTGAGCCACATAATTTGGATTGAAAAATCGTCACTGTGTTACTAAACATGCAAAGAAGAGGTAAGATCCAAGAGAAGGCCACTAACAGAGATATTCTTTTCATAGTCATAACAGAGTTGTACATTAGTGGATGACATATAGCCACATATCTGTCATAGGCCATAATGACTAGAATTGATAATTCACTTGCAAGTGATGACTTTATCACAAAACCCTGCAGGAAACATCCAGCATAAGAGATGACATGAGAGGGAGACAGAAGATCCACGAGAAATTTGGGGTAAAAGCCTGCTGTCCCATAAAGTGCACTGATGCACTGATTACACAGGAAGATATACATGGCCTCATGAAGTTTTCGGTCCACAATAATAGTTAGGATGAGAGCAACATTTACTGTCCAAATTATTAAGTAACACAGTAAAGTGAGAGTAAAGAGGATGATTCTGTGTTGCAATGTGTAATTTAATCCTGAAAGTGTAAAAAATGTTATCACAGTCATATTATCCATTAAACTATGTCAGCTGGAACAATTTCATTCATTTAAATCAACTTGTATATCACACATTTGTAACCTGATCAATATGTGCAGATCATAAAATACTTCCTCAAAGAAACATCTTTGACATACGTACTCCTGAGCTTCAGGGCAGCCAACATCCTGTCCTCGGTGTCTCCGACTGCTGAGCTCTGTTTAAATCACTTCTCTCTGATGACTCAACACAAGTTGGGAATTCAAACAGTGGTGTGGGAGAGAAGTAACTAAACAAGTTTGTTTGTTTGTGTTGAAGTTTGGTGGATCAATTAACAGAACAATGCTAATGATGAGGAATAAATTCATATCTGTGTGAGAAGCTTTTAGAGTGAGTTTAGCATTGGGAAAATGAATATGGAATATATAATAACTGCACGCTGAAAAATTAGTGCTTCAATCCAAACAGGAAGTTGGAGCAATTGAATGCACTGTATGTTGTTTTGGTAAGGTACTGCTGTGTGGAACTCCCTTTTTCATTTAGCTAAGTATGTGTTTTGTACAAGGCACATCATTGTCTGTGGAGTATTATTGGTTTTTGTGATTGTTGAGTTGATTGGCTTTAAATTCCACACTAGTCGGCATCAGGAATACTAGTTGTTTAAGATATTTATCAATATTTCATTCATGCATGATGCCAGTTATCTGTTGTCTCGAAGATTTTATGCAGCCACCCGCCACTAGTCGGGGGTGCAGCACTGTCAGACGGCAGCCCCTCTCGCCCAGCGCGTATGCTCCGATTGCTCGGATGTTTATATCAGCAAAGTCGGACAGATAAATGTAGACTGTGACAGAATACGGTGATATATATTCACTCGACTGGAGAAACGTGACCACATTAAGCACATACGTCGACATAAACCTGCAAGCGGAGCTGCTGCTGCTGCTGCTGCTAGCACTGCTAATGTTAGTCACACTGTGTGTCAGGCTGGCAGCTAACATTAGCTCTGGGTCCTTTACCCGCAGCACAGTGACCCTCTTCGGTCTGAAAAGGTGAAGCATTTATTGAGTTGTTGTCATGTTTTGTACACTAATGTCTAAGGCTTGTATTGCACAGTGCAAAGTAGTGCGCATTTCCCTGGCATTTAAAGTACGATTTGGCGACTGTAGACTGTGATTAACAGCTTCAAATGGCTCTTAATACATACAGTATTTTTTCAGACAGTGTTTAACATTATAAATTAATACATTCTGCTAAATTTTGACTGCTTTCTGAGTGTTTTCTTAGTGTTAAACTAGTTGACTAGTCTAAATTAAATTATGCGTTTAATCAGCAGGGAAATTTGTTGCCAGGAACATCCCTAGAGCACACGCTCAAGCAGCAGCAGTGAAATCCGTCCCTGCTGAAACACTTTCCCACCGCACGCGTTCCGGACGTTGTTTGGGCTATTCACTGTATGGTGGTATATGAAAATTTCATATCATAACGAAAATAAAGACCGGTTTTCAGTACAAACCAGTGCAGCGCATGGGCCTAAGCTGGTTCATTCTGCTTTGTTGTGTTTGTGTTTTCATTATGGCCAGTGTTTGTGAATGTGGACTGTTATATGACCCATAATTTTGTGCATTTTGGTTGTGACTGTAACAAAGTCAATGATACAGCAGTAATACGTGCACCTGTGCAGGATGGTCAAGGTCAAGGTCAAGTTTATTTATATAGCACATTTAAAGCAACCTAGGTTTGCCAAAGTGCTGTACAATCTAGAAAGCAATAAAGTATTAAAATACAACTATAGAAATAAAAAGTACAATACTAGAGTGCACAGTACACAAAAAATGTAACAATAGAAAACAAAATAAAGTGCACAATAAGCACAAAATTCAATAAAACAGTCCATAAATCAGCAATGTTCGGCTCAACATGAGTCAAAAGCCAACGAGAAGAGATGAGTCTTCAGCAATGACTTAAATATCTCAAGAGTCAGGGCAGATCTAATACACAATGGTAAGCTGTTCCACAATTTAGAGGCAGCCACCGCAAAGGCTCGGTCGCCTTTGGTTTTGAGCCTAGATATCTTGACATCTAAAAGCAACTCATTTGATGACCTCAGTGCTCTAGCTGATGTGTGAAAATGGATGAGTTCAGCTAAGTACTGGGGGGCCAGACCATTCAATGTCTTAAAAACAAACATCAAAATCTTAAAATCAATCCTGAAGCAAACAGGAAGCCAATGCAGAGAGGCCAGAACTGGTGTGATGTGGTCACCTTTTTTTGTGCTGGTCAAAAGGCGAGCAGCAGCATTTTGCTCCAGCTGCAGACGCTGCAGAGAACGTTTGTCGAACGTTGTGAACAACTGAGCCTTTCCAGGATGTCCCTTTCATACCCAATTATGATACTGTCACCTGCTACTGATTAACCTGTTTACCTGTGTAATGTTCCAAACAGGTGTTAGTTTTAACACTCCACACCTTTCACAGTCTTTGTTTTTTTTGGAACATGTTACAAGCAGCATATTCAATCTGTATTCAATTGTATATAGGTTATTTGCAAATTATTGCTTTTTGATTTTTACAGAGCATCCCAACTTTTCAGTATATCACTGGACTGGAGTTGTTATGCCTCTTTTGACCCCACATAAAAATTATGAATCAATTAGAAAATGCTTTAGAAAAAAGATTTGGGAACACACACCAGAGCTACTTTAGCCTGATGCTTTCTTTCTGTTTTTGAATAAAACCAAAAATTCTGTTTTGAACTTTTGTCAATTTTAAGCCATAAATCAGAGGATTTATAAGTGGAGGAATTAACAGAAATTCTATTGCCATGAAGTTCTGAAGGCTCTGTGATATCATTCCTGAACCGAATCGTCCATACATGAAGTCAAAAAGCACAGAGAAGCCAAAATTAAATAAAGAGACTAAATGTGGCACACATGTTTGCATAAACTTCTTCCTGCCCTGTTTGGATGTTAGACATGTTCTGACCAGATACATGTAAGACCAGAAAAGAAGAAAATAATGGACAATGTAAAGAGCAAGGACAAAATATCCAAAATTATTTACTATAGTGGTAGAGCAAGCTAATTTACCAATTAGTGAGTTTGTACAGTAAAGTTTAGGTATGTGTGAGCCACGTAATCTTGATTGAAAAATCGTCACTGTGTTACTAAATATGCAAAGAAGAGGTAAGAACCAAGAGAAGGCCACTAACAGAGATATTCTTTTCATAGTCATAACAGAGTTGTACATTAGTGGATGACATATAGCCACATATCTGTCATAGCCCATAACAGCTAGAATTGATAATTCACCTGCAATTGATGACTTTATCACAAAACCCTGCAGGAAACATCCAACATAAGAGATGACATGAGAGGGAGACAGAAGATCCACGAGAAATTTTGGGTAAAAGCCTGCTGTCCCATAAAGTCCATTAAAGCACAGATTACACAGGAAGATATACATGGCCTCATGAAGTTTTCGGTCCACAATAATAGTTAGGATGACAGTAACATTTACTGTCCAAATTATTAAGTAACACAGTAAAGTGAGAGTAAAGAGGATGATTCTGTGTTGCAATGTGTAATTTAATCCTGAAAGTGTAAAAAATGTTATCACAGTCATATTATCCATTAAACTTTGTCAGCTGGAACAATTTCATTCATTTAAATTAACTTGTATATCAAACATTTGCGACCTGATCAATATGTGCAGATCATAAAATGCTTCCTCAAAGAAACATCTTTGACATGCGTGCTCCTGATCTTCAGGGCAGCCAACATCCTGTCCTCGGTGTCTCCGACTGCTGTCCTCTGTTTAAATCACTTCTCTCTGATGACTCAACACAAGTTGGGAATTCAAACAGTGGTGTGGGAGAGAAGTAACTAAAATAGTTTGTTTGTTTGTGTTAAAGTTTGGTGGATCAATTAACAGAACAATGCTAATGATGAGGAATAAATTCATATCTGTGTAAGAAGCTTTTAGAGTGAGTTTAGCATTGGGAAAATGAATATGGAATATATAATAATTGGACGCTGAAAAATTAGTGCTTCAATCCAAACAGGAAGTTGGGGCGATTGAATGCACTGTATATTAAACAGGTTGAAATCCTGTTTAATAGATGTTGAAGTGAGTTATTTAGCCTTGTCCCCCTCCTCCCCAGGCTCAAGGAAGCTCAGGCAGGCTGCAGAGATGCTCCAGTAGCACAAGACAAGCACAACACTGTAATTTGACAATGACACGTGTCAGACATTTTAGTTGATTAAACCAGTTAATGCTCATGTAAGTGTAAACCTATTACTGTCAAATTTAAGAATTTGTTTAGAATTGTATTATGTGAAACAGTCACATTTTGTGTTTATATTTTTGTTGTTATTTTACTTATAGTTTCATGGTGTTCAAAGACATGCCAAAATAAAATGACTGCAAACGTTTTGGAGACTCTCTGCTCTTATTGTCGCCAAGGGCTGCGACACCGGCAGATACAGGTTCAAAGTTCAGGTTTCAGGTTTCAGGGTTGGACAGGAACAGATGGTTGGCAGGTATAAACACTGAGGGGGGTAATTAGAAAACGAGGAACAGTTGACCAGGTGGATGAAGGTGTCGGGTTACAGGGAACAGTGGGACAGTCTTCTGGTGGATGAGACTCTGGGTGGGGGTACCGTCTCTCTCAGGCTCCTGGTGTACAGAGCCGCCAAGAGAACTTCAGACAGAAAGGTGCATCTGGGCATTTCTGATGTCTTTCATGTCATGTTGGATGTATGAGAGGTAAGTTGGAGAGGACCAGTGACCGAGAATTTTGATGGCGTGGTCAGGAATCTCCTGCTTAGATGCAGTTGAGTATAGCTCAGGAGATATTCCTGATCTGTACAGGATGTGACGGAAATGGTGGTGGAACCAGAAGCGAGAGATGGCTTTACCCATCTCAGTGACGAACAGATGATCTTGTGGGGATCCTCGACTGGCTATTCTCTAGTTAATGTAGTCACATATTGGCTCATATGGACTCGGGTATGAGTCTAGTCGAAAGAGGTAGATGGGTTGCGCCGGATCAGACTGGTTTGTTTTGTTGAAATTAATGTGGAAGACCAGGGCGTTGGTAGACTGAATTGTCATGTCTGATAATCTTGCGTGTCAGGAAGTGGTGAATTCTGAGGAGCGTAGGAAGCCGAAGAAAGCCAGCATGAACATTGATTCTTGGACTTTGTCTATGGGAGGAGACAGATAATCCGAACGGAGTGTTGCGATGCAGCCGGCAAGGAGGTCTCGTGTGAGGGGCAGGCATTGTGGTGTTGGGTGAGGTTCGGCCTCGTGAAGTCCTTTGAGTAGCATACTGATGTGAGAGTGAGACAGGGTTAATACCACTGATGTAGACCTGAATGGTTGAAGACTTGATATTGAGGATGGAATGAGCAAAAGAAATAAAACTAGAGAGTGAGGAATGGAAGATTATGGGAGGCGTGGAAGGCCTTAAAGCAGTTCCATCCTGTCAGGTAAGATGAGCGTATTTGCCGGGCAATGCTGTTGAGGATGGCTTTTTGCGATGTGGTTACTAGATGTTCCAGCTGGGGGGCCAGTTGAGGACGGTGGCTGAAAACAGTGGGACAGGGGTCAGAAGAGGGTTGGAGGCTGGCGCCAATTGCCTGAATTTCTGTAATGAGAAGTGAGAGAGTGAGTCAGCGATTGAGTTCTTGTGACCTGGGATGTGGAGAGCTCAGATGATGAACTGGTTCTGGGCAGAAGTCAGAGTAAGTCTCCGCATGAACTGCATGATGTCTAGGCACTCGGACCATCCGTATTTGAAAATATCAACGCTGCTGCTATTGTCACAGTGGATGGCAATGATCTTTCTGGACCATTTGTGCCCCCAAAGGATAGTGGCTACGATGTCCGGGAACATTTCATAGATGGCAGAGGAGGGAGTGAGGGACGCGAATTCGGGCAGCCATTCGGTCGAGAACCACCTGCCGAGTTGGTGGGCAGTAAGGAGATGTGGAGGACTCAGGTACGACGGGAATGAACTGATCTTCCTCGAACTGATCGCTGTCGGATGGATTCAGAGAGAGCTCTTCATCCATTGTTAAGGTAGGTTTCTTAGCTGACTAGTCGTCTCTCCTCGATGTGGTAACAGAGTCAAAGGGTGAGGAAATGGATGAGGTGTGCTTAAGTACTTGTAGTACGGAAATGAATCCATCTGAGTCGTGGTTTTTGTTCCTAAATCTTATTATAAAACTTCATTAAACACACTCACTGTAACTCTGCTTGGGAAAATGTAAACACAGGCTTGTTTTATCTTATTTCATGAAGAATCTGACTCAGTGTCAGGCATTAAGAATAACTTTTTAGAAACGTCTCATCTTTTCGTGGACGGTCTCATTAACTAGGTCATGCAAAGGCATCGGTCATACAATTAAACTGGTTCCCAGTTAAAAACTCCTTGTAGTAGCTTTAACACAGGGCACTTGCAAGTTAATGGTGTGGATTGATACCATAGAGGCTGAGTGAAATGTGCTGGAGCGTATCAATCAATTAATAACTTTATTAGTCTTCAGTGGAGCAATTGTTTTTGCCGTAGTGGGATGCTTACATTTAGCCTACATAAAAGAAAAATAATAAATATTAAAAATATAAAAATACAACACTAGGACCATAAGAACATAGTAACACGGTACAATTGCACACTCAGTTACAATAAAAAAGAGGTAACGAGTTAACAAAAACAAATAAGTTAATTATTTTCGATTTTCAACATTAATTTATACATTCATGTATTTTGTTGGGTTTGTTTTAGTAAATTGTGCTCTTCCTCTTTTGATTATTGTGAGTCTAAGTGTGTAGTAACAAGTTTGAGGTAATGAGCTGTACAGCCTTTAAAATATTTTCAATATACTGTATGTTGTGACAATGGTTCTCAAAGAGTGGTCAGGGGACCCCCAGGGGTCCTTGGCACTATGCCAGGGGTCTGTGAAAAGCTTTCTGATTCAGTAATTTAAATTATCACGATATTAAAAAAATAATTTTACAGAAGTATTCATAATATTTTTATGCTAAATCCAAAATAGATCATAGATTAATCTAACAATCATCATTCTTTTTATGTTTTTGTTAGATTTTTTTTAAACTTAGTACTTATACTTCATATACAGTTTAGATTATTTTTGAGATGTTTATTAGGCTACTTAAAATAATCACAATCTACATTTTATATGATGTATGCAGGAGTTAAACACACTTCTGATGCATTCGTTTGTATGTTATGTATATTTTGTGTTGATGTGAAAATAGTTTTAAAACATGTCTAATCTCTGTCTAATATATCTGTAGGATCCTCACCTCATCCTTCACTCAAGCAAATCTGCAGCTCTTACTAAATCAGTCGCAACACAATATGTTTTATATGTATATTAGAATTTATTTTAAACTGTAATGTTAATATTTAGGCCCTAATTTCAAAGACAACAGGTGTTCAGGTGCAAGAAAGTGTCTTTAGGAAGTTGTCTCCCCTTCTCTGATAAGAATTTACACAGTCATCACTGGTCATAGTCATATCACAGTCATATCACATATGATGCATGAAACAGGAAAAAAAAAAAACTTCCTGTGATGGACGCCTGCTCCAAGGACTTTTCAGTTTTGCTGCTTCAGTCAATATGTGTTACAATATTTGTAGTCGTCTCTCTATTAGTTGAAATAAATAATAAAATATGACAACAGGTAGTGTTAATAAAAAACATTTTGTTGAACTGTGAGTTGAGTCTGAGGGTTAACATAACAGTTTTGTACATTTAGCAATTGGCATTTAGTCAACATTAGTTTATTGAACAGATATAATAATGAATAAAGATTAGTTCTTGACTAAATAATTATTAGTTTATTGACAATGTTAAATCTAAACCTAGCGGATATTAACATTTATCAGCAATGGTGCTTTCAGATTTCTGTTTAAAATCATAAGAACCTAAAAAAAAACCTTTTATGTGAGATAACATTCATATATACATTCATGTAATACAGATGGAACTGATACATGCTGTCATTGTATAAAAACACACACGATAAATGATGATGTACTCGTCTAGAGACATTTACCACGTAGAAACTGTATGATTCTGTTTCTTATCTGTGTCAGTTTGAAACCATAAATGAGGGGGTTGATGATCGGAGGAATAAGCAGAAATTCTATCGCCATAAAATTCTTGACACCTTCCAACAACTTTTTTGAGCCAAATCGCATGTACAACAAGTCAAAAAGTAAAGATACAACAACAATAATTAAACACAATAAATGTGGCAGACATGTTTGCATAAACTTACTTCTGTTCTCACTGGAAGATAGGCATTTTCTGATCAGATACATATAAGACCAAACTATAAAGATAACATGTAAAACATAAAAAGTGTAATTAAAAGCTGGAACAATAACACTTGCTATGGAAGCAGAACAAGCTAGTTTACCAATCCAATAATTAATACAGTAGATTTTTGGTATGTGTGAGCCGCATAACCTCAATCTTAATGTTGTTATTGAACCTATGAACACTAAATAAAAAGGAATAAGCCAGGCAAAAAACACAAACACACAAACTCTCTGTGTAGTCATCACAGTGTGGTACACCAGAGGTCGACATATAGCCACATATCTGTCGTAGGCCATTAGCACTAGAATAGAGAAATCAGCACAAGCAGAAGAGTGTAACACAAACCCCTGCAGAAAACATCCAGCATAAGAGATGACATGCGAGGGAGACAGAAGATCTATGAGGAATTTTGGGTAAAATCCTGCTGTCCCATAAAGTCCATTGATGCACAGATTACAGAGGAAGATATACATGGGTTCATGAAGGCTTTTATCCACAACGATTATCACAATAATGGTCACATTTACCAGCCAAATCACACAATAACACAGTAAAGTGAGAGCAAAGAGAGTTATTCTATAATTTGCGGTGCCATTTAACCCTGACAGAATAAACATGGTGATAACTGACACATTATCCATCATATTAAAAAAAATGCAGTTTTCTAAATCATTCTAAATCTGAAACAAGTATTTTAATGCCATAGAAAAAAGGAAATTACATCAGTATACCTTTCTTAAACATCACCCATCTCTGTGTCTGTACCTCCCCAGCACCCTGACTTGTTGGTCTCACATTAATTTATATCCTTTTGTGGCAGCAACAGATAATGAGCTGGTGAACATGGGAATTTAAACAATCCAGTCAAATTACAACATACTGGACTTATCATTGCTGGAAAGAAGTAAATCTACTCTAAAAAAAAAAAAAAAAAGAAAGAAAGAAAAAGAAAATTTCTGCAGACTTAAATGTGATTTAGAACTTTTATTCAGGCAGACAACTGTCAGCTGAATGAGCTCTGTGTCGCCATGACAACCTTTGACCTTCTAGACCCACTCTGATGTTAAACTGCACTTTGCTGCATTGGAACATATGCAAGTACGAAACAGCTGAATGTAATCGTATCTCGCAGCTTGTGCTTCACGTAACGTACTAATGTACCCCACCTCGACTGGTTGCAGCTCTACTTATTTTTACGTACAGCATGAAGCTCTGAGCACATCTTAACTGTAAATAATCATTTGCCGTTTTAAACTTTTAACCTTTTTAACTTACACTGTCGATGTTTATGTAATATTACATAAACAGCTGACAGGGTTGTTACCTCTGCAATAAAAAAAAGTGGTAATAAAACAACTCTTTTCATGTCATTTCTTTATTTTCTGCAAAGTATTGATAAGTATTGGTATCAATAAGCAGTATCAGTATTGACATCAGTATCAATAAACCCTAACAAAACCAGTCACTAATTATCATTTTAATATTTTTTTCATGACAATTAGAATAATGCTGTAAAAGTGATCATTCCCTCTAATATCAAATCATATCACAATCAAAAATATCAGACAAAATAATCACAGTTGAATAGTTTTTCATAATCATTCAGCCTTAATTTTTAATGTTCTGTTCTACTTCTACTGCAGCTATTAGCTTGTATGCTTTTCTGTCCAGTATAAAAATTTACTAAAGCGGCTTTCTGATGTTTTCAGTCACACTGTATTTTTTTTTCATTTCTAATTTTTTTTTTTTTTCTATGTTGGATTATGGTTAGACATTTAAAACATCCACGGCAAATTTGACATTAAGTTTACAATGCACGACATTAATGAAAAAATAGAGTAACAATTGAAAAATAACGTCACAGTATGTAAGATAAGATACAAATATATTGATATAGAAACATGTAGATGTATTTCACTACTTAAAATTTTAGTCAACTATGAAAAACATTAGTGAGAGCTTTAGTGGCACATAACAGCACAGTAATTATACTGCAGAATATTTTCTATATGTTTCTTTGGTGTCCACATTTGATCAAAACTTGAACAGATGATACATTTCAACATCAGTTTTCTTTCTACTGAAGACACATTGTTAGTTCACCACACAGAAGAACTCATGGCTCTAGTCTAGAGACATTTACCACATAGAAACTGTATAATTCTGTTTTTTATTTGTGTCAGTTTGAAACCATATATAAGAGGATTTAGGATCGGAGGAATAAGAAGAAATTCTATCGCCATAAAATTCTTGACACTTTCCAGCAACTTTTTTGAGCCAAATCGCATGTACAACAAGTCAAAACCCATTGATGCAAAAAGAGTAATTAAACAGAATACATGTGGCAGACAGGTTTGCATAAATTTACTCATGTTCTCTTTGGATGTTAGGCATGTTCTGATAAGATATGCATAAGTCCAAATAATAAAAATAAAATGGCCAGAAAAAAAAGTGTAATTAAAAGCTGGAACAATAACACTTGCTATGGAAGCAGAACAAGCTAGTTTACCAATCCAGTAATTAATACAGTAGAGTTTTGCTATGTGTGAGCCGCATAACCTCAATCTTAATGTTGTTATTGAACCTATGAACACTAAATAAAAAGGAATAAGCCAGGCAAAAAACACAAACACACAAACTCTCTGTGTAGTCATCACAGTGTGGTATACCAGAGGTCGACATATAGCCACATATCTGTCGTAGGCCATTAGCACTAGAATAGAGAAATCAGCAGAAACAGAAGAGTGTAACACAAACCCCTGCAGAAAACATCCAGCATAAGAGATGTCATGTGAGGGAGACAGAAGATCTATGAGGAATTTTGGATAAAATCCTGCTGTCCCATAAAGTCCATTGATGCACAGATTACAGAGGAAGATATACATGGGTTCATGAAGGCTTTTATCCACAGTGATTATCACAATAATGGTCATATTTACCAGCCAAATCACACAATAACACAGTAAAGTGAGAGCAAAGAGAGTGACTCTATGTGTTGTGGTGCCATTTAACCCTGACAGAATAAACATGGTGATAACTGACACATTATCCATCATATTAAAAAAATCTGCAGTTTTCTACATCATTCTAAATCTGAAACAACTATTTTAATGCCATAGAAAAAAGGAAATTACATCTGTATACCTTTCTTAAACATCACCCATCTCTGTGTCTGTACCTCCCCAGCACCCTGACTTGTTGGTCTCAGATTAATTTATATCCTTTCATGGCAGCAACAGATAATGAGCTGGGTTATCAGCGTTATCATTGCTGGAAAGCAGTAAAAAAGAAAAAAAGAAAAAGAGCTTTTATTCAGGCAGACAGTCGTACTACTGAGGAAAATGATGAAACACACAGGAACACTTCAGCTGTCAGCTGAATGAACTCTGTGTCGCCATGATGACCTTTGACCTTCTAGACCCACTCTGATGTTAAACTGCATCTTACTGCACTGGAACATATGCAAGTATGAAAAAGTTGAATGTAACTGTATCTTGCTTAACTTACTATGTTACCCGACTGGTTGCAGCTCTACTTATTTAACTGTAAATAATTGTTTGCCTTTTAAAAACATATTGTTTTCCATGTCATACCCTAATCTCTCTCTTCTCAGTCACAAAATGTTAAGATCAGTTTTACCAGTTTTGTTTGGAGATCTCAATCACTGATACATCTGCTGCCATCCCAGAAAATGAAACGAAGCAGCATTTTGTTTGCTCACAACTACAAATCTGACGACCGCTATGTAGGGCACAATGTAGCGTCTGTCACTCTCACTGTCAGCTGGTTGTGTCTAGAAGGGAACCTAAGATTTGCAAAACTCTGGTGGGATTTTCTCATGGGTTAAATCATCACCCTTGCGAGATCTTTCGTGGATCTGGGGCTCTAGATGCAGTAAATGTACCTTTTTGGATGGTGGTATTATCATTCTTCAGCCTTTACATGGTAGTCAGTCGTTTGTTGTGTCAATAGCCAGAAGTAAATAATGCAAAAATAGAGAAAAAACAGACCACCTCTGCCACATTTAATTTGATGAACTACTGTGTAATTTATAAAATAAAAAAGTCAAGTGTTCAGGCATTTAACATTTTCAGGAACAAAGTTCTTATGTTAATATTCTTGATCCACTTCTGGCGAATGCTCAGACAATCTATGCAGAGTGTGTGGTATCAGACAGGAAGTATGAAGTAATGCTGCATTAAAAGCACATGTAAAAGTAGAATATTGTACATTTCTTATGACATCTTACATTCAAGCATGTGCATACTGCAGGGAGTCGCCACTGCAGCCATGGCGGCTTGTTTACTTTCAATACTTCCCCGGATTCATCTATAAGAGTTTTATAGTTATATTGATAAAGTTGACTACATGCCACAGGAGATGAGAAGCTCTTTACTCTTACAAATGATAAATTACTTCTATCAGGTTAACCAGCTCCACCTCATATGTGGTCAGCAAAGTGCAAAGACCTTGATGATGCTAAACAGAGAAGCTTGTAAGTTTTCATCAAGCGCAGTTGCCATGATGACGCATTATTACCACCTGAGACAGCATGTTGTTTTCACTTCCTGAGTCTGTGTGTGTGTCATCATGGTCCTTGAGACACCTACTGTAACAGGAACTACGACAGAGACAGTTTTAAGAGGCAAATTGTTTATATGTCTATCGGAGGACAGATTTTGTGATGCAGTAGCAAGACTTTGTTTTTCCTGCTCTTTTGCACATGGTGTTTTTTTTTTTTTTTTTTTGCCAACTGTGAAAACTAACAAAGGGGAGAAAGTAAATGAAAATGTGTGTTTTTTTACACATTTAAATTCCAGAGTTTATAGGACGGCATAAGAAATGTATTTTTTTCATATCTAGCCCTTCAAAGTAAAAGTAATGGAATGAAATCAATAAGAAACTTGGTAATGAGAATATTCTACTGAGCACAACTTTTGACAAGGAAATTAATAATAAAGGTTTCAACAGTTGAGATGGCTGCTTTTTATCTTTGGTTCAAATCTGATATCAGATAAAGGTGACCTGTGCTCTGCATGGAAGCATTGTACAAACATCAGACACGAGAATATTCTACACAGTAAATAAACCACTGCAGCAAATATTCAGGCACCTTTGAACTGCGTGTGCTTGTGTGCAACAGCAACTCTGGAGAGTTACCTTTGACTACAGCATGATGCTTAAAAGAAAATACCCCAAAGCAACAACCATTCTTTATATATATATATATATATATATATATATAGATTATGTCTGAGTATTTCCTTGCAGGGTATCACACTTTCTCAGTCTTTTGCAGTAAGCCTACCCCACAACTCATGAAAATGTTTGAAGCACATAAAAAAGGCATACATGTTATGATCAGGAACAGATTTATTGATTTATGCAACATAATTGGAGAAACGTTTAAAATATTTGATAGCTAAATTTAGCTGGCCTGATTTACATGCCACAGACTATACAACCTGGAATGGTGATCATGTAAAAATGTCACATTGTGAAGTGATCAATAATATTGATTCACTGAGCATTTCTTCCAAATCACATAAACACACCAACAGATTTTTTTTTATCTTTGTGGAGACAAACTCATGACTTTCGCCTAAAGGCTGAACTTTTACGACAAATAAAACTTTGGATTTGATTTCTTATTTGCGTCAATTTGAAACCGTACATCAGGGGATTGATAATCGGAGGAATAATAAGAAATTCGATCGCCATAAAATTCTGGACGCTTTGTGATAATTCTTTCGAGCCATATCGCATGTATAACAAATCAAATAGCAGAGATGCAACAACAACCATTAAGGAGAATAAATGTGGTACACATGTCTGCATAAATTTGCTCCTGTTCTCTCTGGATGTTAGGCAATTTCTGATCATATATACATAAGACCAAACAACAAAAATAACATGGCCAAAATAAAAAGTATAATTAAAGGCTGGAATAATAATTTTTGCTATGGAGGCAGTGCAAGCTAGATTTGAAATTAACCAGTTAACACAGTAGATTTTTGGTATGTGTGAGCCACACAGCCTTGATGTTGATGTTGTAATTGTGCTCAAGAACAACAGGCAAAAAGGAATAAGCCAGGCAAAAAACACAAACACGCAAACTCTCTGTGTAGTCATGACAGTGTGGTATACCAGAGGTCGACATATAGCCACATACCTGTCGTAGGCCATCAGAGCTAAAAGAGAGAAATCAGCACAAGCAGAAGAGTGTAACACAAACCCCTGCAGGAGGCATCCAGCATAAGAGATGACATGTGAGGGAGACAGAAGATCTATGAGGAATTTTGGGTAAAATCCTGCTGTCCCATAAAGTCCATTGATGCACAGATTACAGAGGAAGATATACATGGGTTCATGAAGGCTTTTATCCACAATGATTGTCACAATAATGGTCACATTTACCAGCCAAATCACACAGTAACACAGGACAGTCAGAGCAAAGAGAGCGACTCTATAGTTTGTGGTGCCATTTAACCCCGACAGAGTAAACATGGTAATAACTGACACATTATCCATCACAAGAAAATACAGTATCGTGTTTCAGAGGTAATACTGTACCGATAGGAAATTACAGTTGCATGGATTCATTTGTGGGAGGAAGAAAGGGACATTCTGTGTCCACCCATCCCTCGCCTGGTGCCTGTGTTTATATTCCTTAATGACGTGACGTTCAACAACCTGATTTACATGAGACCTCAGACTTCCAGTCAGTGACGCTGCAGTTGCTTTCATGGAAGAGCGGAGTCATGTTGAGCATATTTGCTGCATCAATTACAACAAAGTCTGATGAACAAGAGACAAGAAGTGATACAGTCAGAAAGGTTGTAAATATTGCAGCAGGTGTTGATTTTTGCTTCTAGTCACATCTGTTACTTCAGAGGGGCTGCCACATGAAAGTCAAAGATTTGTCAGAGTGCTTTACAGTGACAAGATAAAACAGATAAAAGGTTAGAAAATGCAGAGAAGCTGTTTACTGACAGTGTATTTTCACATCAGTGTGAGGCAAAGAAAATAAATACTCTGTAATGTTAGTGTTATGCACTTTTTTTTTTATACTATATTAACTATAATTTCCATCAGGTTTGCAGGTGTCCATAAACAAATAAACTCTTTCTATCACATAACATACAGTATACCAAGAGACTGAAGAGAGGGGAACAATACATTAGAAAAATATAAAACAAATTAATACAAAATAATATAGAATACAAAAGTACTTTCTCCTCTTCTCTTAATAACTTCATCAAGTAACATTTAACCACATTATAGTCCTGTTAATAGATCTAAAACAATTCATCATACAGTTACAGCTACACCAAGCATACCTCTACACTTCTGATTACTAGTTAACCCCGACTAGTTAACCCTTCCCCCTGGGTCTCCCAAATTCCATTATACATTTATGCTCATTTGAGCTATTTCATCTCCATGCAATGCATAGCAAACAGAAAAAAACTGAATTAAAATAAATAAATAAATAAATTGCATTTATATCATATTACTAGCTGCAGTGAGTGCCTCCATCATACACTGGCCTGCCCCGTTCATGATGAACATAGAGTTCTCATACAGTTCTTATAGTTTTTTTTTCTAAAGATGCAAATACAGTTATTCCTAGGTATTTAAAGTGAGTATCTATAGGTATATTGAAATTTGCACATTCTTCTTTACTTCTACAGGTCAGAGGTAGAAGACGATTTAGCCCAATTTATTTTGTAGCTAGAGACACAACTAAACTGATCAAAGATTATAAGGATACCTGGAAGATAGTTCTTTATATCAGCAAAAAACAGATGGACATCATCAGCAAATAAGGAAATATAATACTGGGTAGATTTTACTTCTATCGGTGTAATACTTGGAAACTAACAGACTGTGCCAATGGCTCCAGTGATAAGATGAATATTATTGCTGAGACTGGATCTCCTTGCCGACTGTTTCTACTTATTTCAAATGGAGGAGAACATATATGGCTTGTAACTATAGCAACGAGTTGACGCACTTTATGCAAATCAAGGTATTTTTGTAGTCAGTAACATCAATTATACCGACAAATCGCCCCAGCTTCAATCATAAATATAGTCTAATATTAGCTGTTACACTTTGAGACAACATGTGCTTTTCAACCCAAGTCCCTAAATCACCACACGCCACGAAACTAACTGTGATGGAAGTGGAGAAGAGCGATAGAAACGGAGCACTGCAAGGTGTGCAGGACAGGTGGCGCTTGCTTGTTTGCTTGCGCTGGTTGCTTTTATGCTTTTTATTCGATTGGACAGCTGGAGTGAGGACAGGAAAGCCTGGGTTTTAGTACTCCATATGTTAAAGCATTCTGAGTAAAACTGCTGAGGTGACATATGGTGTCCATTGGGAATCAGTGCTAACATTTGAATGCTAGGCTGGCTCTCATGTTCTGCATGAAACACAAACTTAATAGCACAACGGGTCCTCCCAGATGTTTAATGTAGTCCAGTTTTATGTAGAGCTTTGATATGCATCAGTCAGTTTAGCACAGCACATTTGTTAGCAGTGCATGGCTTTTAAGGATCAGAGTGTGGGATGTAGATAGTGGTGAGCTTGCAGATTGCAAGCATCTTGTCTCACTGTCTCCTTCCAAGCGTGCAGGCGAAAATATGGTGGCCGCGAAACTCTTGGTTTGTGCATTCTGGACTATAGAAACATGGGGGCGCAACATGGCAGCCTCCATGGAAGAGGACCCTGCCCTCTGTAGATAAGACTCATTTTAAGGTAACAAAAACAGAACAGTTCTCATTTTCAGGTGATTAAACATTAATGAAAATATATATTAATGAAAATATGCTTTTTTATATTATTCCATTTCTTCTGTATTGTGGCAGAAAATCCCCATTAATCTTTCACTGTTTCACTGTTACAACATAAAATTATTTATGGACCAACCAATGTGTTTTAAAGCTGTATAAGCTGCATAACAACTTTGGTTGGTGTTAGTGTTCCCCGAATCCAATAAAGAGCAGGACAGAACTGCAAAAGTAAACATAAATTACAAAGTGGATGGACCAGTGCCAAACTTTTTACTGTTATTTATTTATTTATTTTTTACATGGCATGTAATCCCACAAAAGGTTGTAGTTTGCTATTGATATGCACCTTGGTTAGATGCAATACTATGTAGGTGGTAAGCTAGTTTGCTGTTTGCTTTTATGTTTCTGTTTCTGACACCTTCCATCATAAAACTCTTTATATCACTTTTGTTAGTATGCACACTGTTGTTGCATGTGGAAAAATCCACAGCTGATCCCTGTCATGACTAAAAGTAACCATCGCTGTTCAGAGGAGTGTTCAGTTGATGATTGATTTGGCAAAATGGAAGCAAAGCCACTGTGACTTGCTGCCACATTAAAGAGATATTAACTCTGATTCAATAAATCACAGCTTTACACAGTATATTTTCATCAGGTTTCACTTAGCTGCTCCATGTAATACAATAACTAAATGTATATGGTGTGACTGATGCTGGTTATGGAGGTTAACAATCTTGGAATAATGCATGACCAACTTGTTGTAATAAGAGGTTTTCATGAATGCAGCATCACTCACAAAACAGTAGATGGTCTAATCTACGGTTGCCAACAGAATTAAATGTGAGTAAACAATTGTGGGCTACATGTTTCATGCTCCATCAACATTGTTCCTCAGAATCCAAGCAATTACTTTAAAGAGTAAAATGTTATCATCGAACCTTCAAAAATCATTTTCTAAAGGTTTATTAAAGAGCACATTTTATTACTGTATTTACTGCGAATAGCCTTTTTTACAATGAAAAATCTCATATACTATACCTGTATAGCAGCAAATAGGCAAGACGTTCGTAAAAGTTTGTTTCATTGTGAACTGTGTGTTTGGTTGTACAGTTATCATGTTCTGCTTACTTTGATTTGAACTGAACTTTTTATTTGACACACTGCTCACAGGGCAATGTAGTTTATCAGTTGAATTGTATTTTGTCAGACCTTAGTCAAAGAGCCACAGAAAGGAAAGAAATTAGTTTACAGACAACTTAATAAAAATGTATTACCACTGACTTGAACTGGTTGTGAGAGATTTTAAAGGGAGAATTTGCCCCAAAATCAAAAATAAGCCTTTTCCCTCTGGCCTGTAGTGCTATTTATGCTTCTTTTTTTGCTGTGAGTTACAGAGTTTTGAAGAGCTCAAAGCACTTTCTTTGTTTGTGGGGTGAATTGCCCTTTTAAGAGAGAGTTTTTGAACACGACAACATCTTGAAAATATTTCTTCTTATTTCTGGTAACTTCAGGCCGTACACCAGAGGGTTCAGAAGTGGTGGTATCATTACAAACTCCAATGATAAAATTACAGCAAGAAATGGGTTTATCTTCTCAACATCAATACGACTTAAGGCTATGTCACAAAATACAGAGAAGGAATAAGTGACAAATGAAATAGTATGTGGCAGGCAGGTCTGAAACACTTTGCTCTTGAATTCAGATGAACTTTTCCTGCACACAAGCAAAATTTGAAAGTAGGTATACAAGACAAAGTTCAGAGGCAGAATTACTGTAACTACAGTTACGAGCAAACCAACAATATTGTTGATAAAAGTGGAGACACATGACAGTTTAGCAATATTCCACATGGCACAGTAAACTTTTAGGATCGTGTTTCCACACAAAGGAAGCCTGATGGTCAGGTAAAGACATAAGCCAACAGAAAGGGCTGGACCGATCAAAGCAAAGGCTGCCAACCCACACACTGTCTTAGGGGTCACCTTGCTGTGATAATGTAAAGGATCACACACAGCAACATATCTGTCATATGCCATGATGGTCAGGATGGTTAGTTCATAGGAAGCATACGAGTAAATAATATAGATCTGAGTAAAACAAGCAGGACGTGAGATTAAATGAGTATCAGACAGAAGGTCCTGGAGGAATCTGGGAAAGAAACCAAAAGAACCATAAAGAGAGTTGACAGATAACAAAGCAATAAAAATGTACATGGGCTCATGAAGTGCTCTCTCCTGTGATATTACCAGAATTATAATAAGATTAGCAGAGATAATAACTGCAAACAGCAGGAAGCACAGAACAAATGCTGGATAACGATAAAAGCCTATGTTCACATACATGGTGAGGTTA
The DNA here is from genome assembly GCF_056507025.1 of Lutjanus erythropterus. NCBI lineage: Eukaryota > Metazoa > Chordata > Actinopteri > Lutjaniformes > Lutjanidae > Lutjanus > Lutjanus erythropterus. The sequence continues at coordinate 37,183,919 of NC_139324.1, forward strand.
AAGTGAAACTTTATGGTGTCATTTTCCATTTCACACGTCAGGTTGAACTAGAGATTTAATGTGAAGAATCCTTAAACCCTTCTTATTATTACATCTTTTAGTATTGCCTCCATCAGTGCCAAGTAATTACAGTAATTACATTGAGTGTGTAATTTTTTCAGTAAACTAATAATGTAGAAATTAGTATGACTGAGATGTTAAATTACTAAATCATGAAAGCTTTTTATTGATTTTCTTTCAGCTGCAAGACGTTTTATACCTGCCACCTTCAGGAAAGTTTCAACAGGCCTACATGATGCTGGAGAGCCCCTGACTGAGTTCATTAGTTGAGTTGAAGGTTTTATAGTTTATGGTGGGGTTGGAAACATGAATAATACACTGGAAATCAAAGATTGGCTGTCTTCATTACCACAGAGACAAGCAACGACTCACAGTAATAACACTCTAATAGCACCTTAGGTGGCACTAGATTTGCCTGCTAAATTTTTACAGATTCAAATTAGTTTTTCAGCTGCATGTTTTCACCAAAATTTATACAACTTTGTTCACTGAACCCTCCTTTTAAGTAAGTTAGTTCATAGAACCTAGAAAAATCATTTTCTAAAGCTTTATTAAAGAGGACATTTTATTACGGTATATTGGGAGACAAGGGAGTTAAATTTAGACATTTCATTGTGAATAGCCTTTTGAAAAATCTCATATACTATACCTGTACAGCAGTGAATAGGCAAGACATACTTAAAAGTTTGTTTCATTGTAAAATGTGCCTTCGATTGTACAGTCATGATGTTCTACTCACTTTGATTTGAATTGAACTTTTTATTTGACACACTGCACACGAGGAAACGTAGTTTGGTTCTTGGTTGAGTTGTATTTTGTCAGGCCTTAGTAAAAGAGTGACAGAAAGGAAAGGAAATAGTTTACAAACAACTTAATATAAGTGTATTACCACTGACTTGAATTGGTTGTGAGAGATTTTAAAGGGAGAATTTGCCCCAAAATCAAAAACAAGCATTTTCCCTCTGGCCAGTGCTATTTATCCTTCTCTTTTTGCTGTGGTTTACAGAGTTTTGGAGATAACACCTGTAGAGATGTCTTCTTTCTCTCCAGTATAATAGGACTAAATGGCACTCAGCCTGTGGAGCTCAAAGCACAAAAACAAATATATTTGAAAATTTTAAAACACTGATTCTTTCTAAAAATCATGACCTGGCTACTTAAGATAATCCACAGAGTTGTGGTGAATTTGATGCAGGAACTACTTTCTGCTCAAAACGTCAGTGGATTATCTTGATTTATTATGTCATGATTTTTGGAAAGAAACACAGGTTTTGAATTTCTCAAATGTATTTTCTTTGATGATTTGAGCACTATAAGCCAAATGCCATTTGCTCCCATTATACTGCAGAAAAGGCAGATATCTCCAAAACTCTGCAACTCACACACACACACACACAAAATAAACATATATCTTTTTGGGGTGAACTGTCCTTTTAAAAAATAGTTTTCAAACACGACAACATCTTGAAAATATTTCTTCTTATTTCTGGTAACTTCAGGCCGTACACTAGAGGGTTCAGAAGTGGTGGTATCATTACAAACTCCAATGATAAAATTAAAGCAAGAAATGGGTTTATCTTCTCAACATCAATACGACTTAAGGCTATGTCACAAAAGGCACTGACGCAATAAGTGACAAATGAAATAGTATGTGGCAGGCAGGTCTGAAACACTTTGCTCTTGAATTCAGATGAACTTTTCCTGCACACAAGCAAAATTCGAAAGTAGGTATACAAGACGTAGATCAGAGGCAGAATTGCTGTAATTGTGGTCAGGAGCAAGCCAACAATATTGTTGATAAAAGTGGTGACACATGACAGTTTAGCAATATTCCAGAAAGCACAGTAAACCTTTAGGATTGTGTTTCCACACAAAGGAAGCCTGATGGTCAGGTAAAGACATAAGCCAACAGAAAAGGCTGGACCGGTCAAAGCAAAGGCTGCCAACCCACACACTGTCTTAGGGGTCACCTTGCTGTGATAATGTAAAGGATCACACACAGCAACATATCTGTCATATGCCATGATGGTCAGGATGGTCAGTTCATAGGAAGCATACGAGTAAATAATATAGATCTGAGTAAAACAAGCAGGACGTGAGATTAAATGAGTATCAGACAGAAGGTCCTGGAGGAATCTGGGAAAGAAACCAAAAGAACCATAAAGAGAGTTGACAGATAACAAAGCAATAAAAATGTACATGGGCTCATGAAGTGCTCTCTCCTGTGATATTACCAGAATTATAATAAGATTAGCAGAGACAATAACTGCAAACAGCAGGAAGCACAGAACAAATGCTGGATAACGATAAAAGCCTATGTTCACATACATGGTGAGGTTAAAGTGAAACTTTATGGTGTCATTTTCCATTTCACACGTCAGGTTGAACTAGAGATTTAATGTGAAGAATCCTTAAACCCTTCTTATAATTACATCTTTTAGTATTGCCTCCATCAGTGCCATCTCCTCTGATACTGAGATCACTAAATGTGTAATAAAAATATTGCAAGAGATTTTATACCTGCCACCTTCAGGAAAGTTTCAACAGGCCTACATGATGCTGGAGCCCCTGACTGAGTTCATTAGTCGAGCTGAAGGTTTTATAGTTTATGGTGGGGTTGGAAACATGAAGAGTACACTGGAAATCAAAGATTGGCTGTCTTCATTACCACAGAGACAAACAAAGACCCACACTAATAACACTCTAATAACACCTTAGGTGGCGCTAGATTTGCCTGCTAAATTCTTTCAGATTCCAATTATTTTTTCAGATGCACGTTTTGATCAAAATTTATACGACTTTGTTCACTTAATCTACCCGTTACGTAGCATTTCATAATCAAGACATTTATACCTAATGAGAAATGGTTATGGTTTTGGTATAAAATTTTACTTGATCAACCATATTATCGACCGATTAAGAGCTTAAAGTGATCACTTTTTCACATTTTGTTTCTCTTCATTTCTCAGGCAGGTTACTGTTTAGTTGACATTTGCACATTTATTTTACTTTTTTCCACTGAAGATGTCTGTGACTATTTTGAAAAATATTGTGGGAGTAAGACGGGATGGTAGCTTTGTTCTGAGGTCTGTCAGTGTAAGAGCAGTTAAATTTGATTCATATGACATTTAATTTACATTTTATTTGCAGTAAATGCAATGTCTACAAAATGTCAGAAAAATAAAAAAAGGTCTCCAATCTCTTTCATGCTCATTCAATGTTTTACTCTTAAATGTTATTTTATTTTATTTTATTTTTGTCAGATAATTAATTTCCTGTCAAACCCATTGCCTCGTCCTTCCAGTTCTGGTTAAGTTTCACCAAATCAGAATCAGAACCATAAATACTTTATTGATCGCTGGGGGGAGAAATCATGTTACAGATGCTACAGATGATCAGACAGCACCTCTGCCTCAGCTGTGGCTGTCACAGGGAGCTGTGGTCCTCTCGAGGGGGCGGGGGGGTTGCAGGCTGTGGAAGGGAACAAGCAGGTATCTGGGGTATGAGCGATGAGGAGCAGGCTGAAGCACATTAACCGAAAACACTACAGCAGCCCCAACCAAGCTGAACTCTATCAGAGCCATACTCCTGCAGTGTCACTGATGGTGCGCAGGCGTCCAAGATTCAAAATTCAATACTTCACTGCCATATCAAAGGGGCTGATTGGAATTTGTCTCTGTGAGCTCAGAACAGAACGATTAAAATTGTAAAACCACACCAACAGATATAAAACATATCCAACCTGTTCAATAAACATAAAAGCATAAAACGCTACCACCTGTAGTGAAATGAGCAACAATAAAAAAAAAAAAAACAGACCACCACATAAAGGGCTTCAAGTGTCTTTAAGACATCTGCCCCATTGCACAAATGATTCAACCTGCTGAGTGACCTGCAGTTCTACGTTCCTTCAGCTATTCTGGATCCTGAATGCTCTGGTCTTGGAAATTAAAAAAAAGTTGTTTGTCAGGTGAGAGGGATCCTTAAAAACTTTGAGGCCTTTCTTTTGTAATCTGGCTTCATACATGGGATCACAAAACAGGTCTGAGTACATAGAAAACTCTTTTTTTTCTTGTCTTTATGCACAAAATGCTTGTAATATTTCTCCCCATATGATTTCAAATTGAATTAATTTGTTATTTTCCATGGCCATTGTCTTTTCCTTATTTGAATAATAATACATTTATTTTTTTTCAATGTATTAGTGTGGGAGGGTATTTCAATTTCTCTAATATAACTGAAGGAAACAGTAATCCAACCCTGTGGATACCTTACATTGTCCCATAAGATATATCTTGGGTTGTTATTGTGGAGAGTGTTTATTGTATATAATGACAAATAAAAAAAATAACAACAACAACAACAAAAACCTGCACGATACTTTCCCTGGATATCCCACAACGTCAGTGTTGCTATAACCCTTAATAAACACATAGGATTGGTAACATATTTATGTGACAAACATGAAAAAATGTTCAATTAAACTTATTATCATTTAATTCAGTCCATGATTAAGTAACATGCAATAATTTATGTCCACAAAGCATACTGTGATCTGTTCATGAAATATTTTGAGAACATTAAGCATCTTTCTCAAAGGATTAAAACCTTATCTATGACTTCTGTACACTGATGTTCAGTCTGTGTTCATTAAATCAAAGGCAAACAAGCTGTGATTCTAACTGATCATTCTAAGAGATTATCTTATACCATGATAACATCCTAAAAATGTGTTTTCTAATTTCTGGCAACTTCAGCCCGTACACAAGAGGATTCAGAATGGGAGGAATGACAACAAACTCCAGTGACAAAATTACAGCAAGAAATGGATTTATCTTTTCGATATCATACCGACTCAAGAAGATATCACAAAATCCTGTCATTGAATATATCACAAATGAGACAACATGTGGCAGACAGCTCTGAAATACTTTCCCTCTGAATTCTGCTGAGCTTTTCCAGCAAACAAGCAGAATTCGCAAATAGGTGTAGAGGACATAAAAAAGGGGAAAGAAAACTGTAGATGTGGTCAGAAACATACCATAAATGTTGTTGACAACAGTGCTGACACATGACAGTTTAACAACATTCCAGTTTGCACAGAAGACTTTGTGTATCGTATTACCACATAAAGGAAGCTTCATGGACAGAGAAATGCAGGCCATAAGACCAAAAGCTGGGAAAATCCAAGCCAGTGCAGCGAGTTTGAAAACTGTTTTTGATGTCATTTTTCTGTGATAGTGTAAAGGATGACAAACGGCAAGATACCTATCATGTGCAATGATCCCAAGAAAGGTCATCTCATAAGAAGCATACGTGTAAATAACATAGATCTGAGTGAAACAAGCTGGACGTGACATCAAATGAGTATCAGACAGAAGGTCTCTGAGGAATCTGGGGAAGAAACCTGTGGAACCATACAGAGAGTTGACAGATAACAAAGTAATAAACATATACATGGGCTCATGTAGCGTTCTTTGTCGAGATATCACCAGTATTATGACGAGATTAGCACAGAGAATAAAATTGTAGAGCAGGAGGCAAAAAACAAACGCTGGGTAGCGGTAGTGTCCAATGTTCACAAACATGGTGAGGTTAAAGTAAAAGGAAACAGTGCTGTTTTCCATCCCACTCACAATAAATCAGAGACAAAGACATCAGTGATCCGATTTGACAGAGTTCTGATCATCTGTGTAAAGGAAAATCTATGCAGTTTGAACATAATGTCATATATTAGTCACACCAACAATAGTTTCACTACACTTACCAAACACAGAGTGAATAATCTTCAGGTGAGTTCTACATTGTGCTCTTGGTTAGATCTGTAGACACGCCACAAGTGTAGGTCATGGGAGGAGTTATTAGTATTTTATGTTCTCTGGCTCTGAACTTGTCATCATGGTCTTTCTACTCTGGAGAATCATGGCGGTCTGGAAGCTTTGGGGAAAAAAAAAAAAGATCCTGTAAGTCGTTATCGTGAGAAACCTTGTTGAAAAAATGACTTCATATCCCATTAGTATTATTAGCATTATTGTGAGATATTATCGCCTCATTTTGAAATACTGGGTCATTATTTCAAGAAAACTTCTCATTGTAATGTCTTACGTGATCTTTTTTCACAGTGGCAGAAATGGGCTTCTATATGATGGTAACAATCATTTAAGTATGATAATGTATTACTTACCCATAATCCAACTGAAGATTTATTCTTAAACATTCATTGCACAAATATTTGCTTCAATTCAGTTCAATTAAATGTTATTTGAATAGCGTTTATCATGACAAAGTTATCCCAGGGCACTTTTCAAATAGCAGGGGTCTAGATTACTCTTTATGAATGCAGTGGTTCCCACCAAGAGCAAACACTGAGGGGACTGTGGTGAGGAATTAACGGGTCAGAAACCTTGAGCAGATACAGCTTTTGTTTTTTTTGTTTTTTTACTAAGGGTGGGGGGTCGTCCACCAAAACTAGAGACAGAGAAAGAAAGAGAGAGTGAGATGGCCTCAGCAGAAAAGGAGCTCAGCTGCAGCTCAGGAACTGATTACTGCAGCTTGGGAGCAGAGGAACGCTGCAGCGCAGGACGTATCAATGGCTACACACAGCTGATGGTTTGTTAGAACACCCAAACTCATCTCTTTCTTCTCATTTCCATAGTGAAAATAAAGATTGACAAAATGTGTTTTGCCTTTTTCTTACTTTGAATGTATTATATAAGATTTATACCTTAAGGTTTTGTTCTTAAAGCAGACAAATCTGCTGTGCTCTTTGGTGTCTTACATAATGACCACTTATGATGCAGCGCAGATTCTTTTAAAGTGGCCATATAATGCTTTTTGGGCTTTGCCCCTTTCCTTTAATTTGTTATATAGCTTTTAGTGTATGTACCAAGTATGTAAAGTCACAAAAAACAAAGTCCATGCCAAAGGAGTTACTCACTCCTTCAGAAAGCACTCCTCTTGATCTGTCTGAAATGCCTCATTATGCAGCCTTTGTTCTGTTATCTGGTGACATCTTTGTGTCCACAGGAGCTAAAACTGAATGTTTCACACGGATGGTAAATAGGGGTGAAGCTGCTATGGCCAATATAACAAAAATATCTGGGGGTTTTTTGAACATGTAAACCTATTATAGTAGAAATAACAACATGAGCTTGAAAATGAGCATAATAAATACACTTTAAATGGATGAAACTGCACTGTGGTTCGTACCAAAAATTAAACATCACAATGAAGCATGCATTATTATAGATGCATTCATATGTACTTCACTTAACGCACATGATGACAACTTCTGATTCTGCATGCAGTATGTATAGCATACTGTGAGTCCTTAGTTGATTGTTGAAGCAAGTATAGGTGAGTATAGGGAGTCATAATGTATAACAAGTCCTATCATCAACTTCTAGTTTATAACTAGTCAAGAGCATCCATAAGACACTTGAACATCAATATTAGATTCGTAAGAAGTCACTTCTATAATGTTTTATGACTGTTAATAGTGGTTCAAAACATTATGATTGTTTATGAGTGTGGTCATAAGGTATTATTAATCCATTATAATTCACTACAAATACTTCTGTAACACACAATAGATGTGATCCTCATAGAAAGTCTTACAAATAGATATCTATTCATGTAGTAGCCAATTTATGGAAACTGCATTTTTATTTAACAGCGCACATAACAAAAATAATTATATTGATTAATGTGTGTATATTTTGTAAACAAATTAAAGATAAATACAATATGACAACACCAAGGCCTTATGCTGTTTCCAAAATGGGGACCTTAGGTTTTGTGAAATAAAAATGAAAAACAAAGTTAAATGCAGATATTTGTCATGCATGTGGAAACGTGGTCATGGATAGAGACCCGGAAAAATCTTATTTTGTCACTGAAATAATAATTTACTGTGTGGTTGAAAAGGGGACAGGCGGTTACACTTCGCCCCTGCCTGCTGCATCACAATTAACACCAGTGCAGATTTTCAATTGCTGTTAAATTCTAAGATAAACTAGGATAACCGGTTTACTTCCACTAGTCTGTTTTCTTGCTCAACTGTAACCAAAAATGTTTAAATTAGAGGATTTGTAACATTTTTTGTGAGAAAAATGCAAAATATCCTGATCAGTTTATCATATTATCATTTAATCCAGTCCATGGTGAAGTACATACAGTGATTTATGTCCACAGCACATAATGTAGTCTGAGGTCACCTCTTCAGATATTTTTTTAGAACATTAAGTACATTACCATAATATTGTCACAGATTATTTGAGGCACATGTCACATATTGTACATTATAATGTCTTACTCTGATTATATCTGATCTATATTCTCCAATGTCAGATCTTTTTTGGAGCATTTACATTTAAGTCATAGGCACACAAAATGCTGTGATGTGGTTCAAGCTGATCATTTTTAAGAGATTATTTCATATTATGATAACATCCTTAAAATGTGTTTTCTAATTTCTGGTAACTTCAGCCCGTACACAAGAGGATTCAGAATGGGAGGAATGACAACAAACTCCAGTGACATAATCACAGCCAGAAATGGATTTATCTTTTCAATATCATACCGACTTAAAGCAATATCACAAAATGCTATGATGGAATACATCACAAATGAGACAACATGTGGCAGACAGCTCTGAAATACTTTCCCTCTGAATTCTGCTGAGCTTTTCCAGCAAACAATTATAATTCGCAAATAGGTGTAGAGGACATAAAAAAGGGGAAAGAAAACTGTAGATGTGGTCAAAAACATACCGTAAATGTTGTTGACAACAGTGCTGACACATGACAGTTTAACAACATTCCAGTTTGCACAGAAGACTTTGTGTATCGTATTACCACATAAAGGAAGCTTCATGGACAGAGAAATGCAGGCCATATCGGCAAAAGCTGGGAAAATCGAAGCCACTGCTGCCAACGTTAAAACAGTTCTCGATGTCATCTTTCTGTGATAATGTAAAGGATGACAAACGGCAACATATCTATCATATGCAATGATGCCAAGAAAGGTCAGTTCATAAGAAGCATACGTGTAAATAACATAGATCTGAGTGAAACAAGCTGGACGTGACATCAAATGAGTATCAGACAGAAGATCTCTGAGGAATCTGGGGAAGAAACCTGTGGAACCATACAGAGAGTTGACAGATAACAAAGCAATGAAAATATACATGGGCTCATGTAGCATTCTTTGTCGAGATATCACCAGTATTATGACGAGATTAGCACAGAGAATAAAACTGTAGAGCAGGAGGCAAAAAACAAACGCTGGGTAGCGGTAGTGTCCAATGTTCACAAACATGGTGAGGTTAAAGTAAAAGGAAACAGTGCTGTTTTCCATCCCACTCACAATAAATCAGAGACAAAGACATCAGTGATCCGATTTGACAGAGTTCTGATCATCTGTGTAAAGGAGAATCTATGCAGTTTGAACATTTTGTCCTTTAATATTGATCACACATTAGTTACAGTAGTGTCGCTATACTTACAGAAATCAGAGCGAATAATCTTCAGGTGTGTTCTGTTTTGCTCCTGGTGAGAGCTATAGACAAACCACAGGTTAGGTGATTGGAGGATTTAAATAGTCTTTCATGCTCTCTGACTCTGGGCATGTCATCTTGGTGTTTTTACACTGGAGAATTATGAAGGTTTCTCATGACGTGCATTATCATGAGACACCTGATGTAGTAGCTAAAAGTATTGACTTCATCTCAAAATAATATGAAACCTTCTCCAAATAACTTACTTGAAAATTTAAATGTGTGTAAATGTTGCAGTTTGGGGGTATTTGTGGGGATTCTGCAATGAAACATTATTCTCTCCCATTGCGTAATATTTTTTTTATTTTAATTTATCTTTACGTAACCAGGCAAGTCATTAAGAACTAGTGCTGTCAATCGATTAAAATATTTAATCGCAATTAATCGCATTACTGTCTGTAGTTAATTGTGATTAAACAATGACAAATATTGTCCAGAAACCCTCAAAGGCATTGCATTTGACACAAAAAAATATGCTCAAATAATGACATGACAAACCCATCAGTCCATCAGGCACCGATGAGCATACTGACCTGCTCAATTTAAATTTCAACATTAAGGCCAAAACGCACTAAAAACTTCAATAGAAAAGTCATTTGTAGCTTCAGATTTAAAATTCAAACACCACAGAACCAACAGTAGTTTAGGAAAAGTCGCTATTGATATGTATCTGTTTATTTATTTAGTATTATTATTGTTAATAATAGTTAATTTCTTTTCAGAAAATATTGTCCACTGAAGACAAAAATCCTCACCTTTATTCAGCTCAGTCTGTATAATGATGAAACGGTCCCTGATATTCATGTTTTTGTATTAATGGTCATTTACATCAGTGAGGATGTTTTAGACCACAGCAGACAGCAAACTGCACACTGACACACACCGAGGAGATGAAGAGGAGGGAGAGTCTGGACTCTTCATCATGACTTACAATAATGCAGCACAGCGACAAACGTTTTGTGGAGGAGACGAGCGTCTGTCAGTTTGGTCTTTGCAGCGACAGATATTTTAGTCTGTAGTGTTTAAACCACAGAACCGTACAGTAACATCAGGATTCATCATCAATAAAGTTTTTTTTAATCGGTCGGCACTTCACACACTCGCTCCCCCTCCCTCCCTCCTCTCTGCAGCTCGTCTCTCCTCCCTCGCAGTTATGATCAATCAGCATGAAGTAATTAAGTATTTAAAAGAACACAAATACTTGAAATATAACAGGCCAATATAACAGAACGTGCCTTAATCGCATGTTAAAAAAATTTGTGGCGTTAAAAAGAATTAGTGTTAACTTTGACAGCCCTATTAAGTACAAATTCTTATTTACAATTATGGCCTGGCAAAAGCAAAGAGCCTTGAAGAAAAGGGGATGGGAACTAAAAGCTATGAAAATAAACTCATGTTTGAATTCCACATGTTTTCACAGCATTAATTAATTTCTGTGGTCACTTAGGGGGAGTGCAAACCCATTACTCACTTCTTACAGCAAATATGTAAGGAAACAGTTGATTTACAGTCTGTTTACAGCAAACAGAGCAACATTAACTTTCAGTTTGAGTTGTGTTTTTGCAATATTCAGTCTGACTTACATAGCAGTGCTACATGAACCACTATGTACAGCCCATTAACTAATCACTAATTTTGTCTTTCTGCCATTTGTTGCTTGGTAGCATCTAACCAGCATCTTGTTGCTCGACTCTTTCAGCATTTCATGTTCAATTTGTCATATTGCCTTTTAATTCAGTCCATGTTGAAGTAAAATACAGTAATTTATGTCCAGAATGCCTACTGTAATATGGATTTGGGGAAGTAATTTATTTAAATATTTTAAGAACATTAAGCATGGTCATAATAATATTGTCACAGTCAGATCATTTGGGGAACATGCGGCATCTTATATCCTGTAATGTCTTATTCTGAATAAATCTGATCTGAGCTTTATTATGAGATTTTATTAAAATTACTTACTATTTATAACCTCTGTAGACTAATGTGTTCTCATAGTCTGAGTTCATAAAATCAGGGTCAAACAATATGCGGTGTTGAGATTCCAGCTGACCATTTTTAAAGGCATCATATAGAACTTTGTCTTAAAAAACACAACACTCATAAACAAAATGTATTTTAATCATCACATATGAGCCACTAGAACTGTGTGGTAGTGGTTGTCTTTATTTCCTTATTTTCTTATTATTTTGCTGTGCTCAGGATGCTTTATCAACCTAAAATATCAGCATTTGACATCCAGGTATTCTGCCTTCAAGAGATTATTTCATATCATGATAAAATCCTTATAATGTGTCTTCTAATTTCTGGTAACTTCAGCCCGTACACAAGAGGATTCAGAAGAGGAGGGATGACAACAAACTCCAGTGACAAAATCACAGCCGCAAATGGATTTATCTCCTCAATATTAATGCGACTCAAAGAAATATCACAAAATACTGTGATCGAATAAATCACAAATGAGACAACATGTGGCAGACAGCTCTGAAATACTTTCCCTCTGAATTCTGCTGAGCTTTTCCAGCAAACAAGCAGAATTCGCAAATAGGTGTAGAGGACATAAAAAAGGGGAAAGAAAACTGTGGATGTGGTCAAAAGCAAACCATTAATGTTGTTGTCAACAGTGCTGACACAGGACAGTTTAACAACATTCCAGTTTGCACAGAAGACTTTTTGTATCTCGTTACCACATAAAGGAAGCTTCATGGACAGAGAAATGCATATCATAACACTAATGGCTGGGAAAATCAAGGCCAGTGCTGCCAACTTTAAAACAGTTTTAAATGTCATCTTTCTGTGATAATGTAAAGGATGACAAACGGCAACATATCTATCATGCGCCATGATGCTCAGAAAGGTCAGTTCATATGAAGCATACGTGTAAATAACATAGATCTGAGTGAAACAACCTGGACGTGACATCAAATGAGTATCAGACAGAAGATCTCTGAGGAATCTGGGGAAGAAACCTGTGGAACCATACAGAGAGTTGACAGATAACAAAGCAATGAAAATATACATGGGCTCATGTAGCGTTCTTTCTCGAGATATCACCAGTATTATGACGAGATTAGCACAGAGAATAAAATTGTAGAGCAGGAGGCAAAAAACAAACGCTGGGTAGCGGTTGTGTCTAATGTTCACAAACATGGTGAGGTTAAAGTAAAAGGAAACAGTGCTGTTTTCCATCCCACTCACAATAAATCAGAGACAAAGAAATGCATATTTCTGTCGTTGTTTGACAAACTCTTGTTCCTGTCCTGAGAAATCAGTGATCTGATTTGACAGACTTTGAATCACCTGTGTGAAGGAAAAATAAAGCAGTTGGAACATTTTGTCATATAAAATTGGTTACACTGATAAAAATCTCTCTGCACTTACCAAACTCTGAGTGAATAAGTTTCAGGTTCTACACCTTGCTCCTGGTTAGAGCCACAGACAAGGCACAAGGGTAGGTAATAGGACGACATGATAGTCTTTTATGTTCTCTGGCTCTGGACGTGTCATCATAGTTTTACTACACTGGAGAATTATGACGATATGGAAGTCTATTTCTGTCAATGTGATGGAGAAAAAAAAATCCTGTAAGGAATTATTATGGGAAACCTTCTCCGAATAATGACATAGTATCATAGTATCTAGAAATATTGGGTCTACTGATATGAAATATTACTGTCTTCCATTTTAGTTTTACTTCTGCAGCTCAGTCTGGTTACTCAGATTTTAAGGTGTTTATCACAGCGGCAGGAAACAGCTGGAATTTAACGTCTACGCCGGCTGAAACTGCTGCAGCACAGGAGGAACAGCAGTTAACTGCAGTTTCGCAGAAGCAGCTGCTGGGCGGCAGGGGTTCTTTTAGTGATCTGGAGGCTCCAGGCTGAAAATCAGTATGAACACAGTCGCAGCTATTTAGAAACAGCTCTTTTCACTTCACAAAGCCACGGGACTAAAGGGCCCAAACTTTGAGCTGTTGTCTGATCTCATCTGCTAAATTATTGAACTCATTAGTGTTCAGCAGTGGTGTAAGTACATTTACTAAAGTGCTGTACTGAAAGACAACAATGAGGTCCTACTTGGCTATTTTCAGTTTCTGCAACTTTATACTTCTACTCTACTTTGTAGATTGAGATTAAAAATCCAAAACATGAACAACAATTAAATTATGATGCACCATTAAATTACCCAGCAATATACTGTATGAAGCAATTAAAATCAGCTCCACATTTACCAGCTGCAACAGTAAAATGATCAACACATTCATGCATTAAAAATTATATTCCAATTATATATTATTATCAGATGAGTAATACTTCACAATTTAAGTATAATTCAATTAATTTTACTTTTCATACTTTTTTGGTAAGATTATTTTCTTGGGCTTTTGCCTTTATTTTGATAGTGACAGTTGAAGATATGACAGGATAGCAGATAGTGAAAGGGGGGATGACACGCAGTCGAACCGGCAGCTGCTGCAGAGAACTAACAGCCTCAAGACACTGAGCCCTTTCTTACGCCCGGCGCAAAGCCATTGTGCCGCCAGCGCAAGTGATTTTGCTATCTTACACCAGCGCAAGTTCCATTTTTGCCATGTGTGTAATATAGCAAATGAGGTGAGGTGGTTGTTGTGGGTGGTGGGTATTTAACATCACAGTTACAGGTTGCATGCTGGAACAAAAGTACTTGGGAATGTATTATTTGGGGAAGGTGAACCAGCTAGTGAAGCACTCATTGCTGAACTGTTTTCTGTAGTAGCTGATTAGTGTTTACAGTAGCCCTGAATGTGTGTGCTTAGCTGATCCAAGGATGTAACAGGAAGGCCAAACGCAGCACAAACGCCACCTCAGTACAGCCTCGGTGCCGTATTCCCTGTTGGTCTCAGTGACTGGTCATATTCACTGGGACGTTGCTGAGCCCGGTTCTGTTTCCCACAGATGGCGGCTAACAGTTATAGTTTGCTACTTTAGCAGCAAGTGAGCTGCTGAAGCTAGTGTTATCTGTCTATAAGGAAACTCTGTACTAAAATAACAGAGTTGAAGCTGCGGGGAAACCAGAAAATATTGCATGTCATCCGGTTTCACCCAAAGCAGTGAATAAAGCTGTTAAGATGTGCTTTTGCACAGTTAGGCCTGCTTGGGTATTTGACTGTAATGCTTTGCTGCATCATAAATGAGAAAGTGTTTGATGAGCTGCAAATTTAGTAATGCCCCAGACTGCAGGATGTCATGTTATGAACTGTTTCAAGTCATTTTCCAGAAAGATAAACTTTGAAATATCTTTAAAAATCCTCTAGAACAGTGTTTCTCAACCCTGGTCCTCAAATACCCCTGCCCTGCATGTTTTATGTTTCCCTGCTCCAACACACCTGATTCAAATGATCAGGTTGTTGTCAGGCTTCTGCAGAGGCTTGAGGACGAGCTGATCATTTGAATCAGGTGTGTTGGAGCAGAGAAACATCTAAAACATGCAGGGCAGGGGTTCCTGAGGACCAGGGTTGAGAAACACTGCTCTAGAATATCTATTAAATTACTTTCTTGGCACTGCCGATCCAGATACTTGCTTACAAGTGACATATAGATCAATATATTTTTTTATGATAAAAACACTTAAAAGTCTACTTTTGATTTCATGGGAACTTTAATTAAGCCCTTTCCCTCACTTCTATGGCCAACCAGGGTTTAACTGGCCAGGGCAGGTAAGTGGCTTTTTAAAAGCCGGTGTCAATCCATCAACCTTTATGAGATGGTGTGTATTGTGTGTATAATTCTGGCTTTTACTCTGATTTTCCACAGCTGTCAGGCATTGTTTTTGTCCACAGAACAACTGAGATGTTTGGCATAATGATAATATGAGCAAGGTTATGAATATCAATAGGGTTCACTTCTTTTTCAGGCTTCTTTGATCTGATAGTCAAGTATTCATGCTAGTTAGGGGTGTCGATCCCAGGCCCACACATACACTCTTATTAACTATTACAAACTGCAGCTTAATTATAATAAATAAAGCCTCATGTTGTAGTTATCATGCTTAAGGTTTGTAGACAGTGCAAACTCTTCCTCTCTGCACCAACAAGTCTGCTCTTCCAGACTTCCAGCTTTTCCCAAATGTTAATTCATTATGGTGGCACAACTCTCTGAGATCAGAGTAGGTTTCTCAGCATTTTAGTATTTACTCAAAAAAAAACATGAAAGGGCAGGACAGAATGCACATAAAATATGGATCAGTTTGAATGAGCTCTTTTTTACTGTAATCAGTCAAGAATTTTTTTAACATCACATTTTACTTTTATGGTTTGTTATTTGCCCTGAAAATCTGTAGACACCAAGACCTAAGGTACAAAATTAAATATCATATAATCTATTTATCAGATGAACTCTTATTAGTGAGAGACAGTATTTGTTTTTCACATACAATTTAATTTAAAATATATTCTAAACATTAGGAGATAAATGAATTGCATTCACTTAAATCTCAGCTGAAAATAAAGTATACATGTATCAGTTCAATTTATAGGCAATCGTTGCTCACCACACATTTCACTTCACAAATTATGCTATCACAATATTTGGTCTAACGACAATTAAGCACACATATTAATTGTTCTACATGAAATCTTTTTAGTTTGTGATTTTAAGCAAAATATCTTGACAATGTGTCGTCTAATTTCTGGTAATTTAAGGCCATACACAAGAGGATCCAGAACTGGAGGAAAAATAACAAATTCTACTGACAGAATTATAGCAACAAATGGATTTATCTCATCAAGGTTTTGTCGGCTCAGGGCAGTATCACTAAATGCTGTGATGGAATAAACTGCAAATGAAATAACATGTGGAAGACAACTCTGTAATACTTTCCCACTGACCTCTGATGACTTTTTCCAACAAACAATCACAATTCTCAGATAAGTGTACAGGATAAAACCAAAGGGAATGGCAGTTATAATTATGGCCGCCATCATAGCAGCAATACTGTTAACAGCATCAGTAACACATGATAATTTGAAAATATTCCAGCTGGCACAATATACCTTTTGTATAATGTTTCCACACAGAGGAAGCCTGACAACCATATCAATACATGCTATGAGGTAACAGGCTGGACAGACCCAAGCAAAAAATGTCAATATAGAGACAGTTTTACATGTCATCTTTGTGTGATAGTGTAATGGATGTAAAACAGCAACATATCTATCATACGCCATAACACTCAGAATGGTCACTTCATAACAACCATATGTATAAATAACATAGACCTGAGTGAAACAAGCTGGACGTGAGATCAAATGAGTATCAGACAGAAGGTCCATGAGAAATCTGGGGAAGAAACCTGTAGAGCCATACAGAGAGTTGACAGATAAAAATGCAATGAAAATATACATGGGCTCATGTAGTGTCCTCTCACGTAATATGATGCATATCATGGCAACATTTGCAAACACAATAAAACTGTAGAGCAGGAGGCAAAAGACAAAGGCTGGGTAACGATAACGTCCAATGTTCATGAACATGGTGAGGTTAAAGTAAAAGGAGAGAGTGCTGTTTTCCATTCTCTTAATCAAAGGGTCTCACTAGTCACTATGTCAGTATCACTGTTTCTAAAAACCAGCAGTCCTAATAAACTGAACACAAAGCATCACTGAACATTTTGGAGAAAAAAAGAATTATACTTGCCAACACATTTAGTAAGTAATGTATTTTGTACTTTGGTTATGATGAAATCTATACAAAGATCAAACCCAACTGTGAGTTCAGGGAGGTGTTCAACATCTTTTATCTTGTCCAACCTGGTTGATGTCACCACTTTATTTCTTCTCTGGAGACCTGGGAAACTTTCTCACCCTGCATGTTAAAGTTTCTGATGACATTTGTTTATTTGGACCCACTAGTTGCACAGTTCCAGGTATGGAAATGTTGGTGTTACAATCACTCAGTCTGTCCACTGCTTTTGTCCAGACTGAAATATCTCAGCCGCTCTTTGGTGGAATACCATCAAATTTTGTGAAGACATTCATTGTACCCAGGAAACGAACCCTATTGACTTTGATGATCCCCTGACTTTTCCTGTAGTGGAACTAGCAGGTCAAAATTCTCACTCACCCCGAGAAATATCTACATTTACAAGATGTATTGGGGAAAAAATTGCACAGACATTCATGGTTCCCAAATGAATTAGTTGACCTTCTGACCTTACATCCTCAGCTACCATGACAGTGATATATATTTTTTGTGAAATATATCAATAACTGTTTGATGGATTTCCATGATTTTTGGTACAAATATTCATGGCGCACAGAGGATAAACCATAATGTCTTGGTGATTGCCTGAACTAAGCTTTAGCCCCACCAGAAGTTCCCACTTACTCATCAAGAAAGTTGTAATATGATTTCAGAGATGGAAATGTTGGTCTTTTGGTTGCTAAGTCTATTCACCACTTTGATCCAGACTGAAATATCTCAATGTCTATTCAGTGGAATACCATAAAATTTTATGGAGACAATCATGGTTCCCAGAAGATGAATATTACTGACTTTGATTATCCCCTGACCTTTCCTCTAGTGCCAACAGCAGCTCAAATATTTCGCTTCTTCTTTGAAATATCAACATCTATGAGATACACTGAGGAAAAAATGGACAGACATTCATGGTTTCCAGATGATGTATCCTAATGATTTTTTTAAATTTATGAACTTACTTCCACAGCCACCATGAGATGGATAGATGTTTTTCAACAATTCATAAATATATCAATTGTTATTCATATATTTATTCTCTTTGATACAAATATCCATTGTGGCCAGAGGATAAACCCTAATGACTTGGTGATCCCCTGAAATAACCTTTTGCCCTGCCAACAGTTTCTATTTACCATGGGTATGGCTCTAGGGAAAACAATGTCAGTCTGTTGGTCACATAGTCTGTCAAACACTTTGGTCCGGACTGAAATATCTCAACCACTGTTCAATAGAATGCCATAAGATTTTGTGGAGAAATTCATGGTCCCCAGAGATTAAACTATTGACTTTGATGAACTCTTGGCTAGTGGCACTAGCAAGTCAAAGTTCTCACTTCCGAGGTGAAATATTTACATTTAGAAGATATATTGGACAAAAAAACTTTGTACAAATATCCATAGTTCCCAGATGAAGAATCCTGATGAATTAGTTGCTAGAACGTTTTCTAGCACCACCATGAGGTTAATATACATATGTTTATTTGTGAAATGTCTCAGCAACTATAGGATGGATTTCCGTGATATTTGGTACAAATATTCATGGTGCCCAGTGGATGAACCCTAATGACTTGGTGATTCCCTGCACTAACCTCTAGTCCCACCAATAGTTCATTTTTTCTCTCTTTTTTACTCATCAAGAAAATAGTGGTATAGGTCGAGGAATGGTAATGCTGGTCTGTTGGTTGGTGAGTCTGTCCATCACTTTGGTCAAAACTGAAATCTCTCTCTTATATATCATATCTGACATATCTTGTTTTTAACATGAGTTTGATTTGATATGATGACACAGGAGCGTCAGTAATCCAGATTTGAAAAGTTACACATCATATGTTTCAAGCACAATACATCAGGCTCATGATACTAATTCTATTACTGCCTCGCCTCTCAAATGTTTTCAGAAACACATTTTAGCGTATTATTTAGCTGTAGTTTGAGAAAATTTGTGACCAACCGAACACTGATTTACTGTTTGAAACAGACTAAACACCACGACTACGTTTCATTGCTCTGATTGGCTGGAGATCGATCTAATTGTGTCCAGAGGTATTTTGTCCCGACCTGTCCCTGCAATGTTGATAGCGCCCCTTGGAAATTGAAAATGAAGTGACAGGTTCATTCCTGATGCCATGATAGGGGCCCCAGCTATTGCTCATTAAAATTACAACTGTTTGCTGTCATGGCTCCACAATGGTGGAATAAGCTCCGCACTGGCATCAGAAAAAAACAGAGCCTCCACACATCACAGACAGAAAACTCATCTGTTCTGACTGCACCTCAGACTATAAAAAAACCTCTTTCTCTATTTATTATTATTTCTAAATGTAGCACTTGAAACAGGTCAGCATATTTGATGAAGTTTATGCATACTTATTATTCTTTCAAGTGTTGGGTTGTATCCACATGGTTAAACACCCTCATTTTAGGTTGCTTTGGATCAAAGTGTCAGCCAAGTAAATGTAATGTGATAATTAGCTGGCTAAGCCAAATATGGTAAATAATGTGTCCATCTAACATCTTAGCTGATGTTAGCACTTCAGTCAAAGCATCAAAATGTTTAACTACAGTCTGACAGAAACACTGAGATTGTTATAGACTCTTGTTCTTTTATTAGTATCCTATATTATTCAAGAGTCACATTACTTTAGTCTTCAAATTTAGACCTCTAATAAAACTTTAGGTGAACTGCATGTCACCTTACAGCTTTGCAGAAATGACTATCTACCCTGGCCATAGTATATCAAGCATGGCAATTCTCAAAACATAACAAGTTTTAAGCCAATGTCATAGTGTAAAAAAGTAGATTAGGATACTGGATACTCTGTGATTTTAGTCAGATGACAGTCATGGTTTTGTTGATCATTTTGCCACATAGATAGTTCACTTACAACACATAACATTCACATGATCACTGCATTCTCTGTTTATGTTTGACGGGAAATCTTTTTAGTTTGGGGTTTTAAGAACACTATCTTGACAATATGTCGTCTAATTTCTGGTAATTTAAGGCCATACACGAGAGGATTCAGAACTGGAGGAAAAATAACAAATTCTACTGACAGAATTATAGCAACGAATGGATTTATCTTGTCAAGATTTTGTCGGCTCAGGGCAGTATCACTAAATGATGTGATGGAATAAATTGCAAATGAAATAACATGTGGAAGACAACTCTGTAATACTTTCCCACTGACCTCTGATGACTTTTTCCAACAAACAACCACAATTCTCAGATAAGTGTACAGGATAAAACCAAAGGGAATGGCAGTTATAATTATGGCCCCCATCATAGCAGCAATACTGTTAACAGTATCAGTAACACATGATAATTTAACAATATTCCAGTTGGCGCAATATACCTTTTGTATAATGTTTCTGCACAGAGGAAGCCTGACATCTATATCAGTGGTTACTATGAGGTAACAGGTTGGACAGACCCAAGCAAAAAATGTCAATATAGAGACAGTTTTATATGTCATCTTTGTGTGATAGTGTAACGGATGTAAAACAGCAACATATCTATCATATGCCATAATGCTCAAAATGGTCACTTCATAACAACCATATGTATAAATAACATAGACCTGAGTGAAACAAGCTGGACGTGAGATCAAATGAGTATCAGACAGAAGGTCCATGAGAAATCTGGGGAAGAAACCTGTAGAGCCATACAGAGAGTTGACAGATAAAAATGCAATGAAAATATACATGGGCTCATGTAGTGTCCTCTCACGTAATATGATGCATATCATGGCAACATTTGCAAACACAATAAAACTGTAGAGCAGGAGGCAAAAGACAAAGGCTGGGTAACGGTAACGTCCAATGTTCATGAACATGGTGAGGTTAAAGTAAAAGGAGAGAGTGCTGTTTTCCATTCTCTAAATCAAAGGGTCTCACTAGTCACTATGTCAGTATCACTGTTTCTAAAAACCAGCAGTCCTAATAAACTGAACACAAAGCATCACTGAACATTTCGAAAAAAGAATTATACCTGCCAAGACATTTAGTAAGTAATGTATATTGTACTTTGGTTATGGTGAAATCTATACAAAGATCAAACCCAACTGTGGGTTCAGGGAGGTGTTCAACATCTTTTATCTTGTCCAGCCTGGTAGATGTCACCACTTTATTTCTTCTCTGGAGAACTGGGAAACTTTGTCACCCTCCATGTTAAAGTTTCTGATGACATTTGTTTATTTGGACCCACTAGTTGCACAGTTCCAGGTATGGAAATGTTGGTCTGATGGTCACTCAGTCTGTCCACTGCTTTTGTCCAGACTGAAATATCTTGGCCACTCTTCAGTGAAATGCCATGAAGTTTTGTGAAGACATTCATTGTACCCAGGGAATGAACCGACCCTATTGACTCTGCTGATCCCATGACTTTTCCTCTAGTGCCACTACCAGGTTAAAGTTCATCCTATTAAATATCTACACGATGTATTGGAGAAGTAAATGCACATACATTCATGGTTCCCAGAAGATGAATCCGAATGAATTTGTCGACCTTCTGAACATACTTCCTCAGCTACCATGAGATTGATATATATTTTTTATGAAATATCTCAATAACTATTTGAGGGATTTCCATGACATTCGGTACAAATATTCAAGGTGCACAGAGGATGAACCAGAATGTCTTGGTGATCCCCTGAACTAAGCTTTAGCCCCACCAGAAGTTCCCACTTACTCATCAAGAAAGTTGTAATAAGGTTCCAGTGATGAAAATGTTAGTCTGTTAATCGCTTAGTCTGTTCACCACTTTGTGCCAGGCTGAAACATCCCAACTTCTATTCAATGAAATGCCATAACATTTTGTAGAGACATTCATGATTCCCAGAAGGTGATTCTTATTGACTTTGGTGATCCCTTGACTTTTCCTCTAGTGCTAGCAGCAGATCAAATATTTCACTTCTTTTTTGAAATATCTATATCTATGAGCTATATTGAAGGGGAAGAAATGCACAGACATTCACGGTTCCCAGATGATGTATCCTAATGAATTTGCTGATTTTATGAACTTACTTCTGTGGCCACCATGAGGTAGATATATGTTTCTATTCGTATATTTATTCTATTTGATACTAAAATCATTGTGCCCAGAGGATAAACCCTAATGACTTGGTGATCCAATCAAATAACCTTTAGTCCTGCCAACAGTTCCAATTTACCATGGATATGGCTCTAGGGATGACAATGTCAGTCTGCTGGTTGCTGAGTCTGTCCATCACTTTAGGTGAACTGCATGTCACCTTACAGCTTTGCAGAACTAGCTATCTACACAGGCCATGATATAACCTTTTGATGACATGAATAACCAGCTGAAACTAAGTTCAACATTGTTAAATAAAAAATAAAATAAAATGTGTAGCTGCTTTTTTTACTCTCTAAACACTGCTGCACTTGTTAAACGGTATGTGACATGGCTCATAAGAACTGGGAATCTCACCCATCATCTCCAGCTTCTCAGTGATCAAAAACACAGTGCAATGTGGTGATTGACTTTCAAACAAGCTTCATGACTTTCAGACATGTCCATATATTTTACCAATAACAAGTGTGACAAAGCATTATATTAGGCTTTTAAACAAACCAAGATAATTTAAATAAATAAAACATAACACATTATCCATCCATGTATTGTTTGAAACTAGAAAGCATGTGGTTGTAAAAAATTTGTAGCTTCTTACTTTAGGAAAAACTGTAGCCATGTTCAGCTTGGATTCATATCATGAGACTCCAGAGACGATAAGGCTTCACTATGGAAAAATAGATCAAATTGTCCATACTGTAAATATCTCAAACTCATCTTGCAGCATAAAGCCTTTTTTAATCTGTCAACCTGGATGTTTCAAATGCTCATAGTTTAATCAGTATCATTAAATACACTTCT
This sequence comes from Lutjanus erythropterus, assembly GCF_056507025.1. Classification (NCBI taxonomy): domain Eukaryota; kingdom Metazoa; phylum Chordata; class Actinopteri; order Lutjaniformes; family Lutjanidae; genus Lutjanus; species Lutjanus erythropterus. The sequence continues at coordinate 37,207,160 of NC_139324.1, forward strand.
GCTGTTGAAGTACCACAGAAACAGATATGAAATTACATAACTGAAGGGGATTATGCTGCAGGAGTGGTTGAGAAATTTCAATATGTCTTTCTATACATATTTTCATTTCACTTTGTACTTTTTGTGCATTGAATTCCAGGGTAACTGATATGAATTTAGGCTGATCAAAGTCACAGTTCTCTGAGGTACTGTAGAACACTACAAACACACATCGAGGTCACATGGAGTGAGAGTTTCATACTCAAAAGATTTTAAGTTTTAAAACATAGTCATAGTGTAGGGAAGTAGATTAGGACACTGGATACACAGTTATTTTAGTCAGATGTTACTCATGGTTTTTTGATCATTTTGCCACATAGAACAACAACAGAACATTCACATGATCACTGCATTCTCTGTTCATGTTCTACAGGAAATATTTTTAGTTTGGGGTTTTAAGCAAAATATCTTGACAATGTGTCGTCTAATTTCTGGTAATTTAAGGCCATACACAAGAGGATTCAGAACTGGAGGAATGATAACAAATTCCACTGACAGAATTATAGCAACAAATGGATTTATCTCATCAAGGTTTTGTCGGCTCAGGGCAGTATCACTAAATGATGTGATGGAATAAATTGCAAATGAAATAACATGTGGAAGACAACTCTGTAATACTTTCCCACTGACCTCTGATGACTTTTTCCAACAAGCAACCACAATTCTCAGATAAGTGTACAGGATAAAACCAAAGGGAATAAAAGCTATTATTATGGCCCCCAGCAAAGCAACAATACTGTTAACAGCATCAGTAACACATGATAATTTAACAATATTCCAGCTGGCACAATATACCTTTTGTATATTGTTTCCACACAGAGGAAGCCTGACAATCATATTAAGGCTTATCGTCAGGTTACAGGCTGGACAGACCCAAGCAAAAAATGTCAATATAGAGACAGTTTTATGTGTCATCTTTGTGTGATAGTGTAACGGATGTAAAACAGCAACATATCTATCATATGCCATAATGCTCAAAATGGTCAGTTCATAAATAGCGTATGTATAAATAACATAGACCTGAGTGAAACAAGCTGGACGTGAGATCAAATGAGTATCAGACAGAAGGTCCATGAGAAATCTGGGGAAGAAACCTGTAGAGCCATACAGAGAGTTGACAGATAAAAATGCAATGAAAATATACATGGGCTCATGTAGCGTCCTCTCACGTAATATGATGCATATCATGGCAACATTTGCAAACACAATAAAACTGTAGAGCAGGAGGCAAAAGACAAAGGCTGGGTAACGGTAATGTCCAATGTTCATGAACACGGTGAAGTTAAAGTAAAAGGAGACAGTGCTGTTTTCCATTCTCTAAATCAAAGGGTCTCACTAGTCACTATGTCAGTATCACTGTTTCTAAAAACCAGCAGTCCTAATAAACTGAACACAAAGCATCACTGAACATTTTGGAAAAAAGAATTATACCTGCCAAGACATTTAGTAAGTAATGTATTTTGTACTTTGGTTATGGTGAAATCTATACAAAGATCAAACCCAACTGTGGGTTCAGGGAGGTGTTCAACATCTTTTATCTTGTCCAGCCTGGTAGATGTCACCATGTTATTTCTTCTCTGGAGAACTGGGAAACTTTCTCACCCTGCATGTTAAAGTTTCTGATGACATTTGTTTATTTGGACCCACTAGTTGCACAGTTCCAGGTATGGAAATGTTGGTCTGATGGTCACTCAGTCTGTCCACTGCTTTTGTCCAGACTGAAATATCTTGGCCACTCTTCAGTGGAATGCCATGAAGTTTTGTGAAGACATTCATTGTACCCAGGGAATGAACCGACCCTATTGACTCTGCTGATCCCATGACTTTTCCTCTAGTGCCACTACCAGGTTAAAGTTCATCCTATTAAATATCTACACGATGTATTGGAGAAGAAAATGCACATACATTCATGGTTCCCAGAAGATGAATCCGAATGAATTTGTTGACCTTCTGAACTTACTTCCTCAGCTACCATGAGATTGATATATATTTTTTATGAAATATCTCAATAACTATTTGAGGGATTTCCATGACATTCGGTACAAATATTCAAGGTGCACAGAGGATGAACCAGAATGTCTTGGTGATCCCCTGAACTAAGCTTTAGCCCCACCAGAAGTTCCCACTTACTCATCAAGAAAGTTGTAATAAGGTTCCAGTGATGAAAATGTTAGTCTGTTAATCGCTTAGTCTGTTCACCACTTTGAGCCAGGCTGAAACATCCCAACTTCTATTCAATGAAATGCCATAACATTTTGTAGAGACATTCATGATTCCCAGAAGGCGATTCTAATTGACTTTGGTGATCCCCTGACTTTTCCTCTAGTGCTAACAGCAGATCAAATATTTCACTTCTTTTTTGAAATATCTATATCTATGAGATATATTGAAGGGGAAGAAATGCACAGACATTCATGGTTCCCAGATGATGTATCCTAATGAATTTGCTGATTTTATGAACTTACTTCCGTGGCCACCATGAGGTAGATATATGTTTCTATTCATATATTTATTCTATTTGATACTAAAATCATTGTGCCCAGAGGATAAACCCTAATGACTTGGTAATCCAATCAAATAACCTTTAGTCCTGCCAACAGTTTCCATTTACCATGGATATGGCTCTAGGGATGACAATGTCAGTCTGCTGGTTGCTGAGTCTGTCCATCACTTTAGGTGAACTGCATGTCACCTTACAGCTTTGCAGAACTAGCTATCTACACAGGCCATGATATAACCTTTTGATGACATGAATAACCAGCTGAAACTAAGTTCAACATTGTTAAATAAAAAATAAAATAAAATGTGTAGCTGCTTTTTTTACTCTCTAAACACTGCTGCGCTTGTTATATGGTATGTGACATGGCTCATAAGAACTGGGAATCTCACCACTCATCTCCAGCTTCTCAGTGATCAAAAACACAGTGCAATGTGGTGATTGACTTTCAAACAAGCTTCATGACTTTCAGACATGTCCATATATTTTACCAATAACAAGTGTGACAAAGCATTATATTAGGCTTTTAAACAAACCAAGATAATTTAAATAAATAAAACATAACACATTATCCATCCATGTATTGTTTGAAACTAGAAAGCATGTGGTTGTAAAAAGTTTGTAGCTTCTTACTTTAGGAAAAACTGTAGCCATGTTCAGCTTGGATTCATGTCATGAGACTCCAGAGATGATAAGGCTTCACTATGGAAAAAATAGATCAAATTGTCCATACTGTAAATATCTCAAACTCATCTTGCAGCATAAAGCCTTTTTTTTTTATCTGTCAACCTGGATGTTTCAAATGCTCATAGTTTAATCAGTATCATTAAATACACTAGTGCCAAAGAAACAGATATAAAATGACATAACTGAAGGGGATTATGCTGCAGGAGTGGTTGAGAAATTTCTATACGTCTCTCTATATATTTTTTCTTTTTCTTTTTTCATTTTTGTGCATTACAATCTAATGTAACTGATTATGCTGATCAAAGTCACAGTTCTCTGAGGTACTGTAGAACACTACAAACACACATCAAGGTCACATGGAGTGAGAGTTTCATATATTTGGTCATTTTAGTCAGATGACAGTCATGGATTTGTTGATCATTTTGCCACATAGATAGTTCATTTACAACACAGAACATTCACATGATCACTGCATTCTCTGTTAATGTTCTACAGGAAATATTTTTAGTTTGGGGTTTTAAACAAAATGTCTTGACAATGTGTCGTTTAATTTCTGATAATTTTAGGCCATACACAAGAGGATTCAGAACTGGAGGAATGATAACAAATTCCACTGACAGAATTATAGCAACAAATGGATTTATCTCATCAAGATTTTGTCGGCTCAGGACAGTATCACTAAATGATGTGATGGAATAAATTGTAAATGAAATAACATGTGGAAGACAACTCTGTAATACTTTCCCGCTGACCTCTGATGACTTTTTCCAACAAACAACCACAATTCTCAGATAAGTGTACAGGATAAAACCAAAGGGAATAAAAGCTACTATTATGGCCCCCAGCATAGCAGCAATACTGTTAACAGCATCAGTAACACATGATAATTTAACAATGTTCCAGTTTGCGCAGTATACCCTCTGTATATTGTTTCCACACAGAGGAAGCCTGACAATCATATCAATGCTTACTATGAGGTAACAGGTTGGACAGACCCAAGCAAAAAATGTCAATATAGAGACAGTTTTATATGTCATCTTTGTGTGATAGTGTAACGGATGTAAAACAGCAACATATCTATCATACGCCATAATGCTCAAAATGGTCAGTTCATAAATAGCATATGTATAAATAACATAGACCTGAGTGAAACAAGCTGGACGTGAGATCAAATGAGTATCAGACAGAAGGTCCATGAGAAATCTGGGGAAGAAACCTGTAGAGCCATACAGAGAGTTGACAGATAAAAATGCAATGAAAATATACATGGGCTCATGTAGTGTCCTCTCACGTAATATGATGCATATCATGGCAACATTTGCAAACACAATAAAACTGTAGAGCAGGAGGCAAAAGACAAAGGCTGGGTAACGGTAACGTCCAATGTTCATGAACATGGTGAGGTTAAAGTAAAAGGAGAGAGTGCTGTTTTCCATTCTCTAAATCAAAGGCTCTCACTAGTCATTTTATCTGTTCCTGTAAAATGTTTATCACTGTTTTAAAAATCTGCAAATAGAGAGCATATCGTCATTAAACATTTTAAAAATATTTATACTCCTGCCAACATGTTTAGTAATCTATGTTTTTCCATTTGGTTGTAGTTCCGACCTAACTCTGTGCCCTGGGATGTGTCTACCATCTAATATCTTGTCCAACCTGGTAGACGTCACCATATTATTTGACCTTTGGAGAATTGGGAAACTTCTTCAGAATGCACTTTAAAGTTCTGATGAAACATTTGTTCCTGGTTTCCTATTCAATGGATGGCAATGCCAGCCTGTTGTTTGGTCCGAAACTGGAACATCTCAACAAGGCCCCATTTACACGTAAATGGACTGAGCATTCTGTATTTGTGCATGTTTTCTGAATGCTCACGTCGCTCATGTCGCAATCCTGCTTCTGGTTTTGCCTCTTTCTCAAAAGGTACAACTTCTGCCATGTTTGTTGTTGTCAGTAACGTTTTAGTCTTCTTCTTTGAGGTAACTGTTGATTCTGAGTGGCGCCCTCTGGTGGACGTATTGCTCAACATCCATGCCAACATAAAGGATGTATGCAAGTATGCTGGTAGTGACGGTTAGATAATTTCAATCAGGACAGGATTTGTTCTGAGTGTACAAAATATATTTATTTGACATGTGCACAATTAAGAGAAAAATATGAAAAGTTTCCATTGTAACATCATCATGTATAAAGGGGGTAGTGAGGCTGTGATCAGTAAAAGAAACGCCCCGATGGAGTCTAGACACTGGTGGTAGTGGTGGTGGTGAAAGGATGGCTGATGATCTGGATGAGATAAGGACTGGACTTCTGGTGAGCTCAACCAGGGCACTGGATTAGAAGAACTAGAACTTTAGATTGGATAACCCCAGTTAGGGCATAAACGTAGTGAAGCATTGGAAGCAAGTTCGATTGGAATTTGCAGTTGCTTCCTTAGCTACAGTAGATCCACTGACTTCTGTCTGTCTTCTTAGACAAATGATTTTTATTATTTGTGTGCATTATTTTATTATTTGCCTCCTCTGTAACAAATTACAGAAGAGCCCCCCCACATTAGCCCAGGACACCTGGTAAACAAATAGAACCATATATAAAAACTAGAAGAGGTCCAGCAGCACAGTGCAGATCCCTGTCAGGGAACAGATGGTGAAGCACCTACTGCAATGTCATCACAACTGCCAGATGCAACCAGCAATGCAGTTTATTATGCATATTTAAATAAAATAATGCTCAATCAAATTATCATCATATAACCCCACAACCCCCTGGCAACAGTTTCCTCCATGGGAAACAGATTGCCCACATTTTGGCACCAGCCTGAGTCTCTCTTGCATCAACAAGATGTGTACAGAACAACAGAGACACAGAATGTCCAATAGCCATAGTAACTACTGACACTGAGCTCTGAGGCTAAAGAGTACAGATGAACATTCTTGCTGATCCTCCAGATTTTCCCATGAGACTCCTGCTTTTCATTGCCCTATTCCAGTTTTCTCCCACAGTTACAGTTCTCCTGTATTTCTCACAGTTTATTACAAATTTGTGTAACTGTACGGCATGTACAGACCCTACAACTTTATGAGTCTACTGTTTCCACACGTGCTTAAAGGACTTATAGATTACCGCCAGGCATCTCTTTGGCAAATCCTCCTTATTTTTGAGGTCTTAAGGTTGGCGTGTCTGCAGATATATGTGGGCTCACTATTTGGCAAGCAACAGCTACTGTTTCCCCTTTTACCTAATTTTTTATAATAGCGTATTAAGAATTTATTAAGTGTTTACAGCTTATTCATATATAATTAAATACATAAAACATTTATAGGGGCACTCTTATTGTAAGTAATAACCAATAAAATATCCGTCTGTTGTTATGGGGTGTCATCGTCGGGTGAAATCCGATGCTGAACTGTTTATCAAAACCAAAGTAATGATGAAGCTAAATACACTGCAAAGTGTTAAAAGTAAAATAGAACATACATTTGGTTCGGTGTATGTTCAGTGTGTAAGTAAAACGGGTGGTATACTGACAAGAGCAGTGGCTCTCAAATAGGGGTCCAGGGACTCCCACGGTTCTGAGGCCCTTTTAATAGAAGTTTTCAGATTCATCCATTTGAATTATCATATTTTTAATAAAAACATGATTTATCACTTTATTAATTTTACTAAAGGCCTCATTAGTAACAACAAATATTTTAATTTTTGGATATAAAATAGTTCATATATTACATTCTAATCTAACAGTCTATGATTATTAATAAAGTAAATCCCACATTCCTCCCATTAATGGAGGAATGTGGGAATGTGTCTCTATAAGGGTATTCTGTCTTGACATGGCGGAAATATTTTAAATACATGTCTAATATCTTTATAATATATTTCTCTTGTGTTGTTCTTTCATAAAACAAAGAATAGTGTAAAACAAATAGGCTAAATGTCCTATTATCCCAAGAGACGGACCTGAGAGGGTCCTGGGTATATTTTCTATCTTGTAAAGGGTCTAACAAAAAAAAACTGAGTCTCTCGACTAGAGAGCCTGTTAGTGTGAATTAGCATGCGGACTGACTCTCCAGAGTGGTGTTGTTTAAGCAATTGCCCTCAGAGGAGAGTGGAGCTAATGACCTGTTGACCACTTCCACCATAATTATACCGTGTAACTCGTTAAAAACAACAGCTACAGTTTTCCCTCAGAGGTGCTCATTATTGAAGTGAAGTTCTTTCACATCCTCTGGTGTCAACTTAAAATAACAGGACTGTTAAAGACTCTTAAATGTGACAATCTGAGTCATTAGATTGTCCTTTCTTTAATTATACAAGGTATCAAAGCACTGTTTAGCAGACTATCTCTTGAGGCCAGCCAACATTGACCACTGGATCATAATTAGGTGGCTGTAGTGAGCCCTGTTCCCCGAGGCCTGTTGTTTTCCACTGAGCCCCACCAGGGAGGTCACAGTAATGATACCCATTACAGCAGTCTTTCATCAGCTGTTTTAATGACATGCAAGTCAGTTTGGAGCTTGGTAATGACATCGCTTGTATTTCATCATTGTGATTACAAACCTCTGTCCAGCCATTCCTCTGAGACGAAAGGCTCACAAACACAAATCATCAGTTTCAGGAGCCACACAAACAAAAAGTTTGTCAAGTAGTTATGTCAGAGGTCAGTTAGCTGAATTTTTCTCCCCACTTTTCATTGTCAGACACAGATTATATAACACACCAACACAAAGTCCTTTAAAAACACCATGTAGTCCAATGCAAAAGCTCTGATGTGCAATAAAGTGTGTATCATTTGACCCAAGATCAGTGAGGTATTGGCTCAATCCTGCTCATATTTGAGGCCACAATAAATGGTAGTGTTGTATTGGATTTTATTATATTGTGATCTGTTTCAGTTATTTGTGTTTTGCAAAAGAAATAACATGACTTAATAAGTTTGTAAAGCAAATTTTAATTCATGACAAAATCTTACTGACCATCAGCTACAGCTAATGTTAAACAAGAAAACGCATAATATTCTCTCTTCTACGTATAAAGAAGCCTCTTCTTCTTTACCTAATATAAACACAATATTATAAAGATAATCAGAGTTACTAATGTTGCACAGGGGTTAAAGTGGGCTTGTTCAGCCCTGAATGCAACAGACCTTGAGATGATCATCGCCCACAGCATCTTGCAACCAACCAACCAGACCAGCCGGACCAAACTTCACCTCAAATGGTGCAGTCGCCCTGAGAAGAGAGAGAAGAGAGCAGGAACAAGAACAAAACTTACACAGCCAGACTCGCATGCAAAAAATCCAAATTTAAACCCTTTTTTTTTTCATATATTCTTATTGTGTTGTAGGCAGTGGGGGCCTGAAGCTTTCCCCAAACATGGAGGCCAAACTACAAAAACATGCTGACAGCAATCTGACATTCTGCCAACCAGTTAAATTACAGTTACAGTCTCCATGACTCATACATATATAAGTAGCGAACACTCATTCCCAAACTTAAGAATGAAACAGCCTGATTTGAAATCTGAAAATCTTCTGTGACAATTCACCAAAAAAAAATAACACAGAATTTTAATCCAATGGTTTTATTTTATTAGTTTTTTTTTCTTTTTTGAATGATCATAAATCACAAATATTTTATGTTCATTTCAAACTTCAAACTTTCAACTTCGAAACTTAAAAACTTTTTACATATTTATTTATTGTGACCTCTAAAGGCCCACCTGCAAGGCCCACCACTGGGCTGCGAACCACACTTTGGGAAACATTGTCATAAAGGTATTAGGTGTATTTTTTGGTAAAATATACTGACATGTATAATTCCAGTGAGAAACACACTGACTATTTGTACAGGGAGTCCAGAGGACTGCTATGAAACTGTGATGAAACTTTACTATGTGCCGTGAGTTTAATGTTGATGTAACTTTCAGACTGATGAGTCTGACATGTGATCTTATAACTGTATGGTGTTTATTCTCATGCCTAAAAGGTGAAAATTAAAAACAAGCTGTGAAACCACATAATCAGAATTACACAAAATTGTACCTCCATCATTTATTTGGATGTGGGAGGCATGAAACAGGCGGTCGACCTGCAATTTCATAGCTAAGCTACTGCACAAACCTTTTCTAATGTAGCATTTTGTGTTTGAAATTATATGAATTAAATTGTGCAATAAATATGCTTACAGTAGCATAAATCTGCGATAATATCTGTCCCAGTCACCCAAATGTTACAAAAAAGGTTTCAGATCTGGTATGCCGGGCCTCCTTAGAAAATGATATAATATTGTTTTTCCTGTATTTATAACAAGAGGCAGAAATTCACACAAATCTCATTACAGCCCATCTTGTTTATTATATACTTATGTTAAACTGGCATCAGTTAATCATTCTTAAAAATCTCTAATGAACCTTTTTTTAATTCTCATTGACAGTGGTGGAAAAATATGGTCCTTTATTATACTATTTATTGTCATTACTTTTCATAAGTAGACAAAGAAAAAATGCTCACCTCAGCTTTATACATGAGTAGAAAATTCTATTGATAAGAACAGAGTACTCACACATGTATGGACTATTCATACAGCATAGTGTCACTTGTTTCTTATGAATGATTAGCATCTAGCTTTAGAGAAAGTGTCTTGTTAGAGGACAATATAACACCAGTTGAGCCAGAGTTCTAATATTTTTTGACAGAGTTTGAAAACTCGTCTGGAACCAGATTAGAGTGACCAGATCCCAACAAACCAAACATCTCTATTCAGCCCCGTAACTCCTAACATCTCTATGCTTTGTCCTCTGGTTGATTTAGTAGCACACAATAGACCAGAGATAAGTAGTTTCCCAGTCTTTGTAATCGCTGCATCTCCTTTTCTTTGCAGTGGTTTACATCATATTTCACCTACACCTACATAACCTGTGGTGACCTGCAGTTTTCTGTTTAAGGCGCAGAGGTTAACCTGCACGAGACCAACGTCTGCACACTTTAATTGAGATCTATTGGGAAAAAAGTTTTTTGTTGATTATATTTTTGCCAACAACGTGAGGACTATATATATATAACACTCATTCCCCATATCTCATGTACCCACAAAGAAACAAAACAGACAAAACAAGCGAAATACAACATGAGACATAACAAACACGGAGGGAAAAAAAGATGAAAAGGAGTTTAGGGCTGGGAATTATATTTAAAATCCATATCATGACAATCACGATGATCCTTCTCAGTGTCAGTATACACCACAACATGGTTCATGCATGCAAAAATCATGCAAAGTGCTCAGTAATGTTCATCTCATCAAACTAATTGAAAATGCTGGGAGGGATATCAAACAAAACAGAAACAATCAGATAAAATACTCCACTTTATAAGTTTCAGTAATGAGGATCTATCACCACCAATCCAAACAGCAGAAATAAAGGAAACCCTCAGTGAACTTAACTAATATACAAACATATTATATCCTCAAAAAAAAGACAAAAGACAAATAAAACACACAGATCATATTAGATCAGCCTGGTTTAAACATTTATTCCTTTCAACTTTGATCTTGAAACAAAAAAGTAATCATCTATATATCAACTGCAGACCAGTTTGTTAATTTCAGAAATCAAACTTTTAGCCTCAGCTTAAATCTCTGACCCGCAGTCATACACAAAGACACAACTCTGCATCGAATTTGAGTCAGGATCAGTCCGTAAATAATCGGGTTTAGAAGAGGGGGCAGCATGAGAAACTGCACAGCCATAAAGTTCTTTACACTCACAGGCACAGATGCTGATCCATACCTCGAGTACATGGTGTCAAACAGCAAAGCAGCTGTGACATTAAGCAGACACAATAAATGTGGCACACATGTTTGTGTAAACTTTGTCCTGCCCTCTTTGGACCTTAAAGCGGACTTAACAACCCGCACATAAGAATACACAATGAAGAGAACGTGGCCACAATAGAAGGAAATAATAATCAATCCAACTATGTCGTTTGCTCTCGGCGTACTACAGGCGAGTTTAACAATTGACCAGTTCTCACAGTAAAGTTTCTGTATGTGGGAGCCACATAATTTCAATTTGGAGGTCAAAGTTATGACCAACACCTCACAGCACAGAGGAACAATCCAGGCCACACAGATTAACACAGCAATCCTTCGCACAGACATCACAGAGTGATACTGCAGAGGCTGACATATAGCCACATATCTGTCATACGCCATAAGAGCCAAAATAGAGAAATCAGTTGTTGCATAGGAGTATATCACAAACACTTGCAAAAGGCACCCCACATATGATATAGCATGAACATCAGACAGAAGATCATTTAGAAATTTAGGGTAAAAAGCTGCGGTCCCATAAAGTCCATTGATGCACAGGTTACACAAGAAAATGTACATGGGTTCATGTAAGTTTGGATCCAGTATTATGATCACAACCAGAGACACATTTACCACCAAAATTACACAGTAACACAGTAAAGTGAGAGAGAAGAGTGTGACTCTGTAGTTGACTGTTGCACTGAAGCCAGACAGTGAAAATATAAGTACGCTAGATACATTACTCATTTTGCTAATCCTTCAAAACCAAAGTTAAGAACAGTATGAAGCTGTGAAAAGGTTAAAATGTTCATTGTCAGCAAGGAACATGTTCCAGATGTGTCAGCCACTGTAGGCCGGCCAGTGTGACGGTGTTGCACATAACTTCTGGGATTTATGAGTGTGAGGCTCCCTTTCCTCTGCAGTCGTGTCATTGGCTGGAAGCTCAAAAAATTAATGAATTAATAAGGTAAGGAAGAAAAAAGAATCCATGAACAAGATTATATTGTTGAAGATTTTCCAGATGAAAATACTGTTTATTAGACAAATATGTCTACACTATAAAAAAAAAGTATATTAGTGTTTTGAATGAGTCCTAATTAGGTTTCTGCTTTAATGGTGGCAGTCTACTTTGGTGGATTAAAATAACTTGAAATTTCATCTCCTATCCTTAAAAGGATAGATCACCCAAAAATGAAAATTCAGTAGATATTGAGTAGATAATTACTGAATTTTCATTTTTGGGTGAACTATCCCTTTAACCTGTTATTCTGATTTCAGTAATAGGCCATCTGTTTGGGTTCCTCTTAGTATTGTACGTCAGACCTCATGATATCCACATCTTTTCCAGATTTTTCCTGTTGCGTTGTGATATTTGCGTGGCGTGATGGACTTGAAATACCAGGTGTGCTCACAGAGGGCGGTGTGGTTCAGTCTGGTGATACCGGGCATGGTCAGCATACTCGAAACCTATTCCCAGGTGGAGTGCAGCAGCTTTTCCCTGGTCAACCCTCCACTTCTCCAGTTTAGGGTTAGGTCTACGTTTAGGCAGCAAAGCGACTTGGCTGGGTTTTGGAATAGATGATGATTTGTGTTTGTCATGTGGGTGTAAATAGCCACGTCGCTGTTCCAAACCTGGGTGCAAATAGTTCTGTTTACTACTGACATCTGGGTGCTGATACCGTTTAGTGAAGCAGAACAGATTGACCAACTGGTGGATGCCATGATATGATTGGCTGAGTTCTAGCTCACATAAGCAAATATTTTGTCTTACGGGGTGAAAAAAAACAAAAAAACAAAAACAAGGCAATAATGTTTTTAATCTACACGTCGTGGAAAAGTCAGTGTTGGCTGTTCGTGTTTCGTCCTACAAGTTCTGACACCAGCACAGACTGATCGGAGTGAATATAACATTAAACATGCTGAAAAAAAGGCCCCATTACATTACAGCAATAGAAAAACCTTCTGCTCACTGTGACCCACAGCTTCTATGTACATACACAGACAGCACAGAACAGTCCCATATCCAGTAATGGAACAAGGCAGATATTCCCACAGTCAGTGAAAGCAACGCGCATCAAAACAAACAGAATATTAACTGTTCATTTGTGGTTTTACACATTATTGGTAAACATTATAATTTAAGGCTTTTGTTAAAACTCTTTCCACTGATTTTTAGTTTACTAAACTTTAATTGTCATTTTGTAGCCTTCAGTTAGTGGTGATGTTGAATTCTTGTGTAACTGCTCCTGTTTTGTTTTCCCCATTTATATCACTGAGGTTCACAATGGCTGAGATGTAAACACACCAGGTTCAAATTATTTTCAGGCTGTGGTTTGTCTCTGATTGAGATTAGAATCAGCAGTGGTTGGTCTGTTTTACAGAATTTACTGTTAATTAGCTATTTCTTAATATTTCAATGATCCTTTCACTCAAACAATAATCAGCTGTTTCAGTTTAGCTTTTGAGCAGCAGTTGTTGCATAATAAGTAGATGCTTCATCCTGTATTCATGGTTTTGGACATTGGGGTTTCATTTCAGAAATAAGTCAAGAAAGGCCTTAATCTTTGGTACTGGGTAAGACTGTATGCAGAGAAAATGTTAGCATTTTAGAATCATGTTAATTGACTGTATATTCTGTGAAAACAGCATGAATTGTGTTAATGTTATGGTCCACAACAGACAGATGTTGTACTAAATGTGACACACACAGACAAAGAGTTCACGTAGTTAATAATTTCAAGCCATGCACAATATTCTTACAAAGTCCCTGTAGGGACAACTTAGAATATATCTGGATCGTTTTACAGACCTTACAAGTTTGTGTCATCTCTAAATTTTCTGATATTGAAATGCTTCAAGGTCATATCTCTGACAACCCAACTTCCTGGTTTGATGTTGGTGAACGTTCATCACGGGCTAAACCTGTATCCTATTGATCAGAAATATTCAACTTTGACAAGTGACAAGTGGCACGTAACCAGTTAATAAACAAAAAATAATAATGACGTTATTTATCAGATGAGATGAATCAACATTACCAGGTCTATTACTTATCTTTCATTTATTTTCAAATAAGCTGATTATTAACTAAATGAACATGGTGCAGAAGTATTGGGATGATTCATAAACATAAATCATAAACATAAGCTGCCATAAAGAAGACCATATTTAAGCTCCTCTGGTATGAAATATACATTTATGGGGTCAGAATTATCCTCATATTTGCATGACTTTGGCTCCTCTTTAGCTAATAGTTGTCTTTTCCTACACAGCACAACATTTGATTCTACGGCACTTTTTCACAGCCTGAAAGGCAGACAGAGATCAACCTTCTCTGATTTTAACACCTTTATTTATCCCATCATACAAAACTGACATATCTGTTCATCCTTCCTGTGAATTCATACAGCACCCTAGAAAACTCTGGAGAGTACACCAACAAAACAACCCTGTTTGTTCAAAATACAGAGATATTTGAGTCGTACATGTATCAGACTTTCGGTGTCAGTTTAAATCTTTGACCTGCCGACACACACAAATGTATTATTCTCTTTTTAATTTTAGTCAGGATCAGTCCATAAATAATCGGGTTTACAATAGGTGGGATTATGAGAAATTCTAAGGCCATGAAGTTCTTTAAATGCTGTGGTACAGATGCTGATCCATACCTCGAGTACATAAGATCAAACAGCAAAGCAGCTGTGAGATTAATCAGACATAATAAATGTGGCACACATGTCTGTGCAAATTTTCTCCTGCCCTCTTTGGACTTTAAAGCCAACTGTCCGAGCCACACATATGACCATGCAATGGTGAGAATTTGACCAAAATTAAAACAGATAACAAACAATCCAAAAATGTTGTTTGCTCTCGTCGAACCACAAGCAAGTTTAACAACTGACCAGTTCTCACAGTAGAGTTTGTCTATGTGGGAGCCACATAATGTCAGCATGGATGTTACAATTACAACCATACCCATACAACAAAAAGGAACAATCCAGGCCAAACTGATTAACACAACAATCCTTTGCACAGACATCACAGAGTGATACTGCAGAGGTCGACATATAGCCACATATCTGTCATAGGACATTACAACTAGAATAGAGTAGTCTGTTAGGGCATTGGAGTAAATAACAAACACTTGCAAAAGACATCCTGCATATGATATTATATGAACATCAGACAGAAGATCAGTGAGGAATTTTGGGTAAAAACCTGCAGCCCCATAAAGTCCATTGATGCACAAACAACACAAGAAAATGTACATGGGCTCATGCAAGTTTGGATCCAGTATTATGATCACAACCAGAGACACATTTACCACCAAAATGACACAATAACACAGTAAAGTGAGAGAGAAAAGTGTGACTCTGTAGTTTGCTGTTGCACTGAAGCCAGACAGTGAAAATACAAGTATATCTGTACTGGATGTAGAATTCATTCTGGAGTTTTTCAAGTGAGTTGAGAATTGAAGGCTGGATCTTAGAGGAGACTCACTGTTCTCAGGTGTGCCACTGGCTGGCAGTTCAACATTGAAAGGAATAATACAAGTATTTTCCCACAAGTACTTGTAGGCACTGGCAGGGGTGTTCCCAGACTTGACTGGGGTGTGTCATGGCCATGGCAGTGCTTCCTGTTATCTCCCAGTGTTTTCCTTTGTTTCCTTCCTCCCCTTGTGTCTTTAGGTGCGTTCGAGATGAGCCAGGCCTGCACAGAATGGATCAACGGGAATCGCTGTACAATGCTTGCCAGTTAGATTTGTGTCCAACTTGATGTTTGACTGACTTCATGTACACGTGGGCAACAATAACTGCAGCCAGAGTTTTTAAAGCCAGGCGCCACAGTCGCTCTCCAACGACTGCAAGCGCCTGGCTGTCATCTGATTGATTGCCTCTTAATTTTGACAACAAATACCACATGTTATATAAAATACTAAATTTCTGTGTAATATTTAACACTAGCTATATTAGTCTTATGTTGTGCAATGAAGTTTTACTCAGATAACTACAGTAGCATATATTACAAAGTGCAAATATCAGATCATGTGACAGAAGGGAGATGTCTTCTATTTCAGCTTCAAGAATGCACTTTATTTCTATTATATTTTTTTGTCTCAACCTCTGCAACAAAAATGCTGATTTCATTCCGTGTGACATTCCTTTTTTAGCCTTTCTCTCAGCATTCGTCATGATCATCCCCTTGCAGTCAGTGTGAATGAATATTAATTTGTGGCTTTTCATTGACCATTTATAGGCAACTATGGGTAATACAGGACCTCCGCAAAAGGTGCGCTACATTTCAAGTTTGTTTGATTGTGATTTATAAAGGAAAAACTGGCGTAGGACATGCCTACTTCCTGTTTTATGAATCTTAATGTTGCTGTGCATAAGCACTTCCTGTGTTTCGTCCGTACGCCATCTTTTTAGAGTGAATCCTAGGTACAGTTTTATAAATGAGGCCCCAGGTGAAGCGCAGTTCATAACAAACACACCTTTTGTCTGACTTTGTGTGGTGGGAAGGTGTTCCCTCTCCAGTCTCCTGGCTTCATCCTCACCTGGCAGCAATCATCTCATCACCACTGCCAGTCAGCTCACCTGCACCTTGTCAGTCATTCACTTTATCAACCCTGGTTTCCACACTTCTAGTGCTGTTTCACTCAGTCTGCAGTGCGTAAGACTTTAGGCCTCATGTTTTCTCCAGCGATCCATTATTCCTTGTGTCGCCTCCATGTTAATGGTGTTGTTTCTGCAGTGCCTCAGGACCACGCTCATCTCCCTGCCTGCACTCCTGACTGCCTGTTTTCAACCTGCTATCTCTAGGCCGTGTCCAGCTCCGGTAACCCAGCTATTCTGCACTGCCCTCTGCCTCACCCCACTGACTCCTTCCATCTCCGTTCCCCTTCCATCCCTGCAATAATCATTGTTTAATATTCACCACCCCTGAGTTGTGTCTCATCTGTGTCATGCATTTGGGTCCATCTACCACAAACCATAACAGGGTGGCCTGAGTTTGCTCAGTTGCAACAAATCCTTCATATGTAAATGTTAGAATTCTAGTTATTTGGTAAAACTTTTTTTCTTATTGATTTTTAGTTGATTAAATGTTAGTTGTAATTTTATAGGTTTCACTTGGTGGTGCTGTTGAATTATTGTGTAACTGCTCCTAATTTGTCTTCCCCATTTATATCAATGAGGCACACAATGGTTGAGATGTAAACACAACTACACCGAGTCCAAAATATTTTAAGGCTGTGGTTTGTCTCTGATTGAGATTAGAATCAGCAGGGGTTGGTCTGTTTTACAGAATTTACTGTTAATTAGCTACTTCTCAATGTTTCAATCATCCTTTCACTCAAACATAATAATCAGCTGTTTCACTTTAGCTTTTGAGCAGCAGCTGTTGGATAAGTAGATGTGTTATCATATATCCACTGACACTGGAGTTTAATTTCTGACATGCTATGTACAAAAAAAAAAATAGTCAAGAAAGGTCCTAAACATGGTATTGGATAAGATTGTTTGCAGAGAAATGTTAATGATTTTAGAAACATATGATTTGACAGTATATTCTGTAGGTTCTGGTAGGTTTTACTGACATTTACACATTTGTTAATAAACAGAAATTAATAATGACATTATTTATAAGATTCATCTACATTACCCGGCTTATGACTTATCTTTGATTTATTTTCAAATTAAATGACATATTAACTATATAAACTTGGTGCAGAAGTGTTTCAATGATTCAGAAACATCAATCATAGACATGCCCACGAGAATGAAGAGCATATTTAAGATCTTCAAGTATGAAATACACATTTATGGGGTCAGGATTATCCTTCTTTGTCTATAACTTAAGCTTCTCTTCAGCTCATAGTTGTGTTTCCCTGCAGAGCTCAACATCTGATCTTACTGCACTTTTCACAGCCTGAAAGACCATCACACACAGATCAGCCTTCTCTGTTTTTAACACCTTCATTTATCCCATCATACAAAACTGACATATCTGTTCATTCATGATGTGAATTCACACAGCACCATACTGTGAGCCAGATATGTTTTAAATGATGCCTATCACAGCTGTTGGTTGTACATGCTGGAAATGAAAATGTTTTCTTGAACTTTTCTTAGTTTAAGTAATATAAAACTCTGGAGAGTACACCAACAAAACAACCCTGTCTGTTCAAAATACAGAGATATTTGAGTCGTACATGTATCAGACTTTGAGTGTCAGTTTGAATCTTTGACCTGCCGACACACACAAATGTATTATTCTCTTTCTAATTTTAGTCAGGATCAGTCCATAAATAATCGGGTTTACAATAGGTGGGATTATGAGAAATTCTAAGGCCATGAAGTTCTTTAAATGCTGTGGTACAGATGCTGATCCATACCTCGAGTACATAAGATCAAACAGCAAAGCAGCTGTGAGATTAATCAGACATAATAAATGTGGCACACATGTCTGTGTAAACTTTCTCCTGCCCTCTTTTGTCCTTAAAGCCAACTTTAAAAGCCATACATATGAACATGCAATGAGGAGGATTTGACCAAGATAAAAACAGATAAAACACAATCCCAAAATGTCATTTGCTCTCGTCGAACCACAAGCAAGTTTTACAATCGACCAGTTCTCACAGTAGAGTTTATCTATGTGGGAGCCACATAATTTCAGCGTAGATGTTAAAATACTGATTGTAGTCTCACAGCACAGAGGTACAAGCCAGACCACACCAACTAGCACAGCAATCCTTTGCACAGACATCACAGAGTGATACTGCAGAGGTCGACATATAGCCACATATCTGTCATAGGACATTAGAACTAGAATAGAGTAGTCTATTTTTGAATTGGAGTAAATAACAAACACTTGCAAAAGACACCCTGCATATGATATTATATGAACATCAGACAGAAGATCAGTGAGGAATTTTGGGTAAAAACCTGCAGCCCCATAAAGTCCATTGATGCACAAACAACACAAGAAAATGTACATGGGCTCATGCAAGTTTGGATCCAGTATTATGATCACAACCAGAGACACATTTACCACCAAAATGAGACAAAAACACAGTAAAGTGAGAGAGAAAAGAGTGACTCTGTAGTTTGCTGTTGCACTGAAGCCAGACAGTGAAAATACAAGTATATCTGTACTGGATGTAGAATTCATTCTGGAGTTTCTCCAGTCAGTTGAGAATTGAAGGCTGGATCTTAAAGGAGACTCACTGTTCTCAGGTGTGTCATTGGCTGGCAGTTCAACATTGAAAGGAATAATACAAGTATTTTCCCATAAGTACTTGTAGGCACTGGCAGGGGCGTTTCCAGATTTTTTTTGACTGGGGTGGCCCAAGTGTGTATGTGTGTGGGC
Source organism: Lutjanus erythropterus (assembly GCF_056507025.1). Taxonomy (NCBI): domain Eukaryota; kingdom Metazoa; phylum Chordata; class Actinopteri; order Lutjaniformes; family Lutjanidae; genus Lutjanus; species Lutjanus erythropterus. The sequence goes on from NC_139324.1 coordinate 37,226,561, forward strand.
CATAACATACTCAGTTACAACAAATGCCATGTTAGTAAACATTATGATCTCATGTTTTATTTTTGTTTGTTTTTGGTTTTTTTTAACATTTTTCATTGAATTTTAGTTGATTAAACTGTAATTGTCATTTTGTAGCCTTCAGTTGGTGGTGATGTTGAATTCTTGTGTAACTGTTCCTGGTTTGTTTCCTCGTTTCTATCAATGAGCTTCACAATGGCTGAGATGTAAACACAAGTAACCTGGGTTTAAAATATTTTAAGGCTGTGTTTATGTCTCTGATTGAGATTAGAATCAGCAGTGGTTGGTCTCTTTTAAAGAATTTACTGTTAGTTAGCTACTTCTCAATGTTTCAATCATCCTTTCACTCAAACATAATAATCAGCTGTTTCACTTTAGCTTTTGAGCAGCAGCTGTTGGATAAGTAGATGTGTTATCATATATCCACTGACACTGGAGTTTAATTTCTGACATGTTGTGTACAAGAAGAAATGAGTCAAGAAAGGTCCTAAACTTTGGTATTGGTTAAGATTGCATGCAGGGAAATTTAAGTATTTCAGAAACATATTAATTGACTGTAGATTCTGTGAAAACAGCATGAATTGTGTTAATGTCATGATTCACAACAGACAGATGTTGAGCTAATTGTGTTTAGAGTTTTGAAATATAACTTATACGGAAGACAGTTCAATGAGTTTATAATTTCAAGCCATGCATGATATTCTTACAAAGTCCCTGTAGGGACTACTTACCTGGTAGTTTTACACATCTGTCTAATTTCTAATATTTCTAATACTGAAATGCTTCGATTTCACGTCTCTGACAGCCCAACTCCCTGATTTGATGTTGGTGAACTGATCTGAAAACTCTACACTTTGATCACAGCCTGAACCTGAATCCTGTAGATCAGAAATACTCAATTTACTTTGCAAAATGACAGGACGCCAGCAGCCCCACTGGAATGGTAGATGGTGGCAGCAGCGGCCCTGCTGAGACAGGAAATGGTGGCGGTGGTGATGATGACCCTGCTAGGTCAGGAGATGATGGTAACGGCGGCAGCTTCACCGGAACAGGAGATGGTGGTGGTGGCAGCAATGGCCCTGCTGAGACAGGAGATGACTGCGGCTCAGCCAGAACAAGAGACCGCTGCAGCCCAGCCGGGACAGGTGATGGGGGCAACGATGACCCCGCCAGGTCAGGACATGACAGTGGTGGCCCCGGCCCCACCGGAACAGGATATGGTGGTGGTGGTGGCAACAACGGCCCCGCCAAGACATGAGATGGCTGCGGCCCAGTCAGAACAGGAGATGGCTGCGGCCCAGGCGGGACAGGAGACAGCAGCGGCGGCAGAGACAGCCCCGCCAGGAGAGCAGACAGCAGCAAAAGCCTCGCTGGGACAGGAGACAGTGGCGTTGGTGACGATGACCCTGTCCGGAAAGGAGGTGGCGGTGCCAGCCCCAACAGAACAGGAGATTTGAAGGCTAGGTTGCTGGGCAGTGAAACCAAACTAAGATCCTGCCTCTCACTGGACTGATAACCAAATACACTTGAAGATAATGGGGTGGCCAATCAGAGGTCGCCAGGTGCCCATCCAGGTCCCCCCTCTAGAAACGCCCCTGATCCCTGCCTTTATACTTGTTTTTGGACCAAAGGTAAAATTATTGTCATTGTTGCACATATTTTTGTTTTGGATTCAAATGACAAAAAAAAAAAATGATGCTAACTATTTTGATAAGTATATTGTTACCATTTCATGGATATATTATTGTATTGAACAATTTTCTTTACATCTGGCAAAAGTTTTGAAATAATTGCAAAATAAATGTAACTGTCTTAACCTTTTGTGTACCCTCATACACATATTTGTGTATCAGACTGTGTATCACACAAAAAAATGTAGTATATTATTTTTAATTCATTTATTGTTCGTTTGTTTCATTTTTAAAAAACAGTGGCATCTTGTAAACAAATTGGCATTTAAAGGGTTAAAATCCCAAAAATGATGATGGAAATGATTTTTATGATCGAGACTGGAGTTGGAAAAAAGAAAAAAGTCAAACAAAAATTAGAAAGATGCACTCATAATATGTTTAATTTTATATTTATATAAATATACACAAAAATGTGTATGAGGGAGTTAAGTAGTAGTAGTTTTGAAGGTACGCCGAGTGTTAATTAAAGGGATAGTTCACCCAAAAAATGAATTTCACTCAATATCTAATTAACCCTGCGTTGATGTGAGGATGGGTAAAGATCTCCAGTTCACAAAACACTCCAGGAGCTTCAGCAGAAAACAGCGTTGCAGCCAAATCCAGTACAATTGAAGTGAATGTTGACCAGTTTTGAAATGTAAAAACAGAACAAAAAAAATGCAAAATGTCTCCATACTGCTCATGTGATGTGATCCAAGTGTCCGTAGACCGTGACATTAAAATTTGACCCAAAAAGACACCATTTACACCATGTTTTTAGCCTAAATGTCAACTGTAGCCTCTCAGACCTGATCCTTGTGCACACGCCTGAAGCAGGTACACAGGCTCTCGCCCAAGCGGCGTGACACGAGATATAGAAGATCTTGTGATACCTAGCAGAAAGGAGACATTTTGTGGCTTTTTTTTGTTCTTTTTTCACATTTTAAAACTGGTCACAATTCACTTTAATTCTACTGGATTTGAATCCTGTAGATTAGAAATACTCAACTTACTTTGCCCAAACACCACTTTTGAAAAATGACATGAGATCAGGGGCCAGTTAATAAACAAATATTAATAATGACATAGTTTACGTGAAACTGATTTATTAACTAAATGATCTTGGTGCAGGGCAGGACAGATAAATCTGATATTTTACTGCATTTAATAACTGTAACTGTATTTCACTTGTAAATGGTTTGGTGACATTTCAAAGAGTTTATACAACATTAAACAGCTGGAACCTCTTCTATCATTTAATCACAGAAGTGTTGAGATGATTCAGAAACATAAATCATAAACATAAACTGCCAGAATGAAGAGAATATTTAAGTTCCTCTAGAATGAAATACACATTTATGGGATCAGAATTATCCTCGTTTCTGCATCACTTTTCTTCCTCTTCAGCTCATAGTTGTGTTTCCCTGCAGAGCTCAACATCTGATCTTACTGCACTTTTCACAGTCTGAAAGGCCATCACACACAGATCAGCCTTCTCTGTTTTTAACACCTTCATTTATCATCCTGCTGGGGGCAGATTTGGCCTGGAGGCCCACAAGTTGAGTATCACAGCTGTTGGTTGTACATGCTGGAAATTAAATGTTTTCTGGAACTTTTCTTAGTTTAAGTAATATAAAACTCTGGAGAGTACACCAACAAAACAACCCTGTTTGTTCAAAATACAGAGATATTTGAGTCGTACATGTATCAGACTTTGAGTGTCAGTTTGAATCTTTGACCTGCCGACACACACAAATGTATTATTCTCTTTCTAATTTTAGTCAGGATCAGTCCATAAATAATCGGGTTTACAATAGGTGGGATTATGAGAAATTCTAAGGCCATGAAGTTCTTTAAATGCTGTGGTACAGATGCTGATCCATACCTCGAGTACATAAGATCAAACAGCAAAGCAACTGTGGCATTAATCAGACATAATAAATGTGGCACACATGTTTGTGTAAACTTTCTCCTGCCCTCTTTTGAATTTAAAGCCAACTTTACAAGCCAAATATATGACCATGCAATGAGGAGAATGTGACCAATATAAAAACAGATAACAAACAATCCAAAAATGTCATTTGCTCTCGTCGAACCACAAGCAAGTTTAACAACTGACCAGTTCTCACAGTAGAGTTTGTCTATGTGGGAGCCACATAATTTCAGCATAGATGTTAAAATTACACATATAATGTCACAACAAAAAGGAACAATCCAGGCCAAACAGATTAACACAGCAATCCTTCGCACAGACATCACAGAGTGATACTGCAGAGGTCGACATATAGCCACATATCTGTCATAGGACATTAGGAGTAGAATAGAGTAATCTATTTGCACATTGGAGTAAATAACAAACAGTTGCAAAAGACATCCTGCATATGATATTATATGAACATCAGACAGAAGATCAGTGAGGAATTTTGGGTAAAAACCTGCAGCCCCATAAAGTCCATTGATGAACAAAGAACACAAGAAAATGTACATGGGCTCATGCAAGTTTGGATCCAGTATTATGATCACAACCAGAGACACATTTACCACCAAAATGAGACAAAAACACAGTAAAGTGAGAGAGAAAAGAGTGACTCTGTAGTTGGCTGTTGCACTGAAGCCAGACAGTGAAAATACAAGTATACTAGTTCTGGATGTAGAATTCATTCTGGAGTTTCTCCAGTCAGTTGAGAATTGAAGGCTGGATCTTAAAGGAGACTCACTGTTCTCAGGTGTGTCACTGGGTGGCACAAGCATTTGTAGGCACAGGCAGAGGTGTTTCCAGACTTTTTTTAAAATGGTGACCAGGTTTGGGGAGTAACGGATTACACGTAACGGTGTTACATAATTAGGATACAAAAAAAAAGGTAACTGTAATCCGCTAAAGTACAGGAAAAAATATGTAATCAGATTACCCGTATATTTGATAAAAAATGGGGATTACTTAGCAGGATTACATTTTAAAATTAAACGGGATATATTACAATGCAGCAGACACATGCACAGTGCACACGCATTGCAACACTTTACGACTCAACACCACGTGAGATGACCAGCCGCGTAGCCTCGGTCCATGTGTAAACATACTGTAAGTTAAGCTAAGGTCGTTCATCATTATGGCCACTGCCGGGGAGAGAAATGCTTTTACTGGATGGAGACTCCGGCATCATTTTCAGTTTAAATCAGAAAAGGGGAACAACATCAAATTATGCCTCCCAGCTGTCAAAATACTGTCCCAAAATACTGTCATCATCCAGGGACTCGATGTCCAACTTAAAGAAACATCTACAGGTATGAAGACAAACCGCTAACGTTTGCTGAAATACACAGAAATCCAGTCAGCTAAAGTTAAGGTTTGTTAGCTTGCTAACACGTCAATAACCTGTCAATAACCTGTCAATACTGCTACTACTGTAGTGTATAACTACTACTGGAAAACATTTTGGGACAGTAGGTACTGATGCTGACTTGTGTCGTGCCAAAAAGTGATAACGTTAGGCCTCCAAAAACTGAATCACCCACTTTATATACATCTAACATCATAACCGCTGCATTCATCTGGATCAAACGGTCATAACGTGCAATAAACATAACGTCATGTCCTGTTGTGTGTTTGGTCTTATATTCTTGCTTATCCTCTGTATTATTTTACCTTCTCTGTGCTGTAAATTATAACCATCCAGTCTCTTTTTAACACTTTAAAAGTCCTTCTTGGGTTTAGAGGGGGGTATAAATCGTGTTTTTAGTGATAATAGCAAGATTTCTGCCAGAAAGGGCTATTGGCACAACGCCATTAAGGCTACCTGCTTCTGTGTGCAAAGGAAATCAGTTTCGGCAGATGATCAGTCATGTTCGGCACACCTGTAATTAAAGTCAACACCTGTTCATTTCATGTCACAGGCAATGCAGACACCAGGGCAGGCAAATTACATGTAGGTAACTCTGAAGCACGTTAATACCTGACACACCTCTTTCAGGTGGTGTTGTTTTTTTTACATGTAATAATAACTAGAACAATAATAATGATTGTTACAATTATCATTATTATTGTTATTTATTTATTTTTCTTTGTATGTTTCTCAAAAAAATACACTGAGCAGATGACACATCTTTTATACTCTCTCGTCTTTATTCGCATGTTTGATATTGAAGTAATCCAAAAGTAACTAAAAGCTATCTGGTACATTACTTTAATATTGTGATACTTAGAGTAAGTTACTGATTACATGTTTTTAACAGGTAACTTGTAATTGTACTGGATTACATTTTTAAAATAACCCTCCCAACCTTGGTGGTGACCCAAGTGTGTATGTGTGTGGGCCCTAACATACTCAGTTACAACAAATCCTACAATAGTAAACACTGTAAAGTTTTTTTGTTAAAACTTTTTTCGTAGATTTTTCGTTGATTAAACTGTAACTGTAACATTTTGTAAGCTTCACTTGGTGGTGCCACATTTATACCAATGACCGAGATGTTAACAAAAGTACATTGGGTTCAAGATATTTTAAGGCTCTGGTTTTGTCTGTGATTAAGTTTAGAATCAGCTGTGACTGGTCTATTTTACAGAATTCTATTTCTCAACTCTTGAATGATCTGTTTTCTCAAACATAATAATCAGCTGTTTCATTTTGGCTTTTGAGCAGCAGTTGTTACATAAGTAGATGTGTTATCATATATCTACTGCTTTGGACACTGGAGTTTCATGTCTGACATGCTGTGTACAAGAAGAAATAAGATGAGGAAGGTCCTTAACTTTGGTATTTGTTAAGATTGTATGGAGAGAAAAATTAAGCATTTTAAAGTTTTACAATGTTGATTAAGTATATTCTGTGAAACCAGCATGGATTGTGTTAATATCATGGTTCATAACAGACGAATGTGCTAATTGTGTTTAGATTTTTGAAATGTGACACACACACACGAAATTGTTAACTTAGTTTGTCAGTTCATAATGCATAATATTCTTACAAAATCCCTGCAGGAGCAACTTACAACATACCAGGCAGGTTTTACTGACATTTACACATTTGTCTAATTTCTAATATTTCTAATACTGAAATGCTTCAAGGTCACATCTCTGACAGCCCAACTCCCTGATTTGATGTTGGTGAACTGATCTGAAAACTCACTTTGATCACAGCCTGAACCTGAATCCTGTAGATCAGAAAGTCTTAGTTTAAGTAATATAAAACTCTGGAGAGTACACCAACAAAACAACCCTGTTTGTTCAAAATACAGAGATATTTGAGTCGTACATGTATCAGACTTTGAGTGTCAGTTTGAATCTTTGACCTGCCAACACACACAAATGAATTGTTCTCTTCCTAATTTTAGTCAGGATCAGTCCATAAATAATCGGGTTTACAATAGGTGGGATTATGAGAAATTCTAAGGCCATGAAGTTCTTTAAATGCTGTGGTACAGATGCTGATCCATACCTCGTGTACATGACATCAAACAGCAAAGCAACTGTGGCATTAATCAGACATAATAAATGTGGCACACATGTTTGTGTAAATTTCCTCCTGCCCTCTTTTGACTTTAAAGCCAACTTTACAAGCCAAATATATGACCATGCAATGAGGAGAATGTGACCAAAATAAAAACAGATAACAAACAATCCAAAAATGTCATTTGCTCTCGTCGAACCACAAGCAAGTTTTACAATCGACCAGTTCTCACAGTAGAGTTTGTCTATGTGGGAGCCACATAATGTCAGCATGGATGTTAAAATTACACCTATCATATCACAACAAAAAGGAACAATCCAGGCCACATAGATTAACACAGCAATCCTTTGCACAGACATCACAGAGTGATACTGCAGAGGTCGACATATAGCCACATATCTGTCATAGGACATTAGAAGTAGAATAGAGTAATCTATTTGCACATTGGAGTAAATAACAAACAGTTGCAAAAGACATCCTGCATATGATATTATATGAACATCAGACAGAAGATCAGTGAGGAATTTTGGGTAAAAACCTGCAGCCCCATAAAGTCCATTGATGAACAAAGAACACAAGAAAATGTACATGGGCTCATGCAAGTTTGGATCCAGTATTATGATCACAACCAGAGACACATTTACCACCAAAATGAGACAAAAACACAGTAAAGTGAGAGAGAAAAGAGTGACTCTGTAGTTGGCTGTTGCACTGAAGCCAGACAGTGAAAATACAAGTATATCTGTACTGGATGTAGAATTCATTCTGGAGTTTCTCCAGTCAGTTGAGAATTGAAGGCTGGATCTTAAAGGAGACTCACTGTTCTCAGGTGTGTCACTGGGTGGCACAAGCATTTGTAGGCACAGGCAGAGGCGTTTCCAGACATTTTGAATGTGGTGACCAGGCTTGGGGAGTAACAGATTACATGCAACACCGTTACATATTTAGGATACCAAAAAAAAGGTAACTGTAATCTGTTACAGTACAGAAAAATATATTTGATAAAAAACGGGGATTACTTAGCAGGATTACATTTTAAAATTAAACGGGATATATTACAATGCAGCAGACACATGCACAATGCGCTCGCATTGCAACACTTTACGACTCAACACCACGTGAGATGACCAGCCGCGTAGCCTCGGTCCATGTGTAAACATACTGTAAGGCAGGGATGTCCAAAGCATGGCCTGCGGGCCAACTGCAGCCCACACATGAAGCTTGAGCTCAACTCTGTTGCACTACAGTTTTAACACTAGATGGAGCCAACAGTGCTTCCCCACTAAACAAAATTCAGCAAAGTAAAACTTACCATGAGTCACCAGAAATGGCAGAACCGAAGAAACGCAAAATAGCAAGTGAGTGCAGAAGATTTCAGACATGGTGGGAAAATGAGTATTTCTTCAAAGAAATCAAGGGAAAGTGTGTCAGTTTGATTTGCAATGAAGCTGTTGCTGTGATGAAAGAGTATAACGTCCATCAGCACTATGAGACCAAACATCAGAGCTATACATCGTACGCCGGTGCCAAACGAACACAGAAAGTCAAGCAAATGGCAGCTAGCCTACAAGCTCAACAACATTTTTTTTTCCATGCCAACAAAATACAGGAAAACGCCACAGCAGCAAGCTATGATGTTGCTAAACTTATAGCCCAGCACGGCAAACTGTTCTCAGACGGTGATTTCATAAAGCAGTGTCTCATCAAAGTTACAGAAATAATGTGCCTGGAAAAAGTGCAGGATTTCAACAACGTGAGCTTGTCCAGAAATACAGTGGTGCGGCGAATCGAGGACTTGTCAGCTAACTTGAAAGATCAGCTGAGAGACAAAGCTTGTGCTTTTGATTTTTACTCAATTGCATGCGATGAGAGCACAGATGTCACAGACGCCACACAGCTGTTAATTTTTTTGCGGGGAGTTGATGATAATTTTTGCTGAAAGTTGAAAAGATGGGGCTAAAATGGGACAAGCTATGTAGAGTAACAACGGATGGAGCCCCGGCTATGACAGGCGAGCGCAAAGGAATGGCATCGATGGTGTGCGCCAAAGTAAAAGAGAGCAGAGGTGAGGCTGTGCGAATGCACTGCATAATCCACCAAGAAGCATTGTGTGCTAAGACTGTCCAGCTGGGCGATGTGATGAACACTGTTGTAAAAACTGTCAACATAATTCGAGCCAGAGGACTGGTGAACTGATCTGAAAATCTACTCGTTGATTACAGCCTGAACCTGAATCCTGTAGATCAGAAATACTCAACTTACTTTGCAAAATGACAGGAGGTCAGTGATCAGTTAATGAACAAACATCGATAATGACATTATTAATCGGATAAAAAGAAACATTATGAAGCCTGTTACTCATCTTACTTATTAACTAAATGATCTTGGTGCAGGGCAGGACAGATAAATCTGATATTTTACTGCATTTAATAACTCTAACTGTATTTCACTTGTGAATGGTTTGGTGACATTTCAAAGAGTTTATACAACATTAAACAGCTGGAACCTCTTCTATCATTTAATCACAGAAGTGTTGAGATGATTCAGAAACATAAATCAGAATCAGTCAGAATTATCCTCGTTTCTGCATCACTTTTCTTCCTCTTCAGCTCATAGTTGTGTTTCCCTGCAGAGCTCAACATCTGATTTTACTGCACTTTTCACAGCCTGAAAGGCCATCACACACAGATCAGCCTTCTCTGTTTTTAACACCTTCATTCATCCCATCATACAAAACTGACATATCTGTTCATTCATACTGTGAATTCACCCAGCATCCTGCTGGAGACCAGAATTGCATTGCAGGTTTCCTATCACAGCTATCGATTGAAAATTAAAATGCTTTCTTGAACTTTTCTTAGTTTAAGTAATATAAAACTCTGGAGAGTACACCAACAAAACAACCCTGTTTGTTCAAAATACAGAGATATTTGAGTCGTACATGTATCAGACTTTGAGTGTCAGTTTGAATCTTTGACCTGCCGACACACACAAATGAATTATTCTCTTTCTAATTTTAGTCAGGATCAGTCCATAAATAATCGGGTTTACAATAGGTGGGATTATGAGAAATTCTATGGCCATGAAGTTCTTTAAATGCTGTGGTACAGATGCTGATCCATACCTCGTGTACATAGTGTCAAACAGCAAAGCAGCTGTAACATTAATCAGACATAATAAATGTGGCACACATGTTTGTGTAAACTTTCTCCTGCCCTCTTTTGACTTTAAAGCCGACTTTCCAAGCCAAATATATGACCATGCAATGAGGAGAACGTGACCAAAATAAAAATAGGTAACAAACAATCCAAAAATGCTGTTTGCTCTCATTGAACCACAAGCAAGTTTAACAACTGACCAGTTCTCACAGTACAGTTTGTCTATGTGGGAGCCACATAATGTCAGCATAGATGTTAAACTTATAATTACAGTATCACAACAAAAAGGAACAATCCAGGCTACATAGATTAACACAGCAATCCTTCGCACAGACATCACAGAGTGATACTGCAGAGGTCGACATATAGCCACATATCTGTCATAGGACATTAGAAGTAGAATAGAGAAGTCTGTTTTTGCATTGGAGTAAATAACAAACACTTGCAAAAGACATCCTGCATATGATATTATATGAACATCAGACAGAAGATCAGTGAGGAATTTCGGGTAAAAACCTGCAGCCCCATAAAGTCCATTGATGCACAAACAACACAAGAAAATGTACATGGGTTCATGCAAGTTTGGATCCAGTATTATGATCACAACCAGAGACACATTTACCACCAAAATGAGACAATAACACAGTAAAGTGAGGGAGAAAAGAGTGACTCTGTAGTCGGCTGTTGCACTGAAGCCAGACAGTGAAAATACAAGTACACTAGATAAATTACTCATTTTGCTAATCCTTCAAAACTAAAGTTATAAACAGTATTAAGCTGTGAAAAGATCAAAATGTTCATTGGCAGCAAACAATATGTTCTAGATTTGTCAGCCACTGTTGGCCAAATAGTGTGAGCATGTTGCTCCTAATTTAGTTTGAGATTTATGAGTTTGACACTCCCTCTCCTTTGCAGTTGTGTCATTGGCTGGAAGCTCAAAAACTGATTAATTAAAAAGGTAAGGAAGAAAACAGAATCTGTGCAGAAGATTATATCATTGAAGATTTTCCATATTGATATGCTGTATAATAGACAAAAATATCTACACTATAAAAAGTGTATATCAGCAGTTGTTGAAGTAATTTAATGTTTTGAATGAGTCCCACTTAAGTTTATACTTTAGTGGTGGCAGTCTAGTTTTGTGGATTAAAACAAGTTAAAATTACATCCCATATCCATTAATGGATTGTTCACCCAGAAGTGAAAATTTTGTCATTATCTACTCACCCTCCTTTCAACTGACAGTTGAGTTTTTTGTTCACAAAACACGCTCACGGACGGTGGTGGGGATACCACACAGGGCCCACATATTCAGAATCTCCCAAGGTGCGGTGCAGAAAACTTTGCCCTGGTCAACCCTCCACTCCTCCAGATTAGATTAGGTTCAGGTTTAGGCACCAAAACGACTTGGCTGGCTTTTGCAAAAGATGATGATTTGTCATGTGGGTGTAAATGGCCACATGTCTGTTTCAACCCTGGGTGCAAATAGTACTGTTGACTACTGACATCTGGGTGCTAATACCACCTGTGGTTATCAAAAACAAGATATTTAAATGATAGCTTGAATATTAAATGAAAAAATACGTTTCAAAGATATAGCAAACAAACACTCAGCCATTCATGAGATCACATAGGAAAAGAATACATGCCATTTTTGACCGTTGAACACGACTGTTGCAGCCGCCAGCTGTGAAAGTTGAGGTAATGTAATTCTAATGGGCAGATGTGCCTGTCAAAGTATGTCCACTAAAAGGGATATTTCAGGAATGCCATAGGGAGAATTTCTTCAAATTTGGTACAAACGTCCACCTGGACTCAAGGAGAGTTCACAGTAACCAGTAGTCCTGAATGACTGTTGATGCACCTCCCCCACACCCCGACACTCCGACACTCCGAGCCATACAGCACCAGCAGTCCATCAACCTAGTGCACTCCTCCCAGACCGGGAGTTTCTGGTGAACACGGCGGGACTGGGACCAAACACAGCCTCAGAGACCGGGAAAACTGTACAATGATGGTTTTCCTGATGGGTTTGGTTCCTGGTACCATCAGGAAACTTGGTAAATGACCTATTGTATTCCCTGTCGGTCTCTGAGGTTGTGGTCAGTCCCACTGAGTCTGTCTCTGTTGCTCACTAACAGCAGCTAAGTTGGCAGAAACTCTGACCCAGAGATGAAGCTGTGCAGCTGGAGGACATCAGAGAGAAAACTATGAAATCTTTTCTCCATGAAATATGATCCAGTTTCACAAAAATCAGTGGATAAAATAACTAAGTTGGTTCAGGTTCAAAATATTTCAAGGTTTTGGTTATGTCTGTGATTAAGACTAGAATCAGCAGTGGTTGGTTTGTTTTAAAGAATTTAGTGTGAGTTAGCTTTTTCTCAATGTTTCAGTGATCTGTTCACTTAAAAAATGTTTATCAGCTGTTTAAGTGCAGCTTTTGAGCAGCAGTTGTTGCATAAGTCGATGCATTGTACTATTTCTACTGTTTTGGATGTTGGAGTTTCATTCCTGGCATGTTATGCACAAGGAGAAATGAGTCAAGAAAGGTCCTAAACTTTGGTACTGGGTAAAGTTGTGTGTAGAGAAAATTTAAGTATTTTAGAAACATGTTAACTGACTGTATATTCTGTGAAAACAATATAAATTTGATCAGTGGTATGACCCACAACAGACAGATGTCATCCTAATCGTCTTAAGAGTTTTGAAATGTGATACACCTAAAAGAAAGTTCACTTTTTTATCATTTCAAGCCGTGCATAATATTCTCACAAAATCCCCGTAGGGACTACCTAGAATATACCTTGTGGGTTTTACTGACCATACTGTGAGATTAAAACACTTCACACCTCTGTGTCATTTCAAATGTTTATAATATTGAAATGATTGAAGGTCACATCTCTGACAGCCCAACTCCCTGATTTGATGTTGGTGAACTGATCTGAAAACTCTACACTTTGATCACAGCCTGAACCTGAATCCTGTAGATCAGAAATACTCAACTTACTTTGCAAAATGACAGGAGGCCAGTTAATGAACAAATACTGATAATGAGATTATTCATCAGATAAAATGACAAAATATTATGAAGCTTGTTAATCATCTTTCATTTATCTTCAAATAAACTGACTTATTAACTAAATGATCTTGGTGCAGGGCAGGACAGATAAATCTGATATTTTACTGCATTTAATAACTGTAACTGTATTTTACTTGTAAAATGGTTTGGTGACATTTCAAAGAGTTTATACAACATTAAACAGCTGGAACCTCTTCTATCGTTTAATCACAGAAGTGTTGAGATGATTCAGAAACATAAATCATAAACATAAACTGTCAGAATGAAGAGAATATTTAAGTTCCTCTAGAATGAAATACACATTTATGGGATCAGAATTATCCTCGTTTCTGCATCACTTTTCTTCCTCTTCAGCTCATAGTTGTGTTTCCCTGCAGAGCTCAACATCTGATCTTACTGCACTTTTCACAGCCTGAAAGGCCATCACACACAGATCAGCCTTCTCTGTTTTTAACACCTTCATCTATCATCCTGCTGGGGGCAGATTTGGCCTGGAGGCCCACAAGTTGAGTATCACAGCTGTTGGTTGTACATGCTGAAAATTAAAATGCTTTCTTGAACTTTTCTTAGTTTAAGTAATATAAAACTCTGGAGAGTACACCAACAAAACAACCCTGTCTGTTCAAAATACAGAGATATTTGAGTCGTACATGTATCAGACTTTGAGTGTCAGTTTGAATCTTTGACCTGCCGACACACACAAATGAATTATTCTCTTTCTAATTTTAGTCAGGATCAGTCCATAAATAATCGGGTTTACAATAGGTGGGATTATGAGAAATTCTATGGCCATGAAGTTCTTTAAATGCTGTGGTACAGATGCTGATCCATACCTCGAGTACATAAGATCAAACAGCAAAGCAGCTGTGACATTAATCAGACATAATAAATGTGGCACACATGTCTGTGTAAACTTTCTCCTGCCCTCTTTTGACTTTAAAGCCAACTTTACAAGCCACACATATGACCATGCAATGAGGAGAAGATGAACAATATAAAAACAGATAAAAAACAATCCCAAAATGTCATTTGCTCTCGTCGAACCACAAGCAAGTTTAACAATTAACCAGTTCTCACAGTAGAGTTTGTCTATGTGGGAGCCACATAATTTCAGCATAGATGTCAAAATTACAAACATACCCTCACAACAAAAAGGAACAATCCAGGCCAAACTGATTAACACAACAATCCCTCGCACAGACATCACAGAGTGATACTGCAGAGGTCGACATATAGCCACATATCTGTCATAAGACATTACAACTAGAATAGAGTAATCTGTTATGGCATTGGAATAAATAACAAACACTTGCAAAAGACATCCTGCATATGATATTATATGAACATCAGACAGAAGATCAGTGAGGAATTTTGGGTAAAAACCTGCAGCCCCATAAAGTCCATTGATGCACAAACAACACAAGAAAATGTACATGGGCTCATGCAAGTTTGGATCCAGTATTATGATCACAACCAGAGACACATTTACCACCATAATGACACAATAACACAGTAAAGTGAGAGAGAAAAGAGTGACTCTGTAGTTTGCTGTTGCACTGAAGCCAGACAGTGAAAATACAAGTATATCTGTACTGAATGTAGAATTCATTGTGGAGTTTCTCCAGTGAGCTGAGAATTGAAGGCTGGATCTTAAAGGAGACTCACTGCTCTCAGGTGTGCTGCTGGGTGGCACAAACATTTGTAGGCACAGGCAGAGGCGTTTGTTGTTGGTTTTTTTATCATTTCAAGCCATCCACAATAATCTCACAAAATCCCTGTAGGGACTACCTAGAATATACATGGTGGGTTTTACTGAACATACTGCAAGCTTTAAACACTTCACAGCTTTGTGTCATTTCAAATGTTTATGATATTGAAATGATTGAAGGTCACATCTCTGACAGCCCAACTCCCTGATTTGATGTTGGTGAACTGATCTGAAAACTAGACTTTGATCACAGCCTGAACCTGAATCCTGTAGACCAGAAATACTCAACTTACTTTGCAAAATGAGAGGAGGCCAGTTAATAAACAAACATTGATAATGAGATTATTCATCAGATAAAATGGCAAAGTATTATAAAACCTGTTAATCATCTTTTATTTATCTTCAATTAAAGTGACATAATAAATAAATTATCTTGGTGCAGGGCAGGACAGATAAATCTGATATTTTACTGCATTTAATAACTAGAACTGCATCTCAGTTGTAAATGGTTTGGTAACATCTGAAATACTTTATAAAATTAAACATAGATTGAGGTTCTTCCATTATGCAACCACAGAAGTGTTGGAATGATTCATGAATTTAAATCATATATATAAACTGCTCTTACCACAATGATTTGACCTCTTTTTCAGTCTATTTTGATTGTGACTCACAAAATGGTCAGAGGGCCTCCAAGCACCCTACTGGGGCTCAGGTGTGCCATTGACTGGCAGTTCAAAGTTTACAAAAGTAACACAAGTATTATTCCACAGGTATTTGTAGGCACTGGCAGGGGCGTTTCCAGACTTTTTTGACTGGGGTGGCCCAAGTGTGTATGTGTGTGGGCCATAACATACTCAGTTACAACAAATGCCATGTTAGTAAAGGTTGAAATTGTAGTTTTGTTTTTTTGTTTTATTTTTTTGTTAAAACATTTTTCATTGATTTTCATTTGATTAAACTGTAATTGTCATTTTGTAGCCTTCAGTTGGTGGTGATGTTGAATTCTTGTGTAACTGTTCCTGGTTTGTTTCCTCGTTTCTATCAATGAGCTTCACAATGGCTGAGATGTAAACACAAGTAACCTGGGTTGAAAATATTTTAAGGCTGTGGTTTGTCTCTAAATGAGAACAGAATTTACTGATAATTAGTTATTTCTCAATGTTTCAATCATCCTCTCACTCAAACATAATAATCAGCTGTTTCAGTTTAGCTTTTGAGCAGCAGCTGTTGGATAAGTAGATGTGTTATCATATATCTACTGACACTGGAGTTTAATTTCTGACCTGCTATGTACAAGAAGAAATGAGTCAAGAAAGGTCCTAAACTTTGGTATTGGTTAAGACTGTATGCAGAGAAAATTGAAGTATTTCAGAAACATATTAATTGACTGTAGATTCTGTGAAAACAGCATGAATTGTGTTAATGTCATGATTCACAACAGACAGATGTTGAGCTAATTGTGTTTAGAGTTTTGAAATGTGACTGAAGACAGTTGAATAAGTTTATAATTTCAAGCCATACATGATATTCTTACAAAGTCCCTGTAGGGACTACTTACCTGGTAGTTTTATACATCTGTCTAATTTCTAGTGTTTCTAATACTGAAATGCTTCAAGGTCACATCTCTGACAGCCCAACTCCCTGATTTGATGTTGGTGAACTGATCTGAAAACTCTAATCCTAACCCCGGTCCTGGATGTAGAATTCATTCTGGAGTTTCTCCAGTGAGCTGAGAATTGAAGGCTGGATCTTAAAGGAGACTCACTGTTCTCTATTACTGGTGTGCCATTGGCTCACAGCTCAGAGGTTAAATAAATATTTGAAAGCACTGACAGGGGTGTTTCCAGAGTCTTTTGATTTTAGTGGTCTCAGTGGGGCACCTCGGTCCTCAAGCTGTGAGACTCCTAAATTCATCCTCCATACTCCATTAAATACTACTAATAGTAAAACAGATATCGTAAATGCAGTGAAAATCAGGTAAACATCATAAGGTATTGCACCAGTGTATTTTAATATACGAAAAGGGCCTTTATTTGTACTTGCAGAACTAAATGAACATGTTTTATAATCTATTGGAATTTACTTAGTTAAGGTAAGTTTAGGTACTTCAATTTGTGCAAATCCTCAATAATAATTATATTTTATTTTTCAATTTATGCTGAAAGACTAAAGTCAGCAAAAAGTACCTCAATAAGTATGAAAGAAATCTGATGCCACAAGCCTTCAGGCAATGAAAGAAAAATGATGAACACACTAAAACCTATTAGAAAATAACAAGATTTAAGAATTAATTAATTAATTAATTAATTAAAACTTCCATATTGTGGCTAAATATGTACTTTCTGTACATACATTCTCCCTGATACATGTAAATGTCTCAGTGACTGTGGTTAAATTGTTTATATAAAGTACCTACTTTTAGGTGGGTCATTTAAAACCTTACTTGAGTAAACTTTTAACTACATGACTTTTACTTGTAGTGAAGTATTTTCACAGTGTGGTTTTAGTATTTTTACTGAACTAAATGATGTGAATACTTTATCCAGTCTGGCTCTCCTCTATGAAGATCACCTGGTCCTACTGTGAGTCTGAGTTCTACTGTCACTATGTTCTCCTCAGATAGTTTATCATCTTCCTCTGATTGTTGTTGCTTTATGATGTTGGCTGATCAGGTTCTTTAACTCTGAGCTTCTCTTGTAATGTTCTCCACTCAAAACACTTTGTTTATAGTGACTTCGCAGATTTTATGACTCCATTCTAGCAGCTGATGCGCTAAACTCTTCCAACTGTCAACACATCTCACTCTGCTGTATTAATTATCAGATGTAGATCAAGCCTCTTGCTCTCTGCTGCCACCCAGAGGTTGACGGTGAGTAAACCAGCAGCATTCAGATGAATGCTGAGGGCGCAGGTTCTGTGCGCCCCACCAAGCTCCTGTCTCTTGTATTGAGAGGATTGAACTGCGCATATACAACTTATAGTGAGAGTAAATGGACGAAAAAATTGCGCCCCAAACTGGAAAGACGTGATCTATCTGTAACCTTGGACATCATAAAACGTTTTTAACAGCACATTTCAAGGCAAATTATACATTTTACTCACTAACTACACAATATTCTTCACTGAACTTTTAGGACGTGGGGAGAGGTGGGGCGGTGCCTTAGCGCCCTCGATTGACCAGCCGTCACTGGCGATGACAATAATATAACGTCTGGTCACTGGTCAGGTTGCTAGTCCACAGTTTTTCAAAAGCATTGTGGAAATATAGGGAATATTCTGATCAACAGCTGGTCTATTTCTCACTGTATGGACAAACAGCGAGAGCAGCAGCAAAGGCATGTCTCAACGCTGCCTGTCTCCTCCGTACCCAGCAAAAGATGCAGGAAAGCAGGCGAGAGAGTCGTTGATGACAACGTTTTCAAAATATTAACAATAACAGGAATATTACAGAGTAACATTTGAGAACTTGTGACTTGCATTCACTGTTTTGTGGCCAAGACATAAACAGTACGGTTGCTGATGCAGGCATACTCTTCCTCAACATTGTGTTTATTGGCAGATTGCAAACCAACAAGGTGCATAGCGCCACCTACTGTGTCGGAGTGTGTGCCCTCTTGGAACCAGCATGAGTAATAAGGTAATAAGCTAATAGGCTATTAGAAAGTAAAACCTCTGAAGGGTAGTAACAAAAAACAATGGGCATTTTACATGGGCTATAGGTGAGATTCTTTACTTTAAATATAATACTGCAAAATGACAGGAGGCCAGTGATCAGTTAATGAACAAACATCGATAATGACATTATTAATCGGATAAAAAGAAACATTATGAAGCCTGTTACTGGTCTTACTTATTAACTAAATGATCTTGGTGCAGGGCAGGACAGATAAATCTGATATTTTACTGCATTTAATAACTGTAACTGTATTTCAATTGTAAATGGTTTGGTGACATTTCAAAGAGTTTATACAACATTAAACAGCTGGAACCTCTTCTATCATTTAATCACAGAAGTGTTGAGATGATTCAGAAACATAAATCATAAACATAAACTGCCAGAATGAAGAGAATATTTAAGTTCCTCTAGAATGAAATACACATTTATGGGATCAGAATTATCCTCGTTTCTGCATCACTTTTCTTCCTCTTCAGCTCATAGTTGTGTTTCCCTGCAGAGCTTAACATTTGATCTTACTGCACTTTTCACAGCCTGAAAGGCCATCACACACAGATCAGCCTTCTCTGTTTTTAACACCTTCATCTATCATCCTGCTGGGGGCAGATTTGGCCTGGAGGCCCACAAGTTGAGTATCACAGCTGTTGGTTGTCTGTAATGAAAATGCTTTCTTGAACTTTTCTTAGTTTAAGTAATATAAAACTCTGGAGAGTACACCAACAAAACAACCCTGTTTGTTCAAAATACAGAGATATTTGAGTCGTACATGTATCAGACTTTGAGTGTCAGTTTGAATCTTTGACCTGCCGACACACACAAATGAATTATTCTCTTTCTAATTTTAGTCAGGATCAGTCCATAAATAATCGGGTTTACAATAGGTGGGATTATGAGAAATTCTAAGGCCATGAAGTTCTTTAAATGCTGTGGTACAGATGCTGATCCATACCTCGAGTACATGACATCAAACAGCAAAGCAACTGTGACATTAATCAGACATAATAAATGTGGCACACATGTCTGTGTAAACTTTCTCCTGCCCTCTTTTGACTTTACAGCTGACTTTCCAAGCCAAATATATGACCATGCAATGAGGAGAACGTGACCAAAATAAAAACAGATAAAAACAAATCCAGAAATGTTGTTTGCTCTCGTCGAACCACAAGCAAGTTTAACAACTGACCAGTTATCACAGTAGAGTTTGTCTATGTGGGAGCCACATATTTTCAGCATAGATGTTAAAATTGCACCTATACTAACACAACAAAAAGGAACAATCCAGGCTACACAGATTAACACAGCAATCCTTTGCACAGACATCACAGAGTGATACTGCAGAGGTCGACATATAGCCACATATCTGTCATAGGACATTACAACTAGAATAGAGTAGTCTATCTTTACATTGGAGTAAATAACATACGCTTGCAAAAGACACCCTGCATATGATATTATATGAACATCAGACAGAAGATCAGTGAGGAATTTCGGGTAAAAACCTGCAGCCCCATAAAGTCCATTGATGCACAAACAACACAAGAAAATGTACATGGGCTCATGCAAGTTTGGATCCAGTATTATGATCACAACCAGAGACACATTTACCACCAAAATGACACAATAACACAGTAAAGTGAGAGAGAAAAGTGTGACTCTGTAGTTTGCTGTTGCACTGAAGCCAGACAGTGAAAATACAAGTATATCTGTACTGGATGTAGAATTCATTCTAGAGTTAGCTGGATCTTAGAGGAGACTCACTCTTCTCAATTGCAGGTCTTCCATTGGTTCGCAGTTCAGAGATTAAATTAATAAGTATTTTCTGGTGCTGGCAGGGGAGGTTCCAGACTTTTTTGACTGGGATGACCCAAGTGGGGGACTGACTTACGCAGGGGTGGCATATACACCAATCAGTCATAACATTATGACCACTGACAAGTGAAGTGAATAACACTGATTATCTCTTCATCATGGCACCCGTTAGTGGGTGGGATATGTTAGGCAGGAAGTGAACATTTTGTCCTCAAAGTTGATGTGTTAGAAGCAGAAAAAATGGGCAAGTGTAAGGATTTGAACGAGTAAATAAATAGTCCAATCACAACACAACATAGAGGCACCAGACAAATACAATATAAATCATACTTTATTCATTAAGTTCTTAAAAAGAAATTGTTCCTCCATAGTATTGTCCATTGTTAAAATTTATTCCAATACGTTTACTAATTACTGAAATTTAAGGATAGGTTAAGTGGCTAACTTCCTGTTTAGCCCTCTGCTAACTTGAGTTTGGTTTAGTTTATTTGATTTATAAAAGGACAGTGTGCAATGACATTGGTCATTTACAGGAAATGAAAACATGGTTGCATCGGATCTAGCGAGATGCAAATTTCCATCTGTATTCCTACACATAACAAGTAGACACAATAAATATAAATTCAAGGTACATTACAGACTACAGCAAATCCAGGAGCCTCACATAACAGAAGCAGTAAGAACACAGTGCACTATAGAAAATACAATATGAAATACTTCCCTATAAAGTGACCAGGTTACCAGTACAGATGCCTTACATAAAAAAACAACAGTAAGTGCACACTGCACAGTCAAAGTACAATATAAAATATGAAATACAATTGCTGTATTTTTCAGTGAGCAAGTTACCAATTCCTCTGCCTGAAAATGGTTGGTACAGACTGCACAATACAGTACAAATTACAGTAATAAATATATAATCGGCGTGGAAGCAACTAATTACAAATGTCAAATTACTGTAATTAAGTAGTTGTTTTGGGTACTTGTGCTTTCATGAGTAGATTTTCAAGTCTGTACCTTTACTTGTACTTAAATATTCATTACACAATGCAATCTACTCTGTTACTTTTAAAATCCTAATTGAGTACTGATTACAATTTGAATTAGTATCCAAACCTTTCATCTGCACTTTTATAGCTAATAAGGTGATCTGATCACAAACAGGTCTGCGGCTTCTGATACTGAAGCACAAGGTATCCTTTAGCGACTGTATCAGATGCAGCCAGAAAGTCTTTTTAACATGTGATCAGCTCTGTGAAGCGGTCACAGTTTGGTTAGGCTTAAGCACAGAAACTTAGCTAGGTTTAGGATAAGACCATATTTGGGGTTCTGTAACTATGTTACGTAACTGAAGCAACTCACGCCATGAAAAGTCATGAGATGCATGTTAAGTGACTCGCAACATAAAACTCTTATGTTTTTACTCTCTTAAACTTTTAATAACTTTTTTCGTTTCACATGGAAGACAAACTTCAACGTCTTAGTGAAAGTCGTGTGTTTGTGTGAGCCGTCCATCCATGGGGTAAAAATCATTGGGTAAAAAGTAAGTAATACTCTGACTAGCTTCCAAAATTAATACTTTGTAAGTATTTTTCTAACACCAGTACTTTTTCTTGTAATTGAGTAATATTTTAATTATGTAACAGTACTTGTACTTGAGTACAGATTTTCAGTACTCTTTCCACCACTGTATTTTTAACATCACAGGAGAAACTATGATAATTTGTAGTGTTTTTTAGTGTTGAGTATCCTGTTCCATTCTTCGATGCCTTTATATGAAAAGGCTGATTGAGAGACGGCAGTCAGATGTGAATATATGATATGTGATAAAAGTTTGCAATGTTATACTTAAGAACACAACATGTCTTTTTTAATATGTTTTTTAAGGATCTAGGAAGTCTAGGATTACACCTAGATATTTGCACTCATCAACAGGCAGATAAAA
The DNA here is from genome assembly GCF_056507025.1 of Lutjanus erythropterus. Taxonomy (NCBI): domain Eukaryota; kingdom Metazoa; phylum Chordata; class Actinopteri; order Lutjaniformes; family Lutjanidae; genus Lutjanus; species Lutjanus erythropterus. The sequence continues at coordinate 37,249,074 of NC_139324.1, forward strand.
TTAGATCATGGAGCTCTTCTCAACTTTCCAACCAGAAGCATCTAAATATGATTACTCAAATCATGTACTTCGAGGCTGTGTCACTTGGGGCCAAAGACTACTACTTTGAAAACGAATATAACATATTTACATGTTGTGCTGTTGTCATTAACAGTATAAAAGTAATGAGGCAGCAGTTTTAGGAATGTCAGCTATGTTTTTTGTTGCTGGTCATTTTCTTGAACTGAAAAGGAAACAACCTTAGGAGCTCTGTTAAATGTCATAACTGCAAAATTATCTTAAGTCTTTTATTTTGAAGAATACCAGTGAATGGGGGTGAACCAGTGTTAGAAACACCTTTCAATAATACAAGTCAAAATCACCACAGAATACAGCTTCTAGAACGACTATGAAGTTTAATCATCTCCTCTATGAAGAGTTCTTATCTGTTACCAAATTGTGCATTTTTCTATCCAACAATTGATTTCTGGATGCAAAAATAGAAGTCAGGCCTTTCCTGTATAACCTGAACCTGATCATCAGCCTAATCCTTTAACCAGTTTGTTGTCTGTGCACAAACTTAAAAAGCTGTTTCGAACTTGAGTAAGTTTAAGTCCATAAATAACAGGGTTGAGAATAGGCGGAATCATGAGAAACTGTATGGCCATGAAGTTCTTTACGCTCTGTGATACTGAGCTGGTTCCATATCGAGCATACATGAGGTCAAACAGCAGAGCGGCTGAGACGTTCAGCAAACACAATAAATGTGGCAAACATGTCTGCATAAACTTCCTCCTCCCCTCTCTTGACTTTAAAGCCAAATTTATCAACTGGACGTATGAGCACACAATGAAAAGGTCATGCCCGAGATAGAAAAGTATGACAATAAATCCAACAATATTGTTTGTTGTTATTGAATTGCAGGAAAGTTTAAGGATCGACCAGTTCTCACAATAAAGTTTTTCTATATGGGAGCCACATAATTCCAGTTTAGAGGTCATTATCATCACAGTAGTCTGACAGAGGAGAGGTACAAGCCTGGAGACACACACCAAAAAACAACCCTATATTTGGTCATAACAGAGTGATACTCCAGTGGTCGACATATGGCAACATATCGATCATAGGCCATCAGGGCTAGAATAGAAAAATCACTTGCTGCATAGGAATATATAACAAAGACCTGCAACAGACAAGCAGTGTACGATATGACATAAGTGTTAGACAATAGATCAGAAAGGAATTTGGGGTAAAAGGCTGCTGTCCCATAAAGACTATTAATGCACAGATTACATAGGAAGATGTACATGGGTTCATGAAGTTTTTCCTCCAGTATGATAGTAACAATGAGAGCACCATTCACAAGCAAAATCACACTGTAACACAACAAGGTGAGAGAGAAAAGCATGACTCTGTCCTTTGTTGTTGCATCATTTAATCCTGATAATGAAAATACATTTAAATTGGTTGCATTGCTCATTTTTACCTATTTATCACAGTTATCTCAGTCTTGTCCTTGATTATGTTGTCTTCAAATTCATATATAAGAACAGTGGTATTACAATTATTAAACACGATCATTAAAATAATTCACCTCTGGTTGGACAACCAACATAACTGCTTTTATTCTTTGTTGAGTGCGGTCACAGTCCAATCAGCTGTCAGAATAGAGCTCCAGAGTTTAATTTCCCAACCTCATTAAACTACGGAAACAATGACATTCTTGTTCACGTTTCGTCACGTCACACTCAATATCTCACATTTTACACAGCATGGCAGTTAACTCTCCACCCTCCAACCTTGAATATTGCTGTACTGATTTTTAGCGCAACCTCAATTTCAAAAAAGTTGTGACGTTGGGTAAGACTAAATAAAAACTGAATGCAATAATGTGCAAGAAATTTTCAACTTGTATTCAACTGAATACAGTACAGTAAGATACTTAATGTTCAAACAGGTAAACTTTATTGTTTTTTGTAAATATACACTCATGCTGAAGTTAATTGGTAACAGGTGACAGTTTCATGATTGGGTGTTAAAGGGGCATCCTCGAAAGGCTCAGTTGTTCACAAGCAAAGATGGGGTGAGGTTTACCACTTTGTGAAAACTATGTGAGCAAATAGTCACATAGTGTTTAAGAACACTGGGCCTCATGCAAGAACCACTCGTACGAAGAGATTTGTTATTAAGTGGTGCATACAAGTGATTTAGGAGAACTTGTGGCTCCAATGTGGCACAAATTTTTGTAGTTTGAGTTTTCTTTCAGATACAAACACAATTTCTGAGTGGCCCAGACCTGTCGAAGAGTCGTGCAGTCAGTCTATGATTCATTAGTTTGAAGATATTTCGAGTTTGAAAAATAAATTACACTTCATAATTATTTCAACATTTCAAATTCTAATATAATTGTAGATTTGTTAAGCTTCTCATCATTCATTCAATGATCTATTATTACCTGCTGTCAGGTGTGTTGGCTGTGTATCTGCACATGCAGGTTTATGAAGTCTCTGTCCAAGCTAACATCCTCATTTACTGTCTCCTCTTTCTCTGTGATGAAAACTTCCCCTTAACCCTCTCCTCTCGCTGCAGTCATCGATTGACCCTTACTGTGGCTGTGGCAAGTTGTTTTTTTCTCATTTTAATATCAAGACATGTCCTCTTTATTTCAGTGACAGTCCAACCCTCCAGTAACACGGCATTACCAGCACTCGCTTTTCACATTTCTTGGCTTTAGCAGGTCTTTTAATTCCACTGCTGATGCTGTTAAAATGACAGATCTTCCTTTATGGATCTCTGAAAGCGGGACGTCAAACGAGATGGACTGACGCAAAGTGGAAAAGTGTGCTGTGGTCTGATGAGTCCACATTTCAGATTGTTTTTGGAAATCATAAACGTTGTGACTTCTGTGCTAAAGAAGAAAAGATTGTTACCGTTCATTATTACCCTTGCTAAATTCAAAAGCAAGCATCCATGATAGTATGGTGGTGTGTTAGTGCCCACAGCATCATGGCTAACCATCTGTGAAGGCCCCGTTAATGCTGAAAGGTACATACAGGTTTTGGAGCAACATATGCTGTCATCCAGACATCTTTTTCAGAGCCATTCCATTGGTGCATTTGTAGGATGCACCAAGCTTTCACCTTCACCTTTTAGCATCTGAACGAGATGCCGACGGGTGCGTTGCCATCACACCATGAAGTACTCATAATCTTGCAAGGACGAATAACGTGATCAGCGCAAGGCAGAGATATTGGGGATAGACTGCACAATTATACCAATTAAATCAAGGGAACATATTTTAACCATCTACTCCCATGTCACATCCAACTACAAACCATCCTGCATCTAGTAACAGTATGAGGCCAAAACGTATTTCTGATCTGCTTGATTGATGATTAATGTGCATATAGTCAATGGGCCACAAGGGGGCGACTTTCTGTTTTTGGCCTCCCTTTTTTTTATCCAAATATGGGTTGTTTGAAAGAAAACTTAATTATACATATCAGATATGTAATGGTTAACCATTAACCTCACAAAAACATGTTTTTGTGGGCCTTTGGTATCCAGTATCTAACATTAGCAGCCTTCTCTCAGTGTAAGGGGAGTTTGCACACAGTTACATGTTTGTCCTGCATGGAGACCGCAGGTCCCAGAACAAAACATCAACGAGAGATTGATGTCCTGGGGATGCAGGGATGTACTGGACTAATGACCCTGAGGCTTAATCATCATGTTTACTCTGTATTCCTGCAGCTCTGTGACATTGCATCACAATAGATGGGAGTTACACCAGTGAATCTCTATTATCTTACCAATAACACGGTAATCTCATGTGTATGGACTGAACACAACAGGGTGTCTCATTGGTAATGTGTTTGTTGATGACCTCAGTGTCACATAAACACTTTAATGAATTTTTTAATAATGAATTGATGATAGTTTTTTAATTCTGGTGCCATGTAGTGTATTGTGTGTGTACGATAGATTTGCTTTATGTTGTAATTAAAGTCAGGTATTTCAGATTATATCTACAATCTGTATGTAACTACAGTAAATCAAAATAAACTCTGATTGCCCTGAAACGGTCATGATTCTGTTCAGCTTAAGATGACCAGTGGAATATCGATTTTGACCTATCGTATGCACAACAACTAGACAATTTTGGTGATTTTGGTGCCGGTAAAATGTTTAATTCATCATTTGCAGCTTGATATCTAACCTGGATGACCGGGGAAGAGCGCTACTTCTGTTGCCAGAACACGCACACAGCTTTTTGATGTCACTGGGTTTAAAAGGGTCTATTACGACCTATTTGTGTTTATTGTTAAGTGGTGACCTCTTGTGGCCATAGGAATAATTACAGGAGCAGTATAAAGAGCGAGTATCCAAAGTCCATGTATGAAGGAGAAGGTGAAGTAGATTGCTGTCACCCAGGAAACCGTGGTTCCTGTCCCATGTGAATCCAAAAGTTAATATTGAATGAATTAAAGTTTAAGTGTGCCAGCATGTCCCTGAACCCCCCAGGCTACCCTCTGGGTAGGCCTTTGAAAGTCAGCATAGGCCAAAGGAGCTGACTAGCTCCTGTAGAACTCAGAGAGGCCCAAGGGAGTGGTAGACACAGTTTTCCCGCAATCCTGAGAGATTCTTCTATCCTTGGCAGGGGGTAGGTGTTTTTGTGGGTGAGGGCATTGACCTACCTGTAATCCACGCCAAGGAGGGGTCACCAAAATTAACACAGCATGACAGTTTCTTGTAGCTGCTTTAAAGAAAAGTTTTTCAGATTGTGTCAGCGGTTTAGCCCTCAAGCACAGCCCAACCCACCTCTACAAGAAATGTATAAAATTCAGCGGAGGCTTTTGTCTTGTTCAGTTGGGAGGGAGGCAGAAGCCACTTGGATGCCTGCATGTCTGTGAGATATCAGTGATTTTTGGTGGTATTCATTTATGATCAGAGTTTGATCACTTGTTTTGACCAGTGTGGTGAAACTCACTGTTGTGCTGCTGCACACTGGCATGCAGATCAGTGTTGAGAGATTTTACTCAGTTGATGGGAAAATAAGTCAAGAGCTCTAGAAAATTAGGAAACTAATTCATACTGATGATGTTTATGATAATTTATTTCTGTGCTCTGGATTTTTTCTAAAAACAGCCGAGAGAAGTTTCTCAATGTGTTTGACTACCTAACACTACATTCTGTGTTTGCAGCCCCCACATTACACAAGACAGAAATGGAAAATTCAACTGAGGTTGTGTCTTTTGTGCTGGCAGCCTATGGAAATATAGGAGAGTTAAAATACCTGTATTTCAGCATAATGCTGTTATGGTACCTCTCCATATGTGTGGCCAACACAGTTCTTATTATGGTCATATTTTTGGACAAAAAGTTGCATGAGCCGATGTATATATTACTGTGTAATTTATTTGTGAATGAAATCGGAGGCAGCACATCACTGTATCCTCTTTTACTCTCCCAGATGTTTTCAGACACTCATGAAGTGACCCTGCCATGGTGTTTTCTGCAGATGTGTTATATCTATACATGTGGTTCTGTTGAGTTTTGCAGTTTAGCAGCCATGGCCTACGACAGATATGTGGCCATCTGTTATCCTTTACACTACAGTGTCATTATGAACACAGGTAGAGTAGGTATGATCATTCTGCTCGTATGGACATATTCATTTGTTAATTTTATCTTCTCATTTTCATTTGTCATCCATTTGGAATTTTGTGGAAATGTCATTGACAAAGTGTTTTGTGACCACCACTTAATAATTAAACTTGCATGTTCAGTTTCAGTACTAAACCAAATATCTGACCTGCTTTTTGCCTTTGTGACTATGGTTATCCCATTTAGTCTCATTTCAGTCTCTTACATGAAGATTTTGGCTGTTTGTCTGAAAACCTCAAAAGAAAACAAGGAAAAAGCCGTCTCCACCTGCACACCTCAGATTGTCTCACTATCAAACATGTTTATTGGCTGCATTTTTCACTTTGTTGATTCCAGGTTTGATGTGGCCTATGTGCCTGATAAAGTACAGATTATTTTATCCGTATATCTCCTGATTTTCCAACCAATGATCACCCCCTTTATGTATGGTTTTAACCAAACAAAGCTCAGACAATCATGTAAAAGATTTCTGTTTAAAAAAAAATAAATATTTTTCTTCATGTTGCAAGAGTATGTTTACAGCAGGAATGTGTATCTCTGCTCTGTGGGGAAACACATTATAGGCTGATTTGTCTCCTCATTGTGATTTTAAAATATTCAAGAAAGTTGCACAGATCTTGTATTTATTAGAAGAATGTGCAAAGCTGTTTTTGCAACATGGATGGATTTTTTTTTAACTGCAACCTAATGATATGCAAACACTAATTTCTCCTTGATTCCTGAGATGATCAACTTTTAGTACAACTAAAGGTATATTTTTAACATCGGCCAGACAAAACAATATAGGCCTATTACAGCCAAACAGAGGACAATATAAAGTAATTACAGTATTATTATGGTAACTTTAAAATGCAATGTAAGAATATGTGTCACTTAAAACTACCAGATTTTGTTGATTCCAAGTGTGAGTGTCAAAAATGACACTGTCCCAACAACAGTGAACACTGCTCTATTAAGGTTCAGAAATGTCACAAACTACAAGCACTTTGCTCTATTACAATGCTTTGTCACCACAAGCACATTGTAAGCCCAAACAATAAGGGCTACAATCACAAGGCAACTGTCAAATACTTATATATACTTATACATGTACTTATGTACTACTCTGTTATGTAATGTTCAAGAATTGTACAGGACGAAGTGTTTGGAACTTGCAGCAGCACCCAGAATTCTGTACTGACATGATCATCTTCACAGGATAAAATGTGTAATGGGTTTATTTAAGATTCCCTTAAAGTTGGTGGGGACTGAAATCTCTGAAATCCTTGGCTGCCAGCATGAGCTGTAACTGGGCCCCTTTGCATGCGTTTATAAAGCTCTGAAAGTTTGGTCACAGATCCTGAATCTAAATCCAATTCTGAGGTATAGAAACACAATAAAAGTCCTTCTTCGTGTAACATCTGTGATATTTATGAATCTAAAAACACTACGCCACACTAATTGCATTTTGAAATTAAAATAAAATCTAGAAATAAAATCTTGAGTTGCTCCTTCTCTGCTGGATGTGTGAACAGGCCGTTTTGGCTATAAAACCCTAATAAGGCCATAATGTGTGTGTGTGTGTGTGTGTGTGTGTGTGTGTGTGTGTGTGTGTGTGTGTGTGTGTGTGTGTGTGTGTGTGTGTGTGTGTGTATACATGGGTAGTCTGATTTTATCAAGCCTGATCCCAGGCTTGATGGTATTCAGCCTGAGCCTTCACATTTGCAAAAGTGTCTCAGATGGTGTCATAGTGACTTTTGACCCATCCTAGTGTGCTTTGAATGGTGTGGGGACACGTGGGGAACCACAGGCAACTAAGCATGTCTTCCAAGCAAGACATAATGAGGTGGCAGTCCCATGTCATCATGATTGGAACTGTTATAAGCCAGGAGCAATCCAGGTAGCTCGATGTGCCACTGGGGAAGGTTTTGGTCCAAGAAACCTAACAGGCTCAACATGGTTTGGTTAAAACGTTCACATGGTCCTGTCCCTGGGCTGGTATGGACCTTTGTGCAATGGTTGTAGCTTCAGGGTTCTGTCGGGCCACTGCCCCCTCAACTCAGCACACTTGAACCGCCACTTCTTGGGTACGTGTGGGCTGGTGGGACTTGAACCTCCTGGGGATCAGTTTTGGGAGACTGCAGCCAGGGCTTTTCATTGGGGAAGCTTGAGTCAAAATGTGCCACACTGATTTGCATTTCCTTTACCACGTTTATCAAACTGAGCTGCACCAAGCCAGGCCAGAGATGAACCTTGGAGTGGGGCCAAAGCGAGCCCAACCCTCCTCCAAACAGGCAGCTGTGATGTCTCACCGATTGGGGCCAACCTGTGACAACCCTACTTTTCTCCCCCTCAAACAAGCTTTGATACTCAGCTCATGTGTGCAGGAGACCAGAGAGAAAGACATTTCTAAAAGTCTCTTTATTTTCACCTCTCAGTACTTTTGTATCTTCTAACTGAATCCCTGTGCTTTAGTGCTTTAGTTTATCTCCTGTTTTTGTACTGTTAGTTTTCTGCATTATTTTACCATTTCATAGTCATACGTTGTGTTAAGTTACTGCTGATGAAATCTTGAGTGAGAACATTTCCTGTTTGACCTACTTCATAATAAAAGTGTTTAAATAACAACGGGGGAGTTTTATTGTGAAGAATTTAAGGAAACAACGTGTTTATCCCAGAGACATATGTGAACGGTTTATGCACTGCTTTACAGCTGTTCGACTTAAGCTTCCTCAAGCTTGTCTTAATTTAAAAGACACATCTTTATTCAGGTAGCCCTCTTGTAATGGAAATGCAAATCCGTGCTGTGCTCGGCTGGCAGGCCGAGTCAAACCAAGTCAAGCCAGGCCAGCTCATGTGTAAGAAAAAGGTCCACAAGTTGAGGTTCCATTTCAACACTCCAACCCCAAAGTCGCTACATTCTTGGCTAACTGGAAAACTAGCCTATAAAACTTAATATTGTAACGGTACAATAATGTAATGTTTTGTTTTGGAAAGAAAGGTTTTCTTGGCCCTCAAGCGCAGCCCAACCCACCACAAGAAGTGTATAAAGTTCAGCAGGAGGCTTTTTTCTTGTTCAGTTGGGAGGGGAGCAGCAGCCACCTGGAGGCCTGCACAACTGTGAGATACAAATGATGATGCAACATATGTGTTAAATTTAAATTTTAATTAATGTTCATGTACTTTCCCCTTCATGTTCTTATTGATTATTGACGTCTGCATCCTAACATCTTGCCACAGGTGGCCAAAGAGACACTTATCAAATGTGCTGGGAAGAATCAGAAGCTTTTTAAAATATTTCAAAGTGTCTGGACATTTATCTGCATCATAATCCATTAACCAACTCAGTGATGATATATTCCTTTATAACCATAATCCATTTAACTTTGTTAGTTTGACTATTTTGGTGAAACACACTTTGCTCAGCTGATGGTAAAATCATTTTATACAAACTCTGGAAATTATGAAACTTAATCAAACTGATGGGGTTTATTTGTGATTTATTGTTCCTGTACTTTGGAAGTTTTCAATGTGTTTGCTTCTCTAATGAAAAATTATTAGACATCTTAAATGCAGGTTGAATTGTGGAGCTGAGCCTTTCTTCAAAAGGACAACAGACTATTACTGAGCTTTTTTGCTGCTAACTTTTGAGTCTTTTTGTCCCTAGCTTACATAAGTAACACCTAAATTCTGTGTTTGCAGCCCCCACATTACAAAAGACAGAAATGGAAAACTCAACTGAGGTTGTGTCTTTTGTGCTGGCAGCCTATGGAAATATAGGAGAGTTAAAATACCTGTATTTCACCATAATACTGTTATGGTTTCTCTCTATATGTGTGACCAACACAGCTCTTATTATGGTCATATATGTGGACAAAAGCTTACATGAGCCGATGTATATATTACTGTGTAATTTATTTGTGAATGAAATCGGAGGCAGCACATCACTGTATCCTCTTTTACTCTCCCAGATGTTTTCAGACACTCATGAAGTGACCCTGCCATGGTGTTTTCTGCAGATGTGTTGTATCTACACAAGTGCTTCTGTAGAGTTTTGCAGTTTAGCAGCCATGGCCTACGACAGACATGTGGCTATCTGTTATCCTTTACACTACAGTGTCATCATGAACACAGGTAGAGTAGGTATGATCATTCTGCTCGTATGGACGTATTCAATTTTTAATTTTATATTCTCATTTTCATTCGTCGTCCGTTTGGAATTTTGTGGAAATGTCATTGACAAAGTGTTTTGTGACCAACACTTAATAATTAAACTTGCATGTTCAGTTTCTGTACTTAACAAAATATCTGACCTGCTTTTTGCCTTTGTAACTATTTTTATCCCATTTAGTCTCATTTCAGTCTCTTACATGAAGATTTTGGCTGTTTGTCTGAAAACCTCTAAAGAAAACAGACAAAAAGCCGTCTCCACCTGCACACCTCAGATTGTCTCAGTGTCAAACTTGTTTGTCGGCTGCCTTTTTCACTTTGTTGATTCCAGGTTTGGTGTGGCCCATGTACCTGGTAAAGTCCGCATTATTTTGTCCGTGTATATCCTCATCTGCCAACCAATGATCACCCCCTTTATGTATGGATTTAACCTACCGAAGATCAGACAATCATTGAAAAGATTCCTGTTTGATAAACAGTAATATTTTCTCTTCATGTTGCAAGAGTCTTTTTAGAGCAAAGATGTGTATCTCTATGGAGAAAAACACTGTATTTGTCTCAAAATTTATGGTTTAAAATGTATAGAGAAAATGATTCTAGAAAGTTGCACAGATCTTTTATGTATTGCAAGAATGTGGGAAACTGTTTTTGTGTCTTAGATTTTTTTTTTCAGCCCCTCACACTGAAATTTGAGACTACAGGCATGAACTTTCACCAGGCCTCTTCCATGCTCTTATAAAGCTCTGAAGGTTAGGTCATACAGTAAAACACAATGAGAGGCCCTCTCTCTTGATAATCTAAAAGACTGAGTTTCAGTTACACCACACTTGGCAGTCAACTGAGCATGTCTTCCGAACAAGACATAATGGGGTGGTCAGTCCCATGCTGTCATGGGTGGAACTCTTATAAAAGCCAGGAGCAATCCAGGTAGCTTCATGTGCTGCTGGGAACGGTTTTGAGGGTCCAAGAAACATTACAGGTTCAACATGGTTTGATTAAAGTGTTCATATACTCCTGTCCTTTGGGGGTAAAATGGTCTGGTATGGGCCTTTGTGCAACCTTATATCTAAAAAACTGGCCTTGGTTCTCAAACTGGGGGTGCCGTCCCTGTGGGAATGTGATGGTACACAACCCCTCTTTGTCCAGACTCCTCACTGTGGGCTGCAAATACACCTACCCACTTCTCCAGGAATCTGCTAAACTGCTGCTGTTCATTTGGGCTCAGCCCATCCACTTCCAGTTTGAGGGTGGACTGATTAACCACCTGTTTCCAGTGGCTGCACTGCTTTACAGCTGCTCAACTTAAGCTTCCTCAAGCTTGTCTTAATTTAAAAGACACATCTTTATTCAGGTAGCCCTCTTGTAATGGAAACACAAATCCCTGCCATTCTGGCTGACAGGCCGAGTCAAACCGAGTCAAGCCAGGCCGGCTCATGTGTAAGAAAAAGGTCCACAAGTTGAGGTCCCATTTCAACACTCCCACCCCAAAGTCACAATTCAGTCAATTCAAATCATTGTTTCATTTTTCTTCTCCCCCCAAAGTCACAGTTCATATTCACACTGTCGACCCATGACAGATGTACCTCTGCATTCTTGGCTAACTGGAAAACAAACCTATTGATGTTCATTTTGTAAATCGTACAATACAGCAACCATTCAGCTTCTATTAGCAGCTTGGTCCTCTAGCACAGCCCAACCCACCTCTTTACACAAGAACTGCATAAAGTCCAGTGGAGGCTTTTGTCTTGTTCAGTTGGGAGGGCAGCAGCAGCCACCTGTAGGTCTTCATGTCTGTAAGATACCAGTGATCGTAATATACAGTATGCTTAATATTGCTATTTAAACGAAGCTATTGATATGTACATCCTGACACTTTGCCACAGGCTACTGAAGGGACTTTTATCAAATGTTCTGAGAAGAAGAAATCAGTTTTCACAAGCTATTTTTTATATATTTGAATATTTGTTTACATCATGCTCCACTTAGTGATGAAGTGACACTACAATCCATTATGACTATAATCCATTTAACTTTGTTGTTTTAACCAATGTGATGAAACACACCGTTATACTGTTGCATACTGGTATGCAGAGATCAGAGTTGAGAGATTTTGCTCAGTTGATCAGAAAATGACTTTAGACAAATTTGAAAGGATGGAACTAATTCAGACTGATGAGGTGACATGTGATTTGTTTCTGCACTCTGGAATTTTGTTAAATCTTTTTCTGAATCTTTCTAAAACAAGCCAACACAAGTGCATCAACATGTCTGACTATCTAACAACAGAACTATTAGAAAAGGTAAATACAGGTAGAAATCTAAGGTGAGAAAATCGACAAAAGGATAATAGACAACATTATTACTGAGTTAGTTTTGCTGCTAATGTCTCTTTACACAAGACAGAAATGGAAAACTCAACTGAGGTTGTGTCTTTTGTGCTGGCAGCCTATGGAAATATAGGAGAGTTAAAATACCTGTATTTCACCATAATACTGTTATGGTTTCTCTCCATATGTGTGACCAACACAGTTCTTATTTTAGTCATATATGTGGACAAAAGATTACATGAGCCGATGTATATATTACTGTGTAATTTATTTGTAAATGAAATCGGAGGCAGCACATCACTGTATCCTCTTTTACTCTCACAGATGTTTTCAGACACTCATGAAGTGACCCTGCCATGGTGTTTTCTGCAGATGTGTTACATCTACATAAGTAGTTCTGTTGAGTTATGCAGTTTAGCAGCCATGGCCTACGACAGACATGTTGCCATCTGTTTTCCTTTACGCTACCGTGTCATCATGAACACAGGTAGAGTAGGTATGATCATTCTGCTCGTATGGATGTATTCAATTTTTAATTTTATCTTCTCGTTTTCATTCGTCGTCCGTTTGGAATTTTGTGGAAATGTCATTGACAAAGTGTTTTGTGACCATCACTTAATAATTAAACTTGCATGTTCAGTTTCAGTACTTGGCAAAATATCTGACCTGCTTTTTGCCTTAGTAACTATGTTATTCCCATTGAGTCTCATTTTAGTCTCTTACATGAAGATTTTGGCTGTTTGTCTGAATGCTTCTAAAGAAAACAGACAAAAAGCCGTCTCCACCTGCACACCTCAGATTGTCTCAGTGTCAAACATATTTATTGGCGGCATTTTTCACTTTGTTGATTCTCGGTTTAATGTGGCTCATGTACCTGATAAAGTACGAGTTATTTTTTCTGTATATCTCCTGATTTTCCAACCAATGATCACCCCATTTATGTACGGCTTTAACCTACCAAAGATCAGACAATCATGTAAAAGATTCCTGTTTGATAAAAAATAAATATTTTTCTTCATGTTGCAAGAGTCTTTTTAGAGCAAAGATGTGTATCTCCGCTCCGTGGGAAAAAATATTGTCTCCACACTGTGGTTTAGATTGTAAAGACAAAAATATTCTAGATAGTTGCACAGAACTTATATTTATTGTATGAATGTGCAAATTTGTTTTTGTAATGTGGAGTTTTTTTGTCAACTGCATCAGTGATAATGCAACGACTAATTTCTCCTTGATTCCTCGGATGATTATAGTCTTATTGCAGCCAAAAATAGACCTATACAACTTAATGACAATATTATTATGGTTTTAAAACTTTAAAATACAAAGTTTTTTTCTCATCTTAACTGTTGCTAACCACAGTAACATTGAAGTTCTTTTTTCAACTGAATATTTTCTTTTTGACAAAATCTCAACTAATGAAACAACAATATGTAGCATTTAAAAAAACATGACAGACTTTGGTGACTCCAAGTGTGAGTGTCAGAAACAAACACTGCTCTACTAATGATCAGAAACATTAGAGGGTATATTCCCAAAAAAGTGAAATTGTCCTCCTTGACTTGAAAGACTTGAAATTTGCTACCTCTTCAGATTTTTGGAACGTGCTCACTGGATGTTGGGTCTAGCACTCCACTGAGAACCCTGCTGTTGAAGCACAAGTTCCTTTCCGAAATTCAGACATCACAAGGCCTCTTTAAACTATTACTGTGTCGCTCTAGTTTTTCCATTGCAAAGCTTTGTCACCACGAGTCCATTTTAAACCCTCACAACACGGGTAACATTCACAAAGCAACTGTCAAATATGTATATTTATCCTTTTCTACTGTGTGGTCCAAAACTGCTGCAGCATCTGATGAAACCTGTGGTTTGCTGCATCATTTTATTCTTGTAGTTACACTGGCAAAAATTATGCACCTCTGCTTTCTTCACTAACTGGAAAACAAAACTATGAAAGTTAATATTGTAACGGTACAATAATGTAATGTTTTGTTTTGGAAAGAAAGGTTTTCTTGGCCCTCAAGCGCAGCCCAACCCACCACAAGAAGTGTATAAAGTTCAGCAGGAGGCTTTTGTCTTGTTCAGTTGGGAGGGGAGCAGCAGCCACCTGGAGGCCTGCACAACTGTGAGATACAAATGATGATGCAACATATGTGTTAAATTTAAATTTTAATTAATTTTCATGTACTTTGCCCTTCATGTTCTTTGAATACTGATGTCTGCATCCTAACATCTTGCCACAGGTGGCCAAAGAGACACTTATCAAATGTGCTGGGAAGAATCAGAAGCTTTTTAAAATATTTGGAAATTTTTTTGCATCATAATCCATTAACCAACTCAGTGATGATATATTCCTTTATAACCGTAATCCATTTAACTTTGTTAGTTTGACCAGTTTGGTGAAACACACTTGTGCTGTTGCATACTGGTACGAAGAGATCAGTGTCCAGAGATTTTGCTCAAGTGATGGGAAAATCATTTTATACAAACACAGGAAATTATGAAACTTAATCAAACTGTTGAGGTTTATTTGTGATTAATTGTTCCTGTACTTTGGGAATTTTCAGGAAAGGTGTCTCAATGTGTTAAAAGAAAAAGGATAATAGACAACACTATTACTGAGCTGTTTTTGCTGCTAACCTCTGAGTCTTTTTCTCCCACATTACACAAGACAGAAATGGAAAACTCAACTGAGGTTGTGTCTTTTGTGCTGGCAGCCTATGGAAATATAGGAGAGTTAAAATACCTGTATTTCACCATAATACTGTTATGGTTTCTCTCCATATGTGTGACCAACACAGCTCTTATTTTAGTCATATATGTGGACAAAAGCTTACATGAGCCGATGTATATATTACTGTGTAATTTATTTGTGAATGAAATCGGAGGCAGCACATCACTGTATCCTCTTTTACTCTCCCAGATGTTTTCAGACACTCATGAAGTGACCCTGCCATGGTGTTTTCTGCAGATGTGTTGTATCTGCACAAGTGCTTCTGTAGAGTTTTGCAGTTTAGCAGCCATGGCCTACGACAGATATGTGGCTATCTGTTATCCTTTACACTACAGTGTCATCATGAACACAGGTAGAGTAGGTATGATCATTCTGCTCGTATGGACGTATTCAATTTTTAATTTTATATTCTCGTTTTCAATTGTTGTCCGTTTGGAATTTTGTGGAAATGTCATTGACAAAGTGTTTTGTGACCAACACTTAATAATTAAACTTGCATGTTCAGTTTCAGTACTAAACCAAATATCTGACCTGCTTTTTGTCTTTTTCACTGTGTTTATCCCATTTAGTCTCATTTCAGTCTCTTACATGAAGATTTTGGCTGTTTGTCTGAAAACCTCTAAAGAAAACAGACAAAAAGCCCTCTCCACCTGCACACCTCAGATTGTCTCAGTGTCAAACTTGTTTGTCGGCTGCCTTTTTCACGTTGTTGATTCCAGGTTTGGTGTGGCCCATGTACCTGGTAAAATACGCATTATTTTATCTGTGTATCTCCTGGTTTGCCAACCAATGATCACCCCCTTTATGTATGGATTTAACCTACCGAAGATCAGACAATCATGGAAAAGATTTCTGTTTGATAAAAAATAATAATTTTCTCTTCCTGTTGCAAGAGTCTTTTTAGAAGAAAGATGTGTATCTCTCTGGAGACAAAGATCATTATATTGGTCTCCAAATTCATGGCTTAAAATGTATGGAGAAAATCACAAGACCATTACAAGAATGTGGGAAACTGTTTTTGTAAGATAGATTTATTTTCTGCCCCTCTGACATTGCAGAGAACTTCATCGATTGCATCAGTGAGAGACTCACACTGAAATTTGACTCTGGGCGTGAACTTTCATTAGGCCTCTATTAGGTAGAAACACAGTGAGAGGCCTTTTCTCTTGATAATCTGAAACACTGAGCTTCAGTTACACCACACTTGTGTTGCATAAAACATCTGTGATATTTGTGAATCTAAAGACATTGACCTTGATGCACAATACTCTAGACTAAATAACAAAATTCTCATAATTTCTATGGAATAGTAGCGCACCATATGCCACACTAATTGCATTTGAGACATTTGGAATTAACATAAATGCTCCGTGTCTGCTGGATGTGTAATCATGCCATCTCCAGCATGTTAGCCATCAAGGTTTTTGCAAACTATGTTTAGTTGTTCTGATTTCAACATTGGCCTTATTGGGCGTCCTGTAGGCTGAATGGTCTTGGAAACACAAGTCATTCTCTCATTTATCCAACTGGTATCGCATTCTCATTTTTCAAACTATCTGTTGTTGTTCATTTTGTTAACTGTACAATACCACAACCATTCAGCTTCTATTAGCAGCTTGGTCCTCTAGCACAGCCCAACCCACCTCTTTACACAAGAACTGCATAAAGTCCAGTGGAGGCTTTTGTCTTGTTCAGTTGTAGTAGTTCTGTTGAGTTATGCAGTTTAGCAGCCATGGCCCACTGCTGTTGAAGCACAAGTTCCTTTCCTAAATGCAAACATCATAAGGTATCTTTAAACTATTACTGCATCGCTCTAGTTTTTCTATTGCAAAGCTTTGTCACCACGAGTCCATTTTAAACCCTCACAACACGGGTTACATTCACAAAGCAACTGTCAAATATGTATATTTATTTACTCATAATGTATTTCACATTCCTTGATTTTCCGCTTCCTTGTCAACATCCTTACATGTGGAATTGTACATCTGAATTTTTCAACCTCGTTCTCTCATTTATCCAACTGGTATCACGTTCTCATTTTTTCAACTATCCTTCTTTTAACCAGAGTTTCCTGAACTACCAGGATTAACTCCCTTGTGGACCATCAGCCCCTTTAATTCTAGTTCAATCAGGAGAGACTAAGAGTGAAAGAAAATAGTTTATTGACACGTGCATGAGATATGAAACATGACAGTCTTTGGCGGTTAGACCTTATCATGGTGAAAACATTATGCACATATATAAATGGGGGTGATGAAGCTGGAGGAGAAGTGGTGGAGGAGGGTTCGTGACTGACTGAATGACAACTGATGGAGCAAAGACAGAGGCGATTTAAAGTTTGGCAGCAGCAATTGACTGGCTACTGAGACCATGGCAAAATCTGATTGGCTAGTAAAGAGGAAGGTGAACACCCACATTCAGCTGATTAGAGGGAATAGGAGGAGTGAGACAGTATGGAAAATAGTGAATGAAGGCAGCGTAAAAGAAAGTCTTCCTTCCCAATTTAAGTGTATAATATCACAAAATATTTACAAACATAAATGCTGTTTTTAAAGAAATTTTAATTTCCCATCTAAGCAGCTCAGAAGTTATCCTTTTCTACTGTGTGGTCCAAAACTGCTGCAGCATCTGATGAAACCTGTGGTTTGCTGCATCATTTTATTCTTGTAGTTACACTGGCAAAATAATGCACCTCTGCTTTCTTCACTAACTGGAAAACAAAACTATAAAAGTTAATATTGTAACGGTACAATAATATAATGTTTTGTTTTGTAAAGAAAGGTTTTCTTGGCCCTCAAGCGCAGCCCAACCCACCACAAGAAGTGTATAAAGTTCAGCAGGAGGCTTTTGTCTTGTTCAGTTGGGAGGGGAGCAGCAGCCACCTGGAGGCCTGCACAACTGTGAGATACAAATGATGATGCATCATATCTGTTGAATTTTAATTTTAATTAATGTTCATGTACTTTGCCCTTCATGTTCTTTGAATACTGATGTCTACATCCTGACATCTTGCCACAGGTGGCCAAAGAGACACTTATCAAATGTGCTGGGAAGAATCAGAAGCTTTTTAAAATATTTGGAAATTTGTCTGCATCATAATCCATTAACCAACTTAATGATGATATATTCCTTTATAACCGTAATCCATTTAACTTTGTTAGTTTGACCAGTTTGGTGAAACACACTTGTGCTGTTGCATACTGGTATGCAGAGATCAGTGTCCAGAGATTTTGCTCAGCTGGTGGGAAAATCATTTTATACAAACACAGGAAATTATGAAACTTAATCAAACTGTTGAGGTTTATTTGTGATTAATTGTTCCTGTACTTTGGGAATTTTCAGGAAAGGTGTCTCAATGTGTTAAAAAAAAAAGAAAAAAGGATAATAGACAGCACTATTACTGAACTGTTTTTGCTGCTAACCTCTGAGTCTTTTTCTCCCACATTTCACAAGACAGAAATGGAAAACTCAACTGAGGTTGTGTCTTTTGTGCTGGCAGCCTATGGAAATATAGGAGAGTTAAAATACCTGTATTTCACCATAATACTGTTATGGTTTCTCTCCATATGTGTGACCAACACAGCTCTTATTTTAGTCATATATGTGGACAAAAGATTACATGAGCCGATGTATATATTACTGTGTAATTTATTTGTGAATGAAATTGGAGGCAGCACATCACTGTATCCTCTTTTACTCTCACAGATGTTTTCAGACTCTCATGAAGTGACCCTGCCATGGTGTTTTCTGCAGATGTGTTGTATCTGCACAAGTGCTTCTGTAGAGTTTTGCAGTTTAGTAGCCATGGCCTACGACAGATATGTGGCTATCTGTTATCCTTTACACTACAGTGTCATCATGAACACAGGTAGAGTAGGTATGATCATTCTGCTCGTATGGACGTATTCATTTGTTAACTGTATATTCTTACTTTCATTTGTCGTCCGTTTAGAATTTTGTGGAAATGTCATTGACAAAGTGTTTTGTGAACAACACTTAATAATTAAACTTGCATGTTCAGTTTCAGTACTAAACCAAATATCTGACCTGCTTTTTGGCTTTCTGACAATTGTTATCCCATTTAGTCTCATTTCAGTCTCTTACATGAAGATTTTGGCTGTTTGTCTGAAAACCTCTAAAGAAAACAGACAAAAAGCTGTCTCCACCTGCACACCTCAGATTGTCTCAGTGTCAAACTTGTTTGTCGGCTGCCTTTTTCACGTTGTTGATTCCAGGTTTGGTGTGGCCCATGTACCTGGTAAAATACGCATTATTTTGTCTGTGTATCTCCTGGTTTGCCAACCAATGATCACCCCCTTTATGTATGGATTTAACCTACCGAAGATCAGACAATCATGGAAAAGATTTCTGTTTGATAAAAAATAATAATTTTCTCTTCATGTTGCAAGAGTCTTTTTAGAAGAAAGATGTGTATCTCTCTGGAGACAAAGATCATTAAATTGGTCTCCAAATTCATGGCTTAAAATGTATGGAGAAAATCACAAGACCGTTACAAGAATGTGGGAAACTGTTTTTGTAAGATAGATTTATTTTCTGCCCCTCTGACATTGCAGAGAACTTCATCGATTGCATCAGTGAGAGACTCACACTGAAATTTGACTCTGGGCGTGAACTTTCATTAGGCCTCTATTAGGTAGAAACACAGTGAGAGGCCTTCTCTCTTGATAATTTGAAATACTGAGCTTCAGTTACACCACACTTGTGTTGCATAAAACATCTGTGATGTTTGTGAATCTAAAAATATTGACCTTGACACACAATACTCTAGACTAAATAACAAAATGCTCATAATTTCTATGGAATAGTAGTGCACCATATGCCACACTAATTGCATTTGAGATATTTGGAATTAACATAAATGCTCTGTGTCTGCTGGATGTGTAATCATGCCATCTCCAGCATGTTAGCCATCAAGGTTTTTGCAAACTATATTGAGTTGTTCTGATTTCAACATTGGCCTTATTGGGCGTCCTGTTGGCTGAATGGTCTAGGAGACACAAACCAATGTTGCAACTCTGTCATTTGTTCTACAAGACACATGTAATACCTACCTTTCTGTGAGGAAAATCCAAAGCAATGTCAGAAATCATGTGTATAAAAGAACTGAAATAATGCTGCCATCATTCTTGGGTCCAATAATAGTCAAGTCCAATAATATGCCGAGGTCCACCACAGCAACATTTAATATCACGCTCTGTAAGGACTGAAATTCTGAAAAACACAGTGGCTTGGTGTCACTTCACGGTGAGACTTCACAGTTGGTATGAACCCCAGCAAGAGCAGGGCTTTTCTGTGTCGTATGTTCATGTTTGGTTTCCAGTTTCCCCCACCACCAAAAACATGCATGTTAGTGTTAATTATGTTGTCAGTGACCTTGACCCAAAGCACTGGCCTACTGGAGGTGCCTGCACAGTGGCTGCCAATTGCTGGATGGATTTCATGCGAGAGGAAAAGAATTTTTGGGAGCTCAATTTGTATGTCCCCTCAAAGGTTCCTGTAATGTAATGGTACTGAAAATATTCTGGGAATGTGACGGACGGACCTAAACAGAACCAAAAAGCAACATCATAAGTCAGTCCCTAAAGATCCTCTTATCTGACTTAAGGTTCTGCAAACGCCTTATAGAAATAGTGCAGAGACGTGCAGTATACTGAAGGAAATGTCCTATAGTAATGGTCTCCTAAACATTCCTAGAAGATCCTGAATGTTACCTGAAAGTCCAACACACAATGTCCCACTGCTCTTAAAGAAGTCCACATTTTGATCGTCTGGGAATGTTCTGGAGATGTTACCAGACCACGTCCTTTACATCAGCGAGGACAAAAAGACAACAAAAAAGAACATTCTACAAGCTGCTGATGAACCAAGACGAAGTTCTCATTCTCGTTCGCATGAACTCTTTGGCAAAGTCCTTGTAGTCAAGCACAGGCTGAAGGAGAGAGGGGACTGATATGGGCCTCTGTCCCAGCGGTGGAGGTCCATCAAATGCTTGACTGTGCAGACGTCAGTAGCACCAACCAGACAAGGACATGGCAGAGGAGGATAAGCAGGAGAAAGCTGGCTGGTGG
Organism: Lutjanus erythropterus; assembly: GCF_056507025.1. Classification (NCBI taxonomy): domain Eukaryota; kingdom Metazoa; phylum Chordata; class Actinopteri; order Lutjaniformes; family Lutjanidae; genus Lutjanus; species Lutjanus erythropterus. Next base: position 37,270,016 of record NC_139324.1, read on the forward strand.
CAGCAGGCTCATTCTTGAAGATGATGAAGGTTTGGGTGGATTCTTGACCACAGCCACATTCTGTTAAGAGTGACAGGGGGAGACATAGTTCCTCTTCCTCTTTTCTTTTTCTCCAAACTTTCTGGACTGGTTTTTATTGAGAAATAATAATGAGGTGTGGTTGAGTGGTTAATGATTTCAGGCTCAAACTTCAAGTGTGTGTGAGGAGCTGCAGCGGCTGAATGACTGAGGACTGAGACGCCAGCTTTTGGAAACCTTTGCTAAGGACACACTACAGCTTCAGCACTGAAGTCACAGTCTAAACTGAACTGAAGAAACAAAATGGCGATCGTATAGTTCAGTCCAGTTTTTCCTCTTCAACACACTCCAGATTAGGTTGTAAGTAAAACCGCTACACTTGACTAATTCTTATCGACTCTGTCCAACTGGGAAGTGAACAGCTGGATTATGATGGATAACACAATTACAAATTCCCTCTTTTTGTAGGATGTGTTGATTATATCAACTGATTCTTTGCATATTTAGCTAATCAGGAAACAAAGAAAGAAAAGTTCACAGTAGGTAAACTCATATCTTAAGCTGTATGAAAATGTAACTTTGTTTTTTGAAGAAAAGTTTTTCAGCTTGTATTAGCGGCTTAGCACAGCCCAACCCACCTCTGTGCACAACAACTGTATAAAGTTCAGCAGAGGCCTTTGTTTTGTTCACTTGGGGGGGGGGGTGCAGCAGTGGCTGTCTGTAGGCCTCCACAGCTGAACCAGTGATCTTGGATCATATGTGTTAAATGTGAATTTTAATTTATGCTCGTATGCTGTATGCTTAAAGTTGTTGTTGGGGCACTAACATCTAAATACTGACATTGTGTCACAGGTGACTGAAAAGACATTTTACCAAATGTGCTGAGACAAAGAAATCAGATTTAACTTTATTTTAAATATATATTTTTGAAGCATTTGAAGTTCTCTGCATCATAATCCATTAACCAACTAAGTGATGTTACATTCTTTTATGATCGTAAATTGATCACTTGTTATTTTGCCCATTGTGGTGAAACACACTGTTGTGCTGTTGCACACTTGTAAGCAGAGATCAGTGCTGAGAGATATTTGTTCAGTCATTGAGAAAATAATTTTAGGCAAATTCATTGAAATTATTAACCTAAAATGTGTATTTGATTATTTGTTTCTGTACTCTGGAAATTTTCTAAAAACAGTCAAGGACGGCCTGCATAAAAACAAAACTATCATGTTATTATACTTAAGTGCAGGTGGAATATTCAGCTTAAACATTCTTCAAAAGGACAATAGACAATACTATAACTGAGTTAGTTTTGCTGCTAAATTCTGTGCTTGTTGCCCAGACATTACACAAGATAGAAATGGAAAACTCAACTGAGGTTGTGTCTTTTGTGCTGGCAGCCTATGGCAACATTGGAGAGTTAAAATACCTGTATTTCAGCATAATACTGTTATGGTTCCTCTCCATATGTGTGACCAACACAGTTCTTATTATGGTCATATATGTGGACAAAAGCTTGCATGATCCAATGTATATATTACTGTGTAACTTATGTGCAAACGAAATAGGTGCAACCACTTCACTGTATCCTCTAATGCTCTCACAGATGTTTTCAGACACTCATGAAGTGACCCTGCCATGGTGTTTTCTGCAGATGTGGTGTATCTACACAATTGGTTCTGTAGAGTTTTGCAGTTTAGCAGCCATGGCCTACGACAGATATGTGGCTATCTGTTATCCTTTACACTACAGTGTCATCATGAACACAGGTAGAGTAGGTATGATCATTCTGCTCGTATGGATGTATTCAATTTTTAACTGTATATTCTTACTTTCATTTGTTGTCCGTTTGGAATTTTGTGGAAATGTCATTGACAAGGTGTTTTGTGACCAACACCTAATAATTAAACTTGCATGTTCAGTTTCAGCACTAAACCAAATATCTGACCTGCTTTTTGCCTTAGTAACTATGTTTATCCCATTTAGTCTCATTTTAGTCTCTTACATGAAGATTTTGGCTGTTTGTCTGAATGCTTCTAAAGAAAACAGACAAAAAGCCGTCTCCACCTGCACACCTCAGATTGTCTCAGTGTCAAACATATTTATTGGCTGCATTTTTCACTTTGCTGATTCTCGGTTTAATGTGGCTCATGTACCTGATAAAGTACGAGTCATTTTTTCTGTATATCTCCTGATTTTCCAACCAATGATCACCCCATTTATGTACGGCTTTAACCTACCAAAGATCAGACAATCATGTAAAAGATTCCTGTTTGATAAAAAATAAATATTTTTCTTCATGTTGCAAGAGTCTTTTTAGAGCAAAGATGTGTATCTCTGCTCCGTGGGAAAAAATATTGTCTCCACACTGTGGTTTAGATTGTAAAGACAAAAATATTCTAGATAGTTGCACAGAACTTATATTTATTGTGCAAATTTGTTTTTGTAATGTGGAGTTTTTATAGATTAGAATTTTGTCGACTGCATCAGTGATATGCAACGACTAATTTCTCCTTGATTCCTCGGATGATTATAGTCTTATTGCAGCCAAAAATAGACCTATACAATTTAATAACAATATTATTATGATTTAAAAACTTTAAAATACAATGTTTTGTTCTCAGCTTAACTGTTGCTAACCACAGTAACACTGAAGTTCTTTTTTCAACTGAATATTTTCTTTTTGACAAAATCTCAACTAATGAAACAACAATATGTAGCATTTAAAAAAACATGACAGACTTTGGTGACTCCAAGTGTGAGTGTCAGAAACAAACACTGCTCTACTAATGATCAGAAACATTAGAGGGTATATTCCCAAAAAAGTGAAATTGTCCTCCTTGACTTGAAGACTTGAAATTTGCTACCTCTTCAGATTTTTGGAACGTGCTCACTGGATGTTGGGTCTAGCATTCCACTGAGAACCCTGCTGTTGAAGCACAAGTTCCTTTCCTAAATTCAGACATCACAAGTTATCTTTAAACTATTACTGCATCGCTCTAGTTTTTCTATTGCAAAGCTTTGTCACCACGAGTCCATTTTAAACCCTCACAACACGGGTTACATTCACAAAGCAGCTGTCAAATATGTGTATTTATTTACTCATAATGTATTTCACATTTCTTGATTTTCTGCTTCTTTGTCAACATCCTTACATGTGGAATTGTACATCTGAATTTTTCAACCTCATTCTCTCATTTATCCAACTGGCATCACATTCTCATTTTTTCAACTATCCTTCTTTTAACCAGAGTTTTCTGAACTACCAGGATTAAGTCCCTTGAGCACCATCAGCCCCTTTAATTCTAGTTGTCCACAAATCACAATTTAAGTGTATAATATCACAAAATATTTACAAACATAAATGCTGTTTTTAAAGAAATTTGAATTTCCCATCTAAGCAGCTCAGAAGTTATCCTTTTCTACTGTGTGGTCCAAAACTGCTGCAGCATCTGATGAAACCTGTGATTTGCTGCATCATTTTATTCTTGTAGTTACACTGGCAAAAATGATGCACCTCTGCTTTCTTCACTGACTGGAAAACAAAACTATAAAAGTTAATATTGTAATGATACAATAATGTAATGTTTTGTTTTGTAAAGAAAGGTTTTCTTGGCCCTCAAGCGCAGCCCAACCCACCACAAGAAGTATATAAAGTTCAGCAGGAGGCTTTTGTCTTGTTCAGTTGGGAGGGGAGAAGCAGCCACCTGGAGGCCTGCACAACTGTGAGATACAAATGATGATGCATCATATCTGTTGAATTTTAATTTTAATTAATGTTCATGTACTTTGCCCTTCATGTTCTTTGAATACTGATGTCTACATCCTGACATCTTGCCACAGGTGGCCAAAGAGACACTTATCAAATGTGCTGGGAAGAATCAGAAGCTTTTTAAAATATTTGGAAATTTGTCTGCATCATAATCCATTAACCAACTCAGTGATGATATATTCCTTTATAACCGTAATCCATTTAACTTTGTTAGTTTGACCAGTTTGGTGAAACACACTTGTGCTGTTGCATACTGGTATGAAGAGATCAGTGTCCAGAGATTTTACTCAGCTGGTGGGAAAATCATTTTATACAAACACAGGAAATTATGAAACTTAATCAAACTGTTGAGGTTTATTTGTGATTAATTGTTCCTGTACTTTGGGAATTTTCAGGAAAGGTGTCTCAATGTGTTAAAAAAAAAAAAAAAAAAAGGATAATAGACAGCACTATTACTGAACTGTTTTTGCTGCTAACCTCTGAGTCTTTTTCTCCCACATTACAAAAGACAGAAATGGAAAACTCAACTGAGGTTGTGTCTTTTGTGCTGGCAGCCTATGGAAATATAGGAGAGTTAAAATACCTGTATTTCACCATAATACTGTTATGGTTTCTCTCCATATGTGTGACCAACACAGTTCTTATTTTAGTCATATATGTGGACAAAAGATTACATGAGCCGATGTATATATTACTGTGTAATTTATTTGTGAATGAAATCGGAGGCAGCACATCACTGTATCCTCTTTTACTCTCCCAGATGTTTTCAGACTCTCATGAAGTGACCCTGCCATGGTGTTTTCTGCAGATGTGTTGTATCTGCACAAGTGCTTCTGTAGAGTTTTGCAGTTTAGCAGCCATGGCCTACGACAGATATGTGGCTATCTGTTATCCTTTACACTACAGTGTCATCATGAACACAGGTAGAGTAGGTATGATCATTCTGCTCGTATGGATGTATTCAATTTTTAATTTTATCTTCTCGTTTTCATTTGTTGTCTGTTTGGAATTTTGTGGAAATGTCATTGACAAGGTGTTTTGTGACCCCCACTTAATAATTAAACTTGCATGTTCAGTTTCAGTACTTGGCAAAATATCTGAACTGCTTTTTGTCTTTGTCACTGTGTTTATCCCATTTAGTCTCATTTTAGTCTCTTACATTAAGATTTTGGCTGTTTGTCTGAAAACCTCTAAAGAAAACAGACAAAAAGCCGTCTCCACCTGCACACCTCAGATTGTCTCAGTGTCAAACTTGTTTGTCGGCTGCCTTTTTCAAGTTGTTGATTCTAGGTTTCGTGTGGCCCATGTACCTGGTAAAATGCACGTTATTTTGTCTGTGTATCTCCTGGTTTGCCAACCAATGATCACCCCCTTTATGTATGGATTTAACCTACCGAAAATCAGACAATCATGGAAAAGATTTCTGTTTGATAAAAAATAATAATTTTCTCTTCATGTTGCAAGAGTCTTTTTAGAAGAAATATGTGTATCTCTCTGAAGACAGAGATCATTATATTGGTCTCCAAATGGCTTTAAATGTATATAGAAAATCACAAGACCATTACAAGAATGTGGGAAACTGTTTTTGTAAGATAGATTTTTTTTGACATTGCAGAGAACTTCATCGATTGCATCAGTGAGAGACTCACACTGAAATTTGACTCTGGGCGTGAACTTTCATTAGGCCTCTATTAGGTAGAAACACAGTGAGAGGCCTTCTCTCTTGATAATCTGAAATACTGAGCTTCAGTTACACCACACTGGTGTTGCATAAAACATCTGTGATGTTTGTGAATCTAAAAATATTGACCTCACGTTGTTGATTCCAGGATGGATGAAGCCCTTGTCCCTGATAAAGTACACATTTTTCTCTCTCTGTATGCTCTCATCGGCCAACCAATGGTCACTCCCTTTATGTATATGGATTTAAACTACAGAAAATCACACAATCATGGAAAAGATTTCTGTTTGATAAAAAATAAATGTTTTCTTTATGTCCCAAGAGTCTGTTTATTGCAGGGATCAGTCTCTGCTCTGTGGCAAAGAATAACATTATATTTGTCTCTAGAGTGTTTTTTTAAATCTATCGGCTTATATTAATATAATGTGAAAGAATTACAAGAATGTGTGAAGACATCTTTGTAAAAAAAAAAATTTTCTACTGCACCTCTGAAGTTGCAGAATAATCAGTGGACTGCATTAATGATATGGAACCACTCATTTTTCCTTGATTCCTCAGATGATTTACTTTAAGTACAACTAAAGATGTTATTCTACTGCAGCATCTACCAAAACAAATCAACATATTACTGTCATGTAATATAATGATATTATAAAATAACTGAATGAGAATATTAATACAGCAACTTTTGGGATCCATCCAACACCAACCTGAACTGAACTGAACAAATGAGACAGCTCTCTCTGCTCATAGGGGCAGGGACCAGTGCTGGCGAGGCCTGGATCAGGGCCAGCTAACCCGCTAATCTGTAAGATAAACCACCTTCTGGCTGTTTCACAGTTCTTGAGAACCAGTCCAGTTTTCCAGGTAAACTCATATGGTAAACTGCACTAAAGTGTAAGTTTTTGTTTTTTGAAGAAAAGTTTTTCAGCTTGTATTAGCAGCTGGGCTCTCCAGCACAGCCCAACCCAACTCTTTGCACAAGAACTGCATAAAGTCCAGCAGAGGCCTTTGTCTTGTTCAGTTGGGAGGGCGACAGCAGCCATCCTGACTCTGTGTCACAGGTGACTGAGGGGACAAATATCAGAAAGTGCAGTGAAGAAGACATCAGATTTACTTTTCAACAATCGTTTAAGCATTTGAACATTTGTCTGCAACACAATCCATTAACCAACTAAGTGATGTTATATTATTTAATGACAATAATCTGATCATTTCTTATTTTGACCAAAGTGGTGAAATATGCTGCTGTGCTGCTGCACACTGGTACACAGAGATCAGTGTTAAGAGATTTTTGCTCTGTTGATGAGAAAATATGTTTAGGCAGATTCAAGAAAATTATGAAAGTAACGAGGTTTATTTGGGATTTCTGTCTGTACTCTGGAAATATTCTACAAAAACAGTCAAGAAAGGCGTCTCAGTGTGTTTGCCCACTTAACAACAAAATTATTAATGCAGGTTGAATAGTGGGCTGAAGCATTATTTCAAAAGATAATAGATGACACTATTACTGAGTTAGTTTTGCTTCTCAATTCTGTGTTTGCAGCCCCCACTTTACACAAGACAGAAATGGAAAACTCAACTGAGGTTGTGTCTTTTGTGCTGGCAGCCTATGGAAATATAGGAGAGTTAAAATACCTGTATTTCAGCATAATGCTGTTATGGTACCTCTCCATATGTGTGACCAACACAGCTCTTATTATGGTCATATATGTGGACAAAAGCTTACATGAGCCGATGTATATATTACTGTGTAATTTATGTGCAAATGAAGTGTATGCCACCACATCAGTGTATCCTCTTATACTCTCACAGATGTTTTCAGACACCCATGAAGTGACCCTGCCATGGTGTTTTCTGCAGGTGTGGTGTATTTACACATGTGCTTCTGTAGAGTTTTGCAGTTTAGCAGCCATGGCCTTTGATAGATATGTGGCCATCTGTTATCCTTTACACTACAGTGTCATCATGAACACAGGTAGAGTAGGTATGATCATCCTGTTCGTATGGGTTTATTCTCTTGTTAGTTTGATATTCTCGTTTTCATCCGTCATCCATTTAAAATTTTGTGGAAATGTCATTGACAAAGTGTTTTGTGCACAACACTTAATAATTAAACTTGCATGTTCAGTTTCAGTACTAAACCAAATATCTGACCTGCTTTTTGCCTTTCTAACAATTGTTATACCGTTTGGTCTCATTTCAGTCTCTTACATGAAGATTTTGGCTGTTTGTCTGAATACTTCCAAAGAAAACAGACAAAAAGCCGTCTCCACCTGCACACCTCAGATTGTCTCGATGTCAAACTTGTTTGTCGGCTTCATTTTTCACTTTGTTGATTCCAGGATGGATGAAGCCCTTGTACCTGATAAAGTACGCATTTTTCTCTCTTTATATGCTCTCATTGGCCAACCAATGATCACTCCCTTTATGTATGGATTTAAACTACAGAAAATCAGACAATCATGGAAAAGATTCCTGTTTGATGAAAAATAAATGTTTTCTTCATGTCCCAAGAGTCTGTTTATTGCAAGGATCAGAATCTCTGCTCAGATCTCTTGTCTAAAAATCTATAAGTTATTAATATAATGTGAAATAATTACAAGAATGTCCAAAGTCATTTTTGTGCAGAATTATTTTCTGCTGCACCTCTGAAGTTGCAGAGTAATTAGTGGACTGCATTAATGATATGGAACCACTCATTTCTCCTTGATTCCTCAGATGATTAACTTAAAGTACACTATCATATGATATAATTTAACATAATTATATTATAATATAAATGAATAAGAACAGTATTACAGCAACTTAAAAAATATTGTAGAAAGCAGAGAAAATAAAAAAAACATGACTTTTAATGAAACATTGCATTGAGAATCAGTCAGCAGACTCATTCTTTTATTATTATTTTTTTCTGACAAAATCTCTGCTCATAAAGCACCAATATATAGGATTTTTAAAATTGATAATGTCCCAGACAACACTGCTCTGCTGATGCTCAGAATTACTGTAGTTTGTCTTTAGCTGTTATTTTGCAGTTCTTTTTCATCACAAGTGCATTTTGATGTCCACACGAAAAGGCCCACAGTCAAAGAGAAAATTAATAGATTTATGTAACTACAGAGATCAAAAATGTACCTCAGCCAGCTTTCTACTTTTCCTGTAAAAGCAACATATAGATTCACATCTGAAGTTACCTGATGTCAACAAACTACTGACTAACTGAACTTCATTCAGCATCTGAAGGGGGTCAGTGACAGGAAAAAGCCACGCTGGATTAAAATTAGGGACCACTGATCCAATGTAAAGTCAGAACACGCTTGCTACTGTAACAGGAGGTAAATAAGGAAACTGTATGTATTTCTAGTTTTGGCCAGCAGAGGTCAGTGTCAGACCAGAGTGAGCACTGCTTTTCATGACAGTATGTCTGTCAGTTGGCCTCACTTAACTTCACTCAACCGACATCTTTTCACACAGTTATCTTTACTTATTATACAATCATCGCAAAGAAAGCTCAGAGACTGAGTGTAAATTTTTACTTTCAATATTGTGTTCAGTGATTGTGGAAAAATCTGTTTCTTCTGTATTGGTTCATTCACTGTGTGGAAATAAGAAGAGGTACAAAACTTTTGACTCTACACTCAGTTTGATGTTAGATGGTAAATTTATTGTATCAAGGTTTGATTTGTCACATGAAGCTGTCAAGGATGAAATTTTCATTTGGTGTGATCAACATGAAAATCTACATCCTCGTGTTGATAAAATGAAAGATTTATTATATTTCACTTTTTTTTTTATCACACCTAACTGATTTGATGGTGATAACTGACTTGTGATTTGATGCTGTCTTCTTCTGTTTTTTTACACTGTCACATGTTTTTACAGTTGCTGAGACACATTTCTCTGTAGGTTCTCACTTTTTCAACATTCTTCACATAATTCTCTTTAGCAACAGGCAGCACGAATGCAAAACACTGTGTATATATCTAAGTATTTACTTGTGTACCCGGACACTGCCAACAGTTGTCTGCCAGTCGTAACGTGTTGTCTATATATTCACCATAAAAATCACAAACAACGACTAGTGTCACAGCTGTTAACAAAATAAGGTTGCTTCTTTATTGCATGCATATCTTACAAGAGAGGTTTAATAAACTGGGAGGGCCTCCACAGGGGGACTCCAAACAGCTTCAGAGGAGGCCCAGTTAATGGAACTGATAAAAAATCATATAAGTTATCAAAAGGAGATCACATAATAGAGCCTAAATGTGTGTGATGTGGTTAAAGATAAAAATAGTAAAGCCTTGGGGAATATGACTGTTTCTGTCCTTTCCTACAGTCAGAAACTAATAAATGCCTTTGGACATATTTTTTTCTGGTGAAGTCTGTCAAAGACCAGCATTACGTGTATAAATCTTGGCTCAATTGTTGAGTGTCCATGGGCTCAAATAACATAATTGTGATCCCACAGGCATCCAGGAAATTGAGTGAAAGCAAGCAAACTAAGGTGGGGGGGCGCCTTTCTCCAGGCTTTGTCTGAGGGGAGGCCCACAGCCTCAGAGTTTGAAAACCCCTGTCTTACAGTACACGTCACAGACATTTCAGTGTTATTCAGTCCTGTCTTATGCATCTGGCCACAAGTTCTCATCCACATCACTGCTAATATTCTCCCCTTCACTACACCTGGGTAAGAATCTTTTTGCATGTCTGATTCATCCAGCGTTCATTGCGTCCAAGAGGAACATACGATCATGTGGCTGGTGATCGTAAAGTTTCCACCTCCATATGAGGAAAGTAACTCCTGTGTGGGGTTGAGGAATGGAGAGGAAGATGGAAGAGAAAGGTGACACCGTCCTGGGATGATCTGTAAACCATTCTGTGTCTGTAAGAGAGCGGTGAAACGCCACGTTGTCTCGATTACAAAACGCTCTGGATTCTTCCTCACTTTCCTCACCTGACACAAGTTCAGAGGAATGAAAATAGGTGCAAAGTACTGCATTGTTCAAGTTCAGAGTTTATGGAGTTTTTAAAACTTTAGTTTTAGATGTGAACACAGCAGAATGTTGCAGACCAATTTCTAGACCGGGGGGGACCAGATTGGGGCAAGTTTTTTGTCAGAGGGGCCCCTTAAAAACAGGTAGTAATAGTATACAAAGTAGTAGTGCACAGAAACAACATAAAAAACCAATATATATTAAATTTTGGCACATTAGCACCAATAAAAGTAGCCAAATTAGCTATTCGCAGTTCCTGTTTCCAGTGTATCCATGTATGTATGTATGTATGCAGATAACAGCATTCAGCAAACTAAAGTCTGCAAGTCACTTATCTTTGTGTTTCGTGTGCCTTGTTAACCTCCTTGGTTAGCAAGGGCACTCGTTTGAACTCGTTCCCCTTCTTCCTTTTTCACCCAGTTAAATTTATCCTTCATCCCGTAGCCAGACTTGGGGGTCGTGACAAGTAGCTTGTAAATGCTGTGCTGACTGAGTTAGGAGGTTTGAAAAGTTATCTGCTATAGAGAAATGTGACTTAACAATTGTAAAAAATAACCATCGTGTTTTTCATTGGATGAAGAGATGTGAGAACATAAAGTTTGGAGCAAGTATTTGTTGTCCGGCAAACTGGCTGCTTTTGAGATCTCAGAACTGAACTTTTTATTTCTAACAATTAATTAAAATAATTGACAAATACTTCCATGTATAGTAAATGTAACAGAATGATTACAGTGGTATAAAGTTACAGTCATACAGACCTGCTGCAACAGCAGACAGACCACTGCATGTATTTGTAGCTGTGGCCAGCAGAGGTCAGTATCAGACCAGAGAGTATTACAGTAAAGTGTGAGTACAGGCTGATTTTAAACATCAAAGTCTTTTTGCAGATCAAATCTACTAATTAAGTCTTTGCCAGCGAATTGCATTGTGGGTATTGTAGTTTTGACAATAGGAAGAGGAACATGTGGAATGAAAAAAACCCTCTGGTTCTGCTGCATCAATTAATATGGTTTTTCAACATTTTAGAGCAGGAGTTCAATTCTAAATCAGTTGAGTACTTTTTAAAGACTTATGTCAAAGGTCACAGTTCCTGTGGTGGAGTGTGTAAGCACATTTACCTAATAAAAATGTGCAAGCTATTTGTCCTTTACTTTAATATTTTCTTTTCATACTACTTTCTTCTTACACTACAGTTCGAGGACTGAAATATTATACTTTTTACTCCATTGCATTAATCTGAGAGCTTCATCTTAAACATACTGTATGCTCTTAAATCCCTTCAATTTCTTTTGTTCACCAGTTCATCCAGTTATCTTTTCACTAGCCATTAAGTGTAATTGCACTTCTTTGTAGGGCTACAGACTCAACCTCCTTAAACTCCCTCCCTATTTTGAGTGCAATTAATTTACCAAAAAAGAGACAAAATGCACAACAAAGTTAAAGATACATTTTACAGATATCACTGTTATGATAATTTGATACTTGTGTGGTGAAAGACTGATATTGTGACACCCTTATATCTGATAAAACAAACATTGTGGAGGTTTAACTTTGGGCTCTGAGTAATTTTAACAGCATTTCTGAATATTTTCTGAATTTTTACAACCAAAAAAATCAATCGTGATGTGATCATGATCATGATGAAAATAATAATAATTTAGCTCTAAAATCCTGGTTTTACATTAATGCATGAGTAATAATAAAATTATATTAAAGTACATCAGTCACAGGGGACTTTTTACTGAGTTTAGTACCTTTACTTTTAATACTAAACATTTTTGAGGCAGATCTTTTTCTTTTGCACCAGAGTCTGTTACAGTGTGACGTTACTACTGTTACTTAAGTAACCTGAGTACTTCCTCCACCACTGCACAGTCTATTCAGAGTTAATCAGCATCACAGTTCATCATTTCTGGGATATCTTAGTTAAGAGTGCACTCATGGCACAGATCACTGTTACGTTTCCTAAATGTTAAGGCTGAATAAAAATTAAGTGCTTATGGAATCAGTTGAGAAATTATGACTGCAGTATTCATTTATCATCAGCATGTGGTGCTGCAGTATTTTGATTTTACAAAACTGGATCAGTAGTGGAGGTTAAAAGTTCATATGTGGCCTATGACATTTAGCAAATATGCAGTCGGTGGAGATAATTATTTTTCTGATTCATACAAACAAATCTAATGAAACATTTTTCACAAATCTTCTCCCCTTCTCCTCTCATCCCTTCTGATTCAGTCCGATGGAAACCACTCTCATCTCCCTCTGCCCGCTCTTCAGCACATCCTCCATCTAATGACTCTTCATTAAACCTTCAAACTACATATTGTTGTGACGTGGTCCTTGCTAGTGAATTTTTACTTTTGCCCTGAGAATTAACCATGTGTGTGCTTGTATTTGTTTGTCTCTAGAGGGTGCTGCAGTCTCACAAACTAGTACAGTATGTTCAGAAAGGTAGCAGGGGATTTTTATAGATGTGTGGGAATGAACACCAAAAAAAACCCTCCTCTAATTTATTTATTTATTTATTTATGTCGGCGTGCTCAACCTCCATCAGGTAACAGATGTTTGGCAGGAAAGCAGCCACACCATTAGGCCCAACTTAAGAACTATTGTCAGGAAGTTATGTTGCTTTTTGAGTGGGGCATTTTTCTTAACAGCACACACAAAGAGTACTAAAATTTATTGTAGTGCAGCAAAACTGCTCACAGTGTGGTATTTTGAATAATGACACAAAACAAAGCAGACAATGAAGAGTTTCTGTCAGAAACATTTAGGATTGGAGGACTTGAGTTGCTCACTTGTTGGCCAAATTTCCTGCTGAGCAGCACCACAATGTTGCCTGTGTGTCAGTGCTAATATGTGTCAAGTCATGTGTCAAGTATTTTCACTGGCATGCCATTAGGTTTAGACCACCGATGCTCAACTTGCAGCCCATGGGCCGAATTCAGCTCCTGGTTGGGTGCCGGGTGGCCCTCTGACTGTTTTCTAATTCACAGTGAAAGTTAATTGATTCACGCTGTTTTTCTCAGGAAGGAGGGACCAATAATGCAGTTTTGTGTGATTGGTTAAAGGAGGCAGTTAGTATCAGATGGTGAGCTCTGCAGGAGAAGATAACTTTTTACAAAAGTTACACAGAAAAATTAACCATTATAGTGACAGATGAACAGAATATGAGGTAATGAAAATATTCTGCTGTCTGTAACCATTTGTCCTTGAAGGGGTTGGAGCCTGTCCCAGCTGACGTGGGGCGAGAGTCAGGGTACAGCCTGGTCAAGTCGCCAGTTCATCGCAGAGCTGACACAGACACAACCATTCACACTCACACCTATGGACAATTTAGAGTCACCAATTACCCTAATTATTGCAAGCCTTTGGGAGGAAGCAGGAGTTCCCAGAGAGAACCCCCGCAGACACAAGGAGAACATGCAAACTCTGCACAGAAAGGCCCTGCCCTGGCCACAAACTCCCCAGCCCCCCAGGGGATTCAATCTCAGGATCTCCTTGCTGTGAGGAAACAGCGCTAACCACTGTACCACCGTGCCACCCTTATTATATCCATTAGGTTATCATAAAAAAGGGTGAAATCAGGTAATATGGGACATTTTTTGGTAGACTAACAAGAAAACCACCTAAAAATGTGACAACTACTGTAAGTGTTATTTTCATAATTTGTTATGGATCTCTGCTATATTTCTATGAAGAAAATATGTTGCCAAGTCAAATATTTTAGAACCTTTTGCACCTCAGACACCAAGAACCCCTACCTCACTCCGATGACACGTTCAGGTAAAATTGGACACCAAACAATTGATCACAATGGCAATCACAGCTGCTGATAACTCATTTAAAATGACTGTAACAAACCTGTCACCCGTGCCGGGATGCCGTGCCTCTTCAGAATCTGTAACCGATCTTTATATTAACGACAAATGTTGCTCTAAATTTTTCTGTTTAATGCTTCTGACATGACACACCCACCCTTCTATCCTGAATTTCACATATATTCATTTAATCACCCTATTCTAATGTCATAAATGTGCATTTCTAATAAAAGGGCGTAAATATGGTGTTCATTCTATCCCTGGTCGGAGCAGTTTATTGTTTATGACTTATGTTGATGAATCATTCCAACATTTCAGTAACTGCATGATGGAAGCAGTTCCAGCGGTTTAATGTTTTATGAATTCTTTTAAGTCTTACCAAAACATTTACAACTGAAATGGAGTTGAGTTATTAAAGGGACAGTTCAATCAAAAACTACACGTTTTTCCCCTGGACGATGGTCCTGTTTACACATCTACAAAGCTGTAGTGTGAGTTGCAGAGTCTTGCAGATATCAGCCGTAGAAATGTCTGCCTTCACTTCAATATAATGGGACTAAATGGCACTCGGCTTGTGGTGCACCAAGAAATACATTTGAAAAATTCAAAATCAGTCTATCTTTCCATAAATCAAGACCTGGTGACTCAAGATAATCCACAGGCTTTGTTATGAGCAGTTTTATTCAGGGGCTGCTTTCTTTCTACAGTAAAATCTACCAGATCAATTTTAGAATCTACTGGACTTTATGAAAGAGAGTAGTTCCTACACGAAAACGCGCACAAAACGGTCTGTGGACCACTATGATTTTTGTAGAAAGACACTGGTTTTTAAATTTTTCAAATCTATTTTTGTTGCTTTGAGCGCCACAAGCCCGAGTGCCATTTAGTCCCATTATATTAAAGAGATGGCAGGCGTCTCTACAGCTGATGTCTCCAAAACTCTGCAACGCAGACCAAAAAAACAAATCTAGATGGATAAATAAAACTACAGCCCGGTGGGGAAACGTGTATTTTTGATTTTGGGGTGAATTGTCCATTTAACACATTAAAATGTCAGATTTATCTGTCAATCCTTGCACCACTAATTTGGAGAATTTCAAAGAAAGATGAGTTATAGGCATTTTAGTGTTTATTCATTTTATCTGATAAATACAATTATTAATGTTTGTTTATTAAGTGGCCCCCGACTTCCTGTCATGTTGAAAAATTGGCCCCTGGACAAAACAAGTTGAGTGTCCCTGATTAAGGCAGTAAGTGAAAGAAAAAATCATTTGTAGGGAACCCTTCCTTTCACTTTTGCTGCATTATTGAAACAAGAAATACTGCGCATATGTTGACAAAACAATGTGAACTCAAGGTGCACTTCCTCTGAAACTGAGATTGTTTTGTCAACTGCTGATTCCAAGGTCAAGAATGAACTAAGTTCAACCCGCACATGAGTAGCTTCATAAGTGAACACAAACCACAGGGCTCGTCACATTACAAACCTTATCGCTTTTATTCAAACTGTACACATACAACAGACTTATCTCATTAAAAAAACAAGTAAAAAAGACAAAAATGAGTACCCCCATAAATACAATATGCCTTAAAAAAAAAACAGTCTGTGTTTACTTGGTAGGTTGCATATGTTCCTATAGAAAAAACACACTCCTATTCCTTCTGAAAACAAGACCAACACATCAGTCTGCCATCACTGACACCAGCAGGTCTCAGCTGCCTGGAGACAATTACACACAACACTTTTGCCTTGTTAGGTAAAAAAACTTGATGGACGAGAGATGACTCATGTGTAGTGGAGTGTTGCCCTGTTTCCTAACACGATCCTTTCACCAGGGTTTGAGGTATGTAGTACATTCACATGGGAAATGTGACGTTTCTCGTATACAAACTGCTTTAACAGTATACTGTGGAGATTGGTGCGTAGTGTTAGTATGTGTGGGATCAGGACACAGCTATAGATTTAAAATAACTAGAACATTAGGTCTATAAGGTCTTCCCCTCGTTGCTGCAGGGTGTTTCCATTCATTTACACGCGATGCCTGTAGAGAACGCGTGCTAAGAAACAAAAACTTCTGGCAATCATATGCTGCCTTGCAGCTGTCTCCGTCAAACTTCCTCATAAAATCTCCTGCTGATTTGATTTTTGTCAGAAATACTGCATGCACCAGATGACTGCCAATGGGACTAAATCACTGGTTACCATTTCACTATAGTAACCGATACTGTATGCAGCACTGTGACCTCATTTTTTTCCCCCACTTGAATAAAGAACACTGAAAGTTCAAAAAACTAATCAGATTTCAAAAAAGAAATGAAGAGCCTCAACCCTGAAATACACATTTGGGTCTAAGGCTGCAACTACTGACTATTTTCATTGTTAATTTATCTGCTGATTATTTTCTCGATTATTTGATTAGTTGTTTGGTTGATAAGATCTCAGAAAATGGTGAAAAATGTCAACCAGCTCTTCCCAAAGTCGAAGATGACGTCCTCAAAGGTCTTGTTTTGTCCACAACTCAAAGATATTCGGTTTACTGTCACAGAGGAGTAAAGAAACCTTTAAGAAGCTGACATCAGAGAATTATTATCAAAATAGATGGCAATTCATTTCATTCATTCATTGATTAATCATTGCAGCTCTATTTGGGTGGTGTTATTTTAATCTTAATTAATTATTTAGTTGACAGGTTTCAATTAATCTATTATGAATCGATTATTAAATTTATCACCACTTATTTTTATGACCAATTAATCAGTTTGAGTAATTTTTTAAGAAATAAAGGTAAGAATTCTCAGACTTTTGCTACCTAAATGTGAGTTTTTTTCTGGTTTCTTTTCTCCTTTATGTCAGTTAACTGAATATCTTTGAATTTAGGGACAAAACGAGACATTTGAGGACGTCATCCTGGGCTTTGGGAAACAACAATCAACATTTTTCACAATTTCCAAGATCTTATGAACCAAACATCTAATGATAAGGAAAATAACTGACAGATTAATCAACAATGAAAATAAACGTTAGTTGGAGCCATACAGGTTTCCTTTCTACTGCATTAAAAGTTTTCAATCATTATAACCTGCTAGATTATCTCCAGTGATTCAGTCCCAGATAAAACACTCCACCTCAGCTAAACACTGCACAGTCTCCACTTTACACACTCCAAATACAAAATATTCCCATGTTTGTGACCTTTGACCTCCTTGCTGATGTTGCTGTGATTTAGAACATTAAACCTACGCCCTGTTACCAGTTGCAGAGAAAAATAATTAGTTTGTGTTTTGAAGGCTGGTGTAACATCACCCAGACACTAAAATAATGATTCATTAAAAACTCTAAAAAGAAAGTTCAGTCTGCTCGTGAAAACCATTTAAAACTTCAAGTGAAATAATATGAGAGTAAGGCTGATTCAGTTACATAGAATACAGGCATGAATGTGTACAGTCATCCTTATCCAGGATAAAATAACATTAGAAATCCTGAGCAGCCATTTCCACTCCACGCACGGATTAAATCTGGATCCTTGAAATGGTGCTTTGGATGTCTTAAAAGCTTAAAAGTCTTTTTGATGGGGGATCGAGCAGTTGAGAGACCACACACAGAGACAAACAATGAGCTGTTGTGTCTTCGTTGCAGAGTGGAGGCCCGTGAGTGTGAGAGAGAGAGAGAGAGAGAGAGAGAGAGAGAGAGAGAGAGAGAGAGAGAGAGAGTGTGTGTGTGTGTGTGTGTGTGTGTGTGTGTGGTCTCCTTCACTGTTTGATCCAGGTCATCCTATGGTGAATCAGTCATTTTTAACACTTTTAACCTTTGAAATAACTGTGCAAACCAATACATAACTTCAATCACCTTCGGAGTGAACATTCAGAACAGGAGCAAATACTCAACAGTCGGAAAAAAATATTAAAAAATAAAGTTAAAAAAAGAAATAAAAGTTTTGATTTCTGGGCAGCCACTTGGCACATAACGGCGAAGTCACGGATTATCCCTCGGATACAAAACAGATGAGATTGTGCTCTGCAATATCTAACACAAAAATTGAAGGATTTCAGTCTTAAAACTAAAAGCAGAGTAACTTCAAATGTACATGTATAATCCAGGCATCCCTAATACATGGATTCACAGTCAGAGGGTGTGGCTGCTGTAGGGATTAAACCTTTGACCTTTTTGCTGCAGCATGGGCATGAAAGACACACTGCTTGACCCATCAGTCTTTTCAGTTATGGTGAAACTCTCACCAGAGGAGACAGGGAGTACATTCAAATTGTAACATTAAAGGATATAATCAATAATATGCAGGGAGTAACTTAACCAGTCTGGCACTACAGTCCACGGCCATTATTACCAAAAAATAATCCAGGAGGAGTGTGTGATCTCAGATGATGACATCAACAAAAAAAAGACAAAAAAAATATATAGAAGACTTGTCCAACTTCTACCGATTATAGATTTAAGTTTGGTTGTGTGAGCCTGAATTGCTGTCACAACCTGAAAACACAAAAATCCAATCAAAAATATGTCCAAAATAGGATTAAAAATGAAAGCTATTTGACCTCATTTACATGGTTATTATATCCAAAAACTCCGTGGCTCTGCGCCGTTTCATCCTCCATAACTTTACACCGTTGTCTCTCCATGGTTACCGTTGCTAAGGCGCTTGTAGAACCTCCGCCATGATTGAAGAGTCTTCCCGGACCAGACCCAGAAGCCCGAGGTGATCCCGACGATCATGGTCATCAGGTATTTGATCATGAACACGGTGAAGTCCGGGGTCATGGGGGCGAAGTTGTGGACCGGACAGGGCACCGCAAAGCGTTTGCAGGTCTGCATGTGCCAGGTCCGCTCCCAGTGCTCCCTGAAGGCCTGCTCGTAGAAGTAACAGGCGATCACGATGGTGGCCGGGACCGTGTAGAGGACGCTGAACACGCCGATCCGCACCATCAGCTTCTCCAGCTTCTCCGTCTTGGTGCCGTCGTGCTTCATGATGGTGCGGATCCGAAAGAGGGACACGAAGCCGGCAAGGAGGAAGGACGTGCCGATGAACAGGTAGACGAAGAGGGGAGCCAGGACGAAACCGCGGAGGGAGTCCACGTTGAAGATCCCGACGAAGCACACCCCGGTCAGGACGTCGCCATCCACTTGACCCATGGCGAGGATGGTGATGGTTTTGATGGCCGGGACAGCCCAAGCGGCCAGGTGGAAGTACTGGGAGTTGGCCTCGATCGCTTCATGCCCCCATTTCATCCCGGCGGAGAGGAACCAAGTCAGGGACAAAATCACCCACCAGATGGAGCTGGCCATACCAAAAAAGTACAGCACCATGAAGAGGATGGTGCACCCCTCCTTTTTGGTCCCCTGAGCCACAGTCCTGTAGCCGTCCTCCTTGAATTTATCCACACAAACAACTTTGTCCTCCAAGAAAAACCCAGCCGCGTAGGCCACCGCCACCATGAAGTAACAGCCGGATAAAAAGATGATGGGCCTCTCGGGGTATCTGAACCGCCTCATGTCCACTAAATATGTTAGCACCGTGAATAAGGTGCTCACACAGCACAGGATGGACCAGATCCCAACCCACAATCGGCCGAATTTCACCTCATCCTCACGGAAATACATGATGCCGGTGGGTTTAGTGGGCTCACAAGGGGCCCCGCAGTCTTTCACCCCCATGAATCGGTAGCCCAGGTAGGAAGGCACCTCCAGCTGCAGGGGGCAGGAGAACTGGTGGTACGGGTTGTGGGGCTGGCGTGGGTTAGGCCGACCAATGTTTGGGGGAAGGGTCACGGGGTCGGGCGCATAGGGCGAGGAAGAGGAGGCCGGGCTGCTCGGTTCGGAGGTGTTCTGGCCCACGCAGATCTCGCCGGCTCCGTGGACGGGGAAAGCCTCGCAGCGGAGCCGCTCCGGCCACTGGAAGCCGAATTTATTCATTAAGGCTTCACATCCCTGCCGTGCTCGCTCACACAGGGAGCGACACGGGGGGATGGCCTGCTCCAGAACCGTGCAGACCGGCGCATACATGGAGCAGAGGAAGAACTTTAGATCCGCAGAGCACTGGACCTTCACCAGAGGGTAGAACTGGTGCACCTCCAGTCCGGCGTCCTCCTGGTTCGTGTGGCCCAGGAGGTTCGGCATGATGGTCTGGTTGTAGGCGATGTCTGTGCAAAGCGGGATGGAGATGGGCTGGCAAAAGCCGTGTTCTGGGACGGATATTCCACTTTCACTGTTGTAATGCTGGGCTGAAGTGAGCGAGGACAGCCCGCACAGCAGCCACATGATCCGCAGCAACACGGAGCCAGTGGTGGACCTGGCCGCCGCCATAGTTGAGGAGGAGGGGGGAGGGAAGGAAAAACTTTGATCCAAGTAGGGCGACTTGAAAACGGTCGAAAAGCAGAGAAAATCTACATTAAACGTCGCAGCACTTAGCTTGTAGTCCGAGTAATTCGAGTTGAAATCGTCGCAATCGTCCTTTTCTCGTGTTTTATGAAGATAAATCCAAGAGAAACGTTCGTCGTGTCATGACTTCTTGATGGTCTTTGTAAGTGACTCCAAGCAGTCCACTCTCACTCCCAACCCGGGGAAAAAACACTTAAAGTCCCATTTTCTTGAAGTAACGCAAAGAAAAATTACTCCTGCGCGTTCAACACGTAGGCGTAACTACTTTAGCGCAAAACAAAAAACGCTGAATAGTTTAAAAGTCTTATATTTCCATCGTTTTTCGACTTGACTTTACACAGAGCGTCGGTTCACATGCTGAGCGGTTGGAAGTCCAGAGGCTCGCTCTCCTCACTCCGTGCAGATTCCACCGGTTTCCAGGCGCCCCCTCCATTCACAAGACCCCCCGACAGAACGCAGGGCGCCTTGAAACCGATGCAGCGTCTCAGCCAATCCTGGCATTTGTTTTCCTACAGGATTCGATCTTGATTGGCCTGTACTCCCTATGGAAGGAAAATGTGTTACAGTAATTACATTACACCAGAGATTTTTACAAAGAAATACTCATTTTCTGACTGAGTTTTCAAAACAACTTGCCAAACATTTTTTAGAGCCCTTAAATTTCATAGATTAACATAAAATGTATAACTTAATCTTGCATTTACAAAAAAAACCCTCACAAATCCCGTTTATCAACTGTCAAATTCTTCTTTTACTGAGTGGTTCATGCTCATTAATTGCAAAAACAAAACAAACAGTAATATTTATGAATATAGCTGAAAATTCAGTGTTAAAATGTATTTAAAGTAGAAATCTGCTCATGTAGGTTACTCAAAGAACATTTGTACTGTGTAATTTATACTGGGGAGAGAACAGCACAAAGCCTTTAGATTCTCACAGAGAACAGTTAATGTTCATGCTGAAATAGCTATTAAGGGGACATTTCATCCCAAAAATCAAAAATACATATATTTCCTCTGGTCTGTGGTGCTTTTTATCCATCTACACTGTTTTTTGGTGTTAGTTTTGCAGATATCAAAGGTGGAAATTTGTGACTTCTTTCCAATATAACTAGATAGCTCTGGTCCTGTATTGCTCAAAGCACTGAAAAAAATACATTTGAAAAACTCAACAGCAATGTGTCTTTCCAGGAATCATGACCCAGTTGCTCAAAATAGTCCACAGACCTTGTTGTGAGTAGTTTCATGTTGTAACTATTTTCTTTTTACTGCCAAATGCCAGAACTACTTTCTTTCTACAGCACAATTGACCTGAACTACTTTCTTTCTACTAGAAAGAAAATTGTTCTTACATGAAACTGCTCACATCAAGGTCTGCATGTGGATTATTTTGAGTAATCTATATGGCTGATATTTCCAAAACTCAGCAAGTCACACCAAAACAATCTAGACTGATAACAATCAGGTAAAGAAGAAAATACTGTATATTTTGGGGGATGAACTGTCCCTTTAAAGTAAAAATCTGCTGCTGATGGTTGCCATGCAACATGGAAACAACAATGATACACAGTGTGTATCGATACACTGCTTCACACTTTGTTAGAAGTAATAATTAAATTGTTGTATAAATTATTTAGCCACAAATTGGCCAAAATACATGAAAATACATGAAAATATTAATAATATATGAAACATCTATCCAAATAAATCAGATTTTTATCAGCAAAAATGAGCATGGAAAACCTCTGCTTTTATAAATGTTCTTAACTGTTAAAAATATTATTTGACAATTTACCCCACATAGTGTCACAATTTATCTAGTGACTGGGCAACTTGTCACAAATGCACATTTTATACTTAACCATTTATAACTCTATACTACAGTGAGAAGTTAAAATCTAAAGATTATCACTCATTTTCGAGAGCTGGGGCAAATCTTTATTTTGAGGGGGTTTTGATTTTTGCTCTGGAATTATGCTGGAAAACATATTTTAAAAGCTATTAAACCTCCTAGGGAATAAATTTAGATGTCAACTCTGTCAAATGGAAAATCTGACGGATTGAATTTTACATTTTTTTCATTTCACAGCATAGCCGTAATGAGAAGCCATTTTATTTTTTAAATTTGCTAAGAGTTTTCTTTATGTTAATCAAAATAGACATTATTAAATCACAATTCTTATTTTGTCTTGATTTAGAAGGGCTACAGAGTTGGCATGTTATGGTTGAGACACATCTGATAACAATATTAGTCCTGCCTTTTTTAAACCAGGAAGTGAGACAGGGGAGCTTAGGTTACAGCTCAACTTTTTTTTTTAATTAAACATTTCATAAATTATTTATATTTCATAAATCCTTCAACAGTACATTTTCACCAAAAACGAAATTACAGTGTTGGTATAGTTAATTCTGAAAGTTTTTTGGTAGGACATGATCTGTCCAAATTCTCAAAAGTGTTATACATTTGTGCACAAGAATGTTTTACTGACATGATTTTGATTGTCACATACTGAGTGCAAGTCTCCCAGATTGTGTTTATCTTTGCTCTTTCTCTTGCTTCATTTTCTACATGAGCAGTCACAACCTGTTGTACGTGTGGTGTTCTCTGAAAGCTGCAGAGAGTTGTGTTAACAGGCTTTTTGCAGCTGTGAGGTTGAGCTCTCTCCGTCTCCTCACACAGTCACTCAGTGTGTGTGGGACATGTAAACACATTGCAGCGCTGTGAGCAAACCATGAAAAAACAGAAACCCAAATGGATTCCAGCATCTTAACCACTCGACCACAGCGAGCACCGCAAGTACCTGCCGCTGTTCACTTCTTAAAGGTTTTAAATGCAAACAATCAGACGCTGCCCCTGAAATGATCTGCATCACTGCGTGAATAAACAGCAACAACAGGCAGAGCAGCAGTAATTTGGATTGACCGTGTGATCGATCTGCCCAGAGGCGACCGAGTGTGGGAGGTGTTGGAGGAGGTTCCCGGTGACCTTGCCTGCATTTGGTGTGTTTCTCCCCTCAGTGGGATAAAAGAGGGTGGGGGTAGGTTGGGATGGGGGAAGGGACAGGAAGAAGAAAGAAGGTCGGAGAGGGCAGGGGGGGAGAAAGAGAAGGAGAGGGAGCAGGGAGAGAAGCTGCACCAAAAGGAAAAGTCAGCAGTAGAAGTTCCCAGCTGTGAACTGTTTGTAAAATAAAACAAGTTAGAATGAAATAGGCCAGTAGGCCAATCTTTTCTGACCCACCGCACAGTGATATTTATCTAGAAACTCATTCAGGAAAAATGTTATTCCAAGTCTTAAAGGGTCTTTGTGCTGCCTGTGGCACAGTTGACCATGTTACTACTAAAAGGACTGGGAAAGTGGGTTGGACTTCTAAGAAAGTCCTCCAGGACAGGGACTACTTTGTCCCATTCAGCAGATAAGCAAATCAAAATGACATGCTCACTTCCAGAGGGCTCAGTAGACGGGCCTCTTTAAAGCCACTACAAGTAGTTTTTAGCTGGTTATGAAAAAGTCTCAATTTAACACTGATGCCTCTGTATGTTTCCCAGACTCATTTTCTGGGGACCCACTTTTTAAAAATGAGAAACCATTGGAATATTCACAATATGCATAATTTGTGCAGAAATGAACACTCCTGACAATTTTTACTGACATTTTCTACAACCATTATTTTATAAATGAGAAATAAATGCATTTAGGCTGAGTTAACAGGCCATCTCATTGTTTTTATTTCCTCTCATCAAGAAAACAGTATAGTTCATTCTAGCCTCCTTCACAAATGAGTCAAAAATAAGTGCATTTGCGCAGAATTAATAGGCTCTTATTTTTTCCTCTCATCGGTACAACAATATACAAATTTAAATGCTTCATAAAAGCAGACATAACTCTTTAATTTGCAGGATGTCTCCCATAGTTTTCATTTAGTTTGGGACCCAAATCAAATCTCACAACCCAGTCTTTGGGGTTGACTGCTCTATATGATCAACACAAGCAAAGTAGAGTGAGAGGAGTGGCTGTTTCTATATAGTTATTATTATTAATGGCTGCTACGGGGTCAGATTCTCCATGAAATCGGATGAAACAAACCCATGTTCACATTTTCTGAGCCAAAGATACAGTGAGTAATACATTAGCCAGTTCAAAGGAAGAACATTCATTTTTATTCAGATAATTTTATTTTTTGACACTGTATTTTGTGCACACTGTATTTTGTGCACTTATGACTGGTAAACTGGACCCACTTCTTCTTCTTCTTCTTTTGTTAAATCTCCAGCAGATTTGACGGCTCTTTCACTTTGTATTTAGTGTCCTATGCTGGATTTATTATATTGTGTTAAGCACTTTGAATTGCTTTTTGTGATTTAAATGCACATATCTCATTTTACTCTCATAGCTGAAAATGTGAAGTGACCACAGTTTTATGCATATGTATATTTTATGCATCTTGGACATCTGCTGATGTCCCCGGTTTAAATCCAGTGGGAACATTTGTTGCATCTTATCCTCTTATGCATTTCCTCATGTTTCCCTGTCTGTTTCCAAAGAAGGCAAAAATGCCCAAACAAAAGTATCAAATCTGAAAATTATTTACAAGAATTCTACCTGGAACTGTAATCAGTAACAACTTTAAGTGGCCAGTTAAATGTAGACACATGCAGGCCCTTTTTTTATTAAGTTTTATAGATGAAATCATTCTAAAACTTTATTGGTGTGGTGCAGCAGGATAACAGCAGCTGTGTTGTTTTCTATCTATCAACCCAGACTGTGTTTCTTCTATGATCGATGCACACAGACCATCATCTCATCACATCCAGCAACACACAGATTACTGAAACATAGACTGTATGATGAGCAAAAGCAGAAGAGGTTGGCGAACCAGAAATATAATCACTGCGGTGCCTGGTTGTTAGCATTTTGTTCACTTTCTTTTCCAGGATGGTTTATGCCTGTGGATAAACTGTGGGCGTCAAATCTATGACCTCTGCGTTAAAGTATGCTGACTAAAGGCATTGTGACTGTATCTGGGAGCCTCAGACAGCCTGATTATCAATCTGAAGGATGAGTCAAATCTGCTGGCCACAGCTTCTGATTACAGGTTTGGTCTCACTGGTTGGGTTGAGCCTCGGTATGCACAGCTAATGGAAAGCTATGCAATAATTAAGGGCTCCAGGTATTAAAGCTGTTGATGTTGTTAGTACACTGATTTCCCAGGAGAGTAGTGGACAGATCACAGCTCACAGAACCAGTGATGTTAGACACTGAGGGCGGATGGAAGCGAGGGTTAATAAATGAATGGGTGGGTGGATTTTTGGGGGGGTCTGATGAATGAACACTCCAGTGAACCACCAAAGAATCACAAAATAATTAACTTGGTGTCATTCATAGCGTTGCTTAAGAAACGTTTTCAGCATTTTATACATTGAAACTTTTTCTATATTTTACATATAGAACAGGACTCAGGCCAAAACATGTTAACTGCATGGTTTTGTATTTGCTAAACATGCAGTGGTGGAAAGAGTACTGGAAACCTGTACTCAAGTACAAGTACTTTTGCATTACTAAAATATTACTCAATTACCAGTAAAAGTGCTGGTGTAATAAATGTACTTAAGTAAAAGTGCAAAGTATTTGTCTCAAAAACTACCCAGAGCATTAGTTACTTTTACAGTCGCCTCTTCAAACTAGGGTTGAACATTTTGTGTGCTTTCTTTAATCAGTAGTTGAAAACACTAACAATCAATTAATCATTAATAATTTATGAGATACATTTAAAGTTTTTATCATTTTATCTGATATTAAAGTTTAAATGTTTAGTTTCAGGTTTAATTTTCCTCATTCAGCAAAGTCAGATGAGGTGCAGTTACTGCCATGATTATGGATTAAATATCCATGAAGACATTTTTAATAGCTTAAATTCTTACGGGCAATTGATCGATTAATGATTGATCATTAACATCCTTACTCCAAATGTGCTGCTACAGTTTTTTTGTTTTTCAGTTGAATGTCATTTTCATTGGCCCGTTTGTGATCAAATCACCTGATTGGCTGCTAAAATGCAGATGAAAGGTTTGGATATTAATTCAAATTGTACTCAGTACTCAAGTATTTTAAAAGTAACTAAGATTACATCTTGTAATGCATACTTAAGTACGAATAAGAGTACAGACTTGAAAATCTACTCAAGTATCCCCAAAAAACACTTAATTACAGTAATTTGAGTATTTGTAATTAGTTACTTCCACCCCTGTAAATGTGATTACAGTACCTAACTATGTGCTCATGTAAGCACAGCCAGGACAAACCAGGTCAATACCTACAATATGATAAATTCCTTCTTTGATCATCTAAAGGGGATTAAATGTAGATTCTGATATAAATACTGTAGTGATTAACATGAAAAGACTGTAACTATCATATGATGTATCATGGTGTCAAAATAAGTCACAGTTACTGTAGAATATAAACAGAAAAAGGTAAGATGGAAACACTATTTTCAGAAATGGGTGATGTGGTTGATATCAGTTTTCCAAATTTTCTACATGCAGTTTATCACTGTCAGGCA
Organism: Lutjanus erythropterus; assembly: GCF_056507025.1. Taxonomy (NCBI): domain Eukaryota; kingdom Metazoa; phylum Chordata; class Actinopteri; order Lutjaniformes; family Lutjanidae; genus Lutjanus; species Lutjanus erythropterus. Next base: position 37,297,255 of record NC_139324.1, read on the forward strand.
AATATGTGCCAGAACATGAAGACAAAGCTCCTCATGTGTAAAATCCATAATTTCTTTTGTCAGCTCTTAATTAAAGCTACTATAAGGAACTTTCACATCTTGTTGATGTTGGAGGCCTGTGTGGACAAAAGTGGTGGTGTTTCCACCGCGGTGACCAGCCATGTTTCTTTTTGACTGGCTGACGTACGACTCACTGTAACTTTGCCTGGAAAAATATAAACACAGGCTGGTTTCATCAGATTTCAGGGAGAATCCAACCTGGTGGCAGGCAGAAAGAATAACTAAACAGAAGTAGCCGATTCTTCTCGGGGATGGTTTCGTGAACTTATGTAGGTCATACTGAGTCATGAGTATTAATAATTAAAAAAAATATATAGAAAAATTGAGACTGTTTCATCATGAGTTAAATTCTCCTCATGGTGGCTTTAAGATAAGGTACGATAAGATTTATTCATCCTGAAGAATTGTTCGTGCCAAAAATACTCTGTATGAAATTAATATATTGCTCAAACACTGAAGGTTGGTTCTGTTATTCTAATTAATTATTTAATTCATTCATTAATTAGATGTTTGTAGATCAGTCTGTAGTTTCCCAGTAATATTCTTGTTGTATTCAAATCTGAACATTCATTTTTTTAGGGTCAAAATGGATCTATATATATTGTCCTGCAAATTAAGCTTGACATTTGGCATTTCACAAATCAACCCTTTGCTAAGCCCCACCTCCAGCAGCAACTGTCCAATCATAGCTTAGCAACCATAAGTAAAGCTGACTGCATTTGTTATGTGGTGGTTTGAGGAGGAGGATGTGGGCTGATGCAGAATCAAAGTGTGTCGATGACAGTGCATCTCAGTCTGGCTCGCTGTCTCAGGTCTAAGCCAAGTTAGCTTAGCTCCTATCCCGGCTGTCTTCCGCGATCGTGGTCCTGCTGGTCTGACTAAGTGACCTGTCTCAAAGTCTGCTGCACTGACCGAGTCCCTGTGCTTCCTTGTTCCACGTTAATGAGTGTATTTCTGTCATCTATCATGTAGATATACCTGCTGTATTTCACCATCTGACCAATGTTTGCTGAGATGTAAGCTAGCTTTAGCTTCAGTCTGTTAGCATAAACGTTGTATCATGTACACTCACAGGGTTCTTGTTTTAAACCGTGTCAGATGTTAATGTTAAAACTGACTTATCGGCAGAGTCAAGCAGTTAGTAGTAGCTTAAATCAGCCAACCACACTTATAAAATCTGCTTGTATTTATTATTTTAGCCGGCAAAATCCACTATCGTCAGCTAGAAATGAGAAGCTTCTTTTGTTTACATCTCTAAGAATTCAAAGACCTCGTGTTTTAACAATTACCCTCAATTTCGATGTTATATTTGCAACCATTACCACTGTAAACTGCATAAATGCAGTGCAAGAAAGGAAAGTTTGGCAGGCTTAGCAACAGTAACTAAGGAGGGCGGGGCTTAGCAATGGGTTAATTCGTTCAGTTCATTCAACATATGATTCATGCTATATTCTCTGGAAGTGTGCACAGAATAGTAAAGGGATCTCTCCATTGAGATCATTCCTAAAAGAAAGTGTTAACTACATTCAGAGTGACCCAGACAAAAGGGCTTAGCGATGCAATTTTTATTTTATTCCAAAAGTAATTTAAAGTATTTAGAATATGTTACTTAACTTGAGTAATCTATTGGAATATGTTACAAATTACATTTCAGGGCATGTGTTCAGTTATCTGCAGTGGAATGCGTTTCAAAAAAAAATCTTATTTAAAGGCAGCCCAAAATGTTTAGCTGTAGTGATAACATGCATTTTAATTAGGAGCTTCATAACTTTGGTTGAAAACTACAGGCCACTAACTGGTGACCACTAATTTGGAGGATAATTGACGATAATATGAGACTGTCAGGCTGATAGTTTGTTGAAGTTTGATGGTTAAACCTCTTAAACCAGACTGAGCAGCGGTCCACCAGTATAACCACACAGACAAAACATACACTTTACTCAAATTTGCAGTTAATAATGGAGGCGGGATGATGGTCTTGAAAATACTTTGATCCCTCTCACTCACACTCACACACACACACACACACACACACACACACACACACACACATCTCTTCTCTCCCCAGCGGCCAGTAGACACACCAGGTCAAATGGACGCACTGCATCGTGTTTAACTGTAGCTGTTTGTTTGTGTGTGTACTTATGTAGATAGTGTCTGCAGTGGTCAGGCAGATGTGGGCAGTCCAGTTCAGCAGGTTTCCAGACAGTCAGTCACTGTTTGGACTGCAGTCTGCTGCAGCTGGACATCTGCTGGAGAGGGGGAAAAAGTGCTACACAAACAACAACTAGATTTACAGTAGACCAAGGTGAAATAAACAAAACAAAAAAGATTTGGATGGTTTTGGACTGTGCTTGCTCAGTTCAAGGAGGGCCAGGAGCGTGACCGCCATGCAAAGTATTTGAGCTACCGTGTGAAACCCAATACTGAACAACTATTTAGATGTGGAGCAGAGGTAGAAAAACACAAGCCTTTTTGTTTGGTCTGGGGAGATTTTCAAATATGAGGACGTCTTAAAAGACATGTTGGCTGACCAAGCTGGTCTAACCGGCATTAAGTGTTTTCCGAGAGTGACCTTAAAAAGTTTAGTGCACCGTGTCAATTTATGTTCATGCTTAACTGTAGACGTTATGAGTTGTGTGATTAATATATAAGTTACATGACTTTTTGTATTTGCATTGCATTGTATTTGAAAGACTACATTTCATATGTAGTTTTTTGTGGTTGCATGTAAAACTCAATACGGCCTGCATGTGCACTGACAACAATAAAACCTTATCATCATATATCTGTCTATGCATTAATAGACTTAACATGACTACTGATCATTTTCCAAAGCATACCTTTAATGTTTTTAAATTTGTGTTGAAAAGTAACACATTAACGTGAAATGAGATGTCTGATTTCAGGTGAAGTTATGTTTTTTTGTACATAGTAAAGAGTGTGTATTTATATGTCACAGTCGAAATCAGTTATTGCAGGTTTAAACCCAAAATAAACCCAGAAACTCAAGGGTGATGATACTGGAGAAATAAGTTTGCTATCAAGGTGAGATAGCACCCACAGAGCAGGTAGTCATGGCAACAACAATGGAGAAAAGCAGAAATAGACCAGACAACTGAAGCTAACGTAGTGGGAAAAGGTACCCGATTGGCTGAGGTAGATTATGGGATGTCAGTTACCTCAGACTCGGGATACATGGCAACACATCAGGATGAGTGACGGGTGTTGAAAAAGCCAGTGGTAAAGAGCGCAACATAAAAAAAAAAAAAGACACATTCTATTCTGTTTATGACACTTAATTAAGTTGTCTCATGGTTTCCTTGTCTGTGTGTGTCTGTGTGTGTGTGAGTTATGTGTTGGTATATATAGCATTATAGAAGTATGTGTGGGACACCCGTCTGAAAGGGGGGGAGGGGAGATCGACCTTAAGAAGTCAGCAGAGAGAGACGGAGAGAGGAATGCAGGCAGCTGGTTTGTGTCTGTCAGTGCAGCACAGAGAGCCTACAGTACTGGACTACTCATACACACACACACACATATATATACACATACACACATACACACAGTGATGAAAGAACGATTTATTTGAACCAACAGAGTGTGTGTTCGGTGCAGAGGCGGGCAGCAGGAAGCTCACTGACTGACATCTCAACTACTTGGACAAAAACTCCATGTAAGAGTGTGTGAAATCCAGGCAGTAAATCACAAAATGTTGGCCGGAGCGGCGATGATAAAATACAGTCATATCAAACAGAGTCATAGCTGGTTATGGTGTGGGTGTGGGTCAGTCTTGTGGTATTTATGCTCCTCCTGACTCAGATGTGTAGACTGCTCCGCTCCCTGAGACTAACTGATCACCTCACTATTGCTGCAAACCAAAGGCTGGGAACACACACACACACACACACACACACACACACACACACACACACACATACACACTGTTCAGCACAATCAAAAAGTATTAAGACAGAGGCTGGTGTCATAAAGACATTTTAGACTAGTCTGTACTCTTAGACTAGTCTTAATTTTGCTCATAGTCTACTGTGAGTTAGACCATTTCATAAAAAACAAAGCCTGACTAACTGTTAACCATACCTCCAGGCTGAGTAATGGTTAAGACCCATGTTACCATGGTAACAATCAGTGTCACCAATCAGAAGCACCAAAAAAAAAAAAAAAAAAAGGGGGGGGGGGGGGCTCATAATTTGTGGTTTGCTAACGTTGTTCTGCAGAGAGAAATGATTTCTTTGCATCTTGTACCATATTTTTATATCTTTTTTTGAACAACTTTGATGCTCCTCTCAAAGGTGCGATGAACACTCAGTAAACTTTCAAAGTAAAATGTCCTTGTAACTGTTGAGTTCTCCCAGAAGACGCATTTTTTTCTGCTGAGATAAAAGGAGCAGAGCAGTTGGATGCGTTCACTCAGTTGGCCATTTTTTTTATATTGAAAAAAGACTTAAAGTTCATCTCTATCTGTTTTATCTAAGCCACAGTCAAAGTCTATCTTTGTGATCTTTTACTTATCAACAAACATCTTGCCTTACATTACTTGCTGTGTGGAAGTTTGGGGAAATACATATAAAACAAATACAAATACAATTTTCATACTTCAAAAGAGAGACATAAGAATTGTGAACAAAGCTTCATACAGAGAATCAACAAAATCATTATTTATTAAAGTGAAAGCTCTTAAATTTGAAGATTGGGTCAACAGCTCAAATTATGTACAGAGCAAAAAAAACAAACAATTATTACCTGAAAGTATCCAAACGTTGTTTCAAAAGAGAGACAGTCAACATGCTTTGTGGGGAGTTTTTATGTTCAAAAAACCATTTACACCGTCCCCCTAATTTAATGGGCCACACGGAGCCAAACTGTACCGCACCAAACTGCATTTCCATTATCAATTTCAGCGTGCCAAGCTGGGCCGAGCCACACCCGAGATGGACCTACTCTGGGGTGTGGCCAAGGCGAGCCTGACCCACGTCCAAGCGGGCTGCGGCCAACCTGTGATGAGCCTCCTTTCTCCACCTTGGTTGTCTCTTTACGTTCAGCTCTCTGTACTTTTGTAGCTTCCAACAGAATCTTTATGCATTGAAATGTAGTTTAGTTTAGTTTCAGCTGTGTCAGACTCGTATTAAGTTACTGCTGATGAAACAGGCAAACTAAAACAGTTATTTTGGCTCAGAACTTAAATTTCGAAAGGGGGTCGCAGCAGCTGTAGTGTTGTTGACAGTGAAGCAGTATTTCAACTTAACATGTTTCTTTGTTCTCCGCAGCCACATCATGGTCATGTTATGATTTGTTACAGTAGGAATATTACAGATTTCTCCTCTAAATGTGTAAAAGTACTGGAGAGTACTAGTTTTAAATAGAAACATGCATACATGTGTACATAGTACTGTGTAGAACAGCAAAATTATAAAATATTGTACACTATTATGCATGCAATAGAACATGTTATATCAGCATTAATTCACATGGTATGTTGACATAATGACACGTGGCAAAAGGTAGCAGCAGCTCAGCGTCAGAGGAGTGGTAAGTGATCTCAGTTCTGGTTTTAAATGTCATGGAGCATAAAGACCTGCGAGTAGAAAACTGTCCTCCAGCCTGCAGGTCCGTGCTCTGACACCGATACTGTCTGCCAGATGGCAGCGGGGTAAACAGTTTGTGCTCTGGGTGGCAAGAGGCCTTGATTATCATGTGGTTCTTCAGCGCAGACGTCGTGTGTGGTAAGCGTCCTGAGAGCCAGGGAGCTGCCCTGCCAATGGTCTGCTCCGACGTTGTCACCACTCCCTGGAGAGCCCTGTGGTTCAGAGCAGGGAGCTGCCAAACCAGAGATGCAACCAGTCAGAATGTTCTGAAAGAATGGTGCTTCTGTAAAAGTTTATGAAGACGGTCGGGTCCCGGCCAAAGGTCTTCAGTCTCCTAAACAAGTGGAAAATTAAAAACCTCCATTTCAGTGTGAACAGCCCAGAGGCCGACCAGAAATGTCACAACAAAGGACATGAAACAGCAGGGATGTGACTGCCTCCTGCAGCTTCCTGTAGTCCGCTATCATCTCTTTGGTCTTGTTGATGTTGAGGAAGAGATCGTTGTCATGACTTCCTGCCGGTATGCTGATTCATTGCCATTAGCAGACTTGGAGTAATGGATTACATGTGACAGGATTACATAATATGGATACAAAAAAGAAAGTAACTCTATTCCATTACAGTTACAGATAAAAAAAGACATCAGATTACAGATTCATGTTTTAATGTGAGGATTACTAGTAGGATTATAATTTTAAAATAAAAAACAAAATAGTACCATGCACAGTGTGGACACAGCTGCAGACAAAGGAAAGAATACATATACATACATATATATATATATATGAAGGTGGTGAAAGAATCAGCTGCGGAGCTCCAAGGTCCATGTCATCAGAGCTTTAATGGATCACACTCCACTAGATTAATCTGGACTTTATTGTTTATGGTTTTTGGGTGGGACTACATTCATTCTGGTATAGAGAGGTGAAGCCCCTCCCCCACCCTCCATCGGACCTTACTTTGGAAAAAACTATGAAGTGGCAAAACAAATGATTTTTTTTATCCCATATGAATTGTGCCATGAATTACGCATTTAAAAGACAACTTAACAAGTCAAAAAAGTCCCAGTTTGTTGGAGGTATGTCGTGGTTTAGTTTAGTTTTGTGTCTCACCACTCAGTGAACTACACCTCTCATCTCGCACAATATACGTCATCAACACTAACATTGCCGTTCCTTCTGGCGTTATCTTATCTGAAGTGTTTTTATCCAAAAACTTCTGGAGGAGAAAGAACGAGCAAAGACCTGTTTCTTGTGTGACTACATCCCAGTATGAAAACACACAGATATTATAGCTTCAGCAGGTAATGTTTAGCTTGTGGAGCGAGAAAGTCACAACTTACACAACCTTTGGGTGTGAAGTGTCTTTAATTACATACCTCCATAGTCTAATACCATTTTCACACAAAATTAATTAACAAAATTAGCTCACATGTGCAGATTATCTAGACTAAGTATGAACTGTAGTTTAATGGGCTATAAATAAAGTATGTCTTCTTCTTCTTCTTCTTCTTAAAAGTAAACCCGCTAAAAGTTTTTCCCACTGCCAATAGACAAATTTGCCTTTTTTTTCTGTCTTTTTTTTTTTAAGTAAGGTCCCTTGGTTGTCCACCAGAAGGGAAGGGACCTCACCTCTCTACGGTGACATCAGCGCACACCGTGAAGAGTTCCTGAACATCTGTCGGCCTGAAGTCTCGAACACTCCTGGAGTCTGACGACTGCGTGGTCACTCAACACTGGACCGCTACGTCGAACTGGTTTGTCCTGTTTGAGTCTTTGTCTGTGTGCTCGGAGCAGGAGAACGGTGATATGATCTGCCCTCCCAAAAGGCAGGGAGGGGGGAAGTTTGTACAGCAGTGGTCCAATTCACCTCCACTAGGACACGCTGGGAATATCTTGGCAGAAACTTTTAAATGTCGGCCCCGTGGAAACCGAAGGCCGCCTCAGCCTGGGCTCGTTGATAATATCATACAGTTCATCCATGGCGTCAGCTTTTTCTGCTTATTGTGGAATGTAAACTACAGTTAGAATAATAAAGCTGAACTCTGGAGGGAGGGAGAGGAATCTTACATCTCAAGTTATGACCTACTAAAGGAAGATGTCTACCTCCACTTAGAGCCTATGTGGGGATAATATCAATACATCAGAGCCCCGTCTAGAGTTAACAGAGTTGTGTGGTGGCAGGAAACGTGAAATGCAGAAGAGCAGAGTCAACGCCAGATTAATCAAAGTCTTCAGTTTGTCTAATTTAGCAGTTCCTCGACAATTTCATGGGCTTTTTGGGGGGATTGTTGCAGCCTAAAATGCCTGATTTAACACCAGCTTTTCTATAAAAAAAAAAAAAACTGTGATGCTTGTTCTAAGTAACCTCACCAAAAAGGCTCAGCATTACAGATATTTTATTTGTAAATGAAGAAGTGCATTAGGGGGGTATTCCACAAAGAAATCTTACTGGCGTCAAAACAGCTAGCAAAAAATTATAGGATATAAAAGTGCACAGAGCACCAATAAATGTCAATAATCCTAGTTTTCTTTTCCGTCCCAATGACCAAATTAAAAAGGGAAAAAAAACAGTTTATAATAAAACACTGAGTTGGTTCATTGAGACTTTTAGACGTTTCTCATGTCTGCTATGATTCCTGTAATGGTGATTTTTGCTGTTGATTAATGTGTCGACCATTTTCTCCATTAACTGATTAGATGTTTGGTCCATAAAATACCAGAAAAAGGTGAAAAATCAGTGTTTCCCATGATGATGTCCTCAAATGTCTCAAAAAGATTCTGTTTACTGTCAGAGAGGCGAAAAGAAACCAGAAAATACTCACATTTAAGAAGCTGAACTCAGAGAATTTTGACTTTATGGCTCAAAACAATTGATCGATTATCAAAATAGATGCAGATTAATTTAATAGTTGATTAATAAGTATTTTAACTTGTTAACTAATAACTTGATTATTCGATTTAAAGACAAAACAATGACCAAATTTCCACCAACTGAAGCATTTTTGTCACCAGAGACCATGATAATTGATTGGCAGCTGAGTGTGCACTGGGCATGACAGCATATCCTTCTTTATCATACTAATAATCCCCATTTTTTTCTATCTGTAATCTGATTAGTCTAGGATAGGATAGATTTTAAAATCTTGTTACTTGTCTACAAAGCACTGAATGGTCTTTACTTGTACGTTATGAAGCACCCAGACCTCTCAGGTCACCTGGAACAAGTTTACTCAGTGTTCCCAGGATCAAAACCAAGCAAGGTGAAGCAGCCTTTAGTTTCTCTGCTCCCCACCTGTGGAACAAACTTCCTGAATACCTGAAACTGTCGGCTCATTTAAATCACGACTGTTTATTGCAGCTCTCCAGTGAAGTAGATACATAACTTCTTCTTAAGATAATCTGTAGCTCTTGTTTTTATATTTGTTTGCTTTCACTTATGTTTTTATGTTTGCTATTTAAATGCCATTTCTGTTATGTTTTAACCATTTATTGGCTTGACTTTAGCTTTTGTTTTTGTGATCTCAAATGCAATTTTAATTTTCTTTTAATGTTTTATTTTCATGTATTTCAATGCTCTTGTAAATCACCTTGACTTGTCTTGTGTCTGAATGGTGCTATACAAATAAACTTGCCTTATTTCTGTAACTGTAATGGAATACAGTTACCTTCCTTTTGTATCCAGATTACATCCCGTTACATATAATCTCTTACTCCCAAAGCCTGCTGTTAATCAGCTAATTATAATATTCATTTTTTTCAGTAACTAAAATGGTCGAATAAATGTGGTGAAGTTAAATAAAGAAAATAAAAGAAGTGTAGTAGAGTAGAAGCACACAGTGGCATGAAAAGAAAAGAAATAATAAGTACTTAAATTTGTACTTAAGAGTAGTTCTTGACATACCAGCAGTTTTCAGCATCAGCCTGAATGATGTGCAGGTTTTAAGTATTTTTCCGTGTTCTGCAAAGAGCTGGAAACTAACAGGAATACATGGCTGGTGCTTGTGAGTGTTTGTCAGTCGAATTGTTTGATTATCTGTTAAAAAAAGAAAGAAAAAAAAACTCATAAAACAATAATAGTTTGGGAAAGTAACCATAGCAACAATACTGATGCTGCACGTGACGCCTCAGATTGACTGGATTTAACAGACTGAGACTGTGTTAAGCAACAGGGTAAATCACTTCTGTTTTCTTGACTGCACACAATAGTGCTTTACCTTCCCCTCCCCCGCAGCACACACACGCACACACACACACACACACACACGCACGCACACACACACACACACACACACCCCACAACCACCACCACTCTTGGAGGTGATGTGCTAATTGATGCAAAGTAATGGAGGAGGTGAAGCCACAATGGCTGCCCCGCTAAGCTTTACACTGAGCTCTTTTTACTTGTATGGCTGTTAATATTCAAGTTTGTGTCAAACTTTGCGTCTTGTTAAGGTGTGTTTTCAGTTGAGAATCGATGAAGAGTTTGGAAGAAAGAAAACAGGCGAGAAGAGGAACAGGAGCAGAGGGAGGAAAACGGGGAACATGGGGAAGGAAGAGGATTAGGAGGGGAGGGGAGGCCTCCCGCGGTTTTGAGGTCAAACACACAGCTGTGGTCATCACCTTTCACTGCAGGACGCGCGCACACACACACACACACTCACACACACCACTGTGATCATTGCTCTCTGTGGGAGTTTGACCTGAGCCAGATGGTGACCGCTGTCCCTTTTTATGGCTCTCTTTTTCTGTCATGTCCACACTAAGTCGGTGTTTTTCACACCTAAAAAAACTGGGCTTTTTTTCGAATACACTCTCATCTCTTAAACACCAGTCTTGCAGCGTAGTGTGAACGAGGCAAAACAATGCCAAATCAATGATGTATCAATAACATGCATCCACAGGCTGCTGTGTACCAAGGAGGTAAATTTCTGTCGCCTAAAACTCCCTCTGATCGCTTGTTTTGATGGACAGTGGAGACGACATAAACCAGCCTGTGAGCTGCTGCTATAAAAACTAATAACAGGCTTGAAAACTAAAACATGGAAAGATTATTAGAGTGGCTGTACTGCTCCAAAAGCACCCAAACCAAAGTATGAACTCTTTCCAGCTGATGCAATATGATGTGCTTTCTGCATCTAAAATAAAAAATAAATAAATATCATCTCTTTAAACTTTTTAAGAAGCATCTCTGTGTGACTTCACAGATTTTCCTGTGCATAATCACAACATTGTATCTGTCATTGTACATTTGGTCGGGTTTAGTCCTTTAGTCCGCAAAACACTGCTGGAGTTTCACAGGAAAACAGTGTTTCAGAATCTCCCAAACAATGGAAGTGAATGGTGACCAGTTTTCAAATGTAAAAACCAACTGGAAAAAAATATATAAAATGCCTGCATACTGCTCATCTGGCATAATCCAAGTCTCCCCTGTTGGGGCTTTAAGAGCCTTGGATTACACCAGATGAGTAGTACGCAGGCATTTTATGTTTTTATTCTTTTTTTGTTTTTGTTTTTTTAATGTTTGAAATGTTTAATGTTTTTTTTGTTGCTGTCTTGTAGAAATTCAACGCCAGGTTTATGTGCCTGCTGGTTAGGGATAACTTGGCTTATCTGTTATATCTCCAACAATATGTGGTCATACTGCTGCAGCGTGACTAACAAGGATAAAAAGGTACAACCCAGGACTTGAACACTTTATGTAAATTCTTCACCTCTTGGCAACCTCATCATTCTCAGTTCAAAAGGAGAAGAAACAGTCCATTGGTGTGGATCTGATGAGAAACTGGGTGGAGGGTCGGGGATGATCAGTTCACAGTATTACCTTATGTATCTAGTTATCTGGCCAGTACCGTCAACAAAGAGTACAATGTCTTTATAGATACATAAAGTGTTGATATGAGTTTTGCACACTCAAGTAAACAAGCACTCACACTCACAATGAACAGGTTAGTCTAAGTTATTTTTACTTTAAAATCTCAACTTTACTTTACTTTGTTTTTTTTGTTTTTTGTTTTTGAGGCAATGAGCATAATTTTACACCAAACTTATTAGATTTTACAGTGCATAACAGTAACCTTCTGAAGAGCCACAACTTCCACTGGGTCATGCAGACTCCATGGACAAGTAAGCACAAGTTTAAACTATTAAGAATTTCAGCATTTGTGAGTTTCTCCAAAAATGTAGATCTCTGTATCTGTTAAATTGTTGTAAAACTGCCTGGTTGCTTGGGATAGCATAAAAATAACAACTTTTTATTTAAATTGAGAAGTTTGTAATAATCGTGCCCTTCATTGTTTCTAGTTTACAGTAAAGTGAACCCAGGATGCTCAGATACAACACCACCACTATACATCTTAAAGAAAACGAAAGAAGACGTACTTTACTGAAACACTTGATTAGAAACTTCTAGACAAGATGACGTACACTACTCCCGTATACCTGGCAGTCATGGTGGCACTGTAATAGGTGCCTCATCATCTGTTGCCTGGTGAACATATGCACTGTATTGAGTGCGCTCCTCTGTTTAATGCATGTAAACGTTGTTTCCCAGAAGGTCAAACTTCCTCCACCCAAGGGAGCGTGCTTGTGTGCTTGTGTGTACGTAAAGATCGTGCCAAATTACCCTGCGCCTAAAATGTTTTTATCAGGCTCCAGACATGTGTTTTCAATGTTCTTTAAATACGCTGCCTACACGCACACACACACACACACACACACACACACACACACACACACACACACACACACACACACACACACAGGGTACTTCCAGTGCCAGATAGTTAGAATTAAGCCCCTCCCTTGCTGTCTCTGAAACAAAGTTGAATTTTTTCTTCTTTTGACATCAAACTACATCAAAATAAAATTAAAAAAAAAAACGGATAAACTGATTAAAAAAACTAATACAAAGCTGAGAAGAGAACATCAAGTTGTGTTGGATCTTACACACGTTCCACAAGTTAACTTTGGAAGATTCACCTGTAGAGAACACACTGCTGAACCAATGATGTCTGTTTGACCTAAAATATGTTTTCATGGTGTCTTGTATTGTTTTGTTTTTTTAATCTTTTTTTCATCCTAGAAGCATCTGGACTGTTTCCTCTACAAAAGTTGGAATGCAGGATTTGTAGATTTAAAGGGGGAGTTCACCCTAAAAACAAAAATACACTATTTTCTCTTACCCATAGTGCTATTTATCCATCTCGATGGAGTTTTGGTGATACTGGACATATAAATGCTTTCTCTTTATGGAACTAAATGGTATGCAGCTCATTTTGCTCAAAGTGCTAAAAGCTGAAAAACTCAACAGCAAAGTCTTCTTCCAGAAATCATGACCCAGTTATTAAAGATAATCCACAGACCTTGTTGTGAGCAGTTTCATGTAGGAACTATTTTCTTGCTATGGTAAAATCCATTGGAACTACTTTCTACTACTAGAAAGTAAATAGTGTCATGATTTCTGGAAAGACACTTTGATTTTGAATTTAGCAAATGTACCTTCTGGCTCTTTGAGCCAAGTCCCATTATATTGGACAGAAGGCAGAGTCTCTACAGCTGATATCTCCAAAACTCTGCAGCTCACACCACAAAAATCTACATGATAAATAGAACTACAGGTAAGAGGAAACATATTTGTTTTTGATTAGAGGATGAACTGTCCCTTTAAAGAAAAACACTGGCAGAAATTGCAAAAATGTCGTCAGTGAAACTATATCACACATAGATGATGGTGCTGCAAAGACATTATAAGCTCTGAGGCAGGTTACAGAGTGTGTGTGTTACCTTCTCCTCTCCTCACGACATTGTGGTCAATCAAACTGCGCTCCCAGACTTGCTGTGTTTCTGCGGCCTGGCTGTAACCCTGTACCCACACACACACACACACACACACACACACACACACACACACACACACACACACACACACACACACACACACACACACACACACACACAGCTTCTGCAGTCTTGTAAATCCAGGTTGTGTTGTTTCCAGCAGCAGTAGAAGTTTACGAGAAGACTTGGACGGGAGAATACTGGCTGCTCAGGTCACGACATGGGGTTACCGTGTATATATGTGTGTGTGTGCGTGAATAGGGTACAGGAAGAATGGGAACGGTGTTCATTTGTTTTAAAAATACAAAATATTCTCAGTTTGGCCCGTCTGATTGCGCATGAGCTGCAACTAACATGACATTTGAAAGCACAATTTGTAATAAACATCTTGCTTGTTGCAAGTAGTTTTCACATTGTTTAAACCCAAATTTAAGGCCACGCCATCTAGCTGTATTTTGGCCTGCATGTTTACATGAAAGGTTCTTTATAAATAAAGTTGGGCTTCAAGTCACATGGGGTCCCCTGGCAGCTCACCTGGTAGGGTGTGTAACCCATGTCCTGAGTCATAAAGGTGTCCTTGAATGCAGCTCGGATTTTCCCATCATACTCTCAAATCTCTCCCCTCTCTCTGCAGCAGTCCGATAAGGCAAAAAGCCTGAAACTACCACTTCTACTAATATTATTAAAAACATGGTTAACTGTTAATAGGTGCATGATAAAGGATTAAGTAACCCTAATAAGCATTGCTCACATTTAAGATCCAGTACCCCCAAAATATACTAGTTAACGTCAGTTGGTGCATAATAAAGGATTAATAAACCTCATTGTTAACAAGTTTCTCATAAGTGCTTATGATCTTGCAATAAACATATTAATTTGCTCTAATACATATTTATGTTAATAAGCACTTTATAACCTCATTATCTTTTAAGTAACACTTATTTCAATCAATCAATCAATTGAATTTTATTTGTATAACACCTTTCATACAGGTTAATGCTTAACAGATGACTGACAAACTGACAATAAGAACATGTGAAAGCCTGTAATAGAATGAAATAACATCTATATAGTCGGTTTCAAATTTCAGATAGAAACAAAATAGATTTAAATGCAACATTAATAACACAGAGTTAAAGAAAACTTACATGTAGGACTAGATAAAACAGGGTAAAGAAGACCAAACAAAATAAATAAATAAAATAAATCATGTTCTTCATTATATTCATGTTTTTTTTAATGCAGATTATTGTTATAGTTGTCATTGTGGCACAGTATTACAGTTAAAAGCAGAAGCTAATTGTAAAAGTTTGCTGTTCAGGTTCTGGTGAGAAGTCTGACATCTGTGGGTTTGATCTGCAGCAATATGAAGCTTCCAAGTTCACATGTTCATCATCATGTGACACCAAAACTCATGAATGAGACTCTCAAAAATTTGGCCACAAACACTTATGTTGTTCTCAAAGCATCTTTTTTTGCAGTTTCCTGCATCACTGAACCTCCAGACAAACACACACACATCACTTTTAGATTTCTTTAACAGAGACTGGTGAACTTGTAAACCAATGAGGCTGATGGTTTGAAAATAGAAAATGAGCACCGATGACATCAGTTCGTGTGTTAAGATGATAGAGCTGAACTTCACAACACCGAGATGTTTGTCTGATGAAAACAGAATATTAGATCAGCAAGAAAAAGGAGCACATGCTGCACGTAAGACCCCAGAAGCTGATGCCAGCAGCGGTGACCCTTTGATGTCTCATGTCTCAGCTTCAAGATGGCAAAAATATTAGACTCTCTTTCTCTGGATTCTCCACCTTGTTCTTTTTTTTTTCTTCTTTTTTTCCCCCCCGTTTTACTGCAGGCAATAAAAGTCAGAGCCAAAACCTGCTGGACACTTTTATATAGAAAGCACTAAAACGGCAAACAAGGGCTGATCACGAACATGGGTGAAAGGAAGGCTAAGGAAAGGAAAAGAGGAAAAAGGATGAAGCGGTAGAAGATATTTACACAGTTTTTTATCTGTTAATGTAAATTCTGCAGTGCAGAAGTGAGAAGAAGAGTAAAAAAAATCAGCTTCATTTGAAACAACGAACATTATAGCAAAGATTATACTTTGTATTAACATAAAAAACCTTATGCTGTATCACTGCAAGGACCTGGTTCACAATGTCACTTTATGTAGCCTACATTTCAACCCTGATAAGTGTAAATGTGTCTGTGTCTGGTGTAGACTATTTGTACTCTACAGGTCCTGGCGCTCGACTTGTAAGAGCCAGTCTGAGTCTGAGCTCAGAGGAGAGAGAGACCTCTGCTGTTCCAACACCAGTCATGGAGGAAATATTCACACTCTTGACTTATGTGAAAGTACCAGTACATGTGACGACACAACAATGCATTCAAAATGTCCCCTGATACATGATTTTATCTGACATTATTAGATTAATACTGATGCATCAGCCTGTGAACAGCAGTTTAGTTTTACTTATTTTGGAAGGCTCCGTGGACAAAAGCAATGGTGTTTCCACAACCGTTGCTACAAAATATGACATCAAAAACAAAAATGATCTAAATATGTAGGTCACATAGAGGCATCAGTGTTAAACTGAGACTGTTTCATAACCTGTTAAGGACTCCTTGTAGTAGGTTTAAGCACATTTTTAGGTACTTGCATTTTACCTCAGTAATTCCTTTTTATGCTACTTTATAATGTTACTCCTCTACAGAGCAACAGGGAAATATTGTACTTTCTGATCTACTTCACTACATACAGCTCCAGTTACTAGGTACTTTACAGATTCAGGGAATTAGTAAAAAGAAATTGACAAAAATATGCCATATTAGGCTATTATACATTAAACTACCCAGCATTACCCAGTATTAAGTAATTAAAATTAATGCCACCTTCACCAGCTGCAACAGTCAAGTGATGCACATATTAATGCATCACATATAATCATCTAAATACAATTTACAATTTCTGAAATGAGCCATTCTGTTTACTTGTACTTAATAGTTTTGGAATGCAGAACTTTTATTGTAGAGTATTTCTACATTATTACATTGCTTTGTTAAATGCTTGATTCTGATTGGTCAGTTAAGGCATTCTAAGGGACCAAAATCTGCTAACGCCTGAATTATTAAATGAATCAAAGAAGGTAAGGATAAATATCTATATCTCTAAAAAAAAAAAAAAAAAAAAAAAAAACTCCAGCACTTGAAACAGAGTCAGAGTGAGACCTCTTCCTTTTACTATCGCGGCAGCAGCAACAGGTGGGGCACAGCCGTAGTGTTTGTCCCTGCCCGGCTGCCATCGATCGGAGAGCTGGCTCCCCAAAAAACAACAACACAGAACTGTCAAGACACAACTTCTGCTTTCACTGCGCTGCACAGATTTGAATATCAAACAATGTCATAGCTCGGTGTCTCTTCAGTGACACGGACACTGGACAGATGTCCGGACTCATTCAGAGTCATTAATCCCCGCGACGATCTCCGGAGTTCAAACTGGCAGTCGGTAAGTTTATAGTTAGCTTCTTTAGCTGTTCTAGCATTCAGCTAGCCAAGTTCAGTTTAAATATGTGTCCCTGATGTTACTCGACCTTCATGCTTTACTCTAATGGAAAGTCAAACGTTGCTAACGTTAGCTTATGTGTAAAACTGACTTGGACAGATAATTACAGTTGTCTCTCTTTATGTCAGTCGTTAACGTTCACTCGTGACACGCCTGCTGTTTATGAGCTAATCTCTGTACGTAAATGGCTTTAACGTTAAATAACTTTAGAGTGGTCGAGGCCTTTGTTTCCATAGATACCGAAACAGGTGAGGATCGTATAGCTAAGCTAAGTGGCTACATTTACTTCACCACTGTACCTCTAAATAAACGGTACTGGAATATTTACCGTGTACGCTACTTTATACTTATATTCCTCTATAGTTTGGGGGCAAGTATCGCACTATTTTACTCCTCCTGTTCTACACTCATTTTCTGTCTTTCGTTACTAGTTCTGATTATTAATGCAAACTATAAATCAACATAAATTATAATATATTAGAGGTTAAGGTACCCAGCAGTAGCGTCACAGGCTATAATTTAATTAAAATCTTTATCAATTGCAACATTAAACTCAAGTTCATACATGAAATTCAGTAATTCAGTAATACGATGTGAATCTGCAATGAGATATTGTGCATAATGACTGCTTTTATTTCCCGTACGTATATTTTTATGTTAATAACGTTTGTATTTTAAGTAGTATTTTTATAACACTGCAACAATTAATAACTAATGAACTGATTATTAAATCAATTTCCCAACTATTTTTTAGAATCTACTTGTTTTGATTATGTCTTTTAAAGAAAAAAAATCTAAATTCTCTCTTAGCATAAATATTTTCTAGGGCTGCAAATAAGATTATCTTCATAGGCGATCACTGTTTTCCAAAACCAAAGATGACGACCTCAAATGCTAGATTTTGTCCACAACACAAAGATATTCACTTTATGATTAATTTAATAATTGTTTAATAATTGATTAATCATTGCAGCTCATATATTTTTTAGGTTTCTCTGCTACTTTATGCCAGTTAATTGAATGTCTCTGTATTTTGGGTAAAACAAAACATTTATGGGCGTCATTTTGGGCTTTGGAAAACACTGATCGACTTTTTCTGACACTTTACAGAGCAAACAGCTCATCTATTAATCAAGCAATTAACAGCTTAATTGACAATGAAAATGAATGTAGGACTATTACTTGTAACAGAGTAATTTTACACTCTAGTAATGCTACATTTAGTTGAATACACTACATATCTGTTAATGAAACAGTGTAAATTTATTACTGAGGCCTCTGTATTACCTGCAAACATGAGGTTGAATTCTCCTGTGTTTACATTTTCATTATTTTTTTGGTTATGGAGGAGGAAATACTACAACTTTTGCCCACAGGAGTCTCCAAAAATCAACACAGTATGAAAGTTCCTTGTAGCCACTTTCAGAGATCTGGATACTTCTTCTACCACTGAAAGCATGTAAGAAGCATGGAGCATTGTTTCTCTTCTTCTTCTTCTTCTTCTTCTCTTTTTTTAAAGAATAAGTACCAGAATAAACCAGATGAACCAAGAGGGGTCAAAACAGGACAGACTATTCTCTTTGAACTGAGACAGGCTTTGGAGAAATGTTCATAAAGATGCCTTCACTGTCCTGTGGAATGGGAGTCTGAAGTGATGGAGAACAGAGAGGAGAGGTAATCACTCACTCACACACACACACACACACACACACACACATGTTTGAGGTGATCCTCTCCTGTTTATATCTCACCAGTGGAAAAATGTTGAATATCAAAGCAAGATGCCGCTAAAATCCTGTTTCCTTTGGAAGTGATTCAGACTCGATGTGAGATTAGATCGACCACTGATGTCTCTCAGTCCATCTTTGGTTATTGGATATAGCAACATTCATACCATTAGTTCAGGTCAAGTGACAAACTGTTTAGAGTTGGTAATACTGTTACTCAGTTTTAGATGTTTGATCCTCTAGATATGTCGTGTCTTTGCTAATTGATTTCACTGTAAGGAAACTCCACGATGGACTGCAGTGATATCAGATCCATGTCAGAGGAGTTTCTGACCAGTGTTGAGCCTCTTAACTGCAGCTCTGCAGTATATATTCGTCCTGTATGACCCTGTGATGTACATTGCTGCTATTCAGTCATCTACAGATGTTGTACTCCTCCCTCAAAACATACCAGCATGTCAGGGCCTGCAGGCGCTGAACAAGCAATTATTGGTTTACGGATGAATGAGAAGGAATTTAATCCAACATACAGTATGTTCGTGTCGCTAAACCACAACAAGTTTCAACACTAGGATATTGCTAGGTTAAAAATTAATAGTAATATATTTGCGTGTGTTAATGCAGCTCTGCAGATGAGCCAGATAAGCGGGCCCCCACACCTCCAGAGCGAGGACTGCTCCACATCTGGCAGTCAGGGGGCCCCAGTGCTCAGCTCTGCCCACAGAGAGTGCTCCTGTCCAGGCCTGTTCTGCAAGCCGCCCTGGGAGAACACCATGGACTCCTGCTGACACAGGGTGAGTGTGAGTGAAATAAAATAGAGCTGCTCTGTGCCAACAGGATTGTTCAATTAATTCAATAGTTATTTAATATCTTGGTATTATTAATATGGTATTGAAATACTAAACTAAACTGTTTTTGTTATTTTTTTTAGATACTTGTAACAAACCATATGCCTGTGCTAGAGCTGCAATGATTGATCAATTATTTATCAATTACTAAATTAAGCACAGACTATTTTGATAATCTGTTAAGCGGTTTGAATTATTTTTATTCTGATTGTAGTTTCTTAAATGTAAAACTTTTCTTGTTTCTTTACTCTTTTCTGACAGTGAACTGAAAATATTTGGCTTGTGAACAAAACAGAATATCTTTGGATGTCATCTTGGGCTTTGGGAAGCAGTGTTTGACATTTATTACCGTTTTCTGGCATTTTATAGACCAAACAACTAATCAAGTAAAAATAATCGACAGATTAATCAACAGTAAAAATATTTGTTAGTTGCAGCCCTAGTTTGTGTATCAGTTGAAGAGAATCGGATATAAAACAGGGTTCAGTGTTGATGTTTTTTCCCTTTGAGTCAAACATCTACTTGCTTAAAGTCATTTTTTACTTGCCACCTGTACAAATTGTTTTATTTGTTAGCAGTTATCAAATAACAACAAAGACAAAAGTTAATTGTCATGTCCTGTTTTGTCAGTCCAAAACCCAAAGATATTCAGTCTAATATGATAATAAATGAAGAAAAGCAAAGAAAAATATCCATATTTGAAAAATGAAAACAGCATTTTCTCCTGTTTTGCATGAGAAATTGCATCAAAGATGAATCACTTAGTAAAATACTCTTCCAGTTCAATTCTTTATTGCCACTTGTCCAGTTGGGCTGTTAATTTATGCAAGAAAATTTAATGTCACAGTATTGATCTAGTATTAATTTATCAGTTGGCTCAAATTTGGTGTCAGAATTTGTTGTTACTCAGTCGTTGCTGTCTTGCAGGTGGTCTGGTGTATTCATTCGGTGAGCTGTTGTGGAGAGATCTGAGCGTCCCGGTGTCTGCTCCGGTGCTGGAGGCCTCTCTGCTGGGGAGGACGGTGATCCGTGTGGCTGCCGGCGGCTTTCACTGTGGAGCGCTGAGCGAGCAGGGCAATGTTTACATGTGGGGGGAGAACACTGCGGGTCAGTGTGGGCTGACTGAGAAGGGCACAGCCACAAACATCACAGGTTAGTCAACGCTTCCTTCCTTCTTTCCTTCCTTCCCTCCATCCATTCCTCTAAGCCAATTCTTTCATCCCTCCTTTCATGTCTTTCTTTCTCTTCTTAAGTCAGTCAGTACGTGTATTATCATTTAATGCATGTTGGGGAAATGTAATCTATGTAAAATATCCTGTGTCAGTTTCAGAGCCGTGCCCGGTCACTGTGGTGGACAACGATGTTGTTCCTCCAGCGGTGGTCCGAGTTGTGGATCTGGCCTTTGGCCGGGAGCACAGCCTGGCTCTGTCGGCCCAGAACGAGCTGTGGGCGTGGGGCAGCGGCTGCCAGCTTGGCCTGGTTACCAACACCTTCCCTGTGTGGAGACCACAGAAGGTGAGTTTGAGTAAGACTCGGTGAATTTCATCATCAGAATTCAGTCAAATGTCAGTAAGTCAGAGTGAAAACCATGTTGTGGATACTTGAACTGTGTTAAATGTTAAATACTTTACCCTGTGTGTGTGTGTGTGTGTGTGTGTGTGTGTGTGTGTGTGTGTGTGTGTGTGTACAGTTGACAGAACTTTATATTTTAATTCAGTTATCACATTTGTGTTATTTCCATCTCTGGCACAGGTGGAGCATTTGGCAGGCAGACATGTAGTTCAGGTACTTTCTCTTCCTGATACCCAGGTCGCCGCATTTATACAAAAAAAATACTATGTTCTGTTTCCAGAAATAGCATCTCTATTTATTTCATGCAGGTGGCTTGTGGTGCATACCACAGCTTGGCTCTGGTTCACAGTTTACCTCCACAGAACTACAATACCCAGACTCCCTCTGAAAAGAGGGAGCGGGGCCAGTCACCACACTACTCAGCGACTGAAAGGGAGGAGCTGTCTGCAGTTGATGGTGGTCACTACTGTCCTCTGGGGGTGGAGCTGACTGAAGCCATGACAGGCGAGGTAAAACAAAAAAAACTCCCAAGAGGGAGAAATTAAAGCTTCTGCAGGGAGCTTGTAACGATCTTCTCATGAATCTGCTTATGTTGGTCAGAGGCACCAGTAATAAATTGAGACTGTTTCATAACCAGTTAAAAACTTCTTGTAGTGGCTTCAAAGAAGAATACCTAGAGGCTATAAAAATGTTTTAGGTTAACTTTTAAACCAGTCACTCCTGTGGCCTGGCACCACAGAATCTTTGGAATCATTACAGAGATTTTTCAGCAGCTATAGCTCTACATCATACTGCTCAGTTCTGCAAGTTTTTATGTTTTAAGAGTTGGGATGCAACAATACCAAAAGCTGAAGGTATAATAATACCACAATAAAAAAGTCCATGACATGATATGTATTGCACTGTTATAAAACAGAGAAAAAACAACTTGAAAAAAGTATCCTTTATTAGGTGATAAATATGATGTGTAATCTGATGTTCTTTGTATAAAATGTGTTTTTCCTTTTAAAGTAAAGTGCTTCTGCTTTCAGCCATGACATAAGCATGCACAAAAAATGTCAAGTTATTAGCTGAAAAATAATGTATTTAATTTTGTCCATATCACCCAGCCCTAATCCTGTGTTTGCACTGCCTGAGAATTTATGGCATGTCATTCTAGAAAAAAATTTATATTGAGATATATCCTGGCAAAGCCTAAAAATATGGAGATATTATTTCTGAGGCATATTGCCCAGCTCTGGATGAAGCCCCTCTTTGGTTTTGTGTTCCCAGACTTCGCCCAGAAGAAGAGGCCCCAGGCGAAGGCTCCAGCCTGGTGGAAGGTCAGCTGGCAGCAGCCCCGGCTCTGCAGCCGGTTCATGTCCACTTTCTGAAGATGGCAAAACTAACAATAAACAGTACAGTGTTACATAACTCTCTTTTTATCCCTCAATATTTATATTTTTGTAATAAGCGTTTTTTTTTCTCTATTTGACTTTTTCTCTTCTTTCCCCTTCCTCCGTTGCTAAACTTCAGGAAGAATCTTTCCGTGGGACAGACCGACCCCCTGACTCAGACAGACGGCAGCCCGAAGTCCCACCAGCTGTCAGGCTGGACATCCAATAAGAACTCTGCTTTCCCCGATGAAGCAGAACTTCAGAACATGCTTCAGAAACTCTCCAGTTTCACCTCCGGGCCTGGAGACACCGACTCACTGAGCAGTTACACCTCAGGTTGGTATTTCAGTTCTGTTCCTTCTTCCTTTGTTTTGAGTTTTTTAAATTTGTTCTTTTATGTATTACTTCATTCATATCTTTATCTCTGTGTTGATTTTGCTTTTTTGTTCCTAAACTTGTTTATTCTTTTTCACAAGTTCCTTTATTTGTTTGTAGTTGCTCATTAATTTTCATTGTTTTGCTTGTTCTGTTGTGTGTTTGCCTTTTTGATTCTGATTCATTTGTTTCTTTACTCAATTGTTTGTTATTTTGTTCTTTATAGATTTAGTTTTTAATCTATATTTGTTCTCCTTCAGTCTCTAATGTTTTTCTTCCTTCTCTCTCGCCATCATTCTCTCCAGATGACAGCTGTGTTTCCTCAACTCCTTCCACAGATCTGTTGACATCCAGTTACAAAGAAGAATCGCAAATTAAGAGTCGAAACTACAAGTAAGACCAGGTTTAGCTGACAGTGAAGCGTTCTGGTCAAGAATCACAATTTCTGTGTATCTTCATTTTATTCAAGTGATTCCACTGCACCTAAAAGTCAAGCCTAACTTAAAAAATGTAGAATATTAAGGAGGATTTTCTACTAATGCAGATACACACACGCTGCTGCAGCTTCACATACCACGATGATTCTCACCTACAGTGTGTTTCCCCCCTGGTCCTTGACCTTCTTTCCCACAGTAGCAGTGGATCAGCCGTGGCGTACTCCTCCTCCCCGGTGTGTTTGGAAGATGTTCGTCTTTGCCTTGAGGCGGAGAAGCAGGCGCTGCAGGGCCAGAAAAGCTCCAGTCTCACAAACATAAACCAGAAGGGGAAAGAAGCAGGAAACAGGAGACGCTCCCTGCCTGGAACACCCACCCGTGGTAGGAACGGTATGGTGTGAACAACTTGATTTTCACAAACATGCTTGTTTTCTGTCTTGTATCAGTAGTTACATGAGAAGATACCCTGAGTCATAAGTATGGAACCAGAGGGCTGTTATCTTAGCTTAGCATGAATACTGGAAGAAGCTGTTCACCAAGATCTATTTAAAGATTTTAATACCCTATAAAACCAATTTATAGTTTTTACTTTCACCAGTTATAATGTTAAGTGAGATTTCGAGGTATTTTTGAACTTTGGTCAAAGCCATTCTAGCTAACTGTCTCCTGGGTTAAGCTTCAGATATGAGATTGGTATCATTTGTCTCATTTTACTGTCTGCAGTAAAGCAAGTATATGTGTTTCCCAAATTGTTCAACTGTTCCTTTAACACTGGAACCACCAAGGAGTTATTTTATTCCCCTGGCATTTTCAAATGCATTTAACTCTGTTAAAATAAAACCCCTACCTCTCTCATTTTGTGACTTGCTCTAAAATGGGATTATTAATCATCCTATGAACTATTGGGCTTACAATTCATACCTAGAACTGCTAAAGGGTCATTTTACCCCTTATAAAAGCTGTCAACATTCACACTACATCTTGATGCCTAGAAGCACCCACTGTTTCCATCTTTTGATTGAAGAATGCATGTAGCCTCTGCCTTCTGTAGACTATACCTGTCCTACTAAAGGATGTCAAAAACAGGAAATGGCCTGTAACAAAAGAAACATAAATGTCCAAGAGGCAGTGACAGTGGTTCAGGACGTGATCTGATGGGGGAGAGATATCAATGGCGATTGATCTCATCATTTTCACATGATGAATCATCATCATTATCTAGGAGCTGTAGTACCTCCACCCCATCAAAGAAAAAGGCTTCGGCTTCTGGTGACAGGTAGGCTCCTACAACTCTGAGTTCAAAATGTGCGACTCCACAAGTGGCTACAACCTAATATAGCCGATAATTATTCCTAATGAAGCGACAACCTGCAGGACGCCTTTGAAGTTGTAAGTCCAAGTCGATGGGAGTGTGTGCTGATTGTGAGTTGTGTGTGAGTTAAGAGGAGAATGACAAAATAACCCTTTATTTGTTTTTTTTTCTTCTACATTGATTAACTTATGATCAACATGTTCATTATTTAATTTAGGGCTTGTGTCATCCTTCAAATGTTTATATAATTTATAAATTCTTCTGTCTGCAGTTAAATAAAGCACAATTATAATCTCCGTAAACTGAATTTTAAGTTGTTTTGTCAAGTCTCACTCATTCAAAATAAACAGTAATTAAAAAAAAAAATATCTAAATGCGATATTCTAAATTGCGATTGCAGATGTTGTTGCCCATTGGATGCAGCCACAGAGCTGGAAGTCACAGCAATCACAAGAAAAGAGGCAAAAATGGAGAGAACAGCAAAACCGAATGCTCAGAAATTCAGTGAATGTTTGCGGCAGGCTGCGGTGTTGGCAAACAAGGAAGAAGAATATGAATGTTATCTCCAACAGAAACACACAAAACGATTTCTGTTTGCCTTTCACTTTAACACACTGAACAATACTAAGTTCTCCTGCATCTGATGTTATCTGCTCAAATCAACTGATGTGAAGTCAGGATCACAGAATGCGCATGCTCCCAAGATAAAATTTGTGTTGTTATCTTGAATAACTGTTTGCTTTCTCAAGATAGCGTAACTATCTAATTATCATACCTTACAGTACTGGAAAGACAGGCAGACACAGGCTGTGACCTTCAGGGAAATGGATGATGACTGGCAGATGCGGCAGACTAACTTCTCATTTTCTGGGCTTCCCAGAGTTTCAGAAGTGTCAGAATGAAAGTCCTTAATCTGAAAACCATGCAGCAGATTTTTTCAGTTTTAGTAGTCGCTAAAATCTTTGTGTATTTATTAGCTATTGAATAGCAGTAAGCAAATTATAACTTTTGTTAATTTATGTGGCCGAACAGAAAAATTCGTCCACACAGATAATCTCATGATGATATCTTTTATTTTTTACATTAAGGTTCAGTGTTTTTTCTTTAAGGTTCTCCTGCTTTTCTCCGTTGTCATTGTTGTGTTTTCCTGCTCTGTACCTGCTTACCTCACCTTGACAGATTCACACGGCTCTCTGAGGCTATTTTGGGGACACAGGGTTTTACAAGAAGTCGTTAGGGTGTGTTCATACCAAACCTGTTCGGTGCAGTTTATAAGTGTTTACCCTTGTACTGCAGTTTATTTAAGCAGAAAACTGTAGTGTGAACTCTGGTGGAGTTTGTTTGTGGAGAGAAGTGACACAGTCCAGTTACAGGCCCATGTTATATTTGTTATATGTGTTTCTTTGTGTATAGACTTTCTCTGATCATGTCCGCTGTCTCCTTGTTGCAGTCTGAGACAAACTCTCTTTCCTCTGTTTGTAGCGACTGTTGTTACGTGTGACAGATGAAGTGCATTTGCAGCCTTGACAGATGCTCAAATGTAATTAGTAGGTGATGGTTCAGTTGGTTGAAGTAACACCATTACCAGGACTTTTCCACTAGATTGTGTGTTTGTCTTTCAGGGTCTCCACGGCAACGGCGGCCTTGTGTCTGCAGGCCGTCTCCTGCTGGTCGGACCCAGGCTGCAGCCCCGGAGGAAGCCGGAGACGGGCTGCCGTCTCTGGAGAACGAAGTGTGGAGCTGGGGTCGCGGGTCTGAGGGTCAGCTGGGACACGGAGATCAGCTCGCCAGGTCTGGATATACAAACATATACACACAATATATCCCCACTGGAATAAATATTCTTCTTTATGCTGTGCTTTCCAAACTTTTTCTGGCATGCGCCCTTTTACAGGCCACAAAAAGTTCATGCCCCTTAATTTTTTATTAATCATTAACAATAATTGGGGAAGCAACTGATTAAAGGATTCAGATTTATCTCAGCCTGTGGACTTTTTTGTGGCTTTCTAGCCCAGCTAAATCAGTGTCTGGGTATATCCTTTGCCGTACTTTTATATATATCAGTTAAAGGTGGGGGATATGATTCAGTGCTCCTTCAGAAGATTTACCGTCTCTTTCGCTCCCCCTCCCCTTCCCCCTGTCCTGTGCACAGAGAC
Source organism: Lutjanus erythropterus (assembly GCF_056507025.1). NCBI lineage: Eukaryota > Metazoa > Chordata > Actinopteri > Lutjaniformes > Lutjanidae > Lutjanus > Lutjanus erythropterus. Next base: position 37,324,133 of record NC_139324.1, read on the forward strand.
AAACGTGACATGTTGCTGATCGGCTGTTATAGTGTTGTGTGGCTCAGTCTGAGCTGCTTTATGTTTCCATTTTACAGAGACAGGGCTGTGCAGAAATATCCAATTTTTTTTTCCAGCACACACGCAGAACAGGGAGCTAGAGGACCATGGTGATTGGATGAGAATAGCACACACCACCTTTAATAAAAGACATTGAATAGAAAAGTTGAAAAAATTGAAAAGTCTATCTTTCTAACAGTGAATGTGTTTTTAAACACCCCTCATTTTAACATAAGAAATGCAACACAATATTAAGTTACTAACATGTACATTCAAAACTTTACCAGACCTAAAAACCTCTGCACACCTGAAAAACCTGGCTGAAAAGCCTCCTGTGTAGTCAAGCTGTTACAGTGTGTTTGTGTGTGTGTTTGTGTGTCCAGACTCCAGCCTCTGTGCATCAAGTCTTTGACAGGCGAGGAAGTGATCCAGGTCGCCGCAGGGTCGCACCATTCTTTGGCTCTCACTGCTCACTGCCAGGTAACACACACACACACACACACACACACACACACACACACACGCCTTACCCTAAACTTAACCTTAACCTAGAGTCTGACCTTAAGCTTTATGTAACACTTCAAAGAAGTAAAAACTGAGCAAAATGTCATCACTTTCAAGATCTAAAAGTCAAATCGTTCCTCACAAACATATAAGTACAAGATACATCACCGAACTTATCTTTGTGTTTTGCAGGTGTACTCATGGGGCAGCAACATGTGTGGGCAGCTTGGTCATGTCAACAGTCCTGTCACTGTACCTCAACAGGCAAAGGTTCACTCATTCAGTCATCAGTGCTCAACTCATTTACAGTATTTCACATGTTCAGTCATATTATGTATTTCTCAAAATGCCTGTTCGTTCTTTTCATATTCAATGACTAATGGATCTAAATCTTCTGTGATTTGTCCCTGGCGGGCCACTCTAGCTGTCCGACGGTCTTCGGGTCTGGGACGTGTCGGCCGGTCAAAGTCACTCCCTCCTCCTGGCTGATGGAGACTGCGTCCAGCCGGTCCTGTTGTACTGCGGCCAGCAGCAGGAGCCCATGACGGCGCAGAGCGAGAGGTCACAGCGGAGTCAGAGGTCATCCCAGAGGTCACCCAGCCGAGCGGAGAGTTATACGGTCAGACCCACCCTGCTGCCCTTCTGCATGGAGGTTTGTACGTCCTTCAACACGACTGACTTTAAAGAAGATGACGGGTGGAGTTCCAACTGCATACTGAATTGAGTGATTTGTAGGCCAAGGCCGATTTGCCTTTGATCTGTACAAATTTATTAATTCAGTGGGACATTTGAGGCAAAATGTAGGGCAGCAAAGCCACAACCAGTGGTGCAATAACAATCAGTCATAATGACACTGTATGAAGACAAAACAATACAAGCTGATTATTAAGCTGATCAGCCACTGTCACTACAAACACACATTATTAGACTGCAAAACCATTAATCTAATCATTAAATAACCACAATCAAAGTCAGACAACCTTAATATACTTTAGCAGTTAGTGTTTGCTGTAGTGGTGACAAAACATTAACATACAGTTGTAGTAGTTTCAATTACATGGAAGTCTATTTCCACCAATGTGATGCAAAAAGAAGATATTGATGAGTCCCAGATCCTGTAAGTTATTATTTTGAGATAAGTGAGTAATTATGTAGGGGGTAATAAACAGTGAGCAGGTCATTATTATGAAATAAATCCTGACAGGGTGATGCTGCACTGTACATTACAAAATATTAATTTTAAAATGATTATATGTTTTTTTTTCACCTGTTATTATTGCTTGTTCTTCATATCAATGGACTGTTGTACAGAAACACCAGACCTTTTAATGCTGTAATTGACCTATCAGAATTCAGTTTTTAACAAAGCCATGTTATATTTTGAGAAACTAAGTCATTGTTTCTTATTGTAATGACTAAACTGGATCTTTTTTTTTTTTTTTCATGAAATTGGCAAAAAAAAAATTGACTTTAAAACTACAGTACATAATTTTCACTGTCTAGGAACCACATGTGTCACGCAGTTAAAATAGGTGAGACGTTCTCTGGACAACATCAAAATGGTGTTAATGTATGACTAACGTTTGTTTCATCTGTGTGTGTGTGTGTGTGTGTGTGTGTGTGTGGGTGTGTGTGTGTGTGTGTAGATGGGTTACATTAGCAGCGTGTGCAGCGGCGGTCAGAGCTGTGCGGTGTTGGCGGACCAGAACGTCATGGGATTTATCTCGGCTATGCACGAGCTGGCCTCCAGAGAGAGACAGTTCTACTGCTGGCTGAGCAGCGTCAGGAAGCTCCTCCTCACACCGCTGCGTAACAGAGGTGAGAGACTCTGTACTGGCTTCATCTTCATTAACTGATGTCTGTGGCGTCTCTACTCTGCATTTCATCTCTGAGTATTGGAATCTGAAAATGTTCCTTGGAAAGAACTGTGTGCAAAATACAACAAATTATCTGTAAAACAATAGTTGCATGATTTGAGCATCTAATAAGTGAATGCTTGACTTATTTTTATGTAAATTTATATTAAAATCATAATATATGTGTGTGTGTGTGTGTGTGTCTCCACAGAGAGTGTGTGTCCGTCATTAGGTGAGACGTGCACTCATCTCTTCTTCTCTCTCTGCGAGACTTTTGCTCGTCTCAGCGTCCTGATTGGTCGACACTCCACCTCACTCAGTTACTTCCTGCATGATGTGCAGGGCTGTGATGTCACTTCCCTTCCCCTCCTGACACACACTGAGCACTTTCTGGACATCTATAAAGAGTAAGGTTCACCTTTTTGTCTCAGCACACAAAACGCTTTTACTGAAATGAATAACATGTAACATACAGTTTTTGTTTGTTTTCACTTCTCTTGGTCTGTGTTTTATTCCCTCTTTTCTGGTGCTTTATTTTTACTTTCATTTACTGTGTGTTTAATCCCACTTTATTTCCCGTATTATAAGAAGTGCCATGCAATAGTGATGCTCATGTAAGGGCTTGTTAATATCAACACCCACCTGACCCCAGTGAGAGCCAATCCACACCACCTGACCCACAAAAATCCATGTTAATCTACAACCTGAGCCCAACCTGACCAGCAAACAACCAACTTTATGCATTAGAGTAACACAATCAGGCTTAGCCCCTGCGCAGTAATTGTCATCTTTAATCTTTATTTCAGTAAATAACACGAGCGCAGTGTGTCATAGATGTGAAGAAACAAACATTCTTGTACTGTATGTAGGGACCATCTCTAGTCGGCATATTTCTGGAACTTTTCTGCGTATAACCACATTTTATTAATGACATGAGACTGATTTACGTTTTGATATTAAATATTCAACATTCAACATTCAATATTCCCTGACCTTACATTTAAATATTCTCTCACTGTGCTCAACAAGTAATAAAATTTAATGATGTTGACAGTGGTATGACAGTCCACCCCTCCTTCTGCCCAGAATTGGGGTTGTTATTTGTGAAAAATTGCAGTCAATTCCTTTTTACCGCTTTCCCAGTTGGGCTAGATTTACTAGCCCGGTGTGGCATTTTACTTGCCCTGGGCAAGTGGGCAGTCCTTACTGAATTGTCGGGACTATCTAAGGGGCTGATCCTGCTGCCAGGAGCTGCTAGAAGCTGTCAGAGCGCTCTGTCTCTACCCGCCCACAGTAGTGGGAAGAGGCTAAATAAACAGATGAATTGTTCCAAACTGTGTTCTTGTGGTTACATTCAGACAGAATTAGGCATTGTGGCGTCTAGCCACAGGGTTGTGCGGCGGTGTGGGGGTGTTTATTTGTGCTGCATGAATCAGAAAATAATGCTTTATTTCACCAGCTTTCTTGCTGCTACCGCTCTCTCTTCCCGTTCTGTTCTCTCTCTCAGGAAGCTTCTTTGTGTCACTAGTTTGCAGTCAGACACAGATGGTGAAGCTGGGTACATGAAATAAATCAATCAATAAATCGAGTAATGAGTATCACCACAAACTCCTGTTTGCAGAGATATTTGTAGAGTCTGATTTGCTTGTGATTGGCCACCGCAGGCTGCTTTTCTCCAAAAGTTGACCCTCTTTCAACTTTTCCGCCATGCTGCTGCTTATTCCTCTGCATCGCCTGCGGCCCCCGTGCCGCAGCCTGCGTGGACTACCCCCATTCAGAATTAATGAGATTCCTGTTGTTCTCGTAGCGGCGCCTAATTCTGTCTGAAAGTGGCCTTATTGTTGAATAGCAGCAAAACAATTAACCCTTCATTAAAGACATGAACTCTGTTCCTCCCTCTCTCTCTCTCTCTCTCTCTCTCTCTCTCTCTCTCTCTCTCTCTCTCTCTCTCTCTCTCTCTCTCACACACACACACACACACACGCAAACATGATACATCCTTCACATTTTAACTAAGTAGCCTACATGTCTTTCAGCCCAGTGTTTGGCTTCACTGTGTTTAAAAGGAATGGAGCCCACAGTTCCAGGACTCAACATATTTCACTTTGAGCACCGACCAGCTGAGATGAAAGAGTGCTCACTGGATGCACTTGTTGCTGGAATGCACAGCAACACTGCAGCCAGCATGTGTGTGTGTTTGAGAGACAGAGTGACAGGAAGTCTTTTTCCACCAAAATAGCTCTGGATCTTGAACTGGGTCTGTCCAAGATTCTTGGAATCTTGGTGCTTTCTCATGAACGAGCCTGTGTTTCCACCAGTTTTGAAGAGAACTGTTGTAATCAAAGATGCATAATGCATAATGACCTGTAAAAAAAACCTGCTATTGTTTGTTTCCTGTACCAATATATTTAAGGTCGAATTGCTCCAAAATGTTATGTGCCTGAACCATGACTGCACCAGTTCAACAATGGTGGAAAAGGCCTGAGAGAGAAGGGAAGAAAAAGTGGACTATTGCATTAAATTTTTCTGTGACTTATTAATAACTTACTCTGAACACTGCTTTGTCATTCAAACCACCTGCCGAACTTTTATATTTTCTTGTAAGTCCACTCAAACATGGATCAGGTTTTGGGCCGACCTGTGCATCACTACAACACAAATCACATTTAAAGACAAACACTGTGGCGCTAAATATTTTACACTTTCTTTAACAGTTAGAAAATACAAGTAAAGTTTGATTTAACACCAGTTTATACTATTTGTCCACGTGCTGAATCTGTACAGTATGACTTTAAACGTTTGAATACAGAGCTTGAGTTTTCTAAATGAATTATTCTTGTAGAGACAGAAGGCAAACAAGCTGTTGAGGCAGTTACTGCTGAAAGAATTTGGAAAAACTATTTCATGGGTTTAAGACACAAACCAGGAAGGTGCCACTGTTTTTTCTGAGCAAATAAAATGAAAAGTTTCTGTTGACAGTAGATAATGAAGTAGTGAACACACTGATGGAAACATTAATTTCAACAATAGTAAGAATCAGGCTGATAGGAGGTGGAGGGCACAAGTTGTTTTCATCAAGGACTCACTGGTTCATTTGACATTCTTTAATACTGAATCTGGTCTGTGAAATTAAAAAGAAAATCCAAATTGAAATCTCTCCCTCTCTCTGTTTCTGTGTTTCTTCAGGTACTGTTCTTCAGTAGGTAACTTCCAGGTGATGGGTGGATTCCAGTCACTCCATAAACTCTCACAGTAAGCTCCTTAATGCCCCCAAAACAACTCCTCAAATGGATTAGCTTTGCTTAACTAACACTCACATTTTTAGATGAAAATATAGAAGATATTTGAGTCCTTAGAGCGTCTTATTTCTCTTTGTGTCTTTCTGTCCAGTGAGTGTTTAGGCTCTCAGCAGGCCGCGCTCGCTCAGCTGTGTGGGTCAGACCGGTCTGTCGGCGGTGATGTTGATCTGGTGTCGTTGCTGCACTGGCCTCTGCAGCAGCTCCACCAGTACAGCCGAGCCCTGCTCAAACTGGCAGCCTGTTACGATGTGGTGAGGAGGAATCGATCTGCTGTCTCTTCGTGCTTCTTCTTCCTGTCTGTGCTTTTACTCTTGTTTTCACTCTTTTTTTTATGTTCCTTCTTTTGCCTCTCTTTCACTTTCTGGTTTTCTGAATTTCTTTATTTCCCGTAACTGAGTAAATTTGGATATATGATAACTTACTACATTCATTCTATTGACTTGACCATAAGTTGATTCTTGATATAGACATTCATTTTTGTAGTAAATGTGATTAAAGCTGACTAATGGGACTCTTCCTAAAAAGAGAAACAATTAAAGCGCTGTCATGTTTCCTTCCTCCTTCTCTCCTCCAGTTAACCACAGAGTATCAGTTCCTCCACCAGGGCTTTAGTCAGTTTGAGTCCCTGTCTTCATCCCTGCTGAGGAGGAAGAAGGAAGCTGAAACTACCCTCCTCTTCTGGAAGACCCACTCTGGAAAAACTACTGTGAGCACAACTCTGTGTTACGTTATTTAAACTACCAGTGTGCAGGATTCAGTGGCATCTAGTGGTGAGCTTGCAGATCACAAACTCTCCTCTTACTCTGCCCCTTCAAACGCAGCTCTCAGGCTCTGCGCCTGATTTCATGCACAGAGAAGTTTTAAATTCTTTTCATACCTAATTCAATACACTGAATACATGGCCTCTGATCTACCAGCCGAGGTAGTAACTGATGTCTTTGTAAAAGGGTGAGCATGCAGAACGGACATGAGGCTGGTTGTCTCTCTTGCGCTCTGCTTAGACACAGCTGACCGAAATGAGGAATTACAATCAGACACAGATACACTCACACACATACCAGATGTATACATGCACACACACCACACACACACACACAGGTAGGAGAGAAATCCCTGTTCACATAGTTCATAATCACACAAGGCCAGGAGTCTGCAACCTGCAGCTTTTGCTCTCTCCAGTGGTTCCCTGTGGCTTTCACAGAAAAACCTAACTTGACCATTAAATTATAAATGTGTCGTCTTTAGTGGATCGTTTTCTACAGAAGGTTTAATGGTGATAAATGCAATGTGTCGATCTACTGGTATAACTCGCCTGCTTAATTGAGGCAGGATTTGTGTAACATAAAGTTGTTTTTGTCGGATTTTAATGAGGAAATGTCCGTGTGTGTTTGTTCATCAGGAGATTCTGCGTCTCCCACAGCGTCGTGTGGTGTGTGAAAGCAGCAACAGATCTCTGACTCTGCAGAACGCAGGACGGTTCTCCAACCACTGGTTCATGCTCTTTAATGATGCACTGGTGCACACACAGGTACCCCCCCCCCCACACACACACACACACGCAGAAAATCTGAGCACAATTAATCAAATTATGTCATTATTCCTCTATTTATAGGCAGTATAAATCCATGTGTGCACCATAGACTCTCTACAGACAGATTTGCACAGTGGACCAGGGATGAATGATAGGAAATATATTATCATTTTATTATTCCAGGAATGATATTATAGCCAATAGATATTTACTATACTAATGTATGATTTGACATTTAATTTGAATATTTAGGCAACATGATCTATAAAAGCCAAAATATATTTGTGAAGGATTTTGAAGAACTTAACTAGAAAAACTAAATGAACATTTGAAGAGTCTTAACTGTTTGTTTTTGTTCTCATAGTGATGTCAGTTAGATTTTGTTTGATCAGAGCTGTGGAATATTAAACCATCCATCTATGCTCACTACGTCTGAGCTGAACCTTTCCTGCCCTCAGGACTGTATAAACCACACATTATATGAACTTCTTTTTAAAATACAAAAATGTGAAATTATCGGTTGTCTTATTGGTATTTGCCACGAGAAGCAGGTAATTATCTGTTGCGGCTCTCCGCTCTGCTACGCGGAGAAGACACGCTGAGTCCATCATTGACAGATGCTACGTTAATCTGCACAGAATCGATCCGCCCAACCCTGTCTTATTCATTTTATTCATACCAGGCAAAGCTTCACCTGGATCTGTGTGTGCATCTCTGTCTTCCTGGTGCTTCTACCATGCTTTGCAGATAAAGTTTATGTTTGTATGTTGTATCTTTCAATCACTCAGGGTGCCATTCCCTCTCAGAGCCTCGTAAGTATACAGTTTAAATTCGCCTCCAACCAGCCAACCGGTTTAACCCCACTGAGCTTCGTGCTGCAGCAGCATGGGTGTGCTGGCTGGCCTCTGTTCAGTGCTTTCACTCTGACAGGTTCACATGGGATCAGCAAGCAAATAAATAAATGTTAACACAGGACTTTCTGTAAGTAAAGGGACTGTTAACACTGCTTCTCCAGCAGAAGTCTGGTCCTTTAGCACATCTAGCTCAAACTAATGGAGTTCAGTCCAAGAGCCTTGCTATAAATCCTGCTTCCATGGAAGTTACAATGTTCAGTTTTTGCTGGAACTCTCAGCATTGTGTTATTCTGAGGTGTTTCTAATATCCGCCCTGATGAGGGTCGACAAACTGAATCAACATCGGGCTTTGTAGCCCTTTGCAGTCCAGATGTTCTGTGTTAAAATTTATTTTTGGTGGCTGATTCTGAGCTTTAGACGCTGCCAAACAGGCTGCTGGTGTGTGTGGATTTGGTTTTTAGACGTGTTTGCAACAGAAACGTCAGCCAGTTAGTGGTGGCAGTAGATGGAGTTATAGTTGCAGTAGCTCATAGACTGTAAAGATACTGGTTAAAGGATGCAACTGTCTGATCCAGGAGACAAGAACATCTCCAGCTCTAAACAAGAAGACGTGTCTGTCACTGATTAGCCCAGATGACAACATATTTACTGTTCCCTTATCCCTTGTTTCTTCGGCCTTGTTCAGACCTGGTACTAACATGCTTTCTGGGTGATACAATCACAAGTGGACAGTTCTGAGTGTGTGAGTTCACACGTGATGCATTACAGTGTGTGTCTAGATGCGTCCTGAGTGACCACTTGTGATCAGACCTCGCTTCCCCGGTTTGTGTGCAAATAAACACTAAATCTGTTTTGTCAGTTCAGTTTCCACTTGGCAACAAAGTTAGTCAAGTTTCTTTGCACTCAACAACTCTCAAAATAGTGCCATCTTTTTTTAATGGGGGAAAAGGCAAAAGGGCCCATAAGTAAGTTGTGTTACAATGAAGCAGCTGATGGACTCACAGGACATCAGTAGGTGGTCTTTCAGTGTGGTCCAGGACACACTTGTGTTCACACTGCTGACAGAACGTGGTCGCATGCGGCCAAGACCACCTCTGAATGTGGTCTCAGCAATCAGATCTCACATGTGTTGTACTTAGAGCTGTCCACTTCTGATCTGATCACTCAGACCGCATGTTAACACCAGGGCTGAACTGAGCCTTCTGCTGAAAACTCTGACTAATAGTTTGTCTTCCTCTCTGTTTGGTTTGGTGTGAGGTGGTGTGTTCATAGCAGACAGTGATGAAACCTCTCTTCTTTCTCTCTCTGTGGTTTTGGGTTCATGTCCTGTTTTGTATAGTAGACCTCTGACATAATGTTAATCCTGCACTGTTCATGTATGTAAATTTAGATTTAATAGTTTGAAGTTAAATTGGACAAAAACAAACTAAAAGAAGCATATCAGAGGTTTTGCATGTTTTCGTGCATTATCAGTGAATCACATATGCTTTGCACTCTTGCTAATCTTCTCTACAATAAAATAACTTTATTTATACAGCACTTTTTAAACATACAGTTAGAGATCTTCTACCTTCAAGGCTGCCTAGTTTTTAGTCAGTTCTGGTATATAGTGGAAAACAATTTGCAGAGACAAAACTAATTTGAGAAAAGTCACTCAATCAAAAAATAATTGGGAAACATTCATAATTTGAAAGGACAGTTCCCCCTCAAATAACAATAATAATACAGATTTTTCCTCTTATCTGTATTGCTATTTATTCATCTAGATAGTTTTGGTGGCCAGAGATATCATCTGCCGAGATGTCTGACTGATCTCTAGATCTCTAGGAACAACTTTATTTCAGCTAGAAAGAAAATATATGTTCGAGAGCAGGCAGACATCTCAAACATATGTTAAAAACTTAGCAACTCACATAAAATAGCACTACAGGCCAGAGGAAAATTAGGTAGTTTGGATTTTTGGGTGAAGCGTCTCATTAAGTTTGGTTTAGTTTTGCCGAGTGCATTCTGGTTTAGTTTCATTTACTTTCACTCATGAGACAGAAGTGATGTGGAAACATTAATGAAATACCATAAAGGTCAAAACTCCACGGACGAAACTATTGACAAATATGTGATTTTTGTAGCAGCACAAGGAAGTGGTGCACATACAGTAAAACTGAGATTACACTGACAATTTTTTTTATGTAACTTCCCTTATTCACCAGAGAATTAAAGACTACATTAAAGTTTTGAAGAGGGAAATCTTTTGGACATTTGGTTATTTGAGAACGGTGATTTTGTCATCGCAGTGTGATGTTAGCTAATATCAGAAGTTTCAAAGTCCCACATGTGTAAAAATATGGTGGTAAAATCCTTGAAGCGCTGCTGTGTCTCTCTCTGCAGTTCTCCACACACCACGTCTATCCTCTGACCTGTCTGTGGGTGAAACCAGTTACTGAAGACAGCAGCGGACTGTGAGTTCGATGTTTTTATAAACCCGGACTTTTAAAAAAGCTTACCATTCAAGCTAACATGACTAATGCTAATAAAAACTCATGGTCGAGTAAAAACCGTGAGCAGTCAGTGTTTATGATGATGAATAATGAGCACATAGCTTCACCCTGCGTGTGTAATACCACAGACAGGGACACAGTGTGATCTCATCCAATGGTCTGAAGGGGTCTTTTTGAATCCCAGGGTACATCTCAGTTTCTTATTTGCTACATCCAGGTGGGCCGGTTCATAAAAATTTACTTTATGAATAATAGGGTGTGGATTGCGGGTGGAAGCGTCTCTCCCTGAAGAGAGAAGCAGTGTGCGTGTACGCACTTGGCACAGGAGCTGCAGTGAAATTACTGCACACAGAGAAACATCTAAACTTACTGAAAGTAACCTTTCTGATCACTGAAGTGAATCCTAAAGGAAACACTCAGACATCCAGACAACACACAATAAAGAAATCACCCGGGGTCTAGCACTATTAATAGTGTGTATGTTTTCCAAATTACTAGAACGTCTTTCATTATATTTTGTACTTTTTGTCAACTTTGTTTTTCTTTTGTTAAACATTATATACAGATCATGTTAATTATTGTCCTTGTGTGTCTTCAGCTATGCCATCAAAATTACTTGTCCAGAGGAGAGTTTCACCCTGGTGGCCTCGACACCACAAGAGAAGGTACGTTAAAAGTTTCTACACTTATTAACCACTTAGGGATCTGTGAATGAATATCAGGCATATCAGTGGTTCAGTATCACAGCTAAACACGAAAAGAGTGGAACATTTATATTATGTCCTTTTATGTTAACAGCTTAAAGTTGACCAGTGTCTGTTTTAACTGAACTTATTAATAATAAGATTTTTTTTGGTTTGTTTGTTTTATATGCCGCATTTTATGTTCATTTGGTCCTTTTGTCCTGAATCAAGTTTAGATGAAGAATACCAGCTGATATATTGATATCTGATTTTTGTTGTTGTTGTTCTTTCCTGATCTCTAATTTAGAAATCTCTGCTCTTACTCTCCCTCCTGCTCATGTGTCCATTATTTCTTCAAAAATTTCACTTTTATTTTCTCTCTCTCTCTCTCTGTCTCCAGAATAAGTGGCTACGATCCATCAACCAGGCCTTGGATCATGTGTTGGGAGGTGGAGGTCAGGGGTCGTCGCCGGGGGTGATGGGAATGTCTCGCACGGCCTCCTACACGTTCACCGGAGAGGGACGGTTTAAAGATGCCCAGTACACCGGGGGCTGGCTGGCAGGACGAGTTCATGGCAGGTTAGAGAAGATGATGAAGATGATGTAGATGTTTGTCTGTTTTTGCGTGTGTGCAAAACTATCCCACTTCCATCTCCTCAGCTGCAGTATGAATTGATAAATGTACAAACATAAGATCTATTTTCAAGGGTGGGCATTGTTTTTTTTTTTGCAGGCCACAATAAATTCTAGGGCCTGGTTACATAAAATCATTTAAACTGTGGTTTAGGAAAAAAATGAGTAGAATTTCCTCAGGATGTTGTAAGGAAAACCCGTTAACCTCCAAATGTTTGCCCTTAGCTACTTAAGTATTCACTTTTACATTGCTAGAGGGTCCTTTGTTACCGTTTTCCTTAAAAAAATTTAAGTGACCCGGACACACTACGAGTGATGTGCAACTTTTTAAAGTATAGATTTGATGTTAGCATTAGCAACTGTGTAGCTGGTTAGCCAAACGTCAGTATGACTCTGCCTTATATATTAACATTAGCTTTTATGAGACTAATCAGTTTTTGTTGACTTCTGACAATGTTTGGCTATCTCCCTTTTTGCTATCACTGTAATATTTTTATATTTTCTTCATCTACAGTTTGTTTCACAGCAGATTTATTTCTTGACACATCTTCCGTTTGTGTGCTTATGTATTATGGCAGCTAAGTTAAATTGAATTCTGATTATATGCTTTTGTGTTCCATGTTCTTCAGGAAAACAACATCTTTACATCGCCTCATCTTTCTGTTCTCTCTTTGTTGTCCTTTTTGGAGAAGCTAGCAAACACAAGCTAAGCAAGTGCGTTAGCTAGTTAACAACTGACAGTAATATTGACACTTAACATTATAAAACCATCTGATCACTTAGGGAAGGTGACAACTTAACAGGCTTTATGCAACCCTCCAAAGTGAACCCCTCAGATTAGGGAAATATTTTGCTTAAGGGACAAATTTCTCTGGGATTTAAGTGTCTTAGAATGTTCCAGGAGGAAGAATATCTAACTAATAGTTAAAACATGCAAAACCACAGGTGCGGTACCATCAGGTGGTTTCAGGATAATGACAGTGACATCAGTTCAGCCTTTAAATCAGTAGAGACTTCTGCAGTGAAAAGGAACGGTGTGCGAGTAAATGAATGAGCAAGCAGAGTAGGTGCAGGTAGAAGTGAGTATTGTTGAATACAGATGTTGTGAGAATGAAGGCTTAAGTCAGTCTACCTGGTAGCTGTTAATTAAATGTCCACCGAGTATAAACCTGGCTTTGTGTAAATAGTTGGATATTTGGCTTTTACAGAGGCACCATGAAGTGGCCAGATGGACGGACCTACAACGGGAACTTTAAGAATGGACTGGAAGATGGGTAAGTACATTAACCCGGTGCAGCATCAGAGCTGGTTAATGTGTTAGAAAACAGTGGCAGCTTTCATTTTCAGCCCTATTACGTGTCTTATGCCTAAAACAGTGAAACCAGCTGATGATTTTTTCTATTTACAACTTTCTGATTAATTTGCAAAGATTGTTGCCTCACCTGTTGTCTCAACATGTCTGTACATTTCGTTCCAGCTATGGAGAGTGTATAATACCTAACAGAGTGCTGAATAAACCCGACACCTACCAAGGACACTGGAGAGATGGCAAGATCCATGGTTTCGGAAAATACAAGTCAGTACATCGTTTTCTTCTCACTTTTCATTCTCAAGGCAGAGAGAAGCATAGGACAAATGACCAGTTTATAAATTATACATTCCTGACTCACAGAGGTCTTATCTCCATCGCCTGAGTAAGGCAGTACTCAGTCTTCCCACTCTTATTCAGTCTTTTGTCATCAACTGTGACTCAGCAATGACTTTGATCACTACATCACTTCTTACCAGCATTTAATCACACCCCTGCGACAGCTGTGGCCAGACACACTGTGTTTTTGGGATGTCCATCTGTGCATTTCATTCTTCGCAATATCTCAATAACACTTAGACATACTTTTACTTAAACTTGGCACAAATGTCACTTGGACTCAGGGGTGAACTGATTATATTGAGTCACAGTGACCTCACCAAACCACAAACTGTTAGACAAATGTTCATAATGTTCGGCTCTCTATGAGTCCTCTGTACTCCTCTGTACAAATAGTTTGTAAGTGAAGACAGCATGTTTCTTACTGGAAATTCTGCAGTGGAATCATACATTTCAATATAGTGACACCTTTTGTCTTTTGCCAAAAAATACACTTAATACACTGAAGAGGTCTTTACACTTTTATTAAATTCCTAAACTTCACTTCACTCCATCTGGATTTTTTATGAGACAAAGATGGCAGAGGCTGGAGGACACACATGACACTCTGCACTTAAACATAAGAAGTCACAATTTCACTTTTTGAAACCAGAGGAAAAAAAGGACAAAGGGATACAGAGCCTGATATTGAAGTAAAATCATTAATTTTCCAGAAATATATTAAAATAAAAAAGAAGAAAAACTAAAATCCAATAAAAAGTGGTGTGTCCTCAAGTGTAGAAATACAGTTCAGCATTGATTTTGAATCATTTGATCACATGACATGGAACCTAGTGAGAAAACTGCAACTACAGTAAGTAAATTACACATCAGCAGTCAAGATCATTCTGCTACATGGGACCAACTTAGTTTAATTTTTGAACCACAATGTTCATGAAGTCAGTACAAAGGTATTGAAACAACATCAGTTTGTGTCATTCAAACAATAATTTATTGATGGTCCCTAAGTGAAGTTCATGCAGCACTTGTCGCATCTGATCAGGTAGAGACAAGACTAACAGGAGGCTTAATGACAGTGAAATTGCTGTCACTTTTTAATTGTCTAAATGGACAAATGCACAGACTAGGATACAAACAGCCCTTGACCTGTTGACCAGGAAACTTTAAACGTTGTGCATGTTTTCTAGCACTAAATAGTGACTGCAGAGGATTAATGTCTGGTCCTATGAACTACTGTGACTTTACATGTATTACTTGGGTCTGTTCAGCCATGGATGTGAACTGCGACTTGACGGGTTGGCGAGGCATAGAAGACGCAGTCTCAGTGACTTGCCCTGCACATAAACATACAGAGACCCCCCTATCTGGGTGTATTCATGTCTCTGTGGGCTCGTCTCAGGTATGCCAGTGGAGAGGTGTACGAGGGCTGTTTCAGCGATGGCCAGCGGCACGGTTACGGCATGCTGAGCTCCGGTAAGCTGGCCAAGAAATCCTCCAGCGTTTTCATTGGCCACTGGGTCCATGACAGGAAGACAGGATACGGAGTCTACGATGACATCACCAGGTAACATTTATAAGTAGGAAAATCAGATTTACCAGTATTACACGTGTATGTAGTGTATACTCCCCCACATGGGACGTTTCATTTAGGGCTTCTTGTTTAGCCTGGAGATTGAATCGTATTATTTTCTTTTTTCCTGCCTAATAACTGTCATAAGTCACTGCTCTCACGTGTTGTTCCCAGAGGTGAGAAATACATGGGACTGTGGCTGGATGAGCAGCGCAATGGCAGCGCTGTGGTCGTCACGCAGTACGGCGTGTACTATGAAGGCACCTTCAGAGACAACAAGATGAGCGTAAGTTTACCCTGAAATATATGTTCCATCAATCTGCAGTTCAACTGTCTTCAACAATCTGAGGAAGTACAGGCATCAGTTAAGAAAGTTACTGATGTGTGTGTCAAGGAATTTAAAAAAACTAATTATGGTTGGGTGAGTTGGTCTTTTTAGAGCTTTAAAGCTGGATTACCCTGTAGAATGTGACCCAGTGAACAGTGTTAATGATATGTATTAATTATTTCTTATCATTCATTACTTTTTTAGCTACAAACCTATTAAATACAGAATGTTATGACATAAGATGTTAGACAGCAGCAGATTGAATGGGGGATGCTCCAGAGTGTAGTACCACTTAAAGACAGAAGGTGGTGCCATTGAGCTTTGATTGAACTGTAGGCAACAAATGACAACAGACAAAGACTTACTGAAAGAAAGTAAATTACATAATTTCTTTGTGTATTTTTTATTCACAGTGTGTACTTTAACATGATACTTTGTGGTCATTAAGTCAAATTGAAACAAGCAGTTATAAAGATGTCAAAAAAGCTGCTACAAGAAGGCCTATGTTTAAAAAAAGCAGGTGAATTTTCACTTTAATAATGAAAAAAAAAGAAAATTAAGTTATCTAACTAAACATATCCTCCTGCTTCTTTTTAAATGGCTAAAGTACTACTTGCTTTATAATTTTAGTACTGTAATCCAGAAGACGTAGGAGTCTCTATTATCAAAAGTTTTCCATCTGTTGTTCCTGTATAGTGAAGGAAATGATCATTTCTTGCTCCTCTGCTTTTGATGAATATGTCAGGCATTCTTCAATCACTGTGTCCTAAGTGACGTGTCTCTGTAATCTGTGGACACAGTCCTAATCATCGCACATCTGACTTTGAATAATATGACTTTGTGAAGTTTGATGCAGTTTGTGTTTTCCATCAGGGTCCTGGTCTGTTGGTGTCAGATGACGACACTGCTTTCCACGGGGAGTTTTGTGATGACTGGACGGTCAGCGGGAAGGTAGAAATCATCTCTGTCTCTTTTATTACCTGTGTGTTCTGACGGCTCTCTACTAATTCTCATCCTTAAGGTCATCCTGCCATTTCTAATGGTCTTAGCAACTTTGTAATTTATGTGTGTTAATATAATTTGAAAATTAATTACTTGTCTTTTTGTCTCTGGGCACTGATTTCTAACTTTAAATCACTCAGTTGTCAGTCAAGTAAAGTTTAAAAAAGCTCTCTTCTTCAGGGTGTTTTGTCCCTGGTTAATGGTGACTACCTGGAGGGTCTGTTCAGTGGGGAGTGGAACTCAGGGCTGAAGGTGGTTGGAACGTACACCAAACCAGTCGCCGATGAACCAGAAAACAAAGAGAGAAACAACCAGCTGTGAGTAATAATTTATACTCTTTTAAATCTGAAATTAGACAGAGTTTGTGTCTGTCTAAAGCTCATGTCCTGTTTGGTAAAATGTTTAAATGTGTGCGTGTTGAGCAGCAGGTTGGGTCAGTATGTGGTGCCTGCAGCTCAGAGGTGGGTCTGTGTGTTTGATGAGTGTTGGAGTCGCCTGGGCTGCGATGCCGCTGGGAGAGGAGAGAGGACTGTAGCCTGGGAGAACATCGCTGTTACTATAACGACTGCACGACGACACAGGTAGCTACGGCAACACACACACACACACACGCACAGAAGCAAATGTAAATGGTCTTCTACCTTTTGAGTGATTGTATATGTGTGTGTTTATAGTCCAGACCTCAGCAGGTCTCAGAACAAAGTTCTGGAGAGTTTGGAGTTTATTCCTCAGCATGGAGAACCAGTGACCACCGCAAACTATGACAACATACGAAGATACCTCATGAAGGTACAAGAAGCTGTCTGTGAAACTTTCTCTCTCTATCTCTGTCTCTGCAATAATCTGTGCATTCACTTTTAAGGCAGAAAGCTTCAAATAAACTGAGGAATAGATTATATTCAACTGATAGCTAATAAACTAAAGCTGTCTGACATAGCAGCCCTGAAATAAATGAGTTGTTACACTGAGAGGTGCCTCTATTATTTTTACTTCCACCCTTATTTGTATAATTTAGTAGACAAAATGGTCAAAATACCTCTCAGTATGTTTAATACAATTCAGCATTAGAAACACAAACACATCCTAACCAACATCTCCTAAACCAGAGGTCTGCAGCATTTACTCAGTGAAGAGACATTTTTGGCCAAACCGCAAACACAAAATTCTCTGTTTTCTTCTGGGACTTTTCTTTTTTTTTATTTAAAAAACATCACATCCGGAATCACTTGTACACCGATCTGAACTGGTCTGAACAAGGTCTTAGAGCCACTTCAGATCTACAGTTAACATTATAATGTTAGTCCTGTTAAAATCATACATGTAAGTAGCAAGTCTGTCAGGTTTAGGTTAATGATGAGGAGGTGTATAATCAGCTGAAAATATCAAGCGTGCATGTCTGTGTTTGTACGTCAGGCTTGTGAGACCCCTCTCCACCCTCTGGGCTGGCTGGTGGAGACGTTGGTGACCGTCTACAGGATGACTTACGTCGGCGTGGGATCCAACCGCAGGCTGCTCAAGCAGGCCGTGCAGGAGGTTCAGGCCTACCTCACACATTTGTACAACATCGTCCGGTACATTCAGTTTCTGAAATCCTCTTAAGTTGTCCCTCTGCTTTCTGTGGAAAGCCCAAAAGATTATTATAAAAAATGATTTTGGTCACGTTACTAAACAACATAGATTGTCACCTGCAGGTTTCTGTTTCCGGGGTTACCAGATGATGGTGGCATCATCCCAGACCCTCCTCCCTCTCCGTCTAAAGGAAGACACAACTCTAACATAGAGCAGGGGTGAGTGTTAACACACACACGTACCCCTTTTCTTTACACATGTGCTGGCCTGGCCTGACTCGGTTTGACTCAGCACGGCAGCGATTTGCGTTTCCATTACAACAGGGCCGCTCGCTTGAAGGTGTGTCTTTTAACTGAAAATGGGTAGAGCAGCTGTAAAACTGCAATTGAGCACTGAACTTCCAATAAATTCTTCACAATAAAAGTCTTGGGTTATTGTGTTACTCAGAAGGTTTTATTATGAAGCAGCATGACCCGTTAGTTTCTTGATTTCCATCAGCAGTAACTTGACATGACTTCTATACGGCTCATAGCGAACATGACATTAAAATACAGCAGACACCAGAACATAAAAACAGCGACAGGAGAGAAACTAAACTAAACCTATTTCTCTGTTCTCCTGCACACACATGAACTGAGGGGGAAGAAAAGGGGGTTATCACAGGCAGCCCACTTAGAGGTGGGTCAGGCGCGGCTCTCCACAGCTCAGCACAATAAAAGTGGTGATGGAAATGCAAATCAGCGCAGCACGGTTTAACTCGGCGCTGTCAAAAATGCCAGCGGAAAAGCTCCAATGGTTGATGGGTATCTGAGCAGATACACTGATTAGACTCAGTCAGGTATCTGACTGATTAAACAAGTGTTTTTTGTCAGCTTCATCTCAGTGGTATTAAAACAGACAGGTTGTGTGCATGTAGAGCCTTCATCTCTCTTTCATCTCTCCTCCTCCACGTTGTTACCCAGCAGCATTGTGGTGGTCAGCTGCTCCTCTCTGCTCCTCCCTCTGCTGCTCCCTCGACTCTACCCGCCTCTCTTCACCCTGTACTGCCTGCAGGAGGAGCAGGAGGAGGCCCAGTACTGGGAGCGCATCCTCCGACTCAACAAACAGCCCGACCAGTCGCTGCTCAGCTTTCTGGGAGTTAAGGAGTGAGTGTGTACACTCATCAAACACACACACACATGTGTTTTTACATCCACAGATGTTATATCTAAATGACGTTTAACAATGTTCTGATTGTTGGTCACTTTAAAAAAATAATTTTTTTCCCTTGTAGAAAGTTCTGGCCTGTGTGGATGTCAATTCTGGGAGAGAAAAAACAGGTCAGATACTAAATGTGCTATTTTACTTTAATCCCATCCAGCCATTTCCTCCACCAGCATTAAATTTGCCAATTCATCACCAGACTTAGTAAGTAACAGACTGCATGTAACAGTATCATGTCATTAGGTTGCAAAAAAGGTAACTGTGTTAATTTAAAAAAATTCAGGAAAAATTGGGATTATTAGGAATAGGATTAGGATTATAAATAAAGGACAATATACTACCATGCACAGGGTGCACACAGTACAACACTTCGGCGTCTCATAACACCACTTTGGTCTGAGTGAAACTAATCTTAGCTATAGTAAGTTTTGTGTTGTCGTCTGTAACCGCTTTGCTTTTTATCACAGATTGTTTCCAGCAGTAAAGACGCCTGCTTTGTTTCGGCTGTAGAGACGCTCCAACAAATCAGGTAGTTGCCGTGTGACCCGACATGACATGTCTTAATTAATCACATCAGGAGGCTTTGAACAGTTTCTCTGCATCATAACTTCAGTTAGAAATGGGTCTTAAAATTTGCCAGTAATCTTTTTTTTTTCAATTGTGATTGGATTAACTTGCAAATAATGCTTAGATTGGTTTAATTTAATTTAATTTAATTTAAATACTTGAAATCAAAACAAATGTGTCTGTCATGAATCATGAGTCCCATTTCAAATGTTTTACCAACAATACTGAAAGAAAATATCCACACTCTCACCTGACGTAACAAGACCTGACAGAAAGTTTCAACACAAATCTTAATTTGTATAACTGTATGTTTGCAAAGTATTGAAAGAGCGTTATTATAAAGCGTCTCCCTGCGTGCAGCACCACCTTCACTCCGTCAGACAAACTCCTCGTCATCCAGAAGACATTTGAGGAGTTGACCCAGGAAATAAAACCAATGCTGGACGGCAACTTCCTGTGGTGCATGGATGACCTGCTCCCTCTCTTCCTCTATGTGGTACTCAGGGCGAGGTGTGTTAACACACACACACACACACACACACGCACACACACACAGAGTATATTTTTTGTCTAATGTCATTCAGTTATTATTTTGAATGCAGCTAATGACGGCTAACAAAATCAAGCAATCATCAAACCTGCAACCCAGATTACAAAAACTTGAAACACACACAAAAAGAATAGAGCGCTCAGTAGAGTGCAGACCTCTGCCAGTCGACCCAGATTCAGACGCTGCTGAGCCAACATGTTTTTCTGCTGCTCTTCTCTCCAGGATCAGGAACCTGGGAGCTGAAGTCAGTCTGATAGAAGATTTAATGGATCCCAATGTTCAGCATGGAGAGCTGGGACTGATGTTCACCACACTGAAGGTAGGGCTCCCAACACACACACACACACACACACACACACACACACACACACACACACAGATAATGGTTTTTACAGATGGCGGAAAAATTAATTATGCCTTAACAGCTCTACGATCTTTCAAAATGTAACGCCCGGTTGGTGCTAAAGCAGCATGATGGTTGTAGAGCCTCTGTTCAGCACGAAACACTTTGAAATTTTACACAATTCATACTTGAACACAGAACATCCCTTGTTTAGGATTCATACAACAACTTTAAAAACAGAACTGTGCAGCCTTAAAAGATGTGTGTGCAACCACAGTGCTTTTTAGGTTATATATATATATATACATGATTAGGTCATGGTTGGCTACTTTTATTTTACTAAAAAAGAAGGGCGTTTGTCTTTTTATTATAATAAAAATGTATTGTGGACTTCTAATTGTGGTATCATTGTACCCTGAGTTTTTGGTATCGGTACGTCCCTCTCACTTAAATGAACTGACTCTGCTGCAGGCCTGCTACACCCAGATCAAGCAGGAGTCGACCACATAGGAGACCCCACACAGTCAGCAACGAAAGCACTGCCAGGAGCCGCCAGAACAAAACCGGTCAAACCAGCAGTATTCGACTGGAGGCCACTGGGAAGCTGCACTGAGGTGCACAGACAGATGGCAGAGGGAGGGGACAGCGTTCCCCCTTCACCTGATGTCTGACACCTCGTCCACTGTTGGTCCTTTTAGCACGTTGCTGCACACCAAAGTTCTCTGTTTTCTGTGGAAGGTAACACATCGCCCTCTTCAGGACATGTTAGGAAACTGCATTATCATCCTCAGAACATTTGGTAATATGCTGTTACTGTAGATATTCATTAATAGTTCTCACAAAACAGTGTAGTTTTTATTAGTTCACAGTATTTTTATTTCACAGTTTACAGAACACACACTGTAAAGGTTTCTGTGAGGTGTTTTTTTTCTGCTTTCAACCTGGACAAAGGGAACTGACAAACCACATCACGAATGAAATCTGAAATATGATCAGATTTTAAAGTGAAAATAAGAAGCTAGCATATGCAAAACTAAGAAAAAGATGTAAATATTTTGTTACTGGTCAAACACTCCGCAAAGGGAACTTTGTCTTTCCAAGTTTAATTTCACAAACTTTAGTAAAGTGAAACCTGCGGGTAACATTAACCCGAGTATTTTCTCCATATCAGGAGAAAAGTCTCCGACCACAGTGAACGCACTGTTGAAAATGTCAAAATATATAAAAATTGCAAAAAGGGGAAGAAGAAAAAAAAGCTTAATTTCTCATGCAAATGTTAATCATATGCAAACTGTTTTACTTTGTTTTTCACTCGTTCTTGAGAATTGGGAGAAATCATGTCCTACCAAAAAAATTTAATTATTTGGAGAAAATTTATTCTTTATGGATTTATATGTCTGTGGGATATATGTAGTTTATGAAACGTTTTGGTTTGCTTTAATTTTTTTTATTGAATTTCTACATTTGTTCTGTGCCAGAAATTCACAACTTCATACAGTTTAAAAATATGTTAAATCCTTCAAAATCTACAATTAACAATACCTACTGATGACATGGGTCTAAAAATGTGCTAATATAATGATTTTTTTTAAATTGATTTTTTTTAATGAAAATGTTGGCTTAAAGTTGTGTCCTGTCCCAGATTTACGTCAACTCCGTCAGATTTTAACAAAAACTTTAAATTTAATAGCAAACACCTTCAAAATCCCCTAAAAATACAGTTTTGTCCCAATTTTCAAGAATGAGTATTTTATATAGATCAATAATCTAACTCTTTTAGATCCTTTTTCATATTTTGAATGCAGGTGAGGCAGTTCAAATCATCACACTAAACAGTTTTTTAACTGTTTAAATTATTTGTATTTATTTATTTTTAACTTTTGCACACCCCTGTGCTACAAATCCAACGTGTGCATGCTGCTTCCTGTTGAAACTAACCGTGAAGCAGTTTGTCTCAGGTCTGACGGTGTTTAAATTCATAACTAACACACAGTAAACTGACCGGTAGGACAGAAACATGCCACTACAGTACAGAGGGAAATCACTTTGCTCTTAACTTTAAATTAATGTGGGAATAATTAATGAGGGAACATTTGATTAGATAAACGGCGGGGGGGGGAATGTTCACCCCTCTGTTCTGTGGAGTGTAATTATGTTTGTGTGTGAATGAGCACGTATGAACAAACAAGTCTGAGGAGGAACACTTTTAATGTTGCACTTACTTTTTTTAGTCGAGTTCAATAGAGTGTTTTTAAGACAGATTCTAGTCGCTTTGTGAGGGAATAATTTTGGCTTCCAAGTTGTCTTAAAAAAGGAAATATTCCAAGAATTTTGCCCACCTCCATCGAGGACATAATGTTTTCAGTCCTGTTTGTTTGTGCGCTGGACTTTTCAAAAACTTGTCCACAGATTTCAGTCGCACTTGGTGGACGACTGGCTTGTGTGCATTCAGTCATTTATTTAAAGGATTAATTCAAATTGCAACATTTTAAAATATTTTCACCATTTTGGAACTACTGCACTTATTTTAATGAATGTATTTCATGATTGTCTATCACTGTGTGATTTAGATCCAGATCCAGATTTTATATATATACATATATTAATTTTATTTAGCTAATTAGCTAGCTAGCTAGCTTTAAGAAAAACATTAAGGTACTTTAAAAAATTTTTTAGTTTGTTTTGGTCGTTTGAATCCATCTCTATTTGTTATAAATAACTGTATTTCCAGATCCAGATCTTTTTAGTGACAGTTGATCCCATATTGATACCAGAATCAGAAATGCCTCTGATACACTGCTGGATCAGGTTTCAGCGAGTATGCAAGTTTATGCACCAGTCCAATATCATATAATTAAATATCCCTTAAATGGGACTGTTCTACTTCCCAGCAGCATCCCATAGACATTTTTTAAGTTAAGAAATATAAATCCGTGTCAGTGTCAGAGTCTTAATTTTCAGTGCATTTTAACATTTTCCTTGTTCTTATCATTTTTTCTTTCTAGAACATTAAGATCACTTTTAAATGAACAGTATTAAAGGAGATATATGTACATCTCTAGCATTCAAAAGTGAGAGCTGCAGTCCAAATAGTGACTTGGAGCTGTAGATCACATTTTTAATAGGTTGAATCCCTTTTTAATATACGATCTATGCAGTAAGTTGTTTTCCCCCTCCTCCCTGGAGCTGAAGCTCAGACAGGTTGCCTGCAGGCTGCATGGATACTAGGCAGGAGTGCAAGAGAAGCACAGCAATATAATCGGACAACAACAAGTGACAACAAGTCCTGCACTGTTTATAACTGTTATCTATCAAAGTAAAGTTAAGCCCGTTCTCCTGAAAACAAAAGCCTCCTGTCCTGAAAATACACACTCTGAACTTTGAGTTAAGTTTGCTCAGTTTAACCGTTATAAACATCTACTCCTTCTAAAAGATTATTGATGATTTCTTACATCTCAGAAACAGACACTTACTCATTCAGCAAACATTCAGCATTAATTTTAACTCATGAAGGTGAAACATGACCAAATTTTGAAGCTGATCAAAGGATGTTGCTCGAGGACATGTAAAAGTGATATACAGTCAAATCTTAGGTTAGCGAATGTTAGCAAAATGCTAGCCAGCTAGTTACCTGATCATTAATTAGTTAGCTAGCATTTTGTCAACATTAACTGTCGGTTGTAAGACCTTGTCCTAGCTGCATTCGACTGCCGCGTCACATCACATCATGCTTTTAATCCACACTGAATTCATTTGAATATGCAGTTCTGTGACAGAAGATGATCAATTTTTTTAACTGATTTTATCAATAGTTTTTTATCACTCATCAAAACTAGTGGAAAGATGCCTCTCACTCTGTCTGATCAGGGACATACGCTTCAGTGATGATTTGATCTTCAGTGGCTTAAAAAACAGATTTTAATTATCATGCAAACTGCAGATATTTTATTTTCTCACTGGCGGAGAAACAAGTAGTGGACGACAAACAAACAAAGTTTGGGAAACACTGATGTAGATAACTTCTCATCCCAACTCCACCAATCACCCGTTCTGCAGCGTTTCCAACACAAGTGTGAGGAATAAATAGAGAACAATTCATTTTGTCAGAGACGCTCGCTCAGGTCGCTTGCAGTTAAGACAAGGTGTAAGATGTATTAGATTTTGCTCTGTAGCAAAATGCTAGCTAAACAGCTAACTAATCATTGATATAGATTAGCTAGCTATTCAGCCAGCATTTAGCTAACATTAGCTAACTATGTGATGCTTTTACAGATCTCATAGAAACATCTTTTAACCATCTGCAACATCTGATTTTCTTTTCAATACAGGCGAGCCGAACACATAGCGTAACTAAGTACATGAAGCAGGAGAGGAGAAAGCTGACAGAGGTATCAAAAAAGGGGCGGGGCTTGAGAGGGGTCACTTCCTGCTCCTTCTATTTTAGAGTTGCTGAAATGTGTTTGTACTGTATTTATTTAATTCTTACAGGAAATGCCCTCAGTACTGTACCTGTATATGTTAGGACAGTAAATTTACAGTTTTTTTTTTCTTTTTGCTGTTAATACTGCTGCAGTGTAGTGTAACACAGATGTAACAAATAAGGATGAATGAAACAAAAGGATTCAGCCGACCTCGCTGGCCTCTGTTAATTCCAGGTTCAAGGACTGTACAGGTGTTTTGCATGTCTTAGCCCAATATTAACAAATACCCTGAGTTTTCAGTACTGCCGGGATTTTTCATCACAAACAGTCAGCCACTGGTCTGAGATCATTTCAGAACAGCATTAACATCTGGGAGTTTGAAAGCTGGTAGTTCATCACAATGAATATTTGACATCTGTATTTTCTTCTCTGTGACACTATTGTGCACTGAAATGAACCAAACCCAGTCACTCAAACAGTTTGACTTCTACGGGCTAAAGATTGTCACGATCTGATCAGACCACACACGAGGTTGTAACCTGACTGAATTTCCATTTTATTATTTTTCTAACTGAGTCTATATTTTTGTAACTTCATACATTTATACAAAGAGCTGATCAGGGGAACTGGTTCCAGAATGTTAATTAGTTTTGATGGATTAATGAATTGAATCCTTGAGGATGGGCAATAAATGTGGTTTAATTTTGGAAATGTCTCCTGGTGATTTCTTTTGTTTGTTTGTTTGTTTGTTTGTTTGTTTCCTAGGTCATGTAAGGTGAAGTGGGGAGATCAAAATGTTCACTTTGACCAACACTGAGACCCTGAAACTCGAGCAGCTAAACTGAATTATAAATCTCTATGGAGCTCACCAAAATTGAGTGTTTGTCTCTTCAGGTCCAACTGGAATTTTATTTATGTTTGCTAAGAGGAAGTTTAATTTATTTTTATCTGCAGATGTGAAGTTTTTGCACTGACTGATGATGTGCATGCTTTACTTAAAGATATTAGAGTAAACCAGTCGGGGCATAAAAGAGGAACTGCACACCTTAACATGTTTTTTGAGCTGCAAACTAAATGATATCACTCTATGTAAACAAGATCAGTCAGTGAGCTGTGTATCAGTCTGTTAAAGAAAAAATGCATCCACATTGGAGATGCTGGGGATTGATCCCAGGACCTTGTACATGCAAAGCACACGCTCTACCACTGAGCTACATCCCCTTCACATGAGAACTAACACTAGCTGATAAATTAATTTAACAGTTTTGAAAGTTTTTAAGCAATTATTTGAAAGAGGCTTCCTATTAAAATACAGTTGAAGAACACTGGCAGTTTGAGATGCATCCCAGGGCCTTACACTTGCAGAGCATTTGCTCTACCACTGAGTTACACCCCCCTGATGTGACTGCTAAAGCTAGCTGATGGATTAATTTGTCAGCTTTTTTGAAAGCGGCCTTCTATTCAAACACAGAACAGGGTCAGTCGATGTTATTATTAATGAACAGAGACAGTCTTGTTGGAGTCAATCATGTTCAATGTGTGTTCATTATTAAAGAACTGTAGAACTGTCGGAGATGCTGGGGATTGATCCTAAAACCTTGTTTGTGCCAAATACACCTTTTACCACTGAGCTTCATTCCCTTAATTTTATTGTTAAACCTGTCTGACTGTTTAGTTTATCATTTTTAAAGTCTTTAAGCAGTTATTTTAAAGAGGCCTTTTCTATTAAAATACAGTTATAGTGTCAGTCCTATGTGTATATTATTTAAGAATGGTGTCAGTCATGTTGGACATGATGGGGATTGATCCCAGGACCTTGTACATGTTCACTTTAATAAAATGCTGGAGTATTTGGCATCTTGTGGCCTGGTTATCAGCTTAATGTTTCACTGATATATACTATTTTACTCAAGGCTACTAAAGAACAGGTATAGACCTGTTGGAGATGCTGGGGATTGATCCCAGGACCTTGTACATGCAAAGCACACGCTCTACCACTGAGCTACATCCCCTTGACATTCTTGTGAAACCTGGCTGATTGTTTAATTTATCATTTTTTAAAGTGTTTAAGCAATTATTTTAAAGAGGACCTCTTCTGTTAAAATACAGTTATGGTGTCAGTCCAATGTGTATATTACTTAAGAATGGTGTCAGTCATGTTGGACATGATGGGGATAGATTCCAGGACCTTGTACATGTTCACATGAATGAAATGCTGGAGCATCTGGGGTCTTGCGGCCTGGTTATCAACTTAATGTTCTGCTGACATATACTATTTTACATGAGGCTACTAAAGAAAAGGTATAGACCTGTTGGAGATGCTGGGGATTGATCCCAGGACCTTGTACATGCAAAGCACACGCTCTACCACTGAGCTACATCCCCTTGACGTTATTGCAAAACCCAGCTGATTGGTTTATTTATAAGTTTGTATGGTCTTTAAGCAATTAATTTAAAGAGGTTCTCTTCTATTCTTGTTAGAAATGTATGAGGCAGTTGGAGATGCTGGGGATTGATCCCAGGACCTTGTGCATGCAAAGCACACGCTCTACCACTGAGCTACATCCCCTTTACATGTTAGTGAAAGCTAGCTGATAAGTTAGTTTATCATTTTTTAAAGTTTTTAAGCAATCATTTGAAAGAGGCTTCCTATTAAAATACAGTTGAACACTGGCAGTTTGAGATGCATCCAAGGACTTTACACTTGCAGAGCACACCACCACTGAGTTACATCCCCCTGATGTGACTGCTAAAGCTAGCTGATGGATGAATGTATTTAAGCAATGATGTAAAGAAACACAGAACAGGGTGAGTCCGTGTTATTAATGAACAGAGATAGTTGGAGATGCTGGAGATTGAACCCAGCACCAGTCACAACCTTCTCTGTAAACTCCAGAGACAGTTGAGTGTGAAAATCCCAGGAGTTCATGATGTCCACATGATTTGCTGATTTGATATTTGCAATATGAAGCAGGTGTACTTAAAAAAAAAGTGGCCACTGAGAGTTTAATCTCTCTGAATTTGACGCAATTAGTGATGGATGCTTATCTTTTTGGTGCTTCTATGTTTGGTCACCTGGCTATCAGCTGTATGTTCCACTGACGTACACAAAGAAACTAAATGTGTGTGTCATGACCAGTTTTACCAAGCATTAGTGGTCAGTCTTTATCCAGTGCTCACCATGCATCCAACAGAAAAACAGAGTACTGACTTCAACTGGATTGACTATAATATTAGACACAGAAACACTGGAGATGCTGGGGATTGATCCCAGGACCTTGTACATGCGAAGCACACGCTCTACCACTGAGCTACATCCCCTTATTGTAGTTATTACACCTGGCTGATAGATTAACTTACCAGTATTTCAAGCATTTAAGCAGAAAGATGAAAGATGCCTTGATCTATTAAAACGCAACTATAACAGGAGCAGTTGGTGTCAGTCTGATGTGGATATTATTAAGCATTTGGAGATGCTGGGGGTTGATCTTGTACATGCGAAGGCACGTTCTACTGCTGAGGTGACGGCTAAAGTTGTGCTGTTAACTTCTCAGATGTTGAGCACCAGAACCCACATGAAGTAACACCAGACATAATAGCATTGGAGATGCTGGGGATTGATCCCAGGACCTTGTACATGCAAAGCACACGCTCTACCACTGAGCTACATCCCCACATTTATATGATATTAACTCACCAGTAATACACAAAATGATCTGTGTGTATATGTACTCTGTGTGTGTACAACGGCTGTGTTCAGGCTCAGATTTTGAGCACAGATGTGCAAGAGATACAACTTCACTGTAAGATAAAGACTTACACTTTGTGGGGTTTGAAAATCGCTCAAACTTTTTATTAACAAACATTGTGTATACATTAAACAGTATACAAAATAAACACAACAGAAGGGCCAGGGGTAATGTCTAAAAATATTGAAAGACATACATGAATTAAAAGTTTCAGCAGCCTTATTGTAAGTGGAAAAAGAAATAAGCTTTACATATTGTTCTATTTCCTTCAAGAAAATAAAGAAAAATTGTTTATTATTTGGGAATTTACTTTTGTGAAAAAAAAAAATCCAATATTATTTATAGTTTTTTTTTTTTATGAAAAAAAAAAACTGTGTTGAAAGAAACCAAATCCAACATTCTCCCATCATAAATAAATCAAAGTCTTTGAAAACACAACTTTTTTTTTCTGAATAGGAACCATCGTCTTTACCTCACAGTTTCCGACCGGAGCATAACACTGGGAACACAAAATGGCGACCTCCTTGCTGCGGTTAGGGCGACTGGGTTCTCTCAAGGTAAAATCAACCAAATTGACTCCTTAACGTTTTATATGTGTTGCGTCTTGATGACACACATCCGTAAACATCAGTATATAGTTTATTTACTTCGGCGGAGGGAGACAGGTGACAGCAAGCGGTAGTCTGGTTCATATTGACCCCGAGACCTGTTCATATCACACCGCCTCCGGACAGAAGGACACAGACGGTGGTTCTCGGACTTTAACCGCACCTGACCTGTGTTATAACAATAATATATAGTATTTTTACAGTAAACATTTTATAACAATTTCCAACAGTTTATTAATTTACTGCTCAAAACTTCCAGTTCAAAGATACCAATCACAGAGATACGTAAACTGAGCTAGCGTTAGCTAGCTACGTATTTGTGTATAAAGTAATCGTTAGCTTGGGTTTTATACAGAAAATACTATATTCACAAGTATAAATGGACTCAAAAGATACAAAAACACAACAATTCAGAATATAAATATTTAAATAAACACTATATCAAAACATTACATGGACTGAGAAATTGTGAAGCTATAAAAACACTAGACATATATAAAACTGAATATTTCTGTATGATACCTTTGTGTTTACACGATACTCCTATGTGTATAGTTATATATAGTTTTTGTTGTTGTTTTGTTTGTTTTGTTTTGTTTCTTTTGGCTGCCTTGTTTTAATGTGGTAGATACTTTGTAAATTATATGGCCTGGAAAATGGTACAAAGAAGTCAGAACTTTCTAGAGAAGTGGAGCAAAAATCAGAAACTTAACATTAGTGATGGTATCTGTCTCTAGCTGGTGTATTTTAAAATATCAACAACTCTTGAAGGGCAACAAAAGCAAACAGCTACATTATTATGTCAAAAAAAAAAAATCCCTGTACAGATGTTGTGTAAAACTACCAATAATTCAGAGCTTTGTGTCACAACATAAATTGCACTTGGATACTCTCTAAGAATAATAATATTGATGATAATCTTTATTGTCCACAAATGTGGAAATTTGCCTTTGTCTTCCCATGTTGCTTTAAAAACACATCATATTAAATTACAGTATACACAATAACAACATAACATGTACAGTGCAGATAGCAACTATGGGCGTTGTTCCAGTCTGAGTCATGTTGACAAGTTTAGCAAAGTCATTGCATTTGGTAGGAAAGAGATTTTATAAATGTTCTTGGTTGCTGCAGCAGCATTAGCAATAATGTTGATATGATGGCTGCTGGAGGTATATGTGGTTAAATAATTTCAAAACATTTTATTACTGCAGAAAGAAAGATGGTGTTTTATTCAAGATATGCCTCAGTGTTTTCATAATAAAAATCCTACACATCTTCATTCAGTAAAGATCATATCAGCTGCTCAGTGCTTGAGTTGCTTAGATCCTCGTTTTTGGCTGAATTCTGCTGAATTTGGATCAGAAATTGACTGGACATTTAGAAATAAATTTGGCTCTGATGGTGGCCGACAGCTGTTGGGCCTCCAGCAGTCACCATTTTGTGGAGGAGCCTCCTTTCTGGAGAGACTGCAGACAAGTTTCTGTTTCCTTCACCATAATATCAGACTTTTAGGGAAAATAATAGCTCACAAAATAAAAATCACTCCCACAAAGATATTTTATGTGTAATTATATGTCCATGTCCAGAATTATATATTAATTTAGGTTAGATATTTATTACTTTGACTTCAATGTTAGGAGTTCATAGATAGTTAATGTCCAGCAGTGTCAATAATTGGCCAGTTAATTTGATTTTAGCATTTTTTTCTGCTCCAAGCAATCTTCATTTTATCAGACCTTGAACAGTCACTCCAGGATTTTACATGCTTTTTTGGGGAATTGTTGTGTCTTAAAATGCCTGATTTCAGAGCAGCTTTTCTAAAAAAAAAAAAAAAAGTCATATTGCAGTGTTTTTTAATGAAATTGAGAGAGCAAGTGAAAATTATAAAAATACAAAAACATAAAGACAGGCCGATATTGGGCCTATAATGTAGGTCAAGCTCTAAAACTTGAGAAGACAAGGACTAAATCTATTACAAAAGTAAGAAAAAGTAAAATAATATTTAAGACCAGTAGTTGACTAAGAAAATAGTAAGATGCATTAGTTAAAACTAATAAAAATAAAATAAATAAAATAAAATAATACTTAAACGAGACAGACTGTTGTATCCCTTTTATGTCTGTTCTGCTGTGTTTTTCACGTCGAATGCTGATTGTTTTGTGGTGTGTTTGTTGTCTTCGCTCCTCTGCAGTGTCTCCGGTTGGAGAGCTGGGGCGTCCTGAGGAGTCGCTCGGCCGCTCCGTTCTGCACTCAGGCCGAAGAGCCCCCAAAGACGCCCAAGAAGACGAAGGCTGCAAGCAAGAGTAAGACCATCTGATTCTGTCCTCTTTATAAGCTTTGAATTTTTAAGGTTTATAGTTTTGCTGATTGGTTTCTAGTGTGTATTAATGATGTTTGATCCATTCCTTTTTGTTCCTTTTTATGTTACAAACTATATTTGTATATATGGTCTTGATTTAAAGTTATAGTCATTTCAAAGCTTAACATGTAACTCTTTTCCTCCAGTGACATAAAGTCTAAAATTTCTCTTCCAGTCATCCAGTCCATCCAGAGTAACTCACTCTTAAAATAAAGAGGGATTGTTCAGATTATTTAATATGTAGTCGTATGAGGTACTTTTATTACCTGCAGTAGATGGCATCATTATGCTCCCAGTTTGGAGAAGCATCAGGAGTACCAGTGTAGGAAGCTGAGCAAGGTGCTGCTGTGGACAGGGTCAGCAACAAAATGTATTTTAGACACTTAAAACACCTGAAAGTGTGTACTATGTTTTGAACGTTTATACGTTTAAAGTATTTTCATCACTTTACCACGCTGTCAGACAGCCTTTTACAATGGAAGACTGAAGTTATATAAAGACAGACATCACTCTCTCCAAACCAACAAAACTCCATGGGTGAAATCAGTCATTTGAGCTCGCAGAAAAAGTTGATCAAGCGGTTAATTTGTTTGTGTTCTCATGTGACTTTGGTGAAACAAAACTAAACTTTTAAAACACTGAAGTCACAAAATTACACAAACAAAATAAGTGATCAAGGCACCAGTGAGGTAAAATTACTGATTTTTCCCATGGAGCTTGGTAGGTTTGGAGAGAGAATTATATTTTGCTTATGTAACTGCGGTTTCCCATTGGAAGAGTCTGTCTGACAGCAAGGTAAAGCCATGAAAAAATTCTAAATAAGACTTTTTTAAGCACTTAAAATACATTTTGTTGCTGACCCCGTCCACAGCAGTACATTAATAAGCTTCTATGCTGGTGCCTCTCTTCAAACTGGGGGCGTGTTGACTGCCATCTACTGTAGGTAATACACTGACTATGAATAAGTACCTTGTACAACTACACATTAAATAGATTATGTGACTATAAATATTACGACAGTGTAAAAGTTAACAGTAAGTTTATGTGTTTTGATGCATGAATCTTGTGTTGCTGTAATTCTATTTTCTATTTTTGAAGTAAAACAAAATGTGTTTTAAGGAACTTTGATCTCCTTTGGAAGTCATGCCACTTTACTCTAAATGTTAATTATTTCTTAACCACTCTTGTTGTTCCATTTGCATTTTCCTCAGCAGCAGAGGCTCCAGACGACAGAGCCACCTTGCTAGCCTACAAGACCGCAGTTGCCTTCCCTGTTAAACTTTCAGAGCCTGGAGTTTTCCCAGCACAATCTCTAGGTCTAACTGAAGCAGTGGCCAGTGATGCAGCTGTAGCTGCAGCGGCTGCAGCACCCGTCACTGCTGCCAGTGAACCAGCTGCAGCTGAGCCAGCAGCGGCTCCAGCTGCTGAACCAGATGTTGTTCAGGTTGTCGCTGAACCAGCTCCACCTGCAGCTGAGCCAGCGGCAGCAGAGGCTCCAGCTGCTGAACCAGATGTTGCTCAGGTTATCGTTGACACAGCTCCACCTGTAGCTGATGCAGCTCCCCCAGCTGCAGCTGAGCCAGTGGTAGCAGAGGCTCCAGCTGCTGAACCAGATGTTGCTCAGGTTATCGTTGACACAGCTCCACCTGTGGTTGATGCAGCTCCCCCAGCTCCTGAGCCCATTGCTGCTGTCAGTGAACCAGCTGCAGCAGAGCCAGTGGTAGCAGAGGCCTCAGCTGCTGAACCAGATGTTATCACTGACACAGCTCCTCCAGCAAGTACTGAAACCCCAACACCAGACGACACTCCAGTCGCAGCTGCCGCCACAGATGATGCCGTTCCAGCCGCCGCTGCAGCCTCCTCTGAGCCCGCTGATCCAGCAGCTGACGGAACCTCCTCCTCCTCATCCAGTGACTCGGATTCAGATTCCGACTCGGACTCGGACTCTGATGACGAGAAGTCAGAAGTGAAGACTGAAGCTAAGACAGAATCCACAGTGAAAGAAGAACCAGAAGTGAAAGAACCTGAAGCTACTCTGGCCTCTGTAGCTGCAGCCGTACAGGAGGCTGCTCCCGCAGCAGCTGAAGCTGTGGAGGCACCCGGTGCCAGCTCTGAGGAGTTAGTAGACACTGCTCCTGAGATCTGCACCACCACCAAAGATGCTCCAGAGGGCGCTGAAGTTGTAGCTGAAGTAGTAGAACCCACTCCAGAAGTCATAGAAGACATTGCATCTCCTGCTGTCCCTGAAGTAGAAACTCCAACTGAAGTTGTGACCGAAGCTGCAGCCACAACTGAAGCTCCTGTAGAAGCTGCCGAAGCCCCCACAGAAGCTGCAGCCGAGCCTGTAGAAGCTGAAACTGCCCCTGCAGAAGCTTCCATAGCTGTTGAAGAGCCTGCTGCTGCCAAAGCTCCTGTAGAAGCTGCCCCTGTAGAAGCTGAAGCGGCTGCTGAGGTTGCAGCTGAAGTTTCTTCCCCTGTGGAGAGCGCGGAGGAGCTTGTGGACACTGCTCCAGTCATTGCTGAAGCTGCAGAAGTTGCTGAAGCCCCTCTAGAAACAGCCACAGAGCCTGTGGCTGAAGCTGCCCCTGTAGAAGCCACCGCAGAAGTTGTAGAAGCTGCTGAGGCCCCCGCAGAAGTTGTAGAAGCAGCCCCTGAAGAAGCTGCTGAAACCCCCGCAGAAGTTGTAGAAGCAGCCCCAGAGCCTGCAGAATCTGAAGCCGCCCCCGCTGAAGCAGCTGCTGAGGCCACAGCTGAAGTTTCAGCCCCCGTGGAGAGTGCAGAGGAGCTGGTGGACGCCGCTCCGGTTGTAGCTGAAGCTGCAGGAGAGGAGCTGCAGGCGGAGGCCACAGTTGAACCATCTGAGGGTACACACTACACCACCCTATCCCCCCAAATCTCTACCTCTCCCTCTCCTCTCTGTGGATCTTTGAGCCCCCACAGATGACCACATTTTCTCTCTATCCTTCATAACACATTCTGTGTAATGTTTAGGTGTTAACCAGGCGACACATACAGTAGAGCTTTTAAATATCATCCCTGGATTCTTTTAAATAGACTCTTTATTTTAACTTTTGCTCCATCACTGTCACATCTAACCTCATTGTCTTGTTTTTTTCAGTTGGGTCATTTGCATGAGGTGGCTGTAGTGTACATGTGTTTTAACCATGCTTGCAGGTCTTTTTTGGTGCACTTCTTTTCCTTTCTGCATTTTTCTGTTTCTTGCATTCTGCAAATTGAACTTTAGACTTGTCTGTGTTTGACCCACCCACACATCTATGGTGTTGTGCTGTCAGTGCATGTCAAGATGACATACTGTTGACACTAAGGCCTTGTTTACGCCCAGTATTAACATGCGTCTTGGGTGATCTGATCAGGAGTGGGCAGCTCTGAGTACGTCACTTCACACCTGGCATTAAAAATGCGCCTCTACATGCATCTCAAGTGACCAGTTGTGATCAGATCTCACTTTCCTGCTCTGTATGAAAATAAACACGTAGCTACATCATTTCTGTTTGCAAAAACCAAATGCCAACACACTGGGACAAACTGACGCAATATTTTTTACACAAAGAATGAAATAACTTCTTGTAGAACATTTTCCAAATATACAAGCAGGCCCAAATAATATAGAATTTGTCGTAGACACAAATTTGCGAGCAACAAAGAAGTAGCCTGTATTGGTTACTGTTTTACTGTACCTGTAAAATTTGACATGTTTACTGTCAATAAAATGTTGTCATCTTTGATAAGTTAGTTTCTTTTCAAAACAAATTATATTTTTCTCGTCAAATAACCTTTGTATTAATTCAGCTGTTCTTGAGAAACTAAGTTGAAACAACCACTATTCAGTCACACTGAAAAAATTACAAACAAATTTAATTTCTTTTTACTTTTTCTCAATTTGAAACTTTAAATTATAAATAATGAAGGGTCTCGGGAGAGTTTTTACTCTCAAACCATGAATGCTGGGAAGTCTGCTAATATGCTGTACAGCACATTCATGCAACGTATCATTTAAAGTCAAAAGACTCCAAGTTAGAAAAAACTCTTGTTCATAAGATTTGTAAACAAATACAAGTTCAATTTACTTGAATAAATAATATTTATATAATTTCATTGTGTTAATGAGAAAAAATAAGAAAAAAGAGCTGATTCCACCAAATTCTTGTATGTTTTTTTTAAGCGCTATCTTGTCCAGGACTCCCTTGAAAAACAGATTTTGAATCTCAATGGGATTATAAATTAAAAAAAAAAAACAAACAAACAAAAAACAGATCCTTTGCATTACAGTGAACCAAATGGAAGTCAGACAGCTTTGTGCACACAAACAGGAAGTCAGTTGACTAGGCGGTCCCTCAGTGTGGCACAGGACATACTAACAGTTCAAAGAATGTGGTCACATACGAGTCACACCATCTCTGAATGTGGTCTGAGCAGTCTTGTGTTTTTTCAAGTGTGCATCACAATTGCAGGATAAAACAGATAGAAGCTTAAAAAATGTACAGGTAGAACATTTCAATTAAGAATTATAAATAAAGGGAATAATAAATATATTTTTATATTAACTGGTGCGCTTATTTAAAAAAAAAAAAAAAAGTAAGCAGTGAAATGAGTAGTTGGTTAACAGTTTTCAGCTGTTGTTTTTTATGTGCGGCACTGTAGACAGAGACATGCAGCAGCATGACAGGCTCTAAACTTTACAAACCAAGTCTCTAAATCACCACAAACCACAAAACTAACTGTGATGGAAGCAGAGAGGAGTGATAGAAATGGGGTGCAGCTGACGCGCTGTCAGACACTTCACCAGAGCGCACTGCGGAGCACGCAGGGCAGATGACACTTGTGTTTTCTGCTGACAGGCTCGGATTGTAATTCAAAGTGTCTGGCAGCATTATGGAAAGGATCGCTGCAGTGAGACCTTTTTTTTAAAAAAAAAGAGTTAACTGTGTTTTGTTTAACTAGAAACAGCTGATTTGTTGTAACCAAACAACTGTAGAACCAAACAAATATCAAATAATCACAATTATTTTCAGCTAAAATCATTATTCCCACTGATTGCATATCGCAG
Source organism: Lutjanus erythropterus (assembly GCF_056507025.1). Taxonomy (NCBI): domain Eukaryota; kingdom Metazoa; phylum Chordata; class Actinopteri; order Lutjaniformes; family Lutjanidae; genus Lutjanus; species Lutjanus erythropterus. The sequence continues at coordinate 37,361,015 of NC_139324.1, forward strand.
TCGTAGTCAAATAATCCATATCATGGAGCCCTAACAGACTCCTTTCACAAAACTGTAATTTTAACATCATCGTCAGCTTCATTCAGACTTGACAGAAACAAAAACAGAACTCACCAAAACCGTCTTGGTTCATCTTTCCAACAATCAAATAAATCTTTAATTCATAGTGTGAAGGAGCGCAGAGCGTGCAGCGCAGGTGACCCAGACAGCGTCTGCAGAGAGAAGCTGCTTGGTTCACTGGGATTTTATAACCAAACTATAGGAGGATGCACAATTTTACTTTAATCTGATGTTTTCACAAAGAGAGGCATTAAAACATGACTCTCACTGGTAAAACATACTCATGTAGGATCATATAGGAATTTAATGTGGCACACTGAAGTGGGAAAAAAAGGAACAAATTGTTGAATATTCGTATTGTACGTCCAAATCTGATTTGACTTCATCAGAGGCAGCCGTAGCACATTCACACCTGTACTCAGAGCTGTCCACTTGTGATCGGATCACGCAGGACACATGTTAATACGAGGTGTAAAACAGGGTGTTCCACCCACCTTCACTACCACAGTGTTGCTGTCAGTGCATGAGCAAGCTGATATTGCTTGTTGCAGACTGTGACACTAACCCTGCTCATGTTTCTGCTCTCCTCTCCTCTTGTGGCTCAGGAATCCACCTCCTATCTTTTATTTTTTTATTATCCCTCTCGCTTTGCCTCCTCACTGTTGCCAAATCCATCTTCACTCCCAGAATATTTCGCTTTTATATATATACGCTTTTTAATATATTGCTCACTTTTGCTCATTTATAATGTCTGTTTTTTTTTTTTAATGGTTAACTTACAGGTTTTCTGAGTTAATGTTAAGGTTACAGGTAATAACGCTTATTAATAATGTTTGGTGTCCTTGTGCCAGGTAATGTTAAGGGTAATGGTAATGCTAGAGTGCACATGTGGTTACAGTGAAGACGTGTCCCTGACAGCAGCTGGACGAGCAGAAGCTGGGAGTGGGTGGAGTCAGCGGAAGTATTTCAGGAACCAGAATCACACAGTTAACGAGATGTTTTAAAAATAATTAGATCATAGACAAAATATGAGAACTGATTAGCTACCAACCAGTGATTATTGATGAGTCCGATCTTTAAAGGGATAGTTTGGGTTTTTTGAAGTGTGGTTGTATGAGGTATTTATCCATACTCATTGTATTGCCTACACTAGAAGGCAGTCATCTTGCCCCCAGTCTGGAGAAGCAGCAGGCATTGCTTAGCTGCTTCTCCAAACTTGGGGCATGTTGACCGCCATCTACTGTAGATAATACACTGACTTCACTTCAAAAAAAAAACACACAAACTATCCCTTTAACATTCCTGTAACTGCAGCCCTTTGGCCGACACTTCTCAGACCAACTGGGTAGTTCTGCTTCCTGGAAAAACCCCCTCCTCACCACTTGTTCATTCCTTCCCTTTATTTAAACTTCATAAATCTGTTCTTCAAAGAGTCGATTAATGAAAAACTGCAGATGTGTCTTTAATGTCTTTTTTCTCTGTGATTGTGGATTTTCTCTGTCTCATGTATGTTGTTTATAACCTTACTGTCACAGCAAGATCGGGGGTTTTCCACACAGATTTAGACTTAAATTGGTATTTAAGGGACATTAAACACCTCTATTTAATCAAAGTTTCCAACACAGTATGATTTTGACTTGTTGCCCTTTTTTTAAAATCCATTTCACGCCTCTGCCAGTATATCTGTCTCTAGTATGGGCTGCCTTTACTTTACTGTCTGCCAGCACGTTTACCTTCACATGTCTCCTTGAGGCTTTTCACACCGGTGTGTCTCCACACTCTGTTGGGGGTGATGCAGCCTGCTGCCATAGGAAATGTCCCACCATAAACCACCTTTGTCAGCATGTGTGAATATGTAAATGTGCTGTCTCTTCCAAAATCTTTTAAAATATTTACAAAGCAAGCCCCATTTTAGTTTTCATTTATCAGAAGTGCCTCGATCAAGTCTTATTTGCAGTTTTTGTTGCGTGAAACACAGGATTAGACCCAGTTTTGCGTTTGGCTAACCTTGTGTTACTTCTGTTTTGATGCATGGACAGCAGGAAGATTTGTATTCTCACCTTTCTAGCAGTTTTCTTACATGCTCTTTTTGTTTCTTCCCCTCCCTCTGCAGAGGCTGCAGCAGCAGCAGCACCGCCACCTCCTCCTCCAGAGCCAGAGGAGCCTTTTGATAACAGCACTTACAAGAACTACCAGCACCACGACTACAACCCCTTCACATTCGCAGACCTGGACGTCGAGATGGCCAAGTTTCGTCTCCCTCAGCCCTCCTCCGGCAGACACTAGAGCAGCTGGCCCGGCTGCAAACCTTTATACTGTTAAAAAAAAAAAAAAAGATGGTGTTGTCGATATTTACGTAAATATATATGATCATCCTCCCACCTGTCAGATCTGCGTGAAATTCTGCTGTTAAAATGTCATATTATTAAAGTACACAAATGAGAAATGAAGTCTGCTGTGATTCTGTTTTGTCTTATAAAAAGGAATATGCATGTAAAGGGATAGGAAGATCAAACGCTTCTTTTGTGCTGCTTTTCTGCCTTGGGGGGGTCATTTGAATAGAGCTGAGTGTGCAAGTGGTTTATCTGTGTTTCTATTTTAATGATTACAGTTTTCACTCCCTTTTAGCCTGCCTGCCTGCACATAATGCCCTAATTATTGCAGCTATATGCGTTCTTTTAGGAGACAACAATCAGCATCTGTTGTCACGCAGTGGTGGTATAAATATTCAGATCCTTCAGTAAAACTGCTAAAATACTACAAGTAAAAGTCCTGCATTCAGAACCTTAATTAAGTAAAAGTATGTAACTATTTTCAGCAAAAGGTGTTTTATTATAATATCTGATGCTTTTGGATTCATTTTACTGCTGTGGATCTTTCAGGTTTTAACCACTTAATGTACTGTTGGATACTTTGATCTACAGCAATGCATCATGGTCTATAAGATCATCATGTGTTTGTAGTGTGGGTGTGTTTTTGGATTTGTGACGATGGATTTTCCAGCTGAGCCCCAGGAGAGTTTTTAAGAGTTTATTTGGCTGAGGGAGGATAATTTTCTCAACTCATAAAGGAAAACTTCATCCTTCAGTTTATCACAAACATTCAAAAAATCAACCCTGGAGATACATGGTATCAAAATGGAAATATTCAAGTTTTTTTTAAATTATTATTAAATAGAAGTAAGTCAAGATCTATCTAAGTGATCTTTTAATTGATCCCTAGTGCAGTTAAAAACTGTACATTGTCCCCAAATACATAAATAAAATAAAACATAAACAATACTTTATTGATTACTGGGGGTAATCAATCTGCAATTTTTGGTCCACTATCAACCAGAAGAATTTGACCAGAAACCATTTCTGTACATTTTTCCCCAACATGTCTCTGTCCTGTAAGAAAAAACAAAAAGTATTTTAGTGACTCACACTCAAACATATTTTCAGCATTGTGACAGTTTATTTTGAGATAATTTTTCAAATGATTATTCAGAGAGACATTTTTTTAAACCAACAAATAACACAGTGGACTAGGAATGCCAGGAATAATATTATGATAGATAAATATTACATTCTTTATTTGTTCATTTATTGGGCTCAAATTAATCCATTTTAATGCATTGCTTCATTAGACAATAATAGTTGAATCATCACCTGTAAAATACTCATCAAAGCAGAATCCAAACTACAAACCACTGATCCGTTCACACTGTAAAATGTTACAAAGGCCACATATATTCAGTGTTTTAATGTTTTATTTAATGGGATTGCATTAATGTATTGTTTGAAACTTGAAAAGAAATGGTTTATGATTGGAAAATGCAGATTTGCAGAAAACTTATTTTGCAAGTAATAGAATTAACATGCTGATATAATATTGATTTGTTTTGGAAGAAGAGTGTGTAAAAAAAATAAATAAAAGCCAAACCAGTGCTGTAGTTACCACTGAGGTCACTGAGGTCACGTCCTCTGCAGTTCTTTATGGGACTTGGGCTGTTTGGATTCTGCATGATGGGTATTTTTAAAGGCTGATTCCAGTAATTTATTTAGACACAATACATTAGATTTGACTCATTTAAGCCCAATAAATGAACAAGTAAAGGAATGATTATTCACACATCATAATATTATTCCTGGCATGTAGAGTCAGTGTCCACTGTGTTATCTTGTGGGTTGAGAAAATTCTAGGGTGTTTGTTTGAACACTCATTTGAAAAACCCACTGGATTATCAGAACGCTGAAAATTATTTTTCTTGTGTCTGTATAAAATACAGAACAGGAACATGTTGGGGCAAAAAAAAATGTAAATAAATATAGAAAGTTTAAAGGCATAAATAAAATTATTTAAAATCCAAATAAAAGAATTAAGGCTTAATTTCTGGTTCCTGGCCACATGAATGCCATTGTTTATAACTCTGCAGTAAAACACTGGATGAATAACAGTGATGAATCCTTTTACAAGTCACTTCCTTAGCTTTATTTTTAAGGAATTCTATTTATCTGTTATTTATTTGGATCAGAGACCATTTCTTTATTAAATAAAGTATGAATATCACCATTATTATTGTTCTTTTCAGAGGAGAAGCAGATCCAAGAGAAAGTATTAATTAAAAAACAGAAATATTTCCCAGGTGTATATGTATACTACTGATCATGTACTATCACGTGTACTATTCTATTCTGAATTTAATGAATTTTCTGTAAACATGTTGTATTTTGTGTATTGCATGAAAGAACTATAACCCTAATTTCAAAGGACAATCCTGTTGTGCAAATGATTCTTTGATTGACTCAATTTGAAATCATAAGGGGAGAAATATAGTACTACAGTATACTAACATAATATATAAAAGCATTGTGTGCATAAAGAAAAGAGGAAAAGAAGATTTTATTTCATTTACCTATTTTTTTCATTTTTTCTTTTCTTTTTATTTTATTTTGTGGTGTTGTTAGAATGAAGGATAATTGGACAATAATGTCACCTACGACACAACTATTGGTCACAATCTGAAGAATAGTTTTGTTGGGGAAGATTTAAGTTGATGAAGTGAGTGAGCTGATCATATAGGAATATACAGATGTTGAGCTTGTGTACAGATGTGGAGTAGATGGGTGTTGGTTTAAGTCTTGTTTTGCGTTGCCTTCTGTTCTGTCTTTGACTCATGTTTTATTTTGCCGTTAGGACTGTGCATCTTTGGGTTGTCATTGTGGAAAGTGTTTATTGTAAGAGAAATCTAATTAAAATCTTTTACAGGTTGTACTCAAGTACTTGAGTAAATGTTATTAGTTACATTCCATTATCATTATGTTAGTGCATTTGTGTGTATATGATGAGGTAATATGAATAAAGCAGTGTAAAGCTGGAGATATACACAGAAAATGTGTAAATGAGGGCAGTGAACAGCGTTTGCCAAGCAAGAACAAACCCAGCAGGGTGCAGAGGGACTCTGAGGCAGCAGGACGTCATGTCTCCGCCCACTACATAAATATTCATGAGCCGAGCGCCCCTGCGTGCCCTTACGCGATGACGCAACGCGACAACTGCGGGTCCCGATTGCTGCAGCCGCTTGTCAGTGTGACGAAGATTGGCACTCAGGTAAGCTGTCACTCAAAATCCCTCTTTTTCCGTTCCCTATCAATCAAACAATCTGGGCCGCACGCAAAAATGCCCCGGGGCGAGGAGCGCGGACCTAGTCCGGGCAGCGGAGGGTGTTTGTGGAAGGGAAGGAGAAGCGCGAGAGCTCCGGGAAGAATTAAAAAAAAATCTGTATACAGGGGAGGGGGGGTAAAAAAATATGTCGGCGTTTTGGGGGCAGAGGAGGATTGTGGAAAAGCAAAGGGCGAGAGCAAGAAACGAGGCCCGACAGTTGTAACGTTACCGCGGAGGGGAGGGGAGGGAGAGGGCAGCTGTCCCCGCTTGATTGATTGACTGATGTGGGAAGGATTTGAGGATCAGCCGGGCTAGCCTGCTGTGAAGCCGATGCTTCTTTAATATCACTGCACACGGCTGACAAGAGATGCATATTCATTTAAAATGTTAATAGAAAGAAACGGTAAAGCGGCCGAGGCTGTCCTGTTATTTGGCTCGCTCTGTATCAATCCGCAGCGGGGTCTTTTTTTTGTACCTGGCTAATGTTAGCTAACTGCGTTAGCTTGTTTTTCTGGCAGTGATTCCTTTTCTAAATATGGCGCTTTGCATTTTGGCTGCACCGTAGCAGCGTGAGAAACACTTTTAAGTTAACAGTTAGCTACCTTGCTAACGCTAGCTGTAGCTAACCAGATGGCTGCTCCTTTGAGTTAACCCCAGACGGTTGTGTCTAAAAGGGAGCCCTTTATTTGCGAAAGTCTCGCGAGATTTGTGTACGCAGTTTATTTGTTACTAACTGTGTGCAAATTGATTAAAGTTTACAAGGAGGCAACGATATGGTTAGGATCTGGGTATTCTGAAGGACAGAAAATACTTGGTGAGGGTTATAGAAAGATCATAGTTTAGGTTAAATTGACCACTCTCGCGAGATTCTTCGCGTGTGTGGGGTTCCCTTTGAGACTGGGTTCGGTAGCTAACGCGAGTGTAGCGCTAACGGTACAGGCTAACAGCTAAATATTGTGTAAAAACAAGGCTCACTCCAGCCGAGCTTCTTTGTCTGTGTGTTGCACGAACGTTGTACCAGTCAGAGGACAGTTGGCTCATGTTAGCCCAAAGGCTTTTTAAACTTTTATCCCCTTTGCCGCCACAAATGGTGTGTGAGGGGCTAACACGGGGCTAAAAGCTAACTTCATCGTGGTGGGTGTGTTAAAACAGTTGCAGGGTAACGTTAACATAAGATCGCTATTATCACAACAGCACACCTCAGGCTCGATTTATCAGCCTCCTTTTGTTCTTTAGGATTAGCGTGAACATTAATGTTCATGATTAAATGAAATGTATACAAAGATATAAGTAAACGGAGTTCCCTAATGTAATGTTGGTGTTTTTTCCTGAGGGTGCCTTCACAATCCCTTGTTTTGCCCAGATGTGTGTGTCTCTACCAGTACAGAACGTTGGATTAGAGGTTTTTGTGATATTTTATTTTTGTTTTCATTATTCCTGCTGTTCTAATAAATGTCCACCAAACCAGGGCTGGACAATTTGGCTTGTAAATAATCTATTTTTAGGCTAGTCCACGATATATGATATGTATCTTGGTATACACATTTCTCTAAAATAACATACCGCTAATTCTTTTATAGTGCAAACATGATGAGCTTATACAATATGATACCATTAGGGCTGGGTGATATAGATTAAATAAATGTCATGACATTTTTGACCAGATGTGTTTATGGACATTCTGGCAATATTGTAGAGATGACTTCTGACACTTTCGTAAAATTAGGACTTCGGCTGAAGATTATTTTAATCGACTATTGTCATTGATTAATCCCTCAATTATTTTCTTGATTAAGTGATTACAGTTGATTGGTCTGTAAAATATCCAAAAAAGGTGAAAAATGTCGAACAGTGTTTCCCAAAGCCCAAGAGGGTGTCCTCAAATTGTTTTGCCCACAATCTAAAGATATTCAGTTTGTCACCAAGAACTAAATAAACCCGATTTTAACATTTAAGAAGCTGAAATCAGAGAATTTTGACTTTTTTCTTATCAATCTAATCAATCGATTATCAAAATAGTGGGCGATTAATTTAAGAATTCCCCATCATGATATAACAATATCACAATCTAAATTATTTCTAGTTGCATATCACAACATTGCTCTAATATTGATGTGTTGTCCAGCTCTACTCCAAACACATGCTCAATTTTGATGACAAGGTTTGTTTTAAATTTTTGGCCGATATGTTACTGTCCAGTAATGAGATAATTAGATCATTTATTTTTTCAATAAAAAAGTTTTAGCTCAACAAAGATGGCCATGATAATATCCGATTTGACAGATTGTGCCAAAACATTTAATTTGAAATCTTAGGCAAACTACTCCATGAAAGCCAAGAGATATTTTAAGTTTTTTACGAACTTAAAAATAAATTAACATTTGAAGACTCAGAACTGTTCTTTGTTTTTGTTTTAATAGCAATCGCTGTTAAATTTGGTTTGGTCAGAGCTGTGGAATATTAAATTGCCGTTGCTCAGAACATTTTAGCCTTTCTTACCCTCAAGGTATGTGAACTTCTTTTGAAAATACAGAAATGGGAAATTATCAGTTATCATATCGTCAGCCACGAGAAGCAGCCTGTGGGACAGGAAATTGGCATGAGGCACCAGCCAAATGCTGATGAAATATCAAAGTGAAAGAGGCTGGTAGATTTCAGACACTAAATTATGGTGAATTCCAACATTTATCTTCCAGCTGCTGGTTGATGTTCACATTTTAAAAAGTTAATTTCCCATCATGGAAGAAGGTAATTATTGGTTATCTGTATCAGCTGAATAAGTCAGTGTCATGCATCCTGACTTTTTAATGCTTACCCACCTTAAACTTACATTAATTAGCAATATCAGTTCTTTGCTGTAAGAAAATGAGCACATTCAACCTCCTTTTAAAGGGTCAATTCACCCCAAAATGAAAAATATTAAAATGGGTTTGACACCAATGATTTAGTTAGTTTTGCTGTGAGCTGACAAGTTTTGGAGATACTGGCCTGTGACTTGTCTTCCTTCTCCCCAGTCTTAATGGAACTAAATGTCTCTTCCTAGAAATCATGACCCAGTTACTCAAGATTATCCACACACCTTGTTGTAAGCAGTTTCATGTAGGAACTATTTTCTTTCTACCAAACTACACTGCACAGATGGAAGCAAAAGGATGGACAGACGAAAGGCCATAGAAATTTATACGTAGATGCCGCATTGAGCAGTTTTCCCAGTTGCTATGATACAGCAGCGACGAGGATCAAGCAGGGCTCATATCGGAACAAATGAAAGTAAATGGGGAGCTTTGGTTTTTCTGGATAAAAAGCAATGCAACTGTTACTCCTCAACTGATTTCAGTGAGTCCTGTTATATTCAAGGGTCCATAATTAGAAAAAAAAAAAAATTTTCCCCCCAGCTTAGTCCATGTAGAGCGCTTCATAAAAAACAACTCTTTAAGTTAGGTTAAGAAATCTCAATGTTGTAGTGCTTTTATCCAGAAAAATGGCAGCTCTCCCATTTACATTCATGCGTTCACAGGCCAGTATTGCCCGGTCCAATATGGAGGTGACGTTGACGTAGAATCCAAAGGCCAGTGTGGCGTCTATGCTTGTGACACTGAAATTGCAATAGCGATATAAGATACGATTAGTTGGAATGATTATTCAGTTTGGGTATGGCACTTGGTGACATTGCAGTTAATTGTGCAACCCTAATTCAAATTTTAATGGCATCCTCAGCTGAGCTGTAACCTCTTTTCTTTGCAGACATGCATACTTACCTCTGCGTGGTGATGTCGTCACCAGATGTGATTTGGAAGAAAATAAATTGTAAATAATATTCATCCATAACTTGTTAGCTCACACCAAAACAATCTAGATGGAAAAATAGCACTTTGGTTAAGTATTTTTGATTTTGTGGTGAGGGTCCCTTTTAGGGCTGCAACTGATGATTATTTTCACTGTTGATTAATCTATCAATTATTTTCTCGACTAGTTGCTTGGTCCATAAAACATCAGAAAGTGGTGAAAAATGTTGATCAGTGTTCCCCACAGCCCAAGACGATGTCCTCAAATGTCTTATTTTGTCCACAACCCAAAGATAAAGACCTAAAGAAACGAGAAAAGTTTCTCATTTAAGAAGATGAAATCAGAGAATTGTTATTTAAAAAAAAAAGGAAATTAATTCTCAAAATATTTGGCGATAGATTTAATAGTTAATGACTATTCGACGAATTGCAGCTCCAGTCTGTGAAATTGCATTTGCCCAGTTTACATAATCTAATAATAATCTCATTTTGACATCATGACAGAACAAAACTACTATTAAAAGCTCATCTAACTGTGTGATCTGTGTATTGTGCAGGTTGGCCACCTGTCCTGGTCTCTATAATGCCCCAGTGTTTGCAGCATCTGCAGTGAACGTGATGGCAGCCCAGTCGGTCTCCATAGACAAGTACCCAAAGGGAGAGCAGCAGGTGGGTGACAGGGACCTCAAGGCCTGAATTATCTGCTCCAACTGCTCTTTTTTCGCTCGTTTGCTGAAGTTGCTTGCAATAACGACACTTACATGTTCCAGGCTACAACTTCAGTATTATGCATCCTTTGCCTGTGGATCCCCCAGTTATTTTTAGCAGTGATAAGTCGGCCTGGATAGCCAAACAAAGGGAAACACTTAATGCATGTAACACTAGAACACAGGCAGTGTTAATGCTATTACATCAGTTTTGGTAATCTGTTGGTGGCATGCATGTCTGTCTGCTGTGGCAGGCCACCACAAATATATCACTGTATGAGAGACACTGGTGCAGTGTATAAAGCCCCGTTTTCTGCCAAGTGTTTATGTGTCTGTGCTTATGTAAATTGCTTACAAAACATCTTTATTCAAGTGCCAAATTTGGGGGTGTCGAGAGCTGAGAAGGATCTATGACTAATGAGAAATTTTCCACCCCAAGCAAGTGATTATTTTTAGCTTGTTTGCACTCAATCTAAGTCATTGTTGGTCTCCGTCACATGGCTGGGGATGGGATTTATGCTCTGGAAGGGATCCTGTGTTTGCTGGTAGGCAGGCAGGCACAGTGTGAAAATGTGTGAAAGAAAAGGAGGAGAAACTTGGCTCCTAATCTATGAATGTGCCTGGAGTGGAGCACTGCAGAGGCTTCAGCCACATTTGAATGTGTCTGTTTATTTGCATCCGTTGATAGGTGTGCACAGGTTCTAGATTACATTTGAGTGGTAATCAGATTGAACACCAGATATGTCAGTGTTTATGTCTGCATTGTGTCTGGATGCAGTCTAGCCACAACGCATTGTGAAGAGACTCGAGGGCACGATTGAATGCAGACATATTTTAGTGCATCTGTGTGCTGGAGATACCTTAAAGGGATAGTTGGGGTTTTTTGAAGTCGGGTTGTATGAGGTACTTATCCATAGTTGGTGTATTACCTATGGTTGATAGCAGTCAACATGCCCCTAGTTTGGAGAAGCAGCAGGAGTACCATTGTAGGAAGTCAAGCAATGTACTGCTGTGGACTGGGACAGCAGGAAACGTATTTTAGACACAAAAAAATCTATATCCATTTAAATTTACGCTATATTTAGAATATTTTTACAGCTTTACCTTGCTGTCAGGTAGCTCCCACCAGATTACTTCAACAAAAATCTTACCTCACAGAACACAGAAGTTGTTGGTCTACTGCTGCTGCAATGTGTTAGTTTAATTCTGTGACTTAAAGTGTGCATTTTAAAGGTTTGGTTTACATTTCATCAAAGTTGCACAATAACACAAACAAACTAACAGATGCAGGCAGTGGTGGAACAGCAGCTCCTGTGTTCTGTGAGGTTACATTACTGTTTTTGTCAAAGAGGTCTGGTAGGACCATCGTGGTCATGGAATTTTGCCTGCGGTTATTTGGGTTGACTCAACGGTGAGGTACAAATTCACAACACACAATGTTGCAAATGAATTCCTACAGTTTGACCATTTCCATTTTTTTTTAGTTATGTTGTTTCTTTCAGAGCATTTATTATGCTATTTATTCCACTGATTGAGTAATCAGATAAGAAGTACTTTCGTCTTATTAAAGAGCAATAGTAAATACACAAAAAAAATATAAGACAAGTCTCTTAAAATGAACAAATGGTTTCCTTTTTTGAAAAATCGTTGTTAAATTGTGTACGATAATATCAATTATTAATCTAAGAATGCACTTGGCTCTGATACTGGAGCCTCTCTCTGTCTATAGTTACCATTATAGTATAATATATATACTAATAAAGTATAATAATGATGTGCTGTACAGTATACAGACAGTTGCAGTATGAGTAAAGTAAAATTTTCTGACTTGTAAAAAAGTCTTGGCTCATGGAGAAAGAGAAAACAAATGAGCAAAGTGGTTGTTGTGGTTGGTTTGTCAATAGCGCTGTATTTCAGAATTGCAGCTATTGTGACAGCCCAGTGGGTTTGGAGGGAGCAATACAGCGTCTGGGTTTTTTGAAGTGTGGTCGTAGGAAGTACTTCTCCATAGTCGGTGTATTTTCTACAGTAGATGCAGTTGGCATGGCACTAGAAACAATCTATTCCTTTAAGAGCAACAACAAGAGAAAAAACTTCTGAAAAATCAGGTAACTCTAACAGAGTGAGGGACTGAAAACTCATGACTATCAGTAAGTCTTTCTGTCTTGTTGTTGATCACAGTAAACAAGTCTTACGACTATAGTCACACACACACTGGTGTGAGAAATGTATAGTTTTGGAAAGTGGTTGTCAGACCACGTCCTCATGACTTCTCCACAGGGTTCATATTGAAGCGAGGCTCTGTGTGAAGTTTTGCCCTGCGGCTACTCTTGTTCTTCACATGATGTCTTCATGTCTCTTCATTCCCCGCCTTTCCCTTCACCTCTTCTGTCAGTTTCTGTCTCTCTTTCTCTTTCTGTCACTCTTATCATTTCTTTGTTTTCTCTCTTTCCGCAGATGCAAGGTGTGGCGACGGTAGACAGCGATACGGAGCAGAAGTTCATGGAGGGGACGTTGGCAGAGGCGCCCAGCCCGGCACCCACAGAGCCGCAGACGCCCATGGACGCGGACAAAGCCTCCATATATCGGTAGAAATAACTCTGCTTGTGTGTTTGTGAGAGAATCAGAACAACATCCCTGTGTTCCTGTCCTGGTCCGTTCTTTTCCTGACTTAACTTCATTACTGCCAGATCGGCCAGAAATTAAACCATCACTATGAAATATCATCTGATGTCTGTGAAGTCCTCCCCTTTGTCCATGTGACTCCCATGTTGCTCTCTGGCATCTGAAGGGTGTTTTAACACCGCCTGCTGATTTTGTTTGTTGTCTGATCTAATGGAGATGTTTGTTCCATTTTTGTTTTGTTCACACTGCCCACTTACAGTCTAATCAGAGCCGACAAACAAGTCACATGGTCTCATGAACAGTGTACTGCGTTGAACTGTAGCATCATATGGCTGTGGTCGTGTGTTCATAATGGATATACAATAGAAGAAGAAAACTATACAGCAGTTAATACAGCAATTTGTCTCGACAGGGGATTTACAAGCGTTTGTTTTCACCCTTAAAGGGGTAATTCGTATCACTTGAAGTGTGGCAGTATGAGGTACCTATCCATAGTGAGTGCATTACCTACAGCAGATGGCGGTTGACACGTCCCCAGTTTGAAAAAGCAGCAGGAGTACCGGTGTTGGAGGCTAAGCAGTGTACTGCTGTGGACAGGGTCCGCAGTTAAATATCTTTTAGACACCTAAAAAAATCAATTTCAGTTAAGTGTACACTGTATTTTGAATATTTTTACCATTTTAAATTGCTGTTAGACAGAGTTTTGTAATGTTGAACTGCCGATATATAAGCCAGATATCCAAACCAACCAAACTGAACTGACAAAGTTAGACCATGGCTCTCAGTAACTGATGAAGATTTCTTTTAGGGTGACGATATTAACATTCTTCAAATTTGACGCAGTAGTTCGATGATGATTGCGACAATAACTATAAATCGATAATGGTGAACAGAAACGGACCACCTGCGCCACATTTAAGTGATAAAATATTGTGTATTATATATTAAAAATATTGTATGAATTTGAATTTGTTGCAGGCATTTTTCACCAAAAAAAGTACTCATAAAAGCAGAAAATTGTAAACTTATGACGCTCGCATTAACTTGCACCACCACAGTAATGGCAGCTTGTTAACTTTGTCTGTAGGGAATAGAAAGGAGATTTCATATAAGTACAAATCTGTCTTCATGGAATATTGTTGTCAGAGTAATATTGTATTATTGTATTGTGTAGATAAGTATTTAATAATCATGTCCTTCTCTTTACGTATGAAGAGTTTCTGTCAGAATATAATATCCCTTTGACACCTGGGAATTCTGCAGAAGTATTTGGTGAAGAAACCCTCTGGTGTCTGTGTGCTGTTTTGATTTCTCTTTCGAGGGTTAAAGCCCAGCAGTTGTCCATGTTTTCTCCAGCATACACTCCCATAAGGAAAAAATGTGTGTCCAGTTTTTCCTGGTAATAATATCAGATCTGTAAGAGCTTTGTTCCAAAGAGATATTACCACATTACTATCTGATTTCATACTGGAACTGATTGTTAATGATGTAGTATAGAAGAAGGCCTGGCCTCCAACTAATCAATACTTAATCACCAACAAAGTCAAGGAAATCTCTTTTAAACTCCAGCTAAAGATTTTAGAGAGACATTGATGTCAGTTGTAGTCTCTGTAATGGATGTCCTGAATCTGTTGTGCATTAGTTTTGGTTTGGTGAAGAGATTCTTGCAGAATCTGTGTTTTTATTGTTGGAAGTATTGATAAGGCTTTTGTCCTGTGCAGGAAGAGAATTTATTGTTTGGTCTCCTGGAAGACGTATACATAATTAACCTTATTATAATGGAAAATTTCATATCCATGAATGTAAATTTACAGGTAGGAAACAATAAGGAATTCAACCAAAACATTGATTAAACTTGGCACTCTTTGAAGCAAAAAGCAATTAAATCTTGTAGTAATTAATTTTGCTTCTAAATAAATGATCTTTTATTTTTTTATTTATCCCCCCTGGTGTTAAAACAAAGTATTTTCTCTTTTATGTATGTTTTTTTCTTTCTTGTGCTCCCTTTTGTAGAAGATTTGTGCATGCAAATGAATAAAGTACCTCATACAGTCACACTTCAGATAATCTGAACTATGGCTTTAACCCCTTTTTTTGTTTAGTTTGTTGCACTTCATCTTTATTACTGCGGAGCAACTGTACTTTGTCCTTTTGAAATAAGTGCTCATTTTACCAACTTGTTTTGTGTGTACTTTTCACAGACATCCCTTGTTCCCTCTCCTGGCCCTGCTGTTTGAGAAGTGTGAACAGTCCACACTGAGCTCGGACTGCATCACTTCGGCAAGCTTCGACGTGGATATCGAGAACTTCGTCCGCAATCAGGAGAAGGAGGGCAAACCCTTCTTCAGCGAAGACCCTGAACTCGACAATTTGGTGAGAAACCTCATGGGGGAAAAGTTGTTTTTTTGTTTGTTTTTTGTTTTTCCCCTGAAGAAAGATTTTCTTTTCTGTGTAACACACTACTTTGACCCATGAGTAAAATTTTTTTAAAAGCTTCTTAAAACAACAAGTCACAAAACTATAAAAAGGAAAAAGAGGTTTAAAATAGTTTGAGTCAAACCTTAAATTTGACTGATATGTAATCTAATTTCAGTATTTGTTGGACCCTCAGCACCCGTTCATGTATGTCTAGTTAGTGTTTGGGCTGAAAACATAAGCAGACGACTGAAAACCAGTTTTAGTTCTGAGGTATTTGACAAAACCAAAACAGGGACATGAGGTATTTCACAAAGAAATACAAAAAGGAGCCCCCAACTTACTCTCACAGTCACATGTGAGTGACCTTTAACCTCAGCAGCATATTGAGCTGCAGTCCCGTCCACCTATCGATTAGAATACAGTATCTCTACAGAATGATTAGATGCTGCAATCAGTGTCACAGAGCTGGTGAATCTTAAGTTGTTAGAAATACAACATGTTGCTCTGTGCTGGAACTGACCCTGACCTGTCTGAAGGGCGCAGGTTGAACTTTTTTACCTCAAGTGTATTTCTAAATGTTCAGTGTTTTAGCTTTTGCTCCTGGTGGTCATATCACTGTCTGATTCAACCTTTGTCACTTGTAGTTGGCAAGTAAGCATCCAGAATAATCAATTAAAAATACAGTGTTTACCCTAGATTCACTGTGTCTGCCCTCACAAAGCAGTAAACCTCATTATACTATCTACCACCACAACTTATTCCGTTGTCAAATTTAACACTTAGATGTTTCTGTGCTTATGTGCAAAATGGAAGTGACTCTGCTCTTCGTCGAGAGCAGAGGAGAGAAACCAGTGTGACTGTAAGAGACAGTAAAACACAGTTAAGACTCACACACTGAGCTGAAATGAAAGGAATGCACATAAACTAAGTGAAAAACATAAATAAAATATTTTATTTCGTTCAAGGCAATGGTAGGGGAAACACAGCATCACACTTAATAAATACTTTGGCTGGTATGATTGTGGATAATTATTAAATTCAAACTTGTGAATCCTGCAGATAAAAAGTAAAATACTGGGATAAAATCAGAAGTCAGCAGCAGAACATCAAAGGAGTGGAAATTATGTAATGAACAGAAGTGGGCAAGAGTGAGACTGATTATCTAAGTTTAGTGTCTAAATCCTCAACATGAGGCACAAGAATGGACAAACATTCAGTCTCCTTTCTGCAGACTGCCAGTAACCATTTTTGAATCCCTCTGATGTGTAGATGGTGAAAGCCATCCAGGTGCTGCGGATCCACCTGCTGGAGCTGGAGAAGGTGAGTGACCTGTGTAAGGACTTCTGCAGCCGCTACATCGCCTGCCTCAAAACGAAGATGAACAGCGAGACTCTGCTGAGTGGAGACCCGGGAAGCCCGTACTCCCCCGTTCAAGGCCAAGTCCAGAGCTTCTCACCCACCAAGACTCAGGTACGAATTGCAGGTGGACACTGACTGTGGCGATTCTTTGCCCTTAATGCGTGTCAGCTGATTTCAGTGCTGCACAATAATAAAGTCAAATCAACATGTTGTAAAAATCAAGTTAAAGATCCATCAACATGAAACAATGTTACTGAGGCCTGCTCTCTGTTCCACAGACCCCCAGCTCTATCTCGGGGACCATCAGCCCCCAGGGTCAAATCGTGGTGCCTGCGTCAGCCCTGCAGCAAGGGAACGTTACCGTGACAGCTGTCAACCCCACCCAGGTGGTCGCAGGTATGTCACCGTGGCATACAACCCCTCCCTCAGGTACTGTACTGTTGTGACTGCAGCTGACATGTCATCATGTACCAGTGGGACACTCTGATCAGAGCTTTATGTGCACTCTGCAGCTCAGCAGATTATATTAAGCCGTGTGTGTGCATGTGTGTGCGTGTGCGTGTGCGTGTGTGTGTGTGTGTGTGTGTGTGTGTGCATCTTAATTCCAGGTGGCACGGTGTACCAGCCTGTTACAGTTGTCACTCCTCAGGGCCAGGTGGTAACACAGGCTCTGTCTCCCGGGACAATACGCGTCCAAAACAATCAGGTAGCACATATCTCTGTGTGTCTGTGAAGGCTGCTGTGTTGTCTGATGATGTTTCCACTGCAGGGTACAGCTCAGCGAGGGCAGGGTATCATTCAAAACTTTTCAATACCATTACCGATACCTTGGCTTTGCGTTTCAATACCAAATCCATTTTAACAAAAAGAAAATTACACATTACGGTACGTGTTATCCCCTCTCTCTCTGCCCCCTTTCCTGTCTTCACTTCAGCTGTCTCTGTCAAATAAAGCCCAAAAATCATCTTAAAAAAACAGAGAGAGAACAGTCGTGTGAAGTGCAGGAGTTCTTCTGTTATCCCTTTTCCACCAATCGGTTCTGGTTCTTCAGTCGGTTTCATTCAAGAATCTGTGTAGCAGGGTGCCTGGGTAGTTCACCTGGTAGAGCGCAAGAATCCTTAGACATGGCCGTGGGTTCAAAACCAGCCTGTGGCATGTCATCAACAGAGGGTTGCACTATGCACACCAGCTTCACCTCAGGTCAACCTGTTGTTTTTTTTGCTTTTAACTGGAAATGAAATTTTTTAGGTTATTAACTAGTTTATTTTCGGACAGATTCCTCAAAATCTCAGTGCATGAACAGGAACAGAACCAGTCCCACGTGGTGGAAATGTTTGGTTGCTGATGGAATGATCTCCAAAGAAAACATATCCTCCATCGTTCTGTGTGTGTTTGTGTTGTTGAAAATGATGCCATGATATCTTGCCTGCATTAATAGGGTACCAGCTGCAGTGGAAAAACCTAATCATGAAAAATACCTGCTGCCAAAAGTGCTTCAGGTTGAGCTGAGCTGTGCCATGCAGTGGAAACACGGCTTAAATCAGAGGTTCCTGTATGTTGGGGGAGTAGGAACTTTTACTACCCTTCAAATGGGGTCCAACAGAGAAAAAAACTTTTGAGACAGACTAATGTTAATTCCTCAAACAAGTCTTTTTTTTTTACAGGCTTTACAGTGGTACATTAAATATACTAGATAGTGCAACTTCAAATCATCAAGTTATTATTCTACACCAACCTTTTATAGCAGTAATATTAGAATTTACATGATCATTGACTTCTACATTGGTCAAACAAAGAGAGAGGTGTCTAAACAAGTGTTTGTCTGTTCAGCTCCAGCTGCAGTTTCACCAGGACCTGAACCTCTTCAATCACGACGACAATTCAACCAAGAACAAACGCGGTGTTCTGCCCAAACACGCCACCAATGTCATGCGCTCGTGGCTCTTTCAGCACATCGGGGTGAGTCCGTCCGTCTGTGAGCGTCAACTCTGTCTCTTTCACATGTCAATTCAAAACAAAACAGTGAAGCATCTCTTTGCTGTTCTCTTCTGCAGCACCCGTATCCAACAGAGGATGAGAAGAAACAGATCGCCACTCAGACAAACCTGACACTTCTGCAGGTCAACAACTGGTGAGTTTAGACTTTTCTTTTGCATTTAAATTGCTGACAGGATGAATGTGTTCATTCAGGCAAAAGCAGTTGGGGAAAGAATAAACAAAACACACAATTCAAACATTTAAAAATAAATACATAAAGATAAAAAAATATCTAGGAAAAGAGTAATTTCTTTAAATAATATTTCCACTGTCATTTTCTTATTCTTTTATAGATTTCTTATTTTTATGGCACTCTTGTGACTTTTTCTACCCACTGTGGAAAACTGATTAGTCCGTCAGCTGATTGTTGATGCCCCCCAGAAATCCTCCTGATAAATGCAAACTAGTTTCTCTAATCTTTTTCTATGTTGAAAGTAAAAGTAAAACTGTTGGTGGTGAATTGGACTGAGACATCCTGTTCAAAGATTTTCCACGGTCTGAAACAAAAAAGGCAAACATGTGGTGTTGACCTCAGGATCACACAACAGGTTTCTTCCCAGAAGTACAATTCCGCTCTGCCAGAGTGCAGATACACATTCAGCCTCAATAACAGATGGGTAACTGTTTTCCCTTTACACTTTTGTTGCTGCTACATTAATTTATCCTTCTCAGACTAAAAGAAACAAGTTTGCTGTTTGTTTGGGGGTATTTTAGGCTCAGATGATTTCATCACAGCCTGTCCGGACCGAAGGTGTACAGGTCTCTGCTACACCTGCAAGAAACCACAGAAACACATGTTCCAGCCAGCGTCAACACAGATGGAGAAAAACCAACCTGTGTTGTCTTGTGTCTCCAGGTTTATAAATGCACGGAGGCGAATCCTGCAGCCCATGTTGGACGCCAGCTCCTCCGAGACACCAAAAGCCAAGAAGAAGACTCCTCAGAACCGGCCACTGCAGCGCTTCTGGCCCGACTCCATCGCAGCGGGAGGAGGCACTCATCAGCAAGTTACCATGCCAGACGGTACGCAGCCGTTTTCTGTGTACTCTTTGTGTTCAAGTTAAATGTAAACTGAAAGCTAAATACAGCCCCGCCCCTTTTTGTGTGGCTGTAGTAAATATTAAAACTAGTGGAGATGAAGACTTTGGTTTTTCATGCTATAAGAAACCTCATCTAGAATTGCTTATAATATATTACTGTACATTATGTCACTAATAATCGATCACTGTTTAACAGAACGTGGTCTGTCTCTGTAGTCCTGCACAGACTGTCAGCCCAAAATATTTTTTGGTATATCCAGATTGAATTTAAAAAGTCTGGACAGTAAAAAAAACAACATCAAAAAAAACATGTGATTTTTGAAAATCAAATCCAAGCCACATTTGCAGATGGTTTTGAAATGTGACACCAATCAAATTTCCAAGGATCAACAAATCCAATCTGATCAGTCTGTCTTTGAGATTTGATTAGAGCAACAAATGTGATTTTCCTGCAGTCTGAGCAAAGCCTGTGTTTAGTGAAGCTCTCTGAATGCTGACTTCACATTAGAAATAGAGCTTTACATCATCTACACTGAACTGATTAAAAAACAGCCCAAAAACTGTTATAACAACTGTGGCCTCTATTCCACTGTGAATGTGCTGCTTGTGTATTTGAGGCAGAGGAGCTAATTTAGAGATTTTCGGCCCAGAGCTTCAGCTGTAACAGATAAATACAGTACATGTTGTGTTGTACAGTAAGAAATAGTCACCACATCTCACAATCCATTTAAAAAAACCCTAAACTTCACATTCCTGATCTTAAAAAAGGCCAACAGTGGAGTCGCTGCATCTTACAGATGTACCAGTCCCAAATAAGAGGATAAGAGCAGCCCATCTGGGTACTTAGCTCCTGCATCATGCCCCCAGCACTGTGTTGTGAAAACAACCGCTCTAATTTGACCAGCAGTCAGTACACATGTCAAAGTTTAAATGTATAAAAAAAGGTTAACAGTATCGCTGTTTAGGTATGAGGAGCCAAAATCCTCTGGTCTGTCAGCTGAGCATGATTTCACCGGTGAATGTTCAGTGTTGTCACATAGAATAGTCACTCATTGTGGGACGTGTCGTAAGCCTGCTCTCATCTGTCAGAAATGTTAAGCACAGCAAGCCACAACCCCAAAGTTCCTGTACTTTTGGAAAGCTCTATCAATGATCAGTTCAAGTTCCCATTCACACGAGCCCATATGTTCCTGAACATTTCAGGGTTACACTGCAAATGTGGACTTTGATTTACTTTGTCTCAACTATTTAGACTTCAGAATCACATATAAATAATTTCTTGCCATTTGGAGAATTGTTGTTGCACTCGTAAAAGACTGATGAATATTTTTTAAGGGTATTGTCACAAGTAATTCTTTGATTCTCAGGTACAATGGTGACCATGAATGTGGAGGGTCTGCAGAGCCTGACGTCAGATGGCGCCACGCTGGCGGTACAGCAGGTGATGCTGGGAGGCCACAGTGAAGACGAGTCGGGGGACAGCGGAGACGAGGACGACGAGGACATGGCCGGGCTGGGCCTGGACAACAGCGACTCATTGCAGTAGAGGACACACTCCCTCACACTCTGATCTACACATACACACAAGACTACGTGCGTAAATAGGTCTGCAGAATGCATGTGCGTTCTCGAACACACGAATCATAGTACAAACACACACACACACACACACATTAGGTTTACACAGAGCACAAAAACGACAGGACGTGACAGGAACGGTCCTGCTCTCTTCCAACCCTCCACCCTGCTGACCGGCGGTTTACGCTGCGTGTGTGTACATCAGGACGTTTCATTTCAGAAACCGTTTTATAATTATTTAGTTGACGTATGCGAGTGCACTTTTTTGTATATTTAAGCTCAAAAAGATTAAATCAAACAAACGGAAGAAAAAAAAAAAAGAAGTGTTAAAACACCCGAAGCAAGTTTATACGCTCCGTTACTAAATGTTGACTGAGTTTTGATTTGTTTTCCCTGTCCCCCGAGTTGAATTCTCATTTTGGATGCCAACACTTTAAAGTTGTATCTGTAAGGGTTTGTCTTCACTTTTTGCATGCTTGTGTTTTGAGTAGATGTGCGCACTCTTACGACCGACTCCACGGGCTTTCACACAAGGCCCCTGAGTGGAGAGAATGGAAAAAAAAGAGGAGAGATGCTTATTTTTATATACAAACATATGGAATTAGTGTTTTTGTTTCATTTTTTGTGTTCTCCTGTTTTGTAAGGACTATTTATGTACAGATTCATAATTAAAGCTAGTGACCCTGTTTTCCAGGGTTCTTTGAAGTTTTCTAAAAAACAGAAAAAAGGAATTGAATGCTGGTGAAAATTGCTATTTAAATTGGTTTTAAACTTACAATACTAACAAGGCCTTACCTGTGTTCTTTTCTAAAGAATTATTGCCAAGAAGAAGCACAAAAAGAAAGTCTGACCCTCGGTTGTGAAATTGGTCAAAAAGACACTAAACTGCAGAACGACGTCTGTGTGGTTCTGTATAGAATCGTTATAAATAATTTCACTTTTTGTGCTCGCAGCTCTCTGAAGAGTTTTATCTCACACAGTAACGTTACTGCAGATATTTTTAAATACAGCTCCAGTTTTACCCTCATTGTGTATACCATACGTTACGTCTTTTAATCATTTTACAGTAGTAGCGTAGGCGTCACTTTCTCAAAATGCACAATCCAGAACACTATGCTGATCACACAATCACAAAGGTCTGAGTCGGAAACCCCTGGAGGGGCAGCTATCACACGCAGTGAGATACAAACTCATCATGAACAAGAAGCCGTGGACTTTTTGCACGCATTAAACTTTTATTTATGTACACGTACATGCTACTGCGATGAAAACAAAGAGCAGTTGGAAAAGTTGGACTCCTTGTTCGCTGCCTGAAGGACTGGGACTAAGCGCTGCAGCCTCTGTCGGTCCCCCTGCCACTACATACACATGTAGTGAAAGATCGGAAATCTCTTTATCAATATATTGATATTGCTGCACAAATTGGGGTGCCTCTTGTTTGAATATCTGTAATATTGTACTGTACAACAGTTGTCTGTCAATAGTTGCAGTAATCTGGTTTATATCCCTCTTGTAAAGTTGAGACTTGAAATGGTTACCTTCACGCAGCCTGAGGAGGGTGTAGTGACTCTGGGTGGGCCCTCGCTGAGCTCTCGGTTCCTCACTTGCGTCTGTCTTGCTTTTTATGAAGCGTTCTTCACTTTTCTCTTGTCTGTTTTGCCTTAGAGCTTTCTATTTTGGAATAAACGATGCCTAACTCTCTGTTGCTGTGCACCGTCTCTTCTCTCTCCTGAATCGAAGGCTCTGTCACTCTGCTGCTGGAGTTTGTCTTTAAGTTTTTGGTTTTTGTCACATGTGGAAACATCGAACCAAAATCCCGTGAGAAGTAACCAGGTGCTTCAGTTGTCTGTGCTCAGAGTCGGAGAATTTTGAGCTTCTTCTCTCTGAAAGACAATGTAGAAATGGGCAATTTTAACACAAGTGGACACAGAAACATGTAGCAGCGATTATGCATGACTCTGGAAACACTGTTCTCACAACTGACCAGATCTGAATGTTTTAGTAAAACCAGCTGTGCTTCCATCTTTACTTCAGCGGTGCATTAAGGCCATTGTAGGCTTTGAAAAAAAGGAACCCAGGAGGGGGGTAATATTCTGAGAAATAAGTCTGAATTTCCAAAATTAAAGTCGTAAATTTACAAGAAAAAAACTTCAATATTCTCTAAGATTATGTCGTCCTACATTTGTGAGCAAAATTTCAGAAATTCTAAGATTGGCGTCATAAATTTACAAGAAACTCGGAGAAGAGGTGGGCATACAAATGAATTGATCTGCAAGTATTTCTTTATAACTAAATCTGATTGTAAAGTATAATTAATATATAGTATAATAATAATAGTGAGAATAGTGTTTTTGTTTATTTGTTTGTTTTTTACTTGCAGTGGCCCTAATACACTGCTGTACTTTACAAACTTCTAGGGCACACACTGTATTTTGAAACTACCAAATATCCAGAGTTTTATGACAATATTAATAAAAGAGATGCACCATGAACTTGAGGGGCTTTTCAGGAGTTCAAGGGCAATTCCAGTATTCTTAGACCTTGGCTCAATTTGTACATGCATAGTGGTTTTAATGATTAACAGGTAGCTTTTGGAATTGGTCCAGTAGATCAGACAGCAGCCGCCAGATGGGCTCAAAGACTGTCCACTAAAAGTGTTTGTTTTTGTCACTGACGTGCTCAGATTGTTATCCTTACAGAAAGCATCCCTACAAAGACCGACCTTGGTGAGTAAGAATAAAGTCCTTTTTGTTTAACCAGACACAGCCATTATATCGCTCTCTTCAAAGCCGCCAGTCTCCTGATCTGATACAAACACTGATACTTTGGTGCTGATACAAAAAAAGTATGATGGTGATTTGTTTGCTTATTTTGACACCAGACCATGAGAAAATGTTTAAAAAACACTTAATAGAGAGTGTGCATCATGTTGACTGTTTCGCACGTACATTTCCAAAAAACAATGCACATCTCAAGATAAGGAGTTAATGGACTGAAGGCTAGTTATTTGGCTTATATTAAATAAATTCAGGAATAAAGAAATAGATTTAAAAAAAACCTGGTTAAGTAACTAAACCTTTAAACACCAAGGTTGCACAATAGCAAACTAATGCATCGAGCCAGCGACTGGCAACCAGCAGCTCTTGTGTTCTGCCAGGTAAAATGACTATTTGTCAACGGAGCTTTGAACGGTGCGATGTGACGGCTAAAGGTCTGTGTCTGTAGGGATCCTGTTTATAATGTTGTCTCTCAGAATAACTATCTGAGCCTGTCTGTGGCAAAACACGCACTTTTAGAGGGCAAAGGTTGACAAGTGCATGGTCGTCCTTTACGTTCCAGCCAAGTTTGTAACTGCTGATCTGTTACTTTTGTACCTATTAGCCATTTAGACCCCGAAACCTGTAAAGAGAAAAATAGAGGGGATAATTGCATTTTGCTCCTGTAATAGATCTTCACTCGTCTCAGTAACAGAAGTTTGTTTCCATGTGGTCTGTGAGAGATTATGTGTGTGGTGAGCAGCAGAGCACATGGAGACAGGGCCTAATTCATGTTCTCATATCACAGAATCTAAATGGTAAAAGGAACTCTGTGTCAAGTGTAACATTTCAAAGCTTTGACCATATAAAGGCAGCTGAAATGAGGCCAATAGGAGCTCGCTGCCAGCTGCTGCGGTCAGATTCCATTCAGGAGGAGAACCAGCTGTCGATCCAACATCACACAACAAATTCACCCAGCAGCTGGTGCTCTGCAGCGGTCAGTTAGTCCAGACTTAACTGAAGAAATTGTTAAACTTCAGCTGTTCTTCAAATGCCCCCTTCATAAAATTCACTGAAAGTTGTTCATGACCACGTTAGAGTCATAATATCATGCCCTCTGCTCATATGACTTTCAACATTTACTGCAGAGCTGCTGTTGTTTTGACTGAGGTTTAATGAGAGTGAGTCGACAGGGACCAGTTTCACAAAGATGGAGGAATAGTAAGACTTCAGACAGACAAATTGAAATTCATTCGTTGCCCAAAGCTGTCCTGTTCTTGACTGAGAACTTGGCTTCATTCGCTCCAGCAGACAGTGTTTGCATTCTGGAAGAATCCAACTCTGACGTTTCACTGTGGACTAGACAAAAACATCTGTGCTGAGGCTCTTGAATGTAGCAGCTCTCAGTGCTAATGTGAACTCAGTCAGTCAGGCTCAGGACAGACGACTGTGTCCTCACTTCTATGGCAAGCCGTTGTAACATTTAATTGAACCACACTTATCTGTAATTATTTTAGATGCCTGTAATCGCATTTCTCCATGTCAAATTTGTATGATAATTAGTATGGTAATGAACATATCTGCTGCTAGTGTCCCAAACTCAGCTGTGTGTCCTCCACTGAGACACGGTCTATTATTCCAAAACCCCAATAGTCTGAAAATGTCCTGGTCCCATTAGACTGAAAGTCTGTCTTGTCTGATGGCTAGTTATCTCGCAAACAAAAGCCCAAGGATATGAAAACACACTCTCTTCCTTGAGTTTTTTGCGGAACAACAACAAACACGTGGTTAATGTTGTAAAGCAGTTTGGTTTGGTTTAGACACCCAAGTTTAGGAAAAGATTGTTGCATCAAGAATCAGGACCCGCCTAATCCTGTACTGACCTCCATCTGTTGGCGGATCCAGCTCAGCGACTGCGTGATGCGAGTGTAGACGCCCGGCTTGTTCCTCACAGCGCAGCCGATTCCCCAGCTGGTCGCTCCAACCAGCTTCCACACAGACGAGTCCTCGCAGGCCAGAGGACCTCCACTGTCCCCCTAAGGAGAGACACACGGACACACACAGGTGAAACAGTCCACATCTCACTGTCCACATCACTGATCCGTCATAGGCTCACATGATAGATGACATGCAGCCACAGGAGATGGAAAATCATTTAATGTCTTGTTCATATATTTGAGAAGACTCTCTGAACTTTGGGGGAAATTTAAAGTGACTGACTTAGTTTACTATGAAAATTTCAAGGGTGTATTTTAGTCCACTCAAAATTATAGTGTGATTGTATTTTACAGGCCCCAGTTTCCGATTAATTTACAGGAGAGAAACAGTTGAGTGCAAATTACTGGAAAAGACTGAATTTGCTATAAAGCTCCATGAAATCATCACTACCAGCAACACATTTCACTTTGCATTTCAATGCATTGTTATGATAGAAAATATGCATTTTAGCAGCTTTAAGTAAAATGTCAAATGTGTGACAGTACTGATGGGCAGTAAGAATGATAACTAGAACTAAATATATCATTTTAAAAATTGATCTAACTCAAGTGGATGATAGAGAAAATAATAAATATATTAAGAGCTATTCAACCCACATTGGTAAATGAATCAGTGAATAAATAATTATTACAAAACATACTACAAAAAGATACAGATACAATCATTTTATACGCCCTCAAATGCTGAATAATAATAAATTAGCCTATGCTTTAGAATATACAAATATGCACTCAGAAATATTCTTTATAAATAGAGGGCTCAAACTAACTAGTAAATAGGCGAATCACAGAAACTGGGCCACATAGCATGTGCAGTTAAATGAATTTAGAGCTATATGACCCTATCAGCCCAAGAAAATTTCAAGAACATATAGAGATATGTCTTAGAAACAATGTAAACCCTACATACAAAAATATGCACAATAGTTTTAGGGTACTTAACATGTAAAAGTCAAATAATTAAGAGCTATATGGTCCTGTCAGGTGGCTAGAATCAAAATAAGAGAGCAATGATGCAATGTCAAGGAGAAATGACACAATGGAAAAACTGATGTCATTGTGATTCCAGCTCTTCAGGAGCTCTCAGCTGCTTTGAAATCTCAATGACTCTTAAAGGAAACCGTGCGTACCTGACAGGAGTCGGTTCCTCCTTCCAGGTATCCTGCACAGATCATCCAGGAGGAGATGAAGCCCTGATAAACCTCCGGTTGGTTGCACGTCTTTGTGGAGAGGAGCGGCACCATGGCAGAGCGCAGAACCACACTGGTCTCTCCTGGAATAAAAAAAAGAAACAAAACACGATCGATTCCAGCGATGTATGAGTCAGAGTGAGCAGGACCATTAAGTTATTACATTACACTCCATTTCAAATGTATCTGTGGCTGTGTGGGCGCCATCACACAAGAAATCAGCTGTTTTCAGACTGACCTTCATCCTCAGTTGCTCCCCATCCAGAGATCCAGCACATCGTACCCTCCTCAAACTCCTCCCCATAGTTGGGCAGACAGATGGGCTCCACGAATCCTACAGAGGAGAAGTTTAATGAACTACAACTCCCAGATTATCAGACACACTGTATACAGCTCTGTGTGTGTGTGGTCTCCATCATAATCATCATCAATGACATCAGTCACAGCTAATGTATAATTACACCAAAATCCTGTTTTCAGACGGAGGATTTCTGCAGTTTGGACTGAAATGACACAGCAGACACAGTTACACTGAGAGGCGCTGAAGAGAAAAAAAATGAAGACTAATGGAGCCAAACTCAGGCAACTGATACACATAATGACACTGAGCTGTCAGAGAGCAGAAACCTGAGATGGAGGCGCGAGAAGAGAGGCCTCCCCTCACAGGACTGGGTGCAGAGAGAATAAAGGCCAGACAAGAACTTTCATTTTAACATTCCTTCAAGTTACAGGTGATTTTTGATCTTTGCAGGGTGTAAAGCAGCAACACACATAAGTGGAGGTGGATTACACAGAAGCCCAGAAAAGCATCCATTTTTAAGTCCAATCTAAGCTTTTTTCTCTCCTGTGATCTTGAGTTAAAGGGTCAGTGTGAAGGATTTAGTGGCATCTCACAGTGAGCTTGCAGACTGGAAACACTTCATCTCACCTTCCTCTTCAAAGGGTTAGGAGAACCTATGGTGGTGGCCACCGTGAATTAAGGATGTATTTCAACCAAAGCAGAGGTGATGGTTGTTGGGACAGTGGAAAGACGAACCAAGATGTTTTATTTAGTTTCTGTAAAGTTTGAAAGAAACACGATGTAGCAGAAGGCTTCTGGTGAGTTTGGCGAGAGCCATTTCGGGTTAAACAAAACATATCTTACGCTTTACAATAAGGTCTCTCACCATCGTGATAACAGCCTGAGCCTGTCAGTGACTAAAACAAGCACAAACAACCAGCAAGCGTCACCTGCTCTGAGCGCTCTGCAGGTGCGTCTGGGTGGATGAGGTGTTTGACTGCGCGTCACGCTGCTCTGTGTTTCAATCACTCTTCTCAGCTTCCATCACAGTTAGTTTTGTGGTGATTTAGAGACTTGGTTTGTTAAGTTTACAGCCTGTCTCATTGCTCTGTGTACAGTGATGCAGATAAAAAAAACAAGAGCTGAAACTTGTTTATCAACCACTTCTTTCATCCTCGCTTCAGTCAACTGACAGTGCATGTGATCCCAAGGATATTTTTGAATAAGTGAACCAGTGAATACAAAAACCTCTATTTGATTACCTTTAATACCTCACTGAAATGTTCTCCCTGTGCATTTGTGTGAGCTTCTGTTTTATCCAGGGACTGTAATGCACACTGACTGACAAAGGAAAAAAAAACTGCACAGCTGGGAGAATCTCAGTCGACTACGGGGGCTCTGACTAATCTGAATCATAAACTATCAGGGGGTAGTCCTATTCCCATTATATGAAACTGAATATCAACTCAGGCTGTAAGTACCTCATACAATCCCACTTCAAATAAACCAAACAATCCCTGTAAAGTGTGTCTGATTTCCATTTGGGCCAGAGAGTCAGTACACGGTCTGAACAGCTTTGAGGCATGAATGGATGGATGAGTGAATGAATGAACACAGAGCAGCAGGTTGTTTGGACTCAGTAAGGTCTTAAAAAAATGAACACTGTTACCATTGAAAACCAGTGACGTAGCCAGTTTCATCAGAGCGATGTCGTAGTCCAGTCCTTTGGGCCTGTAGCGAGCGTGGTAGATAATCTGCTCCACGGCCAGAGACTGAGCCCCGTTGACCGGCTGCTCCGTCAGCCCCACGTGCACCGCCCACATGGAGGGGTCTGCAAACCTGACCACACGCAGGAGAGGAGGACAGACAGACAGTCAAACACGACAGTTATGTTAGTCTGACACAGTGAAACAAAATCCTTGTACTACAGGGACAGTTTCCTCCTCCTGAAGAAGCCAATCAGAGTTTAAACACCAGTCATGTGTTCAGTTCCTGTCACTCTGCAGGTTAAAGGAGTGACTGCAGAGTAATCTGATTCCCGTTGTTACAACTTTAACTACACACGATGACGGCGTGTTTGTGCTCTGTGCTGTGTTCATGTTGACACTGCAGCCAAATGCAGCAGAGAAGAAGAAGGCGCCTACAGCTGACACCTCCTTCAGTAACAGCAGTCATTTCAAACTGCTCAGGACAAACCTGGCTGACAGGAGGAGGCAGTTCAAAACCCACCACTTATCAGTCCTGGAGGATAAATGTGCCCACATACACCAACACAGTCAGTCTGTGATGCTTCATATGAGGACACCAAAGAAATGAGAGAGGAAAATCACACCATGAGGCTGAGAGATGCACCGTGCTCGACTGCTTCTGTGACCACATGCTGAGTGCATCAGCCAGGTGTGTACATACACTGTCTGGCCTTAAATTAAAGTCACCACATGGATTTAACTAAGGAAATAGGTGAGATGCTTTCATTGGATAATTACTGCAGTGATTAATATGTTTCAGCTGGGAACAAGTTATTGAACCCTAACCGATGCAGTGAGCAGCTTCTCATTTCTTAAACAACCATGTCAGAAGACACATCCTGTGGTTGAGGAAAATATGTTCCTCTGTTTCAGAAGTCAGCCAGAGGTCAAATTATTGGCATCAAGCAAAGAAAACAACTAAAGAGATTGATGAAACTACTAAAACTGGGTTAAGAACTGTCCAACACATGATTAAAACCTGGAAGGATAGAGGTGAACCATCATCTTCAAGGAAGAAATGTGGTTGGAAAAAAGTCTTGAATGATCGTGATCAGAGATCACTGAAGCATTTGGTGGAATCAAATCATAAAAAATCAATAGTAGAACTCAATAGTTAAAGTAAGAGCATTTCCAAACACAGAATGTGAAGAGACTAAACAGCTGTGTAGCCTTAAGAAAATCAATTATCAGTGAGGCCAAATGGAAAAAAAGACTTCAGTTTGCTGGGGAGCATAAAGATTGGACTGTGTATCAATGGAAAAAGGTCATGTGGTCTGATGAGTCCAGATTTACCCTGTTCCAGAGTGATGGGGGCATCAGGGTAAGAAGAGAGGCAGATGAAGTGATGCTCCCATCATGCCTAGTGCCTACAGTACAAGCCTGTGGGGGCAGTGTTATGATCTGGGGTTGCTTCAGTTTCTCAGGTCGAGGTTCAGCAACGTTATGAGCCCAAAAAAAGAGGTCAGCTCACGACCTGAATATACTGAATGAGCAGGTTTTTACATCAGAGGATTTTTTTCTTCCTTGATGACACAGACACATTCCAAGATGACAATGTCAGGATTCATCAGGTTCAAACTGTGAAAGAGTGGTTCAGGGAGCGTGAGACATTGTTTTCACACAAGGACTGACCACCAGAGTCCAGACCTGAACCCCACTGAGAATCTTTAGGGTTTTTCTGCTGGAGAAAACTTTACGCAGCGGTCCGACTCTCCCATCATCAATACAAGATCTTGGAGAAAAATTAATGCAGCTCTGGACAGAAATAAATGTTGTGACACTGCAAAAGCTTATTTAACGATGCCATGGTGAATGTGTGCTGTGATCAAAGCTTAAGTCCAAATTTGCAATGAAAAGCTGTTCTTAAATGCTGTCGACTGTAGTTTTGTACTTCTTTCTTTAATGTTGCAACAGGTAAAAGTGGAGCTCATTTAATGTCTTTATATACTGCTGGGTAGCTTATGAACTTTATCTTCAGAGGACATTGGTTAGAAAGATTTTAGTGCAAAAATAATATCACATTTTGGAAAGTGAGGGTTACACAGAGGTGTGACTCACCCGTACACGCAGTGAGCTGCAGTGAGGATCCAGCGTGACGTTATGATGGAGCCTCCACACAGGTGTTCGCTGCTGAAGTGGAGGCTCACCTGCCAGGGGAACTGACCCGGCTTGGAGATGTTTCCCCCGACGATACGAGTGGTGTACCGAGGCCTGGAGCCGCACTCTGAGGACAGACAGGGGGGGAGGGTCAAAGGTCAGATCATGTACCTCTAATGGCATCACTGCAAACACAACAAACTGGATTAACACCATGTTCGTGGGCTGATATTAAACATCAGTCAGTAACTGTCAGGTAACAGGTGTTCTACTATCCAAAAGTTTTCTCATGATGCTGTATTTACAGAAACTTTCAGCAGCTTGAACATGAGAAAATTCTGAAAGAAAACATCTGAAACTTCAATTTATTTTCAAGAAAAGGTTCATCTAACAGCTGATCTGCAGTGGTTTAGTGTTGCACTTCCCTGATGGGGACTCAACGACAAAAAATTATACAAATAAGTGAGTTATTGTCATTTTCTCAAACTTGACAAAGCTCTTTCTGTTTTCACAGGTTCAGTGCTCGTCATAATAAACTGATGCAGCGCCCTTTAAAGCTCGACCCAAACTGTCGCCTCTGAGCAGGTCGGACCAGAAGTATCAACCGTCACAATCCACACTGGTTGAACCCCGGTGCAGACATATGCTCAAATCCAGAAAACCACACGTGCACACACACTGGTTCCATGTCAGTTGTGTAATGACATTAAATCCTCACTGTTTGCTAAAGTGTTTCATATGAACATTATGAAACATCCTCCCATGGCGTGTTCACACCAAACAAAACCAAGCAAAATTTCATTACTCTCGATTTCGCAAATGATCCACCTTCAGCAAATATTCACCCTTCTCTTACAAAAAAGAGGAGAAGGAGATTTGATTGGTGTTTCGCAAACCATAAGATGACATCCTCCAATGTCTTGCTTTGTTCACAACCCAAAAATATTCAGTTTACTGTCAGAAAGGAGGAAAGAAAACAAACAAAAAAAAATCACATTTGAGAAGCTGAAATCTGATTTTATTTAAAAAAAAAAGTGACTGAATTGATCATAAAATTAGTTAAAGATTGATTTAATAGTTGAAAAGTAATCATTGCAGCTCTACTGCAGAGCACCTGTCCATCTGTCTCCACCGAGTGGCAGTGTTATAGTTGGTGTCTCAAAATCAAAAAAATGAATCTAGTTTACTATAATGGTAAGAACCCAAAGTAAACTTAAACTTAACTGAGATTTAATTAACAATCGGATCAAAAAGATGCCAAAGTAACGGCATCATGATGAAGATTTGTAAAAAGTCTGAATTCATGTTCGACATGACGACAAGCAAACAGCTTTTAAAATGCCTGTTTTCTGAACTATTAGGATTAGAGGAAGAGAAAGACTCTTTATGCTGACAAGCTTTGGTGACAGAATTTACTTAGATTTTTCACACAAGCTGAAAATTTTCATCTCTGCAAAATCAGTGAATTTGTGTTCTTTGCATTGACTTTCACTGAAATTTGCTTCGCATTTGGTGTGAACACGTCATGATTGTGGTGATCTATAAAAACAGACTACTTGTCTTAGCATGCAAAAGTAACGACACACGTGTCTGCATACTCTGCAACAAACAAACACACAGAAGAAACAAACATATTTGCATTTCATGCGAGAACATCTGCCCATGCAAGAAGCACATATGCTCCTCTGGACTCCATCTGAAATCCTTATAGAAAAAAGAGAGATGATTTCAGTCCGCAGTTTGTTTTCTCACCCAGACATTTCAGAGTGGTCACCTTCCCTGAGCTGCACTGAGTTTTACTGTGGAGGTGGAGGTCAGATCAGATCAGACAGCAAACATGGAGAACAACCACAGGTTAACATTTTAATGTCCACTGACTTCACGGATCACGAAACGGAGAAAGCAGAAAACTCAGGTCTAGGAAAACATTTCAGTGCCTGAAGAGTAGCTACACTCATCACAGTTCATCAAGATATTTGACAGCAATGGTGGAAGTAAAGTAACTAAAATACATTTACTCATGTACTCTACTTAAGTACAGCTGGAAGGTTCTAGTTCATGTGAGCATTATCAATTTGAGATCCACTTTTTTCCTCAGAGCGAAACGTTCTTGTTATTTCTGGACTGTCTCATTCATTGTCTGGGCCACAGTCCTGGACGGTTCCCTTAGAAAATCTGAGGGACGCAGCTGAGATGTTCTTTAATTAATCAGGGCCACTTAATCAAACTGTGCATCTGCCAAAAGCAACCACATCTTTAAAGTGTTCCTACCTGAAGGTTGTGGCGTTCTGGAGTTTAATGATCTGTGATTGGCTCAGGTTGATGGACACCAGGTTGTACTGAAGGTCCTGCTCGATGGAGGTTAGAGAGATGAAGAACGACTCCACGTAGCTGAAAGACACGCAGAGATACAGACAGAATGGAAAGCTGATGATGCTGAGATTTTAACCAGATAAAGTTTTTAAAGTATTAGGATGAGACTGTTACACAAAGCAATACAAGAAAAAACACAGAAATTTGTCTCCTAAACCTCGTATTTTTCATTTGGTCAGATATGTGAGTATAATGTGCATAGGAAGCTCTTTATGCCAAAAAAAAGTTATATTTTGCTGTTATTTAACTGCAATAACGGATCAAAAGGATGCTGAAATAACAATATCACGATGCTGATTTGTGACTGTGAACATCAGGACAGAAAATCAAAGAAAGTATTCCAGAGTACCTGGAGTATCCGAGCTGTTTGCAGGCGGAGATCCCTAACCAGTTGTTCCAGCCCTCTGAACAGATTGTCCTCCACACTCCTCCCCTCTGGACCTGCAGGACAGAGCTCTGTCCACTGAGACGCACTGACACACAGACAGACAGAGAGATGCAGAGACATACACAAAGACAGAGACAGGTTTTTTAGGGTAACGTCAGGGTAAGAGTTATAGTTAGACAAATGGTGGTTGTGGTCCAGTTAACGTAAGTCTCCAGGACACGGTTAGCGGGGTCAACATGTGTGTTTATGTGTGTGTGAGAATCACCACAGCCAAGCTCGTCCTCTCCGTTGTCACAGTGCATCTCTCCGTCACACTGAGCCGATGTGCTGATGCATTTAGACGAAGAGCCGCAACGAAACTTCCCGGCACAGCTCAGACCCACTGTGGACACACAGGTGAGACTGAAAATAAGTCCAGCGGACATTTAAACTGATAACAGTGAGGGTGGAGCGTAAATGCAGAAACTTGCATTCTGTTCATTTCTATTGAGACCAACTTTAAAGTTTCCCCCCAGATACATTTTAAAGTATGGAAAAATACTCTTAGTTTAACATGGTTTGCCCACGTTTGTCCACAAATTAAAAAAATCATCCGGCAGCACATCTACTCTTTCTCCCTCACTGAGAAATTCTGATTCTTGCCTCATGCCACATCAAAATGAAAAAGGAAAGGAGGAAAAAACAGATAAAATAAAAAAAAAAGATAAAATAAATAACTAAAATGTAAAAGTAAAAAAAATAAGGACAGAAGGAGGGAGAAAGAAAAGAAGGAAATAAAATTCATTTAGACTGAATTAACAGCCCATCTCATTGTTTTTACTTCCTCTTATCAAAGAGACAATATAGGAAATTTCATTCTCCTTCATAAATGAGACAAAATAGGTGCATTTAGGCAGAATTAACAGGCTGTTGTTCTTTTTACTTTCATTTATTTTGTGACCCAAATAAAATCTCCTGTGACCCGTGTCTGAAATCTTGAGTTATGGCCAAAAAACATGTTTTGTAAGGTCACAGAACGATGCGTCTAAAACTGTCTGTGTGATGTGTTCAATCATCTAAAGTAAAATATAGACTACTGTACAATATATCATTATGTTATGTTCCACATGTCACTGTCTCTGGCCTTTTTGATTTGAGTTTGGTGTTTGTTTAGATACTGATCTGATCTGATCTTCCAGCCGTGTAATCTGTGATCTGCTACAGACTGTGACTCTGCTCCATTTGACACCAGTTACTTCCCAACACTGTGTGAGTGATCACCACCTCCTGCTCCTCCAGGTAGCAAACTAACTCCAGTCTGCCAGCGAGAGTCTGTCTGTTTGCACCGTTCACAAAGTGCTGTCGTCTTTAAAATCACAAAGCTGCAGAGGAAACTGTAAATTAACACTGTCCCATTACCTTGATGCCCAGAACTAACCCAAACTCACATGTCAACCTAGTTAGCTGGCTGCCAGGTAGCATATGATAAAGATCCTACACACTAGAGCTGCACAGTTAATATAAATTTTATAGAAATTGCAGTATGGCTTTCTGCAAATTTTCAAACTGTGGGTCAGGCTGTTACTCTTATATTCCCCTAAAATAACTGGACTCTGTGTAAAGTGTCGGTTTCCACTCTGCTCACAACACGACTGACCGCCACATTAAAGCTGTCAGTTAAAGTGTCGGTGGCCTCATGCGTCCTGCCTGCTCTGTGTGGGTGGGATCTAAATTGTGTAACAGGTAAGGACCACATCAAATATTGATGGAGCGAAGGCAGCCCATGCTACAGTGGTTCCATTGTTGCCAAGTTCACACTGAGCCGAGCCGCTTACCTCCGAGGCCGACGCCGAGAACGAGAGTGACCCCCACGGTTACGCAGGAGGCGATTAGCAGCTCGACACGGTGCGCCCACAGTCTGGTCTTCCAGCTTTTGTCCAAGTCGTCCTCTGTGGAGAGAAAATAGTTCGTAAACATCAACATCTGTTTAAATATCACATGATATGAACTTTTAACAGTTGAATATCAAGAGGGGAAAGGACAATGTCAGAGAAAAGCTGTAATTCTATGGGTTTTTTTTTTTACAATCTATAAAATAAAATGTATTAAAGTTGGTGTTCTTTTAGGGGATGGTACAGCGTTTAAACCATTAAACCACCACTAACAGGCTTTTATGTTTACTCAAAACTGGAGTGGTAAACTTTCAATTCTTGTATCTTTACACACTCAAAAATGATATAAACACACTTGTTTTTGCTCCCATTTTTAAAGAGTTGAAGTAGGCCTAAAAGATTTAAGACTGGTTGTCTGTTCCAGTGGTGACTGTATCAGGTTGGGCGATTATGGTCATAAATTGTGGCTGTGACTTGGCTGAGAGACACGACAGACTTCACGCTGTTCACAGAGCTGTTGTGCATTACATCAACGGGAAGGAGGTGCTAGAGAACAACAATATAAACAAACAATGGTTGTGTACGATACTGGCTGTTTCGTGTTCAGAAAATCCTAACCTGTTGATTCCACTGGGGTCGTCACGTCTGCGCCACAGTTTTGATACGTCCTCCACACGCCCGCAGGTCCCACCAGCAGCGTTTCAACATGATTATGTTGACCTGCTCGGGTTTTGTTGATTTGATCCTCTTTTTGTGCCACCGCCATGGATAAGTAGACTATTTTGTTAAATCGTTTCTTTCTTTGGCTGTTTTTATTATCACAAATTGCACATGGTGTTTTATTTTGAAAATTGATTGGATTCTCTCTGCTGTTTCTGTGTCTGACTTCCTGCCTGCTTGATCTGCTCTGTGCAGTTTGACACGGCATCAAAAATATACGCTGCATGTTTGAAGTGGAGAGGAGCAGTGTAGCATGACTGCAATCAGCTCAGATGGATGTGGCAAAGCTTTAACGTGACGTAGCCAGGCCCAGTTGAATCAACAACATATACAGGATTTTTCTCAAAAACGAATATTTTCCTCCTGTATGAAAGAAATTCACAGCCCACATGACCCTCACTTTGCAAAATATCTCGGCCAGCAGAGGGCGATAAAATCTGCATCAACAATATGAAAGCAGAGAAGAGCAGAAAACAACAAAAACACACATGGACATTCATGAAATAAGGCGACGATATTGTCGTTTTCCAAATGCTCTCGTTACACAGAAACTGGAGTTTTTAAAAATCTGCACTTTCAAAAAAATGCAAATAAAGTTTTAGTGACCTAAAACTCTGTTTGCATGTGGATGAAACGGAAAGAATATCTTTTTTGCAGAATATCTTTTTTGCAGAATATCTGATTATGATATATTGGGGGCTTTTATGCCTATTTTATACCTAGTCTGAATAGGGTTGTTCTGATATCAACACCAAAATGTCTCTGATCCAGCCTAAAACACTGGTATCATTTTTTGGAAAATACACAAATCTATGCACAATCTGATATCATGCAATTTATTAACCCCAAAAGAGGAAACCTCTCCTTCAACCTGAGCCAGGCCATACAGCAAGGACAGAATCTAGACATTTCTAGTCTGGACTAAGTCAGTAAACTTCTTCATTACTGTTCAAACAGGCATTCAGCAGCTTAAAGTCTGAATGAAAATCCCACAGAATTATCTGTTAAGGTTAGGAAACAGTCTTAGTCACAGGAAAGTGAAGAGGAACAAAGAGCTGAAGTCTGGAACACATAAGTTATTGTGGGGCCGATGTAGGACTATTATCCTGTAACACAGCGTGTCGCTCATCTCACATTTCAAGCAGATCCCACCTGTAACTCTACCTGTGTACAGTCATCTCCACATTGTTTCATGCTGTACCATTACTACCACGTGAACAGCGTCTCACCGTGGATGAACGGCTGCACCTTGGTGATGGGCATGCTGGGACTGGGTGCAGCCGGAGGTTTGCTCTCCTCGGGTTTGGCAGGATCGATCTCTGATTCGGGGCTGGCGGTGAGGCTGCCCAGTGGGCTGACGTTCAGTGTGTTGGGGGTCTCGACTGTGGGGAGGTCGTCCTCCGTCACCGACACCACCTCGATCCTTGAGGGGTCTGGTTGCTCAGGTGCCTCTGCCTTAACTTCCTAAACGTGGGCAACAGAGAAGGGAAAGATCCAAGACAGTTTGTGACAGCAGTTTAGAGATGTATTTGATCAATCTTCTTGCAGAAAAGAAATGATTAGGCTGAAGTGAGACTGTTAAGCCTGGATTATACTTTCCATGCCCACAAGTGTGCAAAGGCACACTAGCGCCCACACCTTATAAATTTCATCAGGTGTGTGCAGGTTTTTTCAAATGTATTTGCCTTCATTACGATGGAACAGCTGGAGGACACGCAGGTTGGAATCAAACCAGGGCAGCTGCTGACTCAGTCTCTACATGCTGTACCAGCTGAGCTACTGGGGCGCCTCTGTGCAGACTTGGAAGATGTTCACTGGCTTAGCACAGTCCTTCCAGGAGTCGTCAACAGTGCATGGAGGTTGATGCAGATGGTGCCCAGAAAACAAGTTAAGCTGAACATTTGCCTCTTTTTCAATAAGAGCACTCTGGTTTTTCTAATTTGGAATGAAGGCTACATCTTACCCAGAGGTGGAACACCAACATTACAAACATACATATACTGTATTTTCTACAGTGGACCACCAAAGTATCACCTATTAAAATCAATCAATATCAAGACTGCGTTCTCTGAACAAAAGACTACGTTTCTGTTTGACCAACAGCTGATTACTGTTCAGAGGGCTCATAGAAAATGAGAAAATAACCAAATCTAAATATATCTAAAAAAACTTCTGAATCTTATAGTGAATAATCCCTTTCTGGAGGGTCTGGTGGCTAATGAATTACAGCAGATATCAGCCATTTTCAAAGGGTCCGTGTGGCCTACGGTAGGGACACTTTTGTCTACATCATCTGAAAAGAGCAATGACTCCAACTCCCTGCTGCTCGTCTCTGGGATTCTCTTCGCGCTCGTCCCCTCAGTTGCTATTGAGAACACAAACTTCAATCCACAAGACAACAATTTCCGATCTATAGCTGCATTTCCAGTGCAGAAGCCTTTCCCTGGCGCAGGGAAAGCTTTGGAGGAATTCAGTGCATTTCCACCTCAGGGACCAGGGTCTAAATTAAGTCTGACATTATTTTACCCCCCAAAGAGTCCCTGCTCAGGGGGTTGTGTCATCAAAGTACAGGAACTTTGGGGGTGAGGCTTGCAGAGCTGAACAGTTCTCATTGGTCGAGTTCATGCTGTATTTTCTTTCAGCAACAAAGCAGTTTGCCTTTGTTCAGTGTACCTCAGCACATCAGCATGGAGTTACAGAGGAAAGAATAACAGATGGACCACCAGTGAAATCCAGACCTGACTGAGCATTTATGCCGGGAAATCCAAAAAAATGCAAAAATCTCCTGCGAGTTAAGTTTGCTGAACATTTTATAGAGAGGGAAATAATGCCAGGAGAAGCTTAAAAATTAAAACAAGGTTACAATAAAATTAAGGAACACAATGACAGAAGCAGTTCAATTAAGTGGTTTTGCTGTCTGGATGTGTTGATGG
The DNA here is from genome assembly GCF_056507025.1 of Lutjanus erythropterus. Classification (NCBI taxonomy): domain Eukaryota; kingdom Metazoa; phylum Chordata; class Actinopteri; order Lutjaniformes; family Lutjanidae; genus Lutjanus; species Lutjanus erythropterus. Next base: position 37,400,623 of record NC_139324.1, read on the forward strand.
ATCACTGGCCACAACAAAGCAGCTACAAAAAACTCAGATCAGAAGTTGGAAATCTGTTAATCATCACCTTTTGTCATGGGCTATAAAAGCGAAAACAAGAGTGCAAAAACCAGTGCAGGGGTTCAACAAAACTGTCGTACAAAACTGGTCCAACAATCATCCCTGTTAGTTACACGTTGCTGACATGTGAGTATGACACTCAGGTAAGACTCCTTCACATGTTTCGATGTTTTCGATTTATCATCCATGTTGCATTTAGGGCTGCACACAATAATCTAGTCTATTCAATCAATTGACAATATGTTAAAAAAAAAAAATAATTCTATCATGTAATGGCTCCAGCACTCATTTCATTGATTGTAGTTCGTCCACCTACTGTTGGAGGAGTTGCCGTGTCAGCAGCAGTGGTGTCGGCAGCAGGATCTGTAGAAAAGAGGTGAGGGACAGGTGGATAAGTGGAGAGGACATCGGAAGAGGAAAGACAAGAGGAAACAGAGGATAGGTGAGAAGAAAAGAAAAAAAAACAAAACAAGGATCCTCAAGAAAAAGTCTGGATGAGTTCCAGGTTAAGTCCACTGTACTGACCCACGAAGCTCTTCGTCATCGTGCCATCGTCCACACTCAGCTGTGCTTTGTCTAAGACCATATCCCCCCCTGACTCCCTGTATCCCCCTCCCCCTTTTTTCTGTCCCCTTCCTCTCTTTTATTCCCTTTTTCCTCCCCCGCTCTCTCAGTCCTAATGGCCGCCCTCCTGCCGTTCCTACACTTTGGTACAAAGAGACACCTGAGCAGGTGAGCGTTGCCACTCGCGGTGGGGATCGGGTGACCCTGCACCTCCCACTCTGGGGATAAGATTACATACTCGCGTGTCCCCAAAGTGTCCAGGGAGTCGGTGTGTTTTGAGGCAGGTGGAGGAGGAGCTGGAGGGAAGCTGCTGGTCACTGCAGCCCGGACACCGTCCAGCGGCTTCACCGTCCAGCTGCTCTCTGCAGACAGACCCACACACAGGTGCTGCTGAAGACTATGAGTCAGAGGTTTTCAGAGGGAGGCGGGGCTCCTCAGGGGGTCTCAGTGAAAACAAGTTTTTCACACATTTCTAAGACCTTCAAGCATAAACACAATACTTGAGCTAAATACTGGTGGAGGAGGCCAAAGAGCAACTTTCTCCAACAAAGCAATTCTTAATTCTCTAGCTTTCTAGTTTATCTAATAAGCTAGTTAGCCAAGCCCAGCTATTAAGTTAAACATGAAAGGATCATCAATAAATTTAAAAAAAAAAAGCTTTTAAACATTCAACTCATCTTAATATTTGACAAGTTTCTTTATTTCTCTCACATACTCACAACTTAACATTACTGAATGTTTTTTCTCTCGAGTTTGTGGAAAGTTTATGTAATCCAAAGATTTAATCCAAAGATTTAATCCAACCTGCGACAGAGAAACTTCAGCACAAAGTGATTATAAAAAAATAGATGTTTTAACACTACAGTTAATTCAGAAATGTAGAAGCCCATTTCTGCCAGTACGATGAAAAAGAGATCCTCATTATTTTGAAGTACAGACTCATTTTTTTATGATATCAAGTCATTATTTTGGTTTAAGTTTCTCGTAATAATGACTTTCAGTATCATTTTTTCATCAGTGGAAAACCATCGGCAGAAATGGGCTTCCATTTAAAAACACAAATAAATAAAACTACACAAACAAAATAAATAAGAATAAAATACAGATTTTAAAAAAAAAAACTATAAATAAGTCAAGTCTGCTTAATCTCGTCATCCATCAATATTTCTATAATAATACAGAGGATTCTGTATTATAATTCACACTGTTCTTACTTAAGTAAAGCTCCAAAGAATCCCACCAACTGTGTCTCTTGGATGTGGCACTAGCTTTTTTTAGTAGCTTGTTTTCATGTGTTGTTGTGTGGAGACCAATTTCCACTCCGTTGCTCTCAATGAGAGCGACCATGTTCCTAACGTGGCTCCAGTTCTGGTCTTGGAGGACCGTGATCACGCGGTCCTCCGAGGTAGGAAGTGGGTGCAGGCCTGGTGGCGGCCCACGGCGTTGCCCTTCCTGAGCTCTCCTTTGTGGGACAACGCCAGATAGATGCCCGGGTGAGACAGAGAGGAGTAGGTGGTGTAGTGGTTCTCCTCCAGGTTCTCCTTCAGCAGGCAGTCGTCAGAAAACTGCCCCTGGAAAAGATGGTGCATTTTATTTGATGGTGTTTTGGTGCCATAATGCAGCTCTGTGCTTGGTGTTAAGTGATGACAGTTTATTATTAATTCATCCTCATATAAAACTGTTTGCACAAAGTTTGAGAAAGTGCATATTTTCTCTCACAACATATTTTATCATCTTCTACATACCGCTCCATATGCCAGTCCTTCTCGACTCATACAGAGGTACAAGCCACTCTTGACTCCTTTGATTCCTACAACTCCATGTTTCATAGCGAACACCTTCAGCCAGCCTTGAACAGATGGAGAAATGGAGAATTAAAAAATGCATAAAGGCTTTTGACTCCAAACATTTTCACTACAAATTCACTACAAGTCCATTCTAAAATAGTTGAAAAAAAGAAAACTGCAAACCAGTGAACATACAGGACGTAAACAAACCAGGTTCGGACTGAACTCACAGTTCTCAGTGGGTTTGTGGACGCCTCCCACAGAGCCGTTGGACAGAATCTGGAGATGGTAGCCAATCCCGACGCGGCAGTAGAGCAGCTGCTGTTTGACCCCTTCTCTGATTGGATGAGAATTTGAACCTGCTTTACAGAGACAGGAGGAAATATCGCAAACAGATTCTGTTCTGACAAAGAGTCTGCAGTTCTTGTTATGAAATAACACTCATGTGTGACTTTTAATTTCTATATGCTCTCTAAAGGCAAGGTACATTTATTGTGTGTTTGCAAGTTATTATATTATTGTCATGTCTTTTAGAAATGTATTGTACCACGGACAGCAAATTAGTGCTGATTACAAACTAGACACAAGGCACAAAAACCAGAGCAGGTGTAAATTCTGGATGTTGACAGGTTGATGCTAAACTACATCACTGGTTTTAATTTGTTTAAAGAAACAGTTGAAGGAGTATCAAGAGTTGGAAAAGTGGGAAATGGATAAAGGATGTAAAATAAACTGGAAGCTGGAAGCTAAACTGCATTGCTTCACTACAGGCTGGGATCTAAACTACAATGTTGGCTTTAAAATTTCATTAATGCTAATAATCTATGAAAGCTGTAGAATATTTTAAGACTGGTTTAAAACTGGTGCTAAACAGTGGAATAATATCAATAATGTGTGAACAATGAGGACCATTTTAAGGTTTGATTAAATGCTGAAACTAAACTGAATTGCCAGGTTTAATTTGCACAGAAGCAGCTGAAGGAGTATAAATAATGGACGGGAATTAAACTGAATCACTGGCTTAACTTTGTATGAAGAAGTCACACTATGAAGAGTTCGAGAAGAAGGGAAAAGGGTCATTTATATGAACTGGAAATGAGCAGATAAAAACATATGAGGATGTCTGAGTTGTCTTTGCGTGAGCATCAAACCTGCACCAACTAGCTCATCTCAGTCAGCTGTGTTCCTAACTGTAGTCATGGGTTGCCATGGTGATCATAGCTGCTACATGAACCGCTTAGAGTTTATTTCATATAGATGTTAGTTGAAGTTTATCTCTCACACTCCTTCTACCTCAAAGACAGGCCATCCTGTCGCTTGGAGGCTCACGGAGCCAAAGGTCTGAGATTGTTTGCCTCTGAAGTTACATGTCTGTGATTTGCTCAAAGTTTTCTACATTTTGAGGTATAAATTATCTACGTGGAGATAAGATTGTGGGAGTGAGGGCAAATTTAAAGAGAAGATTTTCAGACAATTTTACAGTTCCTCTGTTCTCCAGCACAAAATATCCTAAAAGGTATGGAAATATTACATTAGTTTCAACTGTGAAAGATATGAAAAAGGTAAATTAATTAAAGAAACTCCCAAAAGTGTTTTTAACATTTTAGTTTGAATGGAGCTTCAGATCGAAAGTGTGAATAAGTACAGTTGAAGTGCATGGAAAACTGTAGATGTGTCAGTTTTGAACATCCCATCCATTATTTAAAAAAAGGGAATATTTTATAAAGTGTTAAAGGTGTTAATGAGAAAAGTAATAATCATGTCCTGATTGAGCTGAATTGAAGATGTATTGTAACAGGTAATGTTTCACCTGTTCTTCAAGTCATAAACAAAGAAAACTTTTTTGACACTTGCCTCTCTGTGCAGTTTCCATTCTGGAAGAAAATTAAAACTTGTAAAAAAAAAAAAAAAAAAGTCTCCTGGTGCTCGCTCACCTTTTCCTTTCAGCAGGGAGTCCCTCATGTGCAGCTTCCAGAGGCCTCGGAGACGAGAGCCGTGGTCCTCAGGTGAAACCACGGCTTCCTGTTTCTTTGCTCCCATCGTTTGATGACACACGCCGAGAGCCAACAGCAGCAGCAGCGAGGACACACTCATAGCGAATCACACCAGACAGCTGTCAGCAGACAGACCCACAAAGTCCTACAAACAGTCATGTCCACTTATGACGGGACACAGCCCGTCCATGTTAGGCCTCCTCTGTTCATCCCCTCGACACACACTTCCTGCTTTTATCTCCTCTACGCCTCTTTCTACACTGACTGACGGGGACACAGTGAGATACTCAGCTGTACACCATCACTATCAGCCACATATCAGTCATAATCCTGCCTGAACACACGTGCTGTTCTCTGAAGCTGCTGCAGAAAGAAGCTTCTCATATTTTCACTAACACAGGTTCTCAAAGTGTAAAACTGCTGCAGCTTGACCAGTTTACGAGTTTTACTTCGGCCACTGAAGGATGGAGAGGAGGTCAGTCAGGTAAACTGTGACATTTCACTGTTTGGGGTGCAGCCTCCTGCGTACATGAACGTGTTTTCATGTCGCCCAATCAGGCCTCTGACGGGTGAGAAACATGCAAACTGTCTGTTCAGTATCACAATCAGTGAGATATGAGGGCAGCTGAGCCGATAGCGAGAGCAGGAAAACACAAATACAAGTTCAGCTGTGGAAAGTTTCCTCAACTTCATCACATTTTGGTTATTTTAGGTCTTAACAGGATTTTCCAGCCTGACAAATAAAACATAAACAAATGTACATGGACACCTGAACATTAAAACCATATGTGATAACAGAGGAGGGACCAAGTCATTGTGTTTAGCAAGTCGCAAGTCCCTAGCATTTGCACTCAAGTCCCAAGTCCTGAACAATTCTTGAAGGCTAACCTCCTCCTAGAGGGACTCTATCCCCACACAGCGAACCTTCACCAACACAACATTACAGTTCCACAACATCGATTTCTTTGCGCCTTTTAGTTTAACATTCAACAAAAACAGCCAGGGTCAGCCAAAGTCAAGCTTTGCAAATTGCAAACATGATCTTTACAGGAAGTTTAAATGGCTAGAATGTGACGTATCTAAAGACGTAATGTTTCCTCAACTAGCTGAGAAATCCTGCTTGTTTTTCATCAGAAACAATAACAAAACACATCTCAGTTAATAGGAAACATAAGCATCCCAGTTAAAGGAGGCTGCATTATGCTGCATTAAATAGACTTTTCCCTAAGTTTGCATTTGAGCCACTGTAAATGTACTTTGGCCACCAAATCTAGGGGCTTGGTGGCCCACGGGGCCAGTGTTTAAAAATACCAGCATCTACCCGTGCAGTGAGTTTCAGCCTCATTCATTTACAAAGTTACTTAGCTGTTAAGCTACCGTTAAGCTAAGTATTACCTCACTAACTATACTAATACCAGCCTCAACTCACCATTCTTTGTTTATCCTCAAATGAAGTTTGCAGCTGATGCGTCTTTGTCTGTAATTTTCAACCCACACGTTGGGCTGCAATTCATTTTTTGTTCTTGTAGTTTTTTTCATGCAAATTAAATGATTTGTCATAATTCTTTCCAGCTGGAGCTCAGGAACATAATGTTTGGCCTTCATGGTTTACTTCTGCATCTCTATAGTTTAGCTTACAGTTACCTAGTTGGCTGGCCATGCCTTGCATAGCTTTTGGCTGGTTGAAAGCAATCATTAGTTATACACCTTTGCATAAGTATTTTAACACAAATTTCTCAGTAAATAAGTTAGTATCATGGATCAAGTTAGCTGGCGAGCTAGCCAACTAACATATCCATTCAGACAGTATTTTTCTAGCAATAATGCACAGATCTGGCACTGGTTGTTTTGTAACATTAGCTGATGAAATAATTTGCAAATGGTGGATCAGCTCTGGGAGTCTGGATGAAAAATGACATTATCCACCCAAGACAGTATTTTGTTACATTAGCGGGAAATTCATCTGCGTTAATGTTAGCCAGCTAAAAACCACAATATCACAATACATTTCACATGCTGCAGTAATCTTAAATTTGACTTTGGAGTCTTCTGTTGCTGTTAGTGGACTTCATTTCTAAGCTAATCTTAGACGGTGTTGCACACTGTTGGCGCTGCAGGGGAGCTGAAGAAAGGCCAGACACTCAGAAGCATAAATGTCACATCCTTTGGATTTTCACAGAAAACCGTCCCGAGTTCTTTGCAGAGAAATTAGTCACAGACAAGCAAAAACGCTGGTTGAGGTCTCATTTTTAAGTTAGGTTACAATCTGTTCACACATTGGCAGCATGGAGTGATTAATACACGTGAACTGCTTCACACATTGCTTCAAATTACACCTTTAACATTCCTTCTGTAACAATGGTGTGAGATTTAAAAAAACGAGTTTCTATGTTGTTCACCCTGTTAATGGTTTTCTGATTCAACATGTTTGTGAAATAGATGAAACATATCTAGTGGTATTGTTTTTCCAAAGACTTTTTTTTTTTTGGACAAAATCTCTGTCTGTTGTACACTTTCCAGGGTTAAAAAGTTTATTTATCCAGCTTGTGCAACAGGAGATCTGAAGTGCTGTGGTGACACAAAGGATGTTTCCTTCACAGATTCATCATGTGACTCAACACTGGAGACGTCTGATAATGCGCCGTCTTCAATCAGCACACAGTGCGTGACAGAACACTTCCTATCTGACGTGAGTAACAGCAAAGGCATTTATTTAACCGTTAATCCAAATATTCTTTTACTCATTAAATACTGCATGTACACATACGGTCAATGGACGGTGAGAGAGACAAATCTGAGACATGAGGCACGAGTCAAAGGCACATAAGAACATCATCGTTGGCAAAGAATTTCTCATTCAGAGGTTGACATTTAAAGCTGCACTGGGAAGCTTCACACATCAGCATGTTATGATGAAATTTAAGGACTTTAGTTCATAAACATCCTTTGGCATCTCTTTTGCAGCCCCAGTTTATGACCAACATGAAGACATGGATGTATTTTCTACGGATAGTGCAGCTGCCGAGTGCAGCTTTAAAAGTATGGAGTAAAAGTTAATCAAGTTAGGATAGATTTGACATTTAAACCACCAGAATTGGTCAGATATTATGAAAAAGGAGGAACTGTCTGACTATTTAAAGGCGTTTCAGTCAGCTGTATTTGGCACATGTGAAGACTCTTCTCACAGAGTTTCAGATGCAACTCATTAATGTTCGTTTCCAACATTTATCAGTCATAAAGAAGAATGATGAAACAAGGTGTGGAATGTTAAAAATCCCTCGTACGTGTACATTAATCCATGATCAGTTCAGCTCATATAGATAACATTTTTCATTTACATCAATAAACACTTTACCAACAGTCAGAGGAAGGTTAAGAGGCTCCTTTTGCTCTCAGCTTGGAAAGCAGAATCTCGTTCTTCCGACACTCCTGGAAACAAAAACATTTCATCGTCAGTCGTGTGACATTTATCAGAGATCAACAATAAATGAAGTGATGCTTTACTTTTAAACTCTGCTGATATCTGCTAACCAGTAAACTCAATAGTCATTAACTAATCAAGATAAAATTCTAAATCAACATTTGAGTGCTGTGCAATTTTTTAATTTATGCCCGTCTATTAATTCATTTCAGATGGAGATTAGGCTACATTTATAGTATTATTATTAGTAGATTATATTATTAGTAGAATTAGTGATTGCTGAATCATGTGATCTAAACATTTCCAATAACCCCAGAAGTCAAATTTATGGAGACAAATTGTATAGTCTTTCAAAAACATCATTACATTTATGTTGACAAAACTGATGAGATATGCTCATTAAAAACTTTATCTAAAAATAAAGACTACCTTTTTTAAGGGTGATGTCATAAAGTATGACAACAGACATCTGAAGCTTCATTACAGAACACAGAAAACAGAAGCTCTGAATGTAAAAATAAGTTATATTTGATACAACCCTGTCATTTGGTTCATCCATAACTACTGGAGCACAAACTGATACTACACAGATTTTCTCACCTCTTTAAAGTCTTTGACAGTTTTGAAGTAAAGCCTCTGCTTGTCGAGCAGCTCCAGGTACTCGTCGTTCAGCTGGTCTCTCCTCATTTTGTTCTCCTGCTTCTTCTTCTCCATCTGGAAAAACAGACGGGTGTCACATAAACGCTACAGCAGCTCGTGCTGAAACTATTAGAACTTAACTTGGCCTCTGGATAATTCTGCTTTAATGCGGTGACACCTGTCTGACTGCTTGTCTTTCTCGCTCCGTTCTGTTCAGCGATATTCGCAGATCTCTGCACTTAACTTGGTGAGTTCAGCGGCACCAAAGCCACAGAAATAACAGGCACATTTATGAACAAAGCAGAATGATCCTGTCAGAGTTTTACCTTGATGCGATTCTGTTTGATTCCCTCCACGATCTGCTCCATCTGTCTGAGGAACTGATCCTTAGCTGCTGAGGACGACATGGCCCTGGAGGGCAGAGCAGCGCTTTACTCACCGAACAAATGTTTTATATTACAAACATACAAGAAATTAGTCGAGTTATACTTACTGCTGGAAGTTGTCATGAATGGAGTTCAGCAGATTCACCTGCAGGGCACAGTTTTTCATTATTATGAAGAACATAATGTGTTTGTCTGCCAGAAGCTTTCTATCAAATTCTATCAGACGTCGGTATCATATTATTTCCTGCCTGCTGTGGTCACTCACCTCCTTCTCCAGATAAACCTTCTTGTCATCTAACGTGTTGTACAGAGTGAAGAACTGTTTGGTCTCTTTGTGTGTTGCAGAAACTAAAAAGAAGAATTATGAGACAATTAACGTCTTTGTTCGGCTTTTTGGAGACACTGAGTGTTGTCATTTACGGTCGGAGACAATTTTTTTCCCCGAGAACAGATCCTGGTTCAACCCACCTTGACCGTAGAGTTCGATGAACCTCTTCTGGTACTGCGTCAGCTCGGCCCGACTAGGCACCTCGTCGATCTTCCTCTGCAGGATGGCGATCTCACGGTTCCTCCGAGCCTGGACACAGCGGAGGGAAGAGGTTCAGCTCAAAGAGGAGGGAGTTTCAACTCGCTAAAGCACCAAATATGGATAAATACGCCACTGAAAATAGTTCCCATTGTCATCTAACGTAACACTGTGACATTATATTAAGAATAATTATCTTAATGTTAGAACTGATTAAATACTTTATGTGCTGTTGCGATGTTTACCATCACCACTGACCAGACATCCACATGAAAAGTGCTGTTCAATTCATACTCCAAACAAATACGAGGCTGTGCATCACCAGGGTAACCGCTAACTGCTGCTAGCTGCCGTTAGCTAGTTAGCTCAGTTAGCCGTGCAGGTAGCAGTCCAGAGTACTGATGGGAGTTTTGGTGTTTAGACCTCTAGCACAGGAGCTTTGGACCGTCAGGAGGAGGAGATTTTCAGGCCCGAGGTGGAGGGAAATGCTGGCAGGAAGCAGCAACAGAATGGGGAACAGAACCAGGCTAAGCAGCCTCCCAGTGAACATGGTCAGATGGGGATCGAACACAGTCTCCAAGACCAATGGAGGCCAGTAAAGATCAAGTACTTCAGTACAATAGTTGACCAACGGAGGAAAACATTAAAATACTGTCCTCATTTTAGTTTCAGCGAGACAATTTTAATGTCTCTTGATGGTCTAAATGATGTCTGATAAACTTTCCCACTCAGACCAGGTGACAATTCTGTTGGCAAGGGAATTATTTTAAATAAAAAAAAACACTAGATATAAGCAGAGACTGAAACAAAACAATGACATCAATCTTTACACCAGATGCTGAGAATAACCAGTGAAGCTGATCTGCACATCTGCAAACACACCAGTAAATGACACCGTGAGTATTTGTTGTATTATTGTCAGAACTCTCACTTTGTCTCGTTCTTATCTGCAGTCTGTTATCTTACGCTGTGACCTAATTGCCCACAGAGATCCCTGCAGCTGCATCTAATCTGTGTTGTGTTAAATGTGAAGTCGTTACCATGAGCAGACGGATCTTCTGCAGTTTCTCTCTGTCTGTGTTGTACTGTTTGTCTATCAGCTCGTTCCTCTCCTGAGAACAAGAGAAAGAGGAAAAGTTTAATCCTGAAGGGTTTTTCTCACAATTTTTATGAGTCTTTACGTATTTTATACAGTAAAAGACAAATGCTGATATATAAGATGTGTTGAAAAGTGAACAGAAACCTTGTCCTCATCTGTATCCTGTCCCGACGCCGTCTTCAACTCCTCGATGTTCTGCTGCAGACGGACCATTTCTTCCTGGACACAACATGCACACGTGTAAAGAGAAAATCAGCAATTTCCATCACACTCATCTTATTTTCTGTATGAAAACCCAGCAGCATCACATCACTGTGTGTGTGTGTGTGTGTGTGTGTGTGTGTGTGTGTGTGTGTGTGTGTGTGTGTTGATGTTCTCACTCTGCAGTGTGTGCGGAACTCCTGCTCCTGTTGCTTCAGGTTCTCGTTCATCGTCACCAGAGCTCTCAGCTTCTCCAGCAGGCTGTTCAACAGAACCAAACACTGTCAGATAAACTGTCCACCAATCACAGATCTCAGGTCTCATGTCAGATATTGCTGAAATGTCCAGCAACAACACAGCAAATGTCTCAGAGGGGCTTCGTCACAGCTCTTTACATAAATTTGACTTTTCTGACTTCTGGCAGCAGACGTACAGTATAGACCCACCCTATAGTGTAGTGATCCCATCAGAAACATACAGGGGACATGACTGACAACAGTAACTGCACCATTCAGTCCATGTCTGATATCTGCAACAGCTCCCAACTGTAATGCAACCAGGACTAATGTCCCTCATTCTAATGGCTTTAATATGACTGTAATTATTTCTTAGGCACAAAATCAGTTTAATAAATTAAGAACCACAATGAAAGGGCCAATTATAAGTTGCTGGGGAGATTCTTCTCATTTCAGATCAGTCTATAAAAACTATTTTTCACCTCATGACATCACTGGAGCAGAAGAGGTCATTAAAAAAAAAAGTCTCTGACAAGCAGAGTAATAATCAAACCAGCAAGCCCTTTCAAAATGAACCATTTTCATTCATGCCGAATGGTGAATAAATTAATATCCAGCAAGATTTGATACAGAATGTGAGGATATTAAAAAGTAAATGAGTAACATTCACCGTCAGTGAAAAAGAAAATGCAAATTAGGTTCGTTTCCATCAACTGATTCAGAGCGAATAAACTAGGCTGCGTGAAAGTAGCGTTGGTTGTATAGGCTACGTTAATAAAAGGGGTAGAAGAAGTAGAGGTCATGGACGGGACACAAAACCAGTTTGCCAGCTGAAAATAAACCTCAAAGGAGAAGAAGAATAAAACCAGTTGCCTTGACCCTCTACAAGAGAAACAAAGAGTCTGTCAGGAATTTTTTTAAACAGGGAACTTTTACTTATTCTTTGATGCAGCAGAGGAAGCATTGAGGAAGTTTTTCTTTAAATTTTGTTGTTTCCATTAACTTTTTCTGATGTGATACTTCAAACTGCATGTTAATGTTTTCTGAAAACACGGTTAATGACGACGAAACGTATCAAAGGATCGGTGTGAGAGGAGGATGGTATTAATTCATATCACAAAATAAGTTTTAAAAATCCTTCAGTGATGCAGCCTGTGACAGTCTCTCCCTCTCTCTCTCTCTCACTATCTCACTCTCTCACTCACTCACTCACATCAGAAAGCACTGTGTCTTTTTCTGTGAATGTGCCGTCATGTCTGATCAACATTAACATAAAACTCTCTTCTGTCTAAATGACAGGCTGCAGTTCTTACAGATGCCACAAGAGGCCAGTAAAGGTCTCAGTTATAAACTGCCGCAGAGCTGGAGAGATGCTGGACCTCAAACTCTAACTACAGATTTCTCTCAGATTTTTGGTTGTAATAAAAAATTTTAACACCAAAACGCTTTTATTCATGTGTTTCACGTGTATCTCATTATGTTATGTTTCTCTCCATCACTCACCTGCTGTCTGCCTGCTCCTCCATCTCTTCTAAAGACTTCAGCTCTTTCTCCAGTTTCTCTGAGAGCTCCGTCGCCTGTGGAGACACATAAACACCTGGTGGATCTTTCTTAAAAATGTTTCCTTAAGTTCATGACTCAGTCTTTTAATAACACAAGCTCAATCATTGTCACTTTTTTTTACAATGAATTCCTCATTGTGAAGTAATCGTTGAATTCCAGTGCTGTTTCTGCTGCCAGTTTCCCTCTCTTCATCTATGTTTTCTGAGGACTTGTTTTACAACAGTATAACTACAAGTCAGGATCAAAATGTCTGTCAAATAATTCAGCTACCTTTGATACAGTTTACTGGAAAACAACTAACACTAATACGTCTTCACACCCAATCATCAATAGTCTTATATGTCTGCCAACCTACTACAACCAAACTACAACATTAAAGGCTTCTCTTACCTCCGTCAGTTTTCTTTTTGCTTCATCACAGCCTGTTTTCACCTCTGTGTGCTTCGCTTGCAGCTGTCAAAAGAATATAAATACTTGTAAATAAATAAGAGATAAGAAACTCTCCATTAATTTTACAAATCCACAGGCCTGCTGACCTCCTCCAGCTGTTTGGTCTTCTGCTGGATCTGTTTGCTGAGTGAAGCCACCGCCCGGCGGTGTTGCTGCAGCGGGCCGTAGCGCTCCGAACGCTCCTCTGACGACAGCTCCGACTGCTGCAGCGACACACGGGAGAAACAGTGTTCAACAACAAATGTGAACGCGCGTTGAATCTTCAAAAAGTAATTTTTCATAAACCTGGGGTTGAAAAGAAAGGTGTGTGTGTGTGTGTGTGTGTGTGTGTGTGTGTGTGTGTGTGTGTGTGTGTGTGTGTGTGTGTGTGTGTGTATGTAGGGGGCCTAACACAGCACATAATTTTACTGACTTGCTGACTGTTGCTCACCTTCTCAGCGTACTCTGAGGCGATCTGTTTGATCTCCTCAGACTGAAGTCCAACGATCTGACCCACTGCGCTCGCTGTCAGCCTCCCCTGCACAAACACAAATTACAGTCAAAACCAGACAAAATGAATAATTCACATTTATTTAGACGCTTGTTTTACACTAAGTATCGTGGTACAAAGAGATGCACAGGATCTATTTATCATTAAACAACAGGGTTGCATGGCAAGATTTAGGTGCAATTCCCTTTTTGCTACTCATTAAAAAACAGGCAAAAATATTAATCACCAGTAGGGCTGCACGTTTAATAAAAATATTTGCAAATTCACAATATGGCCAACTGCAATATCATGAAAACAGGCTGTTGTACAACTGTACCTCTTCATTCGCCATGGCAGCCATGCTGGTCATCAGAGTTTTGATTCGCATCTAAACGAAAAAACAGCCAAAGTTACATCACATTTAAGTTCAAAATCTCACATAACAGAAGGATGAAACAGTGGAAAATAAGTTGGCACAGAGATGCATAAACACTAAACAATGTTTGGCATAGAAAGAAGTAAGACACTCCATTTTTAATGAGTCCTGAGATGTTTTTTTTTTTTTAAAGCTCTGGTACTTTCAATACTAAAATAACAGATATTCTATATCTCTTACCCTGACCCTTTTAAATATGTAGTATTGAAGTATAAATACTTTTGACAACTTTAGTATAGTGGTTACCTAGCAACAAAACTACCCAAAACACCTCACTGCTCGTTCTTTTAAACAACAGCTTCAATAAAAAAACATGATGCAGTGATCTTGCTCCCTGACTGATCTGCTTCTTGTCTGTATTTCTAATTCAGTGCATATTTGCCTTCCATGTATAAATCACTCTCTGTGTAAAGCTCTCACCTCCTCTGCTGCCTGCAGGTTGTCTTCCTCCGACACCTCCGCCATCCCGAGAGGTGCCGCCTGGGAGCCACTTGCCAGCGAAGCCTTCCCCTCATCCACCTACAGGAGGGAGACGGGACGGAGAGACTGAAGAAAAGGACGGAGCAGAAACAGGTGGTGCAGACAAAAAGAACATTCACTGTCTGAGTAACAGATAACTGTCGAACACCTACCGTGTCTTGTTTGGACTGTTTGCTGAATCCATATCGCCTAGAGAAGAAAAAACAAAAAAATCCTCAGTGACATCACAAAGGTCTTAAACTAAAAAAGAATATTCTCTCCACAAAGTAGTTTTCAAATACACCATGCCACATAACAACATCAGCACGTCAAATGGCGATAACCCAGCCCCCTCAGGGCAGGACTGTCTGGCTAAATAAATAAAAACATTTTTTAAAAAGAATGCATCAAAGCAGCACCACAGTTTGCATCCATCATGCCTGAAACATGTGAGAACAGTTTGCACTCCCTGACCGACACGTTCAAACACAAAAAACAACACAGTGCTGCTGTGAGTCGAAGCTTCACACGTTCAGACAGTACTTACAAGAGGAAATCTGACACTCTAGTACACAGGTGGAGATGAAAGGGTGGATGGGAAAACAAGATGTCAGACAGAAAAGACATGAGATGTGTGAATAAAGACTACAACAGCAGAAAACTGGGGTTCAAGGATCTACTCAGTGAACTCTGCAGAATGGGATACATCCAAAAGTGATGCTCAAATGTTGCTTTAAAAACATGCAAAGACAGGTTACAACCAAGTATGGTAGTTTTTTTGTTCATCGGGATATGATGACTGACAGTGAGATAGACCAATCAGTTTATGTGCAAGCCTCACTAAAAGGGTAACTTTGGTATTTTTCAACCTGCACCCTATTTTATTCTAATATTGAGGGAGAACGCTTGTTTTTTACCATAGACAGGCTCGGAGTGTTTATCTTAAATGTCTGACAACATCATGGGAGGGATCCCTACAGATGATATACCTTTTTGTTATCATAATCAGCTGTTTTTTTGCTCTTGCCAAACTCATCAAACTCCATTAATAAATACAGTAATTTTACCTCAGAGATCATCTTAAGAAAACTCACCAAAACCGTCTTGGTTTTGGAGGCTCTGTGGGCAGTGAATGCCAATCACTCGCATATTTTCTGGTCATGCAGAAAAATACAACCATTGTGAGACAGGGTGACTCAGATTCTGATAGATGTTTAATGTTTCGAAATCCTTACAGACCCTCAGATTATGTACCTGGGATTCACACTGAGCATTACAGTTCTAAAGAAGGATATCTATCTCTTCAAAATCTTGACATCATTTCTCTCCGCTGCCTCTCTGAAGTCTGACCTCCCTCTTGCTCATCTCTTCATTTTTAAAATCTAACTCTGTGAATTAAAGGTTTATTTTAACCAAGCCTGAGTTTATGATTGTTGAGACAGTGGAAAGGCGTTTCCACTGTTTCATGATGATAAAATTATTGTATTTGTCGATGGTGTGAGCGATAAAACAGCTGGTTAATCAAAAAAGGATGTTAGTCTTAAAGAAAAAGCTCCACCTTTGTTGGGATCCTTTCCAATAATGATGTCATAATGTTGTTACCCTTTAAACAGTGAGCCGGATGTTGACATTCTGCTGGGACTGACAGGGTTAAAGGCTGTGTCATAACTAGTGTTGTGACAGCTCATGTAACAGCTTCCTCTTTGAAAAAATACAAACACGATGTGAAGAGTCTGTCCAAAAACAGATCTGAACACATCAGAAATGGCAGCAAGCTGAGACCAAGGTTCAAAGTGTAACACGGTGATTAAAAACACCGTGCATTACAGTATGTGGTCAAAGACCGGACTGTGTTTACATCTAAGACACATGGAAATGAAAATAAGTGACTGAGATGTCTTAAAAATGAATTTGAGCTGAAGTGAAGTCTCACCTGCCGTATTCCAGCAGAGTGGAGTGAACCCTGGACTCCTCGTCCACCAGTTCACCTGCGTCTCTCTGCCTCCTGTACTTCCTCTGAGGTTTGTACACTTCCTGGAAAATATCACAGTAAGAACTTATATTCAATATAGAAATAAAGTTGGAAAATGTTCTTATTGTTTTTTTAACTTACAGTATAAACAGTTATCTTAATAATTCGTACGTGCTTTTACCTGATGGTGTAGAAACTCACCAGTACATCCAGAACTGCTCTCACAGCTTTGTCTTTCCTCTGCAGAAACTCTTCATCCTGGAACACAGAGTTTCACAGAACATGTCAACACTCACGCCTCTTAAAGGCCTTTTCATGTAATACCACCGAACAAACAATAGTTTGGGTTTAAACTTTACACGTTAAAAACACCAATCTCACACCTGCAGAACACTGCTGAAAGTCTGTGAGGGTTTGTATGTTTCTGATTCTCTCACTTCAGCTGACCGTGATGAACTCTGCTGTTTTTTCTGTTTAATGTGTTTTCTGATATGAAACCCACTTCCACAAGGAAAAAATTATGAGAGTAAGTGACCCCATTTACATCTGATATGAAAATTCAATGTGTATCCGCTCATGTTATCAAGATAAGAAAAAATAAATCTCAAAGCAGTGTCTTATCACATCTGGAGGTGGTCTGACTTGTATTGTATTCAGGTCTTAGGTAGATGTTCAAACAATCCATACAACATGCAGGCGTTTGTACACGAAATCACATTTATATAGATATTTGGTTTGAGCTAACATAAAATAAAGGTTAGCGAGTGAGCAAACGACTCCATTAACTTCAGGTTCTGTGTTTTTACCTCTGGGAGTTTGTGGGTCTTGTGGAACTGGGAGATGGAGTACGCTCTCACGTAGTCGCCCATCTCCTCCCGCGTCTCAATGGCTCTCTTCACCAGCCACTAAAAGGAGACACAACAGATGCCTCATCAGACACAAGAATCACTCGGCACAGAGCGAACTCCCATAAACACTGAACCGTCCTACAGCTGAGCCTGCCGTTTGGACTGATGTGAACACGACACATGTATGAGCAGATACTGAAGTCCTGCAGTAAGTTCCAGATCACAAGACAAATATCATCAGAAGATACAAACTTAATTCAAATTTACCAGATAAACAGACGTTTAAAAACTACTTTAAAGACAAATTACAAACAGCAACCACACTGACTATATTATCATGACTATTTTTTAATGCTCTGTGCAGATGTCCACAGGATAACTCACCTGTATTACTGGAAAAATGTGGATAAAATCCAGCCCTTGGATCTGATGGGGCTCCAGGCGATGAGGACACTTCATTTTTGGCAGCACAGATACGATTTTCTCGGTCAGAGCTCTGCAAAGAGGAACGAAGCGTTCATCAGTGACTGAAGCAACCTTTTCTCTACGTTCACTCCAGTTACTACACTGTTATCAGGAGATTTATATTGAATTTGAAATCTTCTTTTGCTCCTGTATACACAGAAGAAATAAAACTTCTAAAAAGGTCACAATGATTTCAATGAAGAAAATAAGCTTTTAAGGAAAAAAAGCAAATGAAGAGACACTCACATTTTTTGTCCAATGGTGGAGTTTTCTTGGAAAAGAAGATCCACATCAATGTCAAAGTTACATGTGGTGATGCACCAGGTCATACCTCCAACCACCTGAGGAGGAGGAGGAGGAGATGAGCTGAGTGGAGGTGGAGGGTCACTGTTGTGATAAATGCCACCGTCGACGTTCTGAAGCCTCCTGAACTCATTGTACAAGATTTATCTGAACTCAAATTCACAGTTTGGAAAACCTTAGATGTAGTATAATGAACTAGATACAGAATGCAAAGATGGTGCTTCATAGAAAGAGTCATAATTGAGCTTGTTTGCAATTTGAGGTGTCCAATCAACACTTTTACAGCCATCCCTTTCTTAATGGACTATGGGGGAAAACTCCTTTTGGGCCAGAGAGGAATTTTTCGCTGCAATACCAAGAGTGACCACTAGGAAGAAGTGGAGCAACAAAGACCTGTCTGCTTCATTATCATACATCTATGGGTAAAACTTGAAGGGTAAAATGTTCTGTAATGGCCCCTTTGATGGATCAACAACATATTGTGCGTACCTTATCGAAAGGTGACAGTCCTTTGATTCGAGCTCTGAAGTATCCTGCAGCCAGCAGCAGCTCCAGGATCTCTGCCAGCTTGACGCTCTGCTCTTCATCCTCTCTGGTTTCCACCTGGGAGTCAAACGCACATAATTATCACCATCCTCTGTAGAAAACCAGCCTCCTCTGGGGTTGCTGAAGTGCTCTCAAGCAAGACAGTGAATCCAGGGCTGCCAGCTCTCACACACTGAGCGCACGACTCATGCAACTGACACACATCATATACTCTTACACCACACGCCTTTTCTCACACTAACTTTTCATCTGTGCTTTTGTCTGCTACTTTACACCACAATGTCAAAATACTATTTATACGTAAAAGTCCTTACTTTAAAGTCTTACTTAAGTAGAAGCACAGAAGTATCACCAGCTAAAGTGTTTCAAATATCTAAAAGTACCCCTTCTTGAAAATGCCCACTGTGACTACTACCACATTATGTATGGCATTCTTATGTTGTTAGCACCGATGATTCATCATCATCATCATCATCATAGTCTAAGCAGTATTTTACTATTGTAACCTGAGTTGGGGCTACTTTTGTCTTCTTTATATAAAGTTAGTTTTGTCCCAACCTAGTGGTCAGGTCCCCTTCAAAGGGTCACAAGATAAATCTGAGGGCTTGGGAGATGATTAATGGGAGAGGAAACAAGTACAAATAGTCTATACCGATAACTATTCAATACAAGTAAGATACTCAGCAATTTCCCATTTTTGTATGTTAAAAAGTAGTTCATATGACCTTTAGTTTATGCACATCTGAGGGTAAGAAATGTTCAGATGTGGTGAGCAAAGATGGATGATTTATTCCACAGCCCTGACTGAATCAAACCTAACTGACATTACAATGGCTACAAAAACAGAGAATAGTTCTGATTCTACAAATGTTCATTTGTTTTTTCTAGATAAGTTGTTAAAAAAAATGTAAAACTATATGCTTTGGCAATCTGTCAAATCAAATATTATTACAGCCAATATTTATTGGTTAATATTCGTGGCTACCAATACAGACCAATATAACTGGACAGGCCAATATTAGTCGACAGTTTATCGTCCTGCTATTTGTCATACATCCCTAAATAAAAGCAAATTCTGATACACAAATCTGTTTTCATTGTTTTGTAAAATACTGGATAATATTGGATAATCTGATGCCTTCGTGCCTCAGACAAGTATTTGAATGAAACCATGTGAAACGTTTTGAGGGGAAATGTCTCTTTATTGCAGTGGTTCTCAAACTATGGGGCGGGCCCCCCTGGTGGTGCACAGAGCCACAGCAGGGGAGGGTGTGGATGACCAGGGGGGAAAAAATAAATAGTCAAAGCAGGTTAAATGGAAAAAGTGAACTAGTCTGCTGATGCCATCATGCTGACCTCAAACTGGATCCCCTTTTTATTACCTGGTTTCCCCAATCACTATTAATTACCAAATCTCACACCAAGCTGAAGTCAAAAGTTGACTGATCAGCTGACTCTCACGCAGCTGCAGAGTCTGAAGAGGCTGATATGAGTCTGAGGAAAAGAGGCAAACATGGTGCAGTGGGACGTTTTGGTCTGCCAACATTAAATGACATAACATTATGGAGAAACGTCTGCATTCCTCCATAAATACTGTCTTCAAACTGTTCTTGAACTCACCATTGAGACGTTTTTTTATGACATAGGTAAGAGTTTAAATTCACCCGTTATAAGTTAGCTTTTCCCACCGTTAGCTAAATAGCATCCACGTTATTTGTTGACGTGTGTCGTTATAAACGCAGTTTTCACAGTAAACTCCTTACTACAGTGTTAAACACGTGAATAAAATGTTCTTTACCTGAATGAGGTTTCCGTCTTGGTCGTACTGAGCTCCTATTTTGGAGCCAGTTCTCACTCTGTGGAAAACAGACGAAGCCGCCGCCATGTTGAACTGGAGTGTTGCTGACAGGTCACATGACCGTAACATGTGACGGGAAGACAGTCGCTGTTATTTAAGCCTAATGTTGAATACACAGACGAACACACAAAGAAGCATTATATGAGAATATCATGTTATAGTATCTGAAAGCTTAGTTTGTGTTTTAAACCGGTGAAAATGTAACGAAGAGTACGAACATGTCGACAACACAACATGCAGGCGCACGTTCAGCCGGCAGGGGGCGCTCCGAGATCACTGAAATCAGCCACAAAACACAGGGCAGAAGAAGAAGAACAAAACAATTTATTACAAAATAAAGTCAAATAAATACATATATATGTGCAGGTATCGCCCTTGCAATATATTATTGTACAAATTTAAAGTTAAAATATCATTTTTAACATAAAAAAAAGACATTTAACACATTTTCCAATATTTCTACTGTACTACTACTACTACTAATACTGTTTATAAATTTCTTTTAATGTTGCATTAAAAAAAAAATCTATTACATTTGACCATATTGAAAATTATCCATTTACATTTCACAACAATCCAAAACAGTGTAACTGAACATAATAAAATGGAAAATAAGAGCAAACAAAAAAGTCACAAAATCACACAAACAAGGAAACAAACAAACAATATATAATAATACAAATTAAATCAACCTGTACAAGGGAAATGTAAACATAAATATAAATTATATAACTCACTTTTTTTACATAGCATTTTTTCCAGTTAATTGAGATAGCCTTTTTTACACTGTCATGTTCTATCAGCACAGAATAGATGAACATTAGGAATTGTTTGATGCATTTTGGCTTTATGGTTTTGGTATTTTGGTGATAAGACATAAAAACTCGAGAACATTGTTAATTAATTGTGAGCCTTTGTTACAATTCAGAAATAAGACCATATCATCCAATTGGTGTTAATATATTGCAATCTATATATGATCTTTGACTTTTTTTCTTTTTCTTTTTCCTTTACCTTACTGTGTCTATTAGTGAATCTATTCTAAACCTGCTTGGTAATAAACCTAAGGTACAACTGATTGGTTTGATGCTCTTAACTCTTATTCTATTTTACATATAAAGACAACTGACTGGTGTCTCTGGGGAGCCCAAGAATAAACTCCTATAAGAAACAACCATCATAGCAAAATGCTAACTTATTTCTTTCTCCTAACATTACTGGTTATGTAATTCATTTCAAATGAAGAAACAGCTTTTTCTTTTTTTTTTAAGAAAGTTGCAGTTAATGTACATATGTACAACAAAATCAACAGAGCAGGCGAGGACCTCTGTTGAATCTGTTAATCTGTCCATTTATTAAAACTTGGGTGATTCTGATTGAGATCCCCAGGAACCCACTACTGAGCACAAACTGTTTGACAAAGAAGAAAATTGCAATAAAAGAATGAGGCACCTGTGAGCCATTTACACTTGTCTATATTGTTCTTATTTTTTCTAGCTTTACTCTTGTTTATTTTGGTCCGATATTTTATATTTACTCTTTTTTATGTGGTTTCTGTAACACTGCAAGTCCCCTGTTGTGTGGGATGAATAAATGATCATCTTATCTTATCTGATCTTATCTTATCTTATCCACATTCAAGAGTCTAGAATAACTCCAACTCTTTTTTTAACTTAATTTATTTAGTTTTTAATTATTTAGAAACATGTAATCTGCAAAGGCATCCAAAACATCCCAGCTCTGGATACACTTGTACTAGGCTGTTTATGTTTAAACTGTGTTAGAAACAAGCATAAATCTGTGTTTTTATTTTATATTTAATTTTTGTATATTATTCATATATTTATTCATATTTACTATCGGTTATTTATTTTATTGCTATTTTAAATTCACTTTTTTCTATTTTGAATTGTGTCAATAAAGAGAGAGGAGATTGCGACAGTGCTGCTCTTGTTGGCGACTGGTTTACGACAACGGCTCAGTTTCCGGCACACGTGTGTACAGTCCACTGCTCCGACTGCGCCCGGCGGTGTTTACTGCAGCATGGCGAAAGTTACTAAGAAGAAAGTGAGTAAAAAGAAGGTGAAGAGGAAGAGCTCCAAGGTTAAAGACGAAGGTGCAGCTGTGCAGACAGATGTGCACTACGACGATGATGAGGAGGAGTTAAATGTAGAAGATGAAAACATCACGAGTGAGGAAGAAGAGCAGGAGGAAGATGAACGCAAACATCAGAAGCTGCTGGCAGCCATCAGCTCTCTGGGTGGAAACAAGAGGAAGAGTAATGCCGGAGAAAGGTCCGAGGCTGCGGCCAACATGTCCGAGTTCACCGTCAACATGGACGGGGAGGGGGACAAGATCGACCTGTCCGACCTGATCGGGACCATGGAGAAGACCCCCGCTGTCTCCGCAAGGTCCCGGAATCAGCTGAAGAACCTGCAGAGGATCAAGAAGACCATCGAGAGTCCTCTGAGCAGACAGGAGACAGACAGGATCCAGAGAGACGTGGCTTTCCAGAAGGCGACCAAAGAGGTGAGCAGACGTCCTTAAAGGGACACTTCACCACTTTTCATGTGGATTTCTAGCCAGATGGTAGATGTTGTCACTTACAGCGATAAATTTACCAGTGCTGCTGTACTGACAGAAAAACTGAGTTCTCCTGCTGCAAAATCTGTTGTCTTCCTGCATCCAGTGATGTCACTGGGTACAGACACTTGTAATGGAGACCATAAAATCTTCAGGAAACTCTTTACTGAACTCAAAAACCAGTGGAGTCGCCCCCTGCTGGCCATAGTAAGAATGCAGGCTTAAGGTATTTTAGCATTGACTTCACTTTTTAGACTTTGTTGATTTTTTCTGTCTGTGTTTACTACAGTGCTTCATCTTGATAAAAGTGTTTGCAGAGACAAAATAACTTAGAGACCGTTTAGCTGTAAAATGAGAAATATTGCGACCAGGTGGCCGCAGTTGTGTCTAGAAGGGAGTGGGACAATACTTTGTTTAAGGTTTAGGTTTAGACAAAAAACGTGTGTATACAGTTAGAGAAAGACCATGGTGCAGATTAAAATGCAATTGCAAATTCTTTGATGGGTCGTGGATTCTCGCTCTCCCCTGTCCTGAATTTAACCCATTCTGATTGGTCCCCTCAGGTGAGTCAGTGGAAAGGGATCATCAAGCAGAACCAGAGGGCGGAGCAGCTCTTCTTCCCCCTGAACCAGGAGCCTGCAGGCCCCAAACCCATGGAGCGGGTGGTGATGGGCTGGAAGGCTCGCACACCGCTCGAGGAGGAGATCTTCGCCCTGCTGTCCGCCAACAAACAGCCCATCAACGACCCCGTCCTGACCCCAGCGGAGGAGGAGTCGATGAGGGCGATGAGCTTGGAGGAGGCGAAGATCCGGCGCGCGGAGCTGCAGAAGGTTCGCGCCCTCCAGTCCTACTATGAGGCCCGCGCTCGCCGCGAGAGGAAGATCAAGAGCAAGAAGTACCACAAGGTCCACAACAAGGCCAAACGCAAAGACTTCCTGAAGCAGTTTGACGAGATGGTGAAGACGGACCCCGCCGCCGCGCTGGAGGAGCTGAACAAGATGGAGGTGGCGAGGATGCAGGAGCGGATGTCCCTGAAACACCAGAACAGCGGCAAGTGGGCTAAATCCAAGGCCATCATGGCGAAGTACGACGAGGGGGCGCGAAAAGCCATGCAGCAGCAGCTGGAGATGAACAAGGACCTGACGCAGAAGATGGTGACGGCGCTGAATCAGGAGGAGGAAGAGGAGGAGGAGGGAGCAGGCGATGAGGAGGTGCTGCCCGACTTTGTGAACGATGCAGAGCAAGGAGTCGATCCTTCAAACCCATGGATGAGAGGGAAGCTGACAGAAGACCCCGCAGAGAAAGAGGCAAGTGAGACTGTGGATCTGACAGGAGAGGAGGAGGCGGTGGGAAATAAAGGTGGAGAGGAAGAAGAAGATGATGAGGAGGAGGTGGAGGAGACGGAAGAGGAGGCACTGCTCAGAGAGTTTGAAAGGAAGAGGAAACAGCGTCAGGCTCAGGAGGCCGAAACAATACCAGTGATAACTGTGGACGATGATGATGATGATGATGAGGAGGAGGAGGTGGAGGAGGAGAAAGGTGTAGTAGAGGCCCCTGATGATGATGAAGAAGAGGTGGAGGAGGTGGTGCAGGAGGATGAAGCTGCAGCAGAAACTTCTGACAAAGAGGATGAGGAGCTCTCAGAGTTCACAAGAGTTTTCCGAGGACTAGCAGAAGCTGAGAGAAATGAGGCAGCAGCAGACGCCATTAGCCACATGGACACGTCGGCGCCGCTGGAGGAGGGACCGACGAGGGTCCGGACTCTGGAGGACGTGGAGCTCCTCAGTCGGGTGGAGGCGGCACCTGATGAAGCGTCTGCCGAGCCTCCAACTGCTGCAGAAAACCCACCGTCTGCAGCTCAGAAGAAGGGGAAAAAGAAGAAGAGGAAGATCGAGCTGGAAAAAGTCCTCACCAAAGAGACGAAACGTGTCAAAGTCCCGCTCGCCCCCACTGTCGAGGACGCCGAGGAGTCCGATGAAAACGAGGAGCAGAGGGGGCTCATCAAGGAGGCCTTCGCCGGGGATGACGTCATCGCCGACTTCCTGAAGGACAAGAGGAAGCAAGAGGACGCGGGGAAGCCGAAGGTAAGATAAGAGACTCTCTAAAATATACAGCATTTCTGCAGGTCATTTAAATACAATTTTGAAAGATCTTAAACATTAAAAAATGATCTTATTATGAAGTTTTACATTGCTTTTAGAAAATTATATTTTGAAAAGCAAAGCAAGTGAAATACGTGTTAAAATGCATTCATAAAAAACACACTATTAGTTTTAATGTAAAAAAGTTGGTGTCCAGGCTGTTTTAAGTTGACTGAATTTGAAAAGACAATTTGAGAAAAACAAGACATTTAAAGAAATAACCTTGGACTTTGAAAAACTGGGATGGACATTTTATTGACGTTGCACCCCAACATTAAACATAACAATTAACTTTAGTCTCTGTTATTATTTGATAACTGCTAATAAATAAAATAGTTTGCAGCGGGGCAAGTAAAAATTTAATTCTGGCTAGTACATTTCTGACCCATTATTTGTTTTAACTTAAAAAAGTTTTTGTCAGGGCTGCCTTAAAATTTAAGTTGAGGTAATTTTGCAATAATTCAAAACAAATAAACTGTTTGTAGTCACTTTTAGTCCTTAAGTGTTCTGAAAATGAATATTAGACATTTAAAGTTTGAATAAATAAAACTTTGATACTGAAAGTTGATATTTTTCAACCTGCTCAGTTGTTTCCCACCTTCCTGTAGTCAAATATCATGTCTTTTGTCTTTAAGGTGGTGGACCTGACGCTGCCCGGGTGGGGCGAGTGGGGAGGGACGGGCCTGAAGCCGTCGCGCTACAAACGCAAGAAGTTCAGGATCAAGCTGGCGCCGCCTCCGCCCAGGAAGGACCAGCGGCTGCCCAGCGTCATCATCTCAGAGAAGAGGAACGGCGCCATCGCTGACCACCAGGTGAACTCGCTGCCGTTCCCCTTCGAGAACCACGCCCAGTTCGAGAGCACCATCCGCTCGCCGCTGGGTCGCACCTGGAACACGGAGAGCACGATGAAGAAGGTCAGCAAGCCGAAGGTGGTGACGCAGCTGGGCGCCATCATCGAGCCGATGGCCAAGGAGGAGCTGATGAAAGACAAGAAAAGGGCGGCTGCTGCGAGTCAAAATCGTCCGGACTCATCAAAGAGAAAACTTTAACAACAACAAACTGAACTGAACTGAACTGAAATGACTAACTGATGTTAGAAACTCTAAACTGTGTGTGTGTGATGATCGGTTTTCCTCCATGTTGTGAGAATATTTCAGCATTCAGAGATGAAATTACGTGTTTGAAAAATTCTGTATCTCTGGAGTTTTTCATATTGTATATTTGATATTAAAATCTGTTCAAATATAGAAAATTAAAAAAAAGATAAAAGCCTTTTTGAGTTGAATTATTAGCAGCTGTTCCTAATTTGCCTTGTTTATTGATGAGCAGGTCATTAATGCAAAAATAAACCCTGACAGGCTGATGTAGTGTTTATTTCACTATAATGAAATAATCTCTGTACATTATCACTTATTACATGGTTACTTATCAAAAATGGTGTATTAAATTAGATTAGGTACATTTTTTATTTGTTAACCTAACATTCATAGGTAATGAAATTGTCGTGCCTACAAGGCATCAAAATTATGTATTTTTGGCATATAATTAATTATATTATTAATATTTTCCATCTATCATTTTTTATTTGAATTTTTAACTGAACAAAGTTTTATAAACTGAATCCCCACCGCACCTGTTAATTGGGGGATACTGAACAATCAAAAAAAAAAAAAAGATTCAGTTCTACGTTGGACAGTGAAGACACAAAAATATTCATTTCAAGTGAATAATCTTAAATTATAATGATGGTCTTAAAATAAAAATAAAAGTACTAATGTTACTGTGTTACAATTACAATTCCATCACATTATTTGTACCTTTGAAAATAATGTATTTGAATTCAGGTGCATCTCTTTAATGTCTCCTGTTCTACTGGAAAATATCAACCTTATTTTCTATTCTGTTAGAATATTCACTCATATTTCTGTTTAATTCTTTTGCAGATACAGATGTTTTGTGCATTATTGAGCCTCTCACTTTACATAAAATATTTTCCTGCTGTCAATCAAAACCTAAAATATCCTCACTGGTATTTTATACTGTATATATATATATTTTTACAGTATTCTGGATAAAAATATGTAATTGAAACCTATTTTAGAGTTGTAGATGGCCACGGCCTGTCGATCAGCAGGTCTGCAGACACACTGCAGACCTGCTGTTCACACTTCGTTCAGTTCCTCCTGTCCTGCCTGAGAGAGTCTCAGTTCTTAGTGGTCTCGGCGTCTAACAGCAGCAGTGTTTTCACTTTCTCTCTGTTGATCTTCAGTACATGTGTAAGGCCGCGCAGCAGCAGCGAGTCTGAAAAGAGAAGCCATTTGAGTTGGGTTAAACCTTCACACATGGGTGAGAGTGCATGCTTTGGCACCTGACGTCTCTGTATTTCACATGATAGACACTCTATTAAAGTGGGGGATCCCGTAATGGACTATGCATCAGTTCAGGTAATGGTTGTCAGCCTGAGTGCCCGAGAGGCAGCCGGAGAATTCCATTAGAAAGCTCATAGTTACTAAATCAGTCATTCTGCACCTTCCTCTCTATCGAAGCAGCTCTTTGGGGCAATTACTACAGCTTCATACAGCTGAGAGCCATGAAAAGAGACCGGGCCTTGGACTGAGTCCTGCCCGCTGGACTGAGACGACACCAGACAGTGATTCTCACTCAGATATATGAAGGCGGCTGCGGCTGTAAATCACAGAGCTGCAGCCTCCGTGATGGAACATGTTTTCCTCCATAATGTCCATTTGTGAGATCCGCTTAAATGTTTGTCCTAGGATGAAGGAGCATTTAGTCCTGCCTTATTGGTCGGCTGCAAAACATTGAAGATGCAACACTGACTTATGTTGGTATCATTCCTGTATTATTTCTTTTTATTAACTGCTTGATTTATACTTATGTACTGTAACACAGTTTGGGCCACCACCTGTCCGTCTTCTCTTAATAAGATCTTACTAATTCAAAAGGATTTTTTGAGAATGATTAGTTTTAGTTTAATTGCACAATTTAAAAAATGCACAAAATGGCAAAGATAACAAATGATAGACATTCAAATTTCAGTTACTGAGGACACTAAACACATAAAATGATACAAGTGATGGCAAACTAATAGTAACCTAACAAGCTCACCAAACTCACAACCAAACTCATATTGCTTGCGTAAAAGTTTGTCCCACAATCAAAACTACACATTTTCCTCTGGCCTGTAGTGCTGCTTATCCATCTATACTGAAAGATATTGGCTGTAGAGATGTCTGCCTTCTCTGTCTCTTTTCAAAATAATCCATCAGTTTTATTTAGGAACTATTTTCTATCTGCAGTAGAATCAGAATCTACTGGAACTACTTTCTTTCTCATAGAAAGAAAGTAGTTCCTACATGAAACTGCTCACAACAAGATCTGTGGATTATCTTTAGCAAATGGCTCTGGATTTTTTGAAAGAGACACTGGAGACACAAAAGTACTTATTGTAAGTATTTTTTGGTGCTTGGAGCAACACGTTGGAGAGAAGGCAGACATCTCCACGGCTGATATCTCCAAAACTATCTAGATGGATAAATAACTTTACCATTTCACGCTGCTTGCCACAATATTTCATTTTATTTTATCCTCCACAAACAACTGGCGACCCCAGAAACTATCTTGTGACCTCCTTAGGGGTCCAGACCCTCAGCTTGATAATCATTGATATAGAGGAGTTTTCTTTATATCCCAATTTTGGCTTCCAACCTCTCTTGCACAATGTTTAAACTGTTTTTTAAATCCTTATTGTGTTTCTTATATATATGTGCAAATAAACCAAACTAAGCTAAGATTATTTTCTGCGGTTTCTGTGGTGAGATAAGGCTTTAGATGTTATCTTACTGCATTAATCATCATGCAGAGTGGTTGAACACTGACTGAAGAACAGTACAGTGGAGTTAAACACTCCTTTGAGCAGCAGTAGATGTTGAAAGCTGCAGTTTTATTTGCCCCTGCTGCTTCTCTACAGTCCAATCGTCTCTACAGTCTGTGCATGAAACAATCTGATAGAGGACTCTTTCCCATTTGCCCTGTAATCTGAGGCCCAACTCCATTCCCACCCTGACAGGTGTAAGATTAACTTAGTTAGGTGCAGAGCCGCTCATGCGCACCAAATTAAATTAATGGAACAAATTTCCCTCCTAATTAAGATGAAAATACGTGTCAGTTGTAACCTTGCTGAGCACTAATTATGTACAAATGATTTATCATCTGTTTCGTCCTGAATAGCAATGGGCTCACCTCTCCGATAGCCCTGGCTGGCTGTTAAGAGATGGCCCCTGATTAACTGTGACAGGTTGTGCTGCGGAGAAGCTGCACGTCGCCGGCCAGCCAATCAGAGGAGGCCTGAGCTCAGACTCTCCTCCCTTCCATTAACCTACATTGAGTGTGCAGCTGAGCATCTCCTCGCCTCCTCGGCTCTCCTTCTTGTTTCTCTCCTCGGAATGAAAATAAAGTAGATTCAGAGAGGAGAGGAGGAGGTGGAGGTGGAGGCGGGAGACTGATGCAGGCTGATGGAGCAGAGGGGTAAAAACCTGAAGCAGCAGCAGCAGGGATGAATCCCCTCTTGGATGTGACTGGATTAGTGTGTGAGCCTGTATGATCCGAGTAACTGGTCTTTAACAGGCTCTCCACCACAAACAACAAATTGAATAATGCAGAATACGGTCGAGCTCATACATCAACATTTTACGCCCGGCGGCGGATAATTGCTTCAAAGTGCCCGAGAACAAAAACAAGCCTGCATCCACAGAGACGGGGAAAAATACATCAAAACGTGTCTCATTACAAATTAGAACTACTAAATATGCTATGGAAAATGTTTTAACTTAAGTACAAGCAGTTTTTAATGTGAAAATATGAATGTATTTTAGGTAGCTTCAACAGAGTGCTGCAGAAATGACACATTGTAGGCCAATCCAGAACTCAGCATCGCTCTGGTTCCCTCCTCAAAAAGCCAATGAGATTTTTCTGATGGATTTTGGATTAGTGCAGAAAATAATGTCTGTGGGGAGCAAAGGTTTATGACACAGACACATTTTGTTCCGTTCAGCAAGATAATCTTCACCACATCATGACTTCATCGTCACACCAGTGACAAGTGTTCGACGTGATGATGTTTAATGTCCATGACAGCCTCTGGCTGCGAATTCAGGGGTGGATTTTGGAAAGTTTCTTATTTTAACCCAGACAGCAATCTTTTCCTTAACCCAGTGTTTCCCAATCCTGGTCCTCAGGGCCCACTGTCCTGCATGTTTTAGATGTTTCTCTGCTCCAACACACCTGATTCAAATGATCAGCTTGTCATCAAGCCTCTGCAGAAGCCTGACAACAACCTGATCATTTGAATCAGGTGTGTTGGAGCAGAGAAACATCTAAAACATGCAGGACAGTGGGCCCTGAGGACCAGGACTGGAAAACACTGCCTTAACCTAACCAAATAGTTTTGTTGCCTAAACCTAACCAAATTGTCACCATTTCACAACGTTAACCAGACGTTTAACTTGATGTGTCTTGCATTAGTGGTTCTTGCATTGGGGACTGGGGACCCCAAGAGGGTCGTGAGATAATTTCTGGTAGGTTTTGTGGAAAACATGAGGAAGTGAGGAAGCAGCTCTCAGTGACGTCAGCCAATCATAAGTGACAACATTAATCATTAATCAACTATTCGGCATTGATGTTTTAACCAGTTGAAACTATATCCATGAATTTATTATTACATATAATCTATAGTCGAGAAATGGCATTAATTGCACCTCATTCCACATAGTTTTTTTCTGGTGGAGCAATTTGTTAAATAAGGAAACTAAAACTTAAAATGAGAAGAAAAAGAAAAACAAAACAACACAGAAAAAAATGAAAATGAGAAAAAAGTTTTTAAAAGATGTGTTTTATATCTTATACACTGTTAATGATTAATTGATCGTTAGCATTTTCATCTATCGGTTAAAGAAAACCTGAAAATTTGCAACCCTCGTTCGGAGACGTGACTGTGACCACTGAGCAGAACAGACTGAAGACTGTATTTAACATCAGCAGTTAAAAAGTAACTAATACTCTGAGAAGTTTTTGAGATAACTACTTTGTACTTTTAACGAAGTATTTTCCCACCACCATTAAACTTACTTGTAATTGAGTAATATGTTAGTAATGTAACAGTACTTGAGTACAGACTGTCAGTGCTCCTTCCACCTCTGGAAATGAGGGCTGTATTTTAGATGTTTTTACATTAAAATCCATTACCTTTATCTGTGATATAAAGTGTGTTTGGTAGCTTTCATGTGTTGCACAGTACTTCTTAAACCGTCTCAGGCAGGCAGGAGGTCGTGAACATTAACGTGATTTTTTTTTTTTTTCAGGGGTCACGACTCAAAAAGGTTGAGGGACACTGACTTACATCATGCACTTAAAGTCTGATACACCTGTTGCTGGTTTGGTCATATCTTTCATTCTCATTGGCCATCGACGTCCTCTGTCATTTAGGTATGAGGAAGTATTGGGGGTTTATAGTTATTAGGTGTAGTTGCCATTTCTCGAGGACGTGTGTTTGTGAATTGCTCTTTTCTCGTGGTATTTTAGTGTCATTCATTAAAGCCAGGATGATTCATTTACACTCAGCCAAAGACTGTTTTCTAAAGTTTTAACTTGTGGATAAAAATGTGTCTCATTTGAGAATAAAATGACATGTTGAATAAATTATTTAAAAAGTACAATCTGCAACACTTTCCTTAAATAACAATGCATAGCTTATACAAACAGCCCCTTTAATCATCGCTTATGACCCACGAGAAGCGTGTGATGGTGTCTGTATTTGCAGAGATCCTGCAGCCTTCTGCCTGTATGTTTTTTCTCGGTATGTTTCACCAACCCAAAACGTTGGTATCTGACGTCCTGATGCATTTACGAACAACTGAGAAAAATCTTTTTCAAATACACTAAAACAAGCTCTTAAAGTTTTTTTTTCTTGTTTGCTTGTGTGTCTGAGGTAGCAGCCTGAGGCCAGCAGGTGGTGCAATAGGTTAAGCCTGCCAGAAGCCACTGTGTAGACTCCAGTGGACTAAAATATCAAAATAAACAGGGCTCCGTTATACAATTACAGTCTAACTGGGATATTCCATCTTATTTCCTCCTGCCTTGCGAGTACAGATATATTTCAGTGGGCAGCAGCAGCAGCTCTGATTAGCATTAGAATCAGAGTCCCTTGTGATGCTGAGGGACACACCGGCCAATCTGTAATCATTGTTCCGCAGGCGTGCTCACAGGGGATACAGCCCGCTTTGTCATTATCATTCAATATGCCACACACATGCTGGCAGCAACAGGCCATTTGCATTTTTCTCCTCGTGGTTCTGAGAATTTAGCAGAGACAATGATGCTCTCTGCACAAATGACTCCTCTCTGTTTGCACCGTCTCTCCTCCCTGACTGCTGCTGAGGAGAAAAAGCTCCCGTTCTACGTCTCATTCCCTCCTTGTGCGCCTGATTCTGCAATTGTCTGCCCTCAGAATATCATTATGTACAGGTGTCAGCTCCAGCCATTAGGGATCATTTGACTTTCTATTGTGATTTGGGGGTTATTTAGCCGACACGTTCACCGGCGCCACAATTTGCTCGTTGGGTGTTTCATTGTTGTGGTTAAATGTCAGTCTGCTGCACACACAGGGGAGGTACCTGTGTTCTCCTCCTGCTCGTTTCTGTTTTTTAAGCTGAGCTCTTCTGTCCAAACCTGGTTATTTATTCCCCTGCTGCAGGAGACATGGCACAGCTGCAGTTAATGCAGATCCAGAGCATGTCAGACAGGGAATGTCAAACACTCATTGTAAGAGGGATCTCCATGTTTCTGCAGCGTGCACGCCCTGTGGGTGGAGGTTGTTCTAACCTGCACAAGTGAAATAAAATGCTCTGCTCTGACAAAAATCTGTGAGGCAATTGGAAATAAGTCTTTATTTGGATTCTGTTATATTTCCCCAGCTGAAACACAAAAGATTAGCATTTTTGCATGTATTTATCACCCTCACTCTAATCTCTCTCAGCTCTGGACATGGATAAATTCACATTCTTATAGATAAAGATGAATTTCAAAAGATATTACTTTAGGCCTCCTAATGCAGAGCACTTCAGTACAGAAGAGCATTAGGGCCAGAAGGTATAGTGAGTAAAATGAGAGGAGGAAGATTTTTTTTTGCATTTTTGCAGAATGAAGTAGAAATGTTGAGAATAAAGTCAGACTTTCAGGTTTTTAGTTGCAGGCCAAGGAAAAAAAAATTATCAGGCGAGGAAATTGTTTTTTGTTTTTTTAAATTTTCAGAATAAAGTTCGAATGTTGACAATAAAGTTGAAATTTAGAGATTTAAGTCAAAATATCAAGAATAAATTCGAGATAATAATAATAATAATGTCAGAATTTGATAAGAAATTTGAAATTTTGAGATTAAATTGAAATGTTGAGGATGAAGTCAAAATGTTAAGATTATAGTCAAAATAATGAGAATAAAGTCAAACATTAGTGACAGGCATAAGAGAAAAATAAATCAGAGGAATAGTGTAAGATTTTTAATTTTAATTCAGAATGTTAATAATAAGTCAAAATGTCCCGAATAAAGCTGAAAAGTCAAGAACAAATAAAGTCAAAATGTCAAAATGTGGATAAAAATCAAACAAAGCAAAAATAAATCTGAGGAGGAAGATTTATTTATTGATTTATTGATTTATTGATTTATTTATCTACAGTTTTTTGAGAATATAGTCCAAAATTTCAAGAATAACATCTAAATACCATTTTTAAAATAAAGTGAAACTTATTCTCAAAATGCCTCTGACTTTTGAAATGTGAAAGTCACTTTATTTTCAACCTTTCAACTTCATTCTTGAAATATGAAAATAAAAAAATATATCTCCACTCTCTCATTTCACCCCTAATAATCTCGCTCTAATAATCTTCTGTACGTAGGTCCTGAATTTTGTCGTATTTCTCCAGACGAGAAACAGGATTTCACATTTTTCTCCGTATTTATTTATGACCCTCCTGTAATCTTCCTCAGCTCTGCTCATTGATAAACTCACATTCTTATGGACTTTGAGACTCAGGTCAAAACAGTATTTAGTGTTAGCACTGCCAACATTTAGACTTCATTATGGAAATGAAAAAAACAAAATCTTCCTCGTCTCATTTTCCCCCCTTCATGTCTGGCCCTAATAATCTTCCGTACTGAGGTCATCCCAGACATGTGACACACTGACTGGAACATGAAAGCAGCAGCCATTTTCTTTTGTTGCTCCCAGTTTCCTCCTCCTGCCGCCTGCAGTGAGAGAACTGGTGGCAAACAGCATCTCTCACATCACATCAGGGCTGTCTGGGGATTGGAGGATAAGTCCGGGGAGGGGATGGGGTGGCGGTGGGGGGGGTTAGAGGTTAATTATAGACAACAGAGAGGTCACAGGGCCTATTATTTTGGAGCCGGGACCTGCAACGGTCCAATGGGGATGACATTTACGACGAGGGCCCGGCCCCACCCCTCCATCACCGTCCACACCCACCACAACCCGCCGCACCCCGCACACGCCATCACTCACGTTTATACCGGAGGAGCCGACAGTGGGACTGTGGTAATGAAAAGGCCCTTAGCGTTTGGCAGAGGCAGGATGATGAATTGAATCCCTGGCTGCTCTCCGGCTGCGTCAGGGGGCCTCCAAGTAGCCCTTGACAACTAATTGAAAGCCCCCATACCCTCCTCTTACCTAGCAGACTTCCTTTATCACTCTAATTATTAGGGTTAAGTGAGTCTCCCATGGGACAGAGAGAGGAACCTGCCGAGTCATCTTATTAGATAAAAATAAATGACAAAACCATAAATTAATCATTGTATCTGCCTCAATCTGAGGATTATAACCATGATAACGTAGGTCTCACCAGCCCTGAAGGTTTTTAAACCAAATGAAATAGATTTTTTAATCTGTGACGACATAAAAGGCTGCACAATTATTTATTTTAGCATCTGGTTGGTGATCCTTTGAATTTGTATTATTGCAAACAAACTCCATGAAAAAAGACAAACCAGCAGTGAATATATTTACTAACAATTCTTCTTCCTCTGTGCGATAGAGCACAATTGTTCCAATTCAATAATAAAGTCTAAAATTTAAAATAAAGTAAATATTTAGAGAATAAAGTTGAAATGCTGAGAGGAAAGTCAGAATATTGAGAATAACATTGAAATATTGAGAATCAAGTCAAAAGTTAAAAAATATTTATTACAGATTGGGATTGATATTCTAAATTTGTATTATTGTGAATAAATGCCATGAAAAATCAAAACAAATAGTGAATATAACCACTAACAAGTACTGATATACTGTGTGCTCTTCTTCTGTGGTGCCACAAAGTTCAAATGTTCCAAAAAAGCCGCATAGTCGAGTAAAATGTTATATTTCAGAATTACAGATTGTCTTATCTTATGTTATCGCGACACTCAGGATATGTAGCTGTCACAGACATCTTCAATAAGTGGACGGGACAACTTGACATAGTGGAAGGATTCCACTAAAAAGAGAGGAGCGCTCACCCTGCAGTTACTTCTGGTTACCAAAAGTACACAGCACACAACAAAAACAACAACAACAAAATAATGACGCTCGACTTCAATATTCGACTGAGTCGAGGTATGACGTCTGTGACAGACAGACAGAGAAATGAAGGAAGAGAACGACTAAATTTCACATTTCAGTTATTCATTAAACTGTTTTTTTTTAAATGTTATATTTTCTGTAATTGTGTTTGCATTGCGTCCCTACAGGTGCCAAGTATGTAATATTATGATCTAAGTGTCTTTAATTTTAATTTAATCTATTTAGGTTTTTTTTTTAGCTAATGACTTTAAATCCAGCATGTTTTCTATGAGCATCCAGCTGAGCTTCTTCTGCTCGGATGTTTTGAAATCCGTAGCATGAAAACTACAGTTAAGTGTGATAAAGTTAACTCTGAGCTGCGGAGGAATGAGAGAGCGTGGGTCGTGTGTTTACGTTCAGACTATTGTGTCTGCAGATTTAATCCCTGAACCCCATCATGAGCAGCAGGCCTCAGTATGCTGAATACAGGATGGAGTGTAAATGGGACTGAAGGATTAAGAGTGATCCACTCCGCACTGTGACTTCCTCACCTCTGCATCCCTGTAAGCCTATTAGAGCACAAGAGCAAATCAAACATGTTGTGAAGAAAAACAGTGTATGTGTGAAGAATGACATCCAGCTGTTTATTTCCTGTGTCTGACGTCTGAACGCTGCAGTGGCCTCTCAGGAAAAATTATCAGTTTTAGAAATACTACTTAAAAAACAAATAGCATGGTTGTTTTAACTGTTCAAAAGACAAAAAAACCATACATGACCTTACTTAAAGTTACTCCACTTAAGTACTTCATGTGGGACTATAAATGCAGGATTTTAAGTATTTTTACATTGTGGTATTAATGGTTTAAGTAAAGTCTGCGTGAATACAGTATATTAATTGCCACAGGGATTAGTCGACTACACGATTAAATGTTGCCACCCTCGCTAATCAGTTAAACTATTTATCTATATTTTATTCATGTACGATGCCAGTTAACTTTTGCCCCTAAGGTGTTATGCAGCCACCCGCCACTAGTCGGGGCTGTGGCCCAATCAGACGGCAGACCCTCTCTCAGCGCGTATGCCTGATGGCCCACGCAACCACGGATGTTTATATCTGCAAAGTCGGACAGATGACAGCTCATAAAACCAGCACGGTTTGGCAGTATCTTGATACAGAAAATGAAAATAAGGTTTAATGTAGACTGTAACAGAATAAACTGATATATAATCACTCGATTGGAGCAACATGCGCCCACATTCAGCACAAACACGGACGTTAACCTGCAAGCAGAGCAGCTGCTGCTGCTAGCACTGCTAACGTTAGCCACACTGTGTGTCAGGCTGCAGCTAACGTCAGTTCTGAGTAAACGACGTCATTAACCTGCAGACTGTGATCCACTTCAGTCTGAAAAGTTGAAACATTTAGTGAGTTGTTATGTTTTGTAGGTTAATGTGTAATATTTTTATTGCACAGCACAAAGTGCCACATTTCACTTAATTTAAAATACTATTTGATGATTATAGACTGTAATTAACGGCTTC
Source organism: Lutjanus erythropterus (assembly GCF_056507025.1). NCBI lineage: Eukaryota > Metazoa > Chordata > Actinopteri > Lutjaniformes > Lutjanidae > Lutjanus > Lutjanus erythropterus. The sequence goes on from NC_139324.1 coordinate 37,437,793, forward strand.
AAGTGACTCTTAATACGCAGTATTTTTTCAGAAAATGTTTAACATTATCAGTTAATAAACTGTGCTCAACTGCTTTCTGAGTGTTTTCTTGCTGTTAGACAAGTCGACCTGCTAAATTAAATTTTGTGTTTCATTGACAGGGAAATTAGTCACCAGGAACATCACTAATAAAAACAAAGACTTTCCGGTAAATATTAAAAAAAGTGGATCTTTCTCCAGAGAAGAAACTCCACTACTTACAACACTTGCAGTATATTTTCTATACAGTTTTTTGACCTTGCAAAACTCACATCCTCTATCATGAGGCGTGCTCCCACCCACAGTCCCCATGCGATTACCTGCAGGTCTGAGGTGTGTCAGGTAAAGAGAGAACTCAGAGGCAGTTACCAAAAGGCCATGGTCTTTATTACACCAAAACAAATTGCACATGTTCAGTTCTCAGAGGTTGATTTAGTGAATTAAACTATTAATCCCTGTTTAACCACTATACAATTAAAGAAAGTATAACAATTTCTCATATTTTGACAAATTTACAGCTGCTACAGTGCTGATATAAACAGGCTAACCCCAAAATATGCCTTCAAAAGGTTTCTCCATCATGATTTTTCTAATCTACTGTATATCTTGGAATATTACAAAAACACTGTTTGTCATAGACATTGCCTTAAATGCTGTAACTCTAATTATACCAATCATGTTTTATCACATTTTGTTTTATAAAAATGTCCCTTAAATGATCCAGTCATCTCTTCCAGATACACAAGTGCTCCCTGTTTTTATTCTGCATGTTTTTCTTCTTTGTTTTTCATTTATTAGGTTTTTTAACAGATTTTAACACTGCTAAACACTGTATATTTAGTAATATAGCTGCATTAAAATCAGAAGAAACAGCTCCTGTCGTGAATTATCCAACCAATCTCAGAACAAAGGAATATATATGTGGTAGTACTGTAGATCCAATGAGCTTGAACATACGTCCAGAGACTCCTCACACTCGTAACACCATAAATGTCCTTTACGACCCAATGGAAACATAATGATCAGTTTATTGTGTTTCTCTGCGCTAAATGTGTCTGTTAAATCTGTTAATGTTAGACAGTTAGTTATATACGATCATACATATGATCTTTACATGCACCCAAGATAGATTATTTCATCCTACTTTAAATTTTACCTACCTACCTCAATTATCTACTGTCCTATATTTTAGGTTTTCAACACCTGGTTCATAAAGGACAAACATCAAGTTTTAGTATGAAGACAAGAAGTGGGCAAATTTGGCATTCCTGCTGTTTTTTCTTTTTAACCAGGAAACTGAGAAGGCTACAGATGTGTATATTTGGACTTATGTTGCTCCCTGAAATGAAGAAAAGTATTTAAGAACATATATGATCATATGATAAGGGAATTTTGAAGAAAATGTCTTAATGTGTTGGTGTGTGAAATAAATCTCCGAAGCTGGTGTAATTTTCAAATGGACCGTTCACTTACACCAAACATACTGTATAACAAAGCCCTTAAAGGTGCAGTGTGTCATATTTAGAGGAATCTACCAGCTGAATATGGTAGAAACAGGATATAATATAGAGAAAAGTCCCTCCCTTTCCAGTGTCCACCGTCGGATCTTATTTTAGGAAGAAATACTTACAGTAGTTCAGTTAAAAAACAAAAGCATTAGCTGCTCAGTGAATCAGACCTCTGGTCTCACACAATATAAATCACTGGGGATAGACTGATTAATCGGCCAATCGATTATCTGGCACTTTGATCATCGGTTGATGTCTGCACTCATGAGGACTACAAACAAAAACTGTGTGCAGGAACATGTGTAGGCAGCCTCGTCAGTGTGGCTGCTGTGGAACCCCTGTGAGTTTTAGGGAGGTGGTGAAAAGCTTTGTTTGCTTCCTAACTGGAGGTGATGCTAACTTCAGACTGTTTCAGTTTTTCCTCAACAAAGATGTCCCACTTTGCTTCATGTGTCAGGGAACAGGCTTGTTGCTTGTTTGAAAAAACATAATCGCCCTGGCTCTACTTTTGCAAAGTAGGACACTGGCGTCCTTGTTTCAGTTTCCCCTCATCTAAGCAGTCAACATCGACGACAAAACACTAATTAAGTGCCGTAAGGTTGAAAGCAGCATATTTTATATGATCCTGAGCACCCTTTCTATAGGAATATTCTCAAAAAAGATGAGGTTTGCAAGGAAAATAGGAGCTGCAAGCAAGTAATCTTTCCCCCAATTATATAGAAACAAGGCTGACCTATGAATCCTGTGTTATTTGTGCATAAATAACTCAAGCAGTGTTGCTGTGACATCGTTTGTAGTATATCTGGACAATTTCTCTCCCTATCTCCTCTTGTCCGTGACTCAGCGTTAACTACTGTGCATACCTTTTCCAAAACAAGGTCCCATGGTGGACCACGAGAAGGGGAGTGGCTTCACCACTCTTTGCGTAGGTATGTTTTCATTAGAGTATATCACCTGAAAATAAAAATTACTTTGAGCTTTTCATATCTACAGAGAGCAGCTCCTCCTCCACTGAGACCATGTTTCTGCAGTGTCCCAGAAGAGACAAACCAAACACTGGCTCGAGAGAGGGATTTCACATTTTTTTCCAACTGCAAATTCTCCTGCACACTTGAATAGGGAGAGGGAGGCTGGCAGCATCCAGTTCACCACTAAATTCTTCACACTGGTCCTTTAAAGCTTTGCACAATCAATAAGGAGTCTCTCACCTCTCATTCTTTGGATCTGATGATACTGTACATGTTGGTGACAAACAGGGCAGATGTGACTGCAGGTGAACACTGAACACTGCGTGTCCTCACAGTCACATCATCATTCATTTATCAAAAAAACTTAAAATGTAGATATAGGCTAATTACATACAATAATAATAAAAATGTCGGGTATATAGATCCATATCTGTCTAGATTTAAGTTAACTAGGCTGTGTGTTCTCCACTGATACGTGAAGGATGTGAAAGAACCAGCAGATAAGAGCAGACTTTCAAACTGATCCCGTGTGACTGCGTTTGGCACAATGAAGCCAAAGGTTTCAAACATACGAGCTGATCTGAAGAACGATAGACGCTCCGCCGCTAATCCCTCCAGGTAAGTAGAGATAAAAAAAAAAAAAAAAAAAAACACAACAAACTCTGCTTTCATTGTTCACCTCAGCTCAGGTTAGAACTTAACCTGATGAGAGCCAATCAAAAATACTGTTTGTGTCCGGCGGAAAGCACCAGGCAGCCAATCAGGAGCCAATCAGGACTCACTGGACATGCCTGACTGGGCCAGCCAGTCCTGGTGTTCACTGCATGCAGATGTTCTCTGATAACCTGCCTCTGCCTTCAGGTCGGTGCAAAGTCACTGTGAGCAGAGGCCTGACGGAGCCCAGAGATCCCCTCAATCCTGATGGGTCTTCTCCTGGATGAATTTATATTCATACTGGAAAAAAACAAAACAAAACACAAGAGCAGAAAAAAACATAAGACACAGGATCCATTTTCAGGGCTGGATTTCATTAAATGGACAACTTTTGCAACTCTGACACTGTTTTTATTTACAGTCCACCTTAAGGGATTCTGATTCAACAGAGCTTTAGCAAAGCAGATTTACTGAACTGATTCCAATTTCTTACCAAGGCTAGTTGCCGTCCAATGTTTCCCATCGTTATCACCCCCGCAAAGAAGATGCATGGTAACCAGGAGCGGATATACAAGAAGTCTGGAGAAGTATACCTGCAGATAAGAAGACACATGACAGCAACTTGTAATTCTTATAACACAACAATTTATAATTACTAGGATTTGGTGCCTAACATGGTTTGACTGACTTTTAAAAGGTCCAGTGTGTCAGATTTAGGGGCATCTCCCGGCAGATGTAGAATATAAAGAAGCCACCATGTTGCACCACCATGTTTCTACAGTAGCCTGGTACGGACAAACCAAACAACGGCTCTAGACCTGGCTTTCTGTGTGAGCTTTGCGCCCACTATAGGGTCTCCTACGCGCTTGGAAGGGGAGGGTGATGAGAGGTGTTTGTTGCCACTAGGTGCCACTAAATCCTACACACTGGTCTTTTAAGAAAAGGTCAAATAAAGCTAAATATTGAAGACAGAGGAAGGTTTTCAAATGCTTATTATTAAGACAAATAGGCTGCTAGGAAGCAGCAATCAACACACAATCTCCCTGATATACTTTTTTCTCATTAAAATTAGTGTATATATGCTGTTTGTTTTTTTTTAACGTGGCTTGACCCGCTACAAATAGGTGATTGACCTTTTTTCCACTGCCAGTAGAGTTTTTTTTTAATGCGCTACCATGAAAACAGACTCAAATCCTATCTATTCAGGACAGCAAAAAGAAAGAGGTTTGTGTTCAGCTCTCAGGACTTCTGTAGCTTCTAACTGAATCTCTGTGTGAAGTTTAGTTTCATCTGTCTCGCTGTTTGTACTTTCAGGTATCTGCTTTATTTTACTGTCTATTTGCTTTCAGCTGAGAGGAGTGGTGTGAAGTTACTGCTGATGAGAACCCAACATTTACTGGTGTTGCTGCTTCAGAATGAAAGTTTTTAGATATAAAAACAGGGGACTTTTATTGTGAAGAATTTATAGGGAATAAAATGTTTATCCATCGCACAGGTGCAGTTAAAAGTGGCATGTTTATATCACTGAAGATCGGACCTGGAGCCGATAAATACCTGTGTGGAAAAGAGTTTACACACGGAAAATGACTGTAAATTATATTTCCTGTTGTTGTTCAGCTTGTGGCATTAAATTAATTTTTGCCTCAGTTGCCACTTTGAATTTGTCTGTCTCTCACATCACCTCTGTCCTCTTCTTCCTCCCTGAATATTCTCCACTGTTCTGCAAAAATATAAGAACTATTTGAGGGGGAACTTACTGAAAGACTCCATTGTAAACCAGGAGTTGGGTGGCCAGAGTTGCCAGCAGGGCGATGCTGACTCCCAGGCCGAAGCCGCTGCGGGAACGGTCGAACGTCCACCATAGACCGATGGAGAGAGCAGCCAGAGTCAGAGACAGCTGGACGTTGTTGGCAAAGTCCACTTTCTGACAGCGGGAGGGTCAAGGACCAGACAGTCAGTGGCTGACAGCTCCAAGTTGTATTTACAGAGCTGTGATACATGTGCAGTTCTACCTTTGACCCAAATAATCATCAAATCATAAGAATAAAGGCACTCAAGACACACAAACCACTGCCTACATCCACAGAGGAGAAATATTGCAACTTTTAAAAGACAGACTGGTTCTTTTACAGAAAACACTGAAGAGAGATTTAAGGATACAGCACTTGCATGGTTGATGCCCACAAACACAGCCACGCAGCGCATCACACTGGACCATTCCCTCTTGAACTTGTGCGGTTCACCCAGACGGCTGTCGATGCAGGGATACAACAGTCCGATCATCGCTGTGAGGAGACAAAGAATAAACATCAACACAACATGTCACACATGGTGTTGCTTTGCTGAGAACAGGCATTCAGACAGCATCCACGCCATTCTGATGGCACACTCACACAGACATGGAAGGATTACTGAGCGGGCCAACTACGCACAGGCACAGGGGCCCAAAGGGTCAGGGGGCCCCTGGGACATAACCTCTGTTTGACATGACTGTTAACATTTCTTGTTGGAAAGTCAATCAAAAAACTGTGACACAAAATGACCTCAAAAAGACAAAAAATAACTACAAATGGCCTGCCGGTGCCACACAAGTGACCCCAGATTGCGTCTCTGGGTGTTTTGCTCCTATGCAAAGGGTTGAGGGACTAATGTTTGTGCCTAGGAGCCCATTGTCTCTCTACTTTCAAGGACTGTGTGCGCATTGAGAAACTTCATGTGTTGAATTAACAGACTGAAATTTAGCAATGAACCCTTACAAGATGTGTCCTTGACTGGAAACACGGGTGCACTTTTTTGAGATGGAAACATTTTATCACCTCCGTTGAATATAGTATGATCTGCTCTTAGATGTGTCCGCTGTCGAGAACACGGAACACGCTAAAATTTTTTGGGGGGCTTTTATGCCTTTAATAAATAGGACAGCTGAAGATATGGCAGGAAATGGCGAAAGAGAGTTGGGGAATGACACGCAGCAAAGGGCCACAGGTGGGAGTCAAACCCACGGCCACTGCAGAGGACTTACAGCCTTCATACATGCGGCACACACTCGACCAACTGAGCTACCCAGGGACCCCTGGAGTTTACATATGTGATGGAAATTAAGTATGTTATGTAGTTAATGTTTGAAACGGTTGAGGGACAAAAATCACTTGGTTTGGGTTGGGAAAAGATCATGGTTTCTGTTAAGATAAGTAACCTAAGTCACCCTGGTTATGCTGCTCTATATAAAGCTGAGAGTCACTGCTTCAGATCGACTTGTTTTTCCCCACATCGTTAGTTTCAAATGTTCTGTGTGAATGAATAAATGGAGTATGACAAATATGAACGTGCTCTTTAAAATGCTTCACACGGCACAGCTTCTACAGAACATCAGTATAAAGTGCAGATTCTTTTATTTCCCAGCTGATCAGAGAGTCAAAAGCTCATTCAGCCAGTTGGTGTCCTGAAAATAAGAATAAACTGCAGTGATTTGCATCACAGCTCGCATCCAGATAACCTCTGACATAACTAATGTGGCTTCAAAACAAATTAATTTTTGCACTGTCAACAAAACGCAGTAGCTGTCCCCAGGGGGGTGAAGTGTACTGTGTGTGTGTGTGTGTGTTAGCAACAAGTGGAAGCGAAAGGCTCCTGCAGGAGGCGCGGCGCGTCTGGGGAGAAAGAGCGCCTCAGGCTGTTGTGCTTTGTGCGGTGCCTCGTGGGAGAATGCAGCAGCACTGAGCTGCGTTTTCATCCATAGCCTCACACCCAGGGGACGACATTTCAATAAAGCTCAGATTCGAGCCTGGTGGGCATGTGGTGCATTCATATGTAAGTCTGCGTGTGTGCGGTTATACTCCTGCATGGTCCATGTATTGCCTTTTTTAAATGCCATGAGCCGTGTGTATTCTTCTGTAACTGCATAGAACTATTTTAATATCTGCTAATGAAAGGCTTTACGTTCAGCTCAGTAAAATAAAAAATATCTAATTTTACTTTGATTAAAGTTACGTAATACAGATAATGTCCCAGTATCATATAATATAGATCAGGATTTTAGCTTGTCGTTACATCCATATGTAATGAGATATATGACAAGGGTGAGAATCTTGCAATGTGATTTTGATTCTCAATTCAGAACTGACACTTCGTTTAATAAATAGAATAGAAGGTACTATTTTCTGGCTCTTCAGTCTAAGCGCACTGTAGTGTTGTAACAACACTGAAATTTCTAAGCTCAAAACAATATTTCAAAAAATATCATAATTCAATACCATTTTTGATACAGAGGAAAACTTGACCAAATCAAACCCTAAAATTTCAGATTTTTACTAAAGGAAAAAACTAAAATTCTGTGTTTTGTATGTTGTGACTTCGTCACGCTCAGATTTTTATTTTGTAACATTCATTTTGAAATTTAATCTTGAAATTACAGGTTTGTTTCAGTTTTCTCCTCTTTCCCCTCATGATCTGTATGAGCTGTCACATTGAAGATCACTGGTGCACAAGCCGCTGACGATGTAAACTGTATCACAGCTACAAAGTTCATATTGCACTTTCTCTCAATCATTCATGATATTGCATGGTATAATCAATTTTAATTTTGTTTGTTGTACCGCTTAGCCTTGTTAAAGGTTAAGCTAAGTGGCCAGCCCAACTACCTTGTCCTGTTTTACTGTGAACAGACAGTTAACTTGGTTTGCATGTGATATTAAAACAACAATGGTTACTGCAGCAGTTGATGTTTAGTTTTCATACAGTTGAAATTTTGAAATGCTTTTAGAACGCTACTATCAGCTGCCTTTCTAACACTCCCCTCTGCAACATCTCTCTCAACAAGAGAGAGAACAGCTGGTCCAGGTGTATTGATACTGTGGATTCATTTCAAATATTCAGAAATGATATGTATTGAAAAATCACCATTTTTGACAACACAGGTGCACTACACTGTTTACCAAAACTCCCCCTCTCTATTGTTGCATTTATACTGCAGGAGCTTCCCCCAAGGACTACAAACCTTTGGAGGGACAGCAACACAGGGACCAGGGTCTAAATTAAACTCTGTGGATCCTAACTCAGGGGAGTACTTTAGAGATGTACCTTGGGGCAGTGTAGTGCTGAACATTTCTGAGTTGAGTACTTGCAGCATTTTATTTCAGCCACCATTTTTAAAATCTAAAAAACTTTTTTCATTGTGCTTCAAACATTGCGTTACAGTAGAAAACCTAGAAAACATACAACAGATGGAGAGACAACAAGTCCAGACCTTATTGAGCAACATTGTTGTATACTTGCTTGGAAAAACAGCAATCACTTTTTCATAAGTCAACAGACTAATATGCCTAATCTTTTTGGCTCACGGTGGAGACAGACAACAACAGGCTGAAGGAACCTATTGGTTCCCTGAAAAGCTGTTCCTGGGACAAAATGTTCCAGCTAATCTGGTTGGAAACATCTTGTGAGGGCTGAAACCAGAACAGACTTCTCACACATATGAGTTCACATACCTGAGGCTGTGCCGCAGCAGGGCGGCACCCACCAGGCTGAGGAGAAGATACTGCTGATGACATCAGGGGGGAAGAGGGTGACGTTTCTCTGCACCTGAAGTAAGTTCAGCACCAGGGCCAAGAAGACGCCCACGGAGAACAGCATGGCCCCTCGGATCACCAGGTTGGTTGTCCTGTAATGCAGAGCACAAAGAGTCAGATCAGGAGACTTGGAAAATATAAAAATGCCTCCAGTATTAAAGAGACAGCTTATTTATTTTTTTTTTTTTACTTGGGGTTGTATAAGGTACTTATCCATAGTCAGGCACACAACCCCGGTTTGGAGAAGCAGCAGGAGTACTTGTGTAGGAAGTTAAGCAATGTACTGCTCAGACAGGGTCAGCAGCAAAATGTATTTTGGACATCTAAAAAAAAAGTGCAGCTATATATAGAGTATTTTCACCACTTTACCTTACTGTTAAACAGACTTTTCTGACAAGAAACTGAATCTGTTGTATCCATCTATGCTCTCCTTAAAGCCACACCTGGTGAAAACACTAAATATATCTAAAAGAAGAGGGTACAGCTGAAGAGGGTACTGTGTTTGATAGTGAATTATTTCACCATGGATGACAGAACTTAAGTGAGTGACTTAACGTGAGCCAACACGGTGAAGAGGCAGAGCTTACCTGTTGGTGATGACTGAGATATAGGGGCCCCGGGAAGGCCGTGGCGCCTGCCCGGACCCCGACCACTGCTGCTGGCCGCTGGTCGCTGCGCTGTCGCTCATGGCTGTCAGTGTCAGGGACATTCGTAAGCCTAGGTCAGGAAAATATAGAACGGTGTGCGACGCCTATATCCGCCGGTGAGTTCAGTGTCCCCTCCTGACATCCCAGACCACGCTGAAAAACAAGGAGAGGTAAGGGATCAAGAAACACTCAAACACAACACACAAATACATCTGTCTCTCTGGATGGGAATCAGACCATCAGTGAAGCTGGTGGGTTAGGGTTAGGGTTAGGGGTTGGTGGCCAAAGCACGTTTTTGTGGCCCAAATGTAAACTTAGCGTACATAAAAACAGTACAGAAAAGGCAATTTAATACGATTTAACACAGTCTACCTCAACTGTGACACTGTTGTCCAGCTTTTCCCATGAATTGTAATGTGGTGTACATTACCTCCCTCGATCTGTCATATTCTTTAACTCCTACTGTTTAATTTTTTTCATAGTTTGCAACGTTAGCAGTTTGATTTGACTAAGTAAATCCTGCTTCAGTAGCCCTGACTTATTGGTATCTAGCCAGCAGCAAGTACAGCTCAGATGTTATTCCAGAGCTCAAGAATTTGTTTCTAAATGATAACATGGTTTCTATCTGTGGGTTTGGTTCTAAGCTGAGACAAACACTTGATCCGTGTCATCAGAGAAATAAATAACAATTTATATTAATTTATATTCTGGCCTGTGCCTTATTGTGCACATCACCTCACCGTATCACGTGTAACATTGCTTACTGGAATTGGTTAATATTGTGCTACTAACTGGTGAAACTGGTGCTACAAAGTTGCACCAGTTCTCCATCAACAGCAGACAGTTTGTACCTTTCTAGTTAAATAAGTGATGAGGTAGCGTTAGATAACTAATTGCATTCAGCTGGCTTCTGTTGGACTGCTGCACTCACCTTTATCCTCAGTGTGTCTGTGCCTCTCAGGCAGTGATAATACATGAGAGGTACACACTGGGGCGAGTTCATTCACGTGAATCTGTGTGGTCACTGGGTTGCACCAGACTTTTGTAACTACATCAGCTACGAAACTTGGTTGCACCACAATGACTTTGGGAATAATCTGACATTAAGTCTGAACTAAGGCAAGATAAATCATCAAAGATGGAGATACATCATCATGGTAACTGTGGTGGCATGAGCCACTAGGCATCTTTAGTACAAGCTAGATAGATATTGACATATATATATCAGTAAATTAGGTATCTGCCTTACTGGGATGTAAATGGCTGCAGGTGATGTGAAAATGATGCTGTGTGGCAGCTGAACTGCTGTTTTGACATTAGTGAGTATTTTTCTGTGACATTTTGTTCATTTTCATTGCATGAAAACAATCGTTGGTTGCAGCCCTAATGTCAAGACCATGATCACATACAGATGATATTCGTCTCTCAGATGATTGTCACTACAAATGCTTAAGATCCTATGTTTTCTATGCAGGCCTTTATATCTTCTAATGAGCTGAGGAACTGCGATGTGGCTCACTCTAAAATTAAAGATAGCCTGAGTGTACTTTCGGTTTTTGGTTCATCAATCCACCTGCTGCCTACCACATAAACATAAGCTGACCATGAATATGAGCTGTAGCTTTTCTGCTTATCTGTAAAGACTGAACGGTATGGGAAATAAATCATCAAGATTATTTTTGACATATTTTAATGGCATGGGTTTGGGTGTACTTCTGTCTTTCTCCATGCTTGTGTGTGGGGAGTACATTTTATGTTGGCATACTGTTGAGGCAGTTAACTAAGTTTGATAAAATCTGTTCCTTTTTCTCTTTTTATTTTTTCCCTACATTTACAGCAGAGGCTGAAATGGCAAAAGTATTTTTATAGTAGCACTGTAGCCTCCTATCTCCATTCTAGTGCACATATGAACACTTGAAATGTTGTTTTATTATTATGTTGCATGTAGAAAATTGTAATGAATGACAATACTGTTGCTATTGTTTTCATTTGTATTGCTTATTATAAATCATATTTGGGCGTTTTTTTTTGTTAAAGATATATATATATTTGGACGGATTTTGAGCAGTTATTGGGCTGAAAAACATCAAACCAAACTGGCAACCCTGACCTGCACTACAGGGGCAGGTATGTAACTCTGTAGTTGTCCCTTTGAGTTATGTAGTACCTTATCTACATGACGTAACCGCTTTTATTTTAGAAATGCAAAAATCACAACTTAATAATCATTTCCGTTTTAACCTTGCGCTAAGACATTTCATCTTTAACTTTTTACTTTGGTATAATAACTTAGCTAGCGACAAGGCTGCGACCTGATGAACTTAACGTTACCTTAACCGGTAATTACCAAACAACGTCAGCAACGTTATGCGTCTTTCACTATTTTATGCGACTGAATAAATTGAAAAGAAGCCTCAAATCACGTTAATTAAACCGTTATAATGTTATAATTAGTGGTGTAGCAGCGGACATGCTACGTTAGCTTGACGTTAGCCTGATTATGTATGTTAGCTCACCAGCTAGCTAAACAGTCACAGCTAAAACGTCGTAGCTCGCAGGCTGAGGTGAATAATAACTCTTACCTCATGTTGACAGAGACCTTCCACCCGTATTGCTCTACATTATATATGACATTTAAAATAACTCAGCAGCGTTTAATACCAGACTGACAATAATTAGCCTCCTCTGTCTCCACTGACACTAACGTTACTTCCTGCAGTCTAAGCTGAATGAACAGCCAATCGGCGTCCAAAGCCGTGACGTAACCGCGTTACACAAAGCTGACGTTATCACGCACAGGATTAACCCAAAAAGAATTCCTTTGAATTGATATAACACTGTTACTAAATGAAAACAGATTTTATATAATATATATATTATATATTGAGTTTTTAATCCTTTTATTATTATTATTATTATTATTATCATTTGACAAAAGACTGTTTATTTTGGGAAATACTATATTACCAAATGAAAATGGACAAAAAAGACACCATACTCACAACAAAAACAAATTGAAAAGCCTATTTCATTTTTACTGCTCCGTTACATAAAAATAAAAAATACTGACAGGCCTCCCTGCACGTACATTCAAACCCCTGCAGATGATCCAGAATCTAGAGTCCCTCTCAGTCTTCAAGAAAACACTAAATAATCTTTTGTGAACTCCTATGCATTAGTTGACTGCAAAAAATACACTTTTTTGTTTTGAAAATCCAATGCATCTTATGCACTCTATGCATTGCCTGTTGCACTACTTGTAGGCACCTACATCTGACATCCTATGAGACTTGAACTTTGTTTTATGACACTTACTCATGTTGTTCTCTCCTGACTGACTAAATCCTTGCTTGTGTTGTATCAGCTCTAAGATGTACGTCACTTTGGATAAAAACATCCGCTAAATTAAATTTCAAATGGTAAAACTACTATACAATACAAAAAAAAAAAAAAAAAAAAAAAATCACATTTCTGCTTGTTGCATCTGATAGGTGTGATGGCATTGCAGTAAGTGCTTCACCATCTGTTGCCTGATGGAGATCTGCACTCTACTGAGTTCTACTAATTCAGCCTACTTCTTGGGTTTGGAAAGAAAACAGACACAAGCCATAAATTTGTATGATCACAAGAGATCAAACAACTAAATAAATGTTCATGTTTTCACTTACAAAAATGGACTCAAATGTATTTTTGAAATGGAAACATAAATTAGAGGTAAGGTGTGGGATATTTTAGAAGATAAGCTTAATTGTGTGTGTGTGTTAGTGTGTGTGTGTGTGTGTGTTGCATTTAAAAGTCTATAGCCTATTTAAAGCTCTGGCTAATTAAGTGGAGATAGTACATATCTGGCACAAATGCTGGAACACAAACTGTAGTGCCACAGCAAAATTGCACACATCAACTGGTACAGTGTTCAGTGCTAATGTGGATTAATGTGTCCTGTCTTGTAGCAGCTCCCACAGACACGGGCTCTTATAGACAAAAGTAATTAAGATGAATAATCGGGATTTAAAGAGCCTTTGTTTGCATTATTGCTAAATTCCAGGATAAGGAGCCAGTTTCTCTGTGGTTTACATGAGTGTATGAGGCAATTTGCTGTGTGAATGTTATTGTTCAAGGCTAACTAGCTAGTAAAACAATAGGCGTGATGTGTCATAGCAGTAAGTGCTGCTCCGAAGAGCTAAACTCCCCACCACTAATGAATTCATTAATCTCTCTATTTATTCCTGACAAGCAATTATCTCCTCTCGCAGAATGAGGGTCAGGAGGCAAGGTTGAGAGCTCTCGCATATTTGCTGAGGAGGAAACATTAAACAGAGCCAGTCGCTGCTGCCCACATACACCTGGTCTGTACTTATTTTTCTGGTTTGGTCAACACTCTGATCGTATGATGATTCAGGCACTGGTCTATAACTCAACCTTTATCTAAATGCATGTTTGAGTGATGAGTTTTATAGATTAGTCTCCACCTTTTGTCATGGGCAGGAGTGGATCTCCAGGGTGGCAGGTCCGATATTTACACCTTCCAAGAGCCAAATGTGGGTAGATTTTTCTTTTGGCATATAAATTTCATAAGCCAACCAACACGACACTCTGTATTTTTAATGGTACACACCGAATTGCGTTGGTACTACAAAGTACAAATTAAGGTTAAATCAATCGGTGCCAAATTTCGATACGTGGGAGCAGCTTGTTCAGTCACAGAGCAGAGTGAGTGAGTCAGAGTGAACCAAAAGTGGTCACAAGTGTGGTTAAACTTTTCAAAACTCAACACGGACGATACTTGCTGTTACTTGCTGTTACTAGCTCACCATTATCAACATGGCTGCTCAAAATATTCTCCCGATCTGCACTTTCCTTTGTCATAGTTCCAGTTAGGGACCACAACTGCAGAGTTTTTGAAGCATTTATTTTCCAGCTCTTCAATTTACCTCATCTTATTTTCTTGATATCACAGTTTAGATTGTAAATTATCCTGGATGGATCACATAGGCACATGCTACATGCGTGATCGTGACTTCGTAGCAGACTGATATCAAACATTTCAGTGTCCTGATTTTTTTGTATTCTCAATAGAAAAGTTGTTGATAGTATTATATGTTGTTAAATTAATTTATTTAATTTAAAAAAAAATATTTCTCACATTTTACCATGTACCACCAGAAGGACTTGTTCACATGAATTTTCCCAAACGGGTTCTTTTCCTAATTATTCCAATATGAACACAGGATTAATGGAAAGACAATTTGTACAACAAAGAAAAAGTGCAGCGCAAATATGAACCTGTTTCATAGATGATCAGGAGAGGAAAAAGGATAACTAATGTAGAGAAGTTAAAACTTTCTGGTGAGTTCTGAGTTTAGTCAGAGGCTGAACACACACACACACACACACACACACGCACGCACACACACACACACACACACACGCACACTCCCACAGATACAGTCAGTGTGTCTTTTGTGAACTAGCTTAGGTGGCTGTAAAGTTGATCCACTGGCTTTTTGGTACAAATACACACCAACTCTATAGCGGCCAAATTCTTAGAAATGTTTTGCGGTGAAAATCATCTTTTCTTTCTGTCTGACTTCACCATAAGTCCATGTTTTGACAGACAACAGTTGTGCATGAATAATCACAACCATTCATTTCAGTTGAGGTGCCAAATCAGAGGGCTGGTAAGAAAAGTTGGGTTAATGAGCAAAAAAGTTGAATCTGGCTCAAATGTAATGCAGCTGAACTTTGTCCTGCCAGACAGTTCATTCTCCAATTAAACATCTCAAAGATAAAATGATACTGTGATACATTTCTACAGTTGTAAAAAACCAAGGTCCAGACTTTGAGATGTCTTGCCTCAACCCCAATATCTAATAACTAATATTAAATGTTCGATTTTGTCAGAGCTGCCAAGCTTGATCAGCCCACATCTGGTGACTCAGGTGATGGGGGTGAGCACCAACTGAGGTAAAACTTCAGATTTTATTCCAACATTGGAAATTTGTCTGCAACAGTAAAACACTTGGCCAGAAAGACAACCTCTTAAAGCCTCTAGAAATGTGTCCTGTGACAGTAAAAATACAATATATGATATCAAAGCTCAGTGTCTCATTAAGCATCCACAAACATCTGAGTGAAAACAAGCATGCATAACGATAAAAAATCAGGTCATTTTGCTGTTTAGACCATTTCTCAAGACCATACAGGCGTTTACAGATCATGTTTGATTAAGTTCAAACATAGAGCGCATTTAAGCCCCGCCCACACCTGAGGGGAAAACATGGCTCTCCACTGACTTGTATTGTGTGACAGCGACTCTTGTCATTTTCTTTCTGCTACCAAACAACAGAAAATGTTTAAAAGCTGCTATGTGCTGGGATGCACTACCAGTAAGTTAAAGAACCCAAAACTGAGTTTTTATAAACTGCAAAAAAAAAAAAAAAAGTCTTAAAGAAGACAAAAGTGGATACAGACCTGAGGTGTCAGCAGGATGAACGGGGAAAGCCATAAAAGGATCTTTGTTAGGTTAAATGATGATCTTACCTGGTGATGCAACCTAATAGTTGTTCGAATTAAAGTGTTTCACCACTGGATCATTTCTCACAAAAAAGCAAGGTAAGGAGAAGATTTACTGGTTGACACAGGGTGCTAAAATAATCCTTTGACATTGTTTTATGAGCTACAATCACTTTGTTAGCGTTTAATCACTTAGTTTTATATTATGGGCTTAGTTTTTATATTCTGCAGATAAAAATAGTAATATCTCTGATCAGAAAATGGGAGTTGGTGCACTACAGCTCCATTGGTTTGGTGTTTTAGCACGCTAATTTGGATCTGAGCTAACATTACTTGCCGTGGATCGAGGAAGCGGTGGGCTGGCAACTCTGGAGCGATGCAACAGCCTCAGTTCCCCGTTGTTGAACGTCCAATCGCCCAATAGCAGGAAAGTGAACAAAAACGTATATGATAACTAATATGACTTTTGGTCCGATGGGGCATTTTTTGGACTATTGGGGTTTTGAAACAATGGGCAGCCCCCATAAGATGAAAGTCCTGATGCATTTGGATGCTCCAGACTGTAAATTTTTACCCATATTTAAATAAAAAACACCATTCAGAGGTGTTAAGGTGAACAAAACACTGGTCTGCTATAGTTTACAATGCTTATTAATCAGGTGCCTCTACAATAAAACAGAATTTTAGCCTGTAACTGCTTCACACCTGAGTGCTGCTGCATGTGGAATCAACAGAACCAGATTTAACATAATACACTGATTTACATGTAATTCTTTATACAGGCTCCGGCAGCCTGTGGCACCAACGCCTCCTGCCACCTTTTTGACACCTCGTGTAAAACTTGCTCGGTCCGCCACTGCTGCTGGAACTCATAAAGTTTGACCTTGCACTCACTTACGTGTTTTTCACACATAGCAGGGCACAAAACCTATAAAAGGCACACAGTAATCGCTGAGGACAGGCCGAACACAATGAAATAGGTCTTAGCGGGGAACCACGGCGCTCCATCTCCAGCTCGTCTCTGAGGGATGACCGTCTAAACTGGAATAAAACCCTGTTAAACGGTGTCACAACATGAATCACTGCCCCGGGAGACATCCATCACTGCTTAAAAGGTGACCACAAATGATCTGTGAGCCACTAGATATTGATTACTCATGTGCTGCAGGTGTCAGGTTTAATGTTGCGGCGGCTTGATAGCGTCGCCTCTGACAGCCGCTGCCCTAACTCTCCTCTGATAGATTTTAATGGTGAAATATTGATTTCTTTCTGGCCAAGGTCTGCCAGCAAGGGCCAGATCATTTGTTGGGGTAATGCAGGACACTCTGTGCCCTGGTCCCAATCAATCATTTTGACAGGAAGCACCAAAGAGAAAAGGAAGAGGCGAAAAAAATCGGAGCTGGTGAAGCTTCAGCGGATACATCCACAATCAGGACGTACAGGCCTGAGAGAGACAGAGTCGTGCAGATATCTCCAACACTGGCTCCAGTTAATATGAATACTAATCATGTGTTTATTGAGTGGGAATGCTCAGCAAATCACAGCTGACGGGATAACAGTCGGAGTGCCTTGAGCAGGGAATGAGGATCTCGGAGAGAGGGTCTATATTTTATTTAAGAGGCTCTCGGCTGGGGCTGGGGAGAGAGACTCAGGTAATGTGTTGTGTTACAACTCAGTGGTCGTTCCCCCCAGCCGGAGCGATAACAGACTTGCTAATGGGAAGCCATCAATCACAATCAGCCTCCTATTCCACCAGTGTCTCTGCTCTCCTCGGCTCTGTAAGAGGGAGCTGGAATAGAGGTAATAATGGAGTTTTGTGGCTGAAGCCGCTGCAGCAGCAGCAGCAGCAGCAGCAGCAGCAGCAGCTCGTCCAGGAGTCATATTTCCAGCCAAAGCAATAGATGCTTTGCCATGTCAGCATGTCTTTTAATAAGAGAGCCACAAAACGGCCATGAGGAGCAGTTAAAGGCTGGACGAGGCCTTGGGCCGCTGGGGGAGAGCAGAATTAATGCGGAGCCGGTCTCAGGTGGGATGAGTGTGTTGGGTGTTTGGTGCCAAAAGCAGCTAATTGGTTTTTCATTACACTCTGTTCAGTCTACTGTTACATCCACAGAGCGCAGGCTGCAGACAAAGGACGAGTGAATGAACGAAGAAATGAGCGTGGTTGAAGATATAAGCCTACATGTGTGTTCAACATATTACAGGACATTTAAATTACATCTAATCAATGAAAATTTTAAGTTGCATTACATACAACCAAGGAGAGTCTGATCCATATATTGGTTGCCTGATATTATCAGCCAATATGGGCCTGATTTGAGCCTGTCACAGATAAATAAATATCAGTATGTATGTTTTTCAATATGCACAATAACTGAAGAACATATAGTACAGAAAACAGTGCTTGAGGTGATCTAGACTCCCTGATATATGCTGACAAGCTAAACCTTTTCTTTAACCTGCCCCTGTTGATTGGTTGTATTAGAAAACACAGAACAGTGCTGATATTTCAATTGGTAATTATTATTTTTCATTCATTCACTCATTCTTTAAAGGTATTTGCTTAAGAAAGAAGGCTTTTAAATGCCTTTGCATAGTTATATTGGTTCAAAATCCATCTACAATCAACGTTGAAAAGGTCCATTTTCATTCCAGTTAAAACATTTAATATATCGGTCATCATATCCATAACTGGTGCTTTTTCCCCCTTCAAAATCAGTATTGGTCTCTCGTATTGAACCGGTCCTACTACCATCTAGGGTTGTTTCAATTAGATCTGTCCCCTAATAATCAACCAAACAGTTAGTTGGTGAGAAGAGTCTTAGTCGACCACGTTTTCATTTATTTGTTTGTCACAGAAAAAAAACAACTCTATTTGGGTGCTACAACTTGCCGGTAGGCCCATGGGATTGTTGGAACGTGGACATTTTCTCTTGTGATGCTGAGGTCACCGGTGCACTGCTGCCATTAGCTAGTTAGCTCAGTTAGCGGTCCTGTTAGACCAGGATGCAGCCTCAGAGAATAGTTTGATGACTGGGAATAGAGAAGCTGAGTCCCTCCCCTTCCAATATGCCCCATGTGACCTTACACTGCAAAAATTATAAGTGGTAGTCTATGGTAAGAGACAAATACTTTTTAATCCTGTTTGAGCTGTGTCATGAATCACACACACGACGTTTGTCAATTTAAAAGACAATTTTCTGAGTCAGGAAAGCCCCAGTTTGTGGCAGGTTTCTCTACAGACACAGTGTGTCCCTGCAACATTGCAATTGTGATGCATCATTTGTAAAAACATTTCTGCAACATTACAGTTACAGTGTTACTATTAGTTACATTGCTGCTACGTTGCTGAAACTTTGCAACACAACAGGTTTCCTGTGGTATATTTGCAGCGCCTGTTGAACATCCTCTGCATGACGTTTGCTGGACTTTATTTAATGAAGCTGCTGCAACATCTCCAAAAAGTGGTGGAAACAGTAGCACAACTTATCGGTGACATTGCAACTAAGGTGCTTATAATGACACTGTGGAATTTCACTTTGTAGTTTGCTTCAGTGTCACATTTTGCAAAAGTTACATTGCAGCTACGCTCCTGCTTTGAAGACCACCAATATGGCCAAATATGCCACTTAAAAGATCTGTATGTGGCTACAGGATGGCAGCGTTCACTGCACACTTAAGAAAACTTAATTTTGAGGTGGTTTTGATTTTCACTCCTCAATTATACTCAAAATTTTTTTTTATATATATACGTTAAACTCCATCAGATAGAAAATCTGATGGAGGTGACGTCTTATAGAGTCAACAAAATGTTATTTTTCTTTCATTTCACAGCATAGTCGTAGTGAGAAGCCATTTCATTTTTTAAAGTTCCTTAGAGTTCTCTTAATGTTAATCAAAATACACATTTTTAAATCATAATTCATATTTAGCTTTGATTTAGAAGGGCTAGAGAGTTGACACATTATGGTTGAGATGCACCTGACAGCAATATTATCTAATGAATTTGTTTAAAAATAGAAAGTTTACCAGTGCTTTTTTAAAACCGGGAAGTGAGACAGAGGTCCTCAGGGTATAGAGTTGATGGAAATCTGGGACTCAACTTAAAAGGACCAACATCTTCAGTGATTATAATAGCACATTTTTACACCTATATTATCAGTAGATATTGTACGTTTTAGATTTTGAAGGTTTTTAACACTTTTTTTTTTTTTAATTAAGTTAATTCCTATCAGGGTCGGGTTTGTTTTCTGGCACAGAGCAAGTTTAGAAATTAAAAAAAGTAAAGCAAACGAGAACATTTCGTTATAACATATCGAATTACATATATTTTATGTGTGTATTAATGCTTAAAGAATAGATTGCTGCAGTCATTTTAAATGTTCTTTTATTAGAACATGCTTTGTCCCAGTTACATCTCATTTCAAACCATAGTGTTCTCTGTTTTTGCGCTGCTTCATATACATCTCATAACCATACATGTAACAGATTTGCAGGTTTAAAAAAAATGAAATTCACATTTTATGATAATAACTATATATGCTGACTTTGTTTGTAGTGCTATTTTATATTCTCTGCACAGTCTTGCACATTTCATATGTTCTGTTTTATTTATGCCTGCTGTCTATTACACTGTTTGCACTGATCTACACTTTACTTTTTACACTTTCATATACTACGCATATTATGGACCATGTTCTTTCATTAGTATTAGGATTATTCATTTCCTCTTTTAATTAATTAATCTTAATTTTTGTTGTATTACCTAGTTATTGTTTTTCTTTCCGCCCTTTTTTTTCCTGTCCCTTTGTATCTCTGCCCATGTGAGATGGGGATAAATAAAGAGCTGCCTATCTACCTAATATATTTATATTTGAAACATTCGTCAGTAAGTTCACATCTTATACTTTAATTGCAGTTTGTGCTGAACTGCTCTGATCCTCAGATATGTGGACATGTAGTGTGGATGACCAGAAGGGGGCAGAATACTACACGTCTCCTCCACCAGCCTCACCGAGGTGTCAACCCCTCCAACACAGTCAACAGCCTGACTGTAATGGATGAAGTGATTCTGACCAGGCTGAATAATAAACACAAGGGTAAACACGACGTTGAGGCCTACGCGGCTGTTCGTTTTGAGGAGTTACAGCGAATAAAATATTTGACTGTAAAGAGGAATTTCTGCTGTAAATGCAAATATCATTTTATCCTCAATTGTCTAGTTTTCTTGTCTATATCTTATAAAATGTAGCTGGTGTTTGATGTGATTGGTGCTTTGTACAGCCACTGATGGGATGTTTGTGCACACACACACACACACACACACACACACACACAGAGTTTCCCAAGAGGGATCAAGTGGAGGTTAAAGACTTGTAAGCAGACTAATGGCTGACTTCCGCCTCGTATTGTTTCGTCGTCTTCGGGCTGTCTACGTGGAACATGTATGTCAATCAAAGCCAAGTGTCTGCATGTGGCACCATGTTCCCATGGCAACCTGGTAGCTTCGGAGCAAATGTGGCTAGACAGGGGCCCCCGACCCACACACACTCCCCAGAAACCCAAATACACCAGGGGCCCCGGAAAAGGTGTCTTCCTCCCAAACACGAGGATTTAACGTTTGTCTTTTGATGCTGGTGCAGGGCAACAAAACAGTTGTGTGTGTACAGAGTGTGTTTTACACACTGTCATTTACACTGTATTATTGTTTATTGATCGAACTGAAGCAAAAATGTGACAAACGTCATTATAATGAGGTGCTGTAGTGCTGCAGAGATATCCTGTCTTACAAAATTTTGTTCTCCGGATGTAAGAAAACATGTTTGTTTGGTGCAGACCCCAACAAATGTCACATCAACACGGTTTTAACAGTTTTTTTTTCAGTGAAAAGGAAAATTGTGATGCAAAAAATGATAATTCCTACAAAGCATGAATCATATTAAAATTGCAATATCTGTCAAAAATAATTACAACCATACTTTTAACTATTTATTTTCTTCTTGTGCTGTTGTAACACCCAAATTTTCCCTTTAGGAGATCAATAAATCATTATAATTTGCATATTTTTTCACTGTGAAAATACATAGTTCTAAGAAAAATTGCACGGTCCATTGAATTTGTTAAATATAAGATGTATGTTAAGAAATTAAATCAGAAGGTTGTTGAGGACCCTTAGTGTCACCATGTCATAATCTTCTTTTACTTTTTTATTAGTTAAAACAAAAATTCTGATGCAAAAATGATTATTCCTACTAATCAGTAATTATATTGTGATTGCAATATCTGTCAGGATAAATTCATTGAACTGTATCGTGCACAGACTTGCGTAGTCGTGATGCCCGATACAGAATTTTAGGCCGTATTGGATGCATTTCCAAAACTAGTATTGGTATTATAACAACCATACTAAGTTTCTAGATTTTTCTGTTATTATTCTGTTTTCAAGCTGTTGCAGAACCAGAATTCGCCCTCTGGTGGATCAATAAATTATTGTCTTATCTGTGCATTTATTTCCCCTGTCAAAATAAATATTTTTTCATTAAAATGACCTAGAAGTCTGTTTAATTTGCTAAACTGAAGTTGTGTGTTGTTGTTGTTGAAGACCTCTAATGTTTGTTTGGTAAAGTTTTTAAAAATGAAAATCATGATGAAAAAAATTATCACTCGCTGTATTTGCGAATCATATCGCAATATCTATCAAAATAATCATCATTTGATTTTTTTTTTTTTTTTTAACTTATTGTGCAGTTAAAGGGACAGTTCACCCCAGAATCATAAATACGTATTTTTCCTCTTGCATGTAGTGCTGTTTATCCAGTTAGATAGTTTCAGTGTGAGTTGCAGAGTTTTGAAGATATCGGCTGTAGAGATGTCTGCCTTTTCACCATTATAATGACACTAAATGTCATTTGGCTTGTGATGCTCAAAACACCAACCAGTGTCTCTTTACAAAAATCAAGACCTGGTTACTCAAGATAATCCACAGTCCTTGTTGTGAGCAGTTTCATGTAGGAACTACTTTCTTTCTGTATGAATCTACTGGAATTACTTAAGAATCTACAGGGCATTAAACTACTAACACCAAAGTCTGTGGAATATCTTCAGTAATCACTCATGATTTGTGGAAAAAGACATTTTTAAAATATATCTTTTGGTGCTTTGAGCATCACAAGCTGGGTGCCATTTAGGTGCATCACATTGGAGAGAAGGCAAACATCTTTACAATGAAAATCTGCAAAACTAAATGGATAAATATCATTACAGGCCAGAGGAAAAATATGTATTTTTGATTTTGGGGTGAACTGTCCCTTTAAGTTTCTATGTGTAGCTATAATTATTCTGTTTTTGAGCTGTTTAACACCCACATTTCCCCTCTGTGAAATCAATAAAATATTTTTTTTATTTTATGTTAAGATAAATAGTTTTTTGTTGAAATGACAAAGAGGTGCATTTGTTGAACTGAAGTTATGTGTTGAGAATTGCAAGTACCGGTAAAAGGTTGGCAGATCCCAAAAATGTCAAATCATCATCATTCTAGCAGCTTTTTTTTTAAGTGAAAATGAAAATATTATAATGCAACCATGAATCATACCATAATATCTGTGAAAATAATCCCAGTATGATTTTTTTTAACCATATCATGCAGTTCCAGTTTCAAATGGAACTCGTAAACTCGACAGTGGTGGTTAGTAGTTAGGACATGGGAACTCGTGTACATGACTCGTGAACTCGGAGCTTTCAGAATATTTACGAGGCTGTGAATACCAGAAGAGGGAGGCGTTCACATGAACACATGGTAAATACAGCACAAATCAAAGGCTGCATCCTTGCAGGAAAATATTAAAGAGGTTTTAACCTGATGTTGTCGTGGCACGTCTTTAACAACAAGGTTTCTTTTGGCAAAACCACACCAGCAGCTTGTATTTAGGGCGGTCATATCCACAGAGTCTCTCTCTCTCTCTCACACACACACACACATCAAAGTGAGGACTTTGTGTGAGTGGGAACAATGGTGTGGTCACACATGAAGGGCCGTGTTTTGTGGCGAACGTTCAAGTCCCTGAATCTCCAAAGACGTCCAGCCAGTGGGGATCCAGCAGACTGGGGCACCGCTGCAGAGACAGGTCAAGACCAAAGTCAACAGACGCAGAGACAGACTCACTGTGGTAAAAACACACAACAGTCACCTGTGAGCGGGGCTGGGAGGGTTACTTTAAAAATGTAATCTGATACAGTTACTGATTACCTGTTAAAACATGTAGCCAGTAACAAGTATCATAATATTAAAGTAACTTCATTACTTTCCGGTACTTTTGGATTACCTCAGTACCAAATATGGTGAAATTCTTTAGCCTAATATCATGTTTTTAGCAGTGGAACGATTATTTTCATCGCTGATTAATCCTTTGGCTATTCTCCCAATCAATCAATTACTTGTTTCGTCCATAAAATGTCAAAAAATGGTGAAAAATGCTCAAGATGACGTCCTCAAATGTCTTGTTCTGTCCACAACTCAAAAATATTAAGTTTACTGTTAGAGAGGAGTAAAGAAATCAGAAAATATTCACATATAAGAAGATGAAATCAGAGAATCTGGACTATTTTTAATTTAAAAATGACTCAAAACGATTAATCGATTACTTAATCTCGTCACTCGACATTCGTCCATGTGCGCAACATGTTTGGACTTATTTTTAAAGTCTCTCCTGTAATGATAGTTTTCATTATCAATTAATCTGTCAACCATTTTCTCCACTAATCAATTACTTATTTGGTCCATAAAATGTCAGAAAACGGTGAAAAATGCTGACCAGTGTTTCCCAGAGTCCAAGATGACGTCCTCAAATGTCTTGTTTTGTCCACAACTCAAAAATATTCACATTTAAGAAGCTGAAATCAAAGAGGTTTATTTTTTTTTTGTTAAAAAAGGACCCTAAGCGATTAATCGATTATAAAAATACATGCAGATTAATTTGATAGTCGATGAATCGTTGCAGCTCTAAGTGTTTTATGTTCATTGTTAGGTTTACTAGTTCGTCCATTTGCCCCTTCCTTTGTTGTGTGCAATTGATTGATTGATTGATCGATTTAAAGACAAAAATGTCCACACAGTGAACCGTTTTTTCATGAGAGGGCCATGATAATAAATTGGCAGCTGTGTGCATGATAGTATATTGTTCTTTATTTAAAAGTATAATCCTACGAGTAATCCACATTTTTACTAAATCTATCTGTAATCTGATTCCATCTTTTGTAACTGTAACTGTAATGAAATACAATCTTTTTTTTGTAGCCCGATTGCATAATCCTGTTTATTGTAATCTGTTACTCCCCAAGCCTGCCTGCGAGGAGACATAATGTCCTGACAATAAAACGTGATGGATTAAAAGATCTGCAGGGTGAAAGCGCCGCTACCTCGTGAGACATTTTTGATATCCAAACAACTGTAGTTTAACAGAAAGTCCCGAGAGAAGACGGAGCTAAATCATTTCTTAACACTTTCCAAATCGCGTCAGGGGAGCAGTGAAGGTCTTTCATCAAGACGCTCGTCACCGCAGCCACGAAGGAACCCTCCGCGGCGTCGGAGCACAAAGGCAGCCTGTGCTCCTCCTCAGGCACAAAGTCAGTTTGTGTCTAATCACATATGGCATTGTCATCATACAGTGATTTCCTGCCCTGACACAAACTCCACAGCCACTCGGTCATGGAGGTCAAACCGAATTTTCTCAGAGAGGGTCTGAAGATACAAAGGCACTGTCACGGTCCCCTCTGTGATTTCGAATTGCACCCCCTCCCCTCCCCTCCCTCGCCCACCCGTCCTCCCTCCACCCTCTGCTGAGAAGGTACAAAGCTAAATTTCGAGTGAAGATGAAGTTCGTCACTGTTGGGATGTGTGTGGAGCGGTGGTTTGAGGAGAGGCTTGCGGGCCGAAAAGGTCAACATTTTTGGGGACTGTGTGGGCGTCCACGGATTTTCACACGAGACACTGAGTCACGCCTCGGCTTTCTTCGACGCCTCTTGTTTTTGACGTCTCCTTTGTAGCGCTGTTTCCCTCCCAGAGGTTTATTTCAAACATTTTGCTCAGATGATTTTTGAAAATCTTTCCATGTTTCTGACATTGCAGCACAACTCTTATAGGTAGGCCGTTTCATTTCATGCACTTAAATAGTGTTTTTGTGAAACTTATTTGGTGATTTTCAGGCAGTGGTAGCAGCACTCTGATTTTTTTTACTTAAGTAAAAGTAGTAATACAACAGTAGAGAAATACTCTGTTACAAGTAGAGATGTTCCAATAGCAGTTTTTCCTTCCCAGTATCAATTCGGACACCTGAACTGTGCGTGTTGGCTGATGCTGAGTACGGCTCTGATGCCAGTGCGTTAAAAGAAAGAAACAACATGTTATTAATATTTTGTAATTTCTTGTGGTGTTGCAATCGCAACGATTCAACCGACTTCTGTGAATCCTGCACGACCTCACACTTTTGTCCAGTCACAGTTCCACCAATCACAGCGGGTCCCTGTGCAAACGTCATGCATGTACGTCTCAATGAATCGACTCAGTGTTTTATTATTTATTATTTGAGTTTTTTTTTATATTTTCATGGATACTGAAAAGAATAGTATATTCCAGAGCCTTTTCCCCCCCTCAATTATGACTACAAACAACTAACAAACAAACAAACAAAGGAACTGTGATAAAAATCCCCAAATCCCCGACTCAAAAGCTTGTAAAATCCTGGAGGGACTGAGTTGTAGTAACAATAGTTAGAAATGCCATTTTCCACCACATTTTGTCATTTTGTTAGAGGGAATAAAGGGATAGTTCGCCAAAAATTGAAAAACTGAAAATCTCCCAAACAATGTAAGTGAATGGTGACCAGTTTTCAGACGTAAAAAACAATCAAAAACGAAACCATAAAATGCCTCCATACTGCTCGTCCGGTGTAATTCAAGCCTCCTGAAGCCCCAACATGCTGTTCACTTCCACTTGCATGCCATGGGGTGTTTAACCTTGACGATTAGATGTCTTTTGATCTGAAAATCACAATGGGACCTTAGCAAACTATAGTGAAGTGAAGTCCCTCGCCCTTCTGGTGTCCAACATGGGACGTTACTTCAGAAAGAACATGCATCATAAAAAGCTCCCTTTAAAAAAACAAACAAAACAAACAAAACAAACAAAAAAAACAAAAACAGATTTTTGTGAGTTTTGTGTGAAACCACTCTGATCTACATCTCTCAGCTTGTATAGTGCGTGTCACCTAAACCAAGATGGCCGCCACCTTGGTACATGCCATTTAATTTCTTCCAGAAGGAAAGAAAAAGCATTAAGAGAGGTGAAAATCACTACAAATCTGCTCATGTTGAGAGCTGAATAAATCTATATTTTTTTATATCATGATAATTTAAATGAATCAATCTTGAGAACCACTGGTTTTATGTACCGAAGAAACAGTTTGAAAATCTGGACCATAACACTCAGACTCTCTCTGAAAGCAGCAGATCCCCTGCACCTGTATAAATTAATACCTTTTAAATGTTTAATAACAGTTCAGCTCATAAATATGTAAGTCAGCTTGCCGTTTTGTCTCAGTGAGGATCCTCTAAGATACTGGCTGTGGAAAACGTGTCTGGTTGGCGTCTGATGATAATAAAAGACCTGATTTGGTGTTTCGCTACGTTTGGGGTCAATGTGAACTAAATCAGTAAATCAACTCTCTGTTCGTCCGCTGCTGTTTATCCAGTTGCTCTCCTCTTGTAGCTGCGCTCAGCTCACGGCCTCCACCCCGGCCTGTTAGCTTGTATGCTGACAGACACATATGACATGCTAAATCACTGACGCCATTAGACATGCTCGCTGACCAAACGGATGACATGCTAGGGTCCTAATCCTTGGTTTGAATTGCTGTGCGCTCCGTGACTAAATGCTTTTGGTCAAACACAAATCATCAGTGTGTAATCCACTTAGCTGTGTGTGTGTGTGTGTGTGTGTGTGTGTGTGTGTGTGTGTGTGTGTGTGTGTGTGTGTGTGTGAGAGAGAGAGAGACAGACAGAGAGAGAGAGAGCGAGAGAGACAAAGATGGTGTGTGTGTGTGGTCCAAAATAGCATAACAAACTGTAACATAGCAGCTTTTTAAGCTGTACATGGGCTGCAGGTCATGACAGAGCCAGGGAGTTAAGCTAGCAGCTAGCAAATGCCAGAGTGGCTAATGCTAAAGCTAAAGTCTGTCCGTGTTCTCTGACCTTTTTCATCTGATTGCATTAATTGGAAAGTTTTAGCCACATGATTAAACTGACATTAATATGAAATGTTCGGTCCCTTTAAACATGTAAAAATCTGACTTTTTTGTGTTATTTCAACAACTGAAATGATACATTTAAAGCCACAGAAAGACAAAATGTTGATAAAACTTGCAGAGCTCTAGACCTGTCTCACAGCCTTCTTTGTCCTTCTTCTACATACCTTTAAAAAAACATGACTTGGGGCTTGTGGGAAACTGTGTTTGTTTTGTTTTTAAATAAGCCAGTGTTTACTATGAGTGTTTGCAAGATCAACTGAAGGAGTTGGAAGATGATTACGAGGGTAGGAAAGAAGAATTGCTACATCATTTTGTTTTTTTCTCTAATCTCCTAATATTATATTGAACCTCTTCCAGCCTGGTCGTCTTTGCAAGCAGCTTATTGTGAACCACATTTATGCTTAAAGTCAGGCAGCAACCTCTAGTGGCCATATATGATGGAACAAATGAGGAGGTCATTTCCCTGCATGGCTGCAATATTCGTTAATGTAGTCTTTATTGGCACCCACACTTTCCATGTTTAAATCTTGCTCAACGATGTTTGTATGTCTGCCGTTTTCTTGTTGATGTTTTAAGCAGGTCTTCTTTGCTCTCACAAAGAGCTTTCAATAAGCAGTTATGCACTTCCTGCCCGTCTACCATGCTAGCAGGGTTAGCTTGGCGGCTGTCAGGGCTTGTATCACTGTAACCAGCTTGTTTGCAATGCTTTTTACGCCCGAGGCTTGCCATGCACCGGTGAGCGAAGTAGTCAGATACTATGGTAATGTTAATAGAAGATAACTGATAAGGATTGAAAAGTAGTTCAACTTTGAGAGCTCACAAATGCCCTGTCTAGATCCCAAGGGAGGCAGTTGAACAAAAAACAAAGTGATGAATATGAATACTCCATTTCTGCCATATTCTGCCAATAGGGTGAGGGTGAGGTGGTGTCGTGTGTTGATCCACGGGGTTTATGTAGTGTTGTGGGACCATGGCTCCGGCACAGAAATCGTGAACAACAGTTTAATGGTCTAACACCAAAATTCAGTACTACATAGTTTTCAGTGTTTTCCCATTTTAAGCAAATATGTTCCAACATGTATACTTTGTTAAGAAGAAAACCTTTTTCCTTTACAGGAGAGTTTTATTTACATTTTTTTGTTTTGGTTATGGTGGTGGAAACACTACCGCTTCCTTCCACATGGGGCTCCAAAAACAACAAAATATGAAAATTCTTAGCTACAGCTTTAGTAGCTTTAACTTGTGTAACCCAAACCATGATCTGTTTTGATGCCTAAACATAACTAAACTGCAACCATTTCATGATGTTAACCACATGATGATGACGGTCCACTGTTCCTGTTGCTGGTACCCTTCAACAGCCAAATATGTTTTAGCAACAATCATGTCATAAATGTTGTTTTGGGAGGCATTGGCAATCATCTTATTCTGTTATTTTTTTAGGCCTCAGCCTGAAAAAAAGAAAGTGTAATGTAGACACTGTTTTTTATTAAAGGGAAAAAGCAAAAAAGATTGTTTTTACTTTTTTTTCAACCATATCTAGACATATGGAGTGAACCACACAAAATACTGTTTATGTTCCAAGGCTGGAAGTTTAGTAATTTGCATTTTTACACAAAATGATTTTAAATGAGGTTTTCTTACTTGTGAAACAGAAAACTGAAGATCCAAGTTTACCCATACGCATTCATAAAACAACAGTTTGGATAAATTCCACAGTAACGAAACAATATGAAGAAAGCAACAACTCTTAACTTGTGAATCTGAGCAAGAACATCCAAATCACGTTTTGCTGTGGGTTTATTCCTCAACAAAAACATACAACAATAGGTGGCTCCCATACAGCGTGAGCACATGTGTGCATGTTCACATCCTCGGAGCGACTGGCTCAGCTATGTGACCAGCTTTCATGAATATCAAGGTATTCAGGGGCACTTAAAGGGTTTAACACTGCACTTAATCCCTGCTACAAGTCCCCAGAAAAACCAATTTAGCTGCCATAAAAGGGCCGCCTCTCCTCTCCCGCGCCTTCTCGCCTCTCTTGCTTCTTCCTCTATCCCAATGATGGAGATTAGGCTTATTAAGAGGGCTTATTGTCTGTGGTGTCATGGATACCCAGTGATTACACACTCCGTGGCTGCTCCTCCTCCGTTCGCCCTCAAACCTCGCAGGGATTCGTTGCCTCCAAAGTCAAATCAATTATTCCCCCACCCAACCACCCACCTCCCCTCCACATTCACCTCTGATATCGTGCCAGACAGGCTGCACACTTCATTGTCAACAAGCATAGATGGCAAAGGCAGGGGAGTGTTTGAAAAGAGGCTGTGATTGGGATTGCGAAGTGTGGATTTCACAAGGTGGCTCATCCCGTCGTTCAGGATAGAAATATTCCTCCCCGGTTTGCTGCTGCTGATCAATCCACATTCAGATTGTTTCAAGAAAAACATATTAGGACACACGCTTGACTAAAGGTTAAACATCA
The DNA here is from genome assembly GCF_056507025.1 of Lutjanus erythropterus. Lineage (NCBI taxonomy): Eukaryota > Metazoa > Chordata > Actinopteri > Lutjaniformes > Lutjanidae > Lutjanus > Lutjanus erythropterus. Next base: position 37,468,449 of record NC_139324.1, read on the forward strand.
AAACTGTTATTTCCTGAATGTGAAAAAATGTCTATTTATAAAAACACCCTCTATGACACCATGTGTATAATGCATTACATAAACATACTTATAAGGCATTATAATCTACTTATATCACTGCATAGTTATAGCTGCACTCCACAATGCTTATAACAATAATCATAATACATTATAAAGCATTTTATAATGCCTTATAAGGTCAGATATCATAACACCCCATAATTGCTGGTCAGTCACTTCACACTTTTTTTTAAATGAGGATAATAGTGTATTATAACACAATAACCCCATAACCCTTAAAGAACAGTTAAATGAAAACAAAAGATTAATAGCAGGAGTTCATTTATGAATGAAATGTTGATTGATTAATGTCATTTCTAAATATAAAGCCTACAGGATTCAACAAAGCCCCAGAGGCAGGGTTAGGATTATTTCATTAGGGAATTTAATTACTTTCCTTACACTACCTAATGACCACTATGAGTAACTTGTATTGTATGCGTTATAACAGTGATTATAATGCATTAGAAAATTCCTTTAATGTACAGTGAGAATCATAGTACACCATGATCATGGCAGTTGGTGACCAGCAATTCTGAAGTATCACAATACTAGACCTTATGAGTCAGACATAAAATGCTTTATAATGTGTTATGATTATTTTTTTATAAATCTTTATTAATATTTGATAACTTATAATGATAATTACACAATGCTACGAGAAGACTATAACAGATTTAAGTATGTTTATAATGCATTGGAGACATATCCTTTACTGTTACAAAGCATTAAAATATTTATTGGTGCACATGACTAAAATTACACAATGCTATGAGCAGATTTTAACAGATTTTAATAATGTCTATAAGGCATTATATACATACTTACTGTCATAAATATTTCTGAGCACTTATAAATGTAATGCAATGTAATGCATTATTGTCATATTTATGGTTATAAATCATTATGGATATTTATAACTCTTCATATCTAATTTTATAGTGCTATAAGCAGATTATAGCACATTGTATGTATGTTTATAAGGCATGATTTACATACTTATTGTTGCTTTAGAGCATTTTGAATATTTATGAGTGATCATAATTATACAATACTGTAAGCAAATTATAACACAGTATGTTTATAAGGCATTATAGCCAGTTATTATTGTTAGAAAGTATTAAGAATGTTTGAGTAATTACAAGTATTGTAAGTATGTTTATAATGCATTACACACATACTTATTATTGTTATAAAGCATTATGATTATTTATGTGTGCTTATAACTGTAATTATACAACGATATAAGCAGATTATAATGCACTATATGTATGTTTATAATGCATTATAGACATGGGCAAAATAAAAACTGTTACCAAACTGTTATTTTTAACAGATTAACAGAGTGAATTTGAGAATGACTTCATATAATAAGTTGTGTTTTTGTCGCTGTTCTTGCAGCACTGACTGCACATGAATGGAAAATCTACTTCCTGAATTGGGAGTGATGTCACCTCTGACCTTGTCGTTACCACCACGGTTATGAGACAATGATTTGTGTTATTCAGGAACCCCCTGCTGCTGCTGTGTGCTCACAGCCTGGATGTTAAACCCTGGGGAGCCTGCGGGCCTACACGGACCCGGCCTAAAGAGGGGTGAGAGGGGTGACGGGTTTTAAATGTTCCCCTGCTGCCGTGGCACTTGACCCCGGCTGCCCCCTTGAAACCCTCGTTCACGGCTGATGTCATCCACTGTTTGAAGGAGGCTGTTTGGAGGGCAGTGATACGCTGAGCCTGGGTCGACTCCACCTGTACACCTCCGACACTCACAAATCATAAGGAAACGACCACGCCGGGCTAAAATAACCACCCACTTTCTGTTTCCAGTAGTGTCTTTGTAAGAACCTGTTTGTTGGGGGTTAAGAAGCCGTCCTGACGTCTGACACTTTCTGTATCTGAGTCAGACCTCTAATCCCCACCAGAGCCGAGTCTAGATCCCCGGCGCACCAGGAAGGCACCATCGCATCGGCTGTAAAAGTGTTGAAATGAAAGCTTGTTGACCTTGAACTGTGAACTGTGCCAACGCCAGCCCCCCTCCCAAAAAAAAAGCCTCTTTGAAAGCTCTTCCAGGCGAGGAAATGAGAGCGAGAGGATGAACAATCAGGATAAACAGAAGGGTGAGCAGGTGAGGAGGACAGAGACAGAGGAAGAGAAACAGAATGTATAATTGAGCTGGTGCATGAACGGGTTATCTCTCGTCAGTAGACCCTGAACACAAAGGTTCGGCTTTGTATGTGAGGAAACAGAGGGAGGCTGCCCCATGTGGGACCAACACGAGTGAGCGTGTGTGTGTGTGTGTGTGTGTGTGTGTGTGTGTGTGTGTGAGACCAGACAGCAGAAAAGGTCTGGAACACAGGAGACCCCGGCCACTGATAGGCACTCATGAAGCCTCTTCAGCAGGTTAGCGGCGACATAATTAAAAAGATAAACCTTATGAGCAGGGCACAGAGATAAGGGGTGTAATGAGAGCGAGGAGGGAGATCATCCAATGAGAGGGGAGAAGGGGGGTTAGAGGGCGGTCTCAGGGGAAATAAACCCCGACCTGTCAATCATCTGCCAGAGATAAGTGCGGATATGGAGCCCCGGAGCAGATCTAGGAGAGCATGATCTGTAGCTTAATGTAGTCAGGAGTCTCCTCCAGTGAGGACTGGTAAAGCGAGGTGGATCAAACTACCAAGAAGACCTGATGACACCGTACATACATGTAGTCAGTCAGCTACAAGGCCATGCTGTGAAAGTCCAATTTAAGTGTGGGACGTGATGTGGATATGGTGCGTCTTTAGCTCAGTTCAGAAGGCATCCAGATCAGCTGAACTCCCCTCAACACATCCAACCCCAACATATTTTTTTTAAAGTTGTTGCTTTCTACATTATATGCACATAGCAACTGCAGCATGGTTAACTCTTGCAAGAGTTGCCTCAGCGTGCTTTAATAAAGGCCGCTTTTCTTTTCTTTTTTTCTGGTTAATATCTTTTATGATCATTCTCCACCTGATATTCTAATATCACAGAAAGGGCTTCTGATTGGGTGGAGTGGGATTATCTTTTTTATACCCTCAAACAATTTGTTTCTGGTCAGAGATTACTCTCTTGGATAAGGGCGCTCTATTCTTCTCCTGGCGGCTGTCAGAACGAACAACAATCTCTCCTCCTATTTCGCACTCAGGCGCGGCACTGCACCCCACCACCGCTTTTATTCGTTTTTGCAGTCGAATCGCTGGCGATCGCGCTGCATGTTGAAGTCGATAATAAAGGAATACAGAGAAATGGTTCAGAGAATAAAGTATCCCTTTATGCTGATGACATGCTTTTATACCTATACGACTCTTTAACTCTTTCCCCGGCAGCATTTTTTAATAAAGTTGCCAGCTAGCGCCAGCATTTCTGACACAATTCACAGGTTTTTCATCACCCATTTTATAATCTCTTGCATGTTGGTTGGTTGCATCAAAAACATTTGATCACTTCAGGATATAAAATTAATTTACAAAAGTGAGATCATGCTGAATACTGCAGCTAAGCTAGTTAAATATGATTTCTTCCCACTTAAAGTAAGTACACACAAATTTAAATACTTAAGAATTTTGGTCGCACACGACTTTAAAGACTTCTTTAAAACCAATTTTCTCACATTTCTAGCTCGTCTGAAACAAGAAGTGGAAAGTTTACTACCTTTATCATCAGGAGGAAGAATCAATAAAGTTAAAACAAACGTGCTGCTAAATTTTTGTATGTATTTCAGTGCATTACTGTATATTAATCCATAAACAAAGTGATATCTGGATTTATTTGGAATGGGAAAAAAAACCATTCAACAGCACCGTCAACACAGCAGACTATCTGTTCTTAATTTTCAGTTTTCTCACTGGGCTGGCGACATGAAGATTATGTCATATTGGAGTCTCCATCTAATGGCACCGCCCCCAAAGAACTTATCTTGTGGCCCCACTTCCTTGTGGCCCTGCTCTATTTAAGTTGCTTTGAAAGAGCTCTCACTCACTTGGTGTGACATTTCAGATGGATTCTTCAGGAGATTTTGGTGTCTTACTTCAGTGAGAGGTGCATTTCGCCACAGCCAACTGTTGAAGATAAATCCATCACATCGCTGCTGTCTCTGCCAGTATTTCAGCCGGACGTGTTTTGGCTAAAATATGAAGCCGTGTTCTTGCACTCTTTGGACTTTGACTTGGAGTTTTGTCAGAAATTCCAAATGTTGCAGCAAACTTCAGTCCAGCACATTTTATACCTCCGTAGAGCTCAGTAAACACCCTGCATATTCATTGTTTAATTTTTTAAAATTAATTCCACACAAAGACTGGAACGACATGCAAAAAACTGCAAAAAACACTAAAACTGGACAAATTCATTCCCAAGTCAGTTTTTCAAAGACTCTATTATGGACAACCTCACTCATACATGCAGCTGTTTCCTGACCCACTAACATTTCCAAACTTTTGTCTGCCGGCTGCTTTCTGTTGGCCCACGCATGTTTCTTGTTCTCCTGCTGCTACTGTTATTTCTCTGCCTGCCTGTCTCGCCTGTCTTGTCTGACTTTTTTTGCTATTTGTTGCTTTGCCTGTATCTTTTTCTGTGCTGCTTTGCATTTTTGTTGATTATTTGATATTTGTTGCATTTCCTTTTTGTTTGTAAGAATTTGCTTTTAATTATTTGCTTGTTTAAATAACAAAAAACAAAAAAGTAAAACAGATGGCCTTTCGCCTGGTGTTGCAACCAAAGAAAACAAGTCTGACAGCGTCAGAATTTAGGATAACGTCTCAAAATGTCACATCTCACTGCTGCTACAACCAACATCCAATAAACCAGCCAACAGGAATGTACACACATGTGTTTGTGTGCTAGTTTAACATGCTAGAAATCCTTATTTCCAGCTTCATTGTTTACCACTACAGCAGCGCAGATAGACAATGACATTTTCTTGCACACTGACTTGCGCCAGTCTATGATTCAGTTGGTTTGATCATCATTCAGTCTACAGACACAAACCTGATGTTGTACCCAAGTTTCTTCCAAAAGAAAAATAGTGAACAAAACAAACTCAATAGATCTTGGCACTAGACAATATAAAAGAATGAAAAGAGAGATAAAAAAAACAAAACAAAAACAGGGTACATTTGGGCACATTTCCTTCTTTGTGGACATTGAAGAACTTGAACTTTATAAAACTTGGTAATTTGAAAGAGGCTATTTCTGCCATTAATTTTGACCATTCATCATGAACAAACTTTCTCTGACTCCTTGAAGCACCAATAAATCCTGCCAGTGCAAGTCTAAGTTTCTGCGTGTCGTCCATGTCGCTCAGCGTGGCTGCCACAAACTTAAAAGATTTCTGAAATCTCATAGACTGAAGGAGGACATCAACTATTATGGGAAAATGTCTTAGCACACAGTTGCCTATTTACACACGAAGTAGCCTGAGACACAGAGCTGTTTTAAATTCCCAGCGGCTCCTGAGAAAAATATCTGTCTCTTTAGCTGCTAAATGCTCCACTATGTTCACCAGCTAGTTGCTAACTTTGTCTGTCTGCTGTTTGGTGCTTCTGCCTGAAGCGTATGTGCTTATCAGAGTTATTTTTTCTGCTGAAAACCACTGGCAGCTGTGGCTGAAAACGATGCCATGACAGTGGTGAGAGTGAACTCAAACAATGAAGACGCGGTCTGGTCAGTGAAAAAGGGAAAAGTAAAGGTTTGTGGTGCATTTGCATGTAGATGCTGCCGGTAGCTCCTTCAAACTTTGCTACTTTTCTCCTTTAATCTGTTATTATTATATTGTTTTTTTTCAGCTTTGTTCCTAGAAAATGCATCACCTATGGCAGCAACACTCGTAGGTTTGGATTTAAGAGCAGCAGACCCTGAGACGATCAACTAATGGAGTCGGTATGGTTCAAACATGCAGTGGGTCAACTGGATGCACCACCTCAGCCAAACTACAGCTGGGACTGGGAATTATTACTGGGTGACAATAACAATAATATAATGTAGAGTATAATGTTGTATATTTATAAAAAAAAAAAATGCACTGGTTAGGGGTTAGGGTTAGGAAAATACTTCTGCATATATACAGTCAGTCACTGTCAACAGTTCACATTAACCAATGGGAGCAGACTGACTGACCCGTACACGCCCACTCAATGGATGGACCATCTTTCTATAATGGCCATACGGTTGGACGAATATATCAACGACCAGACTGCATTTAGGGTTAAAACAAGTGCTGTTTAAGTCCCAGCGCCAAAAAGAGAACACTAGTATCATTTTCATGCATGTTAATGTTGGTGATGTAATTTATTTTTCCGTAACACCAGTGATGGTCAATGCTTTAAAAAAGTCATGCCCTTTCCAGTGTGGACCAAATTCGTAAAACCTTCGTAAAGCATATAGAGGGAGGCAAATTCTTTGATTCAACCTAAACTGTAACACAAATTACATGTTCTTTGTCAATTTAGTAATTTTTTTGTTCGTAGTGTGGTACTTAAACAGTTTTACAACAAACTGCAAATTTTCTTGACCTGTGAAAGTATCTTTTCATTTGACAAACTTCACATGAATTTCTGGCACAATTCAGGGACCAAAAAATAATTGTCTCTCACCATTGACTACAGTTCATATTTTTTCCAAAGTCTCATGGTGGTCCACTGGAAGGGGAGTGACTTAGGCGCTTTATACCAACTCTGACCACTTGGTGGAGTTGTTCTTCCACTTTGATGGAAGCCGACGCTCATCAACCCATATTTCGTTAATTTTTTCTATGTAATGATGCTGATCGTTAATCAGTAAAGCATAATTGTCCACCTGACAGAGGATTTGGGCTCCTAATAGCTCAAAAGCTATGCGTTTTTCTCATTTTATGCATTTAAAAGGCAAATACCTCAGGATTTATTCTGACCACCAGTGAAGTTAGGGAAAGTACCCGATGGGTTGCTCTGATCTATGTCTGGGTGTTTTATGTCTGGCGGGGGGGGGGCTGTCATTTTATTTTGCTAGCTCCAGCTCAGGGTGCTGCTGTTGGCCAGAAAACAGCTAACACAGTGTTGGCAATTGTTTTAACAGTGAAAAGACTGACCCAGATGGTTTTAGTGAGTTTTGTTTTTGTCTGTCAAGTTTAAATGAATTGTGTTTTACAGAGTAAACGAAGCGATTAAAGCTCATCTTTGTACTTTGAAGGAAAAACTTGAATTCAGAAAGAGACGAGCTGTATTTTTCTATGTAATAAGGAAAAGAGGTGTGAGATTTTTTTTCACCTTTTGAGTTCATTTTGTTCACTTTGTCGCAGCTTAAACACATCTTAGCTTTCATTTTATCATGTTTAAATATAGTTCTCTTCAGTTTTTTCTATTTTTTTGAGTGGTAGTGGCAGCTGGCATGTGATAAAACTCGTTAATACTTAAATTCGCAGCAAGATGACATTTTATCTTGGTTTTGTGGTCTACTACACAGTGTTGGGCTCCAGTTTTCCCCTTTGTTTTGCCTCCAGATAATACACAATTGTGACATCGGCCCAAAAAGGGCTGGCACTGGATATTGATGGTGAATTGTGGAAACATCCAATATGGACATAATTCCTAATAACTTTTGTGTGTTTTAAGCTTTTCTTATAAATAGTAGTGGATGGTAGGCTTCATGGTGGGTGTCTTAACCTCTAATCTAAGCATTAGTAAACTGAATGAGAAAAGCAAGTGTTCCTCATGTTTTGCACATTCAGCACAGAGGCTTTAGTGACATAAAATACAGCTTTCTTCTCTCTCACTTCTCTATTTTCCTGCGGTTTCTGGTTTATTATGACTGAAATGAACTGCGGTGTGCCCGGCTTTATAGGGTCACTACCATCCAAGCACGACTGCAGCGATCCGGCGCTCCTTGCAGAGGCGTGGATGTGTGTTATGGCCCAGAAAGAGTCTGCGCCTTCATGGCCTGTAGCTCGGCAGCGCGGCTCTCACAGCTGCGTAAATAACAGACATGTATTCATTCGTATAGCGAATAATTCGCACCCTTCAAAACACACATATAACAATCTGTTCCAGTTGCAGACGTACGACTCTCTCCCACTCGGGTGTGTAAATGATCTGGGAGCACATTGTCTTTTCCTGCACCAGCCTACCATGTGAGCCCGGCACAGGCGGGTGCCTCGTGATTGACAGTTTGCTCGTCTCTGCGACACTCGGCTGCTCGTATGTAGAGTTTAGAGCCGTGAACGCAGGCGTCTCCTGTGAAATGCTCCCGCTCCCTCCCTCCTCCTCTTCTCCGTCTCTCTCCCTCTTCTGTCTTTGACACCCCCGATTAGAAGGGAAACCTGCGTGGAGAGAATGCATCTCTAACAGGAACAACGTGTGGTGCTGTGAGGTGGAAAGTGAGCTCTCTTGTTACAGGGCCTGCAGTAGAGGTTGTTTACATGAGCACCTGAGGAGGAACAGGGTGTACAGCCTGACAGCCGGCGCTGCTTCATCTCAAAGACCCCCTGTGAAAAAAACGCCAGAGGAGGCGGCCATGATGCCTCCATGCAGCCCTGTGCCCTATACCTGCAGGAGGAGGAGGAGGAGGAGGAGGAGGAGGAATTTCCCCTGCACATGTTTGACAAGAGAACCCAGCTTTCAATTTGGAGGTGACATGAAAGAGACGCTTGAATTCTAATTGTTACATCAGTGATATCCTGGGCTGTAAAAAAACAAAAATGGCTTCCTTTCGGTGTGAAAAGATTTGAGACTAGGAGAGGTAATTATCTTCACACACCTTCTCCCTCAGACTCCTCCGGTTTCAGCCTCGGCATGTCTTCCCACCTGGTTTAATGCCTGATATTAAGTTAGTCTATGAAAATATCTTAAAGGAGAGCTGCTGACCTCCATCCACACCTCTCACACTCACACTGTCAGATTAGGAGAAGACAAAGAAAGTCGGCATCATTAAGCTTTGTTTTTTAGATATTTCAACACAAATTGTGCAAACACACCCGCTTCTATGAAATTACTCTACAAGCTATGACAGTATGTTTTTTTTTTCATTTTACAGTCCAGAAAACAAATGAATTAATCCAGAAAATGATAGACAGATTAATCAGTAATAAAAATAATCATTAGTTGCAGCCTTAGTAATTTTACATCACAGAACACAGAAATCGCTGGTCGACCGCTGCCTGGATCCGTGGCAGTGGAGGTAAAATTACTGTTTTTGTCAAAGGAATCTTTGAAGAAGGCACAGAGACAAGGATGTTTAATGTATTAATGTGAGGAAGTTTCCATCTGATCTATGCAAAGCGGTCATGTGACCTAAAAGTTTATGTATTTAGAAAAAGTGTTCTACTCTTGTTTTAAAAAAAAAAGGCTAAAACAAACAAACAAACAATAAAAGAGCGTAAAAACTTTTTTGCTAAAGTGAGTAAATTTTTTAAATTTGATTTGAATTTTATGTTTCCATCAAACGTTTCCAGTGCAATTCTCCAAAATAGAAATACACCAATGGAAATTAGAATTCATTTAGAGTCACGTTAGTGTCAATCTAATGAATAAAAGTCTGATCAGTGTTGTGTATGAACACGCTAAAAGAAAGGTCTGCTGCTGGTAACACACAGGTAGTGTACAATGGGTTTTTATAGAAAACAGCTGCCTGCTGCAGCTAGAAATGGTTGATTCAAGTGAGGTTTGTGGCCTGAAAACCAAAACCATGAGCTAAAAGAGGCTAAAAGGCTCTGCAGGGGGAACAGCAGACCGTCCACTCTTCCACGCAGCCTCACAGCAGTTGTTATCCATAGATTTATGCATACCGACAATATGGATATTTACATTTTTTGTGAAACAAAGCACGACTCTCACACTAATATAGCATCCGCTGCACACACAGCAATAACAAAATCTGGTTACAGTTTCAAAATAAATCAGTTTGGTTCGGTTTAGGCACCGAAACTACTTGGTTAGATTTAGGAAATGGTCGTGGTTTGAATTAAAATAACTGCACCCCTAAAACAGTCAACATTTACTGTTGGTTTCACAGTTAACTAATGGGTAATAAACCCCAGTCTCTGATGTAAAAGTCCAACTTAAGAGGACTTTGTTGCTCTAACTTATTAGTGAGAAACTCGTGCTGTCAGGAAAAAAAATGAAAAAAAGATGATGTGTGTCCATGTATGTGAATCTATAGACCAGATTTCCTGATCATTTAAGACAACAGCAGCTCAAAATGTACAGATATATATAGATATATAGATACACTTTATACACCTTTCACTTATAGATAGGTGGAAAAAATATACAGCTATATGGACAGATGTATGAATATATATTATGAATATATATACACATATATATGGACAATTGTGCAGGATAAATGTACACACAGTGTATAAAGATAAAAAGTATAATAATGTGTGAATGGATTATTGCACAGGACAGCCATGATACTGGGCTGTTGGGTTCGTCATCACAAGTGACTCTTTTCACATTACAAATAATTATTTCATCCATTATTAATATATAAAAAAAATATTGATTAGCGAACTTTAATTTCTGCAGTGTCAGACTTCATTAGGCTACTAATGAATGAATACTAATGATTAAAAGGAAGTAAGATTTGATTTTTAAATGAACAAAAAACTAAACTAAAAAGTTAGATATTAAATTTTGTATTTTCTCTAATCCAATTATAAAAGTGTGACTGTATCAAATCTGTTGTATGTTTATGTATGATTATGCTAATTTTAGAGTAATTAAATTTATGTGCAGCAAAGATCTCCCTTCTCTTTCCCCTCTTCTCTCTCTGGGTACAATGGTGTTGACATAATGGAGACAATATTTAGCCAACCTGCTTGAGCTCCTGACAGATAATTAGCATTGTTCATCAAGCAAAAGAAGCCATGAAGATGTTGGAGAATCTCTCATCCTAATGAAAGATGAGTCCTCTCTCAGTGTGGTGTCTCTTCATTCAGATGAGCAACACATAAACGTCACGAATCCTGTAAATATTTATTTATATTAATCATCAGGTAACTGAAAATATAAAAAATCCTGTGATGATAAATAAAAAATATATAGAATTTAAATTAGGAATGACATTAAATCAGATTTTCTCACGCAAAGAATTTCATTTTCTGGCGTTTTAGAAACAGTTTATCTCTTCTCTTCTGTCAGTGTTTGACAATGTGACATTGACGCCATATTGATCTGCGCTGATTGATTTGTCGGCGCTGGTATAAGGTTATTTGACACGGCCGTGTTAATGAGCTGAACAGAAGTAGCATACAGAATCGACACATGTCTACGGGTCTGCAGTCTTGGCTCTCGGTGTCCCAGCAGCTGAAAAGTTGTCTGTCTGTCTGTCAGAGGAGACGCTGGGCCAAAAGTCTTGACTCACTCATCTGAACTCACAGTCCTCCGGGAACAAAGTTCATCTGTACTGTCTGTCAAGACTTATTTCAATTGTGCTCTGTGAATTACAAGCCGTTTGATTCCAAATGCTAAATTTACTGCGGACAGCCTTGTTGAATTAGTCATTTCTGGGAACTCGGAAGGATCTTTATTATCCTGTTTATTGCGGTTTGGCGAGCTTTCTTTACGGGGCAACAACAGTTCACCATTTATCCTCGCTGAAAATTGATTCATGTTAAGGTTAAAAAAGGGAAACCCCCCCAAAATAATGTGAACCATTTTTCAGGGATGACTGTAAAATAAAGAGAAACGTAACACTTCATTTATCAAACCTACTTATTTATCTATTGATGACATCATCATCCATGACACAGCGGGTTGCAGCAGTTTTCTCCTCCTGCACAATGAGTGTGACGTATACGTTATATGACTAACTGGTTACCCTCACTGTTCAAAAACACCTATTTTTGATCATTTTGATCAAAATGTGCACAATAGAATATTAACAATATGTACAAATTTTATGTCCTGAAGTCAAGACATAAAATTTTTTGACATTATAATAAAGCGTGTTGTTATGATTAAGCATCACTTCCTGTTAATAAACATATGAGGGAGACATTTCACAGTTATAGGCCCTCGCTCACACTTTCCTCATATGCTGCTCATTCATTGGCTGGACCGGATGAGGGGGGTGGGGTTTGTGTGGGTGAACTGAAAGCACCTGTGTGGAAGACGGTGGAAGGGTCAGGACATCGTTGTGCATCTCCCCTTGTATCGTTATATTTATCACCTACACAGAACAGACTTTTTTAACAAACAAAACTTGAACGCGGAACCGGAGTGGTGATGCAGCTACAGTTAAACAGCGGCTGCGGCAGCGAGCGGGAGACCAGGCGTGCCGAGAGCATCGTCAGTACCGTATTGGACTCTGACGATATCTACCACGATGTTACATGTTATATTGTTTTTATTGTTACTGACTGTTTTGCAGTTGCACAAACATAATTCAAAGACAGTTCATGTCAAGTTTTGCACATGTTCAGGTCATGGCTGCTGCTTTTATTTTACCTTTAGAAAGAAAGTTTAAAGTTACAATAAATTTTATATGAACAAAAATGGTGGACACAAAAGATTTATTGTTTTAAAAAGGACATTTTTTTAAAGGATGTGATTTTTCTTGGTTTTTTAATATCATGATAAACATTCTATCATGGACTTTGTGGTATTACTGTATATTGAGTTTTTAATGCCGTTGTATCCCTGTTAATGTAAAAGTGTACACCATGATACCATTTCATGAATCTCATACTGCAACCCTACTCCTGACACTGAGAAAAAAAAAATAATAACATAATTTACATATGAATGATTAAAACAATTATTTAATAACAAACTGATAACAAAAGTGACTGACTGAGCAGCAACTGCCATGTCTCAGTTGTATTAAAAAGAGAACATATACACAATATATATATTTTTTCTGTTTTTACAACATGTTTTACAGTATATGCTAACTGCAGCATTGCAGAAATGACTTTCTCTATGAACATAATGAATGAATGAAAGGATTAGATTGGTGTCTGGGGCTGATATTGAACTTAAATCACCAGAACAAACAATCAGTTAAATCTATCGTGAGAAAATTCTTAATTCAAAGGCTCAGAAGAGAATTTTAGTTTCCCATCATATAAACTGTGTTTCAGAGGCTCCTCTGCAATGCAATTCAAAACTAAATACTAAATATAAAATCTTTTTTCTTTTCTTTCCAAATTCTGTTTTTTACCTTCATATGTGAGACGTAACATCAAACGGTCCAGTCCTGCTGCTCTGTAATGCAGTTCGGTCTGATATATAATCCCACATAAGAAACCTTTAAAATGCGACACTGACATGGCTCTATTCTTGGAGCAGGAGACCGAGCCACTCATCACCAGGACATCGGTTACATACATATTATCCGTACACTGGCGCCCCAAATAGAGGATTTCACAGCCAGAGCTGGTGAGGATGACATAGCCGGTGCGCTATGTGGCCTCTCGCTGTGCTAAAAGCACAATAGCAACTGTGGGATTGATAATTTATCTTCTCTCTGCACCTCCTGGCTCCTAAGAGAGCAGCGGCGCACAGTTGCTCCACTGTGATACGAGAAACCAATGCATTATGGATCAGGATTGATGTTACTGATTGTTTGAAAGAGGAGCCGGCATCACAGCGTTTAGTGTAACACTATAGGCCCATTGTATGCTGTATAATGTATATTTAAACAATTAAATGGATGAAAGGGTGATAAAAATGGAGGCTGGACCACATCCACTCAGTCTGAACTGAACAACAAAATGTTGACTTAATTCACTCTAAAGCAGGGTGTGTTCTCAATAATTCTACACATCAGTGTTAATGTCTCACACATGGAAACACAAGATTAAACAGAGCAACAATCCTGTAGACTGTATTTATTGTCATTTTAACCATATACAGCCACTACAGTGAGTTCATCCAGAACCGTGATGCTACACAGAACAACACAAGAGACCACACAGAACAAACTAAGACTACATAAAAATGAATAAACCTGCACAAGACTAAACAAACATAAATAAACCGATACAAGACTAAAGTTAATTAAACCCACGCAAGACTAAATCAACATATATAAAGATACATAAGCCTACACAACACTATGTAAACATACATAAAGCTACACAAGACTGCATAAACACATATAACCAAAAGACAACATGAAAATACATAAACTAACAAAGATTAGATACACACAACTACACAAGACTACATAAACAGGTATAAACCTACAAAAGGCTAAAGATGCATGATCCTACACAAAACCACATAAACAAACATAAACAAATACAAGAGTAAATTAAGATACACAAACTTACAAAACACAACAGAAACCTACATAAACCTACACAAAGCTAGAGATACATAAAACTACACAAGACTACATAAGCATACAGAAACAAACACAGACCTAAAAACAGGTACTTAAAAAAAAACATTTGTTTAATTGGTTGGTTCCATCTGGTTTCCCTGTTGTGGGTCATACACAGCCCTAAAACTGTGCTCAACTGATAAAAACAAACAAAGACAACAACAAAAAATTAAGACAGCGCACCGATAAAACTTTGTTTAAATAGTTGAAAACTGCAGTAAATGTAAAGTTAAGCTGCTGTAAGTGTAAACAACTGTTGTGCAAACAGCGCAAGTCGAGTTCTGCACTGGAGGGTGTATTGTAGGGAAACTGTTCGTCCTGTTTGGGGAGATTTTTTTTGAGGTAATCTGATTCTTTGTTAGACTTCTCAGGTAAAATCTCTAGATCTTTATTAAATAATTACCTTCAAGTCCCCCAAAGTGGTGGAATCTCTGGGGAGGATCTATTTGTATTGAAATCCAGCAGAGGTGTGTGAGGATCAGCCTGACTTGACATGCTAGTCCTCCGTCGTGCCACTAGAAAGTGCTCTTCAGCAGCTTATCCTTCATCTTACACAACCCCTGCGCCTCTGCACTCCATCCCTCCGTCTTTCTCTCATATCCCCATCTGTCTCCCTTTCCACCTCTCCTCCAGACTCAGACAAAGTTCTGCTTCTAATTTTGCAGAGCAGGCAGAGAGAATGTGATTTAAAAGTGTGAAGAGGACGACTAAGAAGGAGTCTGTACCACCAGCGGTGCACACGGTCCCCGGAGTCTCCTTCCCCGTGTGGTCGACGAACACACAGGAAGAGCGGTAATGTGTCCGCTGGGAGCCTCTACTCACAGTACAAGCTTCTTCTTATTCCCCTTTGAGTTCAGATCGTCTGTTTCTGGCTTTCACAGACGTCTCGGGGGTCGGTGCGCGTCGGTTTCCAGGGGTACGTTTTAAGCAGGTACAAGCCAGCAGACACGGGATCTTTCACTGCGACTATGATTTAATCGAAAGAAGTTTAAAATATCTCAACAAAAGGAGCTCGAAATAGGTGCGTGCTCGTCACTGAGCAACAACAAAAGCTGTGACCAGCGATTCCTCCCGAGCATCTGCTTCGCAGTAGCAGCTATCAAAGAGGCTCCCAGTGAACAAGGAGCCTAAATCACTGCTGCAGAGTCAGAGGGAGACAGACCACTTCTACAGGCCAGACACCTTGAACTGCTCATTCCTGCCTATTATGCCAGACAAAGACTGGGAGGTATAATGATACGTGGATCCCCTGTTATAATGCATTATCTGATTCTTTAAAGTCAAGGTTTACATGTCAAACAAATTACTTTTGGCTCTGCTATGAGCCATTTAGACAGAGCATCCTTTTGGTTATTTTTTAATACTTGAGACCACAGTAGACTTCTAGTTTGTTGTTGAGAGTCCTCGCTTAAATCAGCATTTTCCTCCTCAATCCAAACAAAACAGAAAGAAACTGACAATCAAGTTGTTTTCATTTAAAAAACCCCGACAATTTTCGCTTTCATTTGATGCCAAATATGTGGCATATGAAGCTTTTTAGAACACCTAGAAACACCTTAAACCAACACGTAGCACCAGTGGCTAAATTCCACCAGGCATCGCTGTCGTGATTCCACCAGCAGCGTCTCAGCGCGTCTCAGAAGCGGCTCTCCGCTCTGCTCCGTTTAAAATACGCTTTTCTCCACGGATTACTCATCAGTTAGCACAGAGAAGAGCAAGTGAACAGGAAGTCAGATACAGAAAAAGAAGAGAAAATAAAAGACCCCGTGCAGACTTGCGGTCATAAAGACAGACAGAAAAACTATTCAACTACGTAGCACACTTAACCATGGTAGAAGCGCACAGAGCAAGGAAAGAGGACCAAATCAACAAAATCTGACCAAATAAACATGACAGGCGGACAAAATGCTCCGCTGCTTGAGTGCTGCCGGTGGGGGCTGCAGATATGCGGATGAGAACAACTGCAGGTCAATTTTATAACAAATATGTGATCCACAACATTTTCGCAACATTCAGGGTCTGACAGCAAAGTAAAAGAGAAATGTCCCACACTTTACTCCACACAACTCTATTATAAAAACTAACAACAGCAATGTTGTAGTAGGTCGTGTTTTTGGCAACATATATGTGAGACATCACCTAAGTTTTATGGAAATGTAAATTTCGCAGCCAGTCAGTCATCCCTACCAACTCTTTGTCGCACTTCCTCCCAGGAAACAGCCATATCCAGCAGAGAGAGCAGGGTGGGTCACATTGTTTGCAACTTATTTGAGAGAAACTTCTTTATTTATTCATGGAAAAGTCATGATCCAATCAGTCGTCCCTACCTACTCTTCGTTGCCTAACTCCGTCGGTGAGAGCCGGTAAAGTCCAGCTTACTGACAGCTGATAAAAAATTCCAGATCTCAACGTTCCTAAGACTATTTTCAGTGCTAGTTTTTGACGACAACTTCAAGTATGTACAACACACAAATCACTTTCTTCTGTGTTTTAATACACAGGGTTTGATAAAAAAAAAACAACTCGTCAAATGGTCCACGTAATTGCTTTTCTGAAACTTTCACCCAGACAGATTAATATGTATAGAATCATTTAAAGTAACATCAGACTGTAACTCATCCTTTTTGCAGGTAAGATGATCGACATTGAGCTGTAGGAGCTCACAAACACATTTTTTAGTTATTTTACCACAAATTCCCTCCGCAGGGGCGGCTGCACTCTGCATCATCTGGTTTAAAACAAGGTTTGAATGACATCAACAATCCGTTATTTACGATAGACTAATTAGTGCAATAGACAAGTGAAAACACATAAATAATGCTCTCCTTTGAAGAGTCTTATTTACAACACCAACTTGTTACGCGTGTTTACAGTATGTTACTAATTATGCATGACAATTAAGCAGCGCTCCACAATACACAACATGTTCGGTGCAGCATTTTTTTTTTTTCACAAACTCAAGTCAGACAGTTTTCATTTTAGCTTGCTCCTGTTATCTGTTATTGGGAAACAAACAGGACAGGATTCCGGGCAACTTCTCAAAATTTGGGACTTTGGGACTTTTTCAGGACGTCTGGTCACTTTTGTCTGCTTATGTGTCAGATTTACAAAGGTCTGAAGAATCACACGTTTCTTCTGGTTAGTAAAACGGTATTTTCTAACAGCCATATATCCTCCTCTGGAGTTGATTTACCGCTTTATCTGTCTGCTAGTAATGTTAGCTAACTTTACCAGCTTTTAAAAGGAAAATAAGAGATTTATGGACAAAATGCATCCACAGACCCACTGAAAATAAAGCTGTGCCCACTCTGCAGAAGTTTTAAAATCCTAACACAGCTTAAAATCTGGTTGCATCGCACACATCAGCAGAAACTTCACAGATGTTCTTCTCTCTAATCTCAAACACCCACATGATTTCATGAAGAACGTGATCTCATGGTGAAGCAGATGTAAAGAATGTAGTCGGACATAGCGGAACAACTCACTGTAGTACCGTTAACGCTTTGCAGTAGGGAAAAATAAAAGCAGAGGTTAAGCAAGTCAGGATGAGAAAATGTTTGAGGAGATACATCAACGTGGTTGCTGGTTCAGTGAGAACTGGGGGTGAGATTTAATATCTGTCAACACAAGTATACAAGCTAATGTGGGGCAAAGGGCTTAGAGTTTACAGATGCTTGGCAGCTCCTTTTCACTTCCTCACTGATGTAATTGTCCAGATTGTTAGTGATTTTACAATTCAAAATTATGGAAAATCTGGTTCAGTCGGTAACATTAAGATTTGGTCTGTAAACATCTCACACTACAGGATCAGTTGGAGAGATAATCTGATCAGACCGGCCTTGAATTGAGAACAACCCTGCGATTCTTGGGAGAGGCAAATCAGACCTAACCTGACACACTGGATGGTTTGTTACACAGAAACGTCTCGGAAATCATCCTGAGAAACTGTTAGGAAAAGGGCAAACATTTTCGAAATCACTTGGAACGTAATTGGATGAACCGTCTGTCTATCATGTCTATCAGTAAGGCTAAGTTTAATCAATCATTGAACCACATCATGTCTGGTTACTACCAGCAGAACGAGTTGGCAAATCAAACTCTTGCTGAAACTGATCAGGAGGCGAGTGAAAACATCTTTTCCATCAAGAAAACCCTTCAATGCTGTGTGCTATCACACAAACTCTTCAGGAGCTGCCATTGTTTTTTTTTTTAAACATATCTCTTCCATGGATGCCTTCTAACTTTGTTGTTACAGCTAAAACCACGCCCTGGGACGCTGACTGGCTGCACCACTTGTGCTGCAGACACAAGCGAATAACATAAAGCCTGGCAAGATGGAGATCTGATGCAATATCTTCCCAATTATCCTGTGGTGTGGGGCCATGTTTATTCTGACAAGAAACAGCAAAAAATGTGTGTGAGTGTGTTTTATTGTAAAAGAGCTAAAAATCAGCATTCACAAAGATTTCAAACAAGAGCTGAGTCAGATAATATTCATAATAAAGTATTTAAGTGTAATCGGAGCCATAAAGCATTCGTAGTACAGGAGTGTAGGTCCTGCACCCATATTGATGCTTTACATGTGTGCTGCGGTGCCCCTATATCTTCTCCGGAGTAATAAATGTTAATGGCACATCAAGGGGACATTATGGAGTCATGGTACAGCGAGTCTTCATTTAGAGACACGTATGAGATGAACTAAAGGCCAACTGTTTTAGGTGCCCTGTCTGCTGACCTGTAATGGCCGATCCATTCTGATTAATTGGATCCTTTAACGAGCATCCAGTGACAATTACATGTGGGCTCCGGAGGGAGAGGTGCAGGATGTTCGGGCGGGTCCCCTGCGGAGTGCTGCTTCACTGGCCCCGGATCCTCCCAGGGGCCCCCTGAGAGCACTGGGGCTTCCACCCCCCCCCCAACTTCATTGAGGAGGAGCAGCAGGCTGGGGTGAGATTACTACAAAAGATGGCTGGAGCTGCTCTCTGGGGAGCTCATGGGGGCTCATTCACATGATAAATTGTTTATCGGGCTGCTGGTGGCGTGACGTTGAAGCATTTTATCACACAGCAGTTCAGAGTTTTCTTAAAAATGTGTGAAATCTCCATCAGTATTATTCCTGAATGTGACACTGAGAATATTTTATCAGTCTGGCTGATCGATGAGGATACCTCCTATTACTATTAATACCACTAACTCTGTGTTTATTATATGTTTCAAATTACAGTCTCATAGTACTTTACAAAGCTAGAAAAGTAGCATGAAAAGTTTCTTGGATTCCTTTATACTCAAAAAAAGCAAAAAGCAAAAAAAAAAAAAAAAAAGAAAAAAGGGAAGGGAAGGGAAATTATGGTGTTGAGAAAATATTTTAAAGCTTGAAAAGGGGTTTAAAAAAGGTAGCTTTGACAGGCAGTGAAAATGAAGCTGAATAATGAAGAACCCCAGTATTGAACCCTGAGGGACTCCACCTGAAAAAATCAGATGAGAACGAGTCAGAGATGAGCCAGTTTATTATTCTATCCACCTAAACCTTTTCTTTTTCTTCAGTAAAAATTAAACTTGTAATGCAAAAATGATCATTCCCATTAATCGAATTGCATATTTCAAGCGCAGTTTCAGTCAAAATAATTGCAACATTACTTGTTTGTTTTTTTTACCATATTGTGCATCTCTATCTGATGAAGAACACAGTCTCACATCACTCTGAAATAGACATGAAATTTAATTTATAGATTCATGTACATGGACAAATTTTCTTCCTTCTGTCCCCTTTTATACCACATTTGTCCTTATTACTTTGACGGCTGCACTGACCGCCAAGATAGAAATTGACAGTTCGTGTCTGCGCACACAGAGCTGTAGGGTGAATTTTGTCGCTATTTAACAAACTGCCGTTGTATTGGACTGCCATGCAACCTCGTCTAAAGTGAAATTAGCGCTATTCACTATCATTAGAACTTGGGTCAATAAGAAGCTGAACCGAACTGAGCCACGATCTCCTGAATCAGACTCCTGAGCTTGGACCATCCGCCCACCTCGACCTCTTCGATATGCAAACATTGTCGCTCCTTATACTACATTTATCTTTGTTGTAATGATAAGTTTTGCATCACAATCAAACGGGTCAGGACGTGTAGCCCACATCATCTCTGCAGCACTGCAGTTCCTCATTATAATGATGTTTTCTTATGCATGTTTTCAAAAAATTGAAAATATTGACATTTATAAATCATATTTTGTGACTTTTTCATGAACAGCCGTGATGTCACTGCTCACTCTGATTTTAATTTATTAGTTTAGTTGAACCAGCATCCTAAGTTTTTAAAGAACATATATATGTGAGTGCAGTAAATGGGAGGAGAAGAGACTTCTGGCATTATTGGACCGTGCAGGTTAAGTAGAGTCTCCAAGACAGAGGAGAGAGTGGTGATGGATTCAATTACTCCTCCTTTGTCCATTCAACAAAGAACATAATTAGCACTAATGGTGATAGCAGCAGCAGCAGCAGCCACAAACTCAGCACCTCCTCCCTCCTCTGTGCCTCACACACACACACACACACACACACATCACATCCAACACATTACGAAGCAGCGGCTCACAAACACACAATAAACCCTCGGCGGTTGTTAAACATCCGTCCTGCGGTTCAACATCCAGCAGCCAGAAGGAACAAAAGGGTCATTTCAACAGCGAGCAGGCCGATATTTGGGCAAATTAGCTTTCATCAATTCAATTTGCAGACGTTGCCTGTCTTCTCAGCGCGAGAGGTTGCCTAAATGAAGCTCTGTGATTAGAATCGGCAACCTAACTGATCCCAGTCACGGCCTTTCATTCAGTCTCTGAATGATCCCAGCAATGCTTCTCTGTCTGGGCAGCGATAGCAAACTCTTTTCAATGACTGCTATAATAGTCCTCCTGAAACCCGTTAATTACTGTGATGGTAAGATATGGATAGGGCACTATACGGATGGTAATTGAAGAGATGTGTGTAACCACCCCCGCCATTATTAATCCACATAATTTCCTCTTTCATTTCAAATTAATTGGAATAAAATGCTTGCTACATTAGCCTCATAATGAAAGGCAATAATCTACGAAAAAATGTATAAGAGCAAGACCTTCTCTGCAGGTTCAAATTAATTAAATTCCTTTTTAGCCATATTTCATTAAAAACGCTCTCATTTTCAGGGCAGCAGTATCAGGCCCTTCGTCATTCAAGAGGCACTGATGAGAGGGGAAAAAAAAAGGTGAATTGTTGAGAGAACCCAACTGTCAGCGAATTTAGTTCCAAATTAATTATTTCAGCCCGATAACCCTTTTCATCTCTTTTGACTCACTTTATAGAAAGAGCCAATTAATTATGTCAAACATGCTCTCTCCTTTTTGCTCCCCAGAGTGGGCAGGCAGGCTGATGGGGATGTTTACAGTAAGAGGACGGGATGATGGTGGGGTGATGGGTGTGTGTGTGTGTGTGTGTGTGTGTAGAGGGGGTGTTAGGGAACAGCCCGCCCCTAATCTCGACACACCTGTCAGGCATACAGCTCGTTATCTAGGCACTGAGGGCCCAGGCTGGATTTGTCAGGAGCCGGGCTCTAACAACAATCCAGGGGAACGTGTTGGAGCGCACACACACACACACACACACAGCCTCACTAACACACACACACACACACATACTGTCCACTGTTAGACAATTCACTCAATTAGCCCACCGCACTCAGCCGCAGCCTTAATGAGCTGGGGAGTGGAGGAGAAGTCGAGGGTCAATGGATGTTGTTTCTCGTGCAAACTTGCAGTCGTGGTTTTATTGACGCCCGTGCAACAGTGTGTTCTCATCATTGCGGTCGTGTTTCGGTGGATCTCAAGGTAGACAAAGTATGAAACAATTTATGCAGATCAGTTTGATCAAATACTGAATGATAGGGTGAGATGCTGGAACTAGTCAAGGATCTTTGATTAATCTGGTAGAGAAACATTAGGGACAGTTTTTTACTGCAAACAAACCAATTCATTCATAACATCCAAGAGAGCTTAAAGGTGCAATATGTAAGAATATTAGTTAATAGTTTGTATTGACAGAATGTGAAGAAGTAACAGTTTTTAGGTTATCACAATGACTTCTATGCATTGTGTTGCAGAGATATCTACTGAAGTTATCATGCTAACCAGCTAGACCCAGCCTGTCTTGTCTCAAAAGACGACTTTGTATCTCAAGGATGATTGTCTGATAGTATAGTTCGCGCCCCACCCCTGCACTTTCGGATGAAAGATGTGTGTGTGTTCATTTCACAAACTCTTGTAGCTTTTTTTTAGTCTGATAAATAAAATAAACACACAAAATGTTAAGAAAGAAAATATTCTCACACCTTTTTCTAGGGCTGCCCCCTAATAATCAGCTAAACTGTGAGTCTCAGTTGACCAGCAGGGGATCGTTGCAACACGGACCTTTCTTTCTGGCACACTGCTGCTAACTGTGCTGTAGCTGCCATTAGCCAAGTTAGCAGTTCTATAGATGGGTTTCAGTGCAACTTTCAGCACAACCGGTGTTGCCAACAGAGAAAAAACACAAGGAAAATACTCTCACACATATTTTCTAGGGCTGCCCCGCAGTAGATGGCTAAAGCATCAGCTGCCAATCGCAAGTTAGCACTGTGTTTTGGTTTTATTTAAGTATGTCACGTTGCACTTTGACTCCCACAGAAATATTTTTTCTTTATGACTTGCAGCAAAGTATGGTGAAAAGGGACAATAAATGGATTTGATTTGATTGCGGGAGAAAACACAAGCAGCCTAAGTTAACCAATCGCAGCTCTTCTTGTCTCCATGTTGTTGCTAAAGCTCCAACATGTTGGTACATTTTTGAAGAGGTGCACATAGCAGCAGAGACTGTGTACGTGGCCACCAAAGGTATGACGTAAACCCTGAACGCGTAATTATTAACGTGTCTTTAGCCTTGTTACCTGATAGGTCGGTGAGAAGTTCACTGTCCCTCCACTGAGTTTGTATTTTTCAACTTCATCAGCAGTGACTGCCTGGAGCTCTGCCTCCTCAGTGCTGTTCGTGGCAGGTGTGTGAGAGGCAGGTAAGTGCTGGCCTCTCAGCTCGGTGCTGAGTGACTGACATGTGGCGTGACACCAAAATGAGAGCGTGACAACATGGCTGTGTCCACAGGCCTCTGGAAGGGCGTGTCCTGCCCGAGCTTGTGGCCGCGGCTGTGACACCTGGAGCCGGATGAGGCCTGAAGAATTCGCACATTGCTAAATTGAGCCTGCAGCATTGCTGCCGGCTAAACTCCAGTGTGGAGCAGGATACAAGAGCCTCCACTTTAAACACAAGGTGTGTAATTCTGATCTAAAAAAAAAAAAAAGGTGGGAATTCACGCCCTCTCATCCCAGAGGCTCTTCATGCATAGTTTCTACGGCTGACTGCACTTTGTCAGTCACTGGGAGAGGAACAGGCAGCATCAGGAGAACACAGTGCACCAATGTGAGGACATGGAGGTGAGTCACCTGCTGCTGCTGCTACTTCATATCCAGTTTGTTCATTTAAAAAAAAATCTTTTCTGATCTCCTGCATATTTGTTGGTGTTTTATAATGTGTTTAAACCAGCATTGCATCCTGAGACAACTGCTTTTTATCTTGGAGCAACATTACTGCAAACCTTAGTCATCTTTCCTAAAAAAAAATGTACATTAGATTACAGTGTTCAAGATTAGAGTAAGAATATCCAGATAAGCCAGTCAGAGGCAGAGTACAGCAGGTCATGACTTTGTCCTTTGCCCTGAGAAAAAAGGTGGTATCTGTAGCTCTGTGTGAAATATCCACAGTTCAGAACCAAGTAGATGTCTTTATTTCAAGATCGAATTTCACATTTTAGAGTGTCCTTTTGTTGTGACCAGTAGGGTCTTAATAATTACAATTTATTGGACTTTATTAAAGCATACTGTCATTAGCATAACATAACTTCTTAAAGAAATAGGGCAGTATGTAAGAGTGAGCAGAGAGCGTGCAGGAGGCGAGTGATGACGATGCTCATAGCGGAGCAGAAACTTAAACTTAACACTAGGTTGTGTGGCAGTAAATGTACAGTTCAGATTACAGTGTGGCAGTTAATAAACGCTGTAGTTATTTATAAATTTTTCCATGTTGAAAATAGTTGTTACATGTTGTTAGCAATCCCAAGATGCTGTGTGTTGAGCCTGTCGACCAATTAAAGGCTGTGTTCCTGGGTTGGGTGTGACAGCACTGATCCCTCCATGTATTAACAGGTCGTTGTGCTGATCTTAACATGAGATAAAATAATAATACTTCAGCTCATGAAAAATGGGAGCAAAAAAAAACAGTGTTGTGTTCAAATTTTGGTTGAGTTTATATAATGTTTCATTAACTCAGTGAGAACTAGTTTATCATTACCCATCAGAGTAGGTACAAAAATAAGACACAAGTTGTAATAAACCAGAATCCGTCTTTAGCCTTATTTAATACTTTATAATACTCTAAAGTAAAATTGGTCACAAGTGTTTTCTTCTGGCCATCAGCTCTTGTGTGGTTTTCTCACAGCCAAAAAATCATTTCTGCACCAAACACTTCACACAAATCTATTTCTGGTTCTCTTGCGTTTGAGAGTTTGAGAAGCAGCTGTTGTGGAGCTCTTAAATGATGGAGCATGGAGGAGAGAGTGCAGGTGGTCCGGTACAGCGGCCCCTGCTCGCTCCTATTTTACCGAACACGCTGAACTTCATATGAAACGCAGGCTGACATCAAAGAGCTGCAGGGGCTGCTGGGAGATCCTGAAGACAAGAGAACCAGGAGGAGAATATATGGAAACTACAGCCGACCCACAGCTTCCAGCCCAGCGTGAGCCTGACACACACACATACACACACACAGAAACCTAGACGATCACTTTACCTCGCGTGTGTGTGAAAGCAGTGAGCTGCTGCTGATTTTCAAAAGCTAAAGCCTCGACTGTGAGCTGTGAGGCTGCAGGATACAGCTGCACTGGAGACCAACAGGCTGTTAACTGATTCATTCAGTTGTTTAATTGATCACTTTTATTGATCTGCATACCCTCAGTACAAGTCCAAGGTCTCTTCTCACCAAATCAGTTTAAATTACTCATAAATACAGCTATATAAATCACTTAATGCCACTTAATTTCACTAACTGTTAAAGGAATAGTTAAACATTTTAGGATTTTTAAAAATTTGCTCAGCATTAGTGAGCTTTAGAAGTTTTGGTAGGCTTACTTTAGACAGAGCCATGCTAGCTGTTTCCCCTGCCTCCAGACTTAATGCTAAGCTAAAGCTAAGCTAGACACATGTCATGTCACCTGAATAACATCTCTTATAAACATTACAAGGAAACATATTTTATCTGTTTTTCCCGCCAACTAAAACATTACTGTTTTATACGGTTCTGTTTAGACACTCAGAGCACAAGGTTAAAGTGAAGGAAAGATTGTGGTGTTTAATGCTTTTATCACTATTGACTACTATTAAAAATTGACTGAATCAAGAGACAACAATTTTACTTTTTAAACTTAAGAATAAGATTGCAATCTTTCACCGAAGTGCAAGAGTGTTGAGACAAAATATCCAAACCTAATAATTAGAATGGCAAGCTCTTTCTGTGCTTTTAACTTGGAGTAATGTTGTTCTAAAAATGGTTTTTAACATTATTTTATCCCTTGAGCTCTTTGAATTTCCTGTGACAAAATAAAAATACAAAAAATAGCTTGCAGGAAGCTATAATGACTGGTCAAATTTGCAGAAAAGTGATTGGACAGAATTACAAGGTTGTGCAGAATCTGCAGGGATTAGTTGAATTTATTGATTTTTGCCATCACAACTTCCTGGAGGGACTGCCTCTAACACCTCAAAAATGTGTGTGGGGGTCCTACAACTCCCTCTCTTTACCTCCACAGTCTGACATTTCTAAGTTTATTTGGACTCCAAAGGTCACTAAAGTTCATGACCTTTAGTTTTGGCATCAACCAAATATTCTCACAGCTCTCACAGCTCGTATCCACCAAACCTGCACCTCTGTGGTCGATTTCAGAGTTCAATCCAATAAAAGCTTCCAGCTATGATAAATTATTCGCACCCTCTGATGCTAAATTGCAAACCATCCCACAAGAGCTAATTATTTTGATAGTCATGGCCAAGATGAAGGCTAAAGACTCCCCCGGCACAGGGCTTGGGTTACATTATCTTAAAAACAGTTGGAAGAGTCCAAAAGGTGCTTTCAGATGAGCTGCAGAGCATTTAAAAATGAAATGAGGGCAGAAAAGTTACAACGCTGAGCTTTTTTTTTTTTTTTTACCTGAAAGAAGATCCTAAAAATCCATGAAAGATGATGCAAAAAACCACTCTTGCAGCACGCAGTGTACTTATGTTTGTGGACGTGTGTGTGCGTGTGTGTGTGTGTGTACTGTTTGTGCATGTGAGATAGCTTTTCGGCTGAGTAGAAGTAATTCTCCTTGATTCGTTCCCAGTCACACATCCAAATGAGTTTGGATGAGAAACACAGCAGGGGTCCTGATGGCCTCCCGAAATCCAAGGCCCCATTTCTCTGCATGGAATCGCCGCCTCTCTGTTGAATGTGCAATGAATTTATGCATTGTAGATGTGGAAGTTGATATTCAAAAAAACACATGACTGTAAGTTGGAGTCAAAACAAAGGGAAGGGCCCGCGGGGTAATTTTTAGATTTGTCATGCTGCAGTGTCTCCAGTTTGGTGTCTCATCACATCTGAATGAGTTTACAAAACACGCTTTTCTAAGACAATAGATGGTGTTTTGCTTGACCTTGAATCTTTTTTAAAGGAACCTTTTGTGTTTCTGCACAGTTTGCATGACTGCAACACATCTGCATATTGTCTGTTTAGGTAGAATAGCACTTTTAATCATGGAGAAACTCAATACATTTACATGCACATCAACAAATCTCTCATTAAAGGCACAATATGTAAGAACCTGAAGCAATTTAATGTATTAATCACACTGTATCACTAATGTGTGGACAGACTGTAACATAACCTAAAAAAATTAGACCTTCCGAGGCAAAGCTAACGTTACTGCAAAGCATGTGAAATATAAAGTCATATTGTGGTTTTAGCTGGCTTAGCTAATGGTTTAGCTAACATTGTGGTTTCAGTTTCGGTCACTGGCTAACATGGACAAATTGCTAGCAAGATAAAGTAGCAAAATATCGCACAAAAATACTGGCCAGCACTGGGTCATAGATGCATTATAATGAACTAGACAATAAACTAGTCTAGTCTAGTTGCTTGCATAGCACATAAGCCAAAAAAACTTTCTAGCTTCTGGATTTACTTCCTGGTTATACAGTGCACTGAATATGTGCAGTAGTGTTTCCTCCCTTGACCCCCGCCTGTGAAGTTTTAAAATCTTTTTTTTTTTTCAGCTGAAGGAAAGTTTTACAAAAATCAAATATCCTTTGTTAAACCTTAGACCTTGTTTGCACTTTGAAGTGTTTACAGATCTTTTTTTATAATGGTGCTGGTGAATTCTTTGCTGCAATACTGTGAGTGGCCACTGGGAAAAATTGGTGGCAAGGTTGAGCAGCAATGCACTGTCTAGTTCTATTATAGGTCAATGCATCTGATCAATGCAGCGTGACTGAGTTGCAGCTGGCTGGCTAACTCTAGCGTGCTTGCTCACTAGCATTATCGCTAGCAAAGTACCATTTGGGTTGATATCTTAGTCAGCTAGCTTGCCAGATCTCTTCACCAGCTAACATGACCCATGATACTAAGTTGTATATGAAGGAAAATGTTGATTTTAGCCAACAATTCACTGAATTAATGAATCCGGTGTTGGTTGCTTTGTTAGCTGATAAAGTAATTTGCAAACTACAAATTAGTTAGTATCATGGAGCCAAATAAAATGTGGATTACAGAACATTATTCTAAATTTGATTTTAATTTAGTTTTGTGTTTGTCACGTCACTGTCTTGGCTGATGTCCAGGACGCTCACCGTAGTTCACTGAACAGTTTATTGGTGTCACTCATAACAAAGATTTTCTTAACGTTCCACACCGAACCTTTAAAGTTGCATTGATCTATGTTTTCATATTAACAATAAATCAGATGACTATAATTTATGTTTAAAGTTTTGTTCAAAGTGACAAACCCACCAAGAAGTGCCAACATTTCCTTTCGCTATACGGAGCATCTTTTAACTTGTTGTTTGCGGCCTGTTAACTTTACTGTTTTATCATCCTTGTTTCCAGCAGGCAGATGTTTTCAGAGAGAAGCTGTAAAAAGCCACTGTACACTTCCTGCTCAGCACAACACGGCAGGCGGACACAATTAGAGATGAGCCGGTGAACACTGACGAGCTAAAGGGCCACATATTTCCCCGAGGAGCTGGTGGACACCAAAAAAACAGAGCTACAACAAAACAGTTTTGTTTATTGTGTTTATTCTTGAGGTCTAACAAAACATGCTGAATGCATTTCCTCTTGAAGCATTTACGAAACACAAAATCTAAGGAAACAAAATAACATTGAAAATTCGTTCATGTTTGTGGTTCACAGTAGAATATCTTGGTCATGATACAGCTAACTGTCAGTAAGCTGAACTTTTGCCATCTTGAGCTAAAGGATTTGTTGCAAAAGTTCCAGAACAATATTAAACCGGCTACAAAGAACCCATTAATCCAATGTACTAATCTGGATAATGTGATCCATGCTCAGTGCATCTGGGACTGTTCTTCCCAGGAGTTCTTCTCCAGCTAATTTTACTCCTGAAGACAAACACGTACTCCTCCGCAGTATGAAAACTTTCGGTGTTGCTGCACCAACAGAGCAGTGACAGGCAGTAAACAGCAGAGCAGCGGGCTGCAGGTGGACTCTTTAAAGAGAGTCAGTGTTGTGGCTCTGTGACCTGCCCTTTGCCCATCTCCTGCTTCCCAGAGAGCTCTGGTGTCCAGACCGCTGGGAAAAGACACACCGGTTCAGATTTACGCTTCGTTTTGAGAAACAGTCGTCACAAACGGAGCTGCTGCTGTGGTGACAGAACATGACCTGACTGCTGAGATCACACACCAGACAGATGTGAAAGAAAAGACGCAAAATACAAATACAAATGTTGGAAAAGAATATCATTAATTTAAATTTTTCCCATTCTTTTTATTCTACGTTACCCAGATGGTTTTAAGTTAGTTGATTAAAACTGATTATTACCTTGTGTTATTATGTGATTCATATCAATAAGGGTCCTCTGTTGCTGCTGCTCGGAGGAGTGAGGAGTAAATCTGGTATAAATGCAAAAGAGTGGCTGATTATACGACTGCAGATCAGACAGAGTTACTTGAGGTAAATAAAAATCAATAAACTGTAAAGCTGCACACTGTCCAGTGTGCTGAGGGGGCTCATTCTTTGCCAGTATTTCATTTTTTAAATCACATTTTCACTTGTTTCTCAGACTCAGTCCTTTCAGGATGCCTCCACTACAGACCAGCGTGATCGGTGCTTCAATTCACAGCCGCTGTCGGGAGCCACGCAGGACAGTTGCCCCATGATGCACTGGGATTTCAGCACTGAACCATGATCAGGAAGCTTTTTTATCAGTGCAGAAATCTGATATTTTCATATCACGGATGATAATCACATCTAATGACGACAGTGTTGTGCAGGTTCACACTTCACAGGAGCTATCTCAGTTCACTTTACAAAGATTATGAAGAACAAATTCACATTCTTCGTTTTTCTCCTGTAACGTAGTCTACTTGTTGGGAAACAAAGATCACAAACTGTTGTTAGTTTCACTTCGCTGGAGGAACTTTGGTGCAGTTTGTTTGTTTCCTTTCCCTTTCTTAATGATTTCTTGTGATTGTTGTTCAATCACAGATATTTCACCAGACTGGTCCAGTGCTTCAACTCAATGTCTTGTTTCAGATTTGTTCTTAATGTTGCTGATGTTCAGACTTGTTTTTTTTTCCCATTAGAATCTAAACTGATCGATTCATGAAACATCTTCAGATATTTGTATGAGGTAGCTTCAGCAGCTACCTCATGCATGCATTTTTTTTGTGTGTGTGTCCATTAGGATGGTAATGCAGAGGCCAGCCCTACTCTGGCTCTGATTATCCAGATATTCTTACTGGTTGATTCCACGAGGCACGGCACGTCTGTGCTATGGTTTTGATCCGTCCTCCACACGTCTGCAGCCCCCACCAGCAGTGTTTCAGAAGCATTTCAGCAGCAGAGTGATTTGCCCACCTGATTGTTTACTCACTTAGATTTTGTTGATTTGGTCCTCTGTCATGGCTCTTTGTGCTTCTACCATGGCCAAGTACGCTACTTAGTTATAGCTTCTTTTTTTGTCCGTCTTTAGGATTGCAAGTCTGCATCCAGTCTTTTATTTTGAAAATTGACTGGTTTCTCTCTACTTTTTCTGTCTGACTACCTGCTAGTTCGATCTGCTCTATGCTGATTGACGCGGCATCCGTCAAAACAGACTCAGTGCGTATTTGAAGCGGAGCGGAGAGCCGCTTCTGGGACGTGCCAAGGCGCTGCTGGTGGAATCACAAGCATTGTGCAAAGCAGCCGTGATCAGCTCTGGATGCATCATTACAGACTAAATACCATGAAATGACACGTGAAAAGCCAAAAAGGCATTGTGGTAACATGCAAAATGACATTTGCATATACATACGTCATTTGCTTAGACAAACCTGGGAGACAAACACTACATTTTCTGCTTTATTTCTTTATTTCACCACTGTGGAGCCCCCAGGCAAATTTCAACCTTATATACATAAAGTTCAGCTTTTCATGTTGCCGCTCACCACTGCATCACATAGATTCCCACAGTGACTTGCAAAATGATTCGCTTGTGACCTTTACAACTTTGCGTCATGTCAGGTAAGTTCAAATTAACATCATCAGCCTTCAAAGAGACAAATAACGTTGATTATCCCCTCAGTCCACTGTTAACATTACCTGTCTGGATGATGTCCTCAGTTCTGAGAATTTTTCCTTTCTTTTTTTTAAGAAAATGACTCAAACCAATGATTAGATTATCAAAAGTTGGTGATTAATTAAACAGTTGATGATTAATTGTATATGGGACCACGTGTGCCTTGTATGTATTGTGTAGGTATGCTTCCTCATGTGCAGGCTGTGGAAACATCCCTCCCCCGGGAAAAGAAAGACCATCTATCAAATACAACCAATCGCAGCTGCCTGCGCAGCGTCCCTGTCTGTCTGTGTTTGAACAACCTAAACTTTAATTTGCAGTACATACATGTACAGTATACACATCAGGCTCAATGGTGCATGGCAACAGGTTGTCCACATATCGCGGAGCAGCTTGCGCAGGTGCCTCGGGGGTCGGAGGGGGTCAAGGGTCTGAAGCAGAGGGGTGAGAGGGGTCACATAGTCTGTTTTAAACGGTCCGCTCCCCCGTCCTCCTCCCTGAGCTCCCTCCCCTGCCACCTGTCCTGCCTGTGGGAGGTTTGCACAGCGTCCGGAGTCAGGGTCAGGAGGAGCGGTCAGCTCCTCTCTGGACACTTTTCAGGCTGGTGGGAGGATATGTGTGGAATGTCCAGCCTGTGTGTGCATGTGTGTGTATTATAGAAAGGAAGGGCAGAGCCTGCACCTTGCCCCACTGCTGCTGTATGCACCTGTGTTTGTGTAGTCTGTCTGTATGTTGCCTGTAATCATGGATGGTCATTGAATTGGACCACTGAGTACAGGAGATACCTGGTATTTTGGGATCCAGCGCCTATATCAGTGGGTATTGTCCGTGATTTTTTTATTATGTTCATATTTCTTGACGGAAAGTCAGTCAAATGACCACAAACAGACACAAACAGCTACAAAGAAATTCAAAATGACATCAACAACCAGCGCTGCCGCTACATATATGGGCATCACTTGCTGTGCGCAGGCTACCAAGTGCTGGAGGGTGCACCAACCAAAACACCCTTAATGGATGCAGGAAGTATTATAAGCACCACCAGTTGATTAATTTGCAGCAGCACAAGACAGAAAGAGAGAGTTCAAGACAAGTAGAGAGTGAATTTGGACAGAAGTGTCGACGTGATATAAAAACTTTCTTTGATCACAAAGCCTCATGTTTCTCCATGATTCTGTGGTGTTTCAGTGAGGTGTATGAACCACACTGCAGACTGGAGTCACACACAGATCGCTGTTTCATGCTCATCATCTATTTGGGATATATATGGAAGCCCATTCCCCCCAGTATGATGGAAAATTGTGACGTAGTATCTTAAGTTGAGAAACTTTTTCAAAATGTCTTCCATACAATTCATTATAGTGAGATAATAAGTCATTATTTTCATAAGGTTTCGCATTATTTTGAGATACTGAGTCAGTGTTTTGAGATAGGGGAGACCTGGGGCGAAGGCCACAAAGCAATTACGCTTGGGACATCCAAATGACCAGTCATTTTTGTATTTCTTGTATTTATTTTATGTCATTTTATATATGTATAATTTCAGACACACACTGTTTATCACATAGAAACCTTAAGACAGCAGTTTAGGAAACACACACACACACACATGCATTCACAGTATATAGGGACACATGCATGCATTCCTATTGCAGGAATGTGTGTTTACTCTTCGCTGCCAGGCCACACCATCGCAACACCAGCTGGACACCTGGCCTCTGGCCTGTCTTAAATTAGGCACCCTTCTCTGTGAACTCCCCCTCCTCAACCCCCTCCCCTCAAAAGTTTAGTTTTCCTTCCTGTTTGTCTTTCCTCCTCTCCTTCCTCTCAGCTCCACTCACTGATAACCCCGCCTGTTTGTCTCTTCGTTAGCTTCAGAACTTTTCATTTGTTGTCCTAATATACGTATGCACAAATTACTTCTGTTCTGGTTTATTCTAATGACCGTGTGCTTTGGATTTCAACTGAAAGATTTTGGGCAGTTGGCAGGCGCAAATTGGTCGGCACATCTGCGCTGCTTCCATTCATCCACACTTGAAATCATTTTCATCTTTTTGTTGTGGCCTGCCTTCATTCTCCTACACACCTGTCAACAAGACCAATTTCCTGCATTGCAGAGCGTTTCTCTTATCGTGTGTCCACATTCAAATGTGGCAGTCTGACAAGTGAGGGTGATTTCATACACAAGCCTCAACATTATTAAACTGGATTCTTCCAATATGGAAAACACCATCAAGATTTTTGTGTCAACTGTTTGTGAGGCTGCTTACAAATGGCAACAAATACAAAGTAATGAATCATTCATAATTGTGGAAGATGATGAAGAAAACACACAAAAGTGAAGCTCTGAATGAGGGTTCAGTTATCAAGAAGGGTCTGCATTCATCAGAGTACATGTGTAATTTTTACTGAAATTAATACTTTACAAATTACTGATATGAGAGATCACTGAACCTCTGCAGGTAATTAGTCCCGTGTGAATGGACAGCGACAGCAGCAGAGGCAAAATAATCTGCAATATCACAGACAGACAAAAGTAATGAGGTCCAAGTTTCAGGTTCAAGGAGGGCTTTCTTTTCCAAACAGACTGATGAATGTCACCACAACAATGCAGCAAATCACACGTCAAATATTCAGAATCCAAATAACGAAACACTTCCTTGCGGCGCTTAAGTGATAAAAAGGATGATGTCTTTGGTCCTGGTGTAACAGGACAGGAAGAGACAAACATTGTTGACCTTTGTGACACAGCAGAGGTTACAGCTAAATGGTTGTAAAGATGACAACAGTAGAAAGTGTTGGTGAACATCACTCTCTGTTCTCACTGCCAGGCGGTAGGTGGCGCTGTGAAGGATCATATGACAAAAGTTCAGCAACGGCAGAAGAAGAAGATGATGTTTCGTAGCATGAAAACCACTGGTGCTCAGCTGCAGACAGAGAGCACCATGACCCGACACAGGGAGGCTGCTCACGTCACACACCCCTGGGACTCGCACCACAGCCAGGACACACACAGCTAACGTTAGCCCCTGGTGACAGTCATGTCACATGTAATAGGAAATGATTAAAAAGGCAAAAATAAAAACATGAAGTCAATATTACACTTCAAAAAACGCAGTTTTCTCAGTATTTTGCCTAGTAAGTGGATTTTCAGATGCATTCAAGTGCTTAAAAAAAAAAAGAACGATTGAAGCTAGAACAACACTTTTTTGCGAGATTTGTTCTTTCTTTTGATATATTCCATGTTAACATAGATTATATATTAGTATATATTACTTTATAGTTATATAGTTAGTATATATTTATATGTGTGGTGTATAGATGTTACACTGTAAAAATGACAGGATTTGCTTACAATCTTGTGTTAAGTGAAAAGTTTTGGGTTTTTTTGGGGTGTTTTATGCCTCCATTTGATAGCAGAGAAAGAGATAGGACTGGTATGCAACACAAAAAAAATCCAAAAATTGGTCAAAGTGAGCTGCCAACCTGATTTTTCTTTTTTTAGTGCCTGAAAAAATTAATTGCTCTGACTGAAAATATTTAAAATGTAACATTTACTTTCACTTCAATGAATGTTTTGAATTTCTAAAAAAAGAAGAAAAGATCAGTAGTTGGTAAAACTTTTTCAAAACTTAAGAATCTGAGTTGGGCCCAAAACTCAAAACTCTATTGCAGTCTAATGCAGTGAAATTTTGAGTTTACTCGACTTTTTCATTTTTACAGTGTATGTGGTATACAGTATACCCTAACCACTTGTCTATTGAGTCACTCTGTGTTAAGTGAAAGGTTTACTGTAACATGCAGCAACTTTGTGTTTATTTTTTGTTTGTAAGATGCCAGATGTGATGTTTGTCATGCTGCTCATCACGATGTCAGAAGATTAAAATAATTTCACCCAGCAGAGACTCTCTGTAGTCATTATTGGTGTTGAGGCCTGCTACAGTAAGAAAGAAGCCGTCCAGCAGTTTGCCAGCTGTCTCTGCTCTGAGAATATGGACGGGTGGAAGTGTGCGTGTGTGTGTGTGTTCACTTGGCTGGCAGAAATGGCAGCAGGGGTTCAGGTCAGGGAAAAGGAGCTGGTTTCATCACCGACGACGCCCTAAATGAGTTACAGACCAACAGGACCTGTAAGAGGATCCAGCCGGCCTGAAGGGAGCTGGTTTGAAGTGCCGTCAGATGTACAGAGAAAGTTCATGTGTATCAGGACAGTTATAGGTTTACATGCTGTACTCAGATACCACTGACATATTCACTGACTGCTGCCGACACTCACAAAATACGGTGTGTGTTGTATGTGCTTTGAGAGCTGCCAGTGATGGAAACATGCAAGTTAAAACATTCTGCAACCACGACGAGACCCACATACACTGTCCACATGCTGTCACTATACACACCCTCACATGAAAAATCAGTCAGGAGTGAAGTCCTGTGTGTGTGTGAGTGTGTGTGATGGAGGGCAGTCGTAACAGAGAGAGTGAAGAATGCAGGGAGGGTCAGGGACTCAGCCGGTGAGCTCACATTCTGTGAGTGTGGGTGGGCTGCAGGGTGACGACTCCTCTCCAACCCCGAGAGGAGGAGAACCTGCTCGACATGTTCCACTACTGACATCGTTCACAGCTGCACTACGAACAAGACTTCACCAGTTTAAATCGGTGCCAAGTCATTGTTCGGACGGCCCATTATTCCAAAAATGTCCCACTGGACTGAAAGCCCAGTTGTCCGACAGCCTGTTATCCTGAAAGCAAACACCCACTGTTCCGAAAATACACACTTTGTAGCTCTGTCCATGGTGCTGAATCAGCAGGGGTTTGCCCTTAATATGATGTCTTTCTGACTCAAGAAGTCTCAGACATAATTCCAATGTTAGACAAATCACGAGAGTTTTACCTGAGTTGGAGTTGGTTAGGCTTTAATGGGTCAATATGTTGATTCTGCAGGTCCAGCTTTGACACACCCAACAGAGCTGGGACAGAGACAACGCCTGTGACTCCACCTGAAGTGATGCATCAGCTCACAGAAGCGTCTCTGTTCTGCGCTGTGGAGAATAAAGGTAAAGGTTAACTTTATTGTGACATATACAACCATACAAAGTACAATTATTCAGTCTCTGCATTTAACTCATCCTAGTATTGGGAGCAGTGGTGCAGCACCTTTGGTCAGGAGTGCTGACAACTGACCAGAGCACCTGAAGGAAACCCATGCAGGCATGCAAACACCACACAGACAGGCTTTATTTTCAAACCCACGACCCTCTTACTGTGAGGCGAAAGTGTTAACCACTGCGCCACCGTGCCGCCCCATACATGTCTCTACTGATTGTAAATAAAGCAGAAAAAGAGAAACCATTCAACTGTATAGCCCGAAATTCCATACCAGACAATCACAGAGAAAAACAAACAAAACAGCAAAACAACAAAATCTGGCAGACAAAATGGTCCGATGTGTGGAGGATGGACCAAAACCGTGTGGCAGAAGCAATGTCATACAGCCGAGTGTGTTGGA
The DNA here is from genome assembly GCF_056507025.1 of Lutjanus erythropterus. NCBI lineage: Eukaryota > Metazoa > Chordata > Actinopteri > Lutjaniformes > Lutjanidae > Lutjanus > Lutjanus erythropterus. The sequence goes on from NC_139324.1 coordinate 37,505,280, forward strand.
ATCAAGGCTTTTTCCAACTGCAGAGTGAGTGTGTATTTTCTGGGCTTCCAGTCAAATGGGTCATTTCTGGGACTGTTGGGGTTTTGGAAGAATAGGCATTCAGAACATTGGGCAGCTCACGATAAAATCACAGATCTCTGCAGTAATCGAGGCGCAGTAGAGTCAGTGTTTGATGCGAATGTGCCATACTTGAAAGGTCTGAACTACAAATGGAGGTGTGGATGCAAATTTCTGACTCTGCAGCAGTTATTTTTCTGTATGGCACACAGTGAATTTCTGAAAGAACTAATAAATATATCTATCTAAAAGTTTCTACATCTTATCAGCAGAATAACAGGCATACATCACCACAGTGAGTTTCTTTTTCAGTCTGCCAGTGGCAAAGGTAAAAGAGCCATGAATTCCTTTATCACAGGGGTCCCCAGAGTGCAGGCTGTGGGCCATTGAGGGCCCTAATAAACAGTGTGTGAGCTCCTGAACATGACATGAAATGCATGCATTATATTTTAATAATTCCATATCAATACTTAAAATAGCATGCAGATGATGGCTTTTTCTGTAACAGTAAAGTTAATCCGTCAGTCCCTCCTGCAGCAGCACAGTCACTTACAGCCACATCTCGTCTAGACAGAGGAGGAACTCACGTTGCCCCCAGATGATCCTCACTCTTTGGGAGTGTTGAAAAGCCCCTCTGCGGTGCAGCCACTACAAATAGACCTGTTCAGTTTCCCCACTGTCACCTCAGCAGCCTCTCTGCCTGCTCAGTGCCTATCATCGCCCCTGCTGCCGTAGTGTGACCGACAATATTTACAGTGACAACAGCCACACTGGAACAGTTTCCTTATCACTGTGGCCACATAGAGGCTCCGCAGTTCTGCTACTAACAACGTCTGCTGTCATATACTGTCAGCCGAGTGTAAATAATCACTAAATATATAGCAACTGACATAAAGACCTGTAGAGGATTGGTGCAGCGTGTAGGTACAGATGGTGGAAATTCACATCCTCAGACCTAAACGACAGAGTAAGTCAATTCTAATGATTCCCAAAACATATGAGATCATTAGAGAGCATAAGAGAGCTCTAACCTTACATATGTTACTTAAAGGCCTTTACACACCAACAGTGAGACCAATAAAAGACACAAATATTTCAAAGCCCTAAAAAAAACACGTGAACATGACCTGAGACTCATTTTACTTAAAAGGAAAGAAGCAGCCAATTTAAAGAGAGGAGAACTTGGTTCAGGAGCCTGAACTGTATTACAGCCACTCATGTCACCAAGTTTGATGAAGTAGAGGAATGATTTCAGAGAGTGGATTGATCAGAAGCAGCAGCTAACAGTGGGTAAGACGTATTATATCATTTTTAACAGTTTTATTTGGTTCATTGATACTCCAACAGGTGGAGGTTCATCCAGACGTTTATACTGAACCTCTCTGTCTGTTCATCTCCACCCATTTATGATTTATTGTCTTTCAAATTGTTGTATCTGTAGTTTGTCCCCCTTTTATCATATAAAACATTGTCAACGACATGCAGTTTGATGTCGGAAGTGAAACTAAAATGAACCTCTGTCCGAAAAAATAAAAGCCACAATATCACCACACAAAACTCTGCCGTTGATGTAAAAGCTTATCACTTATCTTGTTTTAACTATAGATGCCAATAATTTGCAGTTTAATGATTTGTTACAACTTATAAACAGACACTTGCTCATTCTGCATTAATTTGAAATCTAATTAACGTGAAACAGGCAAACATAAACAAGAGAATATCGGAGAATATGATGGGAATTTTGTGATTTATTATAGCAAATATATCACAGATTTCTCCTTTAAGATCATGTCTGTAAACGCCTCACACTACAAGATCATTTGGGCAGATAATCTGTCTTGAATTGGGAACAGCTCCCCGAATGTCAGGAGGCGCAAATCCTCCAGTGTGGATCCAGCATTAGAGACCCAATCAGCTGCTCTAAACACCGTTACGCTAAAAGCTGTGGACCTCAATAGATGCCGTCTCTTCCAGACTTGATGGAGTAATGTGTGGCGTTTGAGTGTGCATTATTAGCACCAGTGTGTTTGTGTTTTGTGTGACCAATTACTTTGTGTGACTAAAAGTTTCAGCAGCTGAAGTTGACTACAGACGCCTGTTATTGTCTCAGCAACTCGACCTGCTCAAATAAACGCTGTGCTGCAGCTATGAATGCAAAAAGATAACTGATTAACACTCCTCATAAATAACTTATTAATTTGCTTTCAGGCAAATTCCTCTCAATACCCCGACAATTTATAAGAAGTGTCTCTCAAATATTTATAAGGCAGGGTAAGTGGGCAATTTGTGCCTGACTAATGACAAGAGCATTCCCTCTAATTACACCAGTTGAAATGGGATTAGACAGTTCTTATTTCTTAAAGGCCATTGACTGGCATAACCACCAGCGTCAGGCGTTCACCGCTGACAGGGAAAGGAAGCCGCCCGCCATTACACGCCACGCTAATAAAAGTGTGTCGTTTAATTAAGGCTAACATTTCCTCTCATAATAAAGCAGCGCGTTTGAAGAGCGTGCCTGACGTATCAAGAGATTTGTACTTACACCCCCGCACGTAATTAATAAGACAACAATATCGCAGAGCGCCCGTGGTTCCGAATTGCAGTTGCTGGCAAACACACAAAGCTGCTAATAAACAATATGGAAATGGGGTTCCCTGATGACCTCCGCAGGGTCTGAGGATCCGCGCGCAAAATCTGGGCGGCGGTTATGAATACAGAGCGCTTCAACCTTGTGAAAGTGGCAGAGAGAAAACCCTTGTTGATAGTTGAACATTTATTTCAGTCCCCCAGCAGTGGGTCGCAGCTACAGTATCCACCCCCCGCCCCATACACACACACACACACACACACGCACTCACACACACGTACACACTCACACACATGCACACGCACACACACGTACACACTCACTCCACGCCATACAGCCGAGACAGAAGGTTATTGCTGATACGGCGAGGCTTTGAGGGCCATTATCAGACAGCACAAACAATTAAGGGTGTCAATAATGAGAGAATAAGAGGGTTCTTTTGTGGACGGCCTTTTGTGCCGGAGGCCCCTCTGGCATGAAAAGACCGAGACACACTGTTGGACCTCCCCCTCGCTGGTGTGCCGATGTAGTCATTAGCTCGTGATAAGCCCGGGGAGGCGGCGCTCAGAGATAGAACGCACAGCATCCAATCTGAGAGGAAAAAAAGACACGGTAAACCTACACTCTGAGAAATATGGGTTCCAAAAGGACTCTTCATGAAGGCTGGCCCGGAACCATTTGCTTCTGAGGAACCTTTTGAAGAAAGAGTTTGTCAAATGTTCTTTGTAGGACTGAGGGGTTCCATTAAGAACCCTTTTCAGCCAAAGAACCTTTTTTGGAAGAAAGAGCTCCTCAACGATTATTGAAATCCATTTAGAACTCTTCCGTCAAAGGTTCTTTGTACCATAATATAAAAGGGTTCTTGGTAGAACACCCTGGCTGTGTTGTACATAAAACCCTTGGAATATAAAACGATTCTCTGTAGAACCTTCAGAGAGTGCCCTAGATAAAATTCCTGCAATGGAAAAGGGTTCTTGGTAGAACCCCCTGTGTGGGTTCTCGATGAAACCCTTGGAAGATAAACAGGTTATTTGTACAATGCTCAAAAGGTTCTCAGTAGAACCCCATGAGTGTGTTTCAGATAAAACCCTTAGACTAAGTTGCACCAACAAGGATTAATATTTAAACCTGATTAAATCGTGGTTTAACTTTGAAATATTTTGCACCAAACTTTTAAACTACTTAAAAACTTTTTTTGTTTTTTTTTATAAGCGTCTCCATATCGATTAAAATCTCATCTCTCATTTACTGCTGTAAACTGAAATCAAATCAACTGTTTTGTTGAGCTCTGCTTAATTTTAAATCTGGATTAAGTGATTTTAAACCTAATTTTTCAAAAACTGATTAGAACTAATCTTAGATTAAATTAGTCTTTGTTGGCGCAACCCAGTCTTAGACTATAAAAAGGTTCTAAGTAGAACCTGGGATCTAGATAAAACCTTTAAAGAAGGTTATTGTTAAAACCCTCTGGACGGATTCTTCCTAGCCTGCACCATAGCTGGAAAAGTTCTAGATGGAACCTCCAGAGAGGGTTCTGGGTGCAATCATTGCACCATTGCAGGGTTCTCTGTAGACTCTCTCGTAGAAGTTTCTGGACAAAACCTTTCACAGATGCCTTTCTCAGTGGAACTTTCTAAAAGGGTTCCTAGTGCAACCTTCATAAAAAGTTGTACCAGAAACCAAAAGTTTTAAAATGAGAAAAACAAAATCATGTTTACTTTTTCCTATTTATTAACAGGGAACCAAAAAACAGACAACAAGGCATTTCTTGTTTTTTGGTTACATGATAAAAAAAAAATCTAAAATAAAAAACAAGACGTGGGTCATTTTGTGCTTTTTGTTTCCTGCTTTCTGAATGTGAAATTGTAAACAACTTGTCTTCCGTTTTCTTTTTTTTAATTTTCTGTTTTCCCAAAAAAATTATTAATGTTTGTTTTCCTTTTTATTGCCTCATTTCTATTTCCCCATTTTGTTTGTAAGTCCTCTGGTTGCTCAGTACACTCACCCTGAAGAACCTTTTATGGTTCTAGGTCTTTATTTCTAAGAGTGTACATGAAGAACGATCTCTAATCAAGATCCAAACGTATTATTTCACCTTTCAGACCGGCTGTAATATCACGACCACCAGATAAATATTCAGCCTACTGTCATCATTTTTTCCCACTGTCCTCCTCTGCCGCCATGATTGACACCTGCATCCGCCCGGCCTTGGAGAGCAGCCAGCCGTTCTCTTGTGTCGTGGCTCTGCATGGCCGATCACGGGGGTCCCGCCCTCGGACCCTGGCTGCCGGGGCCCCGACGGGGAACCGCTCGGCCCCCGACGACACGTTTAGGAAGTAGCGCTGGCTGGTAATTGTCCTGTGCCAGCGGGGAAGATGGAGGGACACAGGGAGGAGACAAAGGGAGGAGAGGATGAGCGTGAGGGACGAGGCCTCCGAGCCTTTCATGGCGGAGGAGCCGTCTAGACATCAATGCTTCACCGCAGAGATTGAGCCTCTTTTAATGTGACTTTGAGAAAGTCTTGTTAGGGATGGGAAAGGGAGGCTGCTCTGTGCTCCAGGGGGAGGTGGGGGGAGGAGGGGGGGGGAGGTCAGAGTCAATGATCCGCTGCACAACTCGAGCTTGACCTTGCTGATACGACTTGATGTCAGAGATCCGGCGACAACAGTCAGTATCAGGGTTTACATGTCACAGCGCCCACGCACGTCTGTTAGGATCTTCACTGGATCAGTGTCGCTGAGAGCTGTTTACATTTAGCGTGGACGCTCAAAATGTTTACATTTCAGATGAGGGTCGATCAGAACCTGAAAAACTATTTGTACGTGTGTTTTTTTAGGAGGAATTTAAGTACTTACCATACACTATGCTGACACGTTCTTAACTGTAAATGTTGTTTACCTCACTGCACTTTTTACATCAATATATCATCAGGGTAATTTATTATCATTTTATTACATGGCTTTGTTAAATTCTTGATTCTGATTACAGCATTCTGAGGTCTGTTATTTCTGTATAACAGACCATTGCTATGAAGAACAGACCGTTGCTATGGACACAGTCTTAAAATCATTGTTAAATCACTAAAATCATCTTAAAATTAAAATATTCTGGGCCAAATTTAGGACTGAACAATCTGGACAAATATCTTATTGCGATTATTTTGATTGATATTGTGATTGTGATGTGATTTGCAATATTAGATTATTCTCATTTTCATTTACAGCATATCACTATAGTGTGAATTTTGCAAGGATCCGTACTAAACAAAGATGCTGATATTGATATTTAATGATATTTATTTCAAAATGGTAGTTTGACACTCTCTATATTCAGCACATATTGCGCCTCCTGCGATTTGAAAATTGCTATAGGCCATATTGTGATTTCGATAAAATTTTGATTAATTGTTCAGCCTCAGTCAAATTATTGATTTTTTTTATATAACCATGTAACAAGCAGGATAATATACAGTGAGCAGGTCATTATTGTGAAATAAACACCTTCAGGATGATTCAAGTCCTGCATCATCCTGTCGGGGGTTTATTTTGCAATAATGACCTGGTCACTGTACATTATCTCTTACATACAACACAGGGTTGAACAACAAAATGTGTTGCAGGTCCTTCATGCTACACAGAGACACACATATAAAATACAGATAATTCATTAAATAGAATAAAATACGACAAATATATAAAACAAAATTAAATAAAGCAATATAAACAGGGATTATAATGATCATTAAGAATTTGCAGTTGTAATATACTGTTATTTACATGTACACAAATGCACTGAGGAAATAATTCTGAGTGCATTTTTTGAATTTGCGTCAGGTTGAATGTAAACACCAGCGAAAAGATGGTGATGATAATAAGGTTGACAGCTTCACAGTAAAAGTTCGACATCTGGGAAACATCACCCATCAACACCAACTGTGTTTGAATACAGACCTGCTTGCTTTATAAAATAATGTTTATATAAAGCTGCAAATAGCAATTATTTTCCTTATCAAATGTCATCAAATGTCCCAGTTTGTCCAAGGTGATGCCTTTAAATGTCTTGTTTTGTCAGTGCAAAACCAAAACTATTCATTTTAATATGATATAGAAACAGATCAAAGCAGGAAATCACCACATTTTACCAAAATGACAATTGTTAATATTACTGTTACAGTTACCATTAATATTTTATATAATAAGAAGTAGTAGAAGTATTACTGGGTTATGATTCTCTTCTGTTTTTATCATCATACAGTGTGTCTTCGTGGCTGCAGTGTTTATTCTGAACCCAGAACTCATCTACTACCATTTCCTGAACAGGTGCACTGTGAGCATGTGAGTGTGTGCTGTGTATACGTATGTGCAGGGTGTGTGTGTGTGTGTGTGTGTGTGTGTGTGTGTGTGTGTGTGTGTGTGTGTGTGTGTGCAGAGCAGGTGGGGGGTGGGGAGAGAGGGTAATGGGTCAGGGCTCTATTTTGAACAAGTACTTACTGGCTCTTTAATAAACCTTTGACCCCCCCCATGGGGTCATATATCCCTAAACAACTGTGCCGCCCTGCCACCCACAGTGACTGGCTGCTGGGGGGTGGGGGGTGTTTCTTAAACGACACCGCACTGTACACATTTACCCTTCAAACACACCTCATAACACCAGACTGTGTGTTCAGAGGACTATCACACTCTCCTTTTCTAACAGCCTGTTTTTGACTGTTTCCTTTATTCACTGACTAATCTAATTATTCATATTTTTAGAACGTGAACTCCCTGGTGGAGCCCCACAGGGCTCAGTCTTTGGCTCATTATTATTCTGTACACAATTACTTGATCGTGATGTCTTTTTAAGAGGTTTAGCTGGTGCTGTGAATGTCACCGTGGTATCTGTCATTTCATTAATGTGTTATTCTGTCAATGCACAAACGTATTTCCACTCATCCATAGTGAGACATCAGAATAGTAGGGCTGCTAATCTGTAAAGATCTGCTTATGAGTAACATCAGTATCACACATCACCATACAAAAATCACAATATTCAGGGCTGGGTCACATTAATTTGAAAGGTATTTGGTTACTGAGTACAAGTTACATTGTATTTTTTGTAATTAGTTAAGTCATCTGTTAGATTATAGAAAATATGTAATCTAATCTGAATAATTTACTTTTGGATTAGATCAAAATTAAACACTGAAGATTCACTGTAACTTTTATTTTTGCGATTTTATCTTATTTTATTTCCTATTCAGCTCTTTTAATAGTGTTGAAATGTCTTTTTATGTTGCTTTATGTTCCTTTTACATTTTGTCTTGATGCTCTTGATGCATTTTGTTTTCACTTTGAATTGTTTTGTTGTTGAAATGTGCCATACAAATAAACTTCCCTTGCCTTATCTAAATATAAAGCACACAGCCATAAATATTTGACCTCCACATATTATTTTTTCTATTAAAACATAAATATTATCAAATACATTGTGCAAAACTCTATACCCCAAAGCTAAACCCTCATTTTTGTGCAACGTTAGCCGAGCTAACATTAGCATAGCATTGCATTGATGTTAGCTATTCTTGGCTAACTTACCCCCAAGTCTTTTAGACTTAAAGTTGATGTCTTTTCACTATATATGCAAGAATTTCAGTACAAAGAAACTTCAAAAAATAACTAAAATCTTCAGAAGAATGCAGTTTTGATGTTAAATACAAGTGTCTGTGCATTTTGTTGCAGAGATATCTTTATATATTTATATTTAAAGATAGCACAACTCAGGCTTCCCCTGTAGTTTCACCTGGAAGATGTGTGTGAGCGATGAGTTTGTTATGTTCTACAAGCTCTCTCTGCTTTATTAGTTTGATAAATAAACAAAACAAAGTCACAAAATGTCAAGAAACAAAATGATCTGACACTTATTTCTCTTATTAAACATAAATACAAGTTTCAAGTTTCACACACTTCATTCAAAACTGGACAAAAAAACCAAAAACAAAATAATACTCACCAAAACTGTAGTGGTTTATTTGTCCGTTGCTCCGACAATCACCTGCTCTGGTTTGGTCAAAATAAACCATTAATTAACAGAACTAGATGTGAAAATATTCTGGGTCTACATGCTGTTTTTCCACACTGCTAATGCCTGATCTCTTGCTGGGTCCACCCACAAGCTGCACAGCTAACTGAGCTAACTAGCTAACAGCAGCTACAGTTAGCAGTTCTTCTGGTGAGATCCTGTCCCCTATTTGTTTGGAGCATGAATTCCACAGCTGGTCAGTTCATACAAGACATACTGCATCTTTAAAGTACAAGTAAATGGTTTAATTTAATTTGAATTACGCTGAGTAATTTAATCTTTGATTATAAAATGACAAGATGTTTTGCATACGGGTGTCCCTGTGCAGTAACACCACCTCAGGGTGACCGAGTTTGATTAAATTTATAGTGTTGCGAGAAATTTTCTTCTGCTCAAGCAGAGCGAGACGCTGTCTGGGTTCCTGTCTGACAGGAACTTTGTTTGTTATTTTAATTATTGAGAACACCGCAAGCGTGATGTGTCTGGATTTTTGACATCAAGGTGAGTAAAGTCAACAAGGCATGTATTTTTTTTGTTTTGTTTGTTGGCTGATCAAGTACACAGATGTGCACTTACAGCTTACAGTAAGTGAAGCATTTAGATCCAGGTTGAACAGTTACTGCATTAAAAACATACTGTGTGCTTTCCTAATGGTATCCTATAATATTAAGGTGTCCTACAATATATATTATTTTGTATATTCTCTGTGCTCTTCAACTTAAAAGCAGCACTTTAAAAGTGTAGAAATGTCATCGATGACAACTCCATGACAATCTTTTCTTCCTGTCATATTTTGGCTGACATAAGGCCACTTTTTTTTTTATCTAACATTACAGTCACTATGTGCTGTCCAAACAATTTTTATGCTAGGCTGGATTTGGCTAATGGCAACTAATTTTATGTGGCCTGTGAGGGTTTGCAAAGAATATAATTTGCACAAATTCACTTCTAAACTGCATACGTAAATTATCCATAAACTGAATTACTGTCCTGACTATTTACTGATTTTGTTATCTGGGCACTTTGTTATCTGGTCAGTATGCTAGTTAGCATCTCAGTATCATATAGTTGTTTCCAACCAAAACCTGAGTTTTTAACTTACATATCAGTTTATAAGTTTATGTCAATTTGCGGCGGAAAGTAGCTTAAAGTTAAAATGTGCGTATATAAAATGTGTGGGTGTTTGTGTTGTAGAGGTTGGTGGGGGGAGGGGAGGGGAGGAGGTGTGTGCTGCACTATAGGACCAGCAGCAGACGGGGTGCTTCTCCTCATTTGAATGTGAAAGTATTCTTTGGGGTCTTTAGGTTGCCCATCTCCCCCAGCACCGCAGCATGTTGTCAAAGTGTCCTGCGCGGCTCCGTGACCCCTCCGATGCGGGCCGGGGTCAGGGGTTCAGCCCGAGACAACGCCCCCTATCACTTCTGGTGTCACTCAGATGATGTCACATTACCCCCTCAGCCACGAGGGCAACAGCACCCTTAACAATAATCTAATTAGGTATCAATGAGCTCCGTAGCCCTGGACGTAATTGGCTTTTTATGGGCGGGTGTGTTTGGGGGGGTGGGGGTGAGAGGCGGTGGGCGTACAGCTGGTGGCAGTAAATGAGACAAGATACATCCTCATAAATGTTTAGCATGGCCCACAGACACACACATGACGTGCACACACACTCAGACTCCTCCACACACACACACACACCTTTCATATTGTCTAACAGGCTAATAAACATTTTAAAAAGGTCTAATTAAAGTTTTTTAAACTTGTGGTCTCTTATTTGTTTTGCTAGCTAGCTTGGTGTGAGCAAAGCAAAAAGCAAAAACACAGTAACTACATATCTGATTTTAAAAAACTGAGCTGAACGTGGAATCTGAATTTTGATATCTGTTTTACCATATAAAGAATAAAATTAGGAGAACCACATCAAGTGAAAGCTAGTTTGTGAAATCCCCATAGCTATCCTTAGCAAAAGCTAAATTTCCTCATAGATTCCCACGTTCCCAGTTATTTACACTTGAAAAACTCTGGATGCTCTTCTATCCTTTATTGATTTGTGGGTATGCCAACACATTTTGACTCAACAGAGTCTTCATCAGGGCATGAAGTGTTTTTATGGGTCTCAAATTGTCATCTGGAACTTTCAGATTGGGTTTTGGAAACAGGTAAAGCTGGAATTACTGAAGCTATAGTGCTGGAAAGCTGCATCACCAGCACACGTACTGCACACTGTTTACTGATGCCTACGTCAGCATCCTGCACAGGTCCGGTTTTGCAAATCTTCCCACACTCACAAAGCTGAGAACCAACCCACCCGTTTACCGTAGTTATTTCCAAGTCACTGCACTCCACCCAGAACCGTGAATATAAGGCCAGCAACCCGACCCGCACCCATGATTATATAGATAGAGACTCATGTGTTCTCAAGTGGTGCAGCTCCTGTGCTCTTGCACGTCCATGTGTTTCCATAGTGACGATGAGCCTAGCTTACAGCTAATACGTTTTGAAACTTTTTACAAGTGGCAAAGCCAGTAAACATTATTCTCACAGTCTTTGAGGGCACCAAATTCTCCCAAACGTCCAACTTGGCCTTTGATAATGTATTGTCTATAATTCAGTATCATTCACTGGTTAATTTTGCCTTCATGTCATCAGTTTTAGCTGTCAGCTAGCCTTCATCGCTGTCAGATCAAACAGTGATGTGTCATTGTTTGGCAGGATGTGGGGTCAAAGGTTGCGTCATGGACAAAATAAAATCCTGGTGGCTGATCAGGCTTGATATTACTTTATTAGCGTATATATAAATGTTAAAAATACATTTATGATTTCTCAAAAAAAAACATATTATGGTACTGTATATGTTACATTATTGTTCTCACCTGTTGCCTGCCTGCAGTTAGTACATTTTTACCCATGCCTGCACCCGTTAAGTTTTAAAAAAGTGTTTTTTTAACTCTGTTTTTAGAGCAATACCACGGTAATCCAAACCCACACAGACAGGTTGGTGATCTGCGTATTTGAACCACTGAACACCATCCACAGTTCGTCTGAGGTTTTACTTTGAAGAGCATATTAGTGAAATAAAACAACAAAAACAAAGCTGTGCGATATTTGTGGGCTAAAGCAGTGTTACATAATTCACTGTTATCATGGAAGAATGTGTGTTTGTGGTTGGCATGGTGATGGTGGAGGTATGGCTGTGTGAGAGAACTATCCTCAATTAGCTCCTGTTCACAGACAGGTCACTATCGCCCACAGCTCGCCTCGCTCCTCGCAGCCTCCTCAGCTCTCCTCCTTAGCTGGCCACGCCGGCCACAGCGCCGACGCGCTACATTAGCTCAACGCCAAAGAGCAGGGGCGCACTAATGAGACACGGGCGTGGGCTCTGTAGCTCATTCATCATCCTGCTCCCTCCAATCCCTGCGCCCTTTTATCAGGCCCCGGCCGGGCCCCGTGTCTTCTCCTCCGACATTAATCAGCTGTCCGGCCAGGCGGGGGCCCCGATAATGCCCTATTAGCCGCACAGCTCCGGAATCATTACAGGCCAATGAAAAGGCCAAGGATTACGCTCCCACCACCCCTCCTCGCCGCCACCCCACCCCTCCAGACGCTCACTTAGAGAGAGAGAGAGAGAGAGAGTCTCCTGGAATCAACAACGCCTGACCAGGAGGCGGAAATTAGCAAGCTGGCACTGTGGCTCAGCCTCAGGAAGGGGTTTGTTTGGCTTGTTTACCCTCCCCTCCCTCCTCCTAATGTTCCCTCTGTGCTGGATGAAAACGTTTCAGCTGTTCTAGAGGATTTTGTTTTCACTTTGAAGGCTTAAGCTGCGGAAGAGCGTCTGAAAATCCAAGTTCAGATTAGAATTGGGTACACAAACATCATCATCCTTGGCCTCTGACGTCAAACTCAGAGTGGGAAGCTCAAATGACGTACTGCTCTGTTCCAGGTTGCAAGTTGTATAAATGTAAAGAATCTGACAAATTCATTGATCAACACCTGAAAAAAACAGTAGTGAAAATCTGGAAGGACACAGGGCCATATTTCAGACTAAAACAATAAATTTGATAACTCATTTGAGCTATTGTAACACATCAGCTAATGTTAGCATTCAGCTACTTCCTAATTAACATTATAGTTTGAAAGTGTCACACAATACAATAGGTAAAGTGTACAATTCTGAAATGTCAGCACACATCTTGGACACATCTATTTCCTAGAAGTAAAACACACTGCATGTAGTCAAGTTTGCAGTGTATGCTAACGTTAACTGTCCTGCTGTCTCTTTACCCGACCTGAGAAAAGAAGTGGTCGAATGCTAACATCAGCTGTTATCTCACTGTTGCTAATGGGGTATCAAATGTTTTAGCTTGAAATATGGTGTGATGTCCTTCCAGACTTTCACTATCCACTGTCTTTTCAGTTGCTGACCAATCAGAAGGTGAGGAAATGATAACAAACTTTCAGATTCTCTACATTTATACGACCTGGAACCGGGAAAGCAGTAGTATGACATTTGACTATGACTGCAACTATTCACTTTTAAGAAGCTGAAATCGAAGAATTTTGACTTTTCCTATAAAATACTCCTCAAGCCGATTAGTGGATTATGAAAATAGTTGACAATTGATTTTATAATCGATTCATAGGTCTACATTTGAGCTTCCCAGTCTGGATGTGTCGTCAGAGGAAAATGTCTGAGCCCGATTTCCCCAAGAAAACATCACACACTGAGACGGCCTGTGTGAGTCTGTTGGCTCACAGCAGGATGAGGATGATCTTTGGGGAGACCTGTGCTCCCACAACAGCCCCGGTTTAACCCATATATCCTCCCATTTCCATATCCAGTCGGACACCTCCCATCCGTCTTTCAGCCCTCTGCCATAACTCATTTGTTATCACCGCCGGGGTCTCCGCAGTGATCAATGATTATGAATGTCATCAGAGAGCGAGTTGCAGAGAGCCAAAACCCCTCGGTAGTAATTCGTAGGTATGGATCATAATCGTAATTATGAGATATGCTTTCACTTCCCTTTCTGATTATCTGTCTGCATGCACGAGCGAGCTGGCATTAGAGGTAGCAAAACATCCATCATGTGCAGACACAGGCAGATTAGTAGGGCCAGCCTGGTGATAGATAGGCTCTGAAAGGGTAATGATTAGCTCCTTTAGTGTCCGTGGAGCCGGGCCCGCTGGTGTCACACACTGCCCTCCACCAGCCATGCAAAGTGGAGCAGATGAGGGCCCATTTGTATTCATTAGAGCGTGGAGTTAGCTCGTAAAAAGGTACTCCTCTTTCTCTCCTCCGTGTCTGCTTCCATCTCTCTCCGTCTGTCTCGCACACAAAATGTGCACGGCCTCAGCAAGAAAGAAATCAATTCTGAATCAAAACATTTGTACAAGGTGACACAGAACACGGAGCGACAAAACAGGCCCAGGTGAGCTGCACACCGCTCTCTTTCTGCAGACTTTGTTGAACAGCAGCCTGTAAGTGTCGACCTGAATGAGGCTGAATTACACGCCTGCTCGTCCTGCTGGCTGATAGCATCTTCCTGCCTGCTCACAGCCTGGAGGGGAGTGGTTGGCTGTACATCACGGCCACAGAGCAGATTCTCAAACAAACCGATCCGAACTTATGTCAAACTCTGCTGGATTTGAGAAAGATTTGACTGCAGACTACAAACAGCAAACAGGCAACAGGAAACATAACATAGATCCATTACACAGTTTGACGTAGTGGGTCTGTGAAATGGTTGCAGGACTCACTGCTGCTACAAACTCTTGCCCAGGAAATGAGATTAGATAAGATAAAATAAGATAAGATATACCGCATTGATCCCACAGCTCATGGACAAAAAAGTACAGGTAGAAAAAAAGATTGACTGATAAATAGAAATACAAGTAGAATAATAATAAAAGTTGAACAAAATATAAAACTATACATGTTATAAACTTTTCACTTTTAACAGATATATGATAGCGTATACAGACCAACCACTAACGATAGCTGCATGGTTACACAGACCAACCACTTATATTGGCTTTACAGACCAACTGCTAATGTTAGTTACACAGACTAATTGCTAACATTATCTACACAGACGCTAACTACACAAACCAATCGCTAACATTAGCTACACAGACTAACCGCTAATGTTAACTACACGCATCTACCGCTTCTTAAGCTACTCAGACCAACTGCCAATATTATTTACACAGCCCAATTGCTAATGGTAACTACAAAGAACAAGCACTAATGGTAGCTACACAGAAATCTGTCAATACTATTACTACTAGAAAATATATCGGGATTGTAGGTGATGATACTAGTGACTGAGGTGGTGTGTGTGTGTGTGTGTGTGTGTGTGTGTGTGACTAAGGTGTCGTAACTTTCAAAATTAAAGAATTTTCATTTTTGGATGAACTATCCCTTTAACAAAGCACATTTAAATGTGCATATTTACTTCTATTAATCTAAAAGTGCATTCACTCAAATCAATTGAAGGAATATCTGGACAAACAATAAATAAATCTGACAATTAATATATAAAGTTATATTACAGTTTTACCAGATTCTGAAGTGAGGTAATCCAGAAGTAACAGACGGTAATCAAGTTACATTACTTTAATATTGTGATACTTGAATTAGGTTACTAACTACATTTTTAGCACGTAATTAGTAATTGTATTGGAATACATTTTTAAAGTAATCCTCCCAACCCTGTGTGTGTGAGGTACACCTGCATGTAACCTGATATGACTTTAACACATTAATGTATACACTGTAAACATACATTTATGTATGTTATCTGGTATGATAACATGTTTTCTTATTAACAGAAGAGTCAGACCAGTCTGTGTTGTTTAGTCTACACACATTAATTTGATGTGTTTTTGTTTCTCAGTACACACGTTGTTGTTGAGGTGAGACGAGACAACATGTCGGCCAATTAAAACCACCGCGTTGACGTGATGGAGGTTAGATGACACGTTTGATGTTCTAATTAGTCCAGCGGGGTATTTTACAACATGTTGGTTCCATACAGTTACCTCTGATGGCACCAGTACAACCAACACAAACAAACAAATCCAGGTTAAAAGGAGCAGTTCAATGTT
Organism: Lutjanus erythropterus; assembly: GCF_056507025.1. Taxonomy (NCBI): domain Eukaryota; kingdom Metazoa; phylum Chordata; class Actinopteri; order Lutjaniformes; family Lutjanidae; genus Lutjanus; species Lutjanus erythropterus. Next base: position 37,521,088 of record NC_139324.1, read on the forward strand.
TTAATCAGCCTGACTGTCATGCAGCACTGTCACTGTATGACAGGTATGAACACGCTGTTTCTAATTATATATATAATTTGAGCAGCCAGATTGAGAAGCAAGGTAAAGGCTGATGTGTGATGATGATGAAGATGATGAATATTATTATTTAGGTTAGTTAATACTAAGACATTTCAAACAGTAGAAGAAATTCTGTCTAATCTTTATCCTCCATTTAGTGGTCTAAAACAGTGTTCCCCAACCCTGGTCCCTGTTTCCCTGCTCCAACACACCTGATTCAAATGATCAGGTTGCTGTTGGGCGTCTGAAGAGGCTTGATGACGAGCTGATCATTTGAATCAGGTGTGCTGGAGCAGGGAAACATATAAAACATGCAGGGCAGCGGTCCCTGAGAACCAGGGTTGGGGAACACTGGTCTAAAACACTTGTCTGGTTGCTTTCTAAGGATAATGCAAAGTATTTGTTTGGCATTTAATTTTTTAAATAAATAAAAACATTATGAAGTACATAAAAAACCCCAAATGTGATACATATTTGATTGCAGAGCATCCCTGGAAGTACTGTGTGAAGATGCCACAGGAATAAGTGCCAGAAATTGGGAGAAAAATTAGAAAATACTCTAGAAACTAGATTTAAACACACAGATCTTATAATAAAGTAACAATGCCAATATTTCAGCACTTTAACATGTAGATTACAGTAATTAAAGCAGCATTAATTGAATTTTGTGTCATTTGGGCTTTAAATTTGGTGGTCAACATATATTTCTTGTGGCCCAAATTTGAACGTATATAAAAAGAACACAGAAAAGGCAGTTTAACAGACGTAACACAGACTTCCTTAACCGTGACACCTGTATTGTCCAGAAGTACACCTGCAGGCACTGGAAAAAGAAGCATGTGGCTTGGATAAAAAAAGAGCAGTGGACCTTGAGATGATCAGTAATTTAGGCAGATCAGCTGGACGCACCTCCGCGGTTCACACCCGAGGAGGCGAGGAGGAGAGCGGGGACGAGATGCCATGCTACAGCTGGGAGTCTAGGCTGCTCCTGGATGATGGTCAGTCAGGAAATTCAAATGGACAAAATGGCCCAAGCACCGGGATATAAGGGACTGCTGTGTCTCGTCCTACAGAGACCCCAACAACACAAATCAAGGTGTTGCACTTGACGTGTGGATCACACGCTGAGCAACCAGAACGAACCACACAAGTCAGGATGAGGGACAGACAAATAACTGTATATATAGTTTTATTTTACTTTTGTTTCATGTATGTTGTAGTTTGTGTACAGCATTAAAGAACTATAACTCTAATTTCACTGTTAACCCTGTGTTGTTGTCCTAATAAATGCCCTTGATTCCTTCAGCTTTAAGAACTGAGAATCTGTTCTTCTGTTCTCTTGCCAGAACAGTTAGGTGGTATTTATTTACAGTAGGCTGGTATCAGTATTTAACTTGACAGATGAGATGAACTGAACATCACTCAGAGAAATAGTTTCCTGATTATAGCAGCCAGAGCAGATAAGCATGTGTGGCACATGTGTTGATATTTAGCTTTTATCCACAGTGGCCGATGATACGGGTGTGTAGCGTCTGAGACGTCGTCGTTGATGGGATTGAACCTGTGACCTTTTTGTTGTCTGCTACCAGTTTACCCTCCTGTAGCGTCTAGTTCCTGTGCTCTCTTAGAAAAAAGGGTTCCAAAAGGGCTCTTCCTGAAGGGAAGAACCATTTGAAGGACATTTTTTGGAGTAAGGGTACATCAAAGGTTCTTTGTAAGACTGAAGGTTCTATTTAGAACCCTTTTCATCCGAAGACACCCCACCCCCTTTGAAAGAAAGATTTATTAAAGGATTGTATCAAGGATTGTTCTTTGTCCCATAATATAAAAGGCTCTTGATAGAACCCCCTGGGTGGGTTTGAGATAAAACCCTAGGAATATGAAAAAGTTCTCAGTAGAGGCCCCTGCGTGGGTTCTAGGTAAAACCATTGGAATATAAAAGGGTTCTTGGTAGAACCCCCTGGATGGATTTTAGATAAAACCTAGTGGGTTCTAGACAAAGCCATCGGTGTCAGGTTTGTTTTTCCTTGTCCCGTTTTCCCCCCTCCCCCTGTCTGTGTCTGTGCTGCGGGCGTGGCAACTCCCTCACCCTCCTGGTTCCCTGATGGCATTCATTCGTCTCACCTGCTCCCTGCTGATCACCTGTCTTCCACCCAGCAATCAACCCTGCAATACTTAACACCGGCTCTCCTCTCCAGTCCTCGCCAGAGCGTTGTGTCTCTGTAACGATAGTCACACTCCAGGCCCAGTAGTTTTCGTGTATACTTACCCTGTTTCTCTGCTGCTTCAGGATCACTCACTGCCTGCCTGCCTGCCAAGTTTTCTGCTGGACTAACCCCTCCAACTCTGTCAGCCCCCTTGCCATCCGCCACCCCCCCCTCAGCCTCCTACCCCCGGATCCCCCCCCCCCCCCACCCCTCTTGCAGCCTCACACACCTTTAATAAATCCTTTTTTCACTCAGTTTTAGTCTGTGGTTGCATTTGGGTTCCTCCTGTGGATTGTAACAATCGGACTATATAAAGTTCTGAGTTGAACCCCCTGGACAGGTTCTCGTTAGTGCCTCTTGAAGGTGAAAAGGTTCTAGATAAAACCCTTGGAATATTGATTGTATTGTATAAATCCTTGAAGAACCTTTACACTATGCGTTCTTTCTACCATAATATAAAAAGGTTCTTGGCAGAATCCCCTGGGTGAGTTTCTAGGTAAAATCCTGGGACTATAAAAAGGTTCTTGGTAAAACCCCAAAGATGGCTTCTAGATAAAACCTGGTGAGTTCTAGACAAAACCCTTGGACTATAAAAAGGTTCATAGTCAAACCCCTGGGCAACTTCATTTTAGCACCTTCAGAGGTTTGGAAGGTTCTGGATAGAACCCCAAGAGAGGGTTCTGGGTGGAACCATTACATCACTGAAGTGAACATCAGATGAGACCTTTCACAGATGGTTCGACTTGCAACTCTCTATTCTGGTAGAACTCTGAAAAGGTTTAAAGTGGAACCTTTCCAAAATGTTGCAGCAGGAACTGAAAAGGGTTCTCCTATGCTGACAAGCCGAAGAACCCTTTATGGTCCTGGTTAGCACCTTTGTTTCTCAGAGGGTGGTTACTCAGATATTGAGGCTGTGGTTAAAGCGGTTAAAGGACCAGACACAGTCTTTGAATCCTGTCGTCCTCTCTGGCTGACATCTGTTCACTGTTTTTTCGTTTTGAACAACATGCGACTGTGAGAACGTCTGTTCATCCTCAACAGGGAGAAAATGAAAGCAGCCTGGGGCTGTTGTCGCAGCCTGCCTGCCACTGCCGGGCCCGGTATTGACAGACTGAAGATAGTGTCATTGTAAATCAGCCTGGCTGCGGTGTATCAGATAAGTGGCGCACTGCTACATGAAGACGGAAGGCTGTAATGAATCAGGGGCAGAGAGGCCTCTTTAAATAAATACTCTGTTCACGGTGCAGATAAGAACAGACCAGAGCGGTAACGTCCTGATGCAGCTGACTGGACAGCCGTCTCTACATACATATATTACATTGGCAGCAGCATTATAATGCAATAAATTATGATGACAGTCACGGCTATTATTCCATCACTCCCTGTCTCAGTGTTGAATGGGTGTGTCTAATTGTGGACCGCTGTCATAAACTGGGGTCATCACGCGTACTTAGCGTCACGTCATCACCTGTACAGAAGTCGGCCAGCTGATAGAATCAGCGTCCTGACAGTGCGGGTCTTCACGCCGTGATTTATGGGAAACAGAGGATGTGGCGTCGCCTGCCTGCAGACAGCAACAGGCGTCTGCTGCCGTCTGGACGGGAAGGGGAGGCCGCAGAGCCTCGCTGTGACCGCCTGGCGTGCCGGCCTTTAATATCCCCCCGTCTGTCTGTCTGTCTGATAAGGGGGTTAGGTGTGTCCCTCAGGCCTAAACAGAACCGCCTTAAGATGCTCTTCCTGTACTGGTGAGGACATGGAAGACTGGTGAATGTTTGTCAATGTGTTGATTGACAGGATTATACCATGAAATTATTGTCTTTTCATATACATACACATATGGTGCTTTGAGCTAAATGATGTCGACAATGACAATTCTGACATCAGAAGACGTAGAAGTACTCTTAAACTTTACTGAAATTATAGTATCAATACCACAAAGTAAAAATATTCCAACACAAGTTTAAGTGCAGCATTATTAATAGCAAAATGTACTTTAAGTATCAAATGCAAAAACACTCACTTTGCACAATAAACGTCTCTTTCTATCCTTTTATTGTGAGCAGTCTAAGCCTCACCTGTGCCATAATCCTGCGGTTTTATCAGCATTTTTATAGGCCACACCTGTCAAGTGGATGGATTATCTTGTGCTCACTGACACGGATTTGAACAAAGTTTGAGAGAAATAAACGTTTTATGTGCACAGAAGAAGCCTGAGATCTTTTACTTAAACTCTGAGGAGTTAAATATCCAAAAACAGCTCACAGACATTGTTTAATAAAGACTCTAATTTCCTAAATCTGCTGGTCTTTGGAGTTTTTATCAAATGTTGCTCAAACTTGAGGAAGTCGTACATATGTCAGGAACTGTTTTCAGATGATGAATACAGTCACAGTGCTCTAGTGATGCATACACACACAATAGCTGTTGGTTTTGGTCTTTTTATGTGAATTGTTAAAAAATTATCACCAGACCTTTCTTATAAACCAAATGTCATTATATTCTCTGTGGAGAAGAGGAGGAATAAAGTATTTTGAAAATATTTGAAAAATAAAGTAACTTCTTAATGTGCCAGGAACATTAAGATGGTAGAAACATGGGATCTAATGGGATGGCATATAAATAGCATCTCACTCTTTAACGTCCAGACTATAAGAGTTATGGGTAGTTATTGACAGAATGTGACTAAAATGTAGGCTGCCATATTGCTCAGCCATGTTTCTACAGCAGCCCAAAACGGACAAACCTCTGATTGGGAAATTTTGATGAGCATTTTTCACATTTTTTTGACATTTTGTGGACTAAATAATTAATCAATTTAACGTGAAAATAATCTGCATATTAATCGACAATGAAAATAATGATTTTATGCAGCACTAGTACATAATCACGACACGTGAAAACCAAAAAAGACATTCTGATAAGATGCGAAATAACTTAAAACAGAAGTTGTTTATATGTTATTTGTTGAGACCAGGCTGACACCTCAGCAGGGAGATATTTGCCAATGCGCTGGATTCTCTTCTTGCTTCTGCTAAGATATGAAATACCTGAGCATTCACCTGTGAGGCACCGAGCCGGTCTGGAGGAGGCTGTTAGTCGTGACCTTTGGAGAAGAGCACTGGAAGGTCTTTCTTTAATTAGGCATGTCATTTTTTGGCTGCTGCTTTGCAATAATCCATTTAAAACCAGCGTGCACCCCACAGCCCATCCTCATAAAGTTTTGGAGTTTCATATTCTGCTGCTTTATGGCCTCTTCCTGCCTGCACAGTGTCAAGGTGGCTGATGGAGAGAATTAGTCATGACCTTTAAGGAGGAGGAGTGGAAGGCCTGTCATTAGCCAGGTACCAGGAAGACATTACCCCGCCTCAGTGACCTACACAGATACTGTTCAGATAAGAGATGAAGGATCACCGCTCTGTCCCTGGAAACCTCGGCAGGAAAACGAATGTCTTCTCTGACCTGCTGCATTTTTCTTCTCAGTTCATGATTTTCTCCTCAGGATTCCTCTGGGACCAGACTGTTGTTTCCTAATGAAGCATGCCGAGGTATGTTTGTTTCATCCATTTGTTTGGTACTGTGTCTTTAACATCACAAGCTGGTGTACAATACGTCCATGGTGTCTGCAGTTGGCAAAGATTGTTGGGATGGGAAGTAATGTGCTGTAAATGGGGCTTTTTGTTGAAAAGGCTTTCTAAACTTCATAAATCTGGATTCTCTATGAATAAAATGAATTTTAGCCGCATTAAAATGATCATGATGTATTATGAAACAGGATTTTTAGAGGTAAGAATCCAAAATGTGCCATCATCAGAGCTGTAAAGTTGAGGGTATTACTGATTTTATGTTGGGCAGTTTACAGATGTACTCAGAAATATTTGTAGGTACTTCAAGTGTAGCGTTTTTATTCCCAGTAGCAAGAGAAGTGGGACTGATGAATGAATTAATTAACATGGATTAACACACTTTATTATTTTCTGGTTGTTTTTTGGCATTTGTTTTGGAAGTCATGCATGATTATTAAAGTGTGGAGAATGAGCAAAGGCATGTAAAAGGGCAGCTTCACCTGTTTTACAGTTAAATGCCAGTGTAGCAGTCATGGACAGTGATACCTGTTTTAAAAATGTTGCCTTTGTTTGTTAAAAATGCTATACGTTGCTGCAGGAATGAGTCTGACAACTCAGAAATGAGGTGGCACCTTTGCTCCTCAGGTTCCCTCATGTGGAAGTTCATGGGTTTTTTGAATGGGTTCTCGGTTAGATGCCTGAAATAATGCCTGTGGTTAACACAAGTTTGAGATATTTCAAATTTTTTTTATATGACATAGGCTTTTATGTGTCTTAAAAAAGGCAGCTGCTAAAAAGCTCACTGGGTTTTTGTGGAGGGAACCAGAGGGATGCCAACTTCCAGGTTGGTCTATGAAAATATGTAATCTCTCCAGCACTCTATAAGAATCTGCCTCCTTTTTAATTTGTACACCTTTTTAATTTGACCTCAGGCTGATGTGTACACCGTGTAAACATGACATGATGTCCACAATTACAGCGTACGAGTGACCCTCATTACAATACTGTATGCACTGCTGTAGCATATCTGGTCCGCCAGTCTGGTCCATGACCCTTAAACATTGTAGAGACTGACCACACGAAAAACAAAACTGCGTTAACCGATTCATATGTTGTCCACAAAATGGGCAAAACATCACTCGGTCACTGTCCATCTGCCTCCATTGACAACCTCAACAACTCGAATTGGCCCGCTACCGTTATCACTTCGAGTCAACACTGGATTTGGGACGTTTCCTTTCCGGTTGATTGTATTTGTAAATTTGTTTCGCCACTTGTAAATTTGTCTCTGCGCTTGTAAAAGTGTTTAGTGTCTTCTTAATTTGTTTTATGAAATGTAAATTTGTTTCTGGATTTGTAAATGTGTTATGGTAATGTAATTTTGTTTTATGATATGTAAAAATGTTTTCCAAAATGTTAATTTGTCTCAAGCTTTGTAAAAGTGTTTCACATTTTGTAACGTTGGTTTGCACCTCCCGGCCACCGTAGATATGTCCTGGATTGGTGTTTTAGGCTCATTTTACAGGAATGGAAAGAGGATGAAGAATTTTTTTTTCATAAGTATGAAACAGTTACACTTTTGGGAGATCAACCCAAATTAAAAGTACCTTTACCAAAATGAAGTTTTAAGTTATATTTGTTGGGTATTTCTGCTCCTAAGTGTCTGTACTCATGTGCCGTTTCTCAACTTGGGGAGTAAACTCGAGCTTTGCATCAGTGGCTCAAACAGCGACAGTGATTCACACTCAGCAGCGACAGATGTATACGTCGCGTAAGGGAAGTGATGCAAGACAACCAGGCCAACATGGAGAATGGCAGGGGGGGAACACTGTAATCATACCATCCAATGGCTCCTGACGCCTGCCTTGTGAGCGCCTCCTCTCTGGCTGGCGAGTGTGCCGTGAGCAGCGAGGCGGCGGTGCCTCATTCACGCCCAGGGAGGAGACAGACACCCACCGTCTGCCTCTTCTCTATGTCTGAATGCTCCGTCGCCCGTCCTCTCCCCCACCTCGATCCTGATGAGGCTTCCTGAGGATAATTAGTCATTAGTCAGGTGAGAGAGGGAGACAGAGGGGGAGACATTAGAGAGCTCAGGAGTCTCTTGTCTCCGTACCTGAGGAGCGTTTATTGCAGCGAGTGCCACCTCATCATCCCATTGTGTTGTTCACTGCGTCGTGATGCTCAGTTCATATCGTCTAATTGTTATGTAACGAGATGTTGTGATGAACTTTTCATTAACACGACTCTTTTATGACTGATCTCAATAAGTATCAGCCAACTAAGTTCCTGATTCACTGTCAGATTTGGGAAGTAACTGAGTATAATTACTTATCTTATCTGTACTTGTATATATTTTTCTGAAAACTTTTACTCTTTACATTTTAAAACTTTCTACTTCTTACGTTTTCAAAATAGTTCTTTTAGTTTTAATGCATTTGAGGAAAATTATTGATGATTTTTATTTTGCATCATTGTGTGCAAAAGGCCACCAGGCGAAGAGTAAATGAGGGTGTGGTTTTTATGGCCCTTTTTCACACACAGAGCTGGCCTGGCTCGACTCAGTTTGACTCGGCCCGTCGGCCCAGCACAGCAGGGGTCTGCATTTCCATTACAACAGGGCTACCCGCTGGAAGGTGTGTCTTTTACCTGAAGACGAGCTTGAGAGGAGGCTCAAGTCGAGCAGCTGTATAGTGGTGGATAAACCATTCATACATTTCTTGGGGATAAACACAGTTTCCTTAAATTCTTCACAATAAAAGTCCCCCATTGTTTCAGTTATATATATTTATAAAACATCAAAAACAGGAAATGTTTTCATTCAGGGGTTTCATCAGCAGTAACATGACTTTGATGCAGCTGCGAATATGAAACAGTAAAATACTGAAGATACCTGAAAGTTCAAACTGCGACAGAGGACAGAAACTACATTTCAAAACATAAAGATTCTGTTAGAAGCTACAAAAGTACTGAGAGCTGAACATAAAGGAACGTCTTTCTTTCTGCTCTCCTTCACACACACAAGCTCAGTATCACAACACTCGCTTGTTCCAGAGGGAGAAAAGGAGGCTCGTCATGGGTTGGCCACGACATCACCACAGCCCGCTTGGGGGCGGGGCAGGCTCGCTTTGGACCCACTCCAGAGTAGGTCCATCTCGGCACAGCACGGAGCGCTGAAAGTGATAATGGAAATGCAATTCGGCACAGTACGGTTTGGCTCGGCGCAGCCAAAAGCGCCGGTGGAAAAGGCCCATTAGTGGTCGGTGAAAGCTTCATGAAATAAAGGGTTGACATGCAGACGGCGAGCTGGCCTTCTTGGTGTTGGACTAGTCAGTAATACTAGCTGGTTTATAATAACAATTCTCACAAAATGTGGAGTTTTATTGCATTTTTATTGAATTTGTGCATTATGGAGTCTTGAAGTTTTGATCGTTAAAATAAACTAAATAACTAAATGGATGAAAGCCGTTCAGACATGTTAAGTATGACAGAGTGGAAATAAAATATTTGTCTTGTTCACAGCAATAAGAACAGCTTCTGTAGTGACCCTAATTACCAGCAGGCTTAAACATTATCATCTAATATTATTAGTAATATTATTCAATTTCTTTGTAATTATCAACAGTTTATTATTATTATTAACAGTTGCAGACTATTTAAATGGCTCTTTCTGAGTTCCTGTTATACTCTCACTAAGAGACTCGTCCAAATGTAAAGCAAATTTTAACCAAATTTCCAGAAAATGCAAATGAATGTACATTTCCATCCACTGCTGTTGTTAGACAGTTAAAGTTGAAGTTGGCTGCATCATGATTAACGGTTGGTGCTGCTAATTATCAGATGAAATGCCATTAAGCCACTGCAGAAGAAGAGTGCGTAATAATACGGTCCTGACTGCAGCCATTCTACACAAGCAGAAGCAGCTCTCTGCTTCTACATGCCGATCATTCAGTTTTTGACAGACGCTGAGCCGAGCTTTACAGAGCAACGTGCATGAAGTCAGACACAGGAAAGGACAGTGGAATCAAGGAGTTACAGCTGGAATTTTGAACTTATATACCTCAAATTCACCCCTCACGAAAATCAGAGGAAAAATCTTGTCCGGGTTCTGGTTGGTACCGATGTTTGGCTCAGATTATTTGGTAACGTGGGGCGTTTACAGGTCCAATCTTAAACCTCCCAACCTGCTCACAGGTCATCAGGGCCGGCCCATTAATTTTTTAGTAATTATAGAATAATAAAAAGTTTTGCAGAAGAGGTCGGACGCCAAAGAAGGCTTATGAAGATGTGTCCCCTATATAAATAACAGCAACATGCTAATTGTTGTATGTTGTCAGAGCAGTGGACTTATTTTCAGAATAATAGATTTAACTTTACATTCACAGACAGCTGACGGAGTTATAAACTGTTCATCAACTTACAGTGGAGGACTCATTATTGCTTGTTGTCAGTTTATGATGTTGTGCTTGTCTCGCACTCCTGCTGTGTTCCTGCAGCCTGCAGAGCTTCCCTGAGTCTGAGGAGAAGGAGGAGACGGGGGGAACCAACTTGCTTCAACCAAAGATCGTATATCAAATAACCTATTTAATATACAGTATGTGGCTCCAACTTGGTATTTGGACTGCTGTACTCAGTTTTAACATTAAAATCACCCACAGAAATGATCTGTCTGAATGCGTAATCTTGCACGTCTGTTTTCGTGTTTCCTCTTTTAATGAAGCACCATGCCTGTGTTTACATCCTCGAGCTCATCAGCGCACCTCCCTGCTCCTCCATCCAGCAGTGTCTCTGCAGGTACTGACCACGTGATCGTTTTGTGTCTGCCTTTCTCTTTGTTGTGTCTCCCAAACATTCTCCCTCTCTGCCTCTCTCAGTCCAAACCGAGCCTCACACGAGTGGGAAATTGGACATGACTACTCCGACCTCTGCCTGTTTATACCTCACACACCTTCTTGCTGGGATCTCGACCCACCACTGAATGCTAAATTCAATCAAAGGCAACGCCACTGTGATCAAGGGGCTGGTTTCACAGTTGCTTTTGGCTCAGACTCTGCGCGCTTTGAACCGAAACCACTGAAGGACATCGGGAGCTAGACTAAATACACACACGGGGTCCCCGAAGGCTCGCTGGCAAGCCTTTTTTTGTTTTTCATATATTTTCTCTCTGCATGAGCCAGGGGCACGGGAATCCTATGCCAGAGCGTTTATTGATCCTGAGCACGGTCCTCCAGAGCCCCTGCCTCTCTTCACATTGAGCACATATGAACTAACACAGGCGCTGCAGTTTTTCATTACGTGAAATGTAGATGTGATTGAGAAATTCTGCCACTCTGGGACAGATTTTGGGGCTGAAGAAAACCACACTTTGAAAGCATTTCTGAGGAACTCGCAGAATGTAAAGCTCAAATGAAATCACTGACAGACCCTGCACAGATTGTAGATAACACTACAATATATTTGGCATTTGTGCAAACATTGACTTGTCATCACCTCCACGCCCTACAGTGACATTATGTCATATATAAAGGCGTTTCTTGTTCAGCTGAACGTCTCCTTTCCCTTTGTATTTGTCCACATCACACTGATTGGCGGTATCAGGTTACAGTCTCCGCTCTCTTCTGATTTTTGAGCTCGAGTCATTGACCTCAAGACCACTGGCACCACCCAGACCCCAACATGCTGCCGTCCAAACCAAAATTGTGCCTTGGAGATATTGTGTGTTGTAGTGAACCCAAAGATCGAGCCAGAAAATTCAAATAATGCAGAGATAAGGAGGTTATAGACGCAGAGCAGTGATTTAGCCTCAACCTTAATTTGACTTAGAAAGTAAACAACAACGCTCCCTTTATTTCTATGATTTACATCGGCTTTACCAAGCCAGCCAACACTTATACATGTACAGGCTGGGTCCACTATTTTTCAAGGGGTTGGGGGGTTATATCATTCTGCAGTTTCCCAGTAGCGTTCCTTATACATTCAAATCCAAAGATTCAATTCAATATCGGTCAAAGTGCTCAAGTTTTAGGGTCAAAATGCTACTTTCCCAAGACCTCCTCAAGACATTTTCCCACATGACTTGACGCAGGTTTCCGCATGATGACCTGCAATTTTTGCCAAAAAACAAAACAAAACAAAAAAAAAACTGGAACTATCCAAATCTTTCCTAGAACATTTGAGAAAAGGCACCGAGCCACAGATGTATGCTATGACGTATATTTTAGTTGACAAAGTAATAAAAATTTATTTTAATTTTGTGTATAGGCAATATATTTTTACAGCTGGAAAATGTAAGAATCACTTTACAGTGTGTAGAAATAGCTGAGATGAAAAAAAGAAATTCAAGGCAACACGGCAATGCAGTTGAATTTTGAAATAAAAGTATAAAAGAATAAAATTTTTGCCGACCTATAATCTGTACTTAAATTAATTTAGTATTCTTCTCAGATAAACTTACATCTTTGAGTTTTAGAAACTAAAAAAAAGAAGAAAAAAAAGTCTGGTCAAAGTAAACTCTGAACCTGATTTGTCATTATTTTGGTTCCTGAAAATCAAATGGTTTTAATTGAAAATCTTTACATTTTAACCATCATTCACATTCACTTTAATCACTTGAAGGTTTTGGATACAATTTTTGTGGGTTTCTACAGCTCAAAGATTTAAGTTTATCTATAAAGGAAAAAAAAACATCTCAACAAAAGATCAGTAGTTGGTAAAACTTTTTCAGAACACAAAAATTTATCACAGCGTGTTGCCTTGCCTTTTGAGTTGTCTCAGCTTCATTCATTCATTTCATAGAACTACAACAATGATAAATTAAAATGTTAAAGAAATAACCGATATTCATTGCCAAAGTCACAATGAGCGACTGGAGAGGTGCTAAAGAGCTGCATGCGGCTCCGGAGCCGCAGGGTGTAAACGGCCATCCTAAGTTGAGGGAGAGGAAGGCGTCAGCGCTCTGACCTACGTCACCACTTTTTTCCAACGGCTGAGTGGAAGTTGCACATCTGAAAACCCTGAAAAAGAACGTAGATGGAGGAGCTTTGTAAAGTCTGAGAAATGAACTCCTCATGATGTCACAGTGATGTTATCAGAGAATGAGAGTCAGATTTATTTGGGACGTGTGCAGGATTTTTTTTCTTTATTATTAATTTAACAACTTCAAGAGCTTCAAAACTTAAACAGCATCATAGAGAGGTGAACTGCAGATCTAACCATGTTGCATGTTGTTTCAGCCCCATAGCAGGAATCAGAATATAAGATGTCCCAGCGGGAGCCGTCCAGTCTCACAGCTCCTTCAGTCTTCATCAGAGACGTGGATAAAGATGCAGTAAAGCTCTGGATCGAGAGCAGAGTCGACCTGAGCCGAAGTCTCGTGCCAGCAGAGCTGAAATGTGGCTCCAGAGTTAAGGGTTTGTACGCAATCTGTTCCCCACATATGAAAACCTCGGTCAAGGCTCCCAGTCTCAATAAAAATAGTTCCAATCATCGCTCTGAACTTTTTTCATTCATCTCTGACGGGGCGAAACACTCAACTCTAGTGATGGATTAGTTTGTCAATGAGGTCTGAGCATCCAAAAAGGCTGTGTAACTTTGACACAGCATTAGTCAAAGAATGCGTTGCGGTACCATATGTTGGTGCCTGAGCCTCTGTGTAGTACATGACAAGCCATCATGGTGCCAAATAACTTTGAACAGTCTCTATGAGAACCAGCCAGGCTGTGGAATTCAGGCCTCTGCTACGTCTGAAGAGGAAAAATGCTTGATTTTTCCAAAGCTCGCTCATTCTACAGAGCCGATACTGTAAAACTTCCCATGATCAGAGAACTAATGCAAGAGTTACTGTAGTTAGTAAAGACAACTTATGATAACGCAGCAATCATTTTTATTATACCCGTATTTTAAACTTTACAGGTGTGATATGTAAGAAGTTTAGTTTAAAACGTTCCAAAAATAAGTGTAATTGTTTAAAAATGTAAAGAGATTTGATGTCATTGTGTTGCAGAGATTTGTGCTAAAGTTTATGGCTGCACAATCTAATATTCAGAAATGGTATCTGTCTGATACCGGCCAAAATGACTGAATAGGATATTGGAGAAAAAACAGATTTTCTTATGAGTTTAAGCTATTAGTCAATTAGTCATTGCACATTTATGTTATCAGGTAACATATTTAAATATATGTCTTTGGCTCTCAAAGACAGCCACCTGTTTAATGCTAACAGCAAAAGTGCTAATGACTCAAAATAACCAGCAGGAAACTGAACATTTTTGCTTAATTATTTTAACACAGTATAACCTCAAAACACAGGAATAAACAACTACCAACTTCAGAAAAACAAAAACTCATGGACTTATAAATGTTATGGATGATGTATCCAGTCAGACTTGCTGTCCAGTGACTCTAAATCACCTTGGTAAATTACTGTATTACTGTCATCAGACTGGTCTCCATTGGCCTCAGCAGGACTGCTAATCAGCTAACTATGAGGGTTTTTTTTTTCTGAGACTAACTGATAAATAAAAACTTCGTCAACAAAGACTCTTCTCACTGGTTGAAACAAATTTGTCAACTATTACGGGGCAGCCCTAAAAGAAAAAATATAATCCGATATAATCCATTCAGCTAAACTATCACATAAATGCTTTGCTAAATTTTGAGCAACATGCCCTAAAGAGAGATGTGTCACGTGAACAGTTGCCAGAATGTGAGTGAGACCTATCAGCAGCAACGTCATCATGTCAGCTGTGTGTGGTAGTAATTTTAAACTCAAGGGGAAAAAAGCAAAACAGCTGAGTGCAATTTATATAATGTGAGTCTTGTGAGGGGTGGCAGCATATTTGGAAACTTCAACACCACAAACTCGATTAACTCTGTGGGGTGTACTGCAGGAGAATGGGGTACTGTGGCCATCCGATCCTTGTATAACCAAAGTGTAACCTGTGTCCGTATCCTCGGCACAAAGCCTGGGTGTCCACCAGGACTGCCCCTCATCTCCGATCCCATTTGTGATTATCATGGACAGGATCTCAAGGTGCAGCCGGGGTGAGGCGAGTTTCCAGATCGGGAACCTCAGAATTGCATCTGCTTTTTGCAGATGATGTGGTTCTGTTTCCTTCATCAGACCATGACGTTCAGCACACACTGAGGCAGTTTGCTGGTGAGAATCAGCAAGTCTGAGGCCATGGTTCTTTATGGGAAACCAGTGGATTTCTAACTCCGGATAGTTAGTGAGTTGCTGCCCCAAATGAAGGAGATGAAGTATCAGTAAGATTGAGCATGAGTGTGGGATTGCACACCCCAACAGGAGCTGGAAAGCGTTGTCAGGGAGAGGGGTGCCTGGAATACCCTGCTTAGCCTACTGACACCATGACCAAACCCTAGATAAACAGAAGAAAATACATGGATGGAAGCCTTGCTCAGTTCATGCAATGTGACTGTTGCAAGAGGTGCCATCATTTTTGGACACTTCAACACCACGAACTTAATTAAACACTTACAGAAGCATTATGGAAGTGTGCCGCAACAACAAACATTGCTGGAAACAATTTAGAAGTGGGAGGAAGTCACTGAATTCATTGCGCTAGATAACCAACCTCTTTCTGGTGTTGACAGTGTGGGATTTGGAAAATTAATTGATTATTTGCAGCCTCGCTACAGGTTGCCAAACCAACACTATCAAATGGTTATCCCAAATAAGTACAGACCAGTGTGTGAATTCATTTTGAAATGCTTGGAAAACATTGCCATAGTTTCACAACTGACTAAAGCTCGGACATTTGTCCAATGTTATTACGAAGTCTGACAAGAAGGAGAAGAACAGGTCACATTGGGTTCATTCATGTTGAAGCCTGATAAACACACCATCATCATACTGAAGCTCAATTGTTGTTCCTCTCCATATGTCTTTGAAACGGTTGTCGTTTTCCTCGTTTTATCATATAAAGCAGAGTTCTGTGAAGCAATCTGCCATGTTGGATTTTTTGGATGTTAGGTTGTCAAACACATGTGATTTGATTGATCAGATGTCTGCCTGTTGGAAGTGAAACCAAGGGACAAAAATTGAAAGCTGCAGTATCACTCCATGAAATTCCATTGCTGATGTGAAAGCTTGCATTGACTGGTCGCAGGTTTAATAAATATTATTTACATGCACATGAATTGCATGAAAATTTTTGGTGTTGTGGGTTTTCTTTTGCCTGGTGGATCTAAGTTAATTGCTGAGCTAAGATGGTCCTGCCTTGGTTTATTATTTGCTAACACGTCGGCGCGCCTGCATCTTTAATTTCTTTCTGTGAAATAAATCCTGGACTCTCTTTCTTTGAGTCGTCCTCGTCATTTGTGTGTGATTAAATGTTCTCAGATAAACTAAACACCTTGAATGCATCACATCAACTCTCAAGTCTATTTCTGCGTACTCCCTGCGTACTATTAGGACTTTTTTTATGAACTTTCCTCTCTCCTTTGATATGTGTTTTTTTTTTTGCTCCTCAGAAAAACTGTGTGCATTTGATTTTGGAGAAAATGGAACACAGCCTCTCAGATTGAGCAATGAGGTGTGGTGTGATGGCCCAACTGGCAGACCACAGTAACACAGGAACTCAGATTTTTAGCTGTGGAATGTTTGTGTTTAAAGATAGTCGTCCTGTGATGCTGGAGATCTGAAAAAGGAAAACGTCCCGATAATGGATCCATCAAGCTTATCTTGGATCAGTGTAGCCAACAGCTGCAAGCAGAAGTGCATGCAGCAAATATGACAGCATCAGTGAGTCTGCAGCAGTGAACTATGGACATACACTGACAAGACATGAGTCTGTTCCTACTCCTAAAGGGTGACTGTATCAGAAATTACACATATATTGTATTTGTTCTAGTTAAGTTTTTTATGAAAGTTCTCAGTGAACTTCATCTCTAGTGTTGCACAGTTAAGATCATCAATACCAACACTGCCGTCCCTTGTAACTTTATTTTACCTGGAGCGTTTTATGCAGTAATCCAGCCTGGATGCAAAAGAACGAGCAAGACACGTTGCTCATTGCTCAACACTTTTGCAGAGACAAAGCTTCTTCTGTAGTCTTTCAAATTATTTATCTTCATAGTCTGATACTTAAACCGTTTTGCAATAAACTGAGACTTTCTTGACTTTAACATAATAATATACAAACAAAATAATAGCAAAGTCATGTGTAATTCGGGGCACAATTTAAAAAATATTTTGTCTCTCGCCACTGACTACATTGTTTCCAATGTAATGTCCCATGGTGGTCCAAGTCCAAGTTAGTCAAAAGTCCATTTGGTGGAAGACGTGCAAGATGAGTGGCTTAAACACAGGACTTACATCCAGGACACTGGGGTTGGGGTTATCAGGAAAGTGCGTTTTTCTTTTGGCTTTCAACTGAAAAATTTGGATGTAGTTTTTTTGGTAAGGCTCCAAAGTCAGAATAGAAAATGATCACTTTTGCAAATCCTGGTGAAATACGGATTAAATGCAAATGTTCAAGTCTTGAAATAGACCTTTTAAATCAATTCTGAATGTCTTTGCAACTGAAAAAGGCTCACCGGGTAAATTCCAAAATAAGTTTAACAAACTTATGACACCTCATCCAAAATTACCTTTTTGGATCAGGCCTAATGACCTGATGGACATCTTTTATATTCTTTTTGTTTCCTTCCAACTATTTAATAATTGAAGGAGTGTCTGTGTAGCTTTAAAATGTATTTATTAAACTGTAATCTCATACAACTGACCTTCATTAATAAAAACATTCTGTTATTAATATTTTTGGCAGGTTTTGGTATAATATGATATATTTAACTGCTCTTGGGGAGTATTATAGATGGATCACACACCTAAAACTATTACTTCAAGGTAGTTTCCTGTTTCAACTGGAATTTGAGATGTAATTAAACTGATGGTGATAAATTCACATAGCAAACATCTCTGTGGTACTCGCAGTGCACAACCTGTGTGCCTGTATACGTCATTTTAAAACAAGTCATATTAGTTTTTGCTTGTGATTGCAGTTACTTGTACCCTGATTTAATTCTTTAACTGAGCACCACATGCCAGCTCACAGGGGTTTTCTAATGAACTTGTGGTCTCAATGTCTAGTTCAGGTCTTCTTGTGATTGATAAGTAGCTATCATGATGGTCGATCAGGATAGAGGCGAAGCAACGAGTATCTGTGGCACTGTGTACATTTAAATAGCTGTGAACTCGTTTTTGGGTGTAGTCCTCTTTGATCCTTTCACGGTGTGGTTTCAGTTCATCAAATTGTAATTACTTGTAACATTTTGGTCAGCTGAAAATGTCTCGTTCAATTTTACAAAAAGAAACTTTCTGTTCAGTTTTTTTCCGGTGCCTGTTTTTAGCTGGCCAAAGTTAGCATCCCAATTGTATCACAGATGATGACAAATATGGCTGCACCTTGCTAAAAGCTAGCTAGCATTAGCTAATAACCGTATTTGCTTAGCACCTCTCCTGATCATGTGATCAGAGAACAAAGATCAAAGATGGTGATTCTGTGTGCACATCTTAGTCTGAAGAAGAACATGAGCTTAAAACATCACTTTGAATGTACTAAATAAATTACCTGAAGGGAGCCACAGTTGCGGACCTTTTTTTTCCTTTTTCATCTTTTTTGTCTTCCCTGCTAACTTTTCTTGGTCCAGCACCTCAAATGCTATTTGCATGTGTATAACTACTATACAGTCTTTTCATGGTCATCTCTGGCTTCAAAAACCAAGATCACAGCAGCCAAAATGCCAAACTTGAGGCTTTAAAACGGTCGTCCACAAACCAATGGATGACGTCATGGTGGCTACAACTCCTTGTTTTATGCAGTCTGTGTTGCAGACTAAGCTCTCATTACACTGCTGGATTTCCCGGAGAAAACATGATGCCGGACCTCACCTCATGCAGCTGGTGTTGGTTTTTATTTTTTTTGACTCTCAGACAGTCCACCACTGTCTGAATGTAAAATTGAGTGATCAAATTGATTTTATGCTGCCACTAATTTGTATTTAGTCTGTTAATAATAAAATCAAAATCTGCACAGGATCTAAGTTTATCCACAACTAGTTTTTAATGTTCACACAGTGATTAAAAAACATCACATCTGTTTCACAGGGGAGAAAATATTTAAATTGGGATGCTTTCAGATGTGAAGTAAACATCACCTAAGACACCACACACACACACACACACACACACACACACACACACACACACACACACACACACACAGAGTATGCAGACACACACTGAGGCCTTCAGTGTGTGTCAGCGGCGGCGTCTGGCTTCAGCAGACAGAAGGTTGGATGCGAGCAGCTCTTCATCTCTCCGCCACATTAGAGTGACACATGGAAACGAGGCTCCCTGGGTGTTTGTGGTGGCAGTAGCCCGGTGAACTCTGGCTGAACCTCCGCCTCTGACGGCCTCCAACGGGTCAGGCCCGAGCTGAGCGGAAGGAGCCACACACACACACACACACACACACACACACACGCACACACACTGTCCATCCATATGGGTATTTTCTGTTACAGCTAAGAACACAATTCATTCTCAAATGAAATATCCAGCATTTAAAAGATACTGGCCTCCAGTCTGAAACATTCTTCACATCAAAGCTGATCACTTATGACTCACTGACA
This sequence comes from Lutjanus erythropterus, assembly GCF_056507025.1. Classification (NCBI taxonomy): domain Eukaryota; kingdom Metazoa; phylum Chordata; class Actinopteri; order Lutjaniformes; family Lutjanidae; genus Lutjanus; species Lutjanus erythropterus. The sequence continues at coordinate 37,540,568 of NC_139324.1, forward strand.
TGAAATAAGAACTCTGTTTGAACATTTTAGTGGTTTTATATGGTCGACTTTTTTCCGGTCAAAGATGAGATCCTGCTGGTCTCTCCAAACAGTGTATGAATAACACAACACTGTCTCAAAGGGATAGTCCACTCGAAAATGAAAATTCAGTCATTATTTACTCACCCCATGCAGATTGAGGGTCTGGTTTATTTTGTTAGTCTGCAAAACACTGCTGGAGTTTCACAGGAAAACAGTGTTGCAGAATCTTCCAAACAATGCAAGTGAATGGTGACAAACATTAAAAACACCTTGAAAGAAACCATAAAATGCCCGCATACTGCTCGTCTGGCATAATTCAAGTCTTCTAAAGTCCAAACATGCTGTTTGCGCACTGTCACAACACACACACCCAGTTCAGACAGTGTGTATGTGCATATGAACGTGGCTCCAAGCTAAAGATCTACAGCGAAGATTCAGGCTTAAAAAACACAGTGTGAATGACATTTCTTTAGTCAACTTTGCATGTTGGGGCTTTAGAAGGCTTGGATTACACCAGACAAGCAGCGTGGAGGCATTTTATGTTTTTATTTTGTTCTTTTTCTTACATGTGAAAACTTGTCACCACTCACTTCCATTGTTTGGGAGATTCTGCAACACCGTTTTCCTGTGAAACGCCATCTCTTTAAAAATAGACCGCACAAGGGTGTCTCTCCAACTATGGGGAACTACAAGTCCCAGCAGTGTAATTTTGGATTCTTGATAAATATGCATGCACAGTGCTATTAAACAAAAATAACAAAATAGTGACAAAATGTGATTGTGAGCATTTTATGGGTCCAAACTTCATATTTGTTCATGTCCCACAGCTTTGGTCTCAATGTTCAGATACGTGAAATGAGTTGATAAAATTTAGAATTAAATTATTTCATATAGATATTACTTTACGCCATGCCAAAAATCTCAAGATTGTCCTTAGGATTTTTATTTATTTTTTATTTTTTTGCTGACTCATCATTTATCTGATTTTTTTTTTTTTTTTTTTTTTTTTTTTTTTTTTTATCCAAATGTGTCCGTCCCACACTTTTGTGTCTTTACTGCAATGCTGACTAAAATCCACTGTTAACTTTATTGTTTTGAAATCCAAACAAATCCTGTGGAAAGACCAAGAAAAAGGAGTAAAAGATCATCTTTTCCTCTGGAGTATTTCTTGTGTGTCTATACAAAACAGCTTATTTAAAACTTGCCAGAACTTCCCCTGAGGTGAGTACTGTTTTAGAATAATTTTAAAATTAAATTATCAAATCATCATCCCGCTGTTTATCTTAGCTCATATTTATCACAGCATCATTGCTTAATAGTTTAACTTAGCTGCCAAGATGTCAGAAGATTAATTGTGTCTCGTAGTCTGATCAGTAAATATGTGAAAGCGCTTCTGACATATTAACACAACCTCATCAAAAGCTGAATGTCCCCAAACTTCAAAACACGCACCGGCGCCTCAGGTTGTAGGGCTTACACACTCTGTACCGTGGTAGAAACAAGTTGTGATGAGAAAAAAGGAAAAAAAAGTGTCATTAATCAAAAGAAGTAATTGTGAGCTCGGCAGGAAACCGGTTGGGTATTCTTGGAAAATCAGGAGGGTTGGCAAGTCCTCGAACCTTGGACAGTTTTTTCCTCCATGACATTTGTGCATCACATGACACACAGTCTCTGCAAACACAAGTCAGTACAGACTAAATGCCATGAAATGACACGCCAAAAGCTAGAAAGAAGCTGTGACAACACGTGAAATGATGTAAGATATTGTCATGTTATTTAAATGGCATTAAATGAGACCAGGCTGATTGGACGTGCTAAAATGCTAACATGGGTTAGCATTGGATATCAGAGCCAAAGGTGTAACATTACCAGAGGCCCATTTGTGTTTATGAATATTTTAAGTGCACATCTGATATAAACAGACACAAAGAGAGAGATGTGTTTCCAGATGTTATCTCTGTGAACAGTTCTTACTCATCTGTTACTGCCTGGTCGTCGCCTCGAGCATCCACTTTACGTGTGTGATCAATTATGAGAGGGTGAGGGTTGTGATGTGGTTTGTCAGAACGGTTGGATTGAGACGTACAGGTATCCGAGCTCCTGCCTCGCTCTGACTGATGGTACAGGAATGTTCAATCCCTTCAGGTGAAGTCAGAGCTCAACCTGGGCAGGATCCTCGTCACCAGCTGCAGATAAGCGGCTGCGGCGCTGTTAGCCAGCGTGTCGGTGCTTGCTGCGTGTGGGTATTTTGTTCAAGTTGCAGTATTTTTGTGTGTATTATTTACATGTTGATGCATGTTGAGAATGTGCACGGGTAAAGGAAAATATTGCACGTCCAAGAATATATGTGTGTAAAGTTTTTATTACGTTTTCATTGATTTTTTTAAAGGGAGCAGATATTTTCAGCTGGATATTTTGTTCCCAATGAAATTCTGCAATGGTGCAATGGTTAAACTAGTGTCTTTCAGCCTTTAGATTGCCCTTTAGAAACAGTCATGCTTGCAAATTTTAAAACCTCAGAAAAGAGGGAAGATTTCAAAACCAAACCAGGGAAATCCAGGGAGTCTTCCCCACAGAAAATCTGAGTTTAAGAGACTTTGTTTCTTGCATACTGGTGAAGAATGAAAATAACAAATAAGCACATTGCAACAACATTTTAGGTTGAATATTTAACACTGAATTTTACTGTTTCGTTCTTTCTTTCTTTGTTTATTTTGATGCAGCAGATTTTACAAAATGCATGCCCTTTTCTTTTAAAGAGAAAGTGAACATGAACTGTCCATGAAATTCGGCCATTTTCACAGTTTTCTCCACACTGTCACTGGAAACACTACAAGATACGGTCATTACACTTTTGGCTCATAAGCCTTGGTAGAAGCAGGAAGAAAACATTACACATCTTACACAGAGATAAACTAAACATTAATTTTTCGAGCCGTCAACATTTTTAAAACGATTAATTCATAATTTAAAATTTTCTGGTCAGAGAAACAGGGACAGAAATCTACCAAAATCAACTTAGCTGGACAGTACAAACACGACAACATGATCAGCTCGTCTTTCTCATCGTGTTCGTCCGTAATTCACTGATATTTTCTCTTTTATTGTGTCCGTAGACTCCTGATAAAAATATCTTGGTCTTTTGGGTCAGTGAAATATTTTACTTTATCTTCCAGTCATTGATAAATCTCTTTACCAGTACAAACTGGGCTGATGGAACATAATTAGCATGTGTGAGCTTGTGAGAGAGCAGCTGTCTATGGTTTTATTACAGTAACTGACATTGTGAGCTGGCAGCTCTAAGTGTGCATGCATGTGTGTATGTGTGAATATTTTGAATGTGTGTATGTGTGTGTGTGTGTGTGTGTGTGTGTGTGTGTGTGCGCGCGCTATACTGTCTTGCAAGCATGTGTCTTTATATTTGTGTTTCTACATTTGAATGTGTAGAAATTTCTAAACCGTGTAAATTACAAGTGTGCGTGTGTCTGTAAGCTGTATTTTTTGAGTGGTTGTGCACAAAATACTTGTTTTATGTATAATTCATGATAATTCATGAATGTGTATGTGCATGTCTGTGTGTGTCTGTGTGTAGGAGTGGCAGGTGCGTCTTTGTGAATAAACAGATACGCTGTGTTTGCTTTTGTGCATAAATATGAATGTAAGAGTTGGTGTGTGTTTATAGTACATATGTGAGAGGATCTAAGAAGATACTGTGCAGGGTGTCTGTGTGTGTGTGTGGTGTCTGCTGGTGTTCAAGGTGAGGAAGAAGAGGACGGCGTCTCATCTTCTGTCTGCGCGGCGCAGCGCCGGCCGGCCCAGGCAGACAGGTAAAGGCCATTATCGCCGGCTTGAACGATATTAGACACGGTCAGACGTGCCCTGGTTCTAAAGCCTAAAACTCATTCCATCTCTGCGTGACCTTTGCCACTATCACAACACAGCAGAAGGTTAAGGTCGATTGTTAAGGTTGAGGTGTGAAGTGCTGTGAAGCCTGCGCTTTCTTTCTCTGTGCGTCCGCACAATAAACCCGACACTCTCTGCGCTGCTGGAGAGCTAAAGACAGGCTGCATCGCACTCTGAAGACGACGACAACAACCTTTTATTTGTGTGAAAAAGCACAATAATGATCACAAGAGTCGCACTCAGAGCAGACAAAGTATCAGAGGTTTCCCGGTGGGAATTGAGAGCTCTCGGCTGCGTGTTTCCACCAGGTTGTAACAGCAGCTCTGTCGCTAACAGCATGGCAGCACATATGGCCCTCTGTGTTTTTGGCAGATACCATACGGCTGATATACCTTACAGCAACTGGCAGGGTGATAAACATTCGTCTTGAGAGAATTAACAGAACATCACCTGTGAAGAGCTCAACTTTGTTTTGTTTTTTTAACACTTTTCAGGCTGGAGTCAATATTTTTCCAAAAACAGCATTAGAGCTAGCAGAGTTTGTTAAAGATGTTTAGTGCTGCTTTTAAAGATTAAGGCATATTATTTAAGACAGTGATTCTCCTCAGGCTTTTTAATAACAGATGCTGGGCGATCGTACACTGCTCAGGAGGAGGCAAAAAGGCTTTATCAGGGAACAAAAGTGCCCTTTGTCCCAAAGACGAAAAGCCCACTGCTCTGAAGGCTTGTTGTTACGAAAATACACAACTTCCCTGCAGTTTTTTTTTTTGCCTTGAATTGTGTATTTTGACGTGCAAACACCAGATGACCATCATCATCATGGTAACAATAATAAACACACTGCTAACACAGTGAAACAGTCACAGTTTGTTGAGGAAAAGATCATGGTTTTGGCTGAAATAAGTATGTCAGTTACATAACTTAAATCACATATATAAGTTCAGAGCGATGGGCTTTTGTTTTCAGGACAACGGGCAGGACAATTGGGCTTTTGGTCCAGTGGGACTGTTTTCTGACTATTATTTCAGAATAATGAGCTGTCAGAACAATGCCGTGGCACCGTGCCATCTCCTCTGTAGCTTTGTGCACGCTGCTGAGACAATTCATGTGTTTGCACTCGTGTGGGTCTCGCTCTCGTCAGGAAGTTGCCACTGGTCTATGACACGAAAGGGAGCTGTGGAAAAATCTACAACAGGCACATGGGAAATTGGACTTCATGTCAAAATTTACTAAATTATCCCCCTTTTATTTCCAGGGATATTATCACCTTTAAGGGCCAACCACACCACGAATTATAACTTAAATATTGCTCTAATCTGACTGCAACTTTATAGTTACTTTAAAAATGATAAATTTATAGTTATAGTCACAGCTCTTGGTGTGGACGGCCCTTTACTCTGAAATATGGACTCTGAACTATATTAGGGATGAAGTGATTACTGGTGTGCTATAAAATTCTTGACAGTTAGTTTTAATTTTTATCATTAATGTATTTTGATCACTACACTTTGACAAAACTCACAGTAAATACTGTCTACTGTCAGCCAATGTTAGCAACAGTCTCCAGGACGCAGGCATGTAGTACGGGTTTGTTTTCTGTCAATGAAAACACTGACATGATGCCATTTCAGACCGCTGAGATGTTTTCAGTATAAAGGTGTTTTCAGATAGACAGTAAAGCAAATTATTTGTGCGAGTAGATAGCAAATGTGTGTATCGCTTTTGACAAATGTTATGTGGGTAGGACTGTGTGTAACGAAGGGACAGAGCTGGAGAAAGCTGGTTGCTCATTAATCTTATGACTTCCTCCTTCCTTTTTGAGCACAATAAGCACATCCATGCAAGTAACACGAATTACTAAATGTTCCCAAAATGATCCAGCATTACATGTACAAGTAACATGAGGTAAAATTTGCTTTGCTTTTTGTATAAACAAAGTATAAAACAATAATTCTTATAACGTGATCATTTCAGTCACTATAATGGCAATATGAAATTTTCATACTGTGTCATAGTCTGTCTATTTTTGGGGAGGTATACAGTTAATACCCCTGTCTGGTATGCTGCTACACCTGCCACTGTTTACCTGTTTTATCAATATTGTAAATCTTTACCTTAATATTAAATGAAGTCAGATGGAGTGTTTAATGTTCTCAGAAGGAGCCTGTGTGGTATTTTTAGTTTGTGTATAAAAAGTGTCTCATACGATCCAGATGTAAGGTGTTGGAAAGAGACCACACAGAGGTTCATCGTGACCTGCAGGGTCACGGCTTCCATTTACTAAACGGTGCACATCACCCTCGTCTGCACACGCCACCGTGAAGCCTCCAGGAGAAGGTGCACTCCACAATAAAAAAAAAGAAAAAGAAAAAAACTTCAACGCACTAATTTGCTGTGTGGTTTCTCTGTTTACACGCAAACACGTGATTGACCTCTCCCCGCGTTCCCTCTCGCCTCCGCACCAAACGGGGAGCTGAAAGCAAATCTGTTTCTTGCAACTGTGTAATGGACTCCACATGTTCGTCCTCGGCTCAGAGTCTACCGCTGAGGGAGTCCATGAAGCTTTGAGGTGCACATGCAGCGGTTTGCAGAGTTCAGCGCCGGGAACAAGTGGGGATCGTGGGACAATGATGGAGCTTTTATGGGCTGGTAAACTCCAGCTTCTTGGGAGATTATGATTTGGCAGCAAAGGGAGAGAGGACATGACTGGAATTAGGAAGTCACATATGAACTTGAACACACCAACAGACAAAGATGCACACAGAATCAAAAACACATAAAATAATTAGACGAGTCTGCACCAAATGGCCCTGACATCCCCACTTATCACATTCCAGACAATAAACTTGGTGGTTAACACTTTTAAGAGGCTCTCGGACACGCCGGTGATGAAGAGCAACTGCTGCTGAATCGCAGCTCGCGCAGGCTGGCAAATGCACCTGCAGTAAGTTAATCAGTCAGTGTCTCGGGCAGCTTATACAGACCAGCTGTGCAGTCCTGCGCTCCGGAGGGTCCCCTGGAAAAGCAGCACATTTCCCCTCACGCTGGAATCGGGGCAGATGATAAATTGGGATCCAACAAAGGCGGCCATTCAGCCTCGCTAAAAAGCATATAACCAATTGCTTGTGGATGAGCGATGAGCGAGAATTATGCCCCACAATTTTATGTATTCCTCACTCTCCGCCTACAGCACAGTCGCCCACGTAGACGCCAGATTCACTGCTGCTGCTCGCCTCACATCGGACCTGACCTGAATTTAAGCCTGAACCTGTTTTTTTTTTTTTTTTTTTTTTGTAGCATCTTCTCTAATAAATCTGGTGTTTTAGCAGATTCATACATCAAGGTCGTTGCATCTAATTCTTGTCATTAATTGCAGCGTGTCCTGTAGCTAATCTGTGCCTCTGTGACGCGTTGCAGCGGCAGCTATAGGTAATTAATTAGCCGTTTTTATTTCTCGACAACGCCCTCAGCTGATTACACACACACTGCCCAGTTAATTAAGGCAGCACTGCCTCAATTATATCACAGCAAATGATGAGCTACGTTCTCTTAAAGGACAATACCTGTGTTTTTCACACACGGTCGGCAAAGAGTTGATATATCAAGAGATTCTCAAAACTAGGCACATGAATTTTACACATTTATTCAATTAACTCTTTTCTTCGGTTCACAGAGAAAATAACCCTGATTATGTTATAGTCATGTCATTAGCTTATCTTAACTAGCAATCAAGGACAGCTAATTTACAACAGAAAGCCTGTACAAATTTGAGGTATGTTATGGGAAATGTAATTATTTATTTTGAACTTTTAATTTGTGCCATACAATTCACACTTTCCATCATTTAGTAAATAAATATCTCTGAATTCTCATACATACATTTAAATATGAATTTCATGGAAGACAGACATATAATTAGGAAGCAAAAAGCAATAAATAAAAATATAATTGACAAAAACAAACAAACATTTTTTTGCTGGAAACTTTGCAGCCATATCATCGTCTATTGGCCATAAGTTATTGAAAAATTAGGGTCCATATCAGAGACTAAAAGTCGGGTTGTCTCAGCCTTCAGTAATTTAAAAGTCTGTCTATTGTCCAACTTCATTGAAGTGCAATACTGGTTTCCCCTTTTTATAAAGTTTTACAAAGCAGGTTTCCCTCAGGTCGAAGGTCAGACATATGTTGCAGTAGTTAATACAGTTTGAGGCCCTGATCAGACGAAAAGCTTTTTTAGCAGCCTGATCAGATCAGAGCCTGAACCCTCAGCGCCCTCCCTCCACCTTATTTATTTTAGATGTATATTCACACGGTGAGGTAAGTAGCTGATAACTAATAAATTATCTAGAAAATCTGTGAGTTTCCTTGGCAGCACAGTAATGGTTCAGCTAAGGATGGGAGCAAGCTGCTCTTGTTTTAAGTTGTAGGTTTCAACAAAAGAAGGCAGTGTGGTGCGCCTTCTGTTTTGCAAATTGCAAAATGGAGTCTGCCTGATCAAGGCATTATACATGCTTTTCCAACCTCAGCATCAGGACCCACATGATGTCGCCTGATACCTGCTAAAAAATAGATGTCCAGTAGACTCCGCCTGTATTTATCAATAAAGTATTTCTGATTCTGATTGTACAAATTTGTGTTATACTGTATTGTATTGTGTTGTTTCATTATTTTGAATTGCTGGAGCCGTGAACATTGTAGAGATGTAAAAGAGTTCACACTTTGTTATTGTACTTGACTAGAGTTTTCAGGTATCTGGACTTAAAAAATGAAGACAATTTTATATGTTACAATATGCAGATGATATAATATTTTTGTTATTTCTCATTTCAGTGAAAAAGAGAAAACCTTGACCTGGATCACTTGGCTTTTTAACTGTACTACACACACACACACACACTTTCTTCACGCCTGCCAGTACGTGTTGGAGTCCAAAAATATTGCCAATGACATCATGACATCCATATGAGCAGCAATGAAAGCTGTGATCTACACTGTTCCCTACAACTCAGCACCGTTTAACAACACTGACTCTAAGAAATAAAACTCTGCTGTTTCACTGCAAACGGAAAACTACTTCTTCAGTGCATTTCATCTGAGTATAGAGACTCTGAAACTCTTCTGCTGTCAGCATCGGAGGCTTATTGTAGCTGCAGCTGTCTAATAGTCGACTTTTACTGCAAAAATGTTCAGTTTAATTCCGGATTTGCGAGCTCACTGCACAAAACTTATAAACTTGATTAAACGCACAGGTAAAGGTTCAGACACACATGCATTTCATTTCTCTCTCTCTCTCTCTCTCTCTCACACACACACACACACACACACACACACACACACACACACACACACACACTCATAGAGAATTCCATAGGGACCACACATGACGCTTGCTGGTGTTAAAGCTGTTAGCCACGGTCTGAGCCGAGCCTCATTCCCAAAATGCCTCCCAGTTGTAACTTGACCTCTTTGAGGAACACATGGGGATGAGCACAGCCACCACTGCACCTCTGTGAGTCTCTCTGCTCTTCATACACCATCATGCTCATTTCAGACACCTCACCTCACCTTAAACCTGATTGATTATCACTCAAATGCCGCATAGTGCTGTGAAAACCACCTGTCAGCAGCCTCGGGCCCCTCTCAGGCCCAGGACAGGTCGGAGCAGCCCGGTTGTCGTTTTACCTTTGAATCAGACAATTCTGCATCATACAACCTGTAAAAGTTCCCTTCTAGTGTAGGATGTGTTTGTTAAAAAGAAAAGTAAAGGTGTGAACGGGCATTGGGATTTTCACAGAAGTTGTTGGAGACCACACCATTGTTCTCTCATCGTTCCATACTGTATGCAGGTTTGTGGAAACGCTTACGAAACCAACACTAATCCAATTTTCATGCTACAGAAAAGAGCTATAAGAATTGTAAATCAGTCAGGTTATCATGAGCCAACCAACATATTTTTCACCAGAGGTGTGGACTTGAACGAATCAGAGTCACAGATTTGATGAATTTGGACTCGACTTGACAAAAATCAAAAGACTTGCAACTTGGTTTGACCTTTGACATGAATGGCTCCTGACTTCACTTTTGACCTGAAATCCTTGACTTGATTCTTTTTCCCAAGCCCAAAGAATTGTTGAATCAATTCATTTCTTGAATCAACTAACCTTAACACTATTCATTCCCAGCAAGTCAACATTTGATTCACCAGATCCACTTTGTTTAAACCAAACAGACACCAGAGAACCATGAAGAACTAAAGTTATGTAACTGAGCTCCAGTTGGGGAAATTAAACTGCATTAATTTCAATATGCAAAATCATTCAACATTTGAGGTTGCACAAAGAACTTGATTTGATCAGCACCACGTTATGACTGCGCCCGGAGCTGGTCGCAGTGATTGCAATGCTTGTGATTCCACCAGCGGCGCTACAGCGCGTCCCAAAAGCTGCTCTCCACTCTACTCCGCAGAGAATACACATATATATTTACTTTTGACAATAAGCCATGTCAAACTGCACAGAGCAGATCAAGCCAGGAGGAAGCCAGACACAGGAACAACACTGAGCATCCAGAGAATTTTCAAAATAGAGGACCCCGTGCAGACTTGCAATTAACACTCCTAAGTAACTACGTAGCCTACTTACCCATGGTAGAAGCACAATAATAAAAAAAAAAAAAGACTAAATCAACAAATCTGAGGAAGTCAACATGATCAGGTGGGCAGAACACTCAACTTCTGTGTGGAGGATGGACTTGACATGCCCAGTCAACAAGTATTAACTATCATGACCTTTTCCTAAACCCAACAGATACAGAAGTATCCGCTGCCATTTTAGATTTTTTATCATTTTATCACCTTATAATGTTGTTTTATTTTTTTGAGTAGCAGAGAGGGAACTCAAAATCCTCTCTTATATTTTGTAGTTTTTGTGCGAAACTACAACCGCTTCACATTAAACATGAAGGTTACCATGACGACAAAGATCATCTGACTCCACAGAAGTTAATGGGAAGGATTGGCGTACGCACTGCATACAATTTCAAAATCATACATATAAGTTACATACATAATGTAAGTAAGTTTGTACTTATGTACTGAAGTTAAAATAAGTCAACATGACACACGATACAGTCAATTCAGATTAAATAGCATGAAATGCATGAAGTGGTCACTTTTGTCATTAAATGATACGCGAAAAGCTTAAAATACATAAACATGTGATCACATTGGTCAAACATATTTAATCATTAAAACACGATATTAACTGTTACAACTTGAGCATATTCATGATGTCTAAATGTAGAATTTAAATTAGAAAACAACAACAACCTCAAACACAAACACATCTGCAAACCTGTAATATCAGCTGATTGCTGAGCTGTGATACTACAGCCCATGCTGTGTATTAATATGTTCTCTTTCTCTGCTTAAATGAAACATTTTACCACTGTGTGTGTGTGTGTGTGTGTGTGTGTGTGTGTGTGTGTGTGTGTGTGTGTGTGTGTGTGTGTGTGTATTCTGGTGTAAAACATTGTTATTTACATGTTGCTGATAGCAGCCCTGCGTCCTGTAGCTCAGTAATAACAGCTGCAGCGGAGCTACTGTCCGTCTCTGCTGCACTGTAAACACTATGCAACCTTTTATCAGCCAACAATATGATAAGATTCAATATCACAACACGGTGCGAGTCTATTATTGCCCAGAGGAGGTGCACACAGGCTCCTGCAACACTATTTTCATTTCATGCGGAGAAGCCCTCGCCTCGATTATCTGTCTCTGACACCTCTATAAATGTCTGCTGCTCTGCGGCGGCGGCGGCGATGGAAGGAAAACCTCCCCCCCAGTCACTCATACATATTTATGCAGCATATGATACAGAAGAGCAGGGCTTTCACACAAACAAAAAATGATCCGTATGAAGACAAATGTAATCATTAAGGCTCATATACATAATGGGCAAAGCACAGAGAAATATTCTTGTACTCAAATTCAAACTGAACTTAAACTTGAATGTAACAAAACTTAAATTTGAATGTAATTTAACTTTTGAAACGCACTATAAGTATGTTTATAATGCATTATAGACACGCATATGAATGACAAGCATTATACATATTTGAGTGCTTATAGCTGTGATTATACAGTTCTATAAACAGATTATAATGCAATATAAGTATTTTATAATGCATCATAGACAAAATCAATATTATCTTAAATCATTATGGATATTTATTACTACTTATAACTATAATTAGACCTATTATAACTATAATCATATAGTGCTATATGGAGATTATAATGCATTATTATTATTATTACTAATGCATTATAGACATCCTTAATATTCTTATGAAGTATTATGAATATTTATGAGTTCTTATAACTACAATTCTACTGCTGTAAGGAGATTATAATGCATTAGAAGTCTTTTATAATGCATCATACACATACTTAATATTCTTATAAAGCATTATAAATAATTATGAGTGCTTATAACTACAATTGTACAGTGCTATGAGCAGATTATGATGCATTGTAAGTATTTTATGAGGCATTGTAGCCATTCTTATGATTGCTATAAACCATTAGAAATGCATACATGCTTATTATCATAATTACACACTGCTCTAAAGAGATAATAATGAATTCTAAGTATTTTATAATGCATTATAGACGTAATATTGTTGTAAAGCATTATGAATATCAGTGCTTATACATATAATCAAATTCAATCTTGTACAACTTGTAGAAATTTAAATATAGTTAATCTTTATATTGATACCATTTCTTTTATTGCTCAAATTGCCTGTAAATTTAGATATTATGTCTGTATTTGCTGTTTGATTATATTATAATAATAAATTTTTTTCAGGTAAAATAAGTCCCACATTCTAAGCATTTTCTGTATAATATAAAGAACACGTTATTATAAGTGATTAAATGTATTTAGTAATTGATTCTAACCAAAGTCCATTACAAAACCAGTCATTTTTACCATGTGTGTCTGCAGAGAGAGTAAAGAAAAGACCTCGGCTGTTGTCTTAATAAAAGTGTAGCGCTTTGATATGATAATGTCTCATAAGACTTTTATTACAGTACATTGTGTTTTTCATCTCTTTTTATCATATTAAGATATAAAACCAGATGAATTCCTGCTGTGTTTGTACTGGAGTAAAAAGCCATTTTGCTTCAGACACTCGTACAGTACAGCGAGCTCTGCTGCTGCCATTTTGTTTGACAATCTTCGGTGGAGGCGATTGCAAACAGATGATTTGGGGAAATGCCAGCGCTGTCACTTTTATTACTTCTTTAACCTTTCATACTGGACCGCTCAGCAGAGACAGTTTTACGGCGCTGCTCGGAAAACAAATAAAATGCTGGTGTGTTTTTTGGTGTTCTTTGTGTCTCCAGGATTGAAGTGGGAGTGTATTTTGGATGGTGGGATGTTGTGAATCTGGAGCCGCGTGTAATTAAAGATCGTAGAAACATCAGTGACAAAACGTACAGACCAAAGTGTTTAAAGCTCATTGACACTGACGATTACGACTACAGTATGTCTTTGTTTTTTGGTAATCTGTGTTTCCAAGAATGGTTTGTAAATGATACGCTTCACAAGAATGTTCTCAAAACTCTGAGCAGTTTCACATCAATTTAAGGGAAAACTTTAAAGTCACTGAAAGGACGTTTCTGTTGTGACATTTACCCACTCTGGGCTCTTTGGCCCCCACCTACAGGAGAGGGTAAGGGCCACACATGAAAAATGTATTTGAGTTCTAAGTTTTAAGTTCTGAGAATAAAGTCAGAATACTGATATTTATTTTTATTGAATTTTAGAGCCTTTCAACAATTATTAAAGTACATACAGGCGGTGCAAAATGAAACAGAGCATCTTCTGAACAACACCAAACCCTCATATCCTCACCCAGCTCAGGTCACGAAACACATAAAAAGTTAAACAGAGAAGAGAAGAAAGGAAAAAATAAAACAAACAAACAAAAAAAACCCCAACCAGAGTACTGACTTTAAACTCAGAACTCAAAATAAATTTTCACATGTGGCTCTAATCCTCGTCATTACAATGAACATCCTGTGTCACGTCTGTTATGCTGCATTCACATGGATTTAGGCAGACAGTTCTCAAACCAGATATCACTTTAGTGGACAAAAAAAAGGACAACTGAATAATAAAGTTTATTCAGTATTTTAAGTTTTGCCGTCCTCTGCAATATGTACAGACTCGATGTTACAGAACTCCCTCACACAAGGATAAAACTACAACTACTACTAAATAATTTCCTAAAATAATAGATGCCAAATATTTTTATTTGATATATTTTGTTCCATACTTTGTAAACAATACGACATCACCATAGCAACATGTCGTCACACGTGTTTTTGTTCCCAACACTTTATGTACAGTGATTTTAAATAAAACAAAAGTGATGGGATCAAGTGCAAGAAAAGTATCCTCCACACCCTTACATCTGCATCAGGTGAGAGATCTGGAAAACATGTTTGTGCAGTTTGATCTTAGAATAATGCAATCTGTGGATTACTTTAAATTGGATTACTTGGAGCCTGGCTTGGACTGAGCAAGATTTCATTCCTTCTGGTGCTCCATCCCAAACATCACCCTCAATTTCAATATTTAAAAATGTCCTGCGCATTTTGTTTTGCCGTCCAGGACGTGTTCGTCTGTCGTCTTTCTGGATTCATGTGAACGCAGCGTGACAGTGACGTCTTTTATATGTTCTGTTCTTCATTCCCGAGAGTTCTTTTGGTGTCACTTCTTTCTCCACAGTAATAAATAATTAGGCAGAGGTGCCTCGAACAGCTAAATTAATGACACATACATATACGTACACACTTTTCACATATGGCTACTGTGAAAAGTATATTTTTTTCAAAACTGTTTACAACGGATTATAGGTATTTAAGATGGCGACAATCTGTATTTATCAGAAGTCTGAGGAGGAGCCTCATGCCTGAAATGTCTCAGCAAATAAAAATCCGTCAAACAAGATACGCTGAGTGTGTGTATCTGTGAGTTTCAGCATTGATGCAACAGCTTTGTGAAATCATTTGCGGTCAGTATCACCACAGAACACGTGACTGGTGGTGGAAGAAGGACTGAAATCTTTAACTTCGATATAAGCTGTAATACCATGGTGATACCTGGTTACTTAAGTAAAAGTACAGAAGTATTAGCATCAAACAGCAGCAAAAGTAAAAGTACTCATTATTTCAGGATAACGTTTGCAGCTGGTAAAGGTGGAAATATTTTATTTGCTTTATACTTTCTCAACCTATAACAATATTAGAGGTGCACAGAGATGTCATTATCTGTATCTGTAACTGTTTGAATTATCCATCTCTGTATCTGTATTTGGATAGAAGAACAGAAGTGGGCGTGGTTTATAGTGGGAGTCACATTAAATTGGGCAAATGTTTTATTTTCTAACCTAATATTTATTGGCAATGAAATTGTTGTTCATCCAAAGTATCAAAATGATTTAATACAGGCATGTAATTACTCATGAAATATATTTCCACATCCACATCATGCTGTACTTTTCATCCATCATTCTCTTTTTATTTTTAATTAAACTAAGTTTTATGAGCGGTCTGAAGCCACCATGACCTCCCCTTTAACTGGGGGATGTTGAAAAATCTGAAACGTTTGCAGGTTTTATGAATCTCAAGTTTCTGTTTTGCACTGGAAACACAAACTTTACAGTAAAGATATAGAAGTAAATAAAAAATATCCATATTTTGTTGCATTAAATTGGTGATTGATTAAGGTGTAACTGCTGAGGTGATCATGGACCTGACACATTATTTGTGTTTTCCCAAATAACGTACTCAGATTCAGGTGTAAAATCGTAATTGAGTAACTGTAGTGAGTTATGTCCACCTCTGCGTGTGACGTGATCCAAAAACCGAATCAGAGGCACAACTGGCAGACGGAGGGTTTTAGCCAACGCTCACCTACCTGCTGCCTTGAATCAAAATGGCGTCGCCTCAGCGGGGGTGCCCATCTCAGCCCTTTGAATGGCGGTCCCGTTGAATCGACCCACGTAACGCCAGGCCTCTGGAAGTGCTCTCATCTGAGGATGAGCTAATCCTGTTTGCATGGTTCGTCTGAGAGGAAACGGGGGCTGAGAGGAGGTGGGCCGGGCCGCTTTAATACCCCCCAAAAACACCAGAGTGTCTCTGCTGTGGGGTTCAGCCAGTGTGGCTCAGTGGAGACTGAGACAGTTAGTGAGATCTGTAGCATGAAACTGCTTTTATCATCTTTAAACCTGGTTATTTATCTGCTTTGTTTTTGTACTGAATGAACGTCTGAAGAACCTTCTACATCATCATGGAGAACTAAACCATCTCTGCTAAAAGGCAAACTGAGCCACCACTCAACAACGGAGAAAACTGGGGGGTGATTTCACTTCACTCAAATTCACTTAGAGTTATTTATAATCACATTATAATGCATTATAACAGGGATTATAATGAATTATAAAAGGTTTATATCTGATACAAAAAGAATTAAAATACTACTGATGGTGGCAAAAATGTAAAGTCAGTGAGTGACAAGCAAGATATTATCATAATTGACCTTATAGGTTATACATGCTTTATAATGTGTTATAATTATTGTAATGATGAATTATTTATACTTAAGAGTGCTTATAACTATAATTTCATAAAGCTGTGAGCAGATTATAATGTGTTGCAAATATATTTATGGAGCATTAAAGACATGAGTGTCACAGAAAGTGTTACCAAATTCTTTTACTGTTAACAGCTTATGCCACATTATAACACAGTATAACAGTGACTCTAGTGCATTCTAAAATGATCCTATGTATGTATGACAATTATAATACGCTATGTGTTGCAAAAAATGGCAGTGTGACCAGCGATTAAGAGGTCTTATGACACTTGAACTTAAGTCATTATAGATTGCTACATCATGTGTTATGTGTGTTATACAGTGCTATAAGCAGATTATAACAATTTAAAAGTAAGTTTGAAATACCTTTGATTATTTTTTATAAAGCATTATGAATATTATAGACATGCATGTTATTGTTATAAAGCATAAATATGTATGAGGTCTTCTAACTGCAATGTTACAGTGCTATAAGCAGATTATAATGTATTAGAAGTATTTTATGATGCATTATGTGCTTACAATTGCTCATGTGCAATAAGCATTATAATGCATATTGTTATAAATCATTATGAATATTTATGAGTGCTTCCAACTGTAATTATACAGTGCTATAAGCAGGTTATAATGCATTATAAGTATGTTTATAATGCATTGTAGTCCAACCTATTGTCATAAAGCATTATGAATATTTGGGTACTTATAACTATATTATACAGTGCTATAAGCAGATGATAATGCACAATAACGACGTTTATAATGCATTATAGGCATGAAAGTAAAATTCTTTTCTTGTTATCAGCTCTTAAAAAGCAGACTGAGGCACCACTCTGTGACACATGACACTGGAGACATTATTAACTCACTAAAAACAGTACTGAGCAATTAAATGAATAGATTTTTTAAAAACCTAACATACAATTCAAGTTTTTCCAGCCTGTTTAATGGATGAAAAATATCTTATCGTTAATAAATGATATATCACTATAATCCTCCCCAAATACATGCTGTCTAACAGACAGGCAGACAGATGGACACACACATATCAAACCATCTACCAGTTAATCCATGTATGATTTACACAGCTTAGTGACACACACACACACACAGTACACACATACACGCACATACACACACACACACACACACACACACACACACACACACACACACACACACACACTGTTTAGCAGCAGTGTGGGAGGCCTGTACATCTCAATGCCACTTTTGTTACTCACCCATGATAAAACAACGGCGGCCATTTGTGCCACAACTGCTCTGCTGGCCCTCACAGCTCACTTGTTGACAGGCTGGTAGACAGAGGGAGGCATGTGGAGTTTTAGTCTGCACCACCCACCACCACTGTCAGCCACTGTGTGTGTGTTTGTCTGTGTGCATATGGAACACATGTATACAAGCCTGTATGCATGTAAAGCCTCTGCTTGTGTTTGTGTACCCGACTGTCTCGTTGCCCGTCTCCCCCATGCATGTGTACGTGTGTGTGTGTGTGTGTGTGTGCATGTCTGTGTGGGGATCAAAGAGCAACAACAGATGAGTTATTGGGTGCAGGATGTGAACAGAGAGGGTTTCTGTTTCTTGGTCCAGATATTCTCGACGTAACCGTCCAGAAATAGCAGAAATGGAGTCAATGATCACTGTCGTCCTCTTATGATATGATAAAATACTGTGTGCTGCAGATTGATTGATCAGTTTCATGCTGTAAGTGATCAGTTCTGCACATGTTGTCTGTATGACTGTGTTCGTTGTTGGTTGTGTAGCTCCTCAGTACACATGCTCTCACTTTCTCTCAAGGGCTTCTTTTTTAACTCAGATAAGAACGAGATTCTGTTGGGAATATTTTCAATTCAATCGTTTCAGTCTCTTTAATCTCAATATAAAGAATTTTAGCACAAAATTATTCTCTAAGTATTTCTACAATGCATTATAAACATTGTTATAATGCATTATAACCTGCTTATAGCACTGTATCATTGTAGCAATAACCACTCAAAATAGTCATAGTGTTTTGTAACAATATGAAGTGTGACTATAATGTTTTATAAACATACTTATGCATTATAATCTGCTTATAGCACTGTATAATTTAACTGATAACACTCAACTATTTATAATGTTTATAACAGTTAAAAGTATGTCTATAATGCATTATAAACATATCTGCCATGCTTTATAATATGATCCATTTATAGAACTAAATAGGCATAATTAAAATTATAAGCACTAATAAATATTCATAATGATTTACAACAATATTAAGTTTGTCTATAATGCATTATAAAATACTTATATTGCATTGTAATCTGTTTATAGAACTGTATACTCATAGTTATAAGCAGTCAAATATTTAGAATGCTTTATAACAATTATAGGTAAGTCTACAATGCATAATAAACATACTTATAATGTGTTATAATCTGTTTATGGATTATACAGGCCTAGAAATACTCATTATTATTCATAATGCCTTATAAGATTAACAAATATGTATATAAGGAATTATACACATACTTATGCATTATAACCTGCTTATAGCACTGTATAAATATAGTTATAAGAACTCTACTACTCACAATGATTTACATTAATAATAAATATTATATAATTCATTATTAACATCTTTATAATGCATTATATTCTGCTTATAGCTCTTATTAAGCACTCATAAACATTCATAATTCTTTACTACAGTATTAAGTGTGACTTTAATGCATTCTAATCATACTCATGCATTATAATCTGTTTATAGCACTGTATAATTATAGCTATAAGCTCTAATATGCATTTATATTGCTTTATAACTCTTTAATCTAAGCACAAAATATTGGCCATACGTTGCTTTAAAGCAAATCCCAAAGTGAGCCAACAGAGCCTGATCCTCCCTGTGCGCTCTGTGCCCGACCACAGTTGGTGCTGAATGCAGCAGCGAGACTCCTCAGAGACACTCGAGGCAGGGAGCTCATCACTCCAGTTCACTGACACTCCATCCGTTACACAGTTCATTTCAGATTCTCTTGATTCTGGCTCGTCTTATGGACATCTAGAGATTGTTTAAAATAAGAGTGAGACAGTAAACAAACATTAGAAGAAATGTAAAACAAAGATAGACAACAGTTACAGGAGTTCATCTGAGGAAAAGTCTTGAAAAGGAAATGAAAATGTGTAATAGACTGAATAGATTTAAAGAGGACAACCAAATTTTAAAAAGGAGATATAAGAACTAGTGTGTAGGAGAATTTTTGTTTGAGACTTTTTTACCATCACATATATGTCAGTGCAGTTTTATGCATAAGTCTTTGCAGCTTTTTGGTCAGTATAACTCACCTTGATTCAATTTGATTTATTTGCATATATATATAAGTTGTAAGTTTTAAAATGACAGAACTAAACTAAACTAAACTAAATCCATCAGATGAGAAAATCAAACGTTTTCTCAAATAGTCAAAAACTGAATTAATATCAAGTTTATTCAACCAGAATGGTTTATTTGTTTTGAATTGTGACAAAATTGCCTCAACTTTTTCTTTTCAAATTCAGTAAACTTAAACTTTTAAGCAAGACCAAACTTTTTGAAGTTAGATCTAATATTTTATATTTACAGTGTTGCTCACTTACAAACATTGGGCTTGTTTTTCTGATTTGGAGAAAAAAAAAAACATAGCGAGGGGTTACTGTTTGACAGGCTGTGCTCTTTATATCATGAGAAACACTGATGGGGGAGGGTGGGTCAAGTACTCAGGTCATGTGACTTCATGACAACATTCAAAATTATTCTCATCACTGTATCAGGAATCCAAAATGGCGCCGTACAGGGACAAAGACACTGACCATGATGTTAGTGTTGTTATTTTTTGGGGGTGATTTTGATTTAGAAAAATGTTTCTTGAAATTTTTACATATTTTTGTTGAAAAATGATGAAATGAATTTTCCACAGCTTTGATAATTAAATGTCCTATCACTCAGATAAGGGTATAAAACAGAGGTATATGTTTTGAGGCCCGTACTCTACAGATAATCAACACTATGACCGTTTATTTTCCTCTTAAAGGTGCAATACTGTTTAATTCACCAGTGTACACATAGTTTTGCACGGCCACTGGCCAAAATTCTCACAATATTTTCCTATTTTCTCAGCTTCCACTGCTGATAGGATGTTGCTCATGTAGGGGAACCACAGGGAAGATGGTATAAAAACAGTAATAAAATGTTTTGTTTATTAATGTTGATGGATTTGTTTCCAGCATTTAAAACATATGTTAATAACTACTGTTAAGTTCTTTTTCATTGTTTAAAAACTTGAACCATGCATTAAAGAATATAATGAATTAACTGTTTATAAAAGTTAAGCACATTAAAGCTACTATAAGGAACTTTAATATTTTGTTAATTTTGGAGCCCCTTTTGGATAAAATTGGTAGTATTTCACCCTGAATAACCACAAAATATAAAATTATCTAAATACAAATACATCCCAGGCTCTTTGTAACTTGCTAAGGTATTACTTGCTGTAACTTTGTCTCTGAAAATGTAAACACAGGCTGGTTTCATCTGGTTTTACAAAGACTCTGACAAAGAATAACTGTATAATAGCAAATCTTCTCGCTGATCATCTCATTTGCTTATGTAGCTCATATAGTGGCATCAGAACTAAATTTAGTTCCTTTAAAACTCCTTGTAGTGGCTTTAACTATATTAAAAAATGGGGATATGTTTAAATTTATACATGTATGCCAGGAAATACAGAGTGTAACTTGGAAAATACATGTTATATTTAAAATAAGCCATTATATTTTGTTATTTGAGCCTAGACACACTAGAAAATAGCGATTAAATAAATTTTCAAAATGTTTGGATGTGCATGTTTGCAATGTCAGTGCCCGAAAATAGTGGGAAATGTGCTGTTGTTGCATCCTCCTTCCTGCTCTGTAAACCTAAAAATCACTGACCCACGCAGGGCGAGCAAAGTCAAATCAGAGCTTCTTTTATGTTTTTATTTTTGGTGGATAACTCGGTGTTGTTTCTGATACTGTACGTCCACACAGTTCTTCATCAGCAGGAGGACGACAGCAGCAGCAGCAGTGACTCTCTCTGTTTATTACCTTCATTTGCATGTAAATTAAAGCTGCTTTGTAGCCGCAGGGCCGGCTGCGTGTCCGCTGTCTGTACTCTGCAGTCCCTCTGCTTCACATGTGCAACACACAGTACAGTGCTGCACACACACTCTCACACTCACACACACACTCACGTATAGGCTATATACAGCCCTGTGTAATTGGTAGGGAAATGTTAATTTGTCTAATTGTTTTGAAATTTGCATCACACTCTGTGATTTCACACACATGCACACACACATCTTTTATTATGCAATTATGCAGGACTGAAGCATGTGAATAAATTATATTATCCCATCTCTGTGTTTCTATTGGATAATTACAGAGGCCTCCTCCTTCCCCTTCCCTGCAAATCTGAGGCCAACAGCACAAAACAGGTAGAGGCAAAGATCCAGTCAGCCTGTCACAACATTTACCTTTGAATTTGACAAATTGATCTCAGCCTACTGTTACCCTCTATTTTCTTTTTAAGAGGAGAGGAGGGAAGAGGAGAGGAGGGGGATGGGGATGGGATGGATACTTTCTTTGGACAGGCTCCAGAGCGATTATAGAAGAGACAAACTCTTCCTATAAGGGGAAGAAGTATGAAGCTGGGGATGACAGATGACCTCCAGGCTGCGGGAGGAAATAGCCGGGTTTCATCATCAGGAAGATGCTCACTCGATAAGTAATTTGGTCCAGAATAATTACACAGCGGACGGCTGCTGCTGCTGCTGCAACACGGCTCTCGCTCTGAGCAGCTTCACACAGGACACCAGCACGTTTTTTAAAAAACTCTTGGCTTATTTTCAGCTGTTCAAATTTGGGCCTAACAGTGGGGCGTCAAACAGAAGCTGTTGTAAAAGTCCTTGTCTTCACTCTGGAGGATAATAAAGTTTGTGTTTTTTAGAGATATTATCAACCTAAACTACTCTAGTAGGTCAAGTTTATTTTAGGTAAACACAGACTCTCAAAAATATAGAAACCTGCAGGTGTTTTCAAACTAACTTGAAGGTAGAATCAGTAGGATTTGTCCGAGCTGTTCGTAAACACACCAGGAAGACTGTTTATTGTTCAGTTTCATTCCCAGGACATTTTTAGTTAGAAAAGCATCCTGAGCAGCAACATGAAGAGAAAGAAGGACGTACAGGCAGAGGGCTGCAGGGTCTCAACACCCTCTGACACTGAGTCATACATGATTATTGAAAGGGATAATGTTTATGAATTTATGCATTTGTTTTTTGGTAAATGTTACATATTATGCCTTTAAGTCTATTCTAACAGCAGGTTAGGGGGAAATTATTCAAATAAAAAAAATAACTTGTATATGTCATTAGGGCTGCAACGAATTATTATTTTTAATTGTTAATCTGTTGTTTATTTTCTTGACTAATTAGTTGTTTAGTCTTTAAAATGTCAGAAAATGGTGAAAAATGTTGATCAGTGTTTTCTGAAGCCAAAGATGACGTCCTCACATGTCTTGTTTTGTCCACAACCCAAAGATATTCAGATTCAGAGGCTGAAATCAGAGAATTTTGACTTTTTTTCCTTAAAAGATTACTCAATAGTTAGTGATTAATTTAATAATTGATCGATTATCAATTAATTGTTGCAGCTCAGTATCTCTTTGTGTATTTTTCAGGCTCAAGGCCAACAAAAATAAAGACCAGCCTACTGTGCCTTAATCCAAACACGTTTTTATGTGATGGGAATTGCATCTACAGTTATCAATCACTGATCTAATGAGTATTATGTTTTAATACATTTCTATATCTTTTGTAAAAATTTCTGCTTCCAGTGCAAACCTTTTTTTCTTCTGTTTCTGATTTTAAGAGTTAAAAGGGGAGGTGGTGTTGAGCTTCAGACAGTTCATAAAATGTAATTTCGCTTAAAAAAAAAGTAAATAAAAGAAAGATAATACAGTATGAGGAAATGTAAACGTGTAAATATGAAAATAAAACATTTGCTAGATTAAACATGACTTCTGCAATAAACCACGCCCACCTCTGGTCCTCTGTCTGAACACAGAGACACATAGTTTTGTTGGTTGAACAGATACAGATACAGATAATGACGTCTCTGTGCACCTCTATAGCCTACATCATATAGAAGGAAATGTGATCACATGAATGTACTGCATCTAATCTATCTATCTATCTATCTATCTATCTATCTATCTATCTATCTATCTATCTATCTATCTATCTATCTATCTATCTATCTATCTGTCTATCTATCTATCTATCTGTCTGTGCTGGTAAGAACTGATTTTTCAAACTTTTTTCTGCAGAAGAAATATACTTTCCTTGTACAAATATTTGTTCATTGTCACTTTGGAAATACAAATAAAGTTTTTACAGTCTGTTGCATGACATCAACTTAAAGAGGGGAATAGTTGGAGCAAAATGGAGTGATGATTCATTCATGTCTCAAAGGAACCGGAGGGCATTTCTCTCTATTCCACACATCTCTTTTTTTCCTTTATTGGCAGTTTAAGATCACATCTGCTCACCTCTCTCTCTCTCTCACACACTCACACACACACACACGCACGCACACACACACACACACACACACACACACACACACACACACACACACACACACACACAGTGTCAGCAAATAAATTATCTGCTCAAAAGTATAAAGACATGAGGTTCTGAAGCCTCCTCCTGTAATTTATCTGAGTGAAAGAATGAGAGCAATAAATTCATCTGGTTAAAAACAGCTAATTTGAATTTAAGAAGTTTAGCCTTCATTATCACAGATCACACACACTGAAAAAAATGGATTGAGATTTTCTCCACAGATTCAATAGAATAACATGTTACCTTAATTTTAGCCCAACATTTGCAATAAACAGATACCCAAATCCCACTGCATCCTCACGTTTTCTGATCTTTTCTTTCTTTGGTCTGGTTAAATTTGTGGATTATAGTTTTTGTCTGTTGTTTATTAATTTAACTGGTGTAAAAAGTTAAATAACAAGATGTGAACAGTCTCTGGAGTAAACAATTGTCTGGAAGATGATCAATTTTCAATCATTGCAATAGAACATTGAACAAAAACAGATGATAAATGTGAAAAGAAAAAAGTGAGGGATTCATTTGGGTGGAGTTTTGTTTCATTTTGAGATTTTTTTTATAACTACATCCAAGCTTTTGCATTTTAAAATAAACAATTAGATTAAATACATTTTAGCTGGTTATATGATGTATTTTTTATTGATTTATTTTGTAAAACATGAAATCACTCACTATTTCTTTCTTGTTATTTTGTCCAAATGACAAAAAAATGTCAATGTGTATTTAAAATATTTCAAATAACTGCATGTTAAAAATCATGATTTACTACAAATCTTTGAAAAAACAAAACCAGAACTTGGTTGACAGATAGTTTGAATTATTATTTGCGTTTAGTGGCATTAATGCATAATGATTTTTGAGAGATAATTGAGTTTTATCAGGATCATCCGACAAGGCGGGTCAACGTTTAACTGAATGTTCTGCAAGACAGAAAATGATTTTTGCGTTAATATTCGTTTGTGTTGTTTAAAATATTGAATAAACTGTAAATACGGGCTGACTTTTACTCTTCTCGTATCTTAATAGGTTATTGTATATTTTACGTCATGTTGAAGATAAGATTTGTAGACGGGTAGCATGCCAAATTTTACAAATGCAGTAAATTGGCTACTTATTTGTCGCTTGTGGAAAAAAAAAATCCCCAGACTCCCTTTAAAAATCGTACAATTTATGAATTTTTGAGCCAGGAGAAACCTAATACACTTTCTGAAAAAACATATACTACAGATTTTTAATTTTTCGTGCCTTCTTTTAAATTCGGCAAACATTATATATTAAGTTATTTCTTTCTTTGTGTAGAAATCCGATCGCACGTTACTACCAGGTGCGAGCAGGCCGCGGACACGGCCTTGACCTGTCTGCCGCCTCCTGTCCGTGAACGTCTCACAAACACACGCAGACACAAAGGCAGATTCCCTCTCCTGCAGCTCCGACACCGCTGTATTTGTGTTTGGGGCCCGCGGAGGGCCGCTCCTGATGAAATGAGTGAACACAGAGACGGAGAGGCAATTTCATGCTCTGCAACGCTTTGAACAGCGCTGATAGCGGCGCGTCTCGCAGTGTAAATTCACCTCCTTCCCAAAGACCTATGAATATGGATTCAGTTGTCCCCACTCACTTGAACCAATGAGCTGCGACCCCCCTCCTCCTCCTCACACACACACACACACACACACACACACACACACACCTCCATTTATTAATTGAATATTAGGTGTCACCCACCACAGAAAAAATGGGTCAGTGTGTTTCCTGAGGATTTTTTTTTTCTTTTTTCCAATAAAAAAGTGTTTATTTGGAAACATGGTTTAAATGTACATAATATATACCCCCCCCCCCCCCCCCTTCTCCTCCTCCTCCTCCTCCCTCGCTCCTCTTCCTCACACAGATATTCTGATGCTGTTTGTGTCTGCAGGACAAAATAAAGGCAACAACAGCAGAAGGACCAAATCCTCCATCAGAGGTCTGGTGTGTATATACAGTATATACTGTAAGTCTTCTGTATATCCTCTGTGAGAACTGCAGTAAAGATAATACTGATTATACAAACACCACAGTCAAAATGTAGAAATGTTATAGAGTCACAGTACAAACACACTCCAGGTCCAAATGGAAACATGACAAAAAAATTATAGAGATGCCATAAATAAAATCAGGAGGTTATTTAGTTCCATACAGACAGGAAATTATAGTGATATATCTTATTTTGGAGGATTTCAACTGTCTTTTTGTATTTATGTCTCTTCCAGATGTTTTTTTTTTTTTTTTTTTAATCTTTCAAGCATTTCCCACATTATCAGGAGTGAGATTCTCGTGGGACAATCCCTTCAGAATCCTTTATGTATTTAATTTATTTGTTGGTCAGAAATGGTCAAATTTAAATATTTTGCATCTTGATTCAACACGTACAATTTTGATACCATGTGCATTTTAATTTAAATGTAAACTCCTTTTAAATGCCTCTACACTAGAGTAAATCAAAGGTTCAGTTTACTAAACCGACCCTTTAATTTACTACGGTTGTAGATTACTTTATTACTATACTATAGTAGAATACTACAGACAGTTTACTAGTAGTATGCTACTATACTGTTGCAAAATGAATGTTCAATTTTCTAAATTGTTTGCTACTATAGTAGTTTTACCTCTTAAATAATTAGTAGTAATTTGGCTATAGTATATACATTTTATATATATCTATATTATAGAATACATAGCCAAATTACTCTAATAGTATACTGCTATACTATGAGAGTGAATTGAATGTTCAGTTCACTCAATTTATAACAATCATATGTGGCTGTAGTAGAATATTCTCATCAGCTGACTATCGTAAATTGAACATTCAATTTACTCTCTTTGTCTATACGATACAAATTGTAGAATAAAATCAGAAATTCCATTATTAGACTCACAAGGAGGAAATTTTCATATATTACAGTCAGTTCACTGTAGTAGTATACCACAATACTTGAGTGAATTTGTTCAGGTTACTCAGTTTTCTACAATATAGTACAATACTATAGTCAATTTGTGATAGTAAATTGAACATTCAATTTACCCTTGTAGTATAATAGTATACTACTGTAGAATACTATGAAAACTACAGTCAGTTCACTACAGTAGTGTACTAGTACACTATGAGTGTTAATTGAATGTTCAATTTACTATTTTAAACATTCAATTTATTCAGTTTTCTACTGTATTATAGTAGAATTATTTAGTCAATTTACTATAGTGAATTGAATATTCAGTTTACTCTCATAGTTTAGTAGTTTACTATCATAATATACTCCTCAGTTTACTAATAGACTATAGTAGAATACTATAGTGTATTAAATATAGTGAATTGAACATTATTATTTTTTATGAATGTCTTGTATCATTGAATTATTCCTGTCACACTAATTATGAGGACTTACAGTCTCTGTGAGGCCTTTAAGTCCAACATTTTTCTTTGTAAATATTTGGATTCTTCACATTTGAATTTTTCCATTATGTTTTCTGTATGTTTGAAATTTTATTTCAATGCCTTCCCCACCTTACCAAGAGTGAGATTCTGGTCTAAAATACAGGATCCTTAATTTTCTTTGTAGCTTATTTGTAGGCCAGAAATTGTCAAAATTGAATTTTTTTTTTTGCATCAGTTCTGATCTCATGAACAGTTTTAATTACAAACTCCCTCTAAACTTTACTATCTGTAGTAAATTGAATGTTTAATTTAGTAATTTGAACTTTCAATTTACTGCAGTAATATAGTAGTATACTTCTAGTATAATCTATAACAGTAAACTGAAAGTTCATTTTACCAAACTGAACATTGTTCAATTTATTTGTTGGCGAAAATTTGTCAAATTGAAACGTTTTGCATCTGTAATCAAGACATACAGCTCTGATCAAACGCACATTTTTAATTGTAGAATGAAAAGTCGTTTTAAATTGTTCAAATTCTCAATTTATGAATAGTCACTCAGACATGACAGTGTTTCTGTAATACTCCTGAAGGGATTTTAAAGTGTCATCACTGTATTGATTCTGTTTGGCACTTTAAATGTGGCATCTGTGTGAAATGTTTTGCAGGATTATTACAGTTCAGTTGGTCCAGAAATAAAACAATAAAACAAAAGTCTAGTGAGGGCTGTTCTCGCGGTGTTTGGGTGGAGTTTGGGTGGTGTTTGATGCTGCTGTGCACCGTCCGAGCTGGAGGGAAGTGAAGTGAAACTGCCCAGAAACATCAGCCGGTGTGCGCGCGCTTATTATGGCTGCGGGTGGAGGAGCAGGAGGAGGAGGAGGAGGAAGAGAAAGAGGAAGAGGAGGATGAGGGGGGTCCATCTCACTCTGAGCTCAGGGGAGAAACAGAAAGACGCTAAATGTGGGGACTTTTTTTCTCTTTATTGTCTCTGAGACTGTCCAGGCTCTGTGTTCCGATAAAATCTTTGGTTTTGCGGTGGTTCGCGGGTGGAGCCGCTGCTGCAGTCTGTTCTGCCGTGAAGAGGAGGAGGAGGAGGAGGTGAAGAAGGCCTCCTCATCCTCATCATTAAATTAGATATAATATATTTACAGTGTCCAGAGTCCTGTGTGTCCTCCCGTCCAGCTCAGTCGCTGTCCTCCTTGTCCTCCTGGATGGTGGTGGTGGAATGGTTGTACAGTCCCTGCGCCATCAGCTGCAGCGCCAGCCCGTTCTTGAAGCCGCTCGCCTTCTTGATCTTGGCGCGCTTGTTCTGGAACCAGATCTTGATCTGGGACTCGTTGAGGTTGAGCTCCTGGGCCAGAGACTGTCTCCGCTGCTCGGTGATGTATCGGTTCACCTGGAACTCCGTCTTCAGTCTCTGCAGCTGCTCCGCCGTGAAGGCGGTGCGCGGCCGCTTGTCCTCTTTGCCGCTTTTCGACTTTTTCAGTTTCCGTGTCCTTGGGCCTGCAGTAAGAGCGAAGAGACACCACAGAGCAATATAAATATCCTGATTGATAATAAATAATCAAGGCACTCACTACAAAAAGAGACACTGCAGAGCAACATGAAAATTCTGATCAAAAATCAATACATTTTACTATTTTCTTTCTTTTCTTGGGCCTGCAGTAAGAGCGAGGAGACACCACAGAGCAATATGAATATCCTATCAATAATCAATACAAAAAGATACCAGAGAGCAACATAAATATCCTGATCATTAATCAATACATTCAATACAGAGAGACACTAGAGCTGTAATATGAATATCATCATAAATAAATGCATTTGATAGTTTAGTCTATTTTCTTTGTTTCTGGTGGCCTGCAGTAAGAGCGAGGAGACACCACAGAGCAATATGAATATCCTGATCAATAATCAATAAATGTAATATAAAAAGACTTGATATCCTCATTAATAATCAATAAATGTCTTTCGTAATTGTTTCTTTTCTTGGGCCTGCAGTGAGGAAGAGACGTCACAGAGCACTGTGAACATCACCATCGATAACCAATAATCAAAACATTCAATACAAAGATACACCAGACAGAAATATGAAAATACTCATCAATAATCTATAATCAATCATCTTTTTTTCTTTCTTTTCACGGGCCTGCAGTGAGACCGAAGAGACACCACAGAGCAATGTGAATATCCTCACTGATAATCAATAATCAATACAGAAGAATAGAGACACCACAGAGCTCATATCCTTATCAATACAAAAAAAGATGCTAGAAAGAAATATTAATGATCCTGATCAATAATTAATACATTCAGTTCATTCATCTTTTCACGGGTCTGCAGTGACAGCGAGGAGACACCACAGAGCAATGTGCATATCCTTATCAATAATCAATATTAATACCCCCATGAATGATTGATAATCAGTATTCAACACAAAAAGTCACCAGAGAGCAATATGACTCTCCTCATCAATATTCAACACATTCATTACATACATATTCATATAACAGGCTATAAAAATCCTGATTAATAATCGATAGATTCTTACTTTTTTCTCTCTTTCTTTCTCAGGGCTGCAGTGGAGCGAAGAGACACGAGAGAGTGACATAAATATCCTGATAAATATTGATTATTAATCTATTTTCTTTCTTTTCGTTGAAATCGTTTTTTGGAGAGTTTCTTCTGACCTGACTCGAGGCTCGGTGTCGTGAAGATTTTAACGTCCCCTGAGACAATTTGAGTTGATGTTTATTGTAAATATTATGGACATTATTTTACATTTTATTCATGTTATTTATTATTATTATTATTATTACTTTATATTTGATCCTCTGGTTGCTTGTTGGCTTTATGGATCACATGACTTTTGTATTTGCTCACGTAGGCAATGAGGTGAGACTCCTTTTATAAACCCCAGAGGTTTTTTTTTTTTTTTTTAATCTCACCTGCACAGTTTATTTCTTTTCTGCCTTTTTGTTTGTGTATTTCTGTTGCCCTCGGGGTGGGGTGGTGGATGGGAGTGTGTTCTTAATATGGAAACGTCTTATTATATACCGTTCATGTTATGACAAAATGTGTTTTTTGTTCATGCTGGTGACTGTCCTCGCCTGATCTTACTTAAAAATGTGACCCTTACAATAATATTTATATATAATAATAATAAAAAATATATATCTTAGAATAAAATGTTCAGGTCATTTGTTTCCAGTTGAACTCAGAGTGTTGTTTAAGTTACGACAAAATGATGGAAATAAATATTGATTCAAAAGAAAACTATCTAGAAATGAATCAGTTAATCGACCAACATCAGCTTGCATGCAGTGGACACAAACACACACACACACACACACACACACACACACACACACACACACACACACACATTTGAAATGGCAACGTTATTATAATAATTAGAATAATTAAACGGATGGAATCATTATTATAATCATGATTGTTATAACTACAATAATATTAATAACAATAGCACTAGTTGTACTTGTCGTTATGGGTCAGTATAAACTGTAACGTCCTGGTTAGCCGCAATAAAACAGTCTAATACTACTACTACTACTACTACTACTACTGATAATAATAATAATAATAATAATAATAATAATAATAATAATAATAATAATAATAATAATAATGATAATAATAATAATAATAATAATGCAGTGATGCTCTGAGCAGCAGCCCGTTAACACACGCCTTGTTATGACTGCATGGATGGATGCAGCAGTGTGACACACGCACAGACACACACACAAACACACACTTATTTTTCCACGAACGGGTATAATAATAGTGTAAAAAAAAAAAAAATCAAGCAAATAAAAAAACGTTAATAATAAGGTGAAAGTTAAATATCAGCCAGACTGATCCTAAATTAACGAGCTGTGTTTTTTTTTTTTTTTTAATTTAATTTCTCATCGCTAAAGTGCAATAAATAAATGTTTGTTACTGTTTTTATTTGGAGCTCAGAATACTGAACACTGCTGTGGATCTAAATAAAGAAGAGAAACTGACACAGACCACAGTGAGCTCACAAACAGCGCGTTCAAGATGAAACAACACAGATTTATATGATTATTAACTATTTCTCTGTTTGAAATGTGAATCCCCGCTGTGTGTTTGCTGTATTTTATCTCCGTCTGTGTATTTGTCTGTAATTATGTGTTTTTATTTACGCTGCTCGCATTAAAAAGCGTTTCTTAAACTATATGATACTTCTGGGTAAATAAAATTATAAATAAATAAGATTATGTCTTGATCTTATTACAGAATATGTAGGTTATCAGTTCAGAATTGAACCCTGTGTGTTATTTATTATGACACATGTATATTTATTTATAGACTAGCTTTCCAAATTAATTTGCTAAAACATAAGCACATATTTTCCATGAGCTCAGGAGTTAATTTAAGATAAATCGAGTGAATTTCTTCCGGTTCTGGAGGTGATTTCACACGTTTGGATGAAAGTGAGAGTGATTTGGTCTGAAGTCAAACAGGCGGTTAATGAATTCAAAATGTCTCCTGTATGTATGAAGCAGGAGAGGGGGGGCTGAAGCTCATTATTATTTATTATTTATTATTATTTACCTTTAATTCCATGTTGTGTTTGATTCCCGCATGTTTGACGGAGAGCAGCAGCAGCAGGTCTCATATTTACACCTCAAACACACTGATTCACACACAGAGGAGCAAAAAAAATGACTTTATATCGACAGAAAAATGTCTGCTGTCGATCCACTGAACCAAAACACGTGTCACACACACGCACGCACGCACACACACGCACACACACGCACACACACACACACACACACACCGCTTGTGCAGCTTGTAACGCTGTCTGTCATGTGTACAATCATAATCCTATAGGCTGCTTATGTAAATGTAACAATGAGACATATTGTGACATAAAAGAAGAAGGAAGTTATTCAACCGAACAAAGAGACATAAAGTTAAACAGGTTTATAAACACCGAGGAATTTAAAGGCGCCATCAAATCATAAAGATGGTGTTTTTGAAACGCTGTTGTTGTTTTATTGTGGATTTTTGCACATTACGTTTTTGTTTATCGTGTTTTATTTTCTGCTTCACTCGCCGGGTCTCCTTTTTACAGGAGATTTTTGATCTCAGTGGGAATTTCCTTCGGGAATAATGTTGGAAAGTCCCATCTAATCTTATTTACTGATAAAATAAATAAAAATAAAACTGAGGGAAAGGCGTCTGATTCAGTCTGCAGGTTGCACAAAAATGGCGAAATATCTGCAGCTGCAAAAGAAAAAAAAAAATGCAACTTATAACATAAATAAAATGTACTTTGTTTTATATTAGCCTAATGTTATTTTTATATTTTGCAAACACACTGCTGCAGTTAAAAAGAAAATATACGCTAGAAAATAATATAAATTCACAGGAGGCGAAATACACATACAAGTTGATGTTTTATTGTGACATTTTTGTGTCACTGTTATTAATTATAAATGAAAAATCAGGCGTTACGGTTGTTTTGTTAAATGTTAAGAGGCTCTGATTATCTGGTCGAATCAAAACGATTTTATATTCATTTTACTGAACCTTTATTTTACCAAAAATATATTTTTCGACGACAAATAAAGCGACACAATGATAAGTAAACGTAACAAATAAAATAAAATACAATTTAAAAAAAAAGTAAAATATAAACTACTCGTTGTTTAATTTCATTAAATTCTCGCTAACGGGACTGACGGAGTGTGTGATATATTTGATTTGTAATGGATATAATATTGTACTTAATGACAGACCAGTGGGAATTTAAACACTGAAATGATTTGGAGAAGAAATCAAAATGACGCTCAACTCTGACTTGAAAACATAAACAAATGTTAATTTAGTCCACACTTCCTTTAAAACAGCAGAAGTTAAACATGTTTGTGGGGTTAAGATAAATTTAAAAAATTAATTTAGGTTTTTAAGGATATATGGATATATGGGCCTACTAAAAATATCTAAAAAACTAAAAACACGATTTCCTGTCAACAAAAAACTCTTGACTCTTGAATTTCTTCACGTGAAATACATCTAACTTATTTTCAGAAAAAGGATTAAAATGTATTTAGTAAAAATAAAGTGGGTTTAAGTTTTTTATTATTATTATTATTATTATTATTATTATTATTATTATTATTATTATCATTATTATTATTATTCTTAGTAGTAGTAGTAGTAGTAGTAGTAGTAGTAGTACTGTTATTATTATTTTATTTTATTTATTATTCGTCCTTTGGTTGTTTTTCTTCATTAAACTTTTGCCTTACCAGATGAGGGCCTGTCCGAGTACCGGGTGCAGTAGACCCAGGCGGGCCAGAGGAGCGGCTGGCTCTCCGGTGTAGCGGCCCCGGTGCCGTTCAGCACCATCAGCGAGGAGGAGTTGTTCTCCGCGGCCCCGCCGCCTGTCCTCTCCTCGGCTTTCACTCCTCCCGCTACCCCGGAAGAGACGGCGGCCGTCGCGGCTCCTTCTCGGCCGCTGTTGTTGCTCTTTTTGGGACTCGCTAAAGAGGCGGAGGAGGCGGAGGACGCCGTGCTGTCTGTGCTGCAGTTGGAGTCCTGGCACGGCGTCCCGGGGAGGCTCGGCCTGCTCACCGCCGGGTGCACGCGCTCCCGGCCGGAGGTGTGCGCCCTCTCCCGCGCGCCCAGGCCGAGCTCCTTCTTACAGCCGAAGTCTGGCCGCAGGATGTTGTCGATGAAGAAGTTGGTGGTTCTGTGGGCCTGCTGGGCCACCTGCAGCGGCAGGATGGGCGGAGAGGGCAGGCTGGGAGCCGGGGACACACTCTCTGGCTCGCTGCTGTCCGTGCTGTTCACATCCCGCTGCTCCTCCATCGCTGCTGCTGCTTCTCTGAACAACTCTGCGCTCTCGATCCACTCCCACTCTGTGGCTCTGTGTTTGTATCCAGAATGTGACACCAGAAGCACTAAAACATGGTGAGTTTGTCTCCGGAGTGCTGCTGGACGGCGGGGTTACTCTCAAACTGTGGACATCCTGCCTGCGTAAAGGCGCTCCGGCGCGTCATGGTCGGTGATGGACTCAGACTGACTGTGGCTGCTGCGCGCTCCTCTCACACACCCGGAGCTTCTCACCGCTGTATGACAGTCAGATCTTCACAAAGTCCTCACATCACACACTCACACGCTCTCACTCACGCACACACGCCAAGCGGAGGCGCATGAATAACATCCAAAGCGCAGCGGGCCAATCAGCTGCCGGGACACTTTTGGACATGGGGTGACGATGTCCAATAATGTCAGGCGTCTCTGAGCCAAAAGGGGAGCTGTGGAGCAGCGAGCAGAGAAACCAAACAAGAGATTATCACTGCTCCGAGCGCGCCTTCAGCCTGGATACGGTGTATCTGTTACATCTTATACCGAATCACACACACACACACACACACACACACACCGTCACCGAGGCTGTCTGCTGGTGGGTTTCTCCACATGGTTGACTTTGAACTGGACGGACACTGAGGAACAGACGGATTTTGTGCGTAAAACAACAAAATTTACACGTTTATTCACAATTTTTTCAGTGAAATGACTTTCATCAACTGAAGTGTCCAAAAAATCTTACAGAATGGTGCTTTTTAGTGCTTTCAGTGGTGTAGGGGAGACCGGGGCATCTTGTAACACTTTCTGATTGCACGTTAATTTCCTGCCTTCAGTACATCTCGCTCATTTTCCATATTAAAATTATATAATAAATCCTTGTACAAAAATGTATTTTTTTTTACTTCGCTCACTTATAAATGGTAAAGTACTGAATGTGCATTTGTGACAAGTTACCCCATCACCTGGTAAACTGTCACAATATATTTTTCAACATTTAAGAAAAACTTTATTTATTTACTTTTATATTCAGTTTTACCTGCCTCATTGCTCTTAGCATTATGTCCAGGGTCTTTTGTTTTTTATTTTATTATTATTATTTTAACAGACTTCCCTTTTGGAATTCCTACTTTATTTTTCTCCATTTGTTTGTTCCTACAATAACATATTTTATTATTGTTGTTATTATAGTGTATTTCAACCATTTTGTTACAACACCATTTATAATAATTTAATTACTACTGCTAATACCATGTGAAGCATTATATCAACATACACACTGTTGTTTACATGTTGCATAGCAACCACCAACTTTAGCAGCTGCCAGTGTTGCTTTCTGTAGGGCTGCAGCTGGGTAACAGTGATTTTTGTATACTGTCGTAATGTTGAGAATAAAGTCGATATGTCGATAATAAAGTTGAAATATTGAGAATAACAGTTATGTCGATAATAAGGTCAAAATGTTGAGAATAAAGTCAAAATGTTGATAACAAAGTCAAAAACATCAATAATAAAGTTAAAATGTTGGCGGCCATTTATCTCAGTTGGTAGAGCGTCCGCCTCACGTATGGAGGCTATCAGTTCCCTGCAGCGGCTGCTGGTTCGACTCCTGCCTGTGGCCCCTCGCTGCATGTCATCCCATCTCTCTTCACCCCCTTTCCTGTCTGCTCTTCAGCTGTCCTATCTAACAAAGGCAAAAAGTCCAAAAACGCTTAAAAAATAAAGAAAGACGGAAAGTTAAAATGTTGATACTAAAGTTGGAATGTTAAGTTGAAATTTTAAGAATGAAGTTGAAATGTCAAGAATAAAGTGAAAATGTTGCTAATTAAGTAGAAATGTCGAGAATGAAGTTGAAATGTTGATAATATCATTGAAATGTTCAACATTTTTGTTTTATGATATGTTATGTTATAACATCAATGTGGAGAATAAGACCGAAGTGTTGATAATAAAGTCAAAAGGTCAGTAACAAAGTTGAAATGCCCAGAAAGAAATCAAAATGTCGATAATAAAGTTGAAATATTTAGAATAAAGTCAAAATGATAATAAAGTCTAAATAAAGCTAACAGAGCTGAAAGGATGATAATAAACCGAAAAATGTCAATAATAAAACTGAAATGTTAATAATATTGAAATGTCAAGAATAAAGTTGAAATGATGATAATAAAGTGAATAAAATTAAAACGTTGAGAATGAAGTTGAAATGTTGACAATAAAATCAAAATGTGGCCAATAAAGTTGAAATGTCAACCATGAGGTTGAAATACCAAAGTTGTCTCAAAAAATTTCCCAGAAAGCTCTGAGGTAATTTATTACTGCTGGCTGTACCACAAGCTAGCTTTACCACAGCGCTCAGATAAAAGTATCAAAATAAACACTTCCTGTTCTGCCCAGTGTCGAAGTAATTAAACATAGTTACTTACCAAAGTACATAAATCATGCACGTCAGTTTTTTTTTTTTTTATTATAGTTGAAAAACATCAAAATTGTTCTCACCTCTGATTAAAGCAACATATTCTGCAGGTCAAGAGCAAAATTCCTGCAGATCAGTGAATTCCTCATGCAGCTGTGAGATTATTGAGACAGCGCCCTCTGGTGGTGGAGACACAACCAGCATGACAACTTACCCCTGTGACCGGATGCAACATTTCACTGTAATCTCGACATTTAGACTTTATCAATGCCGCTTCTACTTTATTAATGACATTTTGATTTTATTCTCGACTTCACATTTTTTCTAAATGTTTCAATTTCTTGTCCACATTTCGATTTTATTTTCGACGTTTCAACTTTATTCTCAATCGTTTGATTTTATGGTCAACATTTCAATTTTAGTCTCAACGTTTTGACTTCATTATTGATATTCTGACTTTTTTATTTTCAATTCGACTTGATTCTGGACATTTCGTTTATATTTCAGTGTCATTCCTCAGAACGGTGAGCTGATCATACAGTTGGATTTCCTTGGATAGCGCCCTCTGGTGTTGGAGATATACGCAGCGTGACAACTCACCCATGTGACAAGATGCCCCTCTCTCACCTACAGGGCAATTTGGGCTTCTCTCATACACACATGCGCGCGCACCCAACACACACACACACACACACACACACACACACACACACAGTGTCATGATGGAGAATGGGCCCACAGCTCCGCACACCATCTCCTTATTTCTTCTGCTTTATCCAAACTAAACTGTTCACCTCCTCCTACATCTTCATGCACCTCCAGCTTTGACGCACCCCCCCCTCTGTCCTCTCCTCCTCTCTGAGGTGCAGCCTCCATTGTCAGCCGCTATTCTTTCTGGGAGCGCGCGCTCTTATCTCTCCGCGCGAGAGAGAGAGGCTGCCGGCGGATAATTTATAGGTTTTAATTACTCGGTATTCCGCCTGATCAGCCGGACGTTCATCACCTGACTGCGGCAGAAAAACGCCTCAAAGCCTCCTGTCAGCGTCAGCGCGCCAAACACTTCATCACGGTGCGCGCAAAGAGGCCCGATAGAAGAAATAAATGCAACAGAACAGACGCACAGACAGACAGAGAGACGCAGCGGCTGCAGAGGAGCGTTTTCACGGTGTGAATAGAAAAGTGGAACATAGAGAAAACAACTTAATTGGCCCTAATTCATATTGAGGCCTTTGTTGTATGTGTTCTTTTATTTTTTTTGCGTGAATCTGCAGGCCTGAGTGCGTTTCTCACACCAACAACAAACAAACACGTGCTGTCTTACAGAGAAATCCACGGTTATTTTTCAGAATAATAATTCGACCAATGCTGGTCGTAAAATGTTGCGTATAAAACTAAAAAAATAGTGAAAAACAACCTGATGAAGTGTCCGCTGAGTGTGTTTTACAGAAGAGAAGCAGAAGGTTTTTGTTTATTGTTTATCTGTTTATCTCCCGGTTTGTTTATGATTAACTGATGTAGACTCGGTTGTATGAATCCTGCGGTGAATTATATTGTTTCTGCGATCTGTAGCCTGAACAGCGACATGCTCCCAAAAGACCAAACACACCAAAAGAAACAAATTCACTGTAATATTGATCTGTACTAACTATACAATATCAATAATCCCTCATTAATTCACTGTGCATCACTGTATTTACTTTGTGGAATGCTG
Source organism: Lutjanus erythropterus (assembly GCF_056507025.1). NCBI lineage: Eukaryota > Metazoa > Chordata > Actinopteri > Lutjaniformes > Lutjanidae > Lutjanus > Lutjanus erythropterus. Next base: position 37,579,260 of record NC_139324.1, read on the forward strand.
TTAATCCAGCTGTTGTGTGTTGTGTTATTTCGTCTTTATATTGTTTCTATTGCTTACATGTTCCCTTGTTTATGTTGTTTGTTCACTTATTTATTATTTATTCCTTTCTTATTTATAAGATTTTCCTATTTTCTGTCTCCTTTGCTGCTGTCTAATGATAGCAAAGCAATAAAGGTAAGTATCTCAATTCACACGTGAACTATCAATAAATACTAACAAGACACATTTGTTGCCGGTTATCTGATGCTTTTTATTGCATTAATAAACTGTTAGTTAATGCTTATTACTGTGTTAACTAATGTTATCTTTATAAACTCTTAATTAATGTATAAATGTACACCTTAGTTAACATGAACACTAGTAGTAAATGAGTATTAGATTCATTAGTTAACTGTTAATTAACCAGGGACTCACATTGCTAAATTCTAGGCTGATATATGTTTTTGTTTTTTGTATTTTGTTGTTGCTTTATTTCTCCTTTTTGTGTCAAACAAAGAAATCATTCTTATAATAAAACATGGCAGCTGTGTATGTTAGCTGCTGCTGTCACTGCCATCAGTAAATATCTAATTTGCAGATAGGCTGACTGTAGTCATTTTACCAGTCCATACTGATGTTTGGCCAATAAATCTGTGCATATTTTCACTAATGTTCCTGGTGTCTTCATAAAACCATTAAACGCTGCATAAATTAACACCTTAGTTAAAGCTAGAACCGGCATGAGATGTCCGAGCTGTTCTTAAACACACCAGAAAGATAGCTGATTGTTCCAGTACGTCAAATACTGACGTTTTGCGTCCAGAGGAGCAGAATAATGAGGATAAAAAAGACCGTCCAGGCTGCAGGCTGCAGGCTCTCTGCAGATACGGACACCAGCACAGACCGACAGAGGGTCCGAAGTGATGATGGGAGGAGATCATGTTTATATGAGTCTTTACGTTGGTGTTCTTTTAGAGAAAATGTTGTGAATTTTGCCTTTAACATGAACAAAATGACAATTCACGTTAATTAACGGTTAATTAGCTGTTAACACGTGTTCATTACTATTTTAACTAATGAACAGGGAATTACCAACTCATGTGTAAATACTTTTTAAAATAATTTTTGGAAATCTTTATCAAAATCCCGGTGGTTTCACCTTTAATAACGTAACTTTCCCACATAAACACACACACACACACACACACACACACACACACACACACACACACACACACACACATTTAAGATTATACTGAAGAAATAAAGGGAGACACCTGAAAGATCAGAAGACACAAAAATTTCAAAATAAAATCATGTAGTCTCTTAAAATAAATACAGACTTCGTTATGCTGTCTGTCAGGACAGAGGCATTGTGGGACATGATGTCAAACGAAATCAAGAAAGAAAGAAACGTTTTTAATAGTTTCATTATCATGAAATAATAAATGTTACAGCTGCAGGTTAAAAGAAACGCATCTTAATTTAATATACATTTTTATATTGTCTTCTAATAATAAAATGAATATCGCAGCTCTTCCAGCTAGGAGGAAACTTTTTGTTTTTCAAAACGTCAAAATTATGAATTGATGAGCCGTTAATTCTTCTATAATCACACCTGAACTGTGACAGTGGACCCGACAGGAGCTTTAAGACTTAAAATTTCTGCTGTTTCTTCAGAGAGACTCAAGAAGCTGCAGGTCTTAATCTTCCCTGGAGAGAAAAGCTTTAAAATGAGCTGCTGTCGAGTATAAATGAGAGTTTATAAAGTTTAAAAATGAACTAACCCGAGGACATGTGCGGAATAAACCGTGGACCAAAATCTGACTTCTCTCCCCCGTTTTAATATTTGTTATATAAACTGAAACCCACCAGAATCACCAGTAGGTTTCATACCATTTTGGTGGAATCTCTTCTTTCTGACTGACTTTTTTTTTGCTGCTGAATCGGTGACAAAACGGCTGAAAATTGAATTTAAAAAGGAGCCTAAAATGAAAGCAGCTGTCAGGAACATTTAGAAACTTTTACACAAATGACTGATTCATAATTACTGAATAAAAGCTGTGAGGCGAAGTAAGAAAAAGTAGAATAAGAAAAAATAAGTTTTATTGTGTCTACAGCAGCAACGGTGACAATGAGAGTCTGTGAACTCATCATCACTTCACATCATCACTTCTACTATAAATACACTGAAACATTTCAGTGAGAGAAAATTATATGAGAGCGACATCTAGTGGTTAATCGGATAAACGCATGTAAAAATAAAACACCCACCTCAACCCTGTAACACAGAAAAAACTTTCATGACCAAGTATATTCTTAATATTCTCACAGGACGACACAGCATACAGCTAAATAAATCAAATATTTTCATCAGTTATTTATTTAAAGTGACTGGATTACCTGCAGGTTCCAGCTGCTTTTACTGAATTTAGAAAATCCAGATTTTCTTATTTTGCACCTGCAACATGCCTAACAATTTAAAGATTTCCTAATTTTTATCTGCAGGGCGATTTACATTTTGTCTGCATCACACAAAGTTTCTCATTTATTTGTCAAGTTTTATTGTGGCTTTACTTCTCATTTCCACTTTTATGCAAGTTTCTCATTGGTGTCCTTTGTGTTTGGGACAAGGGAGGGTAATTATTTTTCATGGGGGCCACATAAGAAATTGATCGGGCTGCTGTGGGCCAGACTCAAATGATATAATAAAGGAATGGTTAGAAGTGCTCTCCATGGGACACTTCTACTGCTGGTCACCCTTTCTGTGATGAATCGTGAGCTAATATTTCATTAGCGATGTCCAAAACTTGATGTATTACAGTGCACCATGCAGGCTGCATACAGGATGTAATGTAGCAGCAAAAGAAAAGAAGAAGAACAACATAAACATCATGGATGTAGCGCACTGAGTGAATAAATATACAGTTTAATATAAATGACACAGTTCATTATCATTACCAAAGATCCCTTTCAGAATAAAGGTCTGATAATGGTTTAATTTCAAGCAACTGTCTTTGCTAGATTTTTAATTTTTGGCCTTTTGCGTTACATTTGAAATTTCCTGGCTGCCGTCGTGAGTTACAAGGACACTTGGACAGAACAGAGCCAAACATCTGTGAACAAACAGATCAACATCTGTATTTAAAGATAAAATTGTAGTTTAGTTAGAGTAGGTTAGCTTCCAAGTGTTGCCCAAATACACCAATTTAAAAAAAATTGGCTATAATAAATGATTAATTATCTTATTTTATTATTCTTACTTCATCATATAAAAGGCCTACATCTGACTGCTGCATTGTTTTTGTATTTTGCAGCAGCCATTTTGATATTAAATAATAAACACAGGTTTTTCATAAAAAGACAAGTCCCTTAAAAAATTATATCTACTTTTTTTTTCCCCTGACTTATCTCATTTATCCGTCTAGACACTTACGATTGTCATATGGGAGCAAAGGTAAAACCTGTTTATTACTGTTTTATCTAAAATGAACAAATTAAAACTTGCATGCTGGGTATTTCCTGGTTAGATAAGTTTTATTTTTGTTTCAGGAAATCTGAGTCAGTGGCGTGTATTCTGGTGTTATGTTGTCTCTGCCTTTTTGAGGGGACTTCAAATAATGTGTTATGCAATGAAGCTGTTTGCCCAACTAGACAAAAATAATCCTCTAATATCTCAGAGGAGATATCGGGGGATATTTCAGAGTCAGATGGTTTGATTATCAATGTGGTTATTCTGTTAGGGGAAAAGATTTATTTTTAAAGCTGCTGGTGAGGATTTAGAGGGTTTATTAAACATCACTTTTTTATGTTGCAAAAAAAAAGACATTTTGAAAGGTTAATGTAAGTTGAAAGCTGATAAAAGAATTTCAAGGGTAAATTTTAAGGTATATCTTTTATATAATAATGCAATTATATTAATTTAATTTTGCTACTTTGTTACTTTGATTGTTAGACCTGTTTTGATGTTTTGGTTGTGATGATATATGTTACGTGTTTGTGTTTTGTTTGTGTATTTGTTTTGTTTTTAGTGTGATTCTGGTGTTGTGTTTTTTTAATATATTTTATTATTATTATTATTTTAATTGTATTATATCTGTTTTAATAACTTAAAAAGAAAGAGAGAGAGAGAGAGAGAGAGAGAGAGAGAATTTTTCTCTGTCTTTTCAATATTGTGATAAATATTGGATTGTTTACTTTTTTCCTGGTGTTATTGTGAGTGAGCTTATCATTACACACTTAATATCAGTCTGTTGTGTCATGTGACCATTGTTAATATAAAAATATAGATTAGTCCAACTTTAAAGGTGGACAATTGTCAGTAACACAGTTTGCCATGTCAGCAGGTTTGTTGCCTGAGTAAATGTGAACTCTCACCGTTGTTGAAAGAATGAACCATAAAAATAAATTTAATAATGCTCTGACATTATTAGTTAACATCACAAAAACATTAAAAAGTAAAACTAAAGCAAATGTTAAAATGTTTCACGTAACACCTGTGAGGAACTCGACCTGATGCTGACCACGGCACAGTAACTGATGACTGGTGTTTAACTGGAAACCAGAGTGAAGTTTCTGTTTTGTTTTGTTTTTTTCATAGCACTAGGTCAGAATAGTATCCAGATTCTGGGAACGATGACGAAGATTCAGAGCTGTTTCCACCGGATCGTCTTCAACCTTCACACCAGAGTTAGTTTTGATTCCTGCATCAGAAATAGACGGTGGCGAGGTCAAAGGTTGACTGCAAGAAAATGAAAAAGAAGAAACAAAACGAGAAATTAAAGCTGAGACAAGTGGAAATTTACTGTAGAGGCACGAAAGGGGAGGAAGCAACGTCAGGAAGCAAAAATTAGAATCCCAAACTGCATCACAGCACATTTCATCTGAAAGAAAACTATGAAATAAAAAAGTATTTTCCATTTAATATAACTATTCTTTTTAAATCAACATTTTAATTATTTCCTTTGAGACACTGTAAATTATCAGCAACAAAGTTTTTTTTCATGCTGTTTCCAGTTTTAGAAGTCAACATTTTTTCATTTTGTTTTTTTCAGTTGTAACCACAATCCTTCCCAAACCACACCTGAGCAGTTTTTATTCCCTAAATGAAAGAAATCAGAAAACTCATACAAATTGATTGATTGATTGGAAAAAAAAAACCTTGTCCATGTGCACAAGTCTTAGGACATATTTGGGGAGTAATGGATTACATGTAACAAAACAACATAATCTGGATACAAAAAAGGTACTGTATTCCATTACAGTTACAGATTTAATAAAGACATAATCAGATTACAGATATACAGGATTACTGAAAATCTGTACTCAAGTACAGGTACTGTTACATTGCTAAAATATCACTCAATTACAAGTAAAAGTACTGGTGTTAGAAATGTACTCAAGCAAAAGCACAAATTATTTGCTGCAAAAACTACTCAGATGTCACAGTCATCTTTCCAAAGGGTGCAAATTTTGTGTGTTGAACCCGCTAACAACAGATTAATCATTAATAATTTTAAGAAACAAAACATGTTTTTTTTCTTGTCATTTTAAGTCGAAGTTTTTCTTATCCAACAAATGACTTTAATTGGTTAGATTCTTGATGGTGATTAATCGATTAATGATTGATCATTAACAACCAAATGTGCTACTGCAGCATTTTGATTTGTTTTTCATTTGTATATCAATGTTTTATCGGCCTGTTTGTGATCAGATCACCTGATTGGCTACTGAAATGCAGATTAAAAGGTTTGGATATTAATTCAACTTAACTTGAGTACTCAGTACTCAGCTATGATTTTAAAAGTGTACTTTTACTCATACTTAATTATGCATTACAAGATGTAATCTACTTAGATAGACTTGAAAATCTACTTATAAAACTGCAAGTAAAAAAAAAACTACTTAATTACAGTAATTTGAGTATTTGTAATTAGTGATTTCCACCCCTGCAGATATATTTAGTAATATGGGGTATTATTAGAGGGATTACATTTTCAGAATAAAGAATCATTTACTACTGTCCAGAGTGCATAATGTAAACAATCTTTACAGGACAGACTTGAATGAATGTGTGCTGCACATGTTTGGATCTGTTTTTTAACTGATAAGATTATGACAGGATTAATTAATCAATTAACTGAGTACATTTTTAATATATATATTAAAAAAAAGTCAAAATTCTCTGATTTCAGCTTGCACAATTTTCTGGTTTCTTTACACCTTTCTGACAGTAAACTGAATATTTTTGAGTTGTGGACAAAACAAGACATTTGGGGACGTCGTCTTGAGTTTTGATCTGACTGAGAAAATACTCAAGCAACTGAAAATAATCATTATTTACCCTAAAAACACAATATTAGGCTAAACAGTTTCACCATATTTTATATTGAGGTAATCCAAAAGTAACGGAAAGTAATCAAGGTAATTAATGTTGCACTGCAGTAATTTGTTCTGTATTGTGCGTGTGCGGTTCATTGTGTAAGTGACTGACCAGGTCTCAGCGTGCCCCTTTCTCCTCTGCTGTACATTTTAACGTGATCCTGTTCAGTTGCTTCAACAACAGCAACAACAGAACAAACTGACTAGAAAATGTCACCAGTTATTGTTATTTAAACTTTATATATCTTTGTTTTATGAGGCATTCTTGCATCCTTGGTAAAACTTCCTCATTCTGCATGGGTGTGTCACTGCTGGATTTTGGCCACATCAGCTACAAATCAGACACAGTTCCTTCCTCTACTCGAGTGCATCTCCATGTTTCATGAAAATGCCCTGTTGCAATCTGAGAAAACACCCGACAGTAGCCTCTGAGTGTTATAAGAGTTCCTGAAGTACAAAAGAGAAGGGGACTCTCTGGACTCTGGAGAGCATGGAGACATCAGTGGACGATCGCAATCGAGTGACTTACACCCAAAACAACCCGCTGTTTGACATGTCACTCAGCAGGAGTGACCTCTACAGTCTCCAGCCTGACGGTGAGTGTTAAGATGGAAAGTATGAAACCTTTCGAAGCAAACAGAGTCTCTATAGTATCTTATAGGCTGTAACTTTGGAACTATCTGCAGACCAGCTACAGCTCCTTGGTATAAACATCACGAGTTACAGTAATGTATTTGCAATGACACAAAAGCATGTGTTAATTTGTCGCTACTTTCACATGACAACAGCTTTCTAATTCTGGAAATATTTCTTAACTGGAAAGAAACATGATTGAACAAGTTTTCAATATAAGAGGTTAAATGCTGCAGAAACTTTTGCATGTTTTTTAGCAGTCTCTGTGCTAATATTAAAAACCTCTCTGTTTTAATCTAATTTGAACATTTTGGGTCATCCAGCTCTTTAAATAGGATGGCTTAACGTCATCCACACAAAAACAAAAAAGATACATTTAAAAATAATAATCAAAAAGGCCCCCAGTGAAACAATTTAAATGGAAATAAGAAGGGGCCGAGAACAGATCCCTGAGGTACTCCATTATTTGAAACAGCAGAATCAAACACGTTATTACCAACTGTGATTGAAACAAGTGTATGGGACTTGTGTTGCCTAATTGTAACAACCGCGGAGATCGTCTGTAATCTTAAAGGGATAGTTCAGTCATAATCTACTCACCCTCATGCCAAGTGAAGGTGAGGTTTAGTTTTTTAGTCCACACTGAGATGCTCCACACCAACTGCTGGCACCAAACGGAGCAAACCAAGGTGATATTTGGAGAGCTCAACATTTTCTGAGGTGGTACATGGTGTAAAAAGTTTGCGAAACACTTCTGTTGATCCTTAGCCGAGTGTGTGTGTGTGTGTGTGTGTGTGTGTGCAAGTGGAGGCATTTTAAAAACTGGTCGCAATTCACTTAAATTGTTTGGGAGATTCTGCAGCGCTGTTTTCCTTGTAAAACTCCAGCAGTGTTCTGTTAACAAAAAAAAATAAACACGACGTTCAATCAGCATGAGGATGAGTAGATTAGGACTGATTATGACTTTCATTTTTGGGTGTACTATCCCTTTAGTCCCGGGTGATTAATTTGTAAAGTAAAGATTTCACCATAAATTAACCACCACATTTTGCCAAAGTTAATGTGATAATATAAGTCCTGTGTGAATCAACATCTCTGGGATTTGTTTTGCAAGATTTTTTGTTTTCAGCACCTTTTTTTTTTAATGCCTCTGTCTGGGTTGAGAATTACGGAGGCTGTGTCGGCAATTATAAACAGCACTTTGGGTGTAAAGTCATAAAAGTCTTTGCTGTTGCCATTCAGGAAATGTACATTACTCAGAGCCTACAATAAAATGGCAGCAAATTTGAGGGAAATACAGACTTCACTTATCCTGTGCAAGTAACACGAGGCCCCCTAGAAATTCTGTCCCCTTGCTAATAGGTCTTAAATCAGGAAAGCAGCTGTGAGAAAGGCAGCTGAGTTTATAAAACCACAGCAGGAACACCATCCAACTGAGCAAAAAGAAAATATGAACAAGAGAATTTGAAAAAAATGATATAAATATAAAAAAGTAAATTAATTTAATCACAGAATGAAAAACAGCTGTTTAGTATGAAGAAGACGGAGGGTGCCACCTAATAATTACAGATTTGTCTGTCACATCCAGTTTCACAATTCTTTTGTTTCCTTCTAGTTCCTGTTTTCTGTTTCCATTTTTAAGCTCTCCTTGATGCCACAGAACAGTTCTGGAGCTCTGATTGGTCAGCTGCTTTATGCTGGTGGGGTTCTGGCCAATCAGAGCTTCTGCTCTTTTCTGTTTTGACAGTGTCAGACTGTGCGTGTTTGTGGTTATAAAACCTCAGTGTGTGGTAGTGATGTTAGAAAAAAACTCACAAATACACATTACAAAAACCTTAAAGAAAGAAAAGGTTTCCTTTTTTCAGTATAAAGAAATTGATTTTCATCCAAACAGAGGAAATAAATTACAAAGTGAGTTTAAATTCTCAGTGTTGTCACTTACAACCAGATGACACATGAAAAGTCATGAAAAACAGATTTCTGGTTTTCTGGTGCGACTCTTCTGTTAGATTTTCAGCAGTAAAACTGTGTCATCATCGTTCTTCTATTTTGGTAAAAGTCCATGATGTTTTGGTAGTTTTTTTTTAACAATACTTTGACATACAGACTAACTAAACTAATTAGATAATTACATGAAAAACTGCATTAACTGATGAGTTGTGGGCAGCAAAGGAAAGTGTAGACACAACACTAACATATCAGTTTACAAAATTTAAAAAACATACATGTAAGTCCAGTGTTCAGTGTGTTTTAGCTCTGGTGAGATCTGTTTTAGACACAAACCTGTCCTTAATTTCTGGCAGAGACAATGAGAAGCTGATGAACACAAAACAAAGAACGTGTCTGTGGAGGGCAGAGATTCTGCTGTGGAATTAAAAATAAATCCATGTAATCCAGGAAATGTTCTCACACAGCAGCCCAGAGGAACACCAGCAAATTAGCTGCAATGTAAAAGCAATTAATGTTATTCTGACTGAATAGATTTCTCAGGTCTGGTGTTAAAAGCAGACTTGTCTGTTCAATTGTACAAATATCTCATATTGCTTGTATTCATTCACGTCAGTCTCGCCGCTGTTGAACTGGAGAGTGAATGAAACGGCAGCCGTGACCAGCAGGTGGTAGCAATGTTTCATCCTCCCTGTCAGACAGACGGAGCTGCAACATGAGGCTGCAAATGTCTCCTGAAATCAAAGTTACCCCAACGACATTTTAAAGTGAAGGATTATTTAGCCTGACTCTGTCTGACCTGAATGGAACTGATCCTTATTCAGTACCTGTTTCCCCTCTGATTTCACATCAAAATGGCTGCTGTGAAACAGGTGTATTCATTAACTCTTACAACCACAGCCACGGCAAAATATATCTGAAACATTAAAAACACATTTTCTTTTATATGAATGAAATGGAAGATGCATCTTCAGTACTTAGATTAATGAGAGCAGCCCCAGTGTATTGATGTGGGTGCAAATTCCCTGACAAGTTTGTGATGAAACTCCCATTTTTCACTGCCCTCTCCCGATTTTCATCACAATTCTTCCGTAAAGTACAGCCTGGATAAGCCCTACAAAGGTCCACCTGAACAACACCAAACCGGACTAAGAAGAATTCACAGAAAGTTTATGGAAAGAGACATGCATTTTGTAAAATCTGCCATGCCTATTTTCTTTTACGGGCAGGGCAAAAGATAAATGCATGAAAGAAAACCGATGAATATTGGTTTATGCCAGAGATTTACACAAGTTCATGCCAGAGGGGCAAACTATTCTGCACTCTTTCCTGAGAATTAACATAAAAATACTGTTGCATTTTCATTGTTTTAAGGAGACAAATTTTCTGAACTCAGTTTTTCTGTTTCAAAATCCCTACTTATTTTTCAATCTCAAGGTTTGTAGAAGGTTTGTATAGGATGTTTTCTCATATTTCCCAATTAAAACTTACTTGTATTTTAATTTAATACATTTTCCATACCAGTTTTTTATTCTATCTGCTACAGCTCCTAAAGATATTATAACATTATGTTTTTGCAGCATCTTAAAATATGGAAACATCTCATCTACTCTAATTGCCATTTTAATATTAAATGCAAAAAAAAAACTCTCCTCACTAACCACTTATGCTTTATTACATTCTACATTCTAAGCTGTGGGCTCCTGCCGGCTCACATCCTCACACATGCAGCTGTGAGACCTTCAGAGGGGACAGTAGTTTACCTCTCAGTCAGAACCAGTTTGGTCTGGTGTCACTTTCTTGACTTTTCTGCCAACAAAAAGAAACTCATCTCCGTCTCCCCGCAGGTTTTCTCTGTGATTGACAGCTGACATTTTCCACTGGTCGTCCAAATGTTTCACGCTCGGAGCTTTGCACATTTATAAAAGCGCTTGTATCAGCTGGATGAGCCGGGCGACTTTTTGTCTCCTGAAATGACTTCTGACCAGGCTGTAAGTTTGCTGCAGGACACTGATCATCACTCTCTGGTTTGTGTTACAGATCTGAAGCCGGTGAGGCCCAGGAGACAGTGGTGCTTTAATGTGATTGTTGTTTACCTCATCCTGCAGACCATCCTTAATGCCTTTCTCCTTTATAAAGGTACCACTTCTTGTGCATCATTATGTTCTTTAAAAATGTGAAGTAAATTACATCACTGATGTTATTTTTTCCTCTCGGTCTCAGTTTTCTCGTTGCAGTCTTCACTGTCTAACCCCAGGGCGCAGTCACAGACGTCCGGTCACACTTCTTTGGGCGGAGACCAGGATGATGACAACCTCCAAGTTCTCGTCCAGAACAACACTCAAGAAACCAAGAACCTGAAGGGCCACTTATGGGCCCTGCAGAGCCAGGTCCTCTCTGTGTTTATGTCTTACCTTTCACTGAACACACTGCATACAGCTTTGGTCACGTTTGGTTTTCTTTCAGGTTAGATTCAGTTTACGTTTTAAATATCCAGTAGGCCTACATCCATACATACATTTTGTGACTATTTTACTAATAATGAAAAGCGGTACTGTTGCCTCTGGAGTCACCGATTTTCTTTTAGACTCGACTAAAACAGATAAAGATGCAAACTATAAGTGACGCATTGCATGAAAAAGTTATAGATCTATTTGAATTAATGAATCAGTTCTACTTATTCCTGAAGATCAGAAACCACTTCCTGTAGAGACGAGAAGAGAGTAGTAAAGAGTAGAGAAGTAGAGAAGAGTCATCAAATAAATGAAGTGACTCAGAAGTGTCAGAAACACAGAAATATAAAAAAATGTTAACATCAGCCAATATGAACCTCAATAAGCTTCTGATAAGGCTGAATCAGCAGAACATCCCCGAGCAAACAGAACAGAGCATAGGTGTTTTTATTTCTTATAAATGTGAATTAACTTTTCATTTGTTCGAGGAACTTTTAATTATTTTTTCATTCAAAACCTGTAATTCATCTCTCATTAAAGGTAATTTTCATTCATTTAAAGTAGGCATGGTTTACTGCGTTGCTCTAACTTCACATGTTGGTCGCCATGACAACAGGTCAAGAGCTTGTGCGGAGAGGAGGGTCAGCTGGTCAGGCTGAGGTCTGACCTGAACCTGCTCAACACCAGCACCCACAGCCTGCAGAGCAAACTGACAGACATCAGCCTCAAACCAGGTTCGATACACACCTTCAATTGCAAAGAGAATTTTCTGGTTGTTACCGTGATGAGGATGTATTTAAAATCCAATGCAACAGCCCAGACAAGCTTTTAAGGACAGATTTTATCATCACCAGCAGTTCTTTTGCGTGTGTGTGTTCTCAGGACTTCCTGGTTCTCCGGGCAGAGACGGGCAAAAGGGACTTCCAGGAGAGAAAGGCCCCAAAGGTGAGTCTCCTTTAGTAATTAAAAGATAAAATTAGAAGTTGAAGGTTAAATTAAATGAGCAGTGTGGTGGTTTTACCAACTGTAAGTCATTTATGAGCAGTGATGTTGCACTTTTATAGCTTAAAAAGCAAAATAAACTCCTGATGTTAACCTGGGCTCAAAGACAAGGACTGTTTCTCAAGAGCCAAATTCTGGAAGTATAAGTCAAGACAAGATCTTATTTTGAACTTTCATTTCCTCTTGGACCTTACATCACAACAACAAAAAAAAAGATCTTGTGGTGACTAATGTTGTGAAATGGTCACAGTTTGGTTAGGATTAGGAAAACGTTTGTATGGTTTGTGGTTTGTGTTTAAGTAAGTGTGTTAGGTAGGGTTTGAGCAACTTAACAGTTAGAGTTAGGTCACTTAAGTTAACTTATCAACTAATATTACAACAAGCCAGTGGTGACTTTGGTTTTAGATGGGACACGTTGTTGCAAAGTAAAAGTCCTATGTTTGTTTGACCCATCCATTCATCCACCCCACCTCCAAAATATGCTGACTTTGTTGCATATGAATAAAATCCACTACATTACACAACAAGTGTTGGTGTTGGTGCACAACAAGTGGAGGAATAAACGCAGCTACCTTTCTCTCAAAAGCATCGTAACTATAACCAAATTCAATAATCTGATATCAGAGTGGTCCAGAGAGAGGATCAAATCTGTAACCCTGGGCGTGTCAGAGCCTCGCTCAAGCCTCTGACCCAGAAAGCATCACCAGAATAAAAGTTTCTCAGTGTTAAAAGTTCATTTCATTACCGCCGATTTAGTGAAGGTGCATATGTGTGCGGCGGGAGACATTAGCTTTCAGCTGCAGGTCCGGTGATGATCCCGGCGTTGATGACCTGTCATCTCCTGTCAGGCGGCTGATGAAAACTGGCTGATGGATTGGCTGCAGCCATTATTTCACAGGCCCTCGCAACTTAGTCAGCGAGCTGACATTTTCTGCGTGATGTCTCTATCAGGGCTGGACTTTTACTCACGCAGAGGCTGAAGCAGATGTTTCCAATAGGTCAACCCCCCTACCCGACCCATCCGACCCCACCGCCCCGACAAAAAATAAAAAAATAAAAAACCACAAGCCACGATAAGACTTACAATTTATGATAATGATCTTTAGCAACCATTGCTTGAGTTTGTGTGCATTTACTGTGCGATATAGTATATAATGCAGGTTTTGTTTTGTTTGCATTCACTACCAGCACACACTCACTGATTTCTGCTTTCCTTCTTTAGTAAAATAAAAGTTACCAGCTATGACTTACTATGAGCCTGTGCAAATAAATGACATAATAATTTTATTCTAAATAAGTTTATGTAATATTATAAATAAAGCAAAGCAAAGAAGTCTTGATGTATTTAAGAGAGGAAATCGATTTGAGAGAAATAGACAATTTATTCCAGTGTGATTGTTCCATATGGAGCAGGTCTGTATTTCCTCATCATATTAATACTTGCTTCCCTCCAGGTGACAGCGGTGTTGTCGGCCCTCCAGGACCAAAGGGAGACATGGGAATCAAGGGAGACCCCGGACAGCAAGGAGCTGCTGGTCAGATTTATGGTTTCATTATGATTATCTATGGAATAATGTATTTGTTGTTATTCTTAAATGGTTAGTTTTTTTAAATACATATTTGGATCTCTTAATCACAAAATGGGGCTGCGACAGAAACAAGTGTCCCATCCACACTAACTGAGATCCTGTCAGGAAACTCACTGCACTCCAAAACTGAATCAAACAGTGACATCCAGACAAAGCTGGACTCGATATTATACAACTACATTTCCAAAAAAATTGTATAAAACATAAATAAAAACAAAATGCAATGATTTGCAAAATCTTTTTAACCTATATTCAATTGAAAACAGTACAAAGATGATATTTTTTGTTCAAACTGATAAATTATTTAATTTTTCTCATTCTGAGTAGAAAAAGTTGTGACAGAGGAAACAAAAGACTGTGAAAGTTGTGGGATACTCCACAGTATTTCACAGGTAAACACTGAAAGGGACATACAAGTTTTGGAGCGACATGCTGCCACACAGATGTCTTTTTCAGAGACGTCCCTGCTTATTTCAGCAAGACAATGCCAAGACACATTCTGCATGCGTTCCAACAGCGTGGCTTCGTAATAAAAGAGTTCAGGTAGTAGACTGACCTGCCTGCAGTCCAGACCTGAAAATGTGTGGTGCATTATGAAGCACAAAATACAACAGAGACCCTGGACTGTTGAGCAGCTGAAGTTGTATATCAAGCAAGAAGGAGAAAGAATTTCACTTTCAAACCTTTAACAATTAGTGTCTTCAGTTCCCAAACACTTACTGAGTGATGTATCACAGTGGTAAACATGCTCCTGTCACAACTTTTTTGGAACATGTTGCCGGCATCAAATTCAGAATGAGTCTATATTTACAAAAAACAGATAATTTTATCAGTTAGAACATTTAATATGTTGTATTTGTGCTGTATTCAATTGAATATAGGTTGAAAAGGTTTTGCAAATCATTACATTTTATTTCTATTTACATTTTAGACGACAGCTGACGATAAACAGGAAAGGGGGTAGAGAGAGAGGGGACGGCACACATAAATAAAGTATTACCCCGCTTACTTACTAAGCAGGCTGCACAGAGAGCAGGAGGAGGCTGAACAGATGTTTAACGGCTGTCTCCCTCCCTCCCTCTTCTGAAGACAGAGTCATTAACAAATTAATTTAAAGTGAATTTCCAATAAAATGCAGGCATTTCTCTACATGAACGAGTGAATTTCATGCTTCAGAGACGTGAGCAGCTCTGTTAAAATCAGATCCAGCCTGTAAAGATAGTGGAGGGAGGAAAAGATCAGAGCAGTTGTGACAGGATGGAGCTGGACGCTGCGAACACTGGACATTAGTCTTTCAATTAGCATAAATTTGTATATTTGTAGGATAAATACATTAGAACATAAATTACTGTTTTTAAAAGGGGTCTTCATATACATACTATAAACAGGGCAGTCCTGAAGGGGAGCTTCTGTGTTCAGGCAAAAATCCTGAAAATACGTTCCTCATACTGTGTGTAGTGACTGACTCACAGTAATACCAAATGATATTTGCAGAAATCTGAAACGACCTTCCCTGGTTTCACATCATGTTAGCAACTCAGCTTCCAGATGGAAAACTGTATCAGCGGTTTGCTATTATGAAATTATCGGTTTCTCTTCCTCCTTTAACTTCTGGCCAACTGTAATTCTGCTGACACACTGCTGCACTTTCTCGTGATAGACGGTACAAATGGCACAGCTTGCATTTGTGGAATGTAAATGTCTTAACACTCTGATTGTGTTTGTGTGAATGCAGGTTCCAGTGGTCCACCTGGGCCCCCAGGACCCCCAGGGGATCAAGGCCCAGGTGCAAAGGGAGAGAAAGGAGACCCTGGGGTGCAAGGTATGGGTTTGGATATGACCTGACCACATGTGGAAACAAAAACATCCTGAAAATCTTATTTCATTTGTTACATTGATTAGGTTCCTTCCCAGCTAACACATAATGTTCCCATGACATTTCCGGAACATTCTTTACAGGTTTCTATTCTATGGAAAGTCGTGCAAATGTTTTTTGGTAATAGAACATGAAGGGGAAAGTAACCTTCCCAGAACTTTCTGGAAATGTTACCAAACCAGTTCATCTTGAAGGGGCTGGTTGTTTTACTTACTGACTGTTGTCCCCTGTGATTTGATTGCAGGACCTCCGGGAGTTGGGACTGTGGGACCTAAAGGAGACAGCGGAGCCATTGGTCCACCAGGACCTCCAGGTCAGCTGCACATCATGAGCCCTGGAATGTATTTATTATATGTATATCATACAGGGTATCTGTCACATATTCGAGCAGGAGAACAGACCCAAGACTAGTGAGAGCAGGTTCAGTTCAGATGTTTAATGAAGATGCAAAAAAAAGCACAAAAACTTACCAGACAAAAAGGAAAACAAATCCCAAAAGGAAAGGAAAGCGCATGAAATCCAAAAACAGTCCAGAAATGCAGGGAAACACTACAGAGAACATTAGGAGACTTGATGACAAAGGATGAATTAGAACTGGCAACGTAAAGGGCCGTCCACACCAAGAACTATAGCTATGGAAAATATTGTCCACTCCACAACTGCAAAGCTGCAAAACCACCATCCACTTGAGTTAGAACAATGTTAGAACAATATATTTTGTTACGTGCCAGTCAGGAAAGGCGCTTGTTTTTCCCTCCTGTCTGCCCTTTCTCCCCTCCCCCTCCCCTCTTGTCTCCAGGTGCTAATGGAGAGGCTCCTCATTGGCTGACATGGGAGGGTAATCAGCCGATTGAGCTCACCTGGGCCTCTGGGCTTAAAAGCTGGGCCCTCTGCTCACTCTGTCCCTCCCTTCCTCCAACTGGCATCGACCTGGTGGTCTTTGTGGGTTGTGTTACATTCTATGGTCGATTTAGGTTAATAAATTATTCTTGTTTTTTCTTTAACCCCTTGTGTGGCCTCCCCCTTCTTGTTGTTGCATTCCTTGAGTCGGGTTGTAACAAATGGGGGCTCGTCCAGCCAGATTTTGGTAGTATGGATTTTTGTGCTACTTTTGAGTGGAGTATCACACATGACTGTGGTATTTTGTTAGTTTGGAGAGATTTGATCTAATCCATTTTTTTTTTTTTTTTTGGGGCTCATTGTTTTGAGGTAAAAAGTTAGTGATAAAATTGTTGGTGTGGTGTTATATTTGGACTGGTGTTCTCCTCTGTTAGGCACAGCAGCAGGCTCTGTTAGAGAGTCTGTTGATGGGTGCTTTCAAGAGTGTGGCGGGGAAAGTGGTTAGAGCAACTGGCTCGGGATCACATCCAGGGTTTCTTGGGGAGTCACTGTTTTATGCAGTTGCTCTCCAGTACCGCTGGGCTACAGTGAGTAAAAACCCACCACTGGTACCTGTCTGAAGACTAGGGCTGAGGTTAATTAGTGGATTCTGCTAGGCAGTTAGGTTGGGGAGACTCCAGTTCTTTTGGCCACTTGTTGCATAATAAATTATTCTTTTTTCTTTAACCCCTTGTGTGGCCTCCCCCTTCTTGTTGTTGCATTCCTTGAGTCGGGTTGTAACAATTTTTATTGTTCTAGTTGAAGTTCTTGGTCTAGATGGGCCTCAACCTTTTATACCACATAACACCCCAGAGCGCCTGTTCTGTATTTCACTATAGCGTTGGGAAAGTCATTTTAAAATCATCCCCAGTGTATTTGAATACAGGGGACAAGTCCTGAGCTTTGTAGTGTAGATACTTTAAGTTGTCATTATAACCGGAGCCAAATGTATTCATCATAATGACAAGATCTGTGACCAAGTCCCACCCCTTTTGGAACCTTGGTCAACCGTCTCCTTTCCCGTTTCCTGTAATTAGATCTAACTTCCAGTCCAATTTGGTTTTCTTAAGATACGAGGTATGAGACCAGATATAGGATGCACCCATGAGTTTAGTTGTTGCTTCTGTAATATAAAGATCTAAAAGGAGTTGTAGGAAAATTGTCCTGTCAGGCCTGCACCCAAGGTTTCTGGTATCCATGACAACAGCTATATCACTTCACTTGTCACCAGCCAGTTGGCTTTCTGTAAAGGTCAAGAAAAGATTGCCGTTCAGTTCTGGGTTATGTTTCTATAATCCTAAAAAATTCTGTAATGAGACCCCTGGCCTCTAAAAATGATGGCAGCTTTAACGTCTAGATTTACTCCACTCATGTTTGTTCTTTGGTGTCCAGGTGTCAATCATAAAATCTAATGAGATCTCGTTTTATCACCAGGTGCAATTGGACTTCCTGGTTTGAATGGAACTGGAGGTAAGCCTGCATTAAAGTTACAGGAAACTTTATTTAGAATCATTTCCTCCATATGTGATATACTGCTTTTGAAGTTACAGCTAAAGTAAACTTTTTAAACTTTTTTAACCTGTTAGTTTGACTTTTTTTCACTGAGATCTAGATGGCAGGTCTGTATTTCACTCTGTGTGAAACTGAGCCAGAAAGATAGAGGGACACGTTTGTTGAACAAGACCAAAAAAACCCAGTTTAATGGTACAATGATCCTTTTGAATCCAGTTGTGATTAAAATGACAGTAATATATTCAGTCTGACATATTCAGTTGATGGTTCACGTTCATCAGTTCGTGTCTTTGAGTTTGGTCAGAAGATGTATTTTGATATGTTTGTCCTCCACAGGTCTGCCAGGACCACCAGGTCCCAAAGGAGAGAAAGGAGATGTGGAGTGTAAGTCTGCACTGCACAGCTGAGATGTTCAAAAACTAATACAAGCTCAAACGAACTTCCAAAGTGCCACTCTGAGCATCTTGATACCTTAACCTGAAGGGATTTTAAAGGAACTGGAAACCCAAATACACACCAGTCTTCTAATTGTGTAATTTAGGGTCTTATTTACACACTAGTGCACATCTAAAAAGTTTTAATCTAAATTCTAAATATTGTAATTTAAGCATTTCCTGATATTGTGTTTGAACTGGGGATTGTTATGCTTGGATATTTATTACAAAAATAGTGCAAATTATGTAATGAACTAGTGAAAAAACATGGTCAGTATCATTTGTTCCACTCAAACTGGTGCAACAAAACCTCTCTGCTCTACTTAATCTGCCTCTTTGAATCAGAACCATGGGGAACTGAAGCTGTGGTAATTCTACCTAACACAATGCAGGATCCAATGCAAACTGACATATTAAAACACCAAAGTTGCACAACAACACAAACAAACTAACACATTGAGGCAGTAGTAGTCCAGCGAGTTGTGTGAGTTAAAGTTACTATTTTGTTCAAGAAATCTTTTGGCTTTGAAGACAGCAGAGATGATGTCTTCAGTTCCCCATCAGAAAAGTCTCTCTGACAGCAAAGTAAAGCAGTGAAAATATTCTAAATAGAGGCTACACTTAAACTGATATAAATTTCTTTAGGTGGCTAAAATATATTTTATATATAAGTTGTTTAAAACATGTTTAGCTTAGTTTTCAAGCTAGGCTCTCAGCACACTGGGGCTGAGTCACGCTAACTGAACTAATGGGAGGTGGGAGGTGTTTTTTTCCCCAAGTCATTAAAATTCTTCACTTTTTATAGTTTGATTTGTACAAATTGTTGATATTTTACCGTTCACTTTGTATATAGTGTGTATTAGTGTTTAGTTAGCATTTTTGATAATTTTGATAACCATATAGGTGTTTTTAAATAGCAAGGTTAGCTAGCCTAGCTGGCTGCTAACATGAATAAAACTACAGTGAAGTTTATGAGGAGGGTGGTCAGCGCCACAGAAGCCCTTTTTACTCAGAAATCTCACAATATCGCCACAACATTTTTATGTGTTTCTGGATGAATGGGCCGTAGCTTCTTCTGCTGCAGTTAAGTGAAAAAAGATCAACGCTTTGTGTGATGATCTGTGGGAGGATTTCTCTCCTCCTCTGTGAATCTGTGCCAGTTTAGTGCACACAGCTCTGTGTCAGCACTGTAAAAAATGTCAATCAAAAATACTAACTAAACACCAGCACACACTATTTACAAAACAAATGATAAACTGTCAACAATGTGCACAAATCGAAAGGTTTTTACCTACTTGGTATTGGAATATGCTGCAGACTTGACACTGGAAGCTAAGTGACTGACGGACTGTAAAACACGTATACGTCACACTACATTGTGCAAGAGAAGAATATCTGATAGTTGTGTTTTTGGAAATTAGTTAATCCAGTAAAGCCAGAAGGGAAGAGGCTTTGACTATCAGGCCTCTGTAGAGAGAGGTTTGGGGTGCCATCTAGTGACCACACAGGAAAATGCAGCTTCTCTAATCAGTAGGAGAAGTCCAGTCCAATTTAAGACATGGAAGCTCTTCCTCAGTGGAAGAGAACAGAACTGTTTTGTGTAGTTTTGTCTTACTGTAAAAGTTTGGTTGTTAGCTCTTGTGGTATCCAATCCATGCAGATAGTTTTGGTTTGAAACATCTTGAAGATTTACAGCATCATCCTAATACCGGTGGAGGTGAACTAAATTTGATCCCTTAGGAACTTTAACCAGCAGCTCTTCTGTGTCACCACAGTGCACGTGCGTCTTGTGCCGGGGCCAAACCGAGGGCGAGTGGAGGTGAAGTACGACGGGTCCTGGGGCACCGTGTGTGACGACAGCTTCGGCACTGTGGACGGCACGGTGATCTGTAAGATGCTGGGTTTAAACATCGCTACTGACACCTTCACTGCTGCCCCGGGTAGGAAGTCAGCTGATTCCATAACGTCATGTTTTCTGCACCCTTTGACGAAAGCCTTAACCATTTTATCTTATTTTTACATCAGCACTCTGTGATTCTGACCCCCACACCACTTCCTCTCTTTTGTTGTGTTTATGACTTTGTTCTTTTCATGGTGTTGAAAAAAATGAAAGGATAAGAGCTAAAAAAGCAGCCTTGTTGGGTGTTTGATGATCTTATTTTTGCAGGTTTGGTCATTGTTTCTATCAGTTTTGATTACACTGTAATCATCAAAAGTAATAGAATAGATATCTGACCTTTGATGGGCAAGAACACAATCGTGTTTGGTACCACTGTGCCTGTATGAGAGACCAAAACCTGTGCTCATCAGCGGTATCAGGTTGTCGTGTGCTGGGCAGATAGATAAATAGTCATTTAGGGTCCTTTCAAACAGCCGAACCTTGAACCAAATGAAAGAGGTGGTCTCAGTTCAGATCAAAATGAACAGTGGTTTGGTTCGTTTATAGTGTGAAAACATTTTTTGGTTGTGGTTTCAACTTCTGGACCAATTACAGGACAATTGACCCTTTGCTAAGCCCCTCCTACGGACAGTAACTGACCAATCATAGAGGATAAACCATAACTAAGGAGTCAAACTTTGCTTTTCTCTACATGTTAATCAGTGTGCTTGGGGCCCTAAGAAGACTGATGCTCTTTTTCATGAGTGTGGATGGTGCCGTCTTTCTTGTCATCTTTCAGAAGTGAAACACATTTGGGGAATGAATCAAACTTTATCTGCTCTAAATTACACTGCAAATGTTAACATGCCCAGCTACTGGCTTACTAGCCACAGTAATGTTAACTCCAGCTAAACTTATTTGATACCATTACATTTGCACCAAATTAGCTCACTTAAGTCTAGGGCAGGCTAGCTTAGCTCTTATCACAGGTCTCTTCTTGGGGCGAGTGGTCCGACTGGTCTGGCTGGGTGACCGTCTTAAGGTCTGCTGGACTAATCGAGTCCCTGCGCTTCCTTTCCCCACGTTGATTAGTGTATCTCTGTCTTCTGTCATATACATATACATGTCATATTTCACCATCTGACCAATGTATGCTGAGAACTATCTTTAGCCTCGGTCTTTAACGTTCTAGCATGTACATAGCCTTTGAGTAACTTTACATATTAAATAGACTTTCACAGCTGGAGA